>NC_135319.1:60690575-62070575 GCF_048772815.1 Callospermophilus lateralis | reverse complement strand
TATCGCTGAGCTATAGCTCCAGCCCCTAGAAAATTATTTTAAAACTAAATAAATGGACACACATTCCATGCTACACAATCAAATATTAACACTGTTTTGGAAGCATTACTTAGTGATGTCACAAATATCATGGATCAGAACATCCAGGAACTGGCATTTCCAAGAAAGCAACTGTCAATGTCATGTAACCCATTTAAAGAAACTTCTAGGGAGCTGTGGAGTCTAGGCAAAGATCTTCACCATCCAGCAGTAGTTCATAAGGAAAGTGTCTGAAAAATTACAGTAAATTTGCATTTCAAATAGAAGCTGACACTCCCTATTCCCCAATTCTGGGATAAACAGTTGTGGGCATAGTGTAGTGTGTTTCTGTGCAGCCTGCTTGTTCCTCACCAAAACTAGGAACAGGTTTCTCCAATAATCAGGGTTGCATCTTTTGATTGTTGTTGGTCCACGCAGAGCCTGGCCACTGTTGCAAACATTATGGGCTCCAGTGACATCCCCACTGGCAATACATGAAGAATTTAAACAATGATTTCCTCTTGTTTACTTATTGGATCATGGGACTTAGGGAAATCATCATCAGCCTTCTTTTACTCTCTGACATAACAGAAATGTGATTAATTGTCTCCAGAAATATAGATTTTACAAAAATTATTTGTAAACTATCAAGTAAATGAATTTCTGTAGCCTTCATCATGTTATTCAGCAATTGCTATAACAGAAAAATGTTCTTGCTTAATGAGTCAACCAATTGCAATGGTAAATTCCAATCCTCAACAATAAATTACATAAATTTTTCATTCACATCCTCTACTGACTTCCTTAATTCACACAGCTATTTTTCTACATTTTCTTGGTATTGACTGATCATATTATAACCATTCATTTTATTTATTTATTAAATATTTCATCCACTTCAGTATCTTTGGGGTCAGTAGCGAGTTAATTATGAACTTTATGAGCCATGTGTTACCTTGTATTTTCATATATCTTGTATTCCTGTGTTGTTGTATGCATCTGTTCAAGTGGATTTCTTTACCACTCTAATGTGTAGGCCTTTTTAAGGCACAGCCTTCTCTTGCCAAAGTGTCCTGGACTTCTCAAGATTGAGACCCACTCATAGTTGGGATATAAACAAACTTTATGTTAATTCACTGATTTTGCTGTAGAAATGAATTTCCATGGGTGAGACCTAAAGGCCCACCATTAGCCATTCATACTTAGGGCTATTACTGGGTTTTCTCTTCTATTTATTGTAATGAACTAGAGATGAACTCTGGTAATTTATGTGTACAGGAAGGTGCCCTTTTCATCATCAAGTTTAGTTCATCAGCAGAATTTCTATCCCATGAATTTCTACTTCCCTGTAGATTACCATCATCTCACAGTAAAGAGGGAAACAAACATAGCAACAATCAAAGCAAAAGCACACAGTACTAAAATTGATGCCTGCTGTCTCTCTGTAGAGTAAATGATGCTGAAGAGAGATGCTGAAAAAATGGTCAGTCTTGAAAATTCAAACATTATTAAAGAAAAGAAAAGAAATAGCCATGATCAGAATATACAAAAACTCTGGAACAACACTAAGAAAAAAATTTAAGAATCATTAGAATTGAAGAGGAATGAGAACAGTGGGCTAATAGAATTGATAGCCTTTTCAGGTAAATAATAACAGAAATTTTTCCAAATGCAGAGAGCAAAATGGCCATCAAGACACAGGATACATTCCGAAACCAAAATATACAAGATTGAGAAAAGAAACTCTCCACAAAACATTATAATAAAACTATCTATCATACAGTCCAAGGATAGAATTTTAAAACACTCAAGAAAAAAAAATTCATGTCACATTTAGAAGAAAGGCAATCAGAGTTACTTTTAATTTCTGAGGTCACACTCTAAAATACAGAGGGACTTGGAATGATGTATTCCAAGTTCCTGAAATAAAATAACAGTCAACCAATATTGCTACATTTAGCAAAACAATCCAGCAGAATTTTAACAGAACAAAAACCTTCCAAGAGAAGCAGAAACTAAAAAAATTAATGACTACTAAGCTGTTACTAGTAAAAATACAGAAAGAGATACTATACAAAAAAAATCAAAAACAAATGCAAGTCTCACAAAAGAATAAATATCATTTGAAGAACAGCTAAGCAAATGAGAAAAAGGACCAAATTAAACATTATAAATAAAGCAAAATGCCAGCAATGAATAATCAACTTTATACAATAACATTGAGTGTAAATGGTCTCAACTCCCCTAATTCAAACACATTGGCTGCCAGAATGAATTTTTTAAGAAAGATCAAATTATATATGATTTGCAAGAGACTCAAATTATAGGCAAAGACATCCACAGGCTGAATGTGAAAAGACGGAAATACCATGCAAATAGAGCCTGCAAACATGCAGAAATTGCTATTCTCATATACAGCATCAAAGAATCAAGTGTCATGTGTTTTCAGTCATATGTGAAAGCTACATGGGAAAAAGGAAAAAATGTTGTGGTGGGATCTCATGAAAATGGAAGGGATATCAGTATAGTAGAGGAAATGGATCATGGGGAGGGAAGAGGGGAGGAAAAGGGGAAATACTAGAGAATGTTATTGGCCAAATCATAATGTTATACTGTGTGCATGTACATGTATGAAAAAATGAATCCCACCATTTAATACAACATTATGCAAAATAAAATATGGGAGAAAATAAAAAGCAAAAGAACACTAGATAATAAATCAAGGTCATACTAAGAAATAATTATCATTATTAATAATAACTACATGGTTTAATATAAAATATGCTCTGATACTCTTTTATTTCTATGTAGTTCTTTGAGTTTCTATAATAAACAAATATTCATAAAAAACAACTGTTTTTTTTAAAACTGGGAACCTATTTAAAGATATAGATTGTGACTAATAACAACAAAAAAAGAGATGAGTTTGCATGGGAGTAAGACTATCTGTATGCAATTTGAAGCTTAGAATCAACTCAACCTGGACTATTAACATTGACCATGTTAAGAGAAAGCCACATGGTAAATAATAAGAAAAAAAATAAAAACAAAAAAAAGAGGGGAAATTTAAAAGTTTCAATAGAAAAATGTTGATCAGTTAAGACATTATCAAAGATATGTAATGTTATTTTGCACATGCATATCCATCCATCAATAGAGCTCAACATGTATGAGGTAAACATTGACAAATGAAGAGAAACTAGAAGAATATGCATTCTTCTCAAGAGAACATAAAGCCTTCTATTCTCCAGGACAGTCCAGGTGGTGGGACATACACAATTCTCGATAAATTTTAAAAACACAAAATCATAGAAGTATCTTCCCTGATCACAATGGAATGCAACTAGAATTCAAGGAGAGAAGGAAAATCTTCCATTACACAACAGACTCTTCTACAACTAATGGCTTAATGAGGGAATCACTAGGAAAACTTAAAGGAAACAAAATACGTAAAGGAAACAAAATACAATACAACAAAACACTGACAGGAAACAAAAACCAGTTCTTAGTGGGAAACTTAGAAGGGCAGAACTTACAATCAAAGGGAAGACAAGAGCTCAAGTACAATGCAACTTCTCAACCTGGGACTAGGAAGATAAGAGCAGGCTGAATGCAAAGCCCCCCAGAAAGGAAAAACAGAGCTTCATTACCTCTTAGAATGGCAATGTGATTGTGAGAGGGGAAAAAAAAAAAGAAATGGAAAACAGAGTGGGAAAACAGCTGAACACTCACTCATAGGAAATACTGCTTCTCAGAAACTGTAAGCAAATGTCCCAAATCATTAACTGGACTAAGCACAAATAAAGAGAAGACACCAACCACTAAATTCAGACATGATAGCAGGAAACTACTGATTTTACAGAAATAAAAATGGCAACAACAGATTACCTTAAATTACTCTACAACAGCTAATAAGATAATCTGAATAACAGGAAAATTTAATAGAAACACAAATTACAAACACTGATTCAAGGTCAGTATGCAAAACATGATCAACTGCAACAACTTAAGATAGACAGTTTGTAATCAAATGCCCCCCAAAAGAAAGCTGGGTTTGTATGATATACTGGTGAATTCTATCAAAAATTTTAAATCAAAGTATGTACACCAATAAAAAAGATAAGCACTCAGACACACAAAAGAGCAAAATGGTGATACTTGCTACAACTTAGATGAGTCTCCAATGCATTATATAGAATAAAAGAAGCCAGAAACAAAAGGTTGCATGTGCCACAAGGTCTTTCATTATTTATCCACGATGGAAAGATCCATGCAGAAAGAAATCAGAGTGCAGGGATGTGTAAAAGGGGTGTGTTCATTTCATGGTACATATACATTTGAGAAAAAAATGAATAAGTTTTGAAACTGGAGACAGATACGATCACAGAACACAGAAATGCTATAAATACCAATAAAGTTAACTTCAAGAAGGTTCACTGCATGGTATGTGAATTTCATCTCAATTTTCTAAATTACAATCATGAGACACAAATTGATTGCAATTCATGTCAGAATTCCACATTGGGTTTTTGCTGAAACTGACAATCTCATCTTGAAATTGATATGGAAATTCAAGGGACCTAGAATTGTCTAAAAGTCCTGAACACCAACAACACAGTTGGAGAACTCACATTCCTATTTCAAAACATGAAACACAGGAACACGGAAGAGGTCAAGACGTCAGGATGCTGAACCTCCTGGCATAGGGTGGACATACCCATCGTGGAGCAGCATGAGAGTCCACATACAAAGCCTCACATTTATAGCAACTGATTGTTGACAGGGTGCCAAGGAAATTCAATGGGAATAAATAACCTATTAACTCATGCTGCAGTGACAGCACATTCCTGCTTACAGGGTCCCTGACAGACACCATCTCTAACTCTGTGTTATATGTGACTTCATTTAAAGCTGCATTCAACAAGGCTTCTCTCTTCTCTGCACCAATCTTGCCCACACCACCATCTACAAGACTCAACACATCTGCAATTTGCTCTGCTGTCCACGGTGCACATGTCAAGTTCTGTTTCAGTCCACAGGACATGCAGGTGGTGTACCTGGAGTAAGCTGCTCCTTTCCATATCCCCAAACCCTGTGCAGTGATGAACTCCATCCTCATGTCATGGCGTGGTATTTTATGTTATAACTTGATTGGAAATTGTCTCTTCGGCAGCCACATCCTTCCTTTTGCTTCATTATTAATTTGTGTCATCTCTTCATTCTTTGAGTCAGTCTAACTGACAATTTGTTTATTTATTAACTCTCTCAAACACCTAGGTGTGCATTCTTTCTCCTCACATAGATTTTTATCTAAAGAATAGAGTCAGCATATTCTAATTATTTAATAATTGCATGTTTTCCATGATGCTTCGTGGAGATTCATGATACACTGGGTCATCAAAGTGCTTCAGAATCACTATTGTCCTGATCATGTAACATTTCTACAAATTTAAAAGGGTTCAGAAAACCACAACATGATCAAGGAATCAAAAAACTAGGTTGATGGCAACACTTTACCTGAGCCATTTTTATCAGGAAACAGTCAATGAAATCCCGAGGATCGTTAACATCCAGGGACTCTTCATGTTCTTTTACTTTCTCCAAAATATAATTTATAATATAATCAACATTTTTGAATAAAATGTGATGACTCCCTGGAAGACAATCTATGAGAGCAGGGAAATTATTGTAGACCTACAAGAGAAAACAATAATATATTTATAAAAAGTACTTAATTAACACATAGGTGACATGTTGCCAGATCTCATAAGAACTTATTGCTCTATATGTAAATAAAATCTGTTTCTATCTTGAGGTGTCATTGTTACTGAAAAATATATAATTCAATCATTCTTATACAATGATGTATGGGAGAATTTTCTTTTTTTTTAAGAGAGAGTGAGAGAGAGAGAGAGAATTTTTAATATTTTTTTTTTTTTTTTTTTAGTTTTCGGCGGACACAACATCTTTGTTTGTATGTGGTGTTGAGGATCGAATCCGGGCCGCACGCATGCCAGGCGAGCGCGCTACCGCTTGAGCCACATCCCCAGCCCTGGGAGAATTTTCTTACCAGAGCATCACAAGTGATATTCATTCCTGAAATTTATAAAACTTCTTTATTCTAAAACTTAATTTTATACAACTTTACTTGTTTACTACATCAATTTTCCCTGAAACATGAAATATGACAGCATGAATTAATGTGATTCACATTTCATAGATAACAAAAGACATTAAGGGATATGGGGAACATTGATTTAGAACACAAAACTAGTCCCTGCTTTTTTATTTCTATCAAACAGCTTCAGATATAGAATGAGTTGGCCCAAAAAAACATGGAGCTCAACTGTCCTCTAGAGTAGTCTCTACTAACCCAATGATCTTTTTAGCTAGGATAGCAGTTGCACCTCAAAACCCCTACCCCACTCATGATTCCTCAAAGTTTCATTGTCCCTATTATTCTCTTTACTTCCAGAAACTATACTTATTCTGAATTGAGATATTCCTGCCACATGTTTGGATGAAAAGTCCTCCAAGTGTTGATTTCTCGGCAGGCCTTCTGGGCAATGGGAGCTTTCAAAAAGTCCTAGGATGTCCACTGAGTGACATGATCATCCTTTGGGCAGTCACCAAGAGCCTTACAAAAACAAGGCTTTTAATATGTAAAGAAATATCCACTCGGGCTGGGGATGTGGCTCAGGCGGTAGCGCGCTCGCCTGGCATGCGTGCGGCCCGGGTTCGATCCTGCACCACGTACAAACAAAGATGTTGTGTCCACCGATAACTAAAGAATAAATATTTTTAAAAAATTCTCTCTCTCTCTCTCTCTCTCTCTCTCTCTCTCTCTCTCTCTCTCTCTCTCTCTCTCTCTCTCTCTCTCTCTTAAAAAAAAAAGAAAAGAAAAGAAATAACCACTCACTGAAGTGGGTCAAAGCCAGCTCTATATATGCACCTTCATATTCCTGCATGCCAAATAAAGAATTCAAAACCTTTCCCAGATGTTTGCTCCACGGCTCTAGGCAAGACAGTACAATCCAAGCAATCACATCACCTCATGCACCATATACTATTTTGGATGTGTCTGAAGAAAAAAGACTAAAGTGTTTTTTAAGGAAGAATGGATCTTGGCCTCACTTGCGCCCATGCAGAGCTCAGAATCCTGATGTTTTCATTTAACTTGTTCACCAAGGTGAGAAACTCTGGATCTTGGTAGTCATACCGGTTCTTGAAGATAATGGAGCAGATCACATTGCAAGGAGCGCAGCCCAGGATGAAGGTGGGATCATAGGGTGAGCCTAAAGAATTGGAAATGAATCAAAATACATTCTATGATCGTGTATAACTTAAAAGGACAACTATCAAAAAAGTAAAAATTAGTAAAAATATTTCAATAAAAAAGAATTGGAAAAGATTTTAAAATATCTTTAAAATTGCCCGTTACAGCCTTGCTACCTAAATAAATGAGTTTAATATACTCAGTTCATATCCACTACCTTGCTTACACACTTTACACTGCAACATTCTGGTATTTGGGAATATAAAGACTTATCTTTCTGGGGTTGGGGTTGTGGCTCCGTGGTAGAGTGTTCATCTAGCATGTAGGAGGCACTGGGTTCGATCCTCAGCACCACATAAAGATAAAATAAAGATATTGTGTCCACATAAAACTAAAAAATAAATATTTAAAAAAAAAGACTTAACTTTCTACTTAACAAGTCCAGTATCCAGAGCAGAAACACAGGTATATATGATGTACACATTTTAAACAGTATATTGTATACAGAGCAACTGACAGTAAAATATTCACATGCATTAAAACAAAGAATTGCCAAGTACAATGGCACATGCCTATAATCCCAGAGGTGTTGAAAGATGAGGGAGGAGGATTTCAAGTTTGGGGCCAGCCTCAGCAACTTAGTGAGGCCCTAAGGACTTAACAAGACCCTAAGAACTAGCAAAACCCTGTTTCAAAATAAAAAATAAAGGGGGCTGGAGATATGGCTCACTGGTAAAGTGCCCCAGATTCAATCTTCAGTACCAAAAAGAACAAAGAATCACTTTTACCTAACTCTGAGTAGACCCTGAAAACCTAACATGTTAAATAATGGAGTTTACAACACTTAATTCACATCCACTGCTTTTACTTACACCTCTTTAGCCCTTGAGGTTTTCTGGACTGAGTATTGAACCCAAGAGCACTTTAGCACTGAACTATGTCCCCAACCCTTTTTTTCTTTTATATTTTTAGACAGGGTCTTGCTAAGTTTCTTAGGGTCTCCCTAACTTGCTGAGGCTGGCCTTGAACTAGCGATCATCCTGTCTCAGCCTTTCAAGTCACTGCCATTACAAGCTTGCCCAACCATGCCCAGCCAAGGGATAATTCTTAAAGGCAAAAGACCATCTTAAACATAATAATCCAAGTATTCAGAACATAATCACATCTGTCTATAAAGCCTATGGAAAATACAGCAATGAGATACAGAAGGAGGCTATGCTGTGAGCCTGGAAACTTTTGTATGTGTAATGAATGGAAGAAAGAATTCTGTGTTGAACCAGTGGAGAGGAACTAAAGTGAGATTGTGGGTGAGTCCATGCATATAGAGGAAAAAATGACAAAAGCAAAATGTGTGTGATATTTGAGAAGAAAAAGTAATATCAATAAGTGGATTAGATTTCTTTGATAAAATAAAAAAACTTTTATTCAAAATATAAAACCCAGGTAAGGCAATCAAAAATGTAAAACTAATAGACACATATTATTTCTCATTTAAAAGTTTAAAAAATGAATTTTACTGTGACTCAGTGGCAGAGCCCTTGCCTAGCATGTGTGAGGCACTGGGTTCTATTCTCAGAACTGCACATAAATACATAAAAAAAGGTCTATCAACAATTTAAAAAGAAAGAAAGAAAGAAAAGAACGGTATATTTTAATCATTTTGAAATCTGTCCATCTCATACATTAAGTATATTATTTTACAGGAAATGAAATCAAAATATAGGAAGTGTTCCTTTTTGTGGGGAACCTATAAGATAAATTGAAATAATCAAATAATAGGTATCAATTTATATGTATGAGCTCGCAAATTCATACCTGTAGACCTTAAATAAGGGAGACAAGAATCAAAGTCACTTTGAAAAAATAGGAGGGCATTTGAAAAATAGAAAAAGTTTCTGTTAGATGCTGTGTGCAAGCATCTTTAAATATTGCAGGGCTCTAAGATTTTAGAAATGTGATATTTTCATCCATGGAGGTGGAAGGTAACTTGCAGAGTCTTGGAAATTTGGAGTGTGTATACATGTGTGTCGTGCACTGGTAAAATTGAATTTTTAATCTTTTCTTCCATTTCATTTGAAACAGAAAATGTGAAAACAAGGTCATTTGGTATCCAAGCTGATAATCACATTCACGATGACAGACGCTTCACAGGTGAGTAGAGTTGGCAGTAGGAGGAAAATAAGAACCATAATTTCTAACACCAAATCCAACGAACAGGGGAAGGAACACATGGAAAACTGAACACAGAGTTAACATTCTATTAGGAGAGACTATGTAAGGAGACACTGAAAGTCTTCAAAATCTAGTTAAAGAAACCATTTTATAAATGTCTGTGTACTTTATAGATTTACAAGAAAACAGATATTTAACCAAAGTATGTGAATCAAAAAACACTAAATATGGGTAAGAAGATGTAGTTTGTGATTATTTATAAAAAATCATCCTGCATTTAGAGAGAAATAATTGATGAGAATTTTATGAACATAAAGCTAATCAATTAAAAGCATACATTACACCATGACTGGCCAAAGCTGCAGCCTGGACCTGGAAGAAACCCTGAGCCATGTTGGTGAAGCTGCTCACACAAGTGTCGTCCAACTTAAGGAAAGCAGATGGCGACGAGCTGGGATTCCGTGAAGGAGTGGTGTTGTCACTGCCTCCCCATCACTTACCAAGATTTTCTACTGGCATGATATGGAATAGGTTGCCCTCATTTACACTAAGGGAAAACACTGCTCCTTAACTCTTTAGGGAAAAAAAAAACCACTCACATACTAAGTTCATAATTCCTGATTGGAAAGAAAAATAAAAATATTCAGAACAGAAACAGATCAAAAGAACGTTTACTCCCCAACTGCAGGCCAAGGCACATCATTACCCAGGCAACATTGATAAACAAACATGTCCTGTCCCTTTTTAAAACCATCCCTGTCCCACATGAGGTCACAACCAGGGCCCATAATGAGAGCTCTCACTCAACTGAAATGCTTCCAAGACAGTCAATAAAGAAGAGGGCACTCTGTTAAGGTCAGTGACACAAACAGGCACCCACCATTGGTTTTCCTCAACTCCTCCACAAGGCAGCGGGCTTCCTCTTGAATATGGTCCTCAATGCTTCTCTTCCCCATCCCAAAATTCCTCAGGGTCATGAGGGAGAAGCGTCTTATCTCCTTCCATGTCTTTCCATTGTTAAAAACGATACCTACAGGTAGAGGAAAGAGATTAGAAGGGAGACCCAACAAGGCAGGGAAGCTACTGGGGGACACCACAGGGATGGCCAAGCTCTGCCTCAGGAGCCCTTCTGGTCTCTTTTCTTCACGCTGCTCATCCCAATGACCACTGCACAACACACACATGCACGTGCACTTACCAGAGTTTTTCTTACTTCTTTTTAAAATTGGGATAGAGTCTCTTCCAGCAAATTCCTCCCCATGATCAACCAGGGCTTCCTTCACAGCTTCATATCCATGCAACACCACAATGGGCTTCATGCCCAAATACAGAGTGAACACAGGGCCATAGACTTTGGACAACTGGAAATGGGAAAGAAAACGCAAATATTAGCAAATCAACTCACTACCTGAACCAGATATCATGCTGATTCTGGCTAATATTATTTTTATGGTTTTATTCTACCACATGGAGATGGACATATTTCTGAATTTCATGTATAAATGATCAGGATAGCTGCCTTTGATGGATGGCTTCTGATGTGCCATACAATTTCCAGGCTTTTCATGCACGGATTAAAATTAATCCTCACATAATGCATTCAACATTCTTATTTGCCATGTTTCATTAACAAAGAAAATGAGATCAGAGAATTCCAAATTCATTTCCAGGGTTCCACAGCTAAGAAAAGAAAACAAAATTGGAACATCACTGAATCAACATTTGATGCTGGAGCACTTGATCACACCCCAGTGCCCACCTTCAAAGCTATACCCAGCAGACTACTCCGAATCACCTGCAAAGCTCTTTCCCGAGAGATGCGGACAGTCCTAAGGTGAATACTAGAAAGTGGTGTTTTTCAATCACCACGCTTGATCCTAATGCCCAGCCATGTTTGGAGTCCTCGGCTGTTACCAAAACAAAGTAGGCACTGCAGAGGCAGAACCATGACATGAACATCCACTGGAAGAACTATTTCTTCCATCCTTCTTCATTTCCATGCCCAGGCAAAGAATTTCTGCAGCAACCAAAGGATTCTGATATCATCAATTGGACACTGATTCATTGTGTTATTTTCATTCCTTTTTGCTGTATCCAATCTCATGCTATTGCAGAAATCCTTATGCTATTTCTTTGCTTTCAGGCATAACATGTTGAGTCTGCAGAGAAGTTCTATATTCAGGACAATTCTGAATAAAACATGGCATTAATGTGGCACATGACATCAAGGTTTACAGGGAGTATTTTCTTTTACAATCATCTGTTAAAATAGTGTGCCTCCAGAAGTATACTATCTTTATAACCAGGGGTCAATTGACTTGCCTTCACAAGCCACTGAAGGAGCACAAAGCATACTTACATTCTTTAAGGATTTGCTGATGTCCTTAACGTCTATCTGCAGGATATTTCCAATAATTGGGAGAGGAGTGGGCCCAGGAGGGAGCTTCCCCCTCCCTGATCTGTGTCTCCACAGTGAGAGGAGAAGCAGACAGGAGACACCAAGGACCAGGGCCACCACTGGATCCATTGGAGTCTTCTCTTCCTACTGAGATAACTGTGACCTTGCTATCCAAACTTTTAAGGTCTCCTGCTAATCCAATATGTAACTCTTTGACACATAAACAAACAGTAAGCTGAATGGACTTTCATCTCTCTAGAGGAGGCTTTCTTCCAATAACAGATAAAACAGAAAATATTGATATTTCTCCTTTTCTAGTAAGCACCCTGGAGATTATGCTTTAAATGTACTAGGTTGCTGTCCAGTTACCAGCTAGGAGAAAAAAGAAAGAACAAATATTTTCATGTGCTGCTATGATTGAGAAATACTTAAGCTAATAATTTTGTGCAAGAAGATTACTCGTCATGCTAAATAGACACACTTCAGGCCAATTTGGAATCTATGAAATTCAGTCTATTCCATGACTTGTATGTTTTGAAAACATAGAGTTGGAGATGCAGTGTCCAGGATAGGACAAGGACACAGAGACTACTCGTGGTAGACCTGAGCCTAGGAACTACTTCCCTGCATCTTGTACCCTTCCCCACAAGGAGAAATTCACTTCTTATACACTGGTGGTAAGAATTAAAATTAGTAAGATCATTATAGAGAACAGTATAGAGGTTTCTCAATACACAAACCAAAAAAATAATTGATCTACTGCTGTAAAATGTACTGCTTTAAAATTTCACCTTTGAGTAAATATCAAAGTAAATGAAATCAGCATATGAAGAGATGTTTATCACATGCCCATGTTTATTATGGGACTATCTGCAATAACTAGAAAGAAATCAATTTAGATGCCCACTGACAGATGAATAGATAAGGAAAATGTGGCATAGGTACACATTCTTTTTTATTAATTTTTTATTTTTATATGACAGCTGAATGCATTACAATTCTTATTAAACATATAGAGCATAATTTTTCATATTCTGGTTGTATACAAAGTATATTCACACCAATTCATGTCTTTATACATGTACTTTGGATAATAATGTCCATGACATTCCACCATCATTTGTAACCCCACACCCCCTCCTTTCCCTTCCTACCACTATGCCCTATCTAGAGTTCATCTATTACTCCCACACCTCCTCTCCCTACCCCACTATGAATCTGTCTCCTTATATCAGAGAAAACATTCGGCATTTGGTTTTTTGGGATTGGCTAACATCACTTAGCATTATTTTCTCCAACTCCATCCATTTACCTGCAAATGCTATGATTTTAGTCTCTTTTATTGCTGAGTAATAATCCATTATGTATATATGCCACAATTTTTTATCCATTCATCTACTGAAGGGCATCTAGGTTGGTTCCATAGTTCAGCTATTGTGAATTGTGCTGCTATAAACATTGATGTGGCTGTGTCCCTGTAGTTATCCTTTGGGGATAGAGCAAGGAGAGGGATATCTGAGACAACTGGTGGTTCCATTCCCAATTTTCCAAGAAATCTCCATACTGCTTTCCATATTGGCTACACCAATTTGCAGTCCCACCAGCAGTCTATGAGTGTACATTTTTCCCCCACATCCTCGCCAACATTTATTAATGTTTGTATTCATAATATTTGCCATTCTGACTGGAGTGAAATGAAATCTTAGAGTAGTTTTGATTTGCATTTCTCTAATTGCTAGCAATGATGAACATTTTTTCATATATTTGCTGATTGATTGTACATCATCTTCTGAGAAGTGTCTGTTCAGGTCCTTGGCCTTTTTATTGATTGGGTTATTTGGGGTTTTTTGGTGCTTAGTTTTTTGAGTTCTTTATATACCCTAGAGATTAGTGTTCCATCTGTGAGGAGTAAAGATTTTGGAGAAAAATTGAAAGCATTCCCTCTAAATACTGGAACAAGACAGGGATGCCCTCTTTCACCACTTTGATTTAACATAGTTCTTGAAACACTGACCAGAATAATTAGACAGATGAAAGAAATTAAAGGGATACACATAGGAAAAGAAGAACTCAAATTGGCACTATTTTCTGATGAGATGATTCTATACCTAGAAGACCCAAATAGTTCCACTAGAAAACTTTTAGAACTAGTAAATGAATTCAGCAAAGTAGCAGGTTATAATATTAACACCCATAAATCAAATGCATTTCTGTATATCAATGACAAATCCTCAGAAAGGGTAATAAGGAAAACTACCCCATTTACAATAGTGTCAAAAAAATGAAGTACTTGGGAATCAATGAGAGAGGTAAAAGATCTATATAATGAAAATTACAGAACCCTAAAGAAAGAAATCAATGAAGATCTTAGAAGATGGATGGATCTATCTTGCTCTTGGATAGTCAGAATTAATATTATCAAAATTACCATACCACCAAAAGCACTATACAGATTTAATGCAATTCCAATCAAAATCCCAATGACATTCCTCATAGAAATAGAAAAGGCAATCATGAAATTCATCTGGAAAAATAAGAGATCTAGAATAGCTAAAACAATCCCTAGCAGGAAGAGTGAAGCAGGTGGCATCGCTATATCAGACCTTAAACTATACTATAGAGCAATAGTAACAAAAACAGCATGATATTAGAACCAAAACAGACTGGTGTACCACTGGTACAGAATAGAGGACACAAGAGACTAACCCACAAAATTATAATTCTCTTATATTAGACAAAGGCACCAAAAACATTTATTGAAGAAAAGATAGCCTCTTCAACAAATGGTACTGGGAAAACTGGAAATCCATATACAACAAAATGAAATTAAACCCCTATCTCTCACCATGCACAAAACACAACTTAAAATGGATCAAGGACCTAGGAATTAAACCAGAGACCCTGAATCTAATAGAAGGAAAAGTAGGCCCTAATCTCCATCAGGTGGGATTAGGCCCCAATTTCCTTAATAAGATTCCTTTGGCAGAAGAATAAAAATCAAGAATCAATAAATGGGATGGACTCAAACTAAAAAGTTTCTTCTCAGCAAAAGAAATAATCTGTGAGGTGAATAGAGGGCCTACATAAATACACATTCTAATATTATCCAGCCATAAAACAGAATGAAATAGTGTCTTTTGCAGCACAATAGATGGAAGGAGGGAAGACATTTTATTCAGTGAAATAACTGGACACAGAAAGATAAGGACTGCATGTTTTCTCATGTGTGGAAGCTAAACAAAATTGACCTGATAGTAGAATCATAATTAATAGAGGCTGCCAAATGAATGGGAGAAGGGTTGATAAGAACAAACTGCATTTAATCAACACACCCTGAATGTGTGCATGGAAATATCAATGAAACCCATTAAGATGGACCACTAATATGTTAATCAAAGAGCAAAAAGAAAAAAGACATTCACTTCTACTGTGTTCAACAACATTTCCTGATTGTGCAACAAGGTTCACTATTTCATGATTCATCATAATCACTGACTTTCAAAATTAACATGAATTTTGTTAATAATCATACAAACAATTGACTAAATAGGGATCAAAACAGTTCGGTTTTATAACCTGCAGAACATGGCGTGATCCCAAGTCATGGCAGGGCATGACTACCTGCAAGGCAAAACAAGTAGTAGTCTGTTGCTTGACCTGCAGAGCTCTGAACTCTAAAAAGAATCTGATTGACTTATTTTGGGTAAAATCACCTCAATTGCTTGTGCCACAGAAATCACTTTATTCCTCAGAGATGTGTGTCCCTGTTCCACTCTTTCTTCCTCCTGTTGACCTGAGAATACTGCCTGGCCCTTTCCTTTGATAGATGAAAGAATACAAAATAATTTAAAGATACAAGACTTCTCTGAAATCAAATGTGTGAACTTTACGTTTTTTTCTTTTTTATTGATAAAAAATAAATGACAGAAGAATGCTTTACAATTCTTATTACACATATTCAGCACAATTTTTCATATCGCTGGTTGTATATAAAGTGTGTTGACACCAATTCATGTCTTCATACATGTACTTTGGATAATGATGTCCATAACATTCTACCATCCTTGCTAATCCCCTGCCCCCTCCCTTCCCCTCCCACCCCTCTGCCCTATATAGAGTTCATTTATTCCTCCCATGCTCCCCCTCCCTACCCCACTATGAGTCAGCCTCCTTATATCAGAGAAAACATTCAGCATTTGTTTTTGGGGGATTGGATAACTTCACTTACCATTATCTTCTCCAACACCATCCATTTACCTGCAAATGCCATGATTTTATTCTCTTTTATTGCTGAGTAAAATACCATTGTGTATAAATGCCACATTTTTAATCCATTCATCCACTGAGGAGCAGTTCTAGCCACATGTGAACAGTACTTTTAAGGAATGAGGAACAATCAGTGACCAAGTGAGATGAAGTGTCACCAATGCAGCCGTGCAAAACCTTCTCTTAGAATCCTGTTTTTGCAGCTCCCCAGTTAGTGATTTCCTACTTCCCATTGCACAGAATTCTCATCCCAGTCCAAATACTCAGGAGGGTATCAGCAGGAAGCCCTCAAGATTCACAGTATAAAAACCTCAGCTTTGTCAGAATTGTCATTCTTTTTAATTAACAAAATTTAACTTCTAAAGAAGTTTTTCTTAATAGCAAACCTAAATGTAAAGTTCCTACAAACACCCTGCCACATCCACCCAGAGCTCCTCCCATAATCAGCAAGCTTCAGGAGGGTGGTTCATTAGATAGAGTCAAACCAACGTGGACACTCACAGATCATAGACTACATAGGGTTGACTCTTTGTCTTGCACATTCTGTACACTTTGACTAATGTACACTAACATGTAACCACTAGTGTACTGTCATGCACTACACTCACTGTCCTAAAAATCCTCTGTGCTCTGCCTATTCATCCTTTCCTAGCCTACAAGCTCTTGGCAACAAATGGTCATTTCAGTATTACCCTAATGTTGCATTTTCCAAAATGTTTCATATTGGGAATCGTACAATATGCAGCCATTTTTTTTAATTCTTTTACTTATTAATATGCAAAGAATCCTTCATGGTTTTTTCATGCTTTCATAATTCATTTCACTTTAACACCAAATAAGATTGTATTGTAGATTTACCAACATTTCTTTGTACATTAATCTATTGAAAGACTTCTTGCTGACTTCTGGTTTTTGTCAGTGATGAATCAAAATGCTATATATACACATTTGCAGATTGTTGTGAGAACCCAAGTCTTCAATTCATTTGGGTAATTACCAGGGTGCACAAGTGCTGGATCACATGGTAGATGTGCCTACTAAAATGTCTTTCAAAGTCTCATCACCGTTATATCCTCCCACCATGTCATGGTTTGGTTAGGAGGTGTCCCACAAAATCTCCAGTTATTGCAGGGATATTCAGAGGTGGAATGATTAGACACTGACAGGTAGAATCTAATTAGTCCATCCAGGTTTGAATGGACTGACTGGGTAATAACTGTAGGTAGGTGGAGCCTGGCTGGAGGAGGAGGTCACTGGTGATGTGCTCTGGTAGCATGCATCTTCCCTGAGGCTCCTTCTCTCTCCCCTCACTCTCTGCTTCCTGACTCCTTCATGAGCTGAGCAGCTTTCCTCCACTGGACTTTTCCCACATCATGTGCTGCCTCAGCCTGGGTTCAAAGTAATGGAGCTGGCCATCTATGGACTAAGACCTCTGAAACTGTTAGCCCCAAATAAACTTTCCCTCTTCTAATTTGTTCTTGTCAGGTGTTTTGGTCACAGTGACATGAAAGTTAACTAAAGCATACCAACTGTGATTAACAGTCCCCATTAAACCATGTCATCATCAGTGGTTTGATTTTAGCCATTCTATGTGGAATATAATTTTGTACCTTATGTATAGATCTACTATCTATGTTGAATCATCCTTCCTGATGGGTGTAAAGTCTCCATGTAGATTCACCCTTACGCATGTGAATGTCCAGTTGTTCCAGCTACTCTTGTTGAAAAAAAACTGTCCTTTCTTCATTGATTTGCCTTTGTTTTTTTTTTTTTTGTCAAAACTCGGTTGAATATAGTTATATAATACATATTCAGCCCTATATTCTGTACATGAATTTGTCTACTCTTACACCAATATCATACTGTCTGGGTTTCTGTGGAATCTGCACCCATCTTTCTTTCCTTTTCCTCCCTTGCTTCCACATATGAGAGAAAACATACACCCCTTAACCTTCTGAGTTTGACTCATTCTGCTTCACATAATGGTCTCTAGTTCCATCCATTTTTCCTCAAATGACATAATTCCAGTGTACTGTATGACTGAATAAAATTCCATTTTCTTTATCCATTCATCCATTCTGATGGACACCTAGGCTCGTTCCATAGTTTGACTATTATGGATTGTGCTGCTATAAATATAGGTATGCATATATCACTATAGTATGATGACCTTTATTCTTCAGGATAAATACTGAGGGATAGTATAGCTGGGTCATATGGTGATTCCATGCCTAGCCTTTTGAGGAACCTCTATAGGGATTTCCATAGTGGTTGTACTAATTCACAATCTGTTGGGCTATTACAAATAGTATATGCTATTAGAATATGCTATTTGTAATAGTCCAACAGATTGTAAATTAGTACAATCACTATGGAAATATATATATGTGTGTGTGTGTGTGTGTGTGTGTGTGTATGTATATGTACACACACACACTCCTATTCATGTCTTTTTGCAAGGGATTGCATTTCTGTTCAGTATACATCTATGAAAAAATGCTAACTACATACATGTTTCCTTTCAATAAATTATGCCTATGAAATGTAAATATGTTTGAATCTACTTAAAAAATTTTTCTAACAGTGCCAGTTGCTTCACCTACTGATCAACATTTTGTGAGTTTTTTTTTTAATTTTAATCACGCTGGTAGATGACAATAATTATATCTCAATGAAGTTTAATTTGTATTTCCACAAAGCCTAATGATGCTGAGCACTTTTTCAAATGCCCTTTGGCAATATCAACTCTTTTTTATTTATAAATATCCACAATTTTCTTCCTTTTTTAACCACAAGTGTATGGAAAATTTTCTGTATGCACAGAATTGTTTTACTTTGAAACATTTGAAAGTAAATTGTTTACTTACTTCCAAAGATCTGAAATAATTTTAGTGTGTATTTCATAAAAACAAGACAATTTTTTATATAATTATAATCAAGCCATCAGAATCATAAAATTAATACTGATGAACTGAGATCTCCTAAGCCTTATTCTCAATAAATCACAAGTATATTCTTTATGTCCACTGAAAGTTCATTTCAGAATCCAGAATCACATGGCACAATTGTGTACAGTCAAATTCAGTCTAGAACAATTCTTCAGTCTTTCCTTGACTCCCATGACCTTGATAATCTAAGAGCATAGACCCAAGGTTTATAAAATGCCCCTTCGTTTGAGCTTGTCTGATGTTGCCTAATCATTCAATTCAGCTTATGCATCTCTGGCACAAATCTTCACAGGATGACACTTTTTCTTTCCCTCCATGGGTGACAATTTTGATTAGTTTTATTACAAATGATGTTCATTTAATTATTAAGAACAGAGAGTTTCTTGCAGTCTTCTCCACTCTAAAGTTATTCTTATTAATTATGTAATTTAGAAGAATTTTATGGGTAGATTCTTTGAAATTTTATAACAGTCTGTCACCAAATTTTTAACTTGTTCCTTTCTTTATTTATAACAATAAAGAAACATAGATTTAATGGTTCCAGTAGATTATAATCAATTCATGCCATTATATATTTCACAGTTCAAATGTAATATATGTGACTAGATTTTGCCTCTCTTTCCATGACACAACCAATTCTTGGTCACTTTCCTATTTTCTTTGTTTTTGTTTTGTTTTGTTTTGTTTTGTTTTGTTTTTTGACACTATAACATATTCTAGGTTCATCTTACATTTCCCCTGCTTCAACTTTTCAATCAGCCACTTTCCAAACACTACTGGATCTTTTTATTCAAAAATTTGAAATTGGAGTCAATGATTGTACTGGGTATATTTACTGCTATGAAGATGTCACAAGACCTAGAGCTTCTTAGGGAGCAGAGTTAGGGAATACATGCTTAAGAATACAGTAAATATCCTGTGCAGAGAGAAAACAACATGGTGGGATTTTATTCAGAGAAAAAATAGACATTGGTTATTACCAGTCAAGGAAAATTATGGCTCATAGCAAGAGGTTAAAAGTTTAAAGAGAAATGACCCCATGAGCTTAAAAAAATGAAGAGTTAGGAATCTACAGAAAAGGAGTCAAATTCTAGAATTGCTCATAAGAAACATTTTCTCTTCTCTGAGGCAGATTTTGTTCCTAAACTAAAACCTCATGATTATTGGTTGAGAAATTGAGATGCAGAAAGAAACTGAGGACAGCATGTGTCAGAAACAAGATAAAAAAAAATCACCCAACTACAATTAAGCAAGAGCTTCCCTATATGAGTTCTTGGACATTTGATGATCCCAATGAACCAGCAGATTCAGGGAGCATCTGTTCCTGATTTCTGGGTATAGGACACTCCTCCTAAGATACAAAGACATCTCATCCCTCTCTTGAGACCTCCCTTTGGCTGCCAATATGCCCCTCAAATTAATTCCCCAATCTATTGCCTAGGGTACAAAAGGGTTGGTCTTTAATTTGAATCTTCATTCCTACTATCTTAGAACCAATTGATGCAACCCAAGTCAGATCCTGAGGATAAAGTACTTTTTAAGGAAACTTACCTCTACATGTGGTCCCTCTGGACTCCTCACTCTTCACTGTAAAAGGACTTGTAGAAGCACTGAGCCAGAGGCTTGAAATCAGGATAAAATATTTGCCCACCCTGCTCCCAATGACATTTACTGGGATTGGAGCTGTGGTACTGGAGGAGAAGTGTTCTCTTGCATCTTGATCATATTATAACTCTCAGGACAGTTTTATTACATAAACATCATTAAAATATTTTCATACTACTTTACAGTCTAAATGTGTTAGTCATCTTTCTGTTACTGTGACAAAATTTCTGACCTAAGAAAACAAACTTATAAAGAGAGAAGGTTTAGTTTGACTCATAGTTTCAGAGATTTCATTCCATGAACAGTTAGTTTCATTGCTTTCAGCACTGTGGTATAGCAGTACATCATGTGGGCGAGGCTTGACAGAGTAAAATCATTCATCTCCTGCCCAAGGCAGGAAAGAGAAAGTTCACATGGGTTCCCCCAGTCCCCTTCTAGGGCACACTCCCAGTGACCTAAGACCTCCCACTAGGCTTCACTTCTTAAAGGTTCCTACCACCTCCCAATAAAACCACATACTTAGGAGCACATGAACCTTATGAGGGATGTTCCAGACTCAAACTATACCACTAGATTATGTAATTAGTAATTTTTTGGAATAGGAGTAGGATTTTTGAATTGTGGTAAAGTATGCATAATAAAAAAATTTACCACTTTAAGACTTTAGCATACAATTTTTCAATTTGCAAAACTAAGTTTGCATAAAGAAATAACAAACTGCTGTTTTTAGCCTTCTTTTGTCCTTGATGACCACCCACATAATAACCCATAGACACTTAATATTCTATGAATTTTCCCATTCTAGATAGCTCATCTTAGTAGAATAATACAGTATTTATACTTTTGTGACTGGCTTATCTAATGTTGCATAATGTCCTTAAGTTTCATCCACGTCATGGGATGTATCGCATTTCCTTTCTATTCAAGGTATGGAAAATATCTATTGTATGCAAAAAAACACATTTTGCTTAGCACTCCTTCATCAGTGAACACCAGGAATGCTTCCACCCTTGGCATATGGTGAATAATGCTACTTTGAACACAGGGGTACAATAGTTTTGATACACTGCTATTCTTTCTCGTGGGGATGTACCTAGAAATGCAATTATTAGGTTACATGATCATTCAATTTTAATTTGTTTAGGAACCACTCACTGTACTCTGTTTCACAGTGGCTGCATCGTTTTTCATTCTCCACATATGCGCAGGCCTTCCAATCTCTATATATTCTCACCAACACTCCTGTTTCCTTGTTCTCGTTCTCTCTCCTTCCCTCCCTCTTGTAACAGCCATCCTAATGTATGCAAGGTGGTATCTCACTGTGGTTTTTTCCAACTTTTTTTCTTTCTGCATTTTGCACAACAACAAATTTCTGAGAATGGACCCATCAATGACAGTACTTTTTATTCAAAACATGCAGAGAATTCATGGCTCTGAATTGTCATAGAGTAGTTATTGTGCTGTTTTACCATGATAGCATATTAGTAACTGAATATTAGCATCTGTTGTGGTTGATGCAAGAGTTACAGAGTACAGGAAATAGCAGATATATTTATGCAGTGACCCAGGAAACTCTCCTTAATGAAGGCCGCATGTTCCCTGGATCAGGAGGGGATGGAGATGTGAGGGAGAGCCGAGAGAAGGTATCCCTGAGAGAAGGGGAATGATGCCTCCAAGGAGGAGAAGTGGCAGGTGTGGCACAGCAGCAGCCAGTAGCCCTTCTTCAGACAGGAATGAAGCAGAGCTGGTACAAAGGTGGCACACAGCCAAACGCATTGGCAATGGGGGTGGTGTCGATGTCCTTGGGGTCAATCACAGGTTTCAGCTTAAAATTCTGTAAAATGGTGGTCAGGAACAAAAACAGCTCCATGCGGGCCAGGCCTTCTCCCACACACATACGTTTTCCTAAAGATGACAAACACAGAGTTTCCCCTCCTTAAACATGAGGTATGGCAATGCTATAAAAAGTATGCAACCCTGTCTCAAAATTTAAAATGGGCTGGGGATGTGGTTCAGTGGGTAAGCACCACTGGGTTCCATCCTGGTTCTTAAAAAAAAAAAAAAGTATGCCATAACTATTCGATGAATGATTACTTACATGCCTGGATCAGACACAGGACACTTGGAATGAAGGTTGGCAAGACAGATGCACAGAAAAGTGGAGACATTCGCTATTCACTCTATATCTCATTTTATCAGGAACTCTTAATTCTCCAAATAGTACATATTACCACAATCACAGCTCTAATAACCATTCTCACAATATAACTGCACTTTTGACATTTCAAGTTTACATAAATCTTTTTCTGAAAACATACACTTCCCACCCACCTGACTAAAGGGAGAAGGACAAGAGGAATGTTCCCTTTGTACCTCTGGCACAATTCTCAGCCACAGATCCTTGTTCCCTAGCATAATTTCATGATCACCCATCTTCACCTCTCACTCCCTCATTTTAGAGGTTCCAAAGTTTCCTAGTCTGTCCTGAGACAAGGAAGGAATAGCTTGATCTGGTCCTCACATTCTTTTCCCTCTCATGTTCAGTCTCATCCTTCCATTCCTCACATTCTCTCCTCTCAGCTTCGGGCAAGAACCCTCTTCATGCTCCCACACCATGAAGTTTCAAGCTTCCCCTCACGGTGTCCCATTTGGCTAAAAAGCACTGCTTTTATGCTTTCATTAGGACCCCTGTCCCCGTCCTTTCCTCTTTACAATGCTTGTGATCTCCTCAGGCAGTAGATGCTCACCCTCTAAATTTCCTTAACAAGTCAGGCTTCCACAGCAGTGTGGATCACCTCAAATCCCATTTTCTGTTATTCTCTACCCTGCTAAAATATGAGTCACTCGGACTTAAAAGAAGGGCTTCATCCATGACATCTCAATATGGTCAGTTCTGGGCCCATCTAAAGTCATAACCAAAAAAAATGAAGGTGACTCCTTATCTAGAGTTCCAACACACACAATTGATCAGTGAGACTGAATATCCCAAATGCATAATCATGAGTAGAGGAAGAGAAAGGTTCTCTTCAATCACTGCAGACTCTTCTTCCACATTCCCAAGGTTTTGCTCAGTCTACACTTAGGTGATATGTTCTGACCCCCCAGATCTTTAGGAAACATCCTTTCCTATACTCCATTACCTCTGTAAAGTGCCCTGCCTTCTCTTATTTCCTTGCTCCCTACCTCCTACAAGCTAGCTCAACTCTACTTTACCTTGTTAGGATGTGCCAGGGTATGAAAAGGCAGAGTGCAAGCAACTTCACCCTCTGCCTCCCCAGAAACCTGAGCTTACCTCTCTCACAGGTGCTAGTCCTACTAGACAATGATCTGTTTGCTTGTCTGCTTCCTAACTCAGTAGAGAGACTCTTAAAAGCCCATTATATTCTCTAGGATATTTGCAAATGTTTGGGAGTGAGGGACACCACAGAGGAGACACTTAAGGTGTGGACTGAGATACCTTTCTCATGTCAAGTAAGGAAAGTTTTAACGAGTTTCACTTCTAAGAATGAAATGCTTAGAAGTTTCAGCTAAGTAACTTGTTTGTATATCCAGAGGCATAATTCAACCAACTTCGACTGTGAGCTTTCTCCATTTGGAAAACCGGTCAGACATCCCATAAAGCCCCACTAATGTAGCACGATAGTGAGGATATGTCATGACCAGGGAAAGTTCATGGGCATTGAAGGGGAACTTCTAGTGATGTATAAAAAAGAAATGTACCAGTCCCAAAGGAGGTACCGCGTAATTTCCACCTGGTCTCAGAATTTATGTTTCAGAGTTGAGTGTAGTGGTGTATGCCTGTAGTCCCTGATACTTCAGAGGCTAAGGTGGAGGATGGTTGGAGTTCAGGAGTTCAAAGCCAACCTGGGCAACAGCATCTCTTTAAAAAAAAAAAAAAGTTATCTTATCCCCTAAAATGCTAGTGCAAGTAAATCTTTATTACCTGTTGAGAAAGGCATAAAGTAGTCACTCTTCTTAAAGTTGCCATTCTCATCCAGAAAGTGGCCAGGGTCAAAAGTCTCTGGGTTAGGGAATTCTTTGTCATCATGCAGGACAGATGTCAGTGATGTTATTAAGTCTGTCCCCTGAAAAGAGAAGACAGACAAAATAAGTTACAAAAATTTCAAGGATGGGAGGAAGTGATGTAGCTCACCTAATCCAATCTGTTTGATCTATAAATGTGCAAATCCAGGTCCAAAGAAAAACAATGACATTTCCAGGAAGTCAAATCAATTAAAAACTGCATTAGCAGTTGAAGGATCAAATACTTTGCAATTTGAGTGCAAAACCTTCTGAATTTCTCTACTTAGCACCAAGCTGGTACACAAAGTTTCTCCACATGTTACTCTACTTCACTACTTCAGTATTCACATAACTGGTATGATTAAAAACCAGAGCTTGTGCTCCCTCCCAAAATGTCAGTAGAATTTGGAACCTGTTTATAAGTCTTTTTTTGTCTTTTTTTCCATAGTTTTTATTGGTGCATTATAGTTGTACATAATGGTTCAATTTGTTGTTACATATTTATACATGCACACAATATAACTATGTAATTTGATGTTTATAGGCCTTTTTCAAATGGGAGAGCTGATCTGATTTAAGATGACTTCTGAGAAGATATTAACAAGTACAATAATGACTATTGAGTGCTTATCATTGAAATGCAATGTTTTCCTTTTGATTTAAAATGGAAAGGACAACCAGAAGGGTGAGCAGTTATACTCCACTTACGTATGATGCGTCAAAATGCATTCTACTGTCATGTACAACTAATTAGAATAAAGCGGGAAGGAACTCATCATCACAGATGAATCCTCTTTAAAACACAGCAGGGTTGCAAAATTAGAAAAGTTATTATTTTGCAACAATTCAGGTAAGATCATCAACCCAGGCAGGGATCATTGATTAATGTAAAATCTATTGGGTGAGATATTTGGGGAAAAGGATATTAGTATTATCCCATGGACTTTTTTTATCATCTCAACAACAGAAATATCTGGAAGACATCCCCATAGCAAGTTTGAATCTTAGTATCACCAATAATGGTACAAACTGATATTTTTTGCCCCCAGTCAGAATCTGATGTAGTTGGACATATGTAATATTTAAAAATCAATTAAAAATATTTTTAAAATATTACTCACCATGCTCAACTGAGTTTCATCCCAGGGGTGCAAGGATATATATAGCACATCATATTCAACTTAATAAATGTAAAAAACCACATCAACAGAATGAAAGGCAAAAATCATAGTATTATCTCAATAGATGCAGAAAAAGCACTTGATAAAATTAACATTCCTTCATGATAAAAAAATGAACAAAGTACATATAGAAGAAATGTATAGATGGACTTTATTATATTTCTATTTATTATATATTATATATAATATATAATATAATATAATATATATTTTAATATATATAATAAATAAATATATAATAAAGTCCATTATTTATAATAAAGGCCATATATATTATATATATAATATATAATAAATAAAAATATAATAAAGCCCATCTATACATTTCTTCTATATGTACTTTGTTCAATATAATACTTAATGGAGAAAAGTTGAATGCTTCCTTTCTAAAATCTGGAAAAAGACAAAACGCTCCTTTTCATCATTTTTATTCAACATAGTTCTGGAAATCCTGGCCAGAGCAATCAGGCAAGAGAAAGAAATATAGGGCATTTAAAATGCAAAAGAGGAAGCCAAATTGTCAATGTTTTGAAATGATAATTTTATATATAGAAAACTTCAAGGACTTCATCAAACAAAAAGTTATTAGAACTAATAAATAAATTTAGCAAAGTTGTAGGATACAAAATCAACACATAAAACTGAGGAGCATTGCTATATGCCAATATTGAAGCAATTCCATTTACAATAGCTATAAAAAAAACTTTAGGAATAATTTTTAAGAGAGACAAAAAAATCTATATAATGTAAGCTATAAAACACTGATGAAAGAAATTGAAGAAAACATAAAAAATTGGAAAGATAACCCATTTACTATGGATTAGGAGAACAAGTATTTTTTAAATGTTCATACTACCAAAAGCAATATACAAATTCACCATAAAATACCAAAAAACATTCTTACAGACTCGGAAAAAATGCAAAACTTTGTATGTAAACACTATAATCCCTGAATAGCCAAAGTCATCTTGAACACAAAGAACAGAACAGGAAGTATTAAACTACGTGACTTCAAAATATGCTACAAGACTGCAGTAACCACACAGGGAAATTGTCAGTTATCCAGCTTGCTGTGTGGATCCAGCTTCCACCATTTACTTGTGTTTTTTTTCCTGTAGTGCCAAGGATGGAACCCAGGGCCTCGCACATGCTAGGTGAGTGCAGCACTATTCACAATTGCCAAGAAATGCAAGCAACCTAAGCATCCACAAATTAATGAATGTGGTACATATACCCTCAGAAAACTATCTAGCCATAAAAAAGGAAATCCTTCACTTGCAACAACATGAATAGAACTGGAGATCACCATGTTAAGTGAAATAAACCAAGTACAGAAAAGGAAGTATTTGATCTCACTCACATGTGCAATTTTTTAAAAATCTCAAAAAATTGAGATTAGATTGGTGTTTACCAGATGGCTAGGAAAGGAAGAGGGTGGAAGATTAACCAATGGGTAACAAGTTGCAATTATTTAGGAGAAAGAAGTTCAGGAGTGCCACCGCAGAGTCAGGTGACTCTAGACAGCAATTGTGTACTGTGTATTCTCGAAAAGCTAGAAAAAAGAATTTTGAATGCTTTCACTAGAGGGGAATGGTAAACATTAAAAATACAGATATTTAACTGGATTATACAACATAGACATGTATCTAAACACTACATGTTACCCTATATACAATTTAGAAAAATAAAAATTAAAAATGTTTACATTATGAGAATTAGAAAATAAGAACGAAAACAAGTATTGAACCATGCAATAAAATGTGCACACATAAATTATTAATAAATTTATAAATTATTTAGCAATAATAAGTGAATTTAACAATAGGATAGGATCATCAAAATAATAAATAATAAAGTCAATTCTATTTCCATATGCCAGAGACAAAAGGCATTTTTGAAAATACACTATTTACAATAAACTCAAAAATCTCATTTATTTAGGGAAAAAACATAAATGTGCAAGCTGATGCATTGAAAACCAAAAATATATATAAAGAAAATTAACTAAAGCCCAAAAAGAATTGGAACATAATTGTATCTATGAACTGAAAGAATTAACATGTCAAGACACCAATGCTTTCTAAATTAAACTAGAAAACTATAAGTTTTTTCTGTAAATTATGTTGACCTTTATTAACAAAATTGGGAAAAAAAGCTTTTTGGAAAATTAATAATCTGGACTTTTAACTTTCATTTGGAAATATAAACACCTAAGAGTTGCCAAAAGAAATTATCAAAGAAGTACAACAAATTTGGAAGATGTCACCAATCAGGAAGTGTTGGAAAGCTTTATAGCCTAAAACTGTAAACAGCACAAAGTCCATCAAGTGCCACAAGTGTGAGTTTTTCACCTCTCTCATTCTATGTTGGTAGAGGATTGGGACCATACTGTGAATTCAGGAACTTTAAGAGCACTGAGATGCAGAATAATAGAAACAATCTTACCTTGGGGATAATGTAGTTTCTGAATTTAATGTTACAGGTCGCTGCATGGGGCACATTGTTGGGTATGAGGTTAATGTATCTCTGGATCTCATGTACCACGGCATCTGTGTAGGGCATGTGACTTCTGTCCTGCATACAGGGGCTCCGGTGTCTGCCAATCACATGTTCAATCTCTTCCTGGGCTTTAGCTGGTAAGATACAAGAAATAATAGAGTAAGAGAAAATTAGTACATTTGTCACAATAATTCAAGGCTACATGAAGTATGAAGCATTATAAGGCCATAAAATACAGCTACACTTAGAATTGCTCTGCTGCGGATACATATAGCTCCTATAAACTAAGCATTAAGATAATTCTTTGCTTAATTTTTTATTTATTTTTATTTATATATGATTGTGGAATGCATTACAATTCTTATTACACTGGCACAGAAAATTTTTCATATCTCTGGTTGTATACACGGTATATTCACACCAATTCATATCTTCATACCTGTACTTTGGATAATAATGATCATCACATTCCACCATCATTAATAACCCCATGCCCCTTCCCTTCCCCTCCAACCCCTCTGCCCTATCTAGAGTTCGTCTATTCCTCCCATGCTCCCGCTTCCTATCCCACTATGAGTCAGCCTACTTATATCAAAGAAAACATTTGGCATTTGTTTTTTTTTTTGGGGGGGTGGGGGGGGATTGGCTAATTTCACTTAGCATTATCTTCTCTAACTCCATCGATTTACCTTCAAATGCCATGATTTTATTCTCTTTTATTGCATTAATATAATTCTATACACATCTACACATTACTGTATAGGATAACCAATACATAGAAACAATGAAGTAGTTCAATATATAAATATCTTATATATTTGAATGCAAATTACTATCCTCACAAAAAGAAAAATGGAAGACAATAATCAATTCCACAACAAGTTAACAAAAGGTATTTCAAATTTTGAATTCCACTGACAGATTTCTATGTGCACATGGGTTTGTGTGCTTTGTATATGTGTATTTATTTTCAATTTGCAATGAAAATACACTCCCCAAAGGCACTTACTTTGAAACATTCTAGAAGTTTTTTCTGTAAATTATGTTGACCTTTATTAACAATGACTTTCTATTACTTGATCATATTATTTTTAGACAATATCTAAAACTCACTGGTAATAGAAATAAGGACTTACATCTCCATCATCACCTTGTGCAAAGTATACAAAGACACACACACACACACACACACACACATATACACATGTAAACTTTCCCTGTTCTCTCTTTTCCCCAATGTAATTATATCAAAATTCTTATTTTGTCAGTATTCATTGTTTACATTAATATGACTTTAGAAATATCATTCACAAGTAAGCAGAGAATGGTGATACATTCCAGTAATCCCAGCAGCTTGAGAGGCTGAGGCAGAAGGATTGCAAGTTCAAGACCAGTCTCAGCAACTTAGCAAGGCTGTAGCAGGACCCTGTCTCAAGATTAAAAAAAAAAAAAATTTTAAAAAACTGGCCTGGGGATGTGGCTCAGTGATTAAGCGGCCCTGGGTTCAATCCTGGTACCAAAAAAAAAAAAAAAAGAAAGAGTAGTTTTGGTTTTCATTTCTCTAATTGCTAGAGATGTTGAACATTTTTCATATATTTCTTGATTAATTGTATGTCATCTTCTGAGAAGCGTCTATTCAGTTCCTTTGTCGATTTATTGATTGGGTTATTTGGGGGTTTTTGGTGTTAAGATTTTTGAGTTCTTTATATATCCTAGAGATTAGTGCTATATCTGATGTGCATGTGGTAAAAACTTGCTCCCAAAATGTAGTCTCTATATTCACCTCACTGATTGTTTCTTTTGCTGAGAAGAAGCTTTTGAGTTTAAATCCATATCATTTATTGATTCTTGATTTTAATTCTTGCATTAGAGGAGTCTTATTAAGGAAGTTGGGGCCTAATCTGACATAATGGAGATTTAGGCCTACTTTTTCTTCTACTAAGCACAGTGTCTCTGATTTAATTCCTAGGTCCTTGATCCACTTTGAGTTGAGTTTTATGCATGGTGAGAGATGAACATCATTACCCTAAGTACATGTATGAAGATACAAGTGGTGTGACTCTACTTTGTGTACAACCAAAAATATGAAAAATTTTACTCTGTATGTGTAATATGAATTGTAATGCATTCTGCTGTTATATATAACAAATTAAAATTTTAAAAACAAATAAAAAATAAAGGAAGAAAAATCATTTAAAGTAAAACAATTATAATTGTGCTTCAGCTTTTGTGAAGCAAAACAGTCTTGGACTTTAAAAAGTGTTTATTTTAATTCCTAACTTTTAGATGCCAATTTAGAATTACTGCAAATTTTCATGTATGTTTCAAATTCTAGTAATAATTTTCTCATTACTAAAATCATCAATCGATCACTCATGTTTCTTTGGTTCTTGGTGTCTTCTCTAATACCTGCATTATCCACCTGACCCATTCCAGGACAGGTGCCCAGCAACGAGAACTCTCTCATTGACCTCTACTTTGTGTACAACCAGAGATATGAAAAATTGTGCTCTATATGTATAATATAAATTTCAATGCATTCTGCTGTCATATATAACAAGTTAAAAATTAAAAATAAATTTAAAAAAATAAAGAAAGAAAGATATTTACAAGTAAAACCATTATAATTGTTTTACTCCTCCATTGACCTTTCCTGATTCCTGGGACCTATGACTTCCTCTGACTTGGTTTCAGACATTTGGATAGAGCACATCCTTTAGTATCTTTCTGAGAAAGTAAAGACAAGGAGTAAAATTTTGCCAACTTATAGGCATAAAAATATTTTTTTGTCTATGAATGCACAGAGGACAGTTGTTATTGAGAATTCTACTGTCATTCTCATTCTTTTTTTAATATTTATTTTTCAGTTTTCGGTGGACACAACATCTTTATTTTATGTGGTGCTGAGGATCGAACCCAGCGCTCCGCGCATGCCAGGCGAGCATGTTACCACTTGAGCCACATCCCCAGCCCCTCTCTTTCTTAATCTTCATATATGACTTGATTTATCCTTGAAAGTATTGGTAATTTCTCCTTTAAGCCTGGTTTTCTGAAATTCTATAAAATGAATGTTTTTATTTTATTCATTTCTCTGGACATTTATTGTGATTTTTTTTCTAGGTGGCAAAAAAAATGGAGGTCTTTCCATTGGCACTACTCATTCTCTAGAGTTTACATCGGCTGCTGAAGCATGAATAAGATAGAGAAGGAGGTAAGGATCTCATAATTTGAGTGAACTCTTACTTAACCCTTCCTTCAGCCCTGCACTCCATTCTTCCCCAGTGTCTGTGTTCCTGAGTGCTGGGCCCTTAGGCTCAGTTACTCTAGAGAGTGATCATCTTTCCTCTAGGAGAAGTTATCTGATAAATGGTGAGGTGGAGGGAACCTGGGCAGGGAGACCTTCTGTTTCTGATTTGTCCTCCCTCTACTTCTTTGACACTTGGTTCTGCAATATACTGAGCCTTATGGAAGTTGTAGGGACACAAATTGACCTGTTCATCCATGTTAAATCTTCCTATTATGACATTCAGGGTACAATTTCAATCATTCTGCCTAATTAGTCACCTTCTGTTCATGTGTTCTGTTTCCTTCCAAAGTTTTATAAAGATTTACTGCCAATTTCTACACTCTTCAACTTACATAGAGGTAATTCTCATTTGTGATTAATTTATTATCATCTCAATGGAATTCTGACCCAGGGAAAAATATACGTTTATTAACAGAATCTGCTTAGAGGTAAATTTTTTTTTAAAAATTTAAGGTTGCTTGTAAAAGAGAAAGCTATTAATACTCAGGAAAAAAAATTGTCTTCTTGGCAAGTATTTATCTAGACTCAGACTTCTAGAATAATAAAATGCATTAGGCACATATTTTGGCTAAATAACATCTCTTTCTCATAAATATGAGCTATTAAAATACTTCTCAGAATCTGGAAATTTTCTCAAGCCATCTACCAAATTTCCAGACTGTTTACTATGCTTTAACAAATAGTTTCCATCTTCCCTGACCCCATATCAGAACACCACTGTTTCAGAATAAAGATCTATAAGAACACATCTATTATTCAAAGTGGTCCTTTCTCTAGAAAACCAATATACAAGGATGCCTGTGCCTGCTGAAAATTCCCTCCCATGACATCCAAACCCTTTATCCAGAGTATTTTGTCACTAAAATATAAACATTTTCTCTCATTCACCTTCTTCTATTTTCCAAATTTGTCTCATTGTTATCCCCTTGTGACATTAGTAAAAATGATATCTCATAGCCCACACATTTTGATAATTAAGTTTCTCTAAGAGGAAAACTGTGGAGAAGACTTGCAATGTGTCAACTACATCTCTGTGCTCATACCTGTAATTTCTTGGTGCTTCAGGAGGAGCAGGAGTCCATATCTCAGGGTGGTACTTGTTGTTTCTGTTCCAGCTACAAACATGTCAGTTACAGTAGCCAACAAGCTTTCAATAGTAAACTCAGACTGTTGATTGTGCTTCTCCTAGGAATTTTTGATTATTTAATTATTAAATAGGTACCATCATATTGAATTACAATAAATCCAAAATAACACAGGTTATTCCAAAAATAAGCATATTTAGAAATAGAAAGTATATTATTCATACAACTGAATAGTATAGCAGAGAATGTAAATTAGTTGACCCAATTTTCATTTTTTATACCCCTTATTTCTTGTTTGCCTTAAAATTCCATTGCCCAGATTTTACTGCAGCTATGTTGGTCATGATACATATTTGATGCCAAAGACATAAGAGAAGGAATCTGCTAGTATAATTTTCTCTTTCCTTCTTCTTACTAAAACACATATGTGACAATGGAGCTGGTACAGGCAATACTTGGGAACATGAGTATTTCAGCTTCAATGCAAAGGCTCATACAACAAGTATGGTGATGAATAATGGCAGGCACATTAGTTCTTGGTGATTCAGGGCTATAGTATTAGATCTGGACTAAACAATAGGAGACTCTGTATATGAGATATGCATACTATTTTTTAATCCATTGTTAATTTTTTTCTTTCTTATTTACACACAGAATCTTAACTGATACAAAAAGATAAATCAGAGCCAAATCTTGTAGGATATTATGAGTCATAATCAAGAGTTTGCAGTTTTTAGCTGGGCACAGGGGCACATGCCTATAATCCCAGCAATTCGGGTGGTTGAAGCAAGAGGATCGTGAGTTCAAAGCCAGCCTCAGCAATGCAGTGAGGCCCTAAGTAACTTAATAAGACCCTGTCTCAAAAATAAAATATGAAAAGGGCTAGGGGGTTGGGCTGGGGTTGTGGCTCAGTGGTAGCACACTTGCTTAGCACATGTGAGGCATTGGGTTTGATCCTCAGCACCACATTAAAAAAATAAATAAATAAAGTTCTTGTGTCCATCTACAATTAAAAATATTTTTTTAAGTGGCTAGGAATGTAGTTCAGTGGCTAAGCACCCCTGGACTCAATCCCTGGTACCAAAAAAAAAAGCGAAAGATTGCAGTTTTTAGAGCACAACATGAGCCACAAAGCTGAATAAGAGACTTGCCTCTCCCTCCTCCCCTGAATCCACCTCTATACAAATCAATTCCCTCCCAGAGAAAGTCAGAAATCAGTTGAGAAAGTCTTACACTTTGCCATCGGAGGAAACATCCACACAAAATGAGATGTAAAAGCCACAAGATTTTGGGGCAGTGACCCCACCCTGAGGACTAAAACCACACAATCTTGAAGGAATCACCCCCACTCAGATTTTCTCTATGGAGAGGAGGGATTGGACCACAGTTATTACACCCTAACTCAAAAATTCCCCATGGTTTGTCTCTTCACCAACTCTGGGAATAGGGGAAGCATGCATCCATGTGTTGTTTGAGGGTTTTTTACATTTTTGCATGCATTTTATATTTTTTTCTTTTATTAGTACATTATAGCTATACATAATAGTTGGGTTGGTTTGACAAAATCATACATGCATGGAGTTTAATTCGCTGAGTTTCATACCTCAGTCTCCCCACATTTTTCTCCCCTCCTACCTCATTCTTCTTTCTCTACTCACCTTCCTTTAATTTATTTATTTATCTATTTTTATTGGTGCTTTATAGATACACATACAGGTGAAATTCACTGCAGTATACTTACACATATGCACACAGCATGATTTTGCTCAATTCATTCTGCATTGTCTCCCATTCCTGTTCCTCTTCCCTCCCTTCTTTACTCCACCATATGGTGGTTTCATTCCTAGTTTTTTGAGGAATCTGCACACTGCTTTCCAGACTGGCTGTACTGATTTTCAGTCCCACCAACAATGTAAGAATGGACCTTTTTCCCCACATTCTTACCTGCATATATCATGTTTGTGTCCTGGATAATTGCAATTCTGACTGGAGTGAAATGAAGTCTGAGTGTTATTTGATTTGATTGCTAGAGACGATGAACATATTTTCATATATTTGTTGGCCATTTGTATTTCTTACTTTGAGAAATGTCTTTGTCTTTGGTTATTTGTTTTTCTGGTTTTTGTTGTTCTGTTTTATTTTTGGTTTTGTTTTTGTTTCGGTGTTATGCTTTTGAGTTCTTTACATAGTCTGGATATTGATCACCTATCAGAGGAATAGCAAGTAAAAGTTTTCTCCTATTTCATGGGCTCTCTCTTTATGTTCTTAATCATTTCCTTTGCTTATGCCCAAGGTTTTTAACTTGATGACATCCCACTTACTGATTATTGGTTTTATTTCTTGAGTTTTAGGGGTCTTGTTGAGGAAGTCAGTGCCTCCACTAACATGCATCCACATGTTTCTCTAGACCACGAAAATTTGGCTATTTGATAAAAGCCTGCAAGCATCCTCATGGGCTTCAATATCCATGGCAGAGAAGAAAATAAAATACAAAGGCCATGGTTTCTCCCTGAAAAGAATTTACTAGCATACTCCACCAACTGCTTCTGCTCCCACATAAGCTACTAATTATTAGGAAGTTTACTAGGCCAACAAACAAATCCCTGGCAGCGTGAGCATGAGTTTGGCACTTCCTAAGCTTTCTCCAAAGGCACCCAAAGTGATAACTTCAGGTGTACCTATTCAACTTGAAATAAGCTTGTTTCTACACTGAGTGCCAAAATCTGGACAGCCCTGCATCATTAACCACCTAGCTTGGGGAGTTGATGGGATCTGCATCCTTAGATCACAGAAGGTGGACAAACAACAGGAACAATTCCAGCAGCTATCTTCACAAGATCAGAGAGAGTAGTTGGAATGTGAGTGCAGGTATTGACCACAGAAACTCTCCATGGCATGGTGGATAGAAGAAAGTAGGAGATACACACACATTCTCAGATTCCTTGTGAGGATACAGGGAATCAGAAGACTTTCCTAACATCCCAAACTTTTCAACTATATGTAGAGAGTGTGAATTCTTCCTTAACTATCTTGTGGTACTGACAGGATATGGCAAATCCTATAATCTCAAAGGGCTGAAAAAACAGACACAGCAGTTCAAACAAATACAAATATTTGAGAGTCACAGTTTATCTACAGCTCAACTAGTGAGATCCTTCTCCTACTAGAGGATAGTCTTAAAGACCAGGAGAGGCAGTTGTTTTATATAATGTGCAGAAACCATCAGAGAAAGTCAAGAAAAACTGAGAACTAGGAACATATGGTCTACATAAGATAAATCTCCAAAATCCAACCTTAGCAAAATGGAGATGTCATTTGCCAGACAAGAGAATTCAAAATAATTGTCATAAAGATGCTTACTGAGGGAGAGCAATGAAAGAAGAAACTGACAAAGGGGAATGAAAGGAAGGGAGCGGGGATAGGAATAGGAAAGACAGTAGAAAAAATCTAAAATAATTTTCCAATATATACATATGAAAACACCTAAGTAAACCCCACCATCATGCCCACCCACAAGAATGGGTTCCTAATTAGAATAAGATATATCCCATGCTTGTATAATTTTATCAAAATGGATTCTGCTGTCATGTGTAACTAAGAAGAACAAATAAAAATAAATAAATAAAAAGAACAAACTGAGAATTTCAGCAAATTACAGAAAATATATTTCTCAACAACTATAGAAAACATAAAACAGTGCCAAAAAGAAATTATAGTGATGGAGAATGCTATAACTGAACTGAAAATTCAACAGAGGAATTCGACAGCAAAATAGATGAAGCAGAAGAAAGGATCAGTAAATTCAAATGTAGGTTGCTGCCAATCTGAGAAGAAAAAAAAAAGAATGAAAAAGAGTGAAGACAGCTTAAGGACATCAAGAACACAATCAAGTGGAACAACAGAAGACTTTTCTAACAAAAAAAGAAGAAGCAAAAAACCTATCAAAATATATAACAATTTCCCAAGCCTGGAAAAAGAATTAGAAATCCAGGTTTGGGAAGTTCAGGGGACACCAGATAAGATGAATCCAAAGAGAACCACACAACACACATAATAGTCAAATTGCCAAAAGTTTAATGCAGAGGATTTTCCAGGCAGCAAGGTAAAGATGACTTATAACATAGAAGGGAATTATAATGAGATTCTCAGTGAATTAATTATTTTCAGCAAAAATCTTATAGGACAAAGAAAATTCTGGGGTGAGGGACATGCTTATCAATGGATACTTACCCTGAAATTCTAAATATAAAAATATATATGACAAGCCTACAGCAAATATCATATTCACCATTGCAAAGTTGGAGGCATTGCCTCTAAGACCAAGAAAGCAAAACAGTAACAAAAGGAATGGAAAATTGGCAATCTCTTCAATAAATGTTAACATGGAAACTGGGTATCCACGTACCCAAGAATAAAATTTGACCATTACCTCAATCCTTGTATAAGACTCGGCTCAAAATTCATTAAAGACTTCATTGTGAGACATGATACTAAAAAACTACCAGAGGGAAAACCTCCATGTCACTGGTCTGGGAGGTGATTCCTCAGATACAACCACAACACCACAGGCAATGAGAGCCAAAATAGCAAATGTGATTTCCTCAAACTAAAAGTGTCTGCACCTCAAAGGAAACAATTATTACAGTGAAGAGACAATCTAAAGATCAGCAGAAAGTATTTGCAAATGAGGAGGGGCTAATATCCTAAATATATAAGAAACTCAAATTACTCAATAGCAAGAAAATAAATAACACTATTTACAAATGAACAAAGGAGATTAATAAACTCTTCTCAAAAGAAGACTTACAAAAAAAAAAAGAAGACTTACAAATGGCCAAAAGATATATGAAAAAAAATATTCAACATCACAAATCATAAGGGAAATTCTCACTCCACTTAGAATGGCAAAAAAAAAATAGTCAAATTACTTCAGAGTAATAATAGAGCTGATGAAGATGTGGAGAAAAATAGAACCCTTGCACACTGTTGATGTATATGAAAATTACCAAACAGCATCACAGTTCTCACCACTGTAACTTTCCATACAGAACCTATCATTTGCCTCTCATCTACTCCTCTACCTAAAACTCATTTCTGCAGAGCTGTAGAATATGACAAGAGTGAAGACTTGATTTTGTTTCATGATCTTCAAATTGACAAAGTCCAAAGAGGTGAAAAAATCTCATAGCTGGCTCATACATATGCCTGATCAAATCCCACTCCATGCCAATGTTCAGGTTCTCAGAGTACTTGAAAGAAATTTCCACCTCCTTATTTACCCAAATTCATTTCTGGTTACACTTACCTCAGACTTCTTTCCTCCATCGGTATCACCACACACATTTGAACCTCTCCTCTGAAATCCCCTCCCCTATTTCTCTCAGCAAATACTTGAAGATCTATATCAAGCCTCAAGACAAGTAAGAAGTCCACATAGGTTAAGCCCTTCCTGCTCATTCTCCCACATGCTGTGTGATAGGTTGTGTCTACTTTTATTTTATGGCTTGGTATTCTGTATTTTCTAATGGCTTCATACTTCCATTTCACCAGAGGCATATAATCTGTCTTTCCTCAAATAGTTTATTAGTGCCTAAAAACAGTGCCCATGTATTCTACCTGAATTTAGGAATTCAATTTTAAATCTTCCATGAGGTTTAGTCCAGATCCAGGCATGTACTAGGCATTTAAATGTTTACCAACTGTTTCTTGCCTGACCAATTACATTCCCAATAAGTAAAGAAATTATTAATGAAAGAAGCACAAAGTATAAGCAAACAAATAACATTTTACCTGTTTCATTTTGATCAGGAAGCAATCAATGAAGTCCCGGGGATTGTCTATGTCCAAGGATTCTTGGTGATCTTTTACTTGTTCCAAAACATAACTTTTTATGTAAGCAAAATTTTTAAATACTTTGTTATGACTGCCTGGGAGAAAATCCATGAGAGCAGGGAAAGCACTGCAGACCTTAAAGATTAAAGTAGTATTTATTAGGCCAGGAATAGTAGTGCACCTACAGTTCCAGGTACAAAGGAGGCTGGGCCCATGAGCTGGAGACCAGACTGGGCAACATAGTGAGACCACTTAGCAAAAATAAAATTAAATTTAAAAAAATTACTGAAGTCACATACACCATATGCCGAATCATGGTTAAAAAGTGTGATGACGTGGCATTTGCAGGTAAACGGATGAAGTTAAAGAATATCATGCTAAGTGAAATAAGCCAATCCCCAAAAACCAAAGGCTGAATGTTTTCTCTGATATGTGGATGCTGATCTATAATGGGGGAGGGGGGTCAGGGGGAAGCCTGAGAGGAATAAAGGAACTTTAGTAGGGCAAAGGGGAGGCAAGGGAAAGGAGAGGGCTTGGTGGTAGAAAAGATGGCAGAATGAGATGGACATCATTAACCTGATTACATGTATGAAGACACAAATGGTGTGCCTCTACTTTGTGTACAACCAGAGACATGAAAAATTGTGCTCTGTATGTGTATTGAAATGCATTCTGCTGTCATGTATAACAAATAAATAATCAATTAAAAAAAGAAAAAAAGTATGGTGAATTAAAGCATGATCTCCAATATGTGATTGCACATATAAAGGAATCCTCCATGCTGTGAGGGAGATGGGAATAAACTGACCATATCATCAAACATGAGAAGAATGTCCCATCCTGATACATTTTTTTACATTAGGGCATCTTTATGTCAATTCTCTCATTTTTACTCACAACCTTGAAACACAGAATGCCATGAATTGCTCTGATTCACATGTAACACATGAGCACAGAGGTTAAGGACTTTTGGACAACCTGATACAGAGCACACAGCCACTCCCTGCTATTTCTTCCACCAGCAATAAGCCTCAGGAACAGAATTACGATTTTGTAACTGGGAGGGGTGCAAAGATACCATGAAAACTAGCACTGCATTTTATAGACAAGCACTTGTGCACAAGAGTGGTTAAATGACTCCTATAAAATCATGCAATTATCTTTTAGGCAGAGTTTAGGGCACAGTAGCTCAACACAGGGTAATAGTGTGATGTTTGCTTATGGTTCGTTCACACCAAAAACCAATCATTCTGGGATCTTGACCCTGTTCGCTTTCTCAACTAGGATCCCAGCTGAAGCCTCAAACACACTACTCAGAGGATCCTGGCAGCAGCTGTGTCCCAAACAGTCTCCATCCTTGATATTCTAAATTACAATATTGCTGCCAAGTAATGGCATGAAGAGCTCCTTAGTGTTGACTGACAGACCAGCCTGTGGGTCATGGAAACTTTTCAACAAGAGCCCTGGATGTCCACTGTGTGCCTGGGCATGCTTTGGGGCAGTCACCAAAGTGCTGCCTAGAAACAGAGGTTTGGTGGGAAAACCACTAGCCCTTGGGCTTGAATTCTACCCCAAGATTCAGGCATTTGTTGTCTTTGTAAAAATGAAGGGCTGTCTACCTTTTTGAGAGGTTCACATCATGATAGTAAGATCTGGACAGGACTGTGGTGTCTAAACATTTACTTCACAGTAGGCACAGTAGAGAGCCCATCTCCCCCCAAAAAAATTCAAAATATCTTGGAAAAGCTGGCAGAATCACTTTGTCAGAACTCTGGAAGACAGATGTTTACAACAAAGGGAAAGCTGAGTTTAAAAAATAAAATAACTAAAACTCACTGGAAAGCTTTGTGTCATTGCTTCTGCTCCTCCCACCTCCCTCCCTGGCTTGGCAGGGCCTTAAGGAGGGCAGCCCTGTTCCCAGTGAGGGACCCTGGTTCTTGGTTCCAGAGGAACAGAGACTGTGTTTCTCTGTTGTAACCTATCGAGGACTACCTGAAAGACAGAAGTAAAGCCTTTGTATCCCCTTCATCTGAGTCAGAACTCACTGGGGCAGAAAAGTACAATGGCAATATCAAAAACCTCATAATGAAAAAAAAAAACTCATAATGTCCTACAGAAGGAAAAAAATTTTTTTAACTTAGAATGTCACGAAGCAACCCTAAACCAGCCAGGGCAAAAGAGCACAGTAAAGGCACAACAGCCTAGGAAGGAAAGCTGGGAGGCGGTATCTTTGAAAAAGTACAACATTCAAAAGCACCCACACATTCTGATAAATTCAAACAAATTACAAACAGGCCCAGGGCAGAATTTGGGCTAAGAAACGACCCTAAGTTTTCACCTCTGCTGAATTCTAGGCTGCCTACAAGCAAGTTGCCTGGCATAGAGTCAATCTGAGAAAGTTCCTCCCTCCCTCCCTCCATTTATTTTGGCCCTTCTTCTTTTTTCCTTCTTTCCTTTGGTTCATCTTTTCTCTCTCTCTGACTCTCTGCCTCTCTCTCTCCTCCCCCTGTCCTCCATTTTCTTTCTCTCTCTTTTTGGCTCCTCACATTCAAGGACATTTCTGTTGAAACTACGGGTACAAAAGCTAAAGGAGCAGAGATTTCAGAGACCACACGTGACAAAGATTACAGACTTTTAAAAAATGGCTTAGAAAAGTCACACAGCTTAGAATTTGTGCTTATTTCATTAGTTTTTCTTTTCATATACCATGTACGACTTTTGCCACGTTGTTGAAAACAACATTCTACAGAAAGGAGAGAGAGAGAGAGACTATCAAACAAAAAAAAAAAGAAACAAAGAAAAGAAAACCAAAAAAAAACAGGAAAGAGGATGAATCTGCTTTCCAAACAATTATCTATAAACTGAGGTATGAGAGAAATGTTTGAATAGTGAACACAATGGACACTGATGTAGAACTTCGGACTTGTCAGAGAAATAAACAACAACAAATGGTTGTTAAGAAAAGATGATCTTGGTCTCACCTGCATCCATGGGGAATTCAAAATCTTGAAGTTTTCATTAAATTTTCCCATCAAGTTAAGAAAATTCTTATCTTTATAATCAAAACGATTCTGGAAAATAATGGAGCAGATCACATTGCAAGGAGCGCAGCCCAGGATGAAGGTAGGATCACTGGGTGAGCCTGAAGAATTGGAAACAATTTTGAATCACATTAAAATATACATATAAAAGTCTGTGTCTTTAAAGTCACAAACAAGGGTAACTTTAGAATCTCTAAAACAGTTCTGACAGAGAACTCTCACATGCTTAAAATCAACACATCATTTTTCCTTTGAACCTAAATTGACTATTCTATCCTAGCTGTCTTAATAATTGTTATACAAATACTCTTTTAATATTCACACCTCAAGTAAACATCACTCTTTGTGTGCATGATTCTGATCCAAGGTCCCTGTTATTTTGGAAGGCAAAGGGTAAAAACTTTGAGTGGCCACTATATACACAATGAAATATTACTCAGCAATAAAAGAGAATAAAATCATGTCATTTGCAGGTAAATGGATGGGGTTAGAGAAGATAATGCCAAGTAAAGTTAGCCAATCCCAAGAAACCAAATGTCAATATTTTCTCTGATATAAGGAGGCTGATTCATAATGGGATAGGGAGAGGGAGTGTGGGAGGAATAGATGAACTCTAGATAGGGCAGGGTTCTTGGAGGGGAAGGGAGGGGGCATTGGGTTATAATGATGGTGGAATGTGATGATCATTATTATCCAAAGTGCAGGTATAAAGACACAAATTGGTGTGAATATACTTTGTATACAACCAGAGATATAAAAAATTGTGCTCTATATGTGTAATAAGAATTGTAATACATTCCGCCATCATATATATATATAAAAAAGAATTTAAAAAAAAACAGTAAGGGCTAGAGTCATCGCTCAGTTGTAGAGTGCTTACCTAGCATGTGTGAGGCATTGGGTTTGATTCTCAGCACCGCATGTAAATAAATAAACAAATAAAGGTCCATAAACAACTAAATAAATTAATTAAAGTATGAAAAAATCTTTAAAAATAAAACACCTCGTAAGGACTTGGGATATGGCTCAATGTTAGAGAACTTGCCTATCATGGGAGAGGCCTTGGATTCAATCCTCAGTACAGGGGGTAGAGAGAAAACCCTTAATAATTTGAGTTAGTGCAGAAGCACATTGTCACGATGAGCAAAAGTTCGACTTATGCAGTCCAGGGGGAGAAATAAAGAATATCCATATGCTTCTGCCCTTTTCATTGCTTTATTCATTCAAATCACTCAATACAATTTCACTCTACAAGTTCTTACTCAAGAAAACAACAATCCTTAATGCTAGGCACTGCAATAGACATAATCAATTCACAGCAAACAATTCTAGATTAATTAATTCTAAGCACTGCAAACACACTTAATCATGACAGGCTAATGACAGACATTCCCTCTGAATGCTAAGTTCAAGTGTCAGATCAAGTCTCAAGCCTTAGTTAGGCTCTAAGTCCAGCAGATGCACACTCACTCAGACCACAGTGATCAGGTCCAGAACCAAGGCAGGTTTCTGGGGTGGAGCTGATGGCCTGTTTAGGAGGTGGTCCTAGGGAGAAGTTGCAGGTCTCACCAGGGTCAAGATGTGGCTGTAGAGTTTGAGAGTGGTGAGGACCATGCAGAGGTTCAGGCAGATGAAATGAGTTGGGATGTCAGTCCAGTCCTCATCAGGCTCTCCAGCTTGCGTGCATCAGTATCGAATGGCTGAATATTTGTTCATTTGCTCTATTATTTATACTAAATTTGAGGGCTTTTGACCCGCCCCCTTAAATCCTTATCAGTTACCAGCAGATTTCTCAGTGACATCATTTACCCTGGGGTTAACACATCTGGTCTGGTGGTCTCCCCCCTGATCTTCTTACCTTTTCCTCTTACCAGGCCAGGACAGCCTGCCAGGGGCTTCACACTGTTTATTATGGTAAGGGGAAGTAACTTGTTTGAGATCATACTGGAGGCCTCTGTGGTTGTGCCTGGTGAGACTGCAGGTTTCAAACTGGAGTTTATACTATGGAGTTGCTTAGGCTCAGGCCTAAGGCCATCCTCACACATATCCACCTGGGAAGCTTGTAAAAAGTTAAACATTGACATAGGAAGGATTGAAATAGCAACCTGGAAACTTTCATATGGAATGAATAGTTTAAGAAATTATAGGAACCAGCACAGAAGCTGACTAAATTAGAGAGAATAACTACAGGAAATGCAGGCATTTGCAGGTAAATACAAATGTAAAAAGGCAAAAACTATCCATGTTATATGAAAAGAAAACCTAACAAAAATTAGCACATACTCTTGGGGCTGGGGTTGTAGCTCAGTGGTAGAGCGCTTGCCTGGCATGTGTGAGGCCCTGGGATTGATTCTCAGCACCACATATAAATGAATAAATAAAATAAAGATCCATCAACAACTAAAATAAATACTTTTTTTAAAAAAATTAGCACATACTCTAAGATAGATCTATTAGCTTAAGATAAGTGAAGTAAGAAATCTTCATTTCAAATTTAAATCACAGGTTGGACAAACACAAAAGGTTACATCAATAAATGAAGTCCTTTTATTTCTTCATTTCAATACTGAAAGGGAAAATTAAAAAAAAAAAATAAAGAATCTCCTGCTCTAGGAAATAGTGTCCATCATCACAGAGTCCACCTTTACTGTATTTGGGCAAATCTTGTGCTCCTGTGGAAATATGGGTCATTGCTCTATATAGTTATCAACAGAATACTGAATGTGTAAGGATGGCCTTAACCTAAGAAGGGCCTTAACCCAAGTAACTCCATTTTAAAATAAAACTGCAGTCCCCACCAAGCAAGCCTACAGAGCCCTCTAATATTGTCATCAGGCAGAGCCTGATAAAAGCAAGTCACTTTCCACAACCCCGATAAAAACTCAGAGTGAAGTCACTGTCATTTGCCTTTGTCCTGATAAAGTCAGAGGCAAGAGATCAGGCCTCAACTCACTGGTACAGTTGTCCTGACCCCAGAATCAAAAGACCTCACTGAGAAACCCAGTAGCGACTGATAGGGATCAAAAGGGTGAGTAGAAGCCCCAAAATCTAGCATAAGTGAAGGAGCAAATGAGCAGACATTCAGCCAGCTATACACTGATGCCCACATGCCAGAGAGCCTGATGAGGACCTGGACTAACATCCCAACTCTTCTCATCATCTGCCTGATCCTCTGCATCATCCTCACCGCTCTGAAACTCTACAGCCATATCTTGATCCTGGTGAGCAGCGACTTCTCCTTATGATGGTCTCCTCAGCGGCCATCAGCGTCACCCCTGGAGAATCCTCCATTGGTTCCTGACCTGATCACCATGGTCTGAGTGAGGGTGCATCTGCTGGACTTAAGGCCTAGGCTTGAGACTTTAGATCTGGCACTTGAGCATATCTGTAATGAGTCTGTCATGATTAAGTGTGTTTGCAGTGCTTAGAATTAACTTAGAATTGTTTGCTTTGAATTAATTATGTCTATTGCAGTGCCCAGCATTAAGGATTGTCATTTTCTTTTTTAAAAATATTTTTTAGTTGTAGTTGAACACAATACCTTTATTCTGTTTATTTATTTTATATTTATGTGATGCTGAAGATCGAACCCAGCACCTCACACGCACTAGGTGAGCACTCTACTGCTGAGCCACAACCCCAGCCCCAGGAGTGTCATTTTCTTGATTAATAACCGATAGAGTGGAATTGTATTGAGTGATTTGAGTGAATAAAGCATTGAAAAGGGGCAGAAGCGCATGGACATTCTTTATTTCTCCCTCTCAACTGCAAAGTCACACCTTTGCCCATTGCAAAGTACATTATTACGAATTTTAAATTTGAACATCATTTAGGTCTATTCCATAATTTTACAGAAAAGAAAATGGGAAATTTTTCTTTTTTGAATGGGCAACATTTAAATAAAATTTCTGTAACAAAATTAGCCAAAAAAAAAAAACCTTTATATGTAAAAGCCCCCAAATATGCATTATAGATAGAATTAAGGGGAATTTGAATGAAAAGTGTTATGAAGAAATAATAGGGAATTAAATAATAGAAAACTGTTTAGTTAACAACTCTTATGTCTGGCTCTTTTTCAGGTGAAATCCTAGGGCATTAAGCTTTCAAGAAAAAAATTCTTATTTTACTTTGGAAGATAAGGAATAATTTGAAATTTCTCTCTGTGAATGTGTTTATTTCACACACAAAAAAAGTCTGATTTTCAATCTTTCCCTTCATTTAGAAAAAAACTTAGTATATTTTAGGGTAATTTCAAGCTGGAAATCAATATGTCATAGATGAATAGAGTGTGCACTGGGGGTAAGTAATTACCATAAAACCTCTAATCCCAAACTAAATAGTTTTAAGATGCTCCTGGGATCCTGTTTTTGCTTGGATGTGCTGAAGACAAAAAAGCAGGAGATCATAACCATTGAAAAGACTGGTAGTTATTACAGTCCCCAAATAAAAAATGCCAGTCCCCACAGGGCAAATTTCGGTCAGGAGGCAAAAGAAGCAAGGGGAAGTCATGGAGCAAAAACCTCATTGGAGTTTGCAACAGAAGGAATGAGTGAAGTAGGGTAGGTACACTGTGTTTCTCATTGGATAATCTGAATAATTTCAGTGGGGTTGGGACTATAGAGATCATCAATAGTTATTCTATAGCTGTCCCTGGGATGATTAAGAGCAAGGAGAATGTAGCTTCTCTAAGAGTGATAGAGGACCCCTATACAGCTTCTCTCATGCAGAAATCACCAGTGCTGTGCCCCCTTGCAGGACTCTTGACCTCGGCATTCAAGGAGGACTCTGGCGCCTGACAACCAACTCCCAAAGTACTAGGGCTTGCAAGCACCTAAGCACCGCTGTAGAACTCCCAGATGCCACTCCACTCCGCTCCACGCAGGACACTTAGATGCTACCTACCCTCAGGAACTCCAGCCGCCACTCCCCTGTGGACCCCCATCTACTAACAAGGGGATCCCTGGGTCGCCTCCATCTGGCGACTCAACTCCGCAGCTACTGCCATAGTCCCATCCCCTACATGGTAATCTGTATGCACCTGGGGACATCTCACAGGCTCTGAAGGCAGCCAAAGCCACAGTACTGAATGTTACAGAGCTCATTTCTGAACACATCACACAATGCCATTGCCCGGCTCTCCCCACCCAACCCGAAACCCCGGTGTTGGAAGCAGACCGCCTCCATCTTGGCTTACCTTCCTCGCCATATTTGGTGGAGGACATTCCCAGATTGGAACTTCAGCTGGCCAGGTGCCTACTTTCCAACTCCCCCCTTTTCCCCAGCACAGTAACTGCCCAACACAAAACAGCTCTCAGTGGTACAGGTGCACAGTGTGACCCTGGCGCAGCCCATGGAAGCCCTGGTGAGAGAGGTCCCTCAATTGGGAACTACTAAGGGAGAGGGAGATGGGGCTAAAGTTCAGAGACTAATGGAGAGATCAGGAACTGGGAAATCTTCAGGCAAGATAGGGAGATAGGACCCAATGCTCAAGTCATATGAGCAGACACAAAAAGAGAACCTTGAGGTGTAGTCTCCCTGTAGGGACTGCTGGGACCCACTCCTCACTTCCAGGTACCCTACAACAGGACCAGTCTTCCCACCCTGGTTACCTTCACCATTCTGAGGGAAGAGATATCAGCTAACAACAGACAACACCACCTATTGGATGAGAAGGGAAGCACGAATGATACTGCTCTCTAAGACTATCAACAATCCTGGTTTCTTCCTTGGAGACTTTTTTAATTTTTCTCTTTTTCTTCTCCCCCTCTGTCCTCCTGGCCTCACATCCCCAACATATGTGAAACCAAGTACTTTGCATGATTTAGGATTTTGAGGACTGGGGCATTTGAATAATACACTATAGGTGTGTTGTATAGGCCTTTTTTTTTCTTTTCTTTTTCTTTTCCCCTCCAATTGTTACTATTTTAACATCCTTTATTTTTCTGAATACATGTGTGTGTTTTATGTACTCTACTGACTTCCCACTTATTTGTCTACCCAAAATTACTTCCTCTCTATTCTCTTGCTACTAATCCTCTTTATTAGATTTCTCTTTCACACTTCCTAAGATATATTAACTCTATATCCTCACATACTACCTCCTCAGCATATTGTCCTATGTCTCACCCCCAGTTCATTGTCCACCATCACAAACTGTAAACCCTTTTACAAACCTACTGATTATATTATAGATAATAATATAATTCAACATTTCTGTACATTGACCAAACTGTAAACATCTTGATAGCAATGAATTGTTCATAGGTGGTATATTGTTGATAGTGGAATCTGTTAATGTTGTCCTTCCCGGTAAAGGAGAGGTATTGGAACCATACAGGAGCACTATAAGCCTATAGGGTTAAAACAATAACACCCCAGGCCCACAGAGCTAGAAGGGAAGACACATGAGCAACATGAAAAGACAAGGGAAGAAACTGCCCCAAACAAATCAAGGAAATACATCATTAGTGTCCATGGCCAGCACAGCAGATGAAATGACAGAGAAGGAGTTCAGGATGTACATAATTAAAATGTTCTGTGCATTTAAGGATGATAAAAGAGAACAAATACAGGCAGAATATCATTTTGACAAGGAGCTACATGAACAAATACAGAAAGCAAAAGATACTTCAACAGGGAGATAGAGGTTCCAGAAAAAAAAAGAAATAGAAATCCTTGAAATGAAAGCAACAATAAACCAATTGAAAGCATCAGCAACAGAATAGATCACTTGGAAGACAGGACATTAGACAATGAAGACAAAATATATAATCTTGAAAATAGTGTAGACCACACAGTAAAACTGATAAGAAACCATGAGAAGAACATTCAAGAAATATGGGATAGCATAAAAAGACCAAATTTAAGAGTTATTGGGAAAGAGGAAGAAATAGAGTTCCAAACCAAAAGAATGAACAATCTATTCAATGAAATAATTTCAGAAAACTTTCCAAACATGAAGAATGAATTGAAAAACCAAACTTAATAAGCCTACAGGATGCCAAATGTACAAAATCACAAGAGATCCACACAAAGGCAGATTATAAAGAAAATGCCCAACATACAGAATAAGGTCAGAATTTTAAAAGCCACAAGAGAACAAAATCAGATTACATATAGGGAGAAAACAATTTAGGATAACAGCATATTTTTCAACAAAGACCCTGAAAGCTAGAAGATCCTGAAAAAAACATATATCAAGCTCTGAAAGAAAATGGATGCCAACCAAGAATCTTGTAAACAGCAAAATTAAGCTTTAGATTTGATGACAAAATAAAAACCTTCCACGATAAATGAAAGTTAAAAGAATTTGTAGCTAGAAAACTGGCACTACAAAACATCCTTGGTAAAATATTCCATGAAGAGTAAATGAAAAACAATAATGAAAATCAGCAGAGAGGTAGTACCCTAAAGGAAAAACTAATCAAAGGAGAAAACAACTAAAGTTAAATAACAAAAATAAACAAATATGGCTAGGAATACAAACCATGTCTCAATAATAACCCTGAATGTTAATGACCTAAAATCACCAATCAAAAGACATTGGCTGGCAGAAAACAAAAACAAAAACAACAATATGCTGCCTCTAGAAGACTCATCTGATAGGAAAGACATACACAGACTGAAGGTGAAAGATTGGGAAAACTCATACCACTCATATGGACTGTAGAAGCAAGCAGGGGTTTCCATCCTCATATCAAATAAAGTAGACTTCATGATAAAGTTAGTTAAAAGGGATGAGGAAAGACATTTCATACTGCTCAAGGGAACCATACACCAACAAGACATAACAATTATAAACATATATGCACCAAATGATTGAGCATCTTTGTTCATCAAACAAATTCTTCTCAAGCGCAAGAGTCAAATTGACCACAACACAATAATCTTGGGTGACTTTAACACACCTCTCTCACCATTGGATAAATCGTTCAAACAAAAGTTGAATAAAGAAACTACAGATCTCAATAATACAATCAATAACTTTGACTTAACTGATATATATAGAATATTTCATACTTCATCAAGTGAATACACTTCATCAAGTGAATACACTTTCTTCTCAGCACATGTGCTGAGAAGAAAGTGTATTTAGACCATTTTAGACAATGGTCTAAAATAGACCATATATGCCACAAAGCAACTCTTAACAAATACAAAAAAGTAGAAATACTACCCTGCATTTTATCAAATCATAATGGAATGAAATTAGAAACCAATGACAAAATAAAAATTACTCCAACTCCTGAAGACTAGACAATATGCTACCGAATGAACAATGGGTTGCAAAATACATCAAGGAGGAGATTAAAAGCAACAATAAGTGTTGGCGAGAATATCAGGGAAAAGGCACACTCATATATTGCTGGTGTCACTGCAAAATGGTGCAGCCAATATGGAAAGCAGTATGCAGATTCCTTGGAAAACTGGGAATGGAACCACCTTTTGACCCAGCTATCCCATTCCTTGGTCTATATCCAAAGGACTTAAAAAACAGCATACTACAGGGACACAGCCACATCAATGTTTATAGCAGCACAATTCACAATAGCTGAACTCTGGAGCCAACCTAGATGCCCTTCAGTAGATGAATGGATAAAAAAATGTGGCATTTATACACAATGGAATATTACTCAGCAATAAGAGAAAATAAAATCATGGCATTTGCAGGTAAATGGATGACGTTGGTGAAGAAAATGCTAAGTGAAGTTAGCCAATCCTAAAAATCACAGTCATCATGAACAAAAAAATGCTAAGTGAAGTTAGCCAATCCCAAAAAAACAAATGCCAAATGTTTTCTCTGATATAAGGAGGCTGACTCATAGTGGGGCAGGGACAGGGCACATGGAAGGAACAGATGAATTCTAGATAGGGCAGAGGGGTGGGAGGGAAAGGAAGTGGACAGGGGATTAGTAAGGATGGTGGAATGTGATGGACATTATTATCCAAAGTACATGTATGAAGACATGAATTGGTGTGAATATACTTTGTATACAACCAGAGATATGAAAAATTGTGTTCTATATGTATAATATGAATTGCAATGCATTCCACTGTCATATATAATAAATTTAAAATTTTTTTAAATTAAATATTTTGTAGCAGCCAAAAAAAATAGTTCATTGCTTACAGGGAACACAATAGATGAGTCCTGCACTAAGAGATGCCTAGACAAATAAACCACAGAAAAGGACCATTCCTGTCAGAAATTGCAGGCATAGGTCATAAAACAAACCCAGACATGTCAGTGAGGCTGATGGAACAAATATGAAACAATTAAGTGACAGCACATGTCACTTTCTTATACTCCATAAAGATGTGATGAGGTCATTCCCCATATCTACTTGACAAGTGCTCCCTGATAAAATGCTCTTGAAATAGTTGATCCACAATTACATGACAGGAAAAATGTTAGTCTTTAATGACTTTTTTTTTTGTATTGAGTCTCAGAACTTTCTGTCTTCATGATATATGGATTTGAAAACAAATAAATAAGCTGGAGAAAATGTAGGATTCAATGAGTGTTTTACCCACACTTCATTCACAGTCATCATGAACAAAAAACAAACATACAGACACAAAAGCCCCATTGGCTCTCTGGCTCACACCATTGCCTCCTCCCCATGAGAGATAGAAATCACCACCCAAGGATGAAATATCCGGCCACCCCTGCAATGTTTGGAAGAACCTCATAAGAGAAGAGAGCAGTGTGTTGAGGTGAATAACATAAGAGGCACCCACCACTGTTCTTCCTCAACTCCTCCACAAGGCAGCGGGCTTCCTCTTGAACACGGTCTTCAATGCTCCTCTTCCCCATCCCAAAATTCCTCAGGGTCATGAGGGAGAAGCGTCGGAGCTCCTTCCATTTTGTTCCATTGCTGAAAATGACTCCTAACAGAATGAAATATAGAGAGAAATCCAAAGCAAAGAAGAGAAAACTGACACAGGGTAGTCAAGATCTGTCTGAAGAGCTCAAATTTCATCCCCAGGACCACTGCCTGAAACACACTTGCACACTCATGCACATTCACACTCACCAAGTTCATTATTAAGTCTTTCAATTACTGGGAAAGTGCCTCTTCCAGAAAATGCCTCTCCTAGATCATCTAGGGCTTCCTTCACAGCTTCGTATCCATGCACCACCACCATGGGCTTCCTGCCCAAATACAGTGTAAACACAGGGCCATAGTCTTTTGACAGCTGGAAATAGGAGAGAAATGCAAATATTAGCAAGTCATAATTTCAAAATGTGCATGAGTCCAACTAACATTATTATGTTGTGCTATTTTTATTCTACCAAACACAATTTTCAATCTTGCTGAATTTTATACATAAATAAGATGGTGGTTGTTGATTGTTACAGCCGCCACATACATACAGAATGACTCATTTGCCAGGAAATTGTCAGGGAAATTATTATGTGAATAGTCACAATTAATTAGTACCTTGAGACAGATTTATTTACTGTTTTACAGGTAAAGAGACTGATGTTCAAAGACTTTCAGATTCATTTCAGTTTCCCATAGCTAATAAACAGAATATCCAAATTTGTCAACTTCTGGTACCTGAGCAATTTGTATCAGTCACCAATGCCTAGAATAGCTGCTGTTGGACACTGCTTGAGAGTCACCTGATCTCCATTTTTAAACATCCCTCCAGATGATTCTAATGCACAGACCAGTTTGAGATCCACCAATATTATTTACTCGGGAAGAGAGTGGGCACAACAGAGAAATATCAGGACATGAAGCATTCCATAGAAGGACAATTCCTTCCACGCTGGACATCCATAGGTCACAGACAGGAACTCTGTGCAGTGCCCAAAAGCATTCTGATGTCACTCAGCTGGCTCTCATAAATTCTTTCTTTTATTCACACATGTTTTTATAGACCCATAGGTATTTCCTTGACAACAAATAAATTTGCTTCTGTGGAGAAGTTTATCATGGCTAATCTAAACAAAATATACACCATGTTCAGTAAATGACTTCTTGAATAAAATCTCTAATCTCAAAACATTTGTGCTCCCACTTACCTTCAGGCAAAAAGTCATAGCAAATGACTATGAATCAAAGAAGCTTAGTACTTTATCATTTTGAATCTCCCACACAATTTAATTATTTCTCTCCTAGCAAAATGCATTATTGTAATTTCACTTTATCTGACAGTGACAAATCAAAACTAATAATCCACAGGAGGTATTTGCCTTATAAAAATATCTTTTAACAATTTGCCTCCAGTGGTATATTTTATTTAAAAGAGTGAATTATTCATCCTTTGCAAGCCACTGAAGGAACACAAAGCATACTTACATTGGTTAAGGATTTGCTGATGTTCTTAACATCTATCTGCAGGATATTTCCAATAATTGGGAGAGGAGTGGGGCCAGGAGGGAGCTTCCCCCTCCCAGAGCTCTGTCTCCATACTGAGAGGAGAAGCAGACAGGAAACACCAAGGACCAAGGCCACGACTAGGTCCATTGAACCTTCTTTTCTAACTGAAACAACTGTGAGCCTGCAATCCACAGCTTTTATAACACTCCCTGCTAACTTGTGACTCTTTGACACATAAGTGGCCCATGAGCTGATTGTCCTTTAATCTCTCTTCTGAGTGGACTTCGACCCATTGAAAAAAACATGAAAATAAGGTGTTCCCTCTACTTGCTCTCCTTCCCACAGCCCCACCCTGGAGACTCTGGCATACATAGTCTGGGGTGAATTCTAGGGACTATTTTTAATGTTTTTTAAAACACCCCATTGTTTCCAACGTGCACCCAGAATTGAGAACCAATGAGAAAAATTTTTTGTTGAAAAACTTCTTCAAACTTCTCAATTCTTAGACTGATAATCAGTTGGAAATTTCTGACATTTAGGTCAATCCATGTGTTTTATCCCTTGCATGTAAAATAATGATTACCCAGTCATGACTCTCAAACTCTTCATACCATTACTCTTTTTAAATATTTTATTCTGCTGTACTAACATTACAGTTGCTTAAACAGGTAAGAGTTATTATAAGTCTTGAATGACTGAACATGTATCAAGTAACTAGCTAATATACGCTTCTTTTACTAATAAGTGCTTTATAGAGGAATTGAAGACAGAGGTTATTATTATTATTTTTTTTTTTTTTACTTTTCAAATAAGGAAAGCAAAATCTGAGAGAACAAGAGACCGTCCATGTCACACAGTTCAGAGGTGGCGGCAGAACTGGGATTGGAATGAGCTCTTCCAATGCCAGTTGTGGTGGGCTATGGCTTCCCCACAGCTGCCTGGAGAACAATTTTAGCAAAACCAATAAACCGAAAAACTTTAGTTATTGTGAATATAAACCACCCACAAGCTGTTCACAAAATAAAAACCATACACTCTCTAGTGAGGAAATCAGATAGGGTTTCTCTCCTCTCCATCACTACAGAAGGAAAACTTGCTTAGTGCAATGGAGGGAAGAACCAATCTCAGAAAATTTCGGAGAAGAAAAGAAGGAAGATGATAGAAAGAACAATAAGCATGTGCTTTGGTGGTGGGTGGGGGAGACAGAGACTATCTTTCAATAGTATACACAGCACAGAAGGACCCCATTGTGCAAACCTGAACAGAAGATGACATTCAGTGGTCATGAGGGTCTAAATATCGGTGAAATAATGTACACCACTAGATCACTAATGGCAATGCTTGTACCAAAAAAAAATTACAGACAGAAGAACACGGAGGTAATGGCAATGCTTGTATAAAGTAAAATTACAGACAGAAGAACACGGAGGTAGGGAAGTCTTTAAGTGCACAGCACAGAATGTCCCCAACATGTGGACCTGAGTAGGATAAGATATTTAGGGGTCACCAGCATTTAAAATTGACTGGAATGATATATATTATTAGACAGGTAATGACAAAGCTTATGCAGAGGCTTGTTTTCTAACAATATCATCACATTCATCCTAAATTGACTAGTGCAGTTATTTCTAAGCACCTTTAATTTTTAAAAAAATTAAATCTGTGAAGAAATAATTACATAAGGATTTATCAGTCATGTTTACAGGGATTCTGATGATTTACAGAGGATTATCACACCTGTCATATCCCTTTTGATTCTCTCAATTTCCTTTGTCTAAGATAAATTATTCTCACTGTGGAGCTGAAGAGTTGGGCCTTGGAGATGCATTGCCTTGGCCAAGGATACAGAGACTGCAGGAGGGAGAGCTGAGGCTGGATCCCACTTTCCTGACTCTTGTACCCTTCCCTCCACACCAAACATTCACTTCCACTGGATTTACTAACATCCACATGTACTTTGATTCAATATTTCATGATTCAGTCTCAGACTTTCAAAATAAACATTAATTTAGTTAATTATTACACTACAAGTTTATTAAAATGACACATCACATTTATTAATCAATTCAACACAGGGCTTAGTGAATCCTTTACGCAGGGCAAAGAGAAACAGTACTTTTCTGCCTGACTCTCATAGCTCTAAACTCTATCAGAACCACAGTAACTCTATTTAGAGCCATCGTTTCATTCCTTGGGGCAGCCCTCTCCACGAGTTTGCCCTATGGGCTTGGACTTTGAACCTCCAGAACTGTGGGGGGAAAAAGCAAAAACCTCTTTTTCATAATAGACTCTGTTAGGTATTTCTTTACAGTGGTGAAAAATTAATGTGGAAATAATAGGCATGGTCTTTGGTGGTTTCTGTAACATCTTCACAGCAATAAACACACCCATTGCACTGATATTGACTCTAAACCAGATTTTCAAATAAAGGAATGAGGAGTATTTAGAGAAATGGCTAATTGCAGAATACAGACAGAGAACACACAAATGAGTCTCAGAGACTTTCAAAATATATACAAATTTAGTTAATAATTACATAATTAATTTTATTCTATAAAATATATTTTCCCATGATATTGTTATGGACACTTGGATTGTTTCCAGTGTAGGGCTATTTTGAATAGTGCTAATATAAACATTTCTATTTATGTCCTTTGGATATCCCAGTGGAGTGCATTTGTGTTCAATACATATCTATGAGTGGAATTGCTGAATATGCATATATTCACTCTAGGTAATATTGACAAAAAACTCAGATTATTGAACCAATTTTTAATTACACTCTAAGAATGCCAGTTGCTACAAGTTATTGACAGTACCTAGAATAATCTGTCTTTATTTCATTTTAACCATTCTGGTAGATTATATCATTGTATTTTATTTAAGTTTTAATTTGAATTTCCATAAAGTTTAATGCTACTGGATGTTCCTTTCATTTATAAAACTCTAGGTTATATATATATATATATATATATATATATATATATATATATATGTATATATATATATATACACACACGCATATATATATACACATATGTATACATATATAGAAATTATATATATATATACACATAGAGACACACACTATTATATATATAATATAAAATAAATATATATATTTGTATACACATACACATATATGCCTACAACTGGATTCATTTTTTTAATAATCACAACAGAAAAGAAATTGTTACTATATACAGGGAAATTTTTGCTTGAACCATTTGAAAATAAATTAATAGCTGGGCACAGTGGCACATGTCTCTAATCTCAGCAGCTCTGTAGGCTGAGGCAGAAGGATTGCAACTTCAAAGCCAGCCTCAGCAAAAGTGAGGTCCTATAGAAACTCGGTGAGACTCTGTCTCTAAATAAAATATAAAATAGGGCTAGGGATGTGGCTCAGTGGTCAAGTGCCCCTGAGTTCAATCCCCAGTGTTCAAAAAAATGGGTAAATTAACACCATGTTCCCAAAGACCAGAAATCCAGAAATATTTTAGTGTATATTTTATTTTAAAAAAGGGGTTTTTTTCCTGTACAATTATACTCAAAGTATTAAAATCAGGAATTAAGTATTGATATATTGGGACTTTCTAATCCTTATTCCTAATGGTATTTAATCAATGAGTTCCAAAGATATCCATTATATTCCATTAAAAACTTAGTAGAGAATCCAGAATCATGTTATAACTATTTGTCACATCTTTTTAGTAGACTCTAGGACACTTCTTCAATCTTTCCTTCACTTACATGACCTTGACACTCTTTAAGAGCATAGACTTCATGTTTATAAAATGCCCCTCAATTTGAATTTATTAATCAGTTTCCTACTAATTAAATTCATCTTAAGAATTTCTGGAAGAAAGGTCACAGTATGACATTTTCTTCCCTTTCTAGGTGATAAACAATTGTATCTATTTCATTAGGAATGTTTATTTGATTAGTAGGTTCAGATATTTCTGGCAGAATTCTTTACTTTATTCCTCTCAATTTTGTTCTTTGGAAGTACGCTGTCAAAGGATTCTTTTAAATTCTTTAACTATCCCACATCAAATTTTCAAGTTGGTCATTTCTCTGAATCAATAAGGAATCAAGGATTCAATTGTGTCAGTGGGTTATAATCCATTATTATTATTATATATTTGGGTGCTCAACTTGTCTCCTAATGACTATATTTTGTGCCTTTTTCCATGTCACCAATAATCCTTAAACAATTCCTTACTTTGGGAGGCAGCAACATACTCTAGGCTCATTTGTATGTTCCCTGCCCCTACTTTGCAAGTAACCATTTCTCCAAAGAGTCTTATTTTCTTTATTTTAAAATCTGATTTGGAGTTAATAACAGTGCATTGAGTGTTTTTATTGCTTATGAGGATGTTACAAGATCCAGCACTTCTCAGGAAACAGAGGTAGAAAATATGTGCATTGAGAATACAGCAAATCTCTTGTGGAGAGAGAAAATGAAAAGGTGGAATTCTATTCAAAGAAGAAATAGACATTGGCCGTTATCAGTAAAGGCAAATCATGGCTTGCTATAAGATTTGAGATCAACATATATTGCATACATAGATATGATAAATTGTGGTATAAAGGTGTATTAAGAATTATAATGCGGGCTGGGGATGTGGCTCAAGTGGTAGCGCGCTTGCCTGGCATGCGTGTGGCCCGGGTTCGATCCTCAGCACCACATACAAATAAAGATGTTGTGTCCGCCGAGAACTAAAAAATAAATATTAAAAAAATTCTCTCTCTCTTAAAAAAAAAAAGAATTATAATGCAAAAAAATAATAATAATAAGAGAGCTCATGTAAAAATAAATAAATAAATAAGATTTGGGAAGTTCAGATGAAAATGACTCCATGAGCTAAGAAATGAAGAGCAAGAGACCCACAGAAAGGGTATCAAAGTTCTAGGAAAAAGTGCTCAAAAGGGTCATTTTCTCATCTCAATGGCAAATTCTGTCCCAGGAACTAAAAGCTCATGATTGTTGGTTGAGAGCTTGAGAGGCTAAAAGAAACTTCATATGAGGACAGAATGTGGCAGACATGAGACAAAGAACCACCCAACTGGTCCAGGGCTTTTCTTTGTTGGAAGGCTTTTAATACCAACTTCATTTTCATTATCTGATATCAACATTTTACATTTTCTATATCCTCATGGTTCATATGTGTCTGAGAATTTGTCAATATCATCAAGATATTGTCTAGCTTATTAGAGTATTAATTTTTGAAATAGTTTTTAATGATCCTCAGGATTTCAGAAGTATCTGTGATGTTATGTATCATTTTTCATCTCTGGTTTCATTGATTTGAGTCTTTGTTTGTTTGTTTGTTTTAAGTTTGGCTAAGAATCTTATTTATCTTTTCAAAAAAACAACTTTTGCCTAGTGCAATGGAGTATGCCGATAATCTCAGCAGCTGGTGGGTGGGGGCTGAGACAGGAAGATCAGGAGTTAAAAGCCAGACTCAGCAACAGTAGAGCACTAAGCAACTCAGTGAGAACATGACTCTAAATAAAATACAAAATAGGGCTAGAGATGTGGCTCAGTGGTTGAGTGCCCCTGAGTTCAATGCCAGTACCAAAAAAAAAAAATTGTTTTATAAGTGCTCTGTATCTTTTTTATTCTCAATTTCATTAATTTCAGTTCTGATCTTAATTATTTCCTTTCTTCTACTGAGTTGGGTATTAGTTTGTTCTTTTTCTAGGGGCTTGAGGTATAATATTAAATTATTTATTCAGTATCTTTCTATTTTTAATGTAGGAACTCAGTGCTCAGTTTCTCTTAGAACTGCTTTTGTAGTGTCCCAAAGATTTTCATAATAACTCTATTTTTATTTATTTCTAAGAATATTTTTTATTACTCCCCTTATTTCTTCTATGATCCATTACTCATTCAAAAGTATATTATTTAATTTCCAGGTATTAGTGTGGTTTCTGGTTTTTAATGTTGATTTCTAATTTCACTTCATTATGATCTGACAAGAAGCAAAGAATTATTTTTTATTTGCTAAGATTAGCTTTTTTGTACTAAAATATGATGTATTTAGAAAAAGTTCCATGTGCCACTGAGAAGGTTAATTCAGTTGTTGATGGATGAAACAGTCTATAGATATCTGATTTGATTTGATTAATAGTATTTTAATAATATTTTTAGTTCTGAAGAGTATTAGTTTATATCTGCATGACCTATCTAATGGTGAGAGAAGTGTGCTAAAATCACTCACTATTATTGTATTGCAGTTTTTTGATTCTTTATATTGAGAAGAGCTTGTTCTATATATGTAGGTACTCTGTTGTTTGGGGCATAAATACTAACAATCATTATATCTTAATGATTATTAACCAATATGAAGTGACTTTCTTTGTCTCTTCTGATTAATTTTGATTTGGTGTATACTTTGATATCAGAGTAGCTATCTCTGCTTGCTTTCAGTTTCCATTTGCATGGTATACCTTTTTCCATCCTTGCACCTTCAGTCTGTAGATGTCTTTACCTGTACAAAGAGTCTCTCATAAACAGCATATGGTTGAGTCATATTTTTAACCCAATCTGCCAATCTATGTCTTTTGGTTGGAGAGTTTATTCCATTTATTCTGTGTTATTTTACAGACAGGATTTTTATTTCCTGTCTTTTTATATATTTCCAATTCTTCATTCAGACTTGATTCACCTTTAATTAACTATTCTTCTAGTACAATTCATCCCTTTGCTGGTTTTAATTTTTTTTTTCAATTCTTCTCTATGAAGTAGTTTATTGAGTATGTTTTTAGTGCTCACTTATGACAAAGGCCAACATCACACTGACTAGAGAAAAAATGAAAACATTTCCTCCAAAAAAGAATAATATGACAAAGATGTCCATTCTCACCCCTACCATTCAACATAGTTCTAGAAACTCTAGCCACAGCAATCAGGCAAAAGAATGAAATTAAAGGGATACAAATAGGAAAAGACAAAGTTAAATTATCTCTATTCACTCACAATATGATCCTATATTTAGAAGACTCAAAAAACACCACCATAAAATTTTTAGAACTGATAAACAATTTAGTAAGGCAGCAGATCCATCCATAATAACATCAAAGAAATAAAATAATACATGTAATTAACCTAACCAAGGAGGTTGTTTTAGTTAGCTTCTTTCCTCTGTGACCAATATACATGACAAGAACAATTTTAGGGAGGAAAAAGTCTATCCAGGGACTCATGGTTTCAGAAGTCTCAGTCAATAGACAGCTGGTTTCATTCCTCTGGGCCTGGGATAAGGCTGAAAATCATGGCAGAAGTATGTGGTGAAGGAAATCAGCTGGAAATATGGCACCAGGAAGCAGAGAGAGGAAGCTCTACTCAATAAGTACAAAGTATAAACCCCAACGACAGACTCCAAATGATCCACCTCCTCCAGCCAACCCCAACTACCTATAGTTACATTCCAGTTAATCCCTATCAATTGATTAACACACTGATTAGGTTAAAGCTCTCATAACTCAATCATCTTACCTCTAAATCCTTTTGCATTGACTCACACATGAGCTTTTGAGAGACATCTCATATCTAAACCATAATAAAGGTGAAAGACCTCTACCAAAAAACTATAGAATATCAAAGAAATAAATTGAAAAACATACAAGAAGATGGGAAGACCTCTCATATTATTGGATAGGCAGAATTAATGTCAAAATGGCCATACTATAAAAAGCATTGTACAGATTCAATGTAATCCTTATTAAAATGTCAATGACATTCTTCACAGAAGTAGGAAAAAATGTTCTAAAATTCATTTGGAATAATAGAAGACCCAGACCTATAATAGAATAATAGAAGACACAGCAATCTGAACAAGAAGAGTGATGCTGGAGGCATCACAATACTGGATTTCAAATTATACTACAGATCTATAGTAGCAAAAGCAGCATGGTATTGACACAAAAACAGACATGAAGATCAATGGAATAAAAGACACAGAAAAAAACATACATAGATACAGTCGTGTGTACATGACAGAGGTGCTAAAAACATACATTGGAGAAAAATTAGCCTTTTTAGCAAATGGTGCTAGTAAAACTGGATATCCATATGTAGAATAATAAAACTAGACCTCTATCTCTAACCTGCACAAAAAATTGACTTAAAGTGGATCAAAGACCTAGGAATTATACCATAAACTCTGCAAGTGCCACGAGAAAATGGAGCCCAAACACTCCAACATATTGGTACAGACACTGACATCCTTAACCAGACTTCTAATGCAAAAGAAATAAAACCAAGAATCAATAAGTGGTACAATATCTAATTTAAAAGCTTCTTCAACCAAAGGAATTAAGAGCATGAAGACAGAGCCTACAGAATGGGAGATTTTGGCCAGCTGCTCCTCAGATAAAGGATTAATATCCAGAATATATAAAGAACTCTAAAAACTTAATACCAAAAGGGAAAAAAGCTGAATAGAGACTTCTCAAAAAAAAAAGAAATACAAATGGCCAATAAATATAGAAAAAATGTTCACAATTTTTAACCATAAGGGAAATGCTAGTCAAAACTACACTGAACTTTCATGTCATTCCAGTCAGAAGGGCAACAATCAAGAATAAGAACAAAAGTAAATGTGGGAAAAGTTGTGGGGAAAAGGTACATTTATACATTGCTGGTGGGAATATAACTAGTACAACTACTCTGGAAAGCAGTATGGAGATTCTTTATAATAGTACCATTTGACCCATCTATCCCATCACTCAGTATATATCCAAAGGACTTAAAATCAGCATACTACAGTGACACAACCACATCAATGTTTATAGCAGTACAAATCACCATAACCAGGTTATGGAATAAGCCAAATATCTGCCAAAAGACAAATGGATTAAGAAAATGTTGTATATGTACACAATGGAGTTTTACTCAGCCATAAAGAAGAATGAAATAATGGCATTTGCTAACAAATGGATGGAAATGGAGAACATCATGCTAGGTGAAATAAGCCAGAGTCTTATTTCTAGAAATAAGCTAGATAAAGGCAGGGCAGGGAACACCATCAAAATAGAAAAGAGATCAGTGTAGTAAAGAAAGGGGATTGAAGGGGAAGGAATAAGGATAGGAGAAGGGAGGAACAACAGAATGAAACTGACCAAACTATCCTATGTACACATATGAATATACCACACTGAATTTCACCTTTATGTACATCTACAATGCACCAATTTAAAATATATATAAATATATCTTTTCACAAATATATATATATATATATATATATATATATATATATATACCCATAGAATAGAGGAAACAGATTGGGGGGAGAGAGGGAAAGGGGAAATACTGGGGACTGAATTGGAGCAAATTAAATTCCATGCTTGCAAACTTAGGTCAAAATAAAACCCAATCTTATGTTTTTTGTTTTTTTTTTTTTAATTTTTTTATTGGTTATTCAAAACATTACAAAGATATGTTTAACTATCATGCACCAATAAATTAAAAAATAAAACACCCAAATGTGAGTAAGTTAGAGCTTCAAATTCTGAATAATTGGGCACTTGGCAGGGAGCATCTACTCCTGATTCCTATACGCAGGATGTTCTTCCTAAGACAAAAGGACCCTTCACCTCTCTTTTGAGATCCTCCAAAATGTCCTTCAACTTTATTCCCCAATCTGTTTTCCCAGGGCCCAAAGGGGGTATTTTCAAAAATTTTTTTTAAATAGGAGGAGGTTTGCTCCTTTCCCCAAGAGTTGAATATGAGTCCCTGCTCTTTTAGAAACACTATGTACAAAGCACAGGGTCCTGGAGTAGATCCTGAGGATGAAAACTCTGTGAGGAACCTGGTCTCTAGGTGTGGTCCCACTGCACTCTCCACTTTTCACTGTCAAAGGATTTGCCAAGGTACTGCTCAGAGCCTTGAAACCAGAATAAACCATCTGCCCACACTACTCCCAGTGACTCATTGAGGAGGTATGAGTTGGAAGGAAATAGGCCCTTTCATTTAAGTTCAATGATGCTGTGGGAAGTTAATCCCTCTGGTAAGGGTGGAGCAGCTTCATCAGTCCCACCTTTCTATAGATAACACATTTCAATTTGGAAAATTACTTCCAAGAACATAGTCTGTTATAGTTAAAGCTTCATCCCAGGGTTTCATAAATTGACTTCCAGACCACTCACGTATAATCAAATCAAGCCTTTATTGAAGCACACTGGTGGCAACTGACCAGAACATAAAGCTGTTCCCCTGATCAGCCCCAAACAATTGCAAGGGCGCTCTTTATAAGCCTGAAAACAACAAAAGGGACATTTGGGGGTCTAGCCAATGCAAGCAAGCCAAGTTACAGAAGCAGGAGAATGCAGTCAGGTGGAGGGATGCTCAGCCAATCACAATTATCCCAGTCACGCAAGTTACAGAAACAGTGTCCCATTAGGTAGTTCTGTGTTCTTAAAGGTTTCTATAGCAGAAGGAAAAGAACATCTCGCCCTGGTCATGACCCTTGTACTTGGCATGGTTGTTTTACAAAATGGAGTTACAAAATGAAATGGAGTCATTTTGGTTTGACTATCATAGTCCATGGAAATTCCTGGAGAGTCACCTAAACCAGCCAAATTCCAGAACAGATACCCATAAAAAGGAACTACAAAGAGTGAGGTCTCTGAGTACAGACCAGCACTTGCCCCAGGAGTGATTTCACCTGTGCTTCCACCCCCACACCCCCAGTGCTGCAGATGCAACCCAGGGCCTTGCACACACTAGGCAATCCTTCTCTTGAGTCTTTTGCATCTTGATTACATTATAGTTTTTAGGATAGCTTTATTAAATAAACACAATTTAATATATCCTCATTCTTATATTTTACTTCATTTTTATTAACACATGCAAATTACACATGTTAAAGGGCTCATTGTGATATTTTTACACATGAATAGAATGCACTAATGAAATCCAACCTCCCTATATGCACCCTCCCCTGCCTACCCTTCCCAAACTCTACCCACATTCCATTGTACCATCTACATAATATTAAGTAGTAAATGTTTTAGAGTAGTAAATCATTTTTAATTATGGCAATATATGAATAAAATTTACTATTTTAACCCTTGTTATTATACAGGTTAGTGGCATTAAATAGATTCATTTTATTATGCAACCACTATCACTGTCTTCAGAACTCTGTTCATCTTGCAACACTGAACTTTGCATCATTAAAAAATAACTCCTCATTCTCAACTTTCCCCTGCCCCTGAAAACCACCACATAATAACCCACAGAGACTTTTCACATTTCGCATTTGCCTGTTTCTGACAACTCATACTTACGTTCCCAGTATTGGTCCTTCTGTTTTTGGATTATTTCACAAAATAATGTCTTCAAATTTCATCCATGTCATAGTATGTGTCAGAATTTTCTCTCTTCTTAAGCCTGAATAATATTCCATTCATGTGTATACCAAACTTTATCTTTTTCTTCCTCAATGGACACATGGATGTTTCTACCTTTTAGCTATTGTAAATAATTCTGCTATGAATATGGAGATATAAATTTCTCTTTGATAACCTGTTTTCATTTCTTTTGGGTTTATTCAGAAGTGGAATTTCTTGATTCCAAGATAATACAATTTTGTGAAGATAATGTCATGATACTTTTTTGTAAGTAGCAAATTTTAATTCATCAAGTCAGCTCACTATTCCCTAGATATGATATTTCCTATGAGCCACCCAGGCAACAGAGTCATTGGAAGTATCAAAACACTCTTTCATGGTCTGGGGTGTAATTCGCTGATAGAGCTCTTGCCTAGCATTAGGGAAGCCCTGAATTTAATTTCTAGCATCACACACACACAAAAAAAAAAATTACAAACAACAACAACAACAAAGTTTCTTCCTCCTCCATTAAGTATTCTGGACCACTGTGGTAAAGAAAAGCAAGAGATACTTCAAGGAAATAATAAATGTCAACAACTTTTTAAGACACCCATATTTGGGTGTGGATTGGTGAAGAGATTTGTGGTATAAACATGGGTTATAAATATTTTTTAATAAACTGCAATTATTTCACATGAGGATGTAACCAGAAGTAGAATCATTGGATCACATGATCATTCAATTTTAATTAAGGAACCACTCACTGTACTCTGTTTCACAGTGGCTGCATCATTTTTCATTCTCCACATATGCACAGGCCTTCCTACTTCTATATATTCTCACCGACACTCCTGTTTCCTTATTCTTGTTCAGTCTCCTTCCCTCCCTCTTGTAACAGCTATACCCTCAAGTATGCAAAGTGGTTATCTCAGTGTGGTTTTGACCTATTTTTTTTTTCATTCTGAATTTTACACAACAATAAATTTCTGAGAACGGATCCAGCAACAACAGTACTTTTTATTCAGAACATGCAGGGAATTCATGGCTCCAAATTGTCATAGACTAGTTATTGTGCTGTTTTACCATGATAATATGTTAGTAACTGAGTATTAGAACCTGTGGTGGTCGATGCAAGAGTTACAGAGTACAGGGAATAGCAGATTTATTTATGCAGTGATCCAGGAAACTCTCCTTAGAAGGATGCATGTTCACTGGATCAGGAGGGGATGGGGATTGAGGGAGAGCTGAGATAAGGTATCCCTGAGAGTGAGAAGGGGGATGATGCCTCCAAGGAGGAGAAGTGGCAGGTGATGATGGCATAACAGCAGCCAGTAGCCCTTCTTCAGACAGGAATGAAGCAGAGCTGGTACAAAGGTGGCACACGGCCAAATGAATTGGCAATGGGGGTGGTGTCGATGTCCTTGGGGTCAATCACAGGTTTCAGCTTAAAATTCTGTAAAATGGTGGTCAGGAACAAAAACAGCTCCATGCGGGCCAGGCCTTCTCCCAAACACATACGTTTTCCTAAAGATGACAAACACAGAGTTTTCCCTCCTTAAACATTAGGTTCTGAAATGTTATAAAGAATATTCAGGAACTTATATGATGAATGATTACTTATGAGTATGGGTCAAAGACAGAATGGTTGGAGAGACAGATGCACAGAAGATTAGTCACAGTCGCTACCCACTTGTATCTCATTTTATCAGGCACCCTGTGCTAGACAGGTTTTTGCTCTTATACTTCCTTCATGACCTATGTCCCTGTCATATCCTTTTTACAATGCATGCTTAGAAGGTGGTGGACTCTCACCCTGTATAAGTTTTCTCATAATAGTCATGCTTCCACAGAAGCATGGCTCACTTCAAATCCTATTTTCTCTTATTTTGTTTTATCCAGCTAAATATGAGTGACTTAAAAGAAGGGCTCCATCCTTAACATCCAGATATAGGCAGTGCCAGGCCCAACATGGGCATCAAGAACCATAGCAAAAAAATGAAGGTGACTCCATGTCTAGAGTCTCAGCACACACAATTTAACGATGAGACAGAATTCTAAATGCATGATCATAAGAAGAGGAAGAGGATGGTGCTCTGGAATCACTGCAGACTCTCCTTTCACATTCCCAAGGTTTTGTTCAGCCTTCATTTACCTGGTATGCTCTGACCCCCTAGATCTATAGAAAACATTCTCTCCTGGACTCCATTACTTCTGTAAGGTGCCCTGCCTTCTCTTCTTCCCTTGCTCCCCACCTCCTGTAAGCCAGCTCAACCCTCTTTCCCTTGTATCGCCTTCTATCCTAGCTGGCGACCTGTGCTGGGTTCACAAATCTGACTATTCCAGTAACTTAAGAAAACAGCAAAGGAAGCACAGAAACACACAAAAGAAGTACCTTTTCAAAATCCAAGGTGACTCTCCGACCTTAGGGGTCCGTGGAAAGAGAGAGCCACTGGAATTCTTTATTCTTATATAGGAGACTACAAGGGGAGATTCCGTGGAACATTCTATCCCAAAAAGGGCAAGAGGTAGGATTACAAAGGAAGAGGTGAGTGTAACTCAATCCCACCAGGTAGTGCCTACTCCTGGAGCCAGAGGCAAAGCCCGAGTTATTGTAGGGCACAATAATTGCTTAGTATCTCTTGCTCAGGACTTAAGGGCGTTTATTTCCAGAGTGGCTCCCGACACCCTTGTTATAATGTTTTTGGATATAAAAAAGCAGAATGAGGGCTGGGATTGTGGCTCAGTGATAGGGCGCTTGCCTAGCATGTGTGAGGCACTGGGTTCAATTCTCAGCTCCACATACAAACAAATAAATAAATAAGTTCATCAACAACTAATAAAAATACTAAAAAAAAAAAAAAAGCAGAATGAAAGCAACTTCACCCTCTGCCTCCCCAGAAACCTGTGTTTCCCTCTCTCACAGCACAGGTTTCAATGATTACAATGATCTGTTTGTTCATCTGCTTCCTAACTCAGGAGTGAGACTCTTAAGAGCCCCTTATGTATGCTAGGCTACTTGGCATCTAAGAGTGATACTCTTAGAAGTTTCAGCTGAGTAGATTGTTGATATAGCCAGAGGCACAATTCAAGCAAACTATGCCATAGCTTTATCCATTGGAAAAACTGGGTCAGACATTCCGCAAAGTACCACCAAAGGGACCCAGTAGTGAAGTTGCATCACTAATAAGGGAAAGTGCAAGGGTATTGGAATGGAGCTCCAATTTGATAATGTACAAAGAGCAAATATACCAGCTCCAAAGGAGGCACCCATGTAAGTTGTATTTGATCCTAAAAAAGTTATTTTGTTCCCTAAAGTTACAACTGGAAATGAATTTTTATTACCTGATGAGAAAGGCATAAAGTAGTCACTTTTCTTAAAGTTGCCACTCTCATCCAGAAAGTGACCAGGGTCGAACACCTCTGGATTAGGGAATTCCTTATCGTCATGCAGCACGGAAGTCAGTGATGTTATTATTCTTGTTCCCTGGAAACAACAGACAGATAAAATTAGTAATAAAGAAGTTGAATGGAGGGCTGGGGTTGTGGCTCAGTGGTAGAAAGCTTGCCTAGCATGTGTGAGGCACCGGGTTTGATTCTCAGCACTACATATAAATTAATTAATTAATTAATTAAAGCTCCATTGACAATTTAAAAAAATTAAGTCAAATGGAAAGAAATAATGGAATTCATCTGATCTATATTTGAGGAAATCCAGGTCCAAGGACAAGCAGTGACAATTCCAGAAAGACAAACCAAGCAAGAGTTTAAGGCCACAAGCAGTAATTTTGTGAAAGCATCCTCGTGAGCAGTTGTAGGGCTGAGTACTTGGGAATATGGATTCTAGACCTTCTGAATTCTACTCAGCACCAAGCTGGGACCTTGGTGTCTGTCTCCACATGTTGCTCTATTTCATCAATTCAGTTTTCGCATATCTCACATGTGGTTTATGGTTTACAATAGAATTTTGGGCTCACTCTTGAAAAGTCAGGAGTATTTAGAATTATTTATTTAAATAAATAAATAATTGTGGATTTTTTAGAGATCTGGTCTGATTTAAAATGACTATTGTTGAGATATTAACAAGTACACTAACACCTATTGAGCGCTTATCATTGGAATGTAATATGTTTATTTTGATATCAAACATGGAGGAACTCTTCACAGATGAATCCTATCTTAAAAAAACATCAGGGTAAAGATTAGAAAAGTCATCATTTTGCAACAATTTAGGTAGGATCATCAAGTCAGGCACAGATCATCAATTAATGTTAAAACTGTTGGTTGAGGGCTGGGTTTGGGGCTCACTGGTTGAGCACTTGCCTCTCATATGTGAGACACTGGGTTCGGTCCTCAGCACCACATACATACATACATACATACATACATATATGTGTCCATCTACAACTAACGTAAAATAACATGGATGAATGGATGGGAAAAAATGTGGCATTTATAAACAATGGAATATTACTCAGCACTAAAAAATAATAAAATCACGGCATTTGCAGGGAAATGGATGGCATCAGAGCAGGTTATGCTAAGTGAAGTTAGCCAATCCCCCCAAAAAACAAATGTCGAATGTCTTATCTGATTTAAGGGGGGTGACTCAAAATGGGGTAGGGAGGAAGAGCATGGGAAGAAAATTACCTCTAGATAGGAAAGAAAAGTGGGAGGGAAATGGGGGGAGAAGGGGAATTGCATGGATGGTGGAAGGAGACCCTCATCATTGTACAAAATACATGTATGAAGATGTGAATTTTGTGTCAACATATCTTGTATACAGAGATATGATAAATTGTTGTATAAAGGTGTATTAAGAATTGTAATGCATAATAATAATAAGAAGAAGAAGAAGAGAAAAAATAAATAATTTTTAAAAAATAAAAATACAAATAAAAACTTGTTGGTTGAGTTATTTGGAAACAGGTTATTCATAATGTCTTAAATAAGAAGAATCTTCTGAACTTATTTTTTTATTTTTACTTTTAATAACAGAACCTCAGCAATAAAGAGATCTGGCAGACATCCCCATACTAAGTGTGAATCTTAGTAGCACCAATAATGGAACAAACTGAAATCATGTGCCATCAGCCATAATCTGATGCGGTGGGACATCCATGATATCACCCATATAATGTTCTTTTCCAAAACACAAAACTGATTTCTAATATCCAAGAAAACAACCACACAAAATCAAGCTGAGGAACATTTTACATGACCATGGATTGAACTCTTCAAAAAGTGTCAGAGTACACAGCTGCATTGTTAGTGGCACTACAAATTAATACAACCACTCTGGAAAGCAGTGTGGAAATTCCTTAAAAAACTAAGAGTAAATCTACCAACACACTCATTTTCTCCTTGGCATTTCTCCTAAAAATAAAACTAAAATCAGCATAATATAGCAATACATTCACTTCAATGTTTATAGCAACACAATTCACATTAGCCAAATCAGGGAATTAGCCCAGATGCCTGTCAATATATGAATAAATCAAGATAATAATTAAATTCACCATTTCTGTACATTGTGATCAAACTGTAAACATCTTAATAGCAAATATTTGTTTTTAGGGTTTATATTGTTTATATTAGGATCCGTTAACATTGCCCTTAACCTCAAAGGAGAGGTATTAGAACCTTAAAAGGGCACTATAAGCCTATAGGATAAAAACCATAATGCTTCAGATCCACAATTCTAGAAACATGAAAAGACAAGCAACATGAAAAGACAAGGGAAGAAAGTGCCCCAAACAAATAAAGGTACCACATTATTAGAATCCATGGCCAGCACAGCAGGAAAAAATTACAGATAAAGTGTTCAGGATGTACATAATTAAATGTCCTGTGAATTAAACAATGATATAAGAGAGCAAATGCAGGCAGCAAAAAATCACTTTGACAAAGAGCTATATAATCAAATACAGAAAGCAAAAGATTACTTCAATAAGGAGATAGAGGTTCTTTAAAAAAAAACAGAAATCCTTGAAATGAAAGAAGCAATAAACCAAATTAAATTTTCAATTGAAATCATCACCAACAGAGTAGACAACTTGGAAGACAGGACGTCAGACAATGAAGATAAAATATATAATCTTGAAAAGAATGTTGACCACACAGTGAAAACAGTAAGAAACCATGAGCAGAACATTCAAGAAATATGGGATAGCATAAAAATACAAAATTTAAGAGTTACTGGAATAGAGGAAGGCACAGAGTTCTAAAGCAAAGGAATGAGCAATCTATTCAATGAAATATCAGAAAATTTTCCAAACATGAAGAATGAATTGGAAAATCAAAGTCAAGAGGCTTACAGAACGCCAAATGTACAAAATTACCATAGACCCACACCAAGGCACATTGTAAAGAAAATGCCCAACATACAGAATAAGGAGAGAATATTAAAAGCCATGAGAGAAAGGAACCAGAGTACATATAGGGGGAAACCAATTAGATTATATGAAAATATTTCAACCCAGACCCTGAAAACTAGAAGATTCTGGAACAACCTATATCAAGCTCTGAAAGAAAATGGTTGCCAATCAAGAATCTTATATCCAGCAAAAATAAGCTTTAGATTTGATGATGAAATAAAAACCTTCCTTGATAAACAAAACTTGGAAGAATTTACAACTCGAAAGCCTGCACTACAGAATATCCTCAGCAAAATATTCCATGAAGAGGAATTGAAAAACAAAAATAAAGATCACCAAAAGAAAATATTATACTAAAGGAAAAACTAATCAAAAAAGAAACTAAGTCAAGTTAAATACCTAAAATAAACAAAAATGGCTGGGAATATAAACCATGTCTCAATAATAACCCTGAATGTTAATGGCCTAAACTCACCAATCCAAAGACATACACTGGCACATTGGATTTAAAAAAAAAAAAAAAAAAAAAAAAGACCCAACAATATGCTGCCTCCAAGAGACTCGTCTCATAGGAAAAGACACCCACAGACTGAAGGTGAAAGGTTGAAAAAAATCATACTACTCACATGGACTGTGGAAGCAGCAGGGGTTTCCATCCTCATATCAAATAAAGTAGACTTCAAGCCAAAGTTAATCAAAAGGGGTATAAAAATGGATATTTCATACTGCTTAAGGGAACCATTCATCAACAAAACATAATAAATTTATATGCCCCAAACAATGGAGCATCTGTGTTCATCAAACAAACTCTTCTCAAGTTCAAGAGTCAAATAGACAACAACACAATAATTATGGATGACTTTTAACACTCCTCTTCACCACTGGATAGATCATCCAAACAAAAGCTGAACAAAGAAACTATAAAACTCAATATACAATCAATAACTTAGACTTAACTGACATATATAGAATAATTCATCCTTCAATGAACAAATACACTTTCTTTTCAGCAGCATATGAATCCTTCTTTAAAACAGACCATTAATTAAGCCACAAAGCAACTCTTAACAAAAATAAAAAATAGAGATACTACCCTGAAATCTATCAGATCATAATGGAATGAAATTAGAAATCAATGATAAGATAAAAAATAGAAGCTACTCCAACACCTGAAGACTAAATAATATGCTACTGAATAAACAATGGGTTCCAAAAGACATTAAGGAGGAGATTTAAAAATTCTTAGAAATGAATGAGAATACAAACATATTGAAATCTCTGGGACACTATGAAGGCAGTACTAAGAGGAAAGTTCATTGCATAGAGTTCATTCCTTAAAAGAAGAAAAAGTCAACAAATACATTACTTACCAGTACATCTCAAAGCCCTAGAAAAAGAAGAACAAATCAACACCAAAAGTGATAGAAGACAGGAAATATTAAAATCAGGGCTAAAATCAATGAAATTGAAACAAAAGAAATAATTGAAAGAATTGACAAAACAAAAAGTTGGTTCTTTGAAAAAATAAATAAAATTGACAAACCCTTAGCCATGCTAATAAAGAGAAGGAGAGAGAAAACTGAGAAAACTCAAAATTACTAACATACATGATAAAAAAGGAAATATCACAATCAGGGGTTTCCATCCTCATATCAAATAAAGTAGACTTCAAGCCAAAGACACTACAGAAATCACAACAGACACTACAGAAATACCAGAGATAATTAGAAATTATTTTTGAAAACTTGTACTCCAATAAAATATAAAATATCAAAGGCATTGAAAAATTTCTAGACTCATATGATTTGCCCAATTGAATTAGGATGATATACCCAATTTAAACAGATCAATTTCAATCAATGAAATAAAAGACGCCATCAGAAGCCTACCAACCAAGAAAAGCCCAAGACCACATGGATACACAGATGAGTTCTACGAGATCTTTAAAGAACTAATACCAATACTCTTCAATTTATTTCAGGAAATAGAAAAAGAGGGAGCACTTCCAAACTCATTCCATGAGGCCAATATCACCCTGATTCCAAAACCAGGCAAAGACACATCAAAGAAAGAAAACTTCAGACTAATATCTCTAATGAATATAAATGCAAAAAATCTCAATAAAATTCTGGCAAATTGAATACAAAAACATATCAAAAAGATAGTTGGGGCTGGGGTTGTGGCTCAGTGGTAGAGTGCTTTCCTACTATGCATGAGGCACTGGGTTTGATCCTTAGCACCACATAAATATAAAATAAAGATATTGTGTTGACTTAAAACTTAAAAATAAATATTAAAAAAAGATAGTACACCACAATCAAATGGGATTCATCCCAGGGATGCAAGTTTGGTTCAACATACAGAAATCAATAAATATAATTTATCACATCAATAGACTTAAAGATAAGAATCATATGATCATCTCATAGACACAGAAAAAGCCTTCAACAAAATACAGCACTGCTTCATGTTCAAAACACTAGAGAAACTAGGGATAACAGGAACCTATCTCAACATTGTAAAGGCTATCTATACTAAGCCCCAGGTTAAGATCATTCTAAATGGAGAAAAAATGAAAGCATTCCCTCAAAAACCTGGAACAAGACAGGGATGCCCTCTTTTACCACTTCTATTTAACCTAGTTCTTGAAACACTGGCCAGAGCAATTAGACAGATGAAATAAATTAATGGGATACAGATAGGAAAAAACTCAAATTATCACTATTTGTAGGTGTTATGATTCTATACATATAAGACCCAAAAAGTTCCACCAGAAAACTTCTAGAACTAGTAAATGAATTCAGCAAAGTAGCAGAATACAAAACCAACAGCCATAAATGAAAGGCACTTCTGTATATCAGTGACAAATTCTCTGAAAGGAAAACTACCCCATTTACAATAGCTTCAAAAAAATAAAGTACTTGAGAATTAACCTAATGGAAGAAGTAGAAGACCTCTACAATGAAAACTACAGAATGCTAAAGAAAGAAATTAAAGAAGACCTTAGAAGATGGAAAGATCTCCCTTGTTCTTGGATAGGCAGAATTAATATCGTCTAAATGGCCATACTACCAAAAGCATTATACAGATTTAATGCAATTCCAATCAAAATCTCAATGATATTCCTCATAGAAATAGAAAAACAACAGTGATGAAATTCATCTGGAAAAATGAGAGACCCAGAATAGCTAAAGCAAGAATGAAGAAGAAGGCATCACTATACCAGACCTTAAACTATACTTTAGAGCAAAAGTAACAAAAACAGCATGTATTGGCACAAAAATAGATTTGGTAGACCAATGGTACAGAATAAAGGACACAGAGACTAACCCACATAATTACAGTTATGTTATATTAGACAAAGGTGCCAAAAACATACATTGGAGAAAGATAGCCTCTTCAACAAATGGTGCTGGGAAAACTGGAAATCCATATGCAACAAAATAAAATTAAATCCCTATCTCTCACTATGAACAAACTCAACTCAAAGTGAATCAAGGACCTAGGAATTAAACCAGACACCCTGCATCTATCTAATAGAAGAAAAAGTAAGCCCCAATATCCATCATGTCAGATTAAGCCCCTACTTCCTTAATAAGACTCCTTCAGTGCAAGAATTAAAATCAAGAATTAATAAATGGGACGGGTTCAAACTAAAAAGCTTCTTCTCAGCAAAAGAAACAATCAGATGAATAGAGAGCCTACAGGTTGGGAGCAAATTTTTACCACTTACACATCAGATAGAGCACTAATCTCTAGGGTATATAAAAAAACTCAAAAAGCTAAATACCAAAAAAAAAAAAAAAAAACAAATAACCCAATCAGTAAATGGGCCAAGGAACTGAACAGACACTTCTCAGAAGGTGATACACAATCAATCAACAAATACATGAAAAAAATGTTCAACATCTCTAGCAATTAGAGAAATGCAAAGTAAAAATACTCTATGATTTTATCTCACTCCAGTCAGAATGACTGCTAATAAGAATATAAACAACAATAAGTGTTGGCGAGAATGTTGGGGAAAGGCACGCTCATATATTGTTTTGTTGGTGGGACTGCAAAATGGTGCAGCAATATGGAAAGCAGTATGGAGAATTCCTTGGAAAACTGGGAATGGAACCACTTTTTCTTAAAGTATTTATTTTTTAGTTGTAGTTGGACAAAATACCTTTATTTCACTTATTTATTTTTATGTGGTGCTGAAGATCGAACCTAGGGTCTCACACGTGCACGGTGAGCATTCTACCACTGAGCCATAACCCCAGTTCTAGAACCACCTTTTGACCCAGCTATCCCACTCTTTGGTCTATATCCAAAAGACTTAAAAGCAGCATATTACAGGGACCCAGCCACAACAATTTTTACATCAGCACAGTTCACAAGAGCTAAACTTACCAACCTAGATGCCCTTCAGTAGATGAATGGATAAAGAAACTGTGGTACATATACACAAAGGAATTTTACTCAGCAATAAAAGAGAATAAAATCATTGCATTTGCAGGTAAATAGATGGAGTTGGAGAAGATAATGCTAAGTGAAGTTAGCCAATCCCCCACAAAAAAATGCCAAATGTTTTCTCTGATATAAGGAGGGTGATTCATAGTGGGGTTGGAAGAGAGAGCATGGGAGGATTAGACAAACTCTAGATAGAGCAAAGAGGTGGGAGGGGAAGGGAGGGAGCATGGGGGTAGAAAAGACAATGGAATGAGATGGACATCATTCCCTAAATACATGTGTGAAGATACAAATGGTGTGAATATACTTTATATACAACCAGAGATATGAAAAAGTTTGTTCTGTATATGTAATATGAATTGTAATGCATTCTGCTGTCATATATAACAAATTAGAATAAAAAATTGGAAAAAAAAAGAAAAATGGGATTTCTTCCCCAAAATATTAAATAAAATCTCCACCTAGTTTTTTTCTTTTTCTTTCTTCTCTCTCTCTCTCTCTCTCTCTCTCTCTCTCTCTCTCTCTCTCTCTCTCTCTCTCTCTCTCCCCTCCCACCCTCTCTTTTTTTTTGTATTGGGGATTGAACCCAGGGGCACTTAACCACTGAGCCACATCCCCCAGCCCTTTTTTAATATCTTATTTAGAGACAGGGTCTCACTAAGTTACTTAAGACCTTGCTAAGTTACTTAAGACCTTGCTAAGCTCCTGAGGCTGGCTTTGAACTCAAAATCCTCTGGCCTCAGCCTTCTGAGCCACTGGGATTACAGGTGTGCACCACTGTACCCAGCTCCACTGAGCTTTTTGAAGAGCTTATAAACTGATTCTAAATATATGGAAGAACAAAAAGCCAAGGACAATCAAGAATATTTTGAATAACGTGAGACTTGCTTTTCCAGTTATCAAGACTTACTATGAAGCTACTGTGATTAAGATATTGCTACTGAGATATACTTTGAATCAAAATGAAGATCAAAAAAAAAGACTCCCACATCTATAAAAACAATGCAAAACAGCTAGGATCAAAAAAAAAGGAAGAGGATTTAATAAATGGGTACAGACTTTTAGCACAGTTGGTTTATTATTAAAAAATTAAAATAAAATTTGAAAATTTTTAAAAAATTAAAGTTGAAAAAGAAAACTACTTTCACATACTTGTCTAAATTTACTCTTATACATTTTCAAAAAATAATTTGTGATAAATGTTACTTAAAAATACAAAATGAGATGGGCTGGGGATGTGGCTCAAGTGGTAACGCACTCGCCTGGCATGTGCAGGGCACTGGGTTCGATCCTCAGCACCAAATAAAATAAAGATGTTGTGTCCACCAAAAACTGAAAAATAAATATTTAAAAATTCTCTCTCTCTCCCTCCCTCCCTCCCTCCCTCCCTCCCTCCCCCTCCCCCTCCCCCTCTCTCTCTCTCTCTCTCTCTCTCTCTCTCTCTCTCTCTCTCTCTCTCTCCTCTTTCTTTCTTAAAAAAATACAAAATGAGATATATTTTCAGCAAATGATGCTGAGACAAGTGGATATTTATAAAAAGAAATGAAGAACATCATTACTTCACAGCATAAATAAAAATAAACTTTTAAAGATACATAGACCTAAATGTAATAGTTAAAACTATAAAACTTAAAGAAAATGGCAAAGAGTAAATATGTAAAAGGAAGGGAATGGGGGAAAGAGACAATGCTAGGGAATGATATTGGCCAAAATTTATTGTTCTATTGTAGGCATGTAGGAAGACATAGCAATGAGTCCCACCATTATGTACAACTATGAAAATTATGTAGGACTCTGTGCTGGCAAATAATATTTTAGATGGGATACAAAAGCATAAATCATAAAAGAAGTTATTGATGAATTGTACTCCATCAAATTATATAACTTCTACTCTTTGAAGACATTCTTTTTTAAAAAAAATTATTTTTTAGTTGTAGTTGGACACAATGCTTTTATTTTATTTATTTATTTTTATGTGGTGCTGAGGATCGAACCCAGGGAATCACAAGTACTAGATGAGTGCTCTACTGCTGAGCCACAACCCCAGCCCCTGAAGACATTCTTAAGAAAGAAATTTTTTTTAAAAAAGGCACACAGACTGAGAATAAATATTTGCAAAACTTATCTACCATAATGAGTTTTAATTTTAAAAAAAACTTAAAAATAGGAATATAAACAACCCAATAAAAAATAGGCATATAATTTGAACAGACACATTAACAAAAAGATATATGAATGGCCAATCAACATATGAGAAGAAGCCAACATTATTCATGAAGAAAATAGAAGGGAAAACAAAAATGTGGTACCACTGCAGTGGCCAAAATACAAAAAGACTAACAACGACAAGGGGTGTGGGATACCTGGAAGGGAGATTTAAAACAGTACAGCCACATCACAAAACCATTTGGTGGTTTGGCCTAAAGTAACCACGTAAGCAAAAAATCCCATTCCTAGGTATTCTCCAGTAGAAAGGAAAACATGTCCACATAAGAACCTGCATGCAAATGTGCATAGCACCTGTAGTCAAGTAGTTAAAAACTGGAAATATACCAAATGTCCATCAATTAGTGAACTTCAAACCAATAACCAATGTTTGATACTCCTTATGGAATCCCATTCATAACAAAAAGGAGCAAACTTAAGATACAGCAATAAGAGCCAGACTGTAATCCCAGCAGTTTAGGAGACTGAGGCAGTAGGATCACAAGTTCATATTCTGAATATTAATCCCTTATTGAACAAATAGTTTTAAAATACTTTCTCAGCTATTTGTTTCCCCACTCTGTTAATCATTTCCTTGGCTGAAGAGAAGCTTTTTAGTTTGACATAATTCCACTATCAAAACTTCTTTTGTGAAAGGTTCATATAGTTTAGAAATCAGTCCAGTTTTTTTATACACATAATTCACCTAAAAATAGGTGCACATATATATATAAATGCACATGTATGTGATATAATATATCATATATGTATACGATTTTTGTATGTTTATTTTTATCCTGCAACTTTTCTGAATTTGTCAGATCTAACTGAGAGTTTCAGATTTTTCTCTATATAAAATCATATCTGCAAACAGAGGATAATTTGACCTCTTATTTTCTTTTTATTTGGATGCCTTTCTCTTGCTGACTTGCTCTCAGCTATGTTGACTAAGAATAGCAAAAGCAGGCATCCTGATCTTATGGGACATGATTTCAGCTCTTCCCCATTCAATATGATGCTGTTGTGGTTCTATCATATTTAGCCTCTATTATGCTGATGTACATTCATTCTTTATCTAATTTGTTGAGGGCTTTTGATCACAAGGGGATGTCGAATTTTATCAAAGGCTTTTCTGTAACTATTGAGAAAATAATATGGGTTTTTTGTCCTTCATTTCGTTGATATGATGTATTACATTTATTGATTATATATTGAACCATCTTCACATTCCTGGAATACACCCTACATGATCAGAAAGGTTAGCTAATGGCTACAGTCAATTTTTCATATTATATTCTGCAAGAAGGGAAGAATTCAGCTGCTGAGTGGAAGAGAGACAAGTACTTTATGAACAAATAAACCTCATCAAAGATTCTGCATTTGTTCAAATGTAATAATTGACACCAAAACAAAACTTATTTGTCACTGTAAAGCAAATGAACACAAAAAAGTACAGATAATGGAGTAAAGGCAATTGAATATAGCCACAGCAGGGAATATTACCTACCTTATTTTGCAAAGCCATCACTACCTGATGCCAAAAGTTTGAAAAAGAAAATTTGAGAAAAAAAATATTGGAGACTAATGATAAATATAAATACAAACACTCTGAGCAAAACGTAGCAATTCAAACTGAGCTGTGGGTGTATGAATTTTTTAAATACATACAAACATAAACACCTACATAGTTATTCTATATGTACAGGCAGACCAAATATATGGCAATATTGACAGATATAGAGAATATATTTGATCAAATTGTACATGCATTTTGATTAAAAAGAAGGCATAAAAGTAAAAGAATAGGGCAAATAAAACAAATATTAACCAGATCACAGAATCCTATACACAAAAATTATAAATCAATCTACAAATTGTTAGCAATGATAAGTGAATTTAGCAAGGTTTCTTGATGTAAAGTCCTCACATGTAAATTTTATCTCCATATGCCAGAAACAAAGAAATAAAGAAGGTATTTTTAAAAGTATACAAGTCACATTAACATCAAAAATATCATTTATTTTGGGACAAAGGAAGATAGGAAAGCCACTGCATTGAAAACAAAACAATATTGAGAAATTTAAAGAAAGCCTAAATGAATTGGGAGCATAATTATATGCATGAACTGAAAGATTCAACACATCAAAACATGCTTTCCAAACCTATTGATAGATTTAATGTCACTTGTAAATAAGCAAACACATTTTGGGAAATCAACAAACTCATACTTTTTTTTTTTTTTTTTTGAGAGAGACAGAGAGAAAGAATCTTTTTTTTTTTTTTTTTTTTTTTTTTTTTTTGTAGATGGACACAACACAATGCCTTTATTTTTATGTGGTGCTGAGAATCAAACCTGGGTCCCACCCGTGCTAGGCGAGCGCTCTACCGCTGAGCCACAATCCCAGCCCAACAAACTCATACTTTTGATACATATTTTAAAATGTGAACACCTAAGTGAAGCCAAAAAATTAACAGAAAAAGTTTGTAAGACACAAATCAAGACTTGTTATATAACTTTATAAACCCAAACTGAAAACAACAGTTTAATTAGCTGCCACACATATGAGTTTTGCACTTACCTCATCTAGTGTTGATAAAGGATCAGAAACATACTCTAAAATTGGGAACTTCAAGAGCATTGAAGCACAGTGTAAGAGACAAGCTCACCTTGGGGATGAAGTAGTTTCTAAATTTAACATCACAGGTCACTGCATGGGGCAGATTGGTGGGGATGAGATCAATGTATCTCTGGATCTCGTGTAACACAGCCTCTGTGTAGGGCATGCGGCTCCTGTCCTGCATGCAAGGGCTGCGGTGTCTGCCAATCACATGGTCAATCTCTTCTTGGACTTTAGCTGATAAGACAAAATTAAGAACTGAAGGAAAAGGAAAAAAATGGCATATTTGTCATAACATTTCAGGACTACAGGAAGCATAATGGTATGCCAACTGTATTATAAAGCCATAAGTATATCTAGATTTGCTTTTACAGGTACACACAACTCTCTTCCAACGTAGGTATTAAGACAAATCTGTAAACACATTCACAATAGCATATAAGATAGCAATAAAAATAGAAATGATTAAAAAACTTGAATTATATAAATATTTATCACATTATGAACTAAAGAAATTACTGTCCTTGCAGGAAAAAAAAAACACAAAATAAGAATTAATTTCACGGGCTAGGGCTGTAGCTCAGTGGCAGAGTACTTGCCTAGCATGAGTGAGGCACTGGGTTCAAATCTTAGCACCATATAAAAATTTTCTTAAATGAATAAATAAATAAATAATAAAATAATAAAAAATAATTAACTTCATATCAAATTAATACAATAAATACAAACATTCAGAGCAAAATGCATCAAATTAAACTGACTCCCTTCTCACCTATAGTATCACTTTGTTCATCCTGAAGTGGCTACTCCCTCCACCTGGGGTCCAGCACACGCCCATCTTTGTATATGAGTTATCCTGATTCCTGGAACCTATTACTTTAGTTCACTTGATTTCAGATATTTGGATAAAGTATAACCTCTAGTATATTTGTGAGAAAATAAAAACATAGAAAGACATAAAAAGGAACATCAAGAATTTTAAATGTGAGGCGAACTGGAGAGCACATGTAGAGTTTTTTTTACTAGAATATTTTTCTGATTTTTTATTAATTATTTTATAAATTTGTTCTAATTTGTTATACATGACAGAAGAATGCATTTCAGTTCATAGTACTCAAAACTTTCGAAATTATATAAATAAATGGAAATTAAATAACTTACTATGAACAACCAATGGGTCAAGGGTGAAATCAAAGAGAAATAAAATTTCTTTAGACAAATGAAATGTTTATAGCAACCAATACCTACATTAATCAAGCAGAAAGAAATGGAAGGGATGTTGGACACAAGGTGCACACCAGTAATCCCAGCAACTCTAGAGAATGAGGCAGGAGCATCATAAGTTCAAAGCCAGCTTCAGTAACTTAACAAGACCCTGTCTCAAAAATAAAATGGAGTGGGGATGTTGCTCCGTGGTAAAGTGCCTCTGGGTTCAAATCCCACTACCAAAATAATAATAATAATAGTAATAATAATAATAATAATAATAATAATAATGGGATATCAATAGAGCAGAGCAAGCAAGTCAGGAAAAGAGGGAGAAAAGGAAAGGAAAGACACTGGGGAATAATATTGATCAAATTACATTGTATGCATACACATATATGGCATGATGAATCTCACTATTATGTATAATTATCATGAAACAATAAATTATTTTTAAATAAGAAAAATCTTAAATAAACAGCCTACTATTGCATCTCAAGGAACTACAAAAACAAGAACAAACAAAATTAGGAAAAGGAAAGAAAGAATAAAGATTAGAGCAGAAATAAATAGAGACTTAAAAAATGACAAGGATCAATGAAACAAAAAGCTAATTCTTCAAAAAGAAAAAGTTGAAAAACTCTGATATAGTCTAACAAAAAGAGAACAAAGACAAATAAATAAAAACAAAGATGAAAAGGGAGACATTACAACTGACACCACAGATATATAAAAAAATTATTAGAGATTTTATGAATAACTATCCACAACAAATTTGGCAAACTAAAAAAAAAACAATTGGACAAATTCCTGGACATATACATCTCACCAACATTGAATCTTGAAGAAATAGAAAACCTAAGCAGACCAATAAAAAGTAACCAGATTAAATCCACAATTAAAAAGTCCCCCATCAAAGAGACACCCAGGATCAGATTATTTCACTCCTAGTTCTACCAAACACTTGAAGATGTTCAATAATTCTTAATTTGTTCCCAAACATTGAAGAAGAGAGAATTTCTCCAAGCGTCTTTTACAAGGCTAGCATTACCCTAATACCAAAATCAGACAAGGGTACATAAAAAAATACATGTTAATATTCTTGATGAACAAAGATATGAAAATCCTCAACAACATACTAGCAAACAGAATCCAAAGGCATGTTTAAAAGATTATTCACCATGATCAAGTGGGATTCAGAGAAGCAAATATGATTCAGTATTTGCAAATCAATAATATGAAACAAAATATTAGCACAATAAAGAACTAAAACCATTTGATCATCTCAATTATACTGCATGACACTGAATGAGGAAAAAGCTGAATGTTTCTAAAATCTGGCACAAGACAAAAATACCCACTTGTCACTTTCAACATAGTACTAAAAGTCCTAGCCAGATTATTCAAGCAAGAGAAAGAAAAAAAAGTCCTCCATGTTGGAAACGGGAATTCTAATTTTCTAATTATCACTGTTTGCAGATAACATGATCTCACACACAGAAAATCCAAAGATTCTACACACAAAAAAAAAAAAGTTAGAAAAAAATGAATTAAACAAGGTAGAATACAAAACACAAAAATCAGTAGTGCTGCTATATGCAATAGTAAATTATCCAAAATAAAAAGCAAGAAAGAAATCCCACTTACAATAGCTTCAAAAAATTAACAAAATATCTAGGAATAAATTTAACTGAAAAGGTTAAAGATCTATACAATGAAAACTATAAGACATAGATGAAAATAATTGAAAAGGACAAACAAAAAATTGGAAAGAAGGGGGATAGTAGAGGATAGGAAAGGCAGCAGAATACAACAGACACTAGTATGGCAGTATGCAAAAACGTGGATGTGTAACCGATGTGATTCTGCAATCTGTATACGGGGTAAAAATGGGAGTTCATAACCCACTTGAATTAAATGTATGAAATATGATATGTTAAGAGCTTTGTAATGTTTTGAACAACTAAAACATTAGAAAGACATTCTGTGTTCATGGATTAGAAGAATCAATATTTTTTAAATGTCATAGTACCCAAAGCAATCTACAGGTTTAGTGCACTCTCTATGAAAACATCCAGAGGTGTTCTTCATAGAAACTAGAAAAAAAAAACAAGCCTAAAATTTGAATGCAAACACACACACACACACACACACACACACACAAACACACACACAAACACCCTAAATAGCCAAAGTCATCTTTTTGGGGAGGGAGAGGGTACTGGAGATTAAACAGAGGGGCACTCAACCAGCAAGCCACATCCTCAGCCCCATTTTGTGTTTTATTTAGAGACAGGGTCTCACTGAATTGCTTCAAGCCTCACTTTTGCTGAAGCTGGTGTTGAACTCACAATCTTCCTGCCTCAGCCTCCTCCTTGTTGCTAAGGCTGGCTTTGAACTCACAATCCTCCTTATCAGCCTCCCAAACTTCTGGGATTACAGGCGTGCACCACCACACCCAGCACCTAGTGCCAAAGTCATTTTAAGCAAAAACAGGAAGCATTACACTGCCTGAATTCAAAATATGCTTCATGACTGAAAGAACCAAACAGTGTGGTATTGGCATGAAAACAGACACAGAGACCAATAGAATGGAATAAACATTTTAGAAGTAAACTCATTCCTCTATAGTCAATTGAATTTTCACAAAAGTACTAAAAACAATCATTGGAAAAAAGGCAGTCTTCTCAATAAATAAAAATTGGGTATCCACATGCCACAGACTAAAACTAGACCTGTGTCTCTCATTGTTTACAAAATTCAACTCAAAATGGATTAAAGAGTTAAATATAAGATCTGAAACTATGAAATTAGTAGAAGAAAATATAAGGGAAATGTTTTAGAACATCAGAATTGGCAAGGATTTTTTGGACAAGACCTCAAAGGAACAGAAAACAAAACCAAAAATAGACGAATGAGATGATATCAAACTAAAAACTTCTGCACCACAAAGAAAATAATCATCAGAGTAAAAGAAGACTGGAGAGTAAATTTTTTCATCAACTTGTAAATCTGAAGCTATCCTTTGTCTATGAGTACACAAGCTGACAGCTGCTTGTGAGAATTTTAATGCCATTTCTGATTCTAATCTTTATATAATTACTTGATTTATCTCTGAAAGTATTGGTAATTTCTCCCTTAAATGTAGTGTTCTGAAATTCCATGGGTGGATATTTTCATTACATTCCTTTTTCTGGACATTCAGTGAACATTTTCTTTATAGTTGGCAAAAAAAAAAAAAAAATAGAGGTCTTTCCTCTGGCCCTACTCATTCTCTGGAGTTTATATCTGGCTGCTGAATTTCAGAAACATAATGGAGACAGAGCTAAGGACCTTGGAATTTGAGTGAATTTTTCCTTATCCCTTCTTTTCAGCCTGTACCTCATTCTTTCTCTGCCTTTTTCTGTATCCCTGAGTGCTGAACCTCTAAGATTCCATTTCCTTTAGAGAGTTAGCCTCCCTTAGCTCCAGTGGGGGAAATAAAATCACTGATAAAGAAAGATGAGGAAGGAACCTGGGGAAAAGCCTCCTGTTTCCTGCTTCATTCTCCCTCTACTTTCTTTGCCACTTGGCTCTTCCAAATACTGAGCTCTATGGGGAATTGCAGGGACAAAATAAGCCTGCGTACACGATGAATCTTCTTGTGAATCAAGGTTATAACTGCAGTGTCCTACCAAAACATTGTCACTGCCATCTGCTCTTTGTGTCTCTAAAGCTTGCTAAAGACTTGTTAGCTGTTTCCTGTACTTCTCTAATTTCAATAGGAGTAATTTTTATTTGTAATTAATTTGTCATCATCTATCCCTGAAAAATGTAAAGGGTGTGGCTAATCTACTATGCAGAACCAGAGTCTCTTAAAGGCAAATCATTTTTTTTAAATGGTAAGTATTTTTAAAAGAAAAAAAGTATTGACCCAAGAAAAATTCTTACCTTGACAAATATATTTTTTCTGCACTCAGAATTCTAGAATAATAAAATTCCTTGGGCACATCTTCTCCCTCAATAGGAAATACCTTTCTTATAAATCTAACCTTTTAAAATAATTCCAAGACTATAAATATTCTCAGGCTGTCTCATCATATTTCTAGAATATCTACTGTGCTTAAATAAATTTCTGTCTTCCCTGAACCAGCATTAGAATACTTTGTTTTCAGAATAAGGAAAGCTCTTTAAGAATATATTACTCTGGTTTTGATAGGGTTTCAGTGTTTCTCCTGAAGTGTCATGTGCCAGAAGCTTGGTCCCCAATGTAGCAATGAGACAAAGTGAAACCTTTAAGAGCTGGGGCCTAATGGGATGTAATTAGGACATAAGAAGGTGTTAAGTGGCCTCACAGAGTAAATTACCTTCCAAGAGAATGGGTTGTTATAAGAAAGTCTACTTCTTACCCTGAATCTCCCTTCTGCATGGGCCACTTATCACCCTCATATGTGTTCACACAACTTTAATGCCATCCACCATGAGACCCTCACTAGAGCTGAGCAGATGTCAATGTCATGGTCTCAAACCTCCAGATCGGCAACTAATAAACCTCTTTTCTCTATAAAGTACTCAGCTTCAGGTATTTTGTTATAGACAAAAAAATATGGGCTAAGACACCATTGAAAGCAGTCTGTTGCCAGGCATGGTGATGCATGTCCATGATTCCAGCAGCTTTAGTTTAAGGGAGGAATATGACAGGTTTGAAGCCAGCCTCAGCAACTAAGCAAGGCTACGATCAACCTAGTGAGACCCTGTGTTCAATTCCTGGTACCAAAAATTATTAAAAAAAAAAAAAAAAAGGTGGTCTGTTACTCAGAAAAACAATATATAAGCTTAGTCCAGTCCATTATGCTTGTACTAGATGCTTTACCCAGAGTACTTTCTTTCCACAGATCACTTTCTCACTAACACCTCAAGCTCTATGCCTTTGCTTCTGCTCACCTATTTTGAAAAATTATCTTTTTTTCTTTTTTAATATTTATTTTTTAATTGTAATTGAACACAATACCCTCATTTTATTTGTTTATTTTTATGTGGTGCTGAGGATTGAACCCAGGGCCTCCCACGTGCTAGACAAGCACTTTACCACTGAGCCACAACTCAAGCCCCAATTATTTTATTTTTATACCTTCATTATATTTGCACAAATTATAGCTAGTGGCACAGAAATTTTAATACTGGAGCTTCTCAGAGACCCAAGATGGAGGATACTATCAGTGTCTTCACATCTTTCTGAAATTCACCCTATTTGCTGTATGTGGTCATACCTGTGATCTCTGTATGCTTCAGCAGGAGCAAAAGTCCATATCTCATAGTGGTGCTTGTTGTCTCCGTTCCCGCTCCAAACACATCAGTTACAGTGTTTAACAAGTTTTCAATGGTAAATTCAGTCTGTTGATTGTCCTTTTCCTGGGAATTACATGATTATTTCATTATTTGACAACTTTCCAGCACATTTATTATAGTGAAACCAAATAACTCAGGTTGTTCTAAAGAAGAGAAAACTTCAACAATACAGAATTTAGTATTAAAATTGTAATAATCACATAGTGTAGCAGTGAATGTAGCACCACAAAGGAGGAGGAGGAGAAGGTAGCTCATGTACAAAATGTAGTAATGAAAAATGACAAGCACCTGAGTCCATAATGCTTCAGGGATAGTGCACTAGTTCTAAAGTAATCAACATGAGACTCCTTATATGTGAAATAAATACACTATTTTGTGAAGCCCTTGTTAAACTGGGTTTTCTCCTGTTTATATACACACACAATTTTAATTAATAGAAATGTTTATGTTAGAGCCAAATCTTGGGAAAAAAAAAATGTTATAAGCCAGAAAAAGAAAAAGAGTTTGCAATTCTGCAATGTGGCAGAATAAAAGGCTCCTGACTCTCCCTTTACACATGCATGCACTAAGTAAACATCTATTTCTATATCAACTACCTGTGAGATAAATTTAGAATCAAGTGAAGTGAAAATGTCTACATCTAACAAGTAGGAAAAACTCTTGTATACTTATGCATGATCCCACTCAAACACTGTACCACAGAATCTGGGATGAAATCCCCAACACCCAGAGGAGAGGCAGGTTTGGACCACAATCATAACACCCTAATTCAAAGGTTCCTCTCAGTTTACTCAAAATTTACTAACTCTGGGAGTGGAAGAATTAGGCATATAGGAGTCTCTCTAGACCACAGGGGGGTGGGGAAGGAGGAGGAGGAGGAGGAGGAGGTTTTATAAAGGAGCACAAGCACTTCCAGGGGGTTTATACCCAATAATTGAGGCAGACAGAGCATAAAAGTCAAAGTTCCTATCTGGAAGAGATGTGCTAGCATACCCTGCCAACTGCTGCCACTCACAGCTGAGCTTCTAATTAGCCTGCATCAGGGAGCTAACCAACCCAACAAGTAGATTTCTGACAGCCTGAGAAGAGCTTGGTACTTCCTTAGTCTTCCCTCATGATGCCCCCTCTCCCCATAATAAAAAAAGTCCATTTATACTGGAAGGGGCTTGTCTATGCACTGAGCATCACAATTTCTATAGCTTTCACCTAAGGGACCACTTTCTTAATCAACTAGCTCTGGTTATGTCCTTAAATCACAGAAAACAAAGAGAAGGATATATAGTAAGCCCACTTCCAGAAGCTATCTGCCCGGGGATCAGAGAGAATGATTGGAATTTGAGTGCAGGCATTTGTGGATCCTCCCCCTAGATTAGTAGAGAGAGAGTTAAAGATAAACACCTGATCCCAATTTCATGGTGAGGAGAGTGCATTAATAAATAAGACCCAAGGGGCTGAGCTTGTACCTCAGTGGTTGAAACTGAGGTTCAATCCTCAATTGAACTGGGTTCAATCCTCAGCACCACATTTTTTAAAATAAATAAATAAATAAAACAAAGATATTAAAAAGAAGAAAAAAAACTAACAACATTTCTGAAAAAAAAAAAAAGACCCAACTACATGATACATAGATAAGACTCTACTTCACCTTCAAGAACACTCCGGCTGAAAGTGAAGGGATTGAAAAAGACATTCAATGCAAATGAAAACCAAAAGACAGCAGGGATAGCTACATCGACATCAGACAAAACACTGGGTCAAACACTAAAAAGAGACAAAGAAGGTGATTATGAAGTGATAAATTGACTAATTCATCAAGAAGATATGACAATTATAAATATATATGCATCCAACATTGGAGCATGTAAACATTTAAAGTAAACATTAAGAGATCTGAGGGAATGCATAGATTACAACACCAAAATAGGAGTATCCCACTTTTAACAACAGATAGATAATACAGACAAAAATTCAGTATAAATATATTGGACTACACTTTAGACCAGATGGACTTAATAGACATAAAAAGCATTCTATCCAACAGTGGTACACTCATCCTTCTCAAGTGCACATGGAACATTCTCCCACATAGATCATGGATTAGGCCACAAAACTAGTCTTAACAAAATTAAAAAGATTGAAACTTTATCAAATTATCTCTTCAGACCACAAAGGTATGACTCTAAATACCAATAATGAGAGGAATTAAGGCTAGAAATCACAAATGCATGGAAATTAGACAAGATATTCCAGAACAACTATTGAGTTAAAGAAAAATTATTAGGAAAACTAAAATATATCCTGCAATAACTGATAATGGAAACAATATATCATAACTTATGAGACATACCAAAAGCAGTTCTAAGGGGAAGTTGGAGGAGGAGGAGAAAATTGATAATAACATGAAGCAATCTGAAATACTGAACTCAGAGTTTGTCTTTAACAAACATCACCTAATTTAACATTCCTACCCAGTGCTCCAGATCAGCATTAATTTAATAAGGTTCCTATAATTCTGAAGTGACCTGTGGCATGCTTAATATTATGTAATCAACCCAACTAAAATAGATACTCCTCAACAGAAATACTTGGTAAGCAAACATAATCAATCATCCCTATTGGTAACATCAACTTCACACAGTTTCTAAGATTGTCAACTCAAAATTACAGTAAGGTTAGGAAAGAGTACAACACTTATAAACCAATATTAATATTTGCATCAGTTCAAATGAATTTAAAGAATCTGTGGTTATGTACAAATTACACTACTAGAGTAGTAATTGAAATCAGCTAGCTTACATAAAACATTGTGGAAAAAATTAAAGAAAACCTATATAAGTAGAAAGATATCTCATGCACATCTACTAAAATCCTTAGTATTGTTAAGATGACATTACTCCTCAAATTGGTTTAAATATTTAAAGGGATCCATATCAAAATCCCTGTAAGCTGCTTTGCAGAAGTTGATAAAATTATCCTAAATTTTTTATGGAACTTCACATGACCTAAATCCTTAAGAGCCAAAACAAAATTAGAAAAGAACAGAACTGGAGTCATGACAGTTCCTGATTTCAAAATTAAAAACTCCATTAATTAAAATTATGTGATATTAGCAGAAAGAAAGATACATAGATCAATGGAATAGAATTAAGAGCTCCAAAATAAACCCTCATATATAGTCAATTGATTTTCAACAAATGTTCCAAGATCATTCAATGTGGAAATAATACTTTCAACAAAAGATGTTGGGATGACTGGATATCCACATGCAAAAGAATGAAGTTGGAACCATACCTCACACAATAAAAATTTAACTAAAAGTGAATCATGTACATGAAGGTAATAGTTAAAATTATAAAACCTTTAGAGTGAACCTTCATGACTTTGGTTTAGGTAATTGTTTCTTAGTTATGACCCAAAAGTTACAAGCAATCAATTGGAATTTCACACAAAAAGAAAACTTTTCTATTTCAAAAGACATTTTAAAGAAATTGAAAATGTGATACACAAAATGGGAGAAAATATCTTCAATCCTTATATCAATATAAGGAACTTGTATCTAGTATATATAGGCCCAAGCCAACTTAACAAGACCCTGTCTCAAAATAAAAAATAAAATTAAAAGAGAAAGGGATGTGGCTCAGTGGTAAAGCACCTCTGGGTTCAATTCCTGGTACCAAACACCAACACACACACACACAATCACACACACACAACACACACAGTAAAAGAACACTTCACACCCTCTAGGATGGCTGGAATAAAAAAGATAGACACCTTGGTGAGAAGGCAGGAAAACTGGAGCACTCGTACACTGCAGAGAGATTTTAAAATGGTGGAGTCAATTTCATGCCTATGTCTTCTTCTGGGTTTTCATATTTTTAGCTCTTACATTAAAATGCTAAACATAGAGCTGCAATATCAGCCAGCAATTCCACTGTGATGTGGAATCCCTAGAAAAATGAAAACATGTATAACCAATACCTTATACACAAAGATTCCTAGTATTATTCATAATAGACAAAGAATGGAAACAATTCAAATGTCCATCAACTGATGAGTGAAAACATTAAATGTAATATATCAAGACACTGAAATATTTTTCTACCATATAAAAGGATGAGGTACTGATACATGCTACATCAATGAACCTTGAAAGGTTTATGACAAGTGAACAAAGCCAGTCACAAAAGACCATACACCATGTAGTTCCATTCATATGAAACATACAGAAGAACAAATCTATAAAGACAGAAAGTAGACCAGTACTGCCTAAAGCTGAAGGCTTGGGAGCAATGAAGGAGACTGGGGTTTGTTTTCTAGGTGATGAACATGTTCTGAAACTGATTTTAGTTGAGGTTCCACAACTCTCTGAAAATAGTAAGAGTATTAAACTATACTTAAAATCTATACAGAGGTAATACGTAAATGATAGCTAATAAAAGTATCAACAAAAAATAAAATAACCTATATTTTTAATACTATACTGAGCTCCAAGGAACAACACAGTTTTAAATACAGTATTGAGGCAACAGCCTTTGGTGACTGAAGTACAAGAGACCTTAAAGTTCACTATAATCTAAGCTTAATGGTGAGGCTCAACAGCATTACGAAAATCCCTCTCAATGTGTATCAAATATAAAGAACTCATGTAGGTTCATGTTTTTGATAAGATGTCCATACTTTTAATGAGATTTTTAAATTAATTAGACCCTGCATGATGGTCATGCCCTAGAAACAGACAAGACAGAGAATCAAAGTGATTTGCTTCTTCTCTTCACCATTTTTCTTGGAACTATTCCCTCTTCTTCACTTCATCTAAAACAGGCCAAAATCAAATTCAAACACAATGCCCTAGAGAGTTTTATAAAAATCACCCTTTGATTCCTTGCCACCTTAGCCCACAGCCCACTGACTTACTTTTTTCAAAGTGTTACAAAGTGGTGGAGTCAAATATAGTGGACACAAAGGATAGATTTATTCTCTAGAGTTGGTTCTTTCCAGATTCTTCTACATTTGTCCTCTTCTAGTAAATAGAACTTTGTACCTATTCAAGTGTGCTTATGTACTTCTCAGTTTCCAAACTGACCCTACCACCATTCAAGTTCACTATCCCAGTCTTTTCCTACTTGATTAATCTTATCAAATGGCATAACTGTCTTGATACTGAAATTTCCCACACAGTTCCTATTATTTGGTTCCTATCTACTCCACTAAAATAAAAATCTATAAATCTCTGAGAATATTATAAGATGAATAACTTGAATTTCAGAATCTGCATTTCTATAATCCAGACATTTATTAATCCAAAGTGTAAAGAGATGAAAAAAATCTCATAGCTAATCTATAAGCACAACTGTCACCATACAGACCATTCTACAGAACTCCCAGGATAATTTTCCTTGCATAACATTGTTATTCTGGCCCATATATACCTGACCAAATAAAAACTCTTCATGCCAACAATCAGGTTTGCAGAGTATTTAACAAATATCTTCCCCTCATTATCTGTTCAGATTCATTTCCAGTAGCATTCTCTCCTCTATCTCCACCACCACACACATCTGAATTTCTCACTACATCACTATCCATCTAAAATTCCATCCCATGTTTCTCACTGCAAATACTTAAAGATCTATATTAAACCTCTAGAAATGTAGGAAGTCCAACATTACGGTTTGGATATGTGGTGTCCCCAAAAAGATCATACAGGAGAAAATGCAAGAACATTCAGAGGTGGAATGATTAGGTGATGAGAAGTGTAACCTATCAAAGACTTAATCCACTAATATGGATTAACTAAGTGGTAACTGTAGGTAGGTAGGATGTGGCTAGAGAAGGTCACTGGGGGTGTGTCCTTGGGGTTTATATTTTGTCCCTAGTGAGTGGAATTCTCTCTCTGCTTTCTGGTGGCCCTATCCTGAGCTGCTTTTCCCTCCACACTCTTCCCATGATGTTCTGCCTCACCTTAGACCCAGAGAAATGGAGTCGACTGTCTATGAACTGAGACCTCTAAAACCATGAGTCCCAAATAAACTTTTTCTGCTTTGAAATTGTTCTTATCAGGTCTTTTTGTCACAATGATGAAAAACTTGGCTAAAACTCCCACCTAGATTAAACCCTTCCTTTTTATTCTCCCATATGATGTGTGATGTATCTGTGTCAACTTTTATTTTATGGCTTGATATTTTGTATTTTCTATAGGTTTGAGAATTTTTAATATTTATTTTTTAGTTTTCGGCGGACACAACATCTTTGTTTGTATGTGGTGCTGAGGATCGAACCCGGGCCGCACGCATGTCAGGCGAGCGCGCTACAGCTTGAGCCACATCCCCAGCCCTATAGGTTTGAATTTGCATCTTACCTGAGGTGAACATTCTCTCTTTACTCAAAGAGATTATTAGAGCTTAAAAACAATGCCTATGTACTATAAATGTTAAACAATTCTGTTTTAAATCTTCCACGATACTTAGTCCAGATCCATGTATGTACACATTAGGTACTTAAGTGCTTATCAAGTATTTCTTGCCTGACCAGTTACATCCCCAATAAGTAAAAGATATTATCAATGAACCACAAAATGCAAGCAAATAACATTCTACCTCTTTCATTTTGATCAGGAAGCAATCAATGAAGTCCCGAGGATTGTTGACATCCAAAGATTCTTGGTGCTCTTTTATTTTCTCCAAAACATAACTTTTTACATAATCAAAATTTTTAATAACTGTGTTATGACTCCCTGGGAGATAATCCATGAGAGCAGGGAAAATATTGAGAACCTTAAAAATTAAATGACATTTATTAAGTTAAAACCATGTAATGAAGACAAAGGCAAATATAATAATCCAACTTAAGCCCTGGTTAAAAACTGGAGTGAACAAAAAATGGTCTCCAACTTGAGCAGCATGTATGAAGGAGTCCTTCATGCTGACAGGAAGATGGGAATAAACTGACCACATCATCAAACATGAGAAGAATGTCCCATCCTGATACATTTTTCATAGCATTAGGGCATCTTTATGTCACTTTTCTCACTTGCAACCTTGAAATATAGAATGCCATGAATTGCTCTGATTCACATGTAACACATGAGCACAGAGGTTAAGGACTTTTGGACAACCTGATACAGAGCACACAGCCACTCCCTGCTATTTCTTCCACCAGCAATAAGCCTCAGGAACAGAATTACGATTTTGTAACTGGGAGGGGTGCAAAGATACCATGAAAACCAACACTGCATTTTATAGACAAGCACTTGTGCACAAGAATGGTTAAATGACTCCTATAAAATCATGCAATTATCTTTTAGGCAGAGTTTAGGGCACAGTAGCTCAACACAGGGTAATAGGGTGATGTTTGCTTATGGTTCGTTCACACCAAAACCCAATCATTCTGGGATCTTGACCCTGTTCGCTTTCTCAACTAGGATCCCAGCTGAAGCCTCAAACACACTCACTACTCAGAGGATCCTGGCAGCAGCTGTGTCCCAAACATTCTCCATCCTTGATATTCTAAATTACAACATTGCTGCCAAGTAATGGCATGAAGAGCTCCTTAGTGTTGACTGACAGACCAGCCTGTGGGTCATGGAAACTTTTCAACAAGAGCCCTGGACGTCCACTGTGTGCCTGGGCATGCTTTGGGGCAGTCACCAAAGTGCTGCCTAGAAACAGAGGTTTGGTGGGAAAACCAATAGCCCTTGGGCTTGAATTCTACCCCAAGATTCAGGCATTTGTTGTCTTTGTAAAAATGAAGGGCTGTCTACCTTTTTGAGAGGTTCATACCATGATACTAAGATCTGGACAGGACTGTGGTGTCTAAACATTTACTTCACAGTAGGAACCACCAAAAAAAATTTCTATATCTTGGAAAAGCTGCAGAATCAACTTTATCAGAACTCTGGAAGATAGTCAGATGTTTACAAAGGGTAAACCAAATGGGGAAAAAAAAAAAGGACCTAAAAACTCAGAGAGCTTTGTGGCATTGCTTCTGCTCCTCCCACTTCCCTCCCTGGCTTGGCAATGGCCTTAAAGGGGGCAGCCCTGTTCCCAGTGAGGGACCCTGGTAGTTGGCTCCAGAGGAACAGAGATTGTGTTTCTCTGTTGTAACCTATCGAGGACTACCTGAAAGACTTCTATAAAGCCTGTGTATCTGCTTCATCTGAGTCAGAACTCACTTGGGCAGAAAAGCAATGACAATATCAAAAGCCTCATAATGCCCCATCTGGAAAAAAATTATTTTATAATGCCACTAAGCAACCCTGAGCCAGCCAGGGCAAAAGAGTACAGTGAAGGCACAACAGCCTAGGAAGGAAAATTAGGGAGAGGGTTCTTTGAAAAATTAGGACATTTGAGAGCACCCACACATTCTGATAAATTCAAACAAATTACAAACAGGCCCGGGGCAAGACACAGGCTAAGAAAAGACTTTAAGTTTTTAACCTCTGCTGACCTGTAGCCCGCTTAAGAGCAAGTGCAGGCTATTACAAGGAGTGCCCAGCACAGAGCCAATCTGGAGGGAGTTCCTCCCTCCCTCCCTTTCTTTCTTTCCTTTTTCTTTCTTCACTTCTTTTCATCCCCTCCTCTTTCTCTCTCTCTCTCTCCCCTCCTCTTTCTATTTTTCCCCTTACTCCCCTTATCTATCTCTAACTCTTGTCTTCCTCCTCCTCCTCCTTTCTCTCTCTTCTTCTCCTTCTCCTCCTCACAGCCAAGGAATCTATCATAACTAGCCTACCATGATGGTGCAAGCCTATAACGTCAGCTCATCAGGGGACTAAGGCAGAGGATTCTAATCTAGTAAGACCCCGTCACAAAACAAAAAATTTGTCAAGATCCAAGGAAGTAGCTCAGTGGTAGACCACTTGGCATAAAGCTCTGGATTCAATTTCCACGACCAAAAACTAGCTGAACTCAAGAATTAGAGACTTCAGAGATAACACATGACAAAGAACAGATATTTTTTTAAAATATTTAGAAAGTCACTAAATACCAACAATCTATAGAACACAAAAAGTAAATAACAACAACGAAAAAGAAAATAAAAACAACAGTGGCAAAAAAAAAAAAATTTAACCCTAAAGAGAAAGGGAAGTGTGATTTCCAGGATTGCCAAATCAGAGTATACAAAATATCCAGTTCTCAAACATTCACTTCATAGCTCAGTTCTGGAATTGTGGACTGGTCAGAGAAAAGAGCATACATGGTTTCTCAAAAAGATCTCACCTGGATCCATGGGGAGCTCATAAGTCTGAGGTTTTCATTGAATTTTTCCATCAAGTTAAGAAAATTCTGATCTTTATAATCAAAACGTTTCTGGAAAATAATGGAGCAGATCACATTGCAGGGAGCACAGCCCAGTATAAAAGTGGGATCACAGGGTGAGCCTAAAGAATTGGAAACATGAAAAATCATCAATATACATGTATATACATTCGACACTTCATCTTTCATAACTGGTAAAGATAAGTTTAGAAAATCTAAGTATCTACCTAAAATTCCCTATCAGCAAAAACTTTAGCATACTTAAAATCAACACATCTCTTTCCTCTAAATCTGAATTTATCTTTCTGTCCTAGCTTATTTCATAATACTTACCCAATATTCTGTAGGCATCACCACCTCTGTTTACATGATTCTAACCCAAAGTGACAATTTTCTTTTTGGTACTGGGGATTGAACCCAGGGGTGCTAAGCCACATCCTTAGCCCTTTTTATTTTTTATTTTGAGACAGGTTTTGCTAAGTTGCTTAGAGCCTTGCTAAATTGCTGAGGCTGGCCTCAAACTTGTGATCCTCCTGCCTCAGCATCCCAAGTCACTGGAATTACATGCATACATCATAGCCCCAAACATTCACTAACAATTACTTTGGAAGGCAAAAGAAAAAAATGTAAAATGTATTTTTAAAATACCTAATAATTCAAGTTATCAGCGTAAATCACATCTCTCTAGAAAGCTTATAGATAGTTATATAGAAAGGAAGAAAACAGCAACCTGGAAACCCATTTTTTTTAACTAGTGTTATTTTCCATAATTTTATTTACATTTTGCTTAACTGTATTTAGCTCAACAATTTAAAGAAATGCAAATTAAAACTACACTGCAGGGGCTGGTTTTGTGACTCAGTGGTAGAGTGCTTGCCTAGCACTTGTGAGGCACTGGGTTCAATCCTCAGCACCACATAAAAATAAATAAAATAAAGGTATTATTAAAAAAAAAAGCTAGGGATTTCATCTCACTCCAACCAGAATGGCAATTATCAAGAATATAAGTAATAATAAATGTTGGCAAGGTTGTGGGGAAAAGAATACACTTATACATTATTGGTGAGATTGCAAATTGTTGCAACTTCTCTGTAAAGCAGTATAGAGATTTCTCAAAAAACTAGGAATGGAACCACCATTTGACCCAGTTATCCCACTCCTTAAAATTAGCATACTACAGTGATGCAGTCACATCATTGTTTATAGTAGCACAATTCACTATTGGTAAGCTATGGAGCCAGGCTTGGTGCCCTTTAACAGATGAATGGATAAAGAAATTGTGGTGTATAAACATAATGGAGTATTACTTAACCAGAGAGAAGAATGATCTTGTGACATTTGCCTGTAAATGGATGGGTCTGGAGACTATCATACTAAGTGAAATAAACCAATCCTAAAAATCCAAAGGTTAAATGTTCTCTGATATGTAGAAGCTAACCCACAATAGCAGCTGGAGATAGAAGTTCAGTAGATTAGATAAAGGGGAATGAGGGGAAGGACAGGGATAAGAAAAGGAAAGACAGTGGACTGAATCTGGCATAACTTTCCTATATACATATATGAATGCACCACAGTGACTCTCACCATCATGTACATGTGCAAGACTGGGGTCCTAATCAGAATAAGACATATTCCATGCTTGTATAATCATATCAAAATGGATTCTACTATTATGTAGAACTAAAAAAATAACAATAATAATAATAATTTTTTTAAAAGATGAACAGCTCAAGACATTCAGTGGTCTGAGCAGAGGAAGCTCAGACCTTCAGTGACTGCTCCAAACTTCAATAGAGAACTATTGAAGAGGCACAGAGGGCACCTGCTACTTTTCGATCAGCCTGCAGCCTCAGATTGAGTAGCAGTGAACTCAAGAGCCAGTGCAGTTCATTCACCCTGAAATTCCTCTTTGGTCACAGCATTTTCATCAGTGTCTGCTCTTTCTTTCCATCTCCTTGGGATCTCTGTGAAAGTAGAGATCGGGTATAACCTCCCATGGGTATTCACAGGAGATGGTGCTGTGCATACACAGACCCTCCCAGGCCAGCATCCACCACATCAGACCCATAGAGTAAACTCCCCTGTTGTTGCATAGAGTGGTGATGTCCACGCAGAGCAGAGGAGAATCTGTGTTGCACAGAGCAATGGCAGGCAGATTGACATAAGATAGGATCAGTAACCACCAGAAGACACAGTTCCTGGAAGGCAGCCTAGAACTGGTTAAATTTAAAATTTAAATTTAAATTCATTCCTGGAATGCAACAGCCAGCAATAGAAGTGGCTCTTGGGGGTAGTGGCAAATTTCAGCACATCCCACTGGACTGTATTCCTGGAGGAAATGACACCGATGTCAGCAGGATTTTTAATGGTAATAGTATAAGCTGCCAGCAGAAGCTCCTCCCAGGTCCTCTTCAGATTTATGATAGAGATGCCATCACTTTTCCTTTTGTAAATATATTGTTCTATCTAGAAAGAAAAATTGGAGCCACCAAAGTGGGTTCCTACAGTAATGAGTTTGAAGATATCCTTCTCCTTCATTTGCAGGACATCAAGGGCTCCGGACATTCTGACAGTTTCCCTTTAAGTTATAATAGGAATCAAAAACACCACCACCATATGGACTTATCCATGGGTAGCACAGATTTAATGAATAGTTGAAGGAACTGTATGTAGAACTAGGAGAGGGGAAGACTAAAGAGAGAACAACTATAAAAAACGCAGGTATTGGATGGTACAAATGTAAAAAGGCAAAAGCATACATGTTGTGTGAAAAGAAAAACTAATGAAAATGAGCACAAATTCTAAGATAGATTTTGCTCACCTAAAATAAAAATGAAATAAAAAAAAAAGATCATTTTAAATTTAAATCACAGATAGGGTAAACACAAAAGTTTAAATTGATGGAATCCTTTATTTCTTTATTTCAATATTGAATGGGAGAAAAAATGTCCTGTCCTAGGAAATAGTGCCCACCATTAAACTGCACAGGCTTAATTTACTTGGGCAAAGCCTGCCCTCTGGTGGAATTCTTGAGTTATCGCTGTATGTTACACATTTCTTAAATTTCACAATCATTTATGTCAATTCCATTATTTTATAGAAAAAGAAAAAGTAGAGGGGCTGGGGATGTGGCTCAAGCGGTAGCACACTCGCCTGGTATGCATGCGGCCTCAGCACCACATACAAACAAAGATGTTGTGTCCGCCAAAAACTAAAAAATAAATATTAGAAAATTCTCTCTCTCTCTCTCTCTCCTCTCTCCTCTCTCTCTCTCTCTCTCTCTCTCTCTCTCTCTCTCTGTCTAAGAAAAAGTAGAGAAAATTTTTCCTTTTTTTGGACATTTAAATGAGATTGTTGGGGGCTAGGGATGTGGCTCAAGCGGTGGCGTGCTTGCCTGGCATGCATGCGGCCGGGATTCGATCCTCAGCACCAATACAAACAAAGATGTTGTGTCCGCCGAAAACTAGAAAATAAATATTAAAATTCTCTCTCTCTCTCTCTCCCTCTCTCTCCGTCTCTCTCACTCTTTAAAAAAAAAAATGAGATTGTTGTAAGCAAATCATCAATAAATGTTAAGTTTTAAAAGCCCACAAGTTTATGGATGTAATCAAGAGTGAATTCAAAGGGTTGTACAGACTATCCACACCAGTCAAAAGATGAACTCAACAGAGATGTCCACAGGGGATAAATGGATAAAGCAATTGTGATACATATGCATGAGAGAATTTTATTCAGACACACAAAAAATAAAATTCTGTCATTTGCAGATGAAATTGGAGAACATTATGTTAAGTGACATAAGCCAGGCACCAAGACAAACACTGCACGTTCTCACTCATGCATGGAAGCTAAAAAAGGTGACCTCAGAGAAGACAAATGTAGATTAGTGGTTACTAGAGAATAGGAAGGGTAGGGAGGAGGGAGAACAGAGAGAGGTTGGATAATGGATACCAAAATATAGTTCAATAGAAGGAATAAAATCCAGTGTTCTACAGCACAGTAGGATAACTATAATTTATATATATATAATATATATTATATCATATAAACTATATCAACTATATATATCATATATATATATATAAAAAAAACTATATCAAAACACCACCACCATATGGACTCCTCCGTGAGAGAATTTTATTCAGACACACAAAAAATAAAATTCTGTCATTTGCAGATGAAATTGGAGAATATTATGTTAAGTGTATATATATTACAAAGCACTAGAAGAAAGGAATTCAAATTGCCCCAACAAAAAAACTGATGGGGGGATTGTGGCTCAGTTGTAGTGTGCTTGTCTAGCATGCTTGAGGCACTGGGTTCTATTCTCAGCACCACATACAAATAAATACAATAAAGGTCCATCAACAAATAAAGAAATATTTAAAAACCTTATAAATGTTTATGGGGATGGAAAAGCTAATTACCTTAAGTTGATCATTAAAAACTACATACATGTGTCAAGTTACAATATGGCATCCCAAAAATATGTACAAAATATGTACAATAATTATGTGTCAATTTTTTTAAATGTGAAGAAGAATAGGGAATTCAATAATAGAAGCATCTCCTTTAGTAGATAACTTCTCTTATACTAGGTTCCTTTTCAGCTGAAACAAAATGGTAGTAAAATTTTATTTTAGCTTGGAAGACAGGGGATAATTTACAATTGCAATTTGAGATTTCTGGTAGTGTGGGGAGTGTGACTCACAGTGAAAATCTGATTTTTCAATCTTACCTTTCACCTCCTTGAGAAGAGATAATTAAGTATCAGAGTAATTTAGAATCAAGCTGAAAATCAGCTTTATTATGACAAGCATTTCATAGATAAGTAAAATGGACAATGAGGAGCAAATAATTACCATAAAACTTCTAACCCCAAATCCAATTGTTATAAAATTCACCCAGGATTTTGTTTTTATTCAGATATGGTACGGTCAACAGATGAGACTGCCCTTGAAAAGATGGTGTGGTACTGCTACCAAGGGAAGGGGGCCGCCACACCACAATGGGATGGGCAGCATAAGAAGAAGCATCACAGTTGGACAGGAGGCAGAAGGAACAAGGGAAAACAGGGGACCTTTATTGGGGTTTGCATGGGAAGGAATGAGTGAGGCAGAGTAGGTGCGCTGAGTAATTTGATAGTTTGAATACTCTCAATGTGCTCTGGGCTATAGAGATAATCGATAACTGTCCCATAACTGTCCCTGGGGTGATTTACAGCTCTAAAGAATATTGGCTTGGTGTAAAATAATTTGATACAGCAGGTGGTTGGAAGTATGGGTTATGGATAGATTGTTTTGTACATCAAAATCTTGTGATAGGAAAGCTATTTGCTATCTCTGGGAATTAAGTATCCCTGGCAGAGGTACTCTAAGATGTCAAACCATCAGAAAACAAAAAAAGTGATTACTACACAAATAAAAATAGAAAATAACACAAGGAAAGCAAAACAGAATCACCTTACAACTAGGAAGTCCGGATAAAGAATTAATAATAAGAGTTGAAATTCAGTTCAACAAATCCATTTTATAACACAGTATTTTTGTAATTTGAAGGATTATACTAGAGTATAAATTTTCTTAAAATAATGCAGCAAGTTGTGAGAAACAGTAAATAACTCAAACTGATAGTTTTTAAATAGTTATTGTTCACAGGAAATCACAATAAACAAAGAAGCATTAAAGATGCCAAGGGAGTCAAAACCACAGATCAGCACAATTACTGGTGAAGACTCTAGGCACAGGGACTCGAAAGAACCCTCCAGACATGTCAGTCAGTGAAGCTGATTGTACGCATGCAGACCAATTAACCCAAAGTACATGTGCGTTATTTCATGCTCCACAAAAGTAGCAGATTACTACAATCAGGGCTACTTGACAAGTGTTTAAAGTGAAATGTTTTAAAATACTTAACCCACAATTACACTATAGGAAAAACATTATTCTTTAACAATTTAAAAAATAAGACTCAAACTTTCTTGGTGACATAATGATTCAAAAACGAAGTTTGACACAGAACAGCATTAAATGACCACACTTTAGGGGCTGGGAATATAGCTCAGTTGGTAGAGTGCTTGCTTTGCATGCACCAGGCTCTGGGTTCAATACCCAGGACCACCCAAAAATAAATAAATAAATAGACCACACTTTATCCACTGTGTGTACAAACACAACAAGCACAGATACACAGAAGCTCCCTTGGCTCTCTTCATCACACCATCCCTCCTGCACATGAAGACTAACAGTCACTACTTTTTTTTTTTTTTTTTTTAAAGAGTGAGAAAGAGGGAGAGAGAGAGAATTTTAATATTTATTTTTTTACTATTTGGCGGACACAACATCTTTGTCTGTATGTGGTGCTGAGGATCGAACCCGGGCCGCACGCATGCCAGGCGAGCGCGCTACCACTTGAGCCACACCCCCAGCCCCCAGTCACTATTCTTAATGAAAGATTTGGCTGCCCCTAAAGTATTTCCAGGGATGTTGTTAGAAAAGAGAGCAGTCTGATATGGTCAATGATTACAGAACAAGAATCACCACCCACCATTGGTTTTCCTCAACTCCTCCACAAGGCAGCAGGCTTCCTCCTGAACGCGGTCCTCAATGCTCCTCTTTCCCATCCCAAAATTCCGCAGGGTCATGAGGGAGAAGCGACGAAGCTCCTTCCATCTCTTTCCATTGCTGAAGAGGATTCCTACCAGAATGGGAAGCAAAAACTAGAAGGGAAATCCCAGGCAAGGAAGAGAAAACTGACATGTAGCAGCTACATGGGTGGCCAAAATCTGCCTGGAGATCAATTCAAGCCTCATACCAGGACTACTGTCCAACACATGCATGCACACTCATGCACAGGCACACTTACCAAGGTGTCTATTAACTTTTTCAGACAGTGGTAAACTGCCTCTTCCAGCAAACTCCTCTCCTAGATCAACCAGGGCTTCCTTCACTGCATCATATCCATGCAACACCACAGAAGGCTCCAAGCCCAAATACAGAGTGAACACAGGGCCATACACTTTTGAAAACTAGAATATGGAAAGTAGATGCAAAGAGCAACAAAAGAAATCAGTATTTGGTCTACATATTGTTCATGATTCAGACCAATATTATCGTACTGTTGACATTTTTGTCAAACACAACTTCAAATATTTCTGGATTTCATATATAATTAAGATGGTGATTGTTATAGCTTCTACATAAACAATGACTCCCATTTGCCAGGGAACTGCCAGGGAAACTACTAGGTAGACTGTCAAAAATGAATCAACATTTTGAGGTAGCTTAATTTATTCTGTCATATATTAAAAATACTGAGGTTCAAAAATTAAAATTCATTTCAGTTTCCCATAGCTAATAAATATACAACCCAAACTTGAACCCTTGCTTAGTTGACCTTTTCTACCTAAGGCAATTTCACAGTCCTCAATGTCCACATTTGGACCAATACCCAGCTGCTATAGGACACAGCTTCAGGATCACCTGCTAAGCTCTTCCCCTGAGGATCTGACTCATCAGCCCTGTGATAAATACCAGAAATCTCCATTTTTAAACATCTCCCCAGATAATTCTAATGCACAGACCAGTTTGAAATCCACCAATATTATTAACTCAGAAAGAGAGAGGACACAGCACAGAAATGTCAGGACGTGCAGCATCCCATGGAAGGACAATTCTTTCCATGCTGTACATTCACAGGTCACAGGACCAAAATATCCTGATACTACTCAATTATCCCTCACTAATTATTTATTTCATTCACATTTACTTATTGTAGACCCACAGTATTTCCTTGTCATTTACACATAATTTGCTTCTCTGGAGAAGTTGAACTATTATAACTAATCTAAACAGAATACACAACATGTACAGTAGATGACTTCTCGAATAAAATCTTTAATCTCAAAACAGCCAATACCATTTACCTTCAGACAAAAGAAAAATCACAGAAAAAGATGTGAAACCATGAAAGGTAACAGAACTTTATCATTTTGAGTCCATCTTATAACTTAAATAGTACCCTCCTAGGAAAACACATATCATTCCACTATTTCTGACAGTGACAAACCAAAAATAATAACTCACAGAGATTATATGCTTTACAATAAAATTATCTGCCTCCAACAATCAATTTTATTAAAAGTAGGAAATAATAATTCATCCTTTACAAGCCACCAAAGGATCATAAAGCATACTTACTTTGGTTAAAGATTTGCTAATGTCCTTAACATCCATCTGCAGAATATTTCCAATAATTGGAAGAGGAGTGGGACCAGGTGGGAGCTTCCCCCTCCCAGAGCTCTGTCTCCATACTGAGAGGAGAAGCAGACATGAGAGACCAAGGACCAGGGCCACAACTAGATCCATTGCAACCTCCTCTTCTTACCGCAGACAACAGCAAGCTTGCAATGCAAAGCTTTTACAACACTCCCTGCTGATTCAATATGTGAATCACTGCACTGTTTGATGCAGTGACCAATCACCTACATGCAATTTGATCTCCTTCTGAATGGACTCTGGCCAACTGAAAAACATGAAAATAGTGTGTTCTTATTCTTACTCTCCTTTCCACAGCCCCACCCTGAAGATTCTGGTGTAACTAGTCTGGGGTGAGGCCTTGGTATTGTTTTTTGGGTTTTTTTTTTTTTTTTTTTTTTTTTAACACCCCAAGCAGCTCCAGTGAGCTGTCAGAATTGAGAACAAATGAAGTAAAGTATCTGATCAAAAAAATTGTTCATTCTGGATTCTTAGACTGATGGCCATTTGGGAGTTTATGGACATTGCTTTAGCCATGTGTTTTAGATCTTATACAAAAAATAATATTTCTCCAGTATTGCCTCTCAAACACTCAGATATTTTCCTTGAAAAAGAAAGTCTTATGAAATATTTTAGGGTACTGTGCTAACATGTCTAACATGAAGCCTATAACATAACACACATCTTGAATAACCAGCACTCAGCAAGTAGCTAAGTAAATATACACACCTTTCCTTTCTTTTTTTTCCCTCCGCACCGCCCACCTCCCTTCCCAGCCAGCAATATACATACACTCACCATTAAACACCCTGTAAAGCACTTGAAGACAGAGATTATAAATTATTTATCTTTCAAATGAGGAAAAAAGACTCTGAGAGAACAAGAAGGAGACCGGTTGGTGCCACACAGCTCAAAGGTGTGGAACTGGGTTTGGAATGAGCTCTTCTGATGCCCTAGGTTTGAAACGCTATGACCTCGCCACAGCTGCCTAGAGAACAGTTTCTGGAAAAATAATAATAATAATAATACTTTTATTGTGAATGTCCAACTCGCTGGCTGTTCACAAAATGACAAAGCCAAATGTTCCTTAGAGACCAAGTAAAAATAGAAGTCAAAATTAGAGTTTCTCCCTTTTCATTATTGCAGAAGTGAAATTTTGCACAGCTAACTAAGGGTGCAAAGCAAAGCCAAGGGCTCCCGTCCCTCCCTTTCTCCCGAGGGGACAGGACGTCTCTGTGCCGCGCTGCCCCGGGCTGGGGAAGGGTGACAAGAGAAATGCCTAACTGTTCTTTCTGCCCTTTTCAATGTGACTTTTTTTTTTTTTTAAAGAGAGAGGGAGAGAGTTTTTCATATTTATTTTTTAGTTATCGGCGGACACAACATCTTTATCTGTATGTGGTGCTGAGGATTGAACCCGGGCAGCACGCATGCCAGGCGAGCGGGCTACCGCTTGAGCCACATCCCCAGCCCCATCAATGTGACTTTTCTTGGCTTTATGCCATACTCAGGTGCTGTGGTCCCTCACCTGCTTTCCTTAGCCCTCGTGAAGTCATTTCACCTGTGGATAGTTGTTCAAATCAGTGTTTCTCTCTAGGAAGACGCTCAATGGCAGAAGAGCTCTATTCCAGTCTTTCTCTGCCCTCTCCCGGAGAAAGTGGAGAGGGCTTAAGAAACTAAGCCCCAGTCACCTCCTGCCACAACTCCTGCTTCCGTTCTTTTCTGTCCTGACATTGTCGGGAATGAAGGAATAGAGTAATGCGCGGAGAGCAAGGGAGATGATAGACAGAACATCAGGCAGGTGCTTTGAAGGGCCACAATGCGCACACCTGAATCCGAAGTAACATTTAGTGGTCTTGAGGCTCCAAATATCACTGGAATGATAAGCATCACTAAATGGCGATGCTTTGCAAAGACGTATTTTGCAAAGACATTGATTACTGCAGTTTCTTTTTTCTTTTTTTCTTTTTTTTAGTTGTATATGAGGATGGAACCCAGAGCCTCACGCATGCGAGGCAAGTGCTTTACCACTGAGGTACAGCCCCAGCCCCCCGTTGTTTCTATTTTCAATTTTACTTTTAATGTATATACTTGCTGAGTGGGTGGCACACACCTGTAATTCCAGCGGCTGGGGACACTGAGACAGGAGGATTCCAAATTCTAAAGCCAACTTCAGCAACTTAGCAAGACCTTGTCTCAAATTTTTAAAATAAAATAAAAAGGAGCTGGGGATGTGGCTCAGTGGTTAAGTGCCCCTGGGTTTAACCCTTGGTATCAAAAATAAAACAAAATAATGTGTATACTTAAAGTGTACATGATGTTTTGATATACCTAGTGAAATCATTACTAGTAATCCATCAATTGTCATACTTATCTTTTCTTTTGGAGTAAAATTACCTAAAATCCATCATTATAGCAAATTTCCTGTATATAATAAAGAATTATTATCTCTAGTCCTTATGTTGTGTGTGTGTGTGTGTGTTTTTTTTTTTTTTTTTTTTTTTTTATAGAGAGAGAGGGAGAGAGAGAGAGAGAGAGAGAGAGAGAGAGAATTTTAATTTTTTTTTCTAGTTTTTGGCAGACACAACATCTTTGTTTGTATGTGGTGCTGAGGATGGAACCCAGGCCACACACATGCCAGGCGAGCTCACTACCAGTTGAGCCACATCCCCAACCCCCTTATGTTGTGTCTTGATCTCTGTACTTATTCATCCTATCTAATTGCAAATTGTACAATTTGACCTACTTCTTCCTGTTTCCTCCTCCACACCCCCCCCACCCCTGACAACAACCATTCTATTCTCAGCTTCTATTTATTTAAATCGGTTTTTTAATATGACATAAAAGTGAGCTCATACAGTATATTTCTTTTTTAGTTGTAGATGGACAGCATGACTTTATTTTTTTTTTTTTAATGTGGTGCTGAGATCGAACCCACTGCCTTACACGTGCTAGGTAAGTGCTCAACCACCCAGCCCCATACAGTATGTTTCTTTGTCTGCTTATTTCACTTAGCATAAGTCCTCCAAGATTCATTCCTGTTGCCCAAGTGGCAGTATCTTCTTTTGTAAGGCTAAGTAATATTACATTGTGTACATATACAATTTCTTTATCCATTCATCTGTTGATGGATGAAAGCTATTTTCATGCATTATTTCTACTGTAAAAAATTATGTGAAATTAATGTAGTTATTTCAAATTGAAGTAGAAAAAATTAAGTTTTGTTAAGACCCCAAATACACAATGTTTTATCAGTCATGTTTACAGGTACTCTGGGAATTCACAGAGAATTTTCACACCCATAATATTTCTTTAGAGTCTCTTAATTTCCTTTGCCTAAAGTAAAATTATTCCCATTGTAGGACTGAGGAAGTTGGGCCTTGGAGATGCAATCCCTTGGTCAAGAACATACAGATGGCAGGTAGGGTAGAGTGGGGGCTGGAACCCAAGTCCCCTGAAGCTTGGACTTTTCACTCCACACAAAACACCTTGTTTGGGCTGATCAACATTTACTGATTGTGTGCCATGATTCAGTATTTCGTGATTCAGTCTAATCAGTGACTTGAAAAATGAAGATAAATTTAGTTAATCATTACAGTACCAGTTAACTAAAATGACCCTCTCTGGAGGTCAGAGAAGTTTAATTTTATAACCTTTAGAATTTGAATTGTCATACTACCAAAAGTGCTATACAGATTTAATACATTTCCTATTAAATTCCAACCACATTCTTCATACAAATAGAAAAAATAGGGGTTGTAGTTCAATGGTAGAAAACTTGCCCAGCATGTGTGAGGCACTGGGTTCAATTCTCTGCACCACATATATATAAATAAAAGAAAGGTCATTGACAACTAAAAAAAAAAAAAAATAGACTGATTTGAAAAGAAAGAAAGAATAAACATCATGAAATTAATTTGGAAAACTAAGAGACTCAAAGTAGCCAAAGCAATCCTTAGCAAGAAAAGTAAAGCAGGAGGCATCACAATACCAGACCTTAAATTATATTACAGAGCTATAGTAACAAAAACAGCCTGGTATTAACACTAAACCAGACACATAGACTAATGGTACAGAGTAGAAGACACAGAGATAAACCCACATAAATACAGTTATGTCATACTAGCCAAAGATGCAAATAACACTCATTGGAGAAAAAAATAGCCTCTCAGCAAATGGTGCTGGTAAAAACTGGAAATCCATATGAAGCAAAATGAAATTAAACTCCTTTCTCTCACACTGCACAGCTCAACTCAAAGTGGATCAAGGAGTTGGGCATTAGAACAGAGACCCTGTGCCTATTAGAAGAAAAAGTAGGCCCAAATCTACATCATGTTAGCTTAGGAACTGACTTCCTTAACAAGACTCCTAAAGTGCAAGAAGTAAAATCAAGAATCAATGAATGGGATAGAATCAAACTAAAAGCTTCTTCTCAGCAAAGAAAACAATCAAGAACACAAAGAGAGAGCCTACAGAATGGGGTGCCACCTGCACCTCAGACACAGCATTAATATATATATAAAAAGCTGAAAAAACTTCACACCAAAACAACAAATAACCCAATCAATAAATAGGCTAAGGAACTGATCAGAGACTTCACAGAAGAAGAAATACAATCAATCAACAAATATATGAAAAACTGTTCAACATCTCTAGCAATTAGAGAAATGCAAATTAAAATTACCCTGAGATTTCCAGCCAGGATGTCATTATTAAGAATACAAGCAACAATAAATATTGATGAGGATGTGGGGAAAAAGGTACACTCATACAATTTTGTTTGTTTGGTGCTGGGGATTGATGGGCTACATCACCATCCCTTTCCATTTTTTAATTTTGAAACAGGTTCTCTCTAAATTGCTAAGGCTGGCCTTGAACTTACAGTCCACCTGCCTCAGGCTCTCAAGTAACTGGAATCACAGACAGGCATGTGCCACTATGCCCAGCCTTACTGACTACTTTTTTATTAAAATGAAACAGCTATATTGTGAGCTACTGAGCAGTCATCTGATTTTTCCTGGTTCTGTAATTTGCTGGTTATTTCTCCTAGTGATAGTCAGGTGTGCCATAAATGTTATAGCTGAAATATATATTAAGATACCTAAGCACCATAAATGATTTTTGTACTTTTTAAGCATTAAAAAATCCTAATTCTGGGCCTGGGGTTGTGACTCAGTGGTAAAGTGCTTTCCTAGCATGTGTGAGGCACTTGGTTTGATTCTCAGCACCACATACAAAGAAATAAAATTAAGGTCCATTGACATTTTTAAAAAATATATTCTAAAAAATCCAAATACAAAATATGTAAAAGTTAGGATTCCTGCCATCTTACAATTTGTACTTTGAGGCTAGATAGAACACGAACACATACACATGCTCAAATGATAAGCAGCATGTTGTCAAATTTAAGTGAGTCATCACAAATAGATGTAACAAATCTGATTAGGCTGATTAGAACCTACAAGTGATTCATCAAAGAAATCATCTGAGGCAATGTGGACATTATATAAGGGACTGAGATGCTACAGTGAAGATTAGCCTGAGAAATTGTTGAGTTAGGCATCCAGAGGAATGATGAACACAAAGAGATTGACTGGATCCACATGAATGGGCATGGAAGGTGCATAGAGTAGTGCATGTATTTCACAAGAGGCAACTGGAGATTACATTTGAATCCTAGATGACAATTTTGGATCAGTACACTCTTGTGAGAGTAGTAAAAGAGTAGGGTCATGAGCAGCAGTAAGGAAATAATAAATCTGGCACCCAGTGCTGCAGGGGAAAAAAAATTAGCCACTGAACTCTTGAAGGCTGCTGATGCACAGAGATGCTCCTTTACATTCTCCAAAATTAGGCAATATTTAATAGGGGGGCAATATTTTTAAGTAACTTATGAAGGTTTCCTAGCTGACAAATGAAAAAAAAAAAAAAAAGAAAGTCTTGTAGAACTGAAAAAAATGATAGAATAATCCAATCATTTACTCAGCAACATTGATTGGCATCTACTCTGTGCCAGGCACTTTGCCAAGCACAGAAGAAAAAAAGATAAAAATACAGAGCCCTGCTACTAAAAAACATGTAATCATGCATGGAATAATACTGCATTTTGAGTATACTTAGAACTTTGAGGTAAGAGATTAGAAAGATTACCAGAGGTTGCCGCAGTCTGGCTGGGCACAAAATCATAAGCCACTCACAGCCTTGTAGATTCAAATAGCAATTCTTTATTCCCGAACTCTCATCAGCACTCTACACGCACGTTCTGGGAAAATCCACACACTCCACCAGGCTCTGCATACCAAATACTCTCTGAATCCCACGAGAACTCAAAGGGAACTCAAAGAGCGGGCACCTGAGGCAGCAGGATACGCCCTATACCCAGCAGGATCCACCCTAAACCTGGAACCGCCCTAAACCCAGATCCACCCTGGTCCTTGAGCAAGGTCACCTTTCTCAAACATTCATGCAATGTCACTGCAAATGACCTGGGTCCAAGGCAAGCCCATTTCCACTATGGAGAGTCCTCCCTCTAAGCAACATTGGGTAGGCTGACAAGGAAATTGCCATGCGTCATTCCTACTTGGCTATGGCTCTCAGCAAGAGGTAATATTCATTTTCTATTCTTAACTTCATTTTACCACTTGAAAAGCATGTCAATACCATTATCCAGTTCATTTTTTCACCATGAGCCTCAAGAAAATCCAGACACATATCACTGCAATTCCTCCTTTTTAATTGAGGAAATGACTTTTTGAAAGACAGTCTACTCACCTAAGATTCCAATTAATAAAAGTACCAGCACTAGGCCTCAGTGTGTCTCTGGGCAGACTCCAAAGATGAAAATCTGGAAGTGACCTAAAGAGTAAATTGATCCAATTCTTTTAATTTTATAATGAAGAAACTGTAGACCAGAAAGGTTAACAAACACTCCCAAAAGCAGGTTCAATTATCATTACTTGGGCAAAGTTTACAAGACAGATTGCCCTTGGGTAATTAAGTGAACTGTCTGTGATTTCTATCACACTCAATCACTATAACATGAAGATCTCTACTACAGTGCTGTGTCCTCCTATTCAGATTATTCTTTCCTGGCCTCATCTGGTATCCAGACTAACTCAGACTTAGAATTATGTTTCAGTTGGAAATAAGGACCTTATTTTGGAGCTAGCTAATTCAAAAAAGTTTTCCTAGTATCACTAATAGTAGATTAATAATTACAAATATCTCATTTAATAGGTAGTAGCTTTCTTTGTCTTAAGTAAATTGACATGAAAATTTCAAAGTATGCATGACAATATCAAAATTCAGTATTAAGCTGTGTATTGTTCTAAAAATGGTTCTACATGGCAATATATCAGAGGAGCAAACAGAGGCATGATTTCTCCATTATTTAATATATTTTACTTTTTAACAAAAAAAAAAGCATATTGAATAACATGAACTCTTGCATGGAGTTACCTTAACAAATGATCTTGTCAATTTATATTAAAAGACTTAGCATAAGTACAGTGCTTGGAACCGTGCCCATAGTAGCATTACACATAGTAATACTAAACATACATGAAAATTATCATTAGACTATCACTGCAGTGGTTTTTTCTTGTTGTCTCCAAGTTAACCTCTGACAAAAAATTTTCTGAAGTAAAACACCACACAATATGCTGGAGGGAAACAAAACTAAACCAAAAAAAGTAGAATATAATAATATGTGATTCAAAACTCTGCTTCATATCTCCCTGCAAAGGCTTTAAGCTTTTAAAGCTGGCTAGAAACACACTGGAGGCAAACAGATTCTCCACATGTATGTGTTCTTTTTTGCTTCCTGTGGATCACAAGGGCCAGGGATCCCTGAAAGAAGGGCTTTTTCCTCCCATTACTAACAGAACCAGGGACACCCATTACTGGGATGAAGCCCTCTCCACAGAGTGGACAATACTAGAAAAAGCAGAGTAACAAATAGCAAGAGGGACCAGAGGGTCAATCCCCACTTCTCCACCCTCTTGCCCACAGTTCCCAGCCAGGCTTCCAATTGAATCAGCAGGAAATATTCAGAATGTTCAGAATTTACCAAGCTAGAAAGGCATGTATAACATGGTTTTTATGAAAACAACACAAAGAGAGTTTCAGCTTAGAGAAAGCATGTATACATGTTCACATAGAAAATGGGGAAGGAATTTGCCCCAACATTTTAACAGTAGTCACTGGGTGAAAAAAATATAAATGAATTTTTCTCTTCTTTCAAGTATCCAATATCTTACACTTTCTACAAAGAACATATATTAGTTTAGAAACAAAGACAACAGCAAAGAATTGTTATTTGGAGAGAGTTTGATTCTACGGGCTCAGTAGCAGCTGCTGTGAAATCAGAGGCAGGAAGACCATAAGTTAGAGAACAGCCTCTGCAGCTTAGCAAGACCCTCAGCAGCTTAACAGAACAGCCTCTGCAACTTAGCAAGACCCTCAGCAGCTTAACAGGACTCTGTCTCAAAACAGAAAAAGACTGGGGATATAGTACAGTGGTAAAGTGCCCTGGATTCATCCCTAGTACCAAAGAAAGAATTTTATCAAGATTAATATTTTAACTATAATACAAAGCATAAAGCCCAGCTATGCCTTGAAAGGGTAGGTATAAATACAAGGTTAGTCTAGATCAGAATATGAGAAAAAACTTATTTCAGGTAATTGAAACACCTTTCTTACTAGAAAGAGCCAAAAAATACAATATAGATATCTCACTTCTGATAATCTTTGAATAAATCATCATCAGAAATACTGGGTTTGTTGTGAGTCTGCCTCTTTTAAAGAAACATTTCAAATAAAATTGATTTAAAATAAGCTTACTGGACGTTAGGTATTATGTCCTTACCAAAAAAAGTAATTTAATCATATGAGGACTTCTTACAGTCCTGATATAAGAAAGTTCTAAAGTTTAAAGAATTTTCTTATATCTGGAAAACCTCTCTGAAAATCTGATTGCACCCAGTTGTTCATTCTTGTGTTTATTCACTAAATATTTATTGAGAAATTACTGCACAACAAGGTCTGGATTAGGAATTAAAGAAAATGTCAAGAAAAAAAATTTGCCCTTAGGGATATTATTCTCTAGCCAAGGATATAAAAGATTTACTTGAAGATTTAGTAAAATGTGATTCAAAACTCTGCTTCATATCTCCCTGCAAAGGTTTTAAGCGTATTTTTTAAAGCTGGCTAGAAACATCCTGGAGGCAAACAGATTCTCTCCATGTATGTGTTCTTTTTAAAATATTTTAGTATAAAATATTGACTATCCTTAAAAAAGATAGAGAGATCTATAGAAATCTGAAAAGGATGAAAAATACTTTATATTGTTAGAATCAAAAGATTAATAGATTAAAAGAACTAATAAAATAAAATAAAAGATTAATGGAAAAGGTGGTGTTTGGATTAAGCATTGAAGTAAGAATGGAATTAACAAAATAATATCACAATGCTTCCAAAGATTATTTCAACTATTTCCAACTGATTTATATTTTCTTGGGGTTTTGTTATTGTTGTTTATTTGTTTTTAAAGCAGTACTGGGGATTGAATCCAGGGCTTCACATATGCCAAGTAAGCACTTTTACCCTGAACTACCCTCAGTCCCTTCTTTTTTATTTTGAGACAGGATCTCACTAAATTGGCAGGCTGACCCACAACCTGTGATCCTCCTGCCTTAGCCTTCTGAGTAGCTGGGATTACAAGCATGACCCCCCCATATCCAGCTTATTTACAGGCATTTGAATCACAATAAAGTATGATTAGAAATAAAGCTGGAGGGCAGGGATTATGGTTCCATGGCAGAGTGCTTGCTTTGCCCATGAGAGACACTAGGTTCAATCCTCAGCACCTCATAAAAATAAATAAACAAAATAAAGATATTGTGTCCATCTATAACTAAAGACTGTTTTTAAAAAATAAAATAAATAAATCTGGAAGGTAGTTTGCACAAATATTTTAACCCTTTCTGCATCCACAATTTTTGCCATGTAACTTTGTAGTACTCTCCCACGATAATTCTGTACTTGGTCCTGTAACTTCCTTTGGCCCTTGGGAAATTAGCTGTGAATGCAAGCAGAGGCTTGGAAAGTGCTTTCCCAATTACCCTTGTCCTCTTATATCTTTGCCACTGTTTCTAGAAGGACACATCAGGGCTAGTTCTTTGGTGCCAGAGGGATAAGAAAATCTCAGCAGGTTCCTCAACCTAGTTGAGAATTAGAGCATCTGAGCACCAGCTGACCACAGATGTGTAGTGATTCCAGCCAAGGCAGTGAACCAACCAGGCAAACCCTGTCAAGACCAGCTGACTCCCAACTAACCAGCTATGAGAAAAAAATATTTCAGGTAATTGAAATACAAGAAATAATATGAGAAATAATAAATACTGAGTTTGAGAAATAATATGAGAAATAATAAATACTGAGTTTTGAGGATTTTTTTTGTACTAGTACATTCCAATAATTGCCATTGCAGGCCATTTTTCTTATTTTAATCATGTTCCAACTTACTGGGCAATAAAATGTCTTTTACTATTCTGATTTACAAAGTATGTCTTTGAGTTCAAGATAACTGACTAAATTGTTTTTCTTCTTCCTCCCCAAATCTTCTTTAAATGGTAAAATAAATATAAAATTTATCTGTAGCAGCACTGACAATTCAGGAGACAAATAATAACAGACCAAAAACCTGAGGATTTTCTAGAAAAACAAATATAAAGAAACAGATTTCCAAAAACAAAACTAAACTAAGGGCTGGGGTTGTGGCTCAGTGGTAGAGTGCTTGCCTAGTTTGTGTGAGGCACTGAGTTTGATCCCCAGCAACACATAAAATTAAGGTATTGTATCCCTCTACAACCAAAAGAAAATATTTTAAAAAAATAAGCTAAGAATTGCTAATCATCAGACATGAAAAAAGAGACTTGTTAAAACTTTTCATAAGTCAGGCACAGTGGTGCACACCTGTAATCCCAGTGGTTCAGAAGGCTGAAGCAGGAAGACGACAAGTTCAAATCCAGCCTCTGCAATTAGTGACATCCTAAGCAACTCAGTGAGACCTCATCTCAAAATAAAAAAAAAAGGGGGGGGGGGGGGCTGGGGATGTGGCTAAGTGGTTAAGTACCCCTGGCTTCAGTCCCTGGTTCAAAAAATAAATAAAATAAATAAAAAAGATTTTTCACAGAAGAATCCTCAAGCTCTCAAAATTAGAAGTGAGGGTAGGAAATAATGTTTTCAGTTTTTCAAAATAACTAATACACCAAATAGGCATGTTGAGGGTGGCATATTCTAGTTTCTTATAGTCATATTTTGGGGTGGTATACCTGAGTCTTAATAATGACTAGACCCAGAATATTAAAATATTATTTTACTCATGTCATTATAAATGACCCATAGTATTGAAAATATTGGTTTACTCATTACATTATAAAATAATTATTTTATAAAGCAAAATTGTATTTGATATATTTATAAAAATTTTATTTCCCTGAATACACAAATAGGGAACCAATAAGATTACTTAACCTTTCTACCAGAATTTCTTTAGGTTTAGAAGAACCCAGTGAATTACAAATGATTAGGCAATCCTCAAACACTTGTAGTAGTTACTGTTTCTGGCTCATCCAGCATCTTTTCCCACCTTGTTTTTCCCTCCTAATAGAGTAATACAAATGTAATTCAGTTTATGCATCCATTTTCCCAGGCAGTGAAATGCCTTGGTGGAAATTCATCCAAGCCCTAGATCTAGGGAGTGTCAAAGCATAATTTTTGCATATATTACCATTGAGTTTCTCAAAACTTCCCATCAGATTTCCCTCAGAATCCTTGACTAATCTTATGTCAAATTCCTGAAGCAAAAAGTTTCTTTGCTCCCAGGAGAACACCACAAGATAGTCTCATTTCATCTTCTGGTTGTACTTGTGACTGGGTATGATACCTAAAATGTTTCAGACATTCTGCTACCTGTCTGGGAATCATGCTGCTCCTAAGGAAGACCCAGATGAGAGTTAGAAAACATGTATGACATCAATGAACCAAAGAGTAAAACAATTCTGAAGCATGCTCATATGTCAATTTCCTAAAATATGAAGAAATGAATGACTTTACTTTTAAACCAGCCTGAGGTGGGGTTTATTTTACTTGCAATCAAAACCATTTTAATTGATAAAAGCAATGAATTAGAGGATTGGGGTTGTGGCTCAACAGTAGAGTGCTTGCCCAGCACAAGCAAGGCCCTCAGTTTGATCCTCAGCACCACATAAAAATAAAATAAAGATATTGTATCCAACTACAACTAAAAAATAAATATTAACAATAAAGAAAATGCAGTGGATTCAAGGGAATTTGAAAGGAAAACTGAACCACATAAAATACAAAATATAAAAAGTCATGTGCAGAGAAATCTGTCAATCTTCTGGTTAAAACTGAAATAATAGTGTTTATGATGTAGCCAAACAAAATGACAGAAAATTCTATGAAGAATTGTATAAATATACAATTATAATATTTAATATATCTTCCTCAAAAATTAGCAGTTCATAATGAAGAAAAGATAAATGATAAAAAGAATTTGAACAGTAAAAAGTTTGAACTTCTATGAGAATATATGAATAATTATAAAGGATCACCTGTGGAGGAATACCTGTGGAGGAGGGGCACAAAGGACAAACACAGACACACAGGGAAGGTGCAGATAGACAGAAGGATGGTAGACAAAAGGATGCCTACCCCTCTCTGTCATCATCTTTAATAACTCAAAAAGTTACATATTACCCACCACCAATTATTACTGCTGTTTACCAGTGACGAGTCCTTGCTTCCCAAAATGCTGAAGTATAGCACCAGAGAAGCAGGCCCAGGCAAGTGTAGAATGGAAAGTGGAAGGATTTATTAAAGGACACCAGAAAAGACTTCCTCCCAGAGGAAGAAGGGAACCCAAAAGGCGGAATCTGTGGAAAGGGGAGGTCTTCTCTTTTTTATATCTAAGGTCTTCTTTTAGTCCTCCCACACTCCTGTCCTTTGTTTCCCTCTGTCATGTAGTGATAGAATTCAGGTGGGAAGGCCAAAAGGTGGAGGTAGGTGGTCTGATGGGGTGGGGAGGAGTAACCTGTACAGGAAGGGCCTGGGGTGGTTTGATTAGCACCTCCCTGTTTTGCTGGGAGCTACTTCATTAACAGTTCTTTAGGGTGGGTTCTGGGCTTTGAGGACATTAACATTTCAAAAACCCCAGGTGTTGTTCTGGTTTCCTGAACTCCATTCTCCATATGGTCTCCATTTTCTTTATGTACTTGATATTAGACCCAATTTACCTAAGTACACTAACTACCTATCTTAAATCTGGCTTCATTTCCCCTTCTAATTTTAGGAACTCCTTACTGCTGTAAGGAAAGGGGATGATGACCACCCTGGCTTCTTCAAGCTGGAAGAGGGTGGTATGGAGCAAGCAGTTTGGAGTTCCTTTTTTTAAAATCAGGTCTATTGAGTGGTCCAAGATAAAAGTCTGATTGAGAAGTAACCGGCTGGAGGGTCATTTGAGTGATGGGTGGTCTATAAGAGAAAAAAGAAGTTATTAGTACTGGAATGAGATTAATGCAACAATAAATGCCACAGCAGAGGAATATGCCAACAATATGATGACAAAGACAGAGACTAACAATGTTTTCCACCAGGAGGTACCAGAGAACCAGGAGCTAAGAAATTGTTCCCATGACAAGATTGGCAAGGACATGGCTTCTATGAGAGCATATAAATCTTTAAGGATATTAGTCACGTCACGTTGCCAGAATTGTCAGGGATGTAAACACAACATTTAGTTTTAATAATGGCAAAAGTACCGCCTTGAGCTGCAGTGAGGACATCCAAAGCCATTTGGTTTTGTAAGATGGCCTTCCTCATAAGTGTTACTTCAATGTTAAGGAGGAAGATGCTTTCCTCAACCTCATGGAGGGCAGTTTGATGTTAAGGTCTGTAAACAAGTCAGATTGGCACCTGTTATTTTGCCAGAGAAATGTTAAGAGTCTGTAAACAAGTCTGCATGGTGCCTGGCAAAATGCCAGAGGGAGTGGTTTGTGAAGTAACAAAAGCGAGCCATTAAGTGTGGAGATTCCTTATTGGTTGACTGCTATATCTATTTTATGCTAATTAGATAAGCTGTGTAAAATCTATAAATACCACTCCTGTCCTACAATAAACGTCTCCCATTCCTGCTGTATCAACGTACACAAGTTATTCGTCACCCCCCAGATATTTTGCTGCAGCCGCCCCCCGGCAGTTTGAGTGTAATTGTTTAAAATTTCCATGTGCCACATTACATCTTCTAAACCAATTGGTGGAATAAATAGTGGAGCTAGATGATCATACCAACAAAACACAGATTGTCCCCATCTGTGTTTGATATTGGGGATATCTGCTGGCTGTTCTATATTTGGGGTCCATCTCTCCTGCATCCAGAGGTACCAAATAGTACATCACCTTATCCAGCCTGGGGGAAGCCAGAGCCATAAGTTAGTTCCACATAGCTATTGTGTCCCATTGGGTGATGGCCAAATAATTTTAGGTCTAGAGAGCCAATCTGTTCCAAACCAATCATTGTCTTATAAACCATAATTTGTTGGCATAGTGGTTCTGGAGTCCATCCTAATTCTCGAGTAGCATTAGGCCATATGTCATAGGTGTGGTTTTGTTGTTCCCAACAGAATGGGGCTTCTTGGTTTAAATGCCCAATAGTGAGAGTGAGCCATAGTTCTCCATCCCAAATCTGATAATAACCATCCTTATGACTGTGACATGTTGACAGTGTTGATGGTGGAAGGCAAGAATTAGATGAGCCTATATGAGATTTAACAATGGTAGAAAGCTGAAGGTTGGTCTGTTCTAAAGTTAAAATCTTTTCATGAGCTGATTGTGATGAAATTTCATTTATAAGCCATAAATTAACATTGGCACTAGAGGAATTTTGTAAAGACAGTCTTTCTTTCTTTTGTTCTAACATTAAGGATTGTAAATTTGACCAATCATTTCCTTGTAAGGGGGATTCCCACCAAGGCAGTCCAGAAGTGCTGGAAAGGAGTAATAGTCCACATATCCAGCAATTAATTATCTTTCTGTAACCTAGTGGCATATTGTTGGGCCCACATTAGAAAAGAGTTAGTTTCAGTGAATCTGTTTATAGTAATAAAGAAAGAGAGAAGAAAAAGTTTGCATATCACCATTGTCTCTGTGGAAGATATCTCTTAGGTCCTCTAATGGAGTGCAGGAATATCGCTCCTCAGTTCGTTGGGAAGAAGAAGTCTCTTTGGGCATTGACTCAGGATGACAGGCTTTAATCCGAGAGTAATGGATCCAGTTCTCCTGTCCCAGCACTTTTATTGCAGAAGAGGTGGATAAGATTACAGAAAAAAAAGTCCTTTCCAAATGGGGTCTAAGTTTGGGGAGTTTGAAGGTCTGGTCTTGATCATAACTAGATCTCCAGGCTCATATAGAGGTGGAGAAGTAACTGGCTCAGATAGGGGTATTTACAAATTTCAGCTTGAAATTTGGCCAACATTGTGATATGAGTCACTAGATCTGAAGTTTCCTGGTCTTTAAGGTTATCATTTCTTAGGAATGGTCTCCCATATAAGAACTCAAATGGGCTGAGCCCTAATGTTTTGGGGGTGTTTCTAATTCTGAGTAGAGCCAAAGGAAGCACCTTAGGCCATGGGAAGTGAGTTTCTTGAGTGAGTTTCCTTAGATGTCTTTTTAAAATGTCATTAGTTTTCTCTACCCTTCCTGAGGATTGAAGTCTCCACTCACAATGGAGATGGTATTTGATGCCTAAGGCTTTGGATATTCCCTGAGTGACAGCTGCCTTATAGGCTGCTCCATTGTCACTCTGTAGACTGGGAGGCAAACCAAATCATGGGATTATTTCCTGTAATAATGCTTTGACTATTTCTCCTGCCTGCTCAGTTCTGGAGGGATAGGCTTCAGTCCACCAAGTAAATGTATCTGTCATAACTAATAAATATTAGAACCCATTACTCTTGGGCATGTGGGTAAAATCAAGTTGCCAGTCTTTCCTGGGAAACTGTCCTATCTTTTGTAATCCTGGGGGTTTCTTAGAAGAATTGAGTGGATTATTTCTTTGGCATGTTTGACAGGCTTTGACTATTTGATGGATGGTCTTTGAAATATCTTTCCCTTTAAATATCTCTTGGGTTAATTTGAGAATATTTTCTTCTCCTAGGTGGAAAGATTGGTGTAGGGTATGTAAAATCTTCCACTGGGAATTAGCAGGTAAATAAAGTTTGTGATCTTCCATTTGAATCCACCCAGAGGATAAAAAATACCTCCTTTAGATAATGCCTTGCATGTTTCCTCCTGGGTGTACTGAGGTCTTATCTCTGGGGGAGGGCCTGTCCATATCAAAAGGGCTAAGGTTGTCATCTGTAAACTTCCCTTAGTGACTGTCTTTGGCTTGTTGATATACTAGCCTGTTTCCTCCCGCTATTTCATCTATCCCTTTTTGATGTCCTTGACAGTGAATTACTCTTTACATCTCTTTGGGTAAATGAACAGCTTCTAGCAGTTTTAAGATTTGCTCATAGTTCTTTATGAATGTTCCCCCAGTTGTTTGAAATTCTCTTTCCTTCCAAATCGCTGCATGTGCGTGCGTATTTAGAGTCAATGTAAATATTAATTCTCTGTTGTTTTCCTATTTCAAGTGCTCTCGTTAGGGCTATCAATTCAGCTAGTTGTGAGCTTGTATCTGGGGGCAAAGATTGTGCCTCCATGGTGTTATGTAAAGTCACCACAACATATCCAGCTTTGCATTCTCTTTGTTCCATAAAAGGTAAGGTCTGGATTAGACAGGGGAAAGTTTTGAAGGTCTTTCTGGGCTGAATGATTTGTTGCTAGGGCTTGTTGGCAGTCATGTTTAGGATTTCCTTCTAATTTCTCTGAGAGGGATGTGTCTGAGTTTAAATTAGAGCAAGTCTTTATTTGAATTATGGGTCCATCTAAAAGTAAGGTTTGATATTTTAGAAGGCGACAGTCTGAGAGCCATAGTTCTCCTTTTGTATTTAAAATCCCTGAGAGATTATGGGAGGTGTAGACAATAATGTCTCTTCCCAGGGTGATTTTAACTCCTCAGGGACTAGTAGAGCTACTGCTGCTACTACTCTCAAACAGTGAGGCCATCCTCGAGATACTTCTTTTGTATGACAACTCCCAGGGCTATTCCTCCTCTCTCAGTGACAAATAGTTTGAATTTTTCTTCTGTACATAAACTGAGGGCAGGGGCTTGGAGTTAAGGCCCCTTTTAATGCCTTAAAGGCTTTAATCAGTTCTGGTTCCCATATCAGAGAAGATATTCCTTGGCATAGTGTCTCTTTGAGGAGGCTATAAAGAGGCTTAGCTAATTCCCCATATCCAGGAATCTAAAGCCTACAGTATCCTATTATCCCTAGGAAGCCTCTAAGTTGCCTTATGGTTTGAGGTAGAGGACATTGTCCTATAGGGGTTATTCTTTCTGGTCCTAGTTTGAGGGTTTCTTGAGACATCTGTAATCCTAAATATTGAACTTGTTTTTGGTGCAACTGAGCTTTTATCTTTGCGACTTTATAACCCTTATCAGCTAAGAAATTTAAAAGTTCTTTAGTGGCTTCTTGACATCCTTTTGAGTGGAGGCACATAAAAGCATGTTATCTACATATTGGAGGACAGTCACAGATGTTTCATTTCTGAATTCTGTTAAGTCCTTAGCTAGGGTTTGGCCAAACAGATGAGGGCTATCTCTAAATCCTTAGGGTAATACTGTCTAGGTTAATTGAGATCTGCTATCTGGTTCCTCAAAAGCAAACAGATACTGTGATTGGGAGTCTAAGGGTATATTGAAAAAGGCATCTTTTAAATCTAACACAGTAAACCAAGCAGTGGCTGCTGGAATCTCAGATAACAGAGTATACAGATTAGGAACTATAGGGTAGAGAGGAACAACTTCTTCATTAATTATTCTGAGGTCCTGGACTAATTGCCATTCCCTATTGGGTTTTTGAATTCCTAAAATGGGTGTGTTACATGGGCTACTGCAGGGCACTATAATTTCTGTCGTTTGAGGTTCTGAATGATCTTTAATAAGCCCTTTTTGTCTCTGGGTGTAAGGGATATTGTCTCTGATGTGGAAAGACAGAAGGATCTTTTAAGACTATTTTGATTGGGACTGCACTTTTTGCCTGTTCGATTTTGCCTTCAGTAGCCCACACTTTAGGGTTTATATTACATTCATATAAAGGCAAACATAATGGTTCTCGTGGTCCCAAATTCATTGTAATGGATGTTTGAAGTTTTGAAAATAAGTCTCTTCCCAATAAAGGGGTAGGACATTCTGGGACAATTAAAAATGCATGAGAAAATATCATCCCGTCCCACTCACAACTCAGTGGGGGAGTAAACTTTAGTCTGCAGCCAGCGCAGGCGGTGTGAACGGTCCGGCTATGTGGGAAAATCCTAAGGGAATTTTAATCAAAGACACAGACTCCAATTACCTTGAAACAATCTCCAGGATGGCTCCTGGAACCCCAGCCTCAGGCTACCCAGGGAAGTAGCGAGGTTTACTGAAGAGGCTAGCAAGTGAGTGCGAGCATGCCAGGGAGAGGGCTTTTATGGGGAGCAAAGAATTCTGGGAAAAATCCCATCCAATGAAGGTCAAGAGGGGCAGCGTTCCAAGGTCAGATGAGATGATTGGATCTTTGAGGGCAGTGGTGAGACATGCTCCACACGGACAAGCCCTTGAATCCAAGAAGGGTGGGGAAAGCTATAACACATAAAAAAGTGTCTGAGCATCTCACACCCACCTGGGAAGGTAACTCAATCATGTGCAAGGATGGCTTCCCACATATTTCCCCTTCTTTCTTTGAAAAGAAGGTGATGATTTACTTTCTTGAGCTCCTGAATTCTTGCTTTGAAAACTTGCCATCCTATAATGACAACACTAAAGAGAATTAACAGCAAAGAGAACAATGCAAAGATGTACCAGGCCAAGTGTTTAAGAATGTTTCTAGGGTTAAAGCCATTTAATTCTTTTAATATTGTATTAGCTAAGGAAGACGGATCTGAAAAATCAGCTCTATTATTTTGAATATCTTGAGTATGATGATGGAGCTCCAAAAGATCCAAGTTGTTATTATTATTTGGGCAAATACCCAATAAATGGTTTTTAACCTTCTCCCAATCCCACAAAGAGGCATTGTATTTGGCAGCTGTAACATGCACATATATATAACTTGCGTGGCATTTAAGTCTTTCTTTAAACTTTAAAGCCTAAAGCTCATTACCTATATTTATAACAGTCACCTCTAAGGTGTTTAACTTAGTCTCAATCCTTTCATCAATATTTATTTGATTTTGAAGAGCCTTGGAAATATTCTGAGCCAAATTATTAAAAAATTTTGTATGTTAAATATTTTGAGATAAAGCCACCAAAGCTGTGACTGTGGGGGCAATAAAGGAAACCAAGGCAACAACTCCCATTATTATAATTGCAATTTCACATTTAAGTCTTGCTAGTTGGTCATGTATTTGTTGTAAGACTTGAAAACCAGCATCAGCATATCATGGCTCTGAAATATTAGCTGGCAATAAAACAAAAGAGGGCTGATGAAGTACCAGCACCTCTTTTCCTCTATTATATTTAGTAATGCAATTAGTTAGATTACATTTGTTACATGTTACAATATATTTATCATCTCCCCATTTAACTTTCACATTTCCAATAATTTGAACATAAGGAGATTGAGCACAGGCTCGTAAGCCATAGCAAGAACCTTCCTTACAGCTCTTGCCAACAAGTTCTGGTAAAGGCTTATCTGTAAAATGTAAAAATTCTGAGGCAGCAATTAAGCACCAAACATCCTTCTGAATACCACCTTCACTGTAGGTCAAAATATTGCTAACAAATCCTGCAGGTGTCATAGCAGAACTTTTTTGTAATTGTCTTTTATCAACTTTGGGGATGAATCTAAAATATACCCACTATCTTTAGACACCTTATGTTGCACTGGAAAGGTATTTACACAATTTATCCATCTAGGAAAGGTGTCAATTTCTATTGCAGTACTGTTAGGACAATGAAGTATTTGTGGAGTTCCGCAGAAATGACTGGTTTGTTATGAGAAAGTCCCATTTTAAAAACTGATCTAATATGGGCTGGGGATGTGGCTCAAGCAGTAGCACGCTCGCCTGGCATGCTTGCGGCCCAGGTTCAATCCTCAACACCACATTCAAACAAAGATGTTGTGTCCGCCAAAAAACTAAAAAAAAAAAAATTAAAAATTCTCTCTCTTTAAAAAAAAACTCATCTAATATAAAGTTTTAAGTCTCCATTAATAGTACAATTAATTAGTCTAGGTTTCCAAATTGCTGTCTTTTCCTCTAATAATACTCTGAGACAGCCAGCATGTTTATCATAGGACCAACACAAAGGTAATCGGGCTCTATAGCCAGAATAATTAAATCTAGTCACATGATTGGGAGTAATATGAGTGTCTGTAAATCCTCCCATCATGAATGAGTCATTAGTAAACCCTGGGATGGATTCTCCAGTCCACACAGCTGGGTGTACCAAAGGTAGATCTGGAAAATAAATCCAGTAAGTGTCTGCTTGACTCCCTTTTACTTGACAGCCTATTAATGCTATTACTGCAGCAATCATCATCATTGGAGTCTTATTTCTCCCTAGGAGCCAAATCACTTGCAAAGCATGTGTTGTCAGCTTTTCCACTGAGTCTTGCTGGGTCAGCTTCTTCCTTCTTCGAAATCTCTTCCTTTTGAGGGAAGGCTTTTATGGGTTGATCCTCAGTTGTTTGAATCTTGGTTCTTTTACCTCCATGTCTGATTGTACATTCAGGCACCCAAATAGGATGAAAAGCACCTTCTGGAAAAATACAAGCATGACTTCTGCCCCACATAATCACTGATCTGGGCCTTTCCATTCCATTGACCAGTCTGTAAGTCTTCCCACAAAACTTGGCCTAAAGGGCCTGTTGCTGTGGAAGACATATGTCTCTCAGCTGCAGTTTGACCCTCTGTGTCACAATTTTAAAAATTTAAAACAAACACAGCATGATTGAAGTTATTTGTGGGAGTCATAATCCTATCCCCCCTTTTAATTTTTGTGATTTCAGCTTAATAGATAAATGATCTTGTTCCACAATGGCTTGACCTTGGAGGTTATAAGAATACCTGTTTTATGGTCAATTCGAAACTCTTGGCAAAACTGTTTAAAGAAGTGCTTACATAAGCTGTTGCATTATCTGTTTTAATCTGTAAAGGACATCCTAATACTGCGAAGGCAGCTAGGCAGTGGGAAATGACACGCTGAGCATTTTCCTTTGTACAGGCTGTAGCAAAAATAAATCTGGAATATATATCTACTATTACATGTACATAACATTGTTTACCAAATTGAGAAATGTGAGTTACATCAATTTGCCATAATTGATTTGTTTTTAATCCATGGGCATTTACCCCTGATGGCAGAGATGAAGTGTGTATAACACACTTGGGGCAGTGACTTATAATTTGATGAGATTGTACTCTGGTAATATTAAATTTTTTATGTAAACTAGAAGCATTTTCATGATGTAAAGAATGTGAGGCTTGTGCACAATCATATGGAGACATTTGTTGACAAACAGCTACCAATTTATCAATTTTGTCATTACCTGAAGTCAGAGGTCCTGGAAGAGTAGTATGAGCCCGAATGTGGCCTATAAAACATGGGTGCTTTCACATTTGCACCACTCTTTGTAGGTTATGAAATAATTTAAATAACTCTTGTGATGATGTATACCCAATAACTGAAGTTTCAATATCTTTGGTAACTCCGACTGCATATAAGCTGTCAGAATAAATATTAATAGGCAAAAAAAATATTAATAGGCTCATTTGCAAAGTAATCTAAGGCACAAAGGAGAGCTTGTAGCTCTGCTCTTTAGGCAGAAGCATATGAGGTTTGTATCACCTCTGTGAGAACATGACTATAAAAACTTGCTTTACCTGAACTTGAGCCATCAGTGATCACTGTTAGGGCATCATTTATCCATTGTGCATGTACAATCTTTGGAAAAATAAATGGTGATATTAATGTAAATTGAATATTTTTATCCCAAGGATAATGACTTTCTATCTGACTAGGAAAATCAGAAAAAGCTACCTGAAATAAATTAGAAGCTTGAAAAAGCCAATTATTCTTTTGAACAGAAAATGAAATGATTATAATATCAGGTTCTGATCCAAGTAGTTGCAAATCTCTTGTTCTACCTTTTATTACTAATTGAACATTAGAGTCATGAAAAGGAATTAATGTCTTTTGGGGAGAGAGGGCTAAATGAATCCACTCAATAATTCCTGATATTTACATATAGCTCCTGTGTGGGCATGAGCAGTTGGAAATATTAATAAATATATCAGCTCTTGAGGATTAATTCTAGTGAGCTGTGCATTTTTAACTGCAATTTCAACCTTTCTCAAGGCTGATCTAGCCTCTATTGTCAGGTGATGAGGAGAAGTTGGAGAAGGATCTAATTATAATATCTGGAATAAAGGAAGTAGTTAAGATTTAAAGATGGCCTTAGCCAATTAATATCTCCTAAGAAGTAGATTTAAGGATGGCCTTAGCCAATTAATATCCCCTAATAATTTTTGAAAATCATTAAGGGTATGTAACTCCTTAACTCTTATCTGTAAGTTTTGAGGATGAATTGTACGTTCTTCAATTACATGGCCCAAATATTGAAGGGGAGGCATCTTTTGCACCTTTTGGGGCGCAATGCACAAAAAAATTGCTGTAAGCAAAGCTTCTAATTGGGTAAAAATTTCTGAAAGTACTTCTGGATTAGCATGAGCTAACAATATGTCATCCATGAAACCAATAATATATTCAACAGGAAAATTATTTCTTATAGGTGTTATTGCTTGAGCCACAAATTTTTGACATAAAGTTCGACTCTTATGCATTCCCTGAGGCAAAAATCTTCCAGCAATATCTCTTAACTAGTTCTTTTAAAATTAATTGCTGGGACACTGAAAGCAAATTTCTCACAATCCTCAGGAAGTAATTTTATTGAAAAGAAACAATCTTTCAGATCACCATTAAGCTATAATCTAAAGGAATCACTACAGGAGAAGGAAGTCCAGACTGTAATGATCCCACAGGCTGAATTGCACAATTTATGGCCCTTAAATCCTGTAATAACCTCCAATTACCAGATTTTTTCTTAATAACAAAAATGGGGGTATTCCAAGGGCTAAGCGTTGATTCTATATGACAAGCCTGAAGTTGTTCCTCAACCAACATATGAATTACTAAGGTTGCCCCTGAGATAGGCCACTGAGAAATCCATAGGCTCTTCTGTGAGCCAGGTGATTTTTTTTCTGCTCTCTTTTGGATCAGAGAGTCACTCAGGGCCCCTAATAAAAATTTTGGTCTGGAGCATTTATCAAGCTCTGTCAAGGAGACTGGTTTGTAAGCAGATATTCTTCCTGAAAATTTCTTTTACTATCCCTGGGAAGAAACCCTTGATTAAATTCCTCAAATGACCTCATAGAATTTGGAGTTATCAATAATAATCCTAATTTGCTTAGTATATCCTTTCCCCATAAACTTACTGGTAAAGAATCTAACACATAAGGCTTAAAAACTTCACTATTTCCATCTTGGTCCTCCCAGAAAAGATACTGGGTGCTCTGAGCAGGCTGTGAAACCTGTCCTATTTCTTCTAAATTAGCTGGTGCTATATATAAAGGCCAGTTCTTAGGCCAGAAGTTGTAAGACAGGACTGATCTGTCAATCACTCCTTTGAATTTTTTATGATTAATTTTGAGTTCCAGTAGCAGGCGCTCTTGTTGCACTAATTGAGCCCAGTACACTCTATCCAGCAGTTTAGGAGCTGAGGTTTTACCCAATCGGTGGGATTACAGGGTAAAAGAATTAATTGAGCTATTGTATTCTCAATAGAAAGCCGGATGGCATAATTTGATTTTATAGTAACTGTTATCTCACCCCTAAAATAAGAATCCAGCACTCCTGTACCTCAATCACCTGTTTTAAATTGATACTTCCCAAAATTCATCTTATATTTCCTGTAGGGAGCAGCCCAAAAACTCCAGTAGGAATTTGCTGTGGCCCCATTTCAGGTACTAGGTCAGTTAACATTGTTGGTGCAGAAGGATTGTCTGGGCGGTTCACACCGGTAAAAATGGCGGCTCACCATGGCCAGCCATGATGACATCAGGCCCTGTGACCTCTCTTTTGTTTCCCCTATGTTTTCAACCCAGGGAGGGGCCTTTTGAAAGTTTTTTGACTTCCTATTAGGCGGAAGTAAAGGCCAAAACGGAGGCGGATTGATGCCATCTTGATTGATTTCCTCCCCCGCCACATGGACTCTCACCCTATAATGAAGATGATGTAAACCAGGAAGAGCCCTGGGCTTATAGTGCCAGGCTTTACAGTCCTGCAAAAAATGACCATTTCTCCCACAATTAAAACATTACCCACAGAGTTGGCGTGCAAACCGGCTGCTGCTTGTATCAAGGCGGATGCAGGGATAAGGCCTTGTAATTGAGCCAGGCCAATATCTGAACACAAATGAATATATTCTGAAGCTGTTCCTTTTTTCCTATGGGGGTCTGAGAACATCCTGACAAAGTTTATTTGCATTTTCAAATGCTAACTGCTTAACAATAAATTCACAAGCACCTGGGTCTCCTATTGATCCATAAGCCCTTTGATGTAGTCTATCTACAAAGTCTGAGTACAACTCATTTGTGCCCTGTTTAACCTTAATTAGAACTAAACTAGACTGGTCCTGGGAGTTAATTTGGCACCATGTTCATTTAGCACATGCAGTTATCTTATTATAGACTGCAAATTCGTAATTCAACTGTCTTTCCAAGTCCACAAATTCACCCATCCCCCAAAAAATGTTCATGGGGGTTTGAATATCCTGCCTTCGATTTTTTTCTGCTTGCTCTGAACAATAATCAGTCCAATAGGACCTCCAAAGTAAAAAATCTCCACTGCTTAAACAAGAGTGCATGATAGAGACCCAGCCACTGGGAGGAAGTGGCTGATAGCAAATTGTTTCGAGTAAGCTTTGCACAAATGGCGAATTAGGACCATATACATCACAAGCATTTTTTAACTTCTTAATAGTTTTAAATGGAATTACAGCATGGACGCAGACACGCTGGTCTTGATCATTAACCTGTTCAAAAACTGGGAAGAACTGAAATCCACTAATGTCTTTCTCAGCTTCCTGAGCCTTTCTAAAGCCGTGTTGTAATGGTGAGAAAAGTCATTGCTATCTCAGAATACCTGTTAAAATTTGTTCTCCTACCTGGAAGCAGCCAGATTTGAATGGCTGGAGCAAGTCCTGATAGACATAATCTGTTAAAATTTCCTGGTAATTCCTGGATTTCATTGTCTGACTCATCTTCCTCGGTCTGGGACTCATCCGTGTGTCCTTCCTCGCCACCATCTTGGCTTTGTTTCCCAAAGCCTGGAGGAGGAGAACTCTCTACCTCTCTATGAATTTCCTCTCAACTCTCCTCTCTCCAAGGGGGATTATCTACCCCTCTGGAGGCTTCCTCTCTGTGGTTTTCCTCCTGACTAATCTGGCCTGGTTCGGGGGGAGTTAATCTCTCAGTTTTGGGTCTGGCTCCAAGGTTACCTGCCTGATGGGTAATTTGAATGGAATTGGATTCTGCTCTCAACCTTGGTAAAGTAAGAAAGATTCTTTTAGCCTCAGGATATTTTTCCATTTGTATAGATTTGATTACTCTCTGAATACCCTTCAGTAGATCTTCTGGGGGCCATGGACTCTGACCCAAGATATCAAAAAGGCAGATTTCTAATGCAGTCCAAACCCTCTGAATATTGTCAATAGTACTGTTAGACAATTCATCAGAAAGACAAGCTTTATGTAATTTTCTTCCAAATCTCTCCCAAGTATGTAAATCCTGTAAATATTGATCACAAAACCATGGACAAAACTCACCAACCATTTTTAAGAACTGTGATAGCTGGGTACTTTTGACCTGTTTTCCCTTTTGATTAATTATAGTCTCTAAAATAGTTATACACATGACCTTATCTGTTGAAGTTGAACTTTCAATTATTAATGGTTAATGTCCTTAGCTCCAAATTGCCTGCTACCTCCGTGACCCTACAAATTTGTCACGATCCACTAAATTTATATAGCCGCATTTCTCCACTCAACCTAGAGGATTTAACCCACATGCCCCCTGTTCAAAGGCGCCACATTTGGTCCGCAGCCAGCGCAGATGGTGTGAACGGTCCAGCTACATGGGAAAATCCTCAGAAAGTTTAAATTAAAGACCCAGACTCCAATTACCTTTAAACCAGCTCCAGGATGGCTCCTCGAACTCCCAGCCTCAAGCTACCCAGGGAAGTAGTGGGGTTTACTGAAGAGGCTAGCAAGAGAGGGCAAGCATGACAGAGAGAGGGCTTTTATTGGGGAACAAAGAATTCTGGGGCTGGGGATGTGGTTCAAGCAGTAACACTCTCGCGTGGTATGCGCAGGGCGCTGGGTTCCATCCTCAGCACCGCATAAAAATAAAATAAAGATGTTGTGTCCACCGAAAACTGAAAAATAAATATTAAAAAATTCCCTCTCTCTCTCTCTCTCTCTCTCTCTCTCTCTCTCTCTCTCTCTCTCTCTTTCTCTCTCTCTCTCTTTAAAAAAAAAGAATTCTGGGAAAAATCCCATCCAATGAAGGTCAAGGGGGGCAGTGTTCCAAGGTCAGGTGTGATGATTGGATCTTCCAGGGCAGTGGTGAGACACGTCTCCACATGAACAAGCCCTCAAACCCAAGAAGGGTGGGGAAAACTCTAACACATAAAAAAGTGTCTGAGCCTCACACCCAGCCGGGGAGGTAACTCAATCACGTGCAAGGATGGCTTCCCACAGTAAACTTTCTGGTAATAGGCCATCCAGACACTCCTTTCCAGACACTCCTTGTATCATTATAGCATTAGAAGAAAAAGGTCTGGGGTAAAAAGTGAGTACAGAATAATTGGGGCCAGTATCTAAGAGGAAGTCAACTTCGTGGTTCCCTATGGAGAAGCATACTAAGGGCTCATGTGTGGTGATAGGAGTTGCTTATGCGAGCCAGAATTGACCCCGGGCCCTGTCAGGCCTGTGTAAAGGAATCTGGTTTTGAGGACCTACACCTCTCAGGACAGTGATTGCCTTGACATTTAGGGTAGGGTTTTTGGGGTGGTCACTTGGCTATTGGGCAATCCAGTTTGAAATGTCCTTCCTCTCTGCAATGGAAATAAGTGCCTTTTGTTGATTGAGGAGCATTTCATTTCCCTTCTCTATCACTCTGGGAGCTTACTCCTCTAAGAGCCAATACCAGCGCTTCAGTCCTTTTTCTGTCTCTATACTCTTTCTCCTTCTTTTCCTCTTGGTCTCTATTATAAAAAATGAAAGTAGCAAGTCGAAGGATGTCATCTAAAGATTGATCAGGGCCATATACCAATTTTTGTAACTTCCTCTGAATGTCTGGGGCTGACTGAGTGATAAATTTGCCCTTAAAAAGTAGGTGGCCCTCTGTGGATTCAGGATCCATGGTGGTGTGTTTTCTCATAGCCTTCCTGAGTTTCTCTATGAAAATAGCAGGGCTTTCCTGGGGTCCCTGAATAATTTCTGAAACCTTAGCATAGTTAATGGGCTTTTGCTTGATTCTCCTGAGGGCCTCAAGGACCAACATTTGTAAATGTCTAATTTTCCCAGCATCCTGTTCATCATTTGGGTCCCAGTCAGGATCATTTCTGGGAACTGCCTGTGCTGCAGATGGATAACTGGGTTTGCTCTTAGTCTGTGCTGCTGGGGCATGAGCAAGGTGTACGTCATCCCCAAACGGGTCAGCTGCTCTCAGGGCAGCTTCCTTATCATTGGAGATCAAAGTCTGCTTGAGTAATAGCATAATATCTTTCCAGGTGAGGTTAAACATGTGGCATAAGTTTTGAAATACCTTAATATAATTATCTGGATCCTCCGAAAATCTCCCTAAGTCTCTTTTTATCTGTGTTAGGTCTTGAAGGGAGAAAGGGGTATTGTTATAGTTAAAGCAACATCCCAGGGTTTCATAATTGACTTCCAGACCACTCACATATAATTAAATCAAGCCTTTATTGAGGCACACTGGCAGCAACTGATCGGGAACAGACATTATGTTCCCAGTTAGTCGCCGCTGGTGTGCTTCAATACAGCCTTGATTTGATTATACTCCAGTGGTCTGGAAATCAATTTATGAAGCCCTGGGACGTTGCTTTAACTATGACATTTGGGGGCTTGTCCGGGATTCCTTTCTTCCCTACCCTTATGCCAAATTCACCTCCCATGATGGGCCTTTGGACCTTGGGCTCAGGAGTAGAGGGGAGCTCCTGAGAGACATTCCTCGGCCTCTCTCCAAGGGCAACTCCAGTCCATCCTAGGATGCTCTGAGAAGACTTCTGCCGGCCTGTCAGACCGGGTGAGTTGACCCCTCTGGAGACAAGGCCAAACTGAATGCGGTCATTTACACCAAGTCCCGGGATAGGACAAAACTTTATTCCTGTCCCACTGGAGTCCTCCCTGTGTGGCCTCACCTGTTCTGTGTCTGTCTTGCCGTGTGTTGTGTTTGTGCATGGGCCCTTTTTGTTTCCATAACCATTCTTTCATCAGGACTCCTTCACTCCATGGACATCATGGGACAAGGAAATTCTACGGAGAACTCTACCTGTCCCCACTTACTTGTTTTCTTAACAATTTTCAGGACTTCCAGAGGAGCACAGCAGAGTATGGGACTTCTGTCAATGGCGTCACTCTGAGAAAACTCGGAGATAGATTGGCCCTCCCTCAAAGTAGGCTGGCCCTCAGAAGTTTCCACTAACTTCTCTTTGGCTATGGAAGCTCGGCCTGTGATTTTCGGGAAGCCCGGTCACCCTGACCAAATTCCATACATTCAGGTCTGGGTCGATATTCTGAGAAGCCTCGATGGCTAAAGAAATGTTTTCCCGACCTCCCAACCAATCTGTCCACTGGGACTCTGTCCCAAAAATCTAAAACCCAGACCAGCACCTGGTAAGTCAGATCCACTCCTGTCCTGCCGGAGGCCAACTGGCAGCCAACAAAGAGGAGCCTCTCTCAACTGCTCAGCCACAAGCCTACCCTGACCAGGTGCCCCAGGCCGCTCCTCAGGCTGCCCCAGAAAGTTCGGGTCTCCCCACACCTGAACCAGAACCCCCTTATGCAGGGCTCACTCCAACCCCTTTGCTCCCCTTGCAGCAGGCTCCGTCTCAGCAGGGCCCCTTTATGGTGTATGTGCCCTTCACTACCAGTGACCTTTATAATTCCTCTTTCTCTGAGGAACCCCAAGGACTCATCTCACTCCTGGAGTCCATCTTTTACACCCACCAGCCCACTTGAGACGACTGCCAACAGCTCTTGCAGACTCTCTTCTCAGCTGAAGAATGGGAACGCATGAGGCGCAAGGCCCAAAAGTTCATTATGGGACCAACTGGGCTCCCCACAGATGATCCAGTCCAGATTGATAGCGTCTTCCCGCCCTCATATCTGACTGGGACCCCAACAATGGCTTTAAAAAAAATAAAAATAAAAAATAAATAAAATTAACTTTCAATTTTTTTTGTATTTGTTCTTTTATATTTTCCAAATCCTTATACATTTCCAAATTCTTAGCCATCCATTTTATGTAAGTATCCAAACCATAAATTTCCCACCAAATTAAAGGTTTTATTAATATTTATTTTTTAATTATATGTGGATACAATATCGTTATTTTATTTTTACGTGATGCTGAGGATCGTTGTGCTGAGGATCAAACTCAGTGCCTCACACATGCTAGGCAAGTGTTCTGCCTCAGAGCCACAACCCCAGCCCCAAATTAAGGTTTTAAAAAACATTTTGACATAATGGTATTTGTTTGTAACTTTAACATTGATCTAACAAAAATATTTGGGGGGGCTGGAGTTGTAATTCTGTGGTAGAGTGCTTTCCTTGCATGCATGAGGCCCTGGGTTCAATCCTCAGCACTGCATTAAAAATAAAGACATTGTGTTCATCTACATCTAAAAAATAATTTTTTTAAAGAATTGTAAAAATATATATGGGGCTTACATCAATGTTTATATCAGCTTAATCCACAATAGCTAAACTATGGAACCAACCTAGGTGCCCTTCAATACATGAATGGATATAGAAAATGTAGTATATGCACATAATAGAATATTACCCTGCTATAAAGTAGAATGAAATTACGGCCATTTGCTGGTAATGAATGGAACTGGAAATTGTCATGCTAATTGAAATTAGCCAATCCCCAAAAACCAAAGACCAAAAATGTTCTCTTTGATAGACATGCTAACTCACAATAAACCGGTGGGGGGGGGTGGAATACAAATTCACTGGATTAGACAAAGGAGAATGAAGGGATGGGAATAGGAAAGACAGTAAAATAAATCAGACATAACTTTCCTATGTTCGTATATGAATACACTACTAGTATAACTCCACATCATGAACAACCACAAGAATGGTAAGTTATACTCCATGTATGTATGATATGTCAAAATACACTCTACTGTCACATATAACTAAAAAGAATTAAAAAATTTAAAGTATACAGGGGTTTTGTTGTTGTTATCTCATTATTAGCTTCAAATTTTATTCCATTATGGTCAGAAAACAGTGTTTGCTGATCTTTTATAATTTGCTGAGGCTTTCTTTTTATTATGTGGCCTATCTTTTTAAATGCACTGTATCTTCTTGCAAAGAAAATGCATTCTATTAAGTGTATTCATATTTAATGGTTTAAGCTTATTGTGGTATTCAGATTTTAGATATAGGCCTTTTGGGGGGGAGGTGAGGCTATTTGATCAGTTTCTGACAGAATGTTTAAATCTCCATGGTAATTGTTCATGTATGTACTTGTTACAGTTTGGATCTTAAATGTCCCTCAAAAGCTCATGCATACCCGATGGCTGGGATCCCAACTAATGATGCTACTGGGAGGTGGAATTAGGGCCTAGAATATGGATTGTTGGGAGCGTGCCCTTAAAAGGACCCAGTCCCTTCCTCTCCCTCTCTGCTTCCTAGTGGCCATAAGGTAAGCAGTTATTTCCCACCTTGAACTCCCCACCAAGATATTCTGCCAAGACAGCCATGGATTGAAAATCTTTGAATTCATGGGTCAAAATAAATACTCCTTTGTTTTTCTCAGGCTCTTTGTCACAGCAATGGAAAGCTGTCAGTTGCTACATATGTTTAAAATGGTTATACAGTATTTGTTATATTCAATATTTCCCTTGATGTAAAAATATTATTTCACATCTTAAAACTGCTATTCCAGCCACAATCCCATCACTACACATTTTTTAATAGACTGAGTTGCATAGTTTTTGTTCTTAAAGTGGTTTTCATTTTTCTCAGATTTATCATCTTTACTCTAAAAGGACATTTTTTATGTCCCTTTGGTTTACACATACACTTCTAACATTCTAACAATTCAAAATTTAGTTTTATTTTTTTAGTTGTTGATGGACCTTTATTTTATTCATTCATATGCGATGCTGAGAATCGAATCCAGTGCCTCACACACGCTACGCAAACACACTTCCAATGAGCTACAACCCCGGCACTTGTTTTCTCTTTTATCTTTGTATACTAACCTTATTTCTTCTCTTTTAGTCTCCTAACTTTCTTTTCATAAGGACTTTTTAAATTTTTTTTTTTTTTTTTTTTTTTAGTTGTAGATGTACACCACATCTTTTTTTAATGTGATGCTGAGGATCAAACCCAGGGCTCTACATATGCAAGGTGAGCACTCTATCACTAAGCCACAACCCCAACCTTCATGAGGACTTTTACGAAGAATGATTTCAACTTGGTAAACACTCTGAGATCTTACGTGCATGAGAATATATTTGCACTCTATCCTTCAACCAGTCTAGGTTAAAGCTGTTTCCCTTTAAAATATTACTCCCTTGTCCTTTTATAAGCAGGTTTTAAGTCCAAAGTAAATATGATTATTATTCCTGTTAAGTGATCCACTCTTTAGCTTTGCTATTGGTGATATTAATGATAAAATGGCATTTGATTGTAGCATATTAGTACATGCATGTCACACTCATCAGTTATTTCCCATACTCTTCCTGTGATCCTCTCCTTTATCCTAATGGTCTCCCCTCTACTTATGATTCTCTCTCTTACACACACAATTTCCCCCTTCAATTCCCACATGAGAGAAAACATGTATGGCACTTCTCCGAATGACTTATTTAACATGATTATAACTCACCCATTATCCTGCAAATCACATAACTTCATTTTTATGATTGAATAATACCCCATGGTATGTGCTACATTTCTTTTATCCATTCATCTGTTAATGGACATTTAGGCTGATTCCACAATTTGGCTATTATGAATTGTGCTGTGATAAACATGGGTATGCACTTACATCTAAAATACACAAAATTATTTTGCATAAATATCAAGGAATGGTACTGTTTGATTATGGTAGTCCTGTTTTTAGTTTTTTGTGAAACCTCCATATTTATTGCTATAAAAACTCTACTACCCATCCACAGTATAAAAGGGTTCCCTTTTTCCTGTTACCTCACCAGTATTTATTATTTATATCCTGGATAACTGCTATTGTGACTGGATTGAGACGGATTCTTGCAGTTTTGATTGGTATTTCCCTTACGTTTAAAGATGGTGACATTTTTTCATATAACCGATGGCTACCTCTTTTGAGGAAGTGTCTGCTGGGTTCATTTGCCCATTTATTGAATGCGTTTTATGTTAAGTTTTTTACATAATCTGGAAATGAATCTTTTCTTGGAAGATTAGTTGGCAAAGATTTACTCCCATTTTCCCTTTTTTTTTTTTTGAGAGAGAATTTTTAATATTTATTTTTTAGTTATCAGCAGACACAACATCTTTGTTTGTATGTGGTGCTGAGGACTGAACCCGGGCCGCACGCAAGCCAGGAGAGCCGGCTACCGCTTGAGCCACATCCCCAGTTCTTACTCCCATTTCTTCACTCTCAAGTATTTCCTTTGCACTACAGATAGCTTTGCTATTCTTAATATTTCACCATATATTCGGCTTAGAGTTTTTTCCTTATGTTTTATATCCTCTGAGCACATTCATTATGGATTATCTTCTTTAATTCTTGGAAATGTAATTTCATTCTTCAAAATATTTTGTGATCTTTGCTTTTCCTTTATTTCTGGGACCATTAAACGGATGTTGGTACTTTTAATTCATCCTTCATACTTTACAAAAAAAAAAAAAATTCCTATCTTTTGCCTGCTGACTTCTGAAGTTATTCTGACTAATCTCACGAATCAAAAGACTTGAGTCCTAGATTATACTATAGAAACCAGATGCAACAAAATATTTGCTACAATGACAGATACACATAAAAATTTTAAAAAGATTATACATTAAAGAATGAAATGCTATATGCTAGGCAAATATGAAGTAAAATAAAAGTAATATAACAATATTGATAACTGACAAGAGAATTCAAAAGAAAGTTTTCCGGAGGCCATAAAGGAATATATATGAGCCCCAAATTATATAAAGAGCCCCAAATTATATAAAGCCCAAACTTACAAACTAAAAAGAAATTAGTAAATGTAAAATTGTAAGTGGAGATTTTAATATATGTATATATTTCTCAGAAATAAATGAAGCAGTCAAAAATTAAATATAGAGACATTTATTAAAGGGGAAAACATACCAATTTGTAGAGAAATTTACACTCAATACTAAGAAACTATACATTCAAGTGCAAATGCAGACATTCACAAAATTGACCACTTATCAGGCCATAAAGAAAACAGCAATATAGTCTTAAAAAAAAAAAAAAAAATCAACATTATGCCAATCATGTTCTCTGAGCATAATGCAATGCAAAAAGAAGGCAAATAAGAGGCAACTGTAAAATTCATACACCTGCCAACTAAATATCTCAGAAATAAATCCTTGGGTTAAGAAGAAACCATGAAAAGAAGTTATATAATCACTTAGTAATGAAAATACTGCCAGTCAAAATTTACAGGATATGTCTAAAAGTAATTAAAGAGAATTGTTATCTTTAAATACTTTATCAGAAAATAATAAACACTGAAAACAAATAAGTGTTTATGATAAGTGTTGCTTATCTTAATAGAACACAAGGAAATAAAGTTAAGGTGAAAGCAGGAATCAAATATAGTATAGAGGAAAGACTTAACAGAACTAGAGGCCAATTCTTAGAAAGTTTAATGACAGGAAGAAATACATGAAGACTAACCAAAAGAAAAACAGAAGATGAAAAACAATTGGAGGAAATGAAAAATATAAATGCCACTTTACAAAACTCAGAATGGCAAAAATTATAGTACTGACAAGGATGTGAGGAAACAAGTAATGCTGGTGGGAGTATAAATTCATATAGCCACTGTGAAAAGCCCCATAGCAAAATTTAGTGAAATTAGACTAGAGAAATTCTTCTATGCACTAAAAGGGAATAAAAGATATGGTAGATACACATTGACAATTGAATATACGGATGGCAGATAGATCTCCACAATAGAGAATGGAGAGTAAACAACATGGAACATTAGAGGTAGTATATCCTCCACACCAGCAGTTTTCTAACTTTTGATCTCTTTACACTTTCACATTTTTAAAAAACTACTTAAGGTCTGAGAGCACTTTTATGAGGACTGTATTGAATAATACTTATCATGCAGCTGAAAACAAAAACTACTCTGTATACTTGTGACAATGACAAACAGCAAATAGGGCTACTATGAAAAGCTTTGATCTCATGTACTCCAGAGGCATTGATGAGCTGCTCTATACTGATCTAGAAAGATTAACTTCCTTTCCCTGCCTATGCTTAAGTCAATTTAAAACCTATTGTATTGTATATCTGATATTATTGTAATTCTGTTTCCCCATTTTGTAGACAAGGGAACTACAGCTCAGAGATTGACTGATTTCCCAAAGGTCACAGTTAACAGAATGTCTTTTGATCTGAGAACCAATTCTAAAGCTCACTCTTGCAATCACTTTCTACTTTTAAGGGTGGGTGAGTGGTTAGTACACAGGTCTCCTGCAAGCTAGGTTATTATTTTGGCACCAGGGATCAAACCCAAGTGTGCTTAACTACTGAGTCACATCCCCAGTCTTTTTAAACTTACTTTCAGATGAGGTCCCACTAGGTTATTTACAACCTTGCTAAATTGCTGAGGCTGGCTTCAAAACTGGAATCCTCCCTCAGTCTTCCTAGCCTCTGGGTTTACAGACATGCACCACCATACCTGGCCAGCTAAGCAGGCAACACTCTGCCACTGAGCTATTTCCATAAGAAATCACAAAATTGCTTCTTGGGATTTATACTTCTGATTTGTAAGATCTTGTGTCTACAAACATGAAAGATCAGTTAAAGACAGTTGTGAGATCTACAAAGAACAGTAACTTGTGTTGTCATGTACAATAAATTTCTTTCTTTTTTCCCCCTTTTTAAATGACCCCAAAACACAGGTCTGACTCCTCTACGAAAGCCTTCATTGATATTTAAACACTTCCTTCTTAGGTCAGACACTTGCTTAAATAAAGCAGGGTCTCATCACTCCACTGAAACAATGCACAAAAAATAGAGTGCATTTGCACATCCTCTTATTTGACATGGAAAAAACAACAACAACAACAAAAAAAACTGAAATGAAGCTCATTATCAGCTTCATTATAAATATAAGGAAAATGACTTAGACTGGTAACACTGAATAGAGCAATAACTGAAACTCAGGTTTCTGAACACCAAATCTGACTATTTCCCTATTACTTGCCATAAAAGGTGATTGAGTCTTTCCTCCCTCAAAAGTTCCAGTGAATGTCAAAATCTAACTCATCCTACTACAATAATTCTGCTCAGTTGATATGTTCAAGCCAAACCTTTTTGGGGTCCTACAAGACAAGAAGATGCTTCACAATTGCAGTATTTACAAAAGAAATGGTGACTAGGGCAAAAGAGGATCCTTTTCCTTTCAGAAAAATAACTCACATCTTTGCTCAAGGAATGAAGAACATCTGGCGTTTGGACAGTAATACTAAAATGTTTTTATGGTTTGAAATGTTGCTTTTCTGCCTGAGTACTATTTCTTTGGTAGTTTTCTTATTATCAAATTATTCTTAATAACATACATAGAAGTAGTGATACTTGTTGAGCATTGAATGGCAGACATTGCATTAACTTGAATCATTTACCCCTGTCCTGAATTCAGGCAAACTTTATTATCAAATTTAATGTCTTTTTGTTAATGATCTCACTTCAACCCCACATTCTCACTTTACAGAATTGCCAGAGTCAGGACTTAACCACTACTCCTTATTATGAAATGTTTCCAAAAACTTTAAGAAAAAAATGCCCAATCTTGTCATTATGAAAGCACACCTGGATTGGCAGGTAAAGTATCATTCATGACAAAGAACAGGAAATTTTATTTTGGTGTGAAATGTGAGCTGGATAGCAACAAACAAACCATGCAAGTATCTGAATGAGGAACAAAAGTAATGGTGAAGTACATTGGATTTACCAGTGATATATTTTATGACCATCTTGGGATTGCAGGCACATGTCCTGTTTGTTCAGACCTGAACTTTCTCAACTCCCCCAACATTAACTTGTCTTGTCCCAAGTAGTATGACATTCTAGTACCACTTCTCTTTTGTACTGTAGTACTAGAGCTAAAGGGAATCAAAGAAAGATGGAGAAACAAGCAGGTCCACAGACATAGGAAAAAGCAAACCCTGCTATCCATGGAAACTCTAGACATATGTAAGAATTTGAGTTTTGAACTGGTGGTGCATGCCTGTAATCCCAGTGGCTTAGGAAGCAGAGGCAAGAGAATAGCAAGTTCAAAGACAGCCTTAGCAACTTAGTGAGACTGTTTTGAAATAAAATAAAAAAGGGTTGGGGATGTTGCTCAGTGGTAAAGTGCCCATGGGTTAAATTCCTAATACCAATAAAATAAAACGCGTTTGCAGAGGTAGCTGGAACATCAAGATCAATTCCTATAGCATGATGGGGATGAAAATCCAAACAAAATAGGGTGACAGGAGTGGCAGAGACAAACGAAAAACAATGATATACACAAATTTTTAAAGTGATTTTGCTATAAAAGGAAAGAAAAAAGGCTTTTCAGTTGGCTCTGGCTACGACAACATATTGACAGTTAAGACAAAAATATAAAGAGCAACAGATGTAGTGATAACTTCTTGAAAAGTTCTTTTCTGGTGAGAGGGAGGAAATACCAGAGATATGACAGAGATGAAGCTATAAAATAGTCATTTAGGAGATCAGATTGTCAAAATTTAGTACAACAAATAAGTAATTCACTGAAGTCATAGATGATGAATTTCAAGCAAGACTAGATAGCCTGCTTCTCTGACTGGCAAACATTTCCATTTATTAATAAAAGAAAACTCTTGCTCAAATGTTTTTTAAGACAGCTTTTTCTCCTGAGCCTAAGTTCCAGGAACTTGAAAGCATTCTCATCTGATCTGCTCATGAATATATATATAATAAAAAATAATTTTCCCTGAAACCTTAACAACCAGTATAGAAAAACCTGTGGGTCAAGGAGTACCTCCTCTCTCACAGGGTATATTCAAAATTTCTCTTCTTCATGTTGTGATTATCCTTTCATGCAAGGCCTAAATTCTTCCCTTTTTGGCCTTTATTCTCCTCTTATGGATTTTGGGTTAGATTCCAGAATCTTGCTTCCGTCTCTCTAGTTCAACTTACCCTCCCTCCTATAAGTTCTCAGCATTTTTCTTGTCCTGTATAATATACTATTTCCAATTTCTTGTCTCATGACAAGACCCTACTACAGTTTCTCCCACAACATTTTCTGGGTTACCTCAATTTTGAGTTAAAACCTTTATACCATATATTCTTGTAGTGCTAGTGAATAAAACTGAATAAGCACAAAAATGTTGAATCCCAATAACATTGTCTTTTTTTCACCTGGACTATTACTTTCCTGACAAAATAATTTAATGAGATCATCTTATAACGAACATTTATTGACAAACTATCTTATAGATTCTAAAATCAAACAATGTGTTACTTCAAGAAGAGAAAGCATAATCCAAATCTCACCCCCACCAAAGACTATTCCATAACTGAAGTACCCAAAACCTATGAACCATATTGCTAAAAGAAAGGGGGGAAAGAGATGTTTACTAAACTTCCACAGGAAGACTGTATAAATGTGGCAATGGTTAGGTACAATTAGACCATGCTCACGAGTACTACCCAGTCTCAAATAGTAACTGAAAATTTAAACTTAATATGCATTTCCTTCTTAGAAAGGCTCAGAAAATTATAATCTATTAAGTATGCAATGGTGCTAGTTACATTATGTAAAATGATATAATAAAAACAAAATAGTAGACAATTTGAATTTCCAAACCAATAAGTAAATTACTAACTGTAAACAAGAACTTTTAAAAGTCATTCTTTAGCTTCAATTTAAAACAAACATTCAGGACTGGAATCTTCAGAATTTTCTAGTATCTTGAATATCCCTGTCTTCTCTTTAATCGGTCCTGCAGCCTTCATTTGATCTAAAAGAAAAATATTGGAACAAATACTTTTTTGGGGGGGAAAAAAAGGGTAGGAACCTGGAAAAAAATCATAAATTTCCAATACAATTTTGTAAGAAGTATATCATATGTCCAAATTATAAAAACCCATGTGTGGGACACTCTCTTTTTTGACAATTAAGTGTTAAAGTAACAAAAAGAAAAAGGTATATTCTACAACAACTAAAATTAGCCTATAGGGAACAAGCATTATGAAGTCTCAATTTACTGGTTAAAATCTCTTCTGCTAAATTTAAGACATATACATAGGGCAATAAACAGAACACCAATTTTAATTATGCTTTCAGAGATGTTTTAAAAAGAAGCCCAATCATGGTTAAGAGTTGAGAAGCAAGATATCATGAAAAACTTACCTTTATAAACATTCCAAATCACTGCAAATATGTAGTACTATTTAGGTTGTTTTATGTCTTTAATATTAATGTATAAAGTCTTTTTTCATCATAATAACTGAGCTTTGCATCTTAATTCCTTTCCAATCCTAAACTCATACCTTTTCCTAACTTTTTAAAGTTCTTTTAATATTAAGAAAGGGGATGTAGTTTAGTGGCAGAACATTTGCTCAGCATCTACAAGCTGCTGGGTTCGGTCCCCCATACTACAAATAAATAAATATTTTTAAAAATTAAGTTTTGAGGGGGTGGGGTTGTGGCTCAGTGGTAGAGCGCTTGCCTCGCACATGTGAGGCACTAGGTTCAACCCTCAGCCTCACATAAGAATAAACAAACAAAATAAAGATACTGTGCCTATGTATAACTAAAAAATATTTCAAAACAAAAAACTTAAGTTTTAAGCCAGGCACAGTGGCATACACCTATAATCCCAGTGGCTCAGGAAGCTGAAGGTAGGAGGATTACAAGTTTAAAATCATCCTTAGCAAAAGTGAGGTGCTAAGCAACTCGGTGAGACCCTGTCTCTAAATAATAAAAATAGGGCTAGGGATGTGGCTCAGAGGTTGAGCACCCCTGAGTTCAATCCCTGGTGCCCATCCCACCACCCCAAAAATCAGGTTTTGAATATATACTTAGATTGGTAACTTATCAAAAAATGTCCTAAATGCCAGGCATGGTGGCACACACCTGCAACTGTAACCCTAGAAACTTGGAAGTCTGAAGCAGGAGTACCAGAAATCCAAGCCAGCTTAGTAAGACTGTCTTAAAATAAAAAGGACTGGTGATATAGCTAAATGGCAGAGTGTGTTCAACTGTGAGGTAAGGAGGATCCAGGTTTAGTTTTCCCTGTTTAATAATTATGCTGCATCATATATTTTATGTATTTTATTGTATTTCAAATAAAATACCTATCATGGTGTTCACCTTTTCCAGTTATACTCAGTGATATTGTGCTGACACTTCAAAATTGGTAGATATATATGCCATACAAATATGCAAAAACTTCAAACTAGAGTGTTTGGAAATTGTGAACGTTTATTAACATACCACTGGGTTTTCTGTGACTCATTGAATTGAAAGAATTTAAAAATGTACTACAGATCTAAGTTCTTTAGTAGATCTATTTTGTGAATATTTTCTCCCTGTTTGTAGCTTATTAGTGTCTTTTGAACAGCAAAAGTTTATATTTTTGATTTTAAGTTTCTCTCCAACAAAAGAGAAATGTCAATGAAACAAGATTGGCTAAATGTTGCGAACTACTATAGCTGAATGCATTAATTGTTCAAGGGATTCATGACGCTATTCTATTTATGTCTATCTTTAAGGTTTCCATAAAGACTAAAAGCATGAGAGATACTTACCAATGAGATCACTTCGATCTAATAACAACTCAAGATCTTTATCACTAATAACCTTTTCTCTTGATCCTTTGACTTCCCTATAAAAACAAAATATTGCAGTATGTTTAAATAAATCAAAACTATGAGTAGTTTTTCTAAAATTAAAAGGCTTACCTTTCATAATCTCTAGATTTCAATAACTCCTTTAATTCCTTAGGATCTAAGAAATTCTTAGATTGATTTAATCCAGACTGACCACCTTTGAAATGATCTAGAAAAATAATTTAACAAATGCAACATATTAAAATTCCCTTTAAAATCCAATAAATTACAAACTATTCAGAATGGCTGCCATTTTATTTATTTACTTTTTGTATTAGAGATTGAACGCAGAGGCACTTAACCACTGAGCTACCTTCCCAACCCTTTTTGAGACAGGGTTTCACTAAGCAACTCAGTGAAACCCTGTCTCTAAATAAAACACAAAATAGGGCTGGGGATGTGGCTCAGTGGTTGAGTACCTGAGTTCAAACCCGAGTGACTTTAAAAAAAAATCTGAAAACAAATTTTGTGATCATTAACACTATTGATAAAATTTATCTAAATTTAAACGATATTCAACACTTAAATGGATTTTTTTATATTACTCCCTCAATATACAAATACTATTCTAGTATTTAATATATTAAACTTGCAAGAAAAATTTCTGACAAGCAATTATCTTAATCAGAAACATGCAATAAAAATATCACAAATTCCTCATTAGAGTTTAAGATATTGCACCTTAAAATTATCCCAGACCCTTCTCTTCCCATCTGTGCCACATCTAAACAATTGCTAAGGTTCTTTATGTGTATCACTGCCAACTTAATGTAGGCTGTTAGCAACTCCACATCTACCACTCTTGCTATAAACCACGTCTTATCAAGTTGCACCAATTTCTTTTATTATAAAGAAAATAACAATGAGGGCTGGGGTTGTGTCTCAGCGGTAGAGCACTCACTTAGCAAATGCAAGGCCCTGGGTTTGATTCTCAGCACCACATAAAAATAAATAAATAAAGATATTGTGTCCAACTACAAATAAAAAATAAATATATATATATATAAAAAAAGAAACCAAATAACAATGAGGGCTAGGGTTGTGGCTCACTGGTAGAGCACTTGCCTACCAAGTATGAGGCACTGGCCTCAATCCTCAGCATCACATAAAAATAAATAAGTAGGGGCTGGGGTTGTAGCTCAGTGGTAGAGTGCTTGCCTAGCACATGTGAGGCCCTGGGTTCCATCCTCAGCACCACATAAAAATAAAAAATAAATAAAATAAAGATATAAGAAAACAAATTTTAAATAAGAGTAAAAATAAATAAGAGTAAAATAAATGTATTATGTCCATTTACAACTAAAGATATTAGACAATAACAAAAGTTCATGACAGAAACACACACAGAGAAAACTGAACCAAAATAAATAAATAAATAAATAAATACTACAGCATCATTTACTTTTGTGAATGATCAACTTTTCCAGTTTTCTTTTAGCAGCTGCTCTTTCCACAATTTTCTGGTCAATAGTATTTGCTGTAACAAGGCGATATACAACAACTGGCTTTGTCTGACCAATTCTATGACATCGATCCTGGGCCTGAAGATCAGACTGGGGGTTCTTCAAATTAAAAGGAAAAAGAGAACAACATTGAACAGTACTAGAATAAAAAATAATCAATAACTCTTGACCTTAAAACAGACACTTCTCAAAGTAGATAAATGAAATTATTATAATATATATAAGGATGATTAAAAATTCAGATTTCTATCAACAGCATATTGCTATACCTTCAACTTACCCAATCACTATCATAAATGATAACTGTATCTGCTGCAGTCAAATTAATGCCCAGGCCACCAGCTCGTGTACTCACTAAGAAGATAAACACATCTGGATCTGTGTTGAAACTGTGCATCTAAAAACAAAAAAGATGTAAACAACAACTTCAACCATTAAGACTGCGGATGGGATAAGCTGGGGATGTAGCTAAGTCTTAGTAGAATGCTTGCCTAGCATGTGTCAATTTGAGTTCAATCCCTCATGAGGGAAGGAAGGAGAAAAGCAAAGAAAGAACCATAATTTAGGCAGGAATGGTGTTGTATTCCTGTAATCCCAAGAACTTGGGAGGCTAAGCTAAGAGGATCACAAGTTTGAGACCAGCCTCAGTAACTTAGGGAGACCCTGTATCAAAATAAAAAACGAGGGCTGGGGATGTGGCTCAAGCGGTAGCGCGCTCGCCTGGCATGCGTGTGGCCCGGGTTCGATCCTCAGCACCACATAAAACAAAGATGTTGTGTCCGCCAAAAGCTAAAAAATAAATATTAAAAATTCTCTCTGTCTGTCTCTCTCTCACCTCTCTCTTTAAAAAAAAAAAAAAAAAAAAACCGAATTTAAAAATGGGAAAGCTGGGATGTGACTCAAGCGGTTAAACACCCGTGCATTCATACCTGGGACCCCCGCCACCAAAAAAAAAAAAAAAAAGGAAGAGAAAAAAAAGGACCAGGGATTGAGATATTTATTTCTTATACCACACAAAGGATTTTCCAAGAGAGGCCAAATCAGTCTTTCAGATTTTCAAAACAATTACGTAAACTTATAAAAAAATCTCTCCTTGTTTTAACTTGATTTTTCAAATACCTATCTTACTAAGGAGATCTTAAATTTTTAAATTTTTGGTTGTAGATGGACACAATACCTTTATTTTGTTTATTTATTTATTTTTATGTGGTGCTGAGAATAGAACCTAGCACCTCATCGAATGCCAGGCAAGCACTCTACCACTTAGCCATGCCCTACCATCTTAATTGTTAAATTTTTTTTTTACAGAAAAGTTAAATAAAAAGAACTAATGCAAAAACTGGTTAAAAAATTCAGTAACAGCTACGGATATGGCTCAAGCGCTAGCGCGCTCGCCTGGCATGCGTGCGGCCCGGGTTCGATCCTCAGCACCACATACAACCAAAGATGTTGTGTCTGCTGGAAACTAAAAAATAAATATTAAAATTAAAAAAAAAAAAAAAATTCAGTAACAGTTGCCTAAAAAAATCAAGTGGGTGAGAAGGGTAGATTAACCTGGAAAGATAGAAACCTTTCTAGGCTAATGATAATGTTCTATGTATTAACAGGGTTTAGGACATGTTTATATGTATAAATGTATAAACATATATATACACGTTTATATATACAATAATGAGAACCTACCTGTCTTAAAATAAAAATGAAAAATAAATAGGGTTGGGATGTGACTAAGTGGTTAAGTGTCCCTAGGTTCAATCCCTGGGTACTGCAAAAGTTATAATTTTATTATGTATGACATAAATAGCCTTACATTTTCCTCTCTCTCGGAATAAGACATGGACCCATCAAGCCTGCTAAAGTTGAAATTTCTAAGATGGCAGTAATCCATCAGAATGTCCAACATTCTTGTCATTTGTGAAAAAAGCAGCACCTGAAATTGAGATATATATCTTAGTATGCATAGTGTCTATACTGCTTCATAAAAAATAATGAAACAATAAAAATTCCAAACAAATTACCACCTTGTGACCTCTTTTTTTCAGTTCTGGTAACATTCGATCCAAAATTAAGAATTTCCCAGAATTTGTTACTAATTCTTCATCAATCTTTAAAAATGGACAAAGAAGAAAAATGTTACTATAATTACTAATCTCTTGCTTTATAAAAATTAAAAACATACCATTTCAGTGATAAATCATTTTAAAACTTTTCAAAAAATTGACCTTGTTATTATTTTTAAATCAGTAGTTACTTCAAGACACTCTAGAATGAAAACTCAGTGATCTCACACAAAAGTTCAAGTATAATCATGAACCTATCTGAGAACCACAGTCCCTCAAAGAATTTATTAAACTCACTGTGTATATGCTGAGGTTTATAACTGCGTAAAATATGGAGAAACATTGCTATTAGAATTCTCAGTAAAAATTAAGAAAACATGAGTGTAAAACCAATCTAACTATTGAGGTTAAATAAAACGTCTATCTTTTAGCTTGGGGGAAAAAAGTTCAACTTTTGGTGAAGTTTCCTTCAGAAAGAGATTTCCACTTGAGTAGGAAAGCTTTATTTTCTTTACTCAAAAGTGTAAAGTATGGTTCTCAAAATAAGGGCAAATTTGCCTTCCACCGTAAGGGGACATTCAGCAATTGCTAGAGGCATTTTAGGTTTTCATAAACGGGGAAAATAAACCTACTGGCTACCAAAGGCCAAAGATGCTGATAAATGTAGACAGTGCACAGGACTTTACCTCCTAAATAAAAATTATCTGGCTCAAAATGTCAATACTGCCACAGTTGAGAAACCCTGCTATTAATTAGTATGAAATCCTTCTTCCCTAAAAACAATTTAACACTATGCTATTTTTTTTTAATCAACTGCAATTTCATTCACTTAATCTGAAAGTCCCCAACTGTTATCAACTTTTTGGTTTTCTTCTGTAGCCGTTTGTGACTCATAAGTAATGAGCAGCAGATTTTGACAAGCTAAATATTAACTAAAAGGAATACTGAAAAAATGACAACTATCTCTAAGAGAGCAAAAATAGAAATTGACTACTTTACAAAATTCAGAATAATTCCTAGCTGTTCATATAGCTCTAAGGAAATAAGTTGGACTGTACATAAAAAGACCATCATTCTAACCCTCCTTAAGTTCTCTAAACTTCGGGTGGGGTGGAGTGGGGGTGGTGGAAGACTCAGTTTACTAGATTATAATCTTGATGATACACAACACAGTATTTTAAAAAATAAACCAAACAAAATAATACTTTAACCCAATGTTAAAGGTACAAAATAACAAAATTATTAAACAGTATTCACCTTAAACTCTTGTGTAACAGGATCTATAGGATATTCAATCAGATATGGATGATTACAGCATTTACGAAGTAGCATCATTATATTCTGCAGCTTCAGATTAACTTCAGATTCTATAGGGCTATTCACTTCCACCACAGTTCTATCAAAAACATTAATGTGTGCATATAAGAAATACAAAACACATCACAGTTTGAAGAATACTTAAAAGTTATTTTAAACTCACACCTTTCTCTGTCCACCTCTGGCTGTATTTGACTGATCAGTTTTTCCAATTCATTAGGAAAATTATCTATCTTGCTGTAATTTATTGATTTTCTAGTTCGCCGTTTTGGTCGTCCAGCAGGACTTAGTTCAACTGTTTCTTTCTAAAAAAGAACAAATTAAAATACCCATTTATAAAGCTAGACAATGAAGTCCTACCTATAAGTGAAGTATAATATTTTTATGTACAAACTAAACACTAATTTTCTCTTTCAGCAATTTTGAAGACGACAGCAAATTTCAGCAATTTTAGGGATCGAACCCAAGGACGCTAAGTCATATCCACAGTCTCTAACCCCCTTCTTTTGAGATAGGATCTAAGTTGCTGAGGCTTGCCTTGAATTTGTAATCCTCCTATCTCAGCCTCCAGGATTGCTGGGATTAGGACATATGCTGGCTCTTTCATCAACTTTTAGTAATACCCAAAGGCACAATTACCTCACAGCCATGATCTATACTCATATACAAATGTGTAAAATTTGTTTTATCACTAAAAACAACATTTGAAAGTGAGAGTATCTTTACTGCTCAGTAGAAAAAAATAAAGGATATGTAAGACATTAGAATTTATGAGTTTTCTGATTTCATTACATGATAATCGCATCCCATCTCCACTTCTTAGGAACTTCGAATGTGGAGAAAAATGGTACAGATGGCAAGCCTTCAGTGTTTATCAAATAACAGTGAGGGTTTTTTTTTTCGTTTGTTTGTTTTTGCTTTTGTTTCGGCACTGGCAATTGAAGCTCAGAAGAGCACTTTATCACTGAGCTGCACCCGTATCCCTTTTTAATTTTTGAGACAGAATCTCACTAAATTTCTGAGGTTGGCCTCAAACTTAGAACCCTCCTGCCTCAGCTCCCCAAGTTGCTAGGATCAGGGGTATATAGCCCCACACCCAGCTGTGTACTTGCATTAAATGCATTTCTAAATGCATTCCCAGACAGCAATAATTAAGGTTAATCTGACACAGGAATTTAAAATTTTGTTAACAAGCATTTCAGATGATCACAGAGCAGGAAAAACTTTTGCTTCTGGTCTTATGCCTAATACTTCAGTTACAAATTCATAACAACAAATCCTGAGAACAGGTGAAGAGCCATAAGACTGACATAATTGTGAAGTTTTATTATCATGTTACATTCACAGTATATTTCAAGCACACACTATACCTCATTGGTCCCAAACATATTTGCAATTGTACGATTCACAATTGCCGTGTAAAAGACTTCTTGTTTCTTCGAAAGCGGTGCATAAACAATTACTTCTCGTTTAGGAGGAACTTCAAGAGCAACATCAGATTTTAGTCTTCTTAGTAAAAAAGGAGTCAGAATCTAAAATTTCAACATAAATAAATATAAATATTTTTCAAATAACATTCCCACAAACTCCTTATCCTTCTTTCTCCTATTCCACTATAAACACAATCAATTCTTGAAATGTGAAATTAAAATATCATCCTTGAAATTTCCCATATCAGACTAGCACATTATAAATTCATAAAATCTCTAAGACTGTATCTTAATAATTTAAAGAGCAGAAAATTATAAAAGATGGTATTTAGCAACTTGGGAGGCAGAGAGGAGTATTCCAAGTTCAAGGTGAACCTTGGCAACTTAGCAAGATCTTGTCTCAAAAAGTAAAAAAATATATAAAAAAGGAGTGGGATGTAACTCAGTGGTAGGGTAGCCCTGGATTCAATCTCCAGTACCCAGGGTAAGGATAGGGAGTAATATTTTACTTAGGGTTTTCAATATAGTCCACAAATTTCAGAGTGAGGTTTTAGGCCAATAGAAAGCCAACCCAACTAAGAACATAAACATGAAAAATTGTGTGTGTGTGTGTATGTGTCAACATATATTTTTTCCATGTTGTCCAGGCTTACTTCAAACTCCTAACCTACCTGTGTCAGCCTCCTGAGCAACTAGGAATTTAAGTGAACACCATAACACATGGTAAATTTCTCCTTAAACTCTAAAACTTCAGGCTTAAAATTACTCCCCTTTATTACAAATGATTATCATATTTATAAGTAGAACACAGAAATAATTATGTCATTATTAATTTTTGTCATTTAAAATATAAACATTTGGGATGTGGCTCAAGCGGTAGCGCGCTCGCCTGGCATGCGTGCGGCCCGGGTCCGATCCTCAGCACCACATACAGACAAAGATGTTGTGTCCGCCAAATACTAAAAAATAAATATTAAAATTCTCTCTCTCTCCCTCTTTCTCACTCTCTCTCACTCTTTAAAAAAAATAAATAAATAAAATAAAATAAAATATAAACATTTGTTTAAACTTATCTGAAGTTACTAATCCAGAAACAAATACACATCAGGGAGAAAATACAAATGTTCCATAAACATGCTGAAAGATGTTCCTATCTTCAAAGAGAACATGATAATAATGAGATATATTTTTCTACCAATGCACTTATATTAAAAAGTTTAATGTTATCTAGAAATGGCAAATATGTGGAAGAGGCATTCATACACTGTTCCAAAACACTTATATGACTTATTTATATATGTATTTGTCAGCATACAAATATTAAAATAGAAGCAAAACTATGCTAGTTATACTTGGGCAAGAGAAAAAGAAGTGCAGGGGAAACAGGAGAAAATTTTTACTTTTCATTGTCCAGATTTCTATACTATTCAAAAACTTTTTACCATATATTATTTTTAAGTAAATAAATCATTAAATGTGATGCTGTTTTGGGTCTCTAATGTGGGAAGGAACTAGGAAAAAAAACTAGAAAAAAAATTAGAGAGCTTTACACAGAAAGTTAAAAAAATTATATTTTTGAAGATACTATAACTTTGTGACATGTACATCCACATGCACAGTTCAATTTTTTAAAAAGTATACTGAGGGGGCTGGGGATGTGGCTCAAGCGGTAGCGTGCTCGCCTGGCATGCGTGCGGCCCGGGTTCGATCCTCAGCACCACATACAAACAAAGATGTATCTGCCAATAACTAAAAAATAAATATTAAAATTCTCTCTCTCTCTCTCTCTCTCCCCTCTCTCACTCTCTCTTTAAAAAAAAAAAAAAAAAAAGTATACTGAGGCCAGGCGTGGTGGTGCATGTCTGTAATCCCAGAGGCTCAGGCAGGAGAATCATGAGTTCAAAGCCAACCTCAGCAACTTAGAAACTCAGTGAGACCCTGTCTCTAAATAAAAAATATAAAAAAGGGCCAGGGATGTGGTTCAGCGGTTCAATCCCTGGTATGAAAAAACAAAAGTATACTGAGTAGGATACAAATCTTAAGTCAACAATACTAGATATACTAGGATTATATTTCCTCAAATGAGATGAAATTTTTAAAGATTAATGATGAAAAGGTCAGCTAAATACACATTTTAGGAATGAAGAATAAAGATTACAGATACAAATAACAATTGTTTTTTTTTTAATTGTAGATGGACAGCATACTTTTATTTTATTTGTTTATTTTTATGTGGTGCTGAGAATCAAACCCAGTGCCTCACACATGCTAGGCAAACACTCTGCCACTGAGCTATAGCCCTAGCCCTTGTAAATGACAATTCTAAAAATAAGCAAATTGTAAGAATTTCAATGTTCAAAAGTTTTGATTTACGAAAAATTAAGTATAACACTGTAAGAATGATGGCACTTAATTTTGAGATATTATCTCAAAAGCTTATAGCAAAAGAATATGAAAAACACCAATATATTCAGCATCTTTCATATAATTAAATCCTAAATGGAATGTAGACTCAGATTCAGGATGTGAGTTTTGCTTTACATTTTGTACACTAATATTTTGAAAATATCTCTAAGTAAATATCTTAAAGGAAGGCCAAGCAAGTATAGCTAGTCAGTGAGACATGAAAGCATATGAAAACATTTCAAATTCTTTCTTATAGAATTTATAGAATTTACTGAGACACCAAGGAATTTAAAGTTTGAGTAAGAAAACATACAAGACATTCAAAACTATCTCCAACTAATCTGACTTTACGTTTAATAAAGACTTTCCCTCAGGTAATTCATTTAAACAAAATTAGGAGCAAAGCATGAGTTACCATAAGACAAATTTAAACAGTGTTACACAGAATTTTCTTAGCACTGTGGCTCTGAAAAATGCCATGACTCTTGATATATTATTGAATTCAGAGATGGGTATATTAAATTCACTATCATAATCTTTATACTAAAGTAAACTTGAAGTTCTTTCCCATAAAAATAGCAATTCCAGTATCCCTCCTTGTAAAACATCAACTAAAAAATATTAAATCAGATGGCCATTTCTCACGAATATCTTTAAAAGGACTATTGCATTGGGAAGACTTTTCAACTAGATTCCTCTAAGACCCACTCTTAAGTGCCAAATTCTACAAATTTTAACTGACTTAACTTTATAATTAAGTTTCCTAAGAAACCTAATATCAAAGCCTTACTTTGCTATCCTATTTGCTACATCAAGCCAAAACACATCTGTTCCTTTATAAGCCATATTCCCTCAATGTTTCACACACTAGGACACTTTACCCAAAAGTATCCGTAACAGCTATTAGCACACCAAAAAAATCTTAAAAACCTCACGAAAACACACATAAAGACACCATAAAAGGCCGAGTTCATTGGCATAAGCCTGTAATCCCAGCAGTTTGGGAGGTTGAGGCAGAAGGATCAAAAGTTCAAAGCCAGCCTCAGCAAAAGAGAGGCACTAAGCAACTCAGTGAGACCTTGTCTCTAACTAAAATACAAAATAGGTCTAAGGATGTGGCTCAGTGGTTGAGTGCCCTTGAGTTCAATCCCTGGTACCAAAACCAAAGGGACACCATAAAAAAATGTACACACACACAAAGTCCAAAAAAGAAAATAGATACGTATGGTATATAAATTCTTTCTGAAGGGCAATTTTCCAACATGTCAAAAGCCTTAATATATACACCCTCCTAGCAATACTACATGGAATTCTCAGGAAATAAGCCAAAATAAACAAGATATAAGTATAGGTACTTGTTTATAATAGAGAAAAATGTCGAAATAATAAAGGGTAGATACAATTAATTGTAAAGAAACATAGTAATGGGATAATAAGCCGTTATTAAAATGTGATGAGAGGGGCTGGGGTTGTGGCTCAGTGGTAGGGCACTTGCCTAATATGTGGAGGCCCTGAGTTCAATTCTCAGCTCCGCACATAAAATAAATATCTCACTGTCAACTAAATACCTGTTAATTTTTTTTTCCCCCAATGGGAAGAGAAAACAATCTGATGGGTTAAGTCTACATGTAGTGACAGAAAAAAAAAATTGTAAAAAATAGTAAATTGATAATTTTATTAAAAAAAAACCCCCTATCTCACAAATAAGAAGCTTTTTAGGGCCACATTACTAGACCTTTAAAAGATCGTATTAATCTAAAGATAAGTAGTATAGAAGGAGAATGGTAGAGGGTAAGGAGGACAGGAGGGAAGAGAGGGAAGGAAAGCTTGGGAAATAGGGTAGAATGGATGAAGTATTAAATGCAGATAGCAGTGAGAAAAATTATTAAAACACAGGCAGCACCTGCCTGTAATCCTAGCAACTAAGGAGGTTGAGGTAAAAGATGAAAATTTGAGGCCAGCCTCAGCAACTGAGTAAGATCCTATGATATGATAAAAAGTCAGCTAAGCATGGTGACACACACCTGTAATCCAACCTACTCAGGAGGCTGAGGCAAGTGGATCACAAGTTCTAGGCTAGCATGGGCAAATTGGTAAATCCCTGTCTCAAAATAAGAAGGGAAAAAAGTGTCAGAGATGGGTAGGGGACACAACCCTGGAGATGTTACCCAGTGGTAGAGAACTTGTTTGGAACGTGGGAGCCCCTGGGTTCAATTCTCAGTACCAAGTTTTTAAAAGGGCAAAATTTAATTAAGCACTTGAATTGCGCCATAAAATCTCCCTCTGGGAATAGGGAAACGGCCAGGAAATCGAATTTGGGAAGATTCATTTTTCTAGTGTCCACTTCCAAGGCTTATTCTATGAGTATATAGTAAGCAGAATAAGAAAATAGTCAACACCTGGTGCAGCATATGCAATACATTCTGCTCTCTTTCTTTGGCTATAATGTCTTCAGCAGTTTCAGAAAGACTAGTGATGTCAAACCAAGACTCAAAGCTGAAAAAAAAAAAAAGATCATAAATTAACTTATCACGATTCAATTATATTAACACATGCTTTACAATTTTATATTAATTTGCATATATCAAGCATGGATATTTGTGCACCAACCTCTTAGATGCAATTTTTTTAATGTAAAGAATACATTCCAACAACAAAGAGGAAGTGATTGTATTTTTTCAACCAACAATCAAGAACTGTGATTTGGTAGGAGGCCCAGAGTTCAATCCCGGTACTGAAGGAAAAGAAAAAAAAAAAAATCTTGCCTAGCAATGTGAAGCCCTGGGTTTTATTCCCAGCATCACAAAAATAATTAATTAATTTAATTAAGAGCTATGACTTGGGGCTGGGGATGTGGCTCAAGTGGTAGCATGCTCGCCTAGCATGTGCAGGGCGCTGGGTTTGATCCTCAACACCATATAAAAATAAAATAAAGATATTGTAGGCACCTAAAACTAAAAGATATTAAAAAATGAGTAATTAAGTGTAAACATGCACAGATTAATAATCTAAATAATGTTATATTGTTAATATCTAATTTTGAAAAAAATTGCTACTTTCATGGAGTAGTTAGATCAGATTTTTTTCAAACAGATTCCAATTCAGTAGCTCTGCATAGGACCTGAAAATCTTGTCCTTTAGTAAAAGTTTGCATAGTTATAATAATCAGCCTGACCCTGGGCCAATATTTGGAAATCCGATTTAGAACACATTCTCAAAATAAAACATTATGTAGCTTCCCCATGACAATATAAGTCAGTCAGTTTTTTTCACCTCATTCTGTTGTATTTCCATCTAAAATATTTTTGTCATCTTGTCTCCTCTTCCACTGAGTATACTTTTTCCAAAAACTTTTTTATTTTTTTTATGACATAATCTAAATTCAAACAATTTCTAGAATAAAACTGCTAGGTTGAAATCAGGAAATCGGTCTGGGGTTCTGGCTCAGTGGCAGAGCACTTGCCTAGCATGTGTGAGGCACTGGGTTCAATTCTCAGCACCACTTATCAATAAGTAAAATAAAGTTTCATTGACAACTAAAACAAAATACTTAAAAAAAAAATCAGGAAACCTTTGTTTTAATATTCACTCTGGTGCTAAACTTGTTATATGCTAATAACAACTTTATGCCTAGACTTTCTTATATGTGAGACAGGGAATATATTTAACCTCTTTATCTCCATGGATTGTTTTGTAAAGATAAAAACAAAACAAACCAAGAGTCTTATTGTAAGGTTTTTTTGCTTTTGTTTTGTTCTGTTTTATAGTGCTTGGGGAAAAAAACACAGAGCCTCACATGTGCTGGGCAAGTATAATACCACTAAGCTACCTCATCAGTCCAATGCAAATTCAGTTTTAAATCATCTTTTATCTGCTTTCACATACTTTGTGTCAAAATAGAACACACTTTGAAATACACCACAAAAAAAATATATCACGAAGAACCTGACAAAATAATCATTTAAATTCAGCTACCTAGAAGAAAGGAAATAATTTCAGCTAAGAGAACAGATTTTTGGGATTTGAAAAAAAAAAACAGAAAACAGTTAAATAACTGGCTTACCTACCTTTTCAAGTCATCAAATACATCTGGCAACAAAAAGTTTAGCAATGACCAAAGTTCTGATAAATTGTTTTGTAAGGGAGTACCAGTCAAAAGAAGTTTGTTATCAGCATTGAACCGTTTTAACTCCCTGATTAGACGGCATTTCATATTCTTAATCCTGTGTCCTTCATCTACTATTAAGTATTTCCAATAACAATGCTAGAAAATGAATTGAGAAAAAAAATTTAAAGTAATTATCGTACAGTTCTTCCTAAAAACAATTCTAAAAATATAACTTTTCTAGGACTGGTTGTTTTATTTTTATTAAATATTATATTTGTATTTATTGAAATAATCATGTTTTCCTTTGATCCAGTAATGGGACAAATTAATAGATTACTAAAACCAATGTCATTCTATTCCTAGAACAGATTTCACTAGATATGAAATAATACTTAAGTCCACCTGCTAGTCCTCAATCGCTTTCTAGTCAAAGTAATCTGTATCTTTTCTAATGTTTTACCAAGTTCTGCTGTTCGATTCCTAAAAACTACTATATTCCTAAAAAATTTTCAAAACCTTTCATTAGTTCCACATGGTCAGAAATGTTAAACAGCATTATAATGTTCAGTTTGGAGGCCTATATCTGAAATTAATATTCTTTTTAATCTGACAATGTTCTCAATGTTTCTAAGTTATTGATTTGCTCCTTTCTTCTGAAGTCAATTTTAGCAACTTATATTATCAAAGATATATATTTGTTTTCATAAAGCTGTCATTAAAATTATTTTCTCATTTTTAATATCTGTGTTTTCTCTTTTATCTTATCAGGCAAACTTAAGTTTTCCTAATTTATTGTAAAAAAAATAGAAATATTAAATAATTCTGGAAATATAAATACATCAAACTCAAATGTTAAGTATCTTTAAAAAATGAGACTGGCAAATTGGGGATAGAGTATGAAATAAGGATCTTTTACATTGAACTTTATACAGTACACTCCTAACAGAATAAAAAAATTATACTATTGTTACTCTTTAAATAAAATCACTTGAAAGGGACTTATTCTAGCAAATTTTTGGCAATCCTTAATTTTCTCTCACTACAAGAGAATTAATTATGATTAATTAATTAATTAATTAAGGTATTTGAAACTGCCATATAAAATAAAACACCCTTTATAAATGAGTAAGTGAAAAACTAAGGAAACAAATGTTAAGGAACCTGGAAAACTAATTAGTCAGGTCTGAAACTTCTCTTGTCACACACCAAACAGGAGCCGAACACCACTCCCATTGAAATTGACAAGGAAACTTAACTATTTCAATATGGGCTGGATAGGTAGAGGAAATTAATTAGAAAAGGTTTCATATTACATTATTGTGAACAAGAGTTACGTGAACAAGAGTTACGAAAGAGAATGTATAGTATGTTACTAGGTATAAATTATTCCTATAAGTTATCAGTAGAACAGAAAATTCTCAGGTAGAATTTCAGGTACTCTTTATCTTTTCATATTCTACTTTTTTTTACAAGTAGTTAACTTTTACTGTGAAAAAATAGTTATGATACTTTTTATTGCTGCAAATATTCAAAAACTTTGTTAAACTTGTTAGCTAAGACTTCTGCAAATCACATTCCAAAATTCCACCCACATATATAATATCTGACACATGTTGGTCATTGATTATGGAAGCCATTATGCTCCATTTATGACTTGATGTCATTACTTAAGTTACTTTCTTTATTTCACACAAGAAAAACTTAAAAAGACTTGACTCAGCAAGAACATTACATGATCAGGGAAAAAGCAAAACAACAAAGGAATATGTATGAAATAACTGAAGTAGCAAGTAATTTTCTAACTGCATTGTAATAATATGAATATCAATAAGTGAGTAGCTATGATATCAAGAGATACAGAGAGGGAAATGTTACCGACAGTCCCATAAAAAAACTTGTCTTCAAATATTCTATTCTTATTTGATTAAAACAAGTTGGATTGATAAATTCCACATACTCGAAAGCATGTGCTACTGGGAGACTAGGGTTGTGGATCAGTGGTAGAGCACTTGCCTAGCAGGCATGAGGTGCTGGGTTCTATCCCTGGCATCATATATATATAAAAAAAAAATAACAAAAAAGCTTCCTTAAAAAAAAGAAAAAGTACATGTTACAAACATATCTGTAGTATATTCAGATTATGTATGACTAACACACTTAAAGTGATAATTATGGCTAAAGTTTAAAATGCTATAAGATTTAATTTTGCTAAGAAATACCACATTTTATCCCAATCTTTAATATGAGCCTCCAGAACAATTCCCTCGATTAATTTCACCCAAAAAAATTTAAACAAATGCCACTGAATGGTAAGTGGTATGAATTAAATAGTTACAGATCATAAAGAAACCAGTGAAGACCACCTGTACCTGTAATGCATTTCGGTCTCTCATGGCTATTTCAAATGATGTAATTACCACAGGATGAATCTGCAGTGTCCCATTCCTTTTGTGAATATTCCTTACCAATTTTTGACGTTCTTCCTGAGTTCCATGATATAACATTGTCGGAATCTAAAAGATTTTATATCAATTTGGAACAAAATTTAAGTATTAATTATTTGAAAAGCATGAAATATAAATAAATAAACAAAATAAAGGTATTGTGTCCATCTACAACTAAAAAAGAAATTAAAAAAAAGGAGGGGGGGAAACATATTCTTCTCATAAGGTAAGAATGTGAATAAAACAATTTGTATGTGGCAAATGCCAGATAAGAACAAAAAGAATTTTTAAAAAATTCTACCTAGGTCTATATAAGGGGAATCAAATCATGCAATATAGAGAACTCTTTACAGGCACATTTTAGGCAAGACGTCTAAGATTGCCAGTACCAACTCTTCTGTATAAACTTTAAGAATGACACCGCTCAGATTGAAAAAGTCAAATCAAATGCAATGCTTATACAGAAACCAGTATTATTGTAGGAGCTCTATAATTCCTGCAATAACACATGTGAAATAATATATTTAATATAAGGGAATATGTCTTACTTCTGGTGTAAACCTTTTGAATTCGGCCATCCAGTTAGGAAGTGTAGACAAAGGGCCACAAACAAGAAAAGGTCCAGGCACTCCTCTCTGAATCATCAATGCAATTGTAGCAATGCACTGAACTGTCTTTCCGAGGCCCATTTCATCTGCTAAAATGCCATTAATTCCATTTTCCCAAAGCATCTAGACAAAAGAATATACACTGAATTTAAATTGTGATAAAAACATCTACTGAATTATTAAAGGTTTATTTCTTTTGTACAAGCATACTCAATGGCAATTATGACGTGACTGACATATTAATGCCATAAATTATAATAACACTTGTGGGATGACTTTTATCAAAGCCATTTTTAAAGTGTCAGAATTCTAACTATATACATTAAAAATGACAACTTGGGCTGGGGCTGTACCTCAGTGGCAGAGTGCTTGCCTAGCATGTGTGAGGCACTGGGTTGGATCCTCAGCACATAATAAATAAAACAAAGGAATTCTGTCATCTACAACTACAAAAAAAATTTAATAACAGCAACAACAACAACAAAAAAGACAACTCATTACCCTAAGCCATTCCATGCCTTCTACTTGGTACCATCGCATCACTCCTCCTGTGAAGTACTTTGGTTGTTGAAAGGGCACTGGCTGTCCATTACATTTCCGAACTGGGTCAAAAAAGAATTTAGCATTCTGCCTAACTGTCTGAGACAATCTATCTTTAATCATACTATTTGAATCTTTATTTTTCTGAAGATCTTCTACACAGAGATTAGCAGAGGAGGAACTTTCATCCTGAAAAGAAAAAAAAGTTTAATTATAAGTCTGACACAAAATGCTACTATATTCCTCACCTCATGTATGCAAAATATCAAAATGTACCTCTTCCTCTATTCATTAGGTAAGAACGAAGATCATTGGTTAAGTGCCCTTGGGTTCAATCCCAGGTACAAAAAAAGGGGAAAAGTCTTAGAAATGATGCTGAAACAACTGTATATTTAAGTGGAAAAATATTAAACTCAAATGTCATTATTCCACACAAATCTATTTGTGATAAAATCACAGGTATAAATATAAAATGAAAAGAATTATCTTGATAACCTTGTGACAGTTATCCCTTGAACAAGACAAAGATGGAACAACAAAAAGAAAAGATAAATCCAACTATTACAAAAACTATCATTAGTAATTAGGAAAACAAGTTAAAAACAACACAAGGTATCATTTCAGATCCATAGAATGGTTAAAATTAAAAATGACTGACAACATCAAATGCTGGCAATAATATGAAGTAGAATTCCCCAATAATGCTGTCCAAAGAATAAAATGTATGTTTGTCTATATATAAGAATTGTGGGATGGGCTGGGGATGTGGCTCAAGCGGTAGCATGCTGGCCTGGCATGCGTGCGGCCCAGGTTCGATCCTCAGCACCACATACCAACAAAGATGGTGTGTCCGCCAAAAACTGAAAAATAAATAAATATTTAAAATAAGAGAGAGAAAAAAAGAATTGTGGGGCTTGATTGCAGCTCAGTGATAGAACACTTGCCTAGCACATGTAAGGCATTGGGTTTGATCCTCAGCACCACAAAAAATAAAATAAAGGTACTGTGTCCATCTACAACTAAAAACTATATATTAAAAAACTTGGGACTGGGGTTGTGGCTCAGCCATACAGAGCTTGCCTAGCACGTGTGAAGCCCTGGGTTCGATCCTCAGCATCACATAAAAATAAATAAAATAAAGATATTAAGGCCAACTACAATTAAAAAATAAATATTAAAAAAACAACAACAACAACTTAAGAGAGGGGCTGGGGCTCAATGGTAGTGCACTTGTCCAGATCACAAGTTCAAAACCAGCCTCAGCAACATACCAATACCCAAAGCAATTTAGTGAGATCCTTTCTCAAAATAAAAAGGGATGTGGGTGTTGCTCAGTGGTAAAGAGCCAGTGGGTGCAATCCTTGGTACCAAAAATTAAATAAAGTACCTCTCATTTCATAATCATGACATGAATTTTTCCAGTGGTCTATTAATATTAAGTATAAATTAACCACTTAAAGTTTATATCCATTGGTAAATATTTTCATGTTAATTATTTTGCTTCTGCTTCCCTATGCAAACATGTAACTATTAGGGCTTAAGTTAGGAAATACTCAAGATTAAAAAGGAACCTCATGGGGCTGGGGTTGTGGCTCAAGTGGTAGCGTGCTGGCCTGGCATGCGTGAGACACTGGGTTCGATCCTCAGTACCACATAAAAATAAAGATATTATGTCCACCTAAAACAAAATGATAGTGGCAGATAGGTGGGATGTAGGAACAGAAATCTAGCCTTCCCAAACAGAACTAGAGAAAATCTTTAAGGTCAGAAACAAGATAAAGGCATCCCCCCACAGCTTCTACCCTGATGACCCACCTATATATCCACGTATTTATAGGTACCTGTATCATTGCTAGATTCAAAAGTTTAAGGCATTATTATTGCTAGATGCATTCATTGATACTGATACATCAAAGAACACGTTATGAACACCTGAAGTTGAAATGTAAGAAAGAATGTTAAGATAAAAAAAAAAAAAAAAGTAAATGGATTTTTTTTTAAAGCAGAGAAATGGAATGAATGGTGAGAAAAATGTCCAGTGGTGACTAAAAGAAAAGGGGATGAGCCAGGCATGGTGGTGCATGCCCATAATCCCAACAACTCAGGAGGCTGAAGCAGGAGAATCACAAGTTCAAGGCCAGTCTCAGCAACTTAGCAAGGCCCTCAACTACTTGGCAAAACAGTGTCTCAAGACAAAATTAATTTTTATTATGGACACCTTACCTCTTTCTCCTTTTTATTTTTTTTAGCCACAGACAGAATTTCCTAGAAGATTGAAAAACCAAAAATAAATTAGTAACATTAGCACATTTATTCATTTATTTATTGAACCAACATTTATTTTGTGCTAATCTTATGCAGATAAGGCACTCAAGGTAATTTACTAAAATAGAGAATCTCAAACTAGTGGCCATAAGGCAGAATTAAGCCATTTTTTTGGCTCAGAACTCTCAAAATATTCAAAATTGTCAACACTTTAATTTTTTTTTTTTAACAAAGAGACTAAGTACAATTTCACACACATCAACTATCATCTATTCAGCAAATGACAACCTGCAGACCAACTCTAGCTGGCAGCCAATATCTGTAAATACAGTTTAGATGAGCTTGATGTGGCAGGGCACACCTATTATCCCAGCTACTCAGGAGACCAAGGAGGAGGATCACAAGTTTGCCAACTTAGTAAGACCCTGCCTCAAAGAAAATGAAAAAGAATAAAGACTGGAGATGTGGATTAGAAGTAAAGCACCCCTGGTGCCGCAATACTCTCAAGGGGCTTTAAAAAAAATCTTTTTTTAGAGGAAACAAAGTTAGACTCATTTGTTTAGAGTGTATCTATGGCTGTTTTCAGGATATACTAGCAAGAGTTCAGATTTCAGTAGTTAACCACAAAACCATTCAAAAGTTAAAAATATTATCTTACTATTTACACAAAGTTTGTCCAATCCTACTCCAATCTACTTTGGGCATTTCTGTGGATAAACATCTGAGTTTAGAAGACTAGTTAAAAATCAAAGATGAATACTCTAAAAATACAGAATAAACTTCTAGTTTTGAATGACAGTCATGTACTATCTACCAGACAATACATTATGGCCACCTGGTGACCTAACAGAGCATTGTTATACCAAATTATTTTAAAAAGTTGTCATGAGGCTTAATCATTAAAGTACATTTCAAGCAGAAAAGTATGAGAAGAACATGTACCAAAGACACTGGGAATTAAATACTTTCAAGAAACTTTAAGCAAATATCAAATTTAAGATGCACAGGAGAACGACAGAATGTCAGTAAGTGGCAGACACACATGTATACATGTATATATGTGTGTCATATAGGCATATAAAGTATGATGCAATTTAAGTACAGATGTTTCTACTACAAGGATGCAAGAATTTAATATAGTTAACTGAAAGAAGTGTTGTCCTTTAAAAAAAATGAGATTTTTAGAGAGTAATCTGGGAAAAAATTAAAACATAAACACCATTTATGATGTATTCTTATCGTAAATCAAACTTTTTGACCTATCAGTTCCCAGGAAATACAAGGGATACAGAAATTATGAGGATGCAATAAGCAAAAATCCAGAAATTGGAAATCATACAGAATACTTTTTAATCTCAAATTTAAAAAACATTAAAAAATAAAAAAGAATTCGCTGGGGATGTAGTTCAGAGGTAGAGCACTTGCCTACATGTACAAGGTCATCGACTCAATTTCCACTACAGGTAAACTAATAAGCAAAAACAAAAAAGTAATTTGCAATTGAAAAAAGTCAACAGAGCTGGTGCGGTGGAGGACACCCATAATCCCAGCTGCTTGGGAGGCTGAGACATGAGAATGATAAGTTCAAAGCCAGCCTCAGGAACTTAGCAAGACCCTGTCTCCAAATAAAAAAATAAAAGGGAAAGGGGGGCTGGGGATGTGGCTCAAGCGGTAACGCGCTTGCCTGGCATGCGCGGGGCGCTGGGTTCGATCCTCAGCACCACATAAAAATAAAATAAAGATGTTGTGTCCACTGAAAACTAAAAAATAAAAAAAAGGGGGGTGGGGGGCCAAGGGATGTGACCCAGTAGTTAAGCATCCCTAGGCTCAATCCCCAGAACAAATTTTTTAAAAAAGCCAAGCAGCCAGGCATAGTAACAGTGACACATGCCTCTAATCCCAGTTAGGAAGCTGAAACAGGAGGATCCCAAGTTCAAGGCCAGCCTGGGCCACTAAGCTAGATCTGCTCAAAATAAACAAAGAAGAACAGTGGATACAGCTCAGTGGTAGCTGAGTTTATATATCCTATGTTTAGCGTTGATTTTAAAATACTATAAATATTAACCAACTTCTTTACATAAACACCTGAAAGCAATGGAATATTTAAAACAAATTGAAAAGCTAAATAATAGTAATTCTTACAGCATTAAAGTGGTTCAAAATCTGTAACAGGTTTTACTCAACATCAAATATTGTTTATTCCCCCCTTTTATTTTTACCTCTTTTGTCATGACCTCTGAAATATTATATGATTCTTCTTCTCTTCCTCTTTTCTTTTTCGTGGCTATAAAAAAACCATTTTACTTTATTTTATAAGAATTAAAACAAATACAAACCCACATTCTTCCAAACTAGAATAAGGAAATTTACCTGCATTCTCTCCACTTCCACCAACTAAATTTTTACCCTATAAAACAAGGATTTAGAATATTACTTTTACTTAAGGTCATTTATGGTATTACATATTAAATGGCAATAACTAACTTGAGAGAAATGGTTCTTGCAGTTGAACCTCACCCAGAATTATCCACTATCACACTTACCTAATCTTCTGCATTTCCCTACCATAACTTTCTCATGATCATATCTCTCTGCTTCCTCCCAATTGTTCTACTCATTCTTTTTCCCACTTAAGAAGATAAAATTCAGGGGATGGGGTTGTGGCTCAGAGGTAGAGAGCTTGCCTCACATGAGACCCTAGGTTCGATCCTCAGCACCACATAAAAATAAACAGGTGAAATAAAGGCATTGTGACTAACTAAAAATATATACATATTAAAAAATATAAAATTCAAAATTAAGCATAGAAGACATTTTTATTTTGAAATATAATAATAAAAAAAAAACTAGGTATGTAGTTCAGGGGTTCAATCCCCAGTTATGGGTAGGGAGGGGGTGGAGAATACTTTATCAAGAAAAAATGAGGGCTGGGGCTGTAGCTCAGGGCAAAGTGCTTGCCTAGCATGTGCGAGGCACTGGGTTCAAGTCTCAGCCCCACATAACATAAAGGTACTATATCCATCTACAAAAAAAAAAAAGAATGAACATGTATAAGAAATTGAAATAAAATTTTAAAAAGATACCAAAAGGGTGCTGGAGATGTAGCTCAGGGGTAGAGTGCTTGCCTCATATATGTGAGGCACTGGGTTCGATTCCCAAGACCACATATAAATAAGCAAAAAAATAAAGGTCCATTAACAACTAAAAAAATATATTTAAAAAAAAATACTAAAAGGAACAATGAGAGCAGGTAGAACCTTATGACTGATGCCTTTAAAACAAAGTGAGGGGCGTTGGTTAAAAAAAAAAAACTCTAAGATAAAAAATTAGCTGGCTGAAAGTATTGATATTAACGGGTAAAAGAGTAGAGAATAGAGAGTAAATGGCTCAGTCAGTAAAATAATCTTATAAACAAATGTTCTTTAGAAACCAAAGATGCAACTCCAGAATTAATAATGAGTCAAATATTAGCTTTGAATAACTGGATTTGTTGCAAAAGAATCTGCAAAATTATAGTTACCAGGTACTTAAACATCACCACTAACAAGTCTGTGACTCAAATAATTGGCCTTAAAAGATATCCTACTTATTTGGCCTACCAGCACTTTATTTCCTAATAAAGATGGTTAGTATAGAAGCTAAGTGTAAACTTTAAATCTAATCTTGGGTTCAAATCCTAGCATTACTTATTAGACTATGTTATCTTCAGCAAGCTACAAAACTGTTACCACAGTAGTTATGTTTTATAGTCTCTAGGAAAATAATGAACCATTGTTCCTGAAAAAAAATACAAGTTTAGGTTTCTATTAAACACTGCTTACAACATTTTCATCAACCAATTAATATATGTTTAATATGTTTCTATTTAAAGATACTTGATTATAATTGAGACTAAGGGCTAATAGCACTATAACTCATGTTTAAATGAAGGTTATTTAACAGACTATTGTCTCCATAAAACATACTATAGCCTTAAGAAAAACTAGCTAACACTTAATTAAGAAAAACTAGCTAAAACTTCAGCACAATGATTAGAGCCATTTTAAACAGGAAAATCATCAATAAGAACAGAAAAATCATGACTCCTAATAGAGCAAGAAAAGGACATGTTTACCATATAAAACCTAAAACAAGGTAAACCTTGTATTTGGACTCAGCTGACTAGAGGACTCAAATTTTTTGCTCCTGTGCACATAAGCATGTCTGTGAATGACCACAAAAGCACCAAGAATACTGATTTTGGAGTTACAAATAAATTTTAGCAGGTAGGCAAATTCAGATACAGAATCTATCAATGAGGACTAACAGTGTATCTCCTAGGATGTCTCTTTATATGTAAAATGGAATAATAGTGTCTCTACTTAATAAAGCTGTCCTGAGAATTAAATAAAATACAGAATGCCTGACACAAAGTAAGTTCTTAACAAATATAAACTTCATCATTTCTCTTCCACTGGTTCATTATGGGTTTTAAAAGAACTGACCACAAGCTGGGCATGGTGGCAAACACCTGTAATCCCAGCGCCTCAGGAGGCTTAGGCAAGATGATAGATGGCCAAGTTCAAAGCCAGCCTCAGCAAAAGCAAGACACGAAGCAACTCAGTTGTCGACTGCCCCTGAGTTTAATCCCCAGAAACATGCCCTCCAAAAAGAAATGAACACTTATAAAATATCTTGAAGGACAATAGGTATTATGTCCAACTACAACTAAAAAAAAAAAAAAAAAAAAAAACCTGAGAAACAGGAGCTAGGACTGTAGTTCAGTGGGTAGAGCGCTTGCTTAACATTTGTGAGGTACTGGATTTGATCCTCAGCACCACATATAAGTAAATAAATAATAAAGGTATTGCATTCATCTCCAACTTAAGAAAAAAATGAAGAACAGATTGACAATGTTTCTATACAACTTGTAACAAAGGTAGGTGGTTAACAAAGTTATAATTAAATAAATGTTCAAAGAAGTCAAGAAGACAAAAGAATTTCTCCAATATTTAAGATAATATGTAAAAACTAGTTGGACACAGTGACAGACGACTATAATCCCAGCAACTAAAGAGGCTAAGACAGGAGGAGCTCAAGTTTGAGGGCTCAGCAACTTGGCAAGACCCTATCTCAAAAAAAAGCTTGGGGGCTGGAGTTGTGGCTCAGTGGTAGGGCACTTGCCTGGCATGTGTGAGGCCCTGGGTTCAATCCTCAGCACCACATATTGGAAAAAAAAAAAAGATGCATTTACAACTAAAAAATATTTGATAATCTGAAAAAAAAAAAAAGCTACGGATGTGGCTCAACGGTAAAATGTCACTAGGTTTCATTCCCTAGTATGTATCTCTGTATGTACGAATGTATACATTCTGAGGGCTAGAGGTATAATTCAATGGCAGTGTGTGCTTATTAGCATATATGTAAAGCCCTAGGTTCAATCCGGAGCACTTAAAAAAAAAAAAATCTGGCTTGCTTTATTACCTTTGCAACTTTTAAAGATTCCTTTTTTCTCTCCAATTTTTCTTTCTTCTTCTGTTCCTGTAAGATAATTTCTTCTTAATATCACAGATGGGAAATGTAACATAGGAAACATTCATCTCCAACTCTCAAATAACTTATTTACAATTAAAAAAAAACTATAATAATTTAAAAAACAGAAAATTTTGTGCTTTTAAGACTTCATGGAATAACAAGACACAGATTTACCCTACTGCCATGAACAACTAAAATCCAGATAAAATTTATTATGCAACAGTTTTCAAAAGAACAGTGAACACTAAGAAAAGGAAAACAAATGAGGTGAACTTTCTGACTGACTTATTTACTACCTGAAAGCAAGCAATTTCCGAAAGCAAAATAACAGAGGGAAAATACAAATAGAACCCAAGTCTCTGAGTTGAAACAATTCAAAACAGAAACGCTAGCATTTCCAGAATCAAGTATCAGAGAGGGCAGAGCTGCACTAAGCTATGTCTCTCTTGAAGTCTTCAGACTTACTACTAAGTGCATGAATGTAAGGAAACCAAAGCCAGGGAAACAGCTACCAGAAAGAAGTAGGTAGAACAATCTTGCTCTCCGTCTGACAAGGGGTCAAGAATAAGGAAGAGTTTGCTTTTGTTCAGGCAATGTAGAAAGTCCTAAAATATAAGCATCAAATAGAGTATTCAGAAGGGAAATAAATCTATTTCTATACTAAAAGCTGTTCCAAATGTACCTTAAATTTAAAAGAAAAAAGAATTCAAACCATCTCCAGGAGTTGGTTAAACTGTATTTGTCTTATAAATCATTAAAGTACTTGGTTTTGTGGGGTTTTTGTGTGTTGTGTTTTATCTTAACATATCAAGATTTTAAAAGGGTTTCAGACAAACAAAAAAGAATTTTGCAAATAAAACAAAATCTCAACTGGTGTTAAATGTGGATAACGGGACATGGGATTTACTGTATCCTCTAAAATGTTTAAGTTCTGAAATCCTACATTTTTGTGGGAAGACAAATACAATATACCTATCACATGATAAGTGCAATGCAAAGAACACAAGAAGGTAAAGGAAATCAAAAGTCAGTAACTAGATTGTCTGGCCTCACAGCAATAAGGCCCTGAGTTCAATCCCCAGCACCATTAAAAAAAAAAAAAAAAAAGAAAGAAAGAAAGAAAAAGATTGTCTGGGAAGAGTCTCATTGAGAAAACATTAAAGACAAGTTGATGAAGATGAAGTAAGCCAAGCAATCTATGGGAAAAGGGTTTCATGCAGAAAACGCCAATGGAAAGACTCAAAGGCAAGAAGAAACACATTTGGAAGAAGGTCTAAAAGGTAATGGGGTTGAGGCAGAAGTCAAATTGCTTACAGTTTTACACTTTATATAAAAGAAACAAAAAGCTAGGCGGCAATGAACAAAATATCTTTAAAATACTTCAAGAAAAAATAACACTAAAGAAAAAACAGCTGAACTCCATGGAGCACACCTGTAATCTCAATGGCTAGAGAGGCTGAAACAGAAGGATCTCGAGTCCAAAGCCAATCAGCAAAAGTGCTAAGCAACTCAGTGAAACACTGTCTCTAAATAAAATACAAAATAGGGCTAGGGTCACTCAGTGGTTGAGTACCCCAGATTTCAATCATCAGTGTCCAAAAAGAAAAAATAAATTCTTTACCCAGTAAGAATGTCTTTTAAAAACCAAGACTTGGGGGTGCTGGGGTTGTGGCTTAGTGGTAGAGCACTTGCCTGCCATGCATGAAGTACTGAGTTCCATCCTCCGCACCAAATATAAATAAAAATACATCAACACTAAAATATATTTAAAAAAAAAAAAAAAAACAAGACTTGGGGCTAGGGATATAGCTCACTTGGTAGAGTGCTTGCCTTGAATGCACAAGGCCCCCGGTTCAATCTCCAGCACCAGAAAAAACACACACACACACACACACACACAAAAACAAGACTTTCAGACAGATGAAAACTAAAATAAAATGTCACCAACAGAAAGTGCACATAAATCTATATTAGAAAACAGTTCAGTGAATATTTGAGGGTGAAAGATGAGGGGGATACAACTATGAGGATACCTACTAATGGTGTCAATCTGTAAATCCAACTACTTGGGAGATTAAGACAGAAGGATCACAAGTATGAGCTTGGGCAACTTAGTGAGACCCCCATCACAAAATAAAAAATAAAAGAGCTGAGGAGATATCTCAGAGGTAGATTATCCCTGGGTTCAGTCCCCAAAATTGCAAGTAGGAAGGCCTGGGATATAGCTCAGTAGTACAATACATGCCTAGTACAGTCAAGACCCTGGGTTCAATCCTTAGTACCAGAGGGAAAAAAATATGGTATATTAAAAATAAAATGCTGGGACCGAGGAAGCAGCTCAATGGTAGAACACTTGCCTAGCATGTGAAAGAGGTCTTGGGTTCCACAACACTGCAATGTGGGGGGGGGGACTTATAAAACACATCATGAATAAATCTTAAAAGTATGCTAAACGGGAGGGGGGAAGGGAACACACCTATAAGAATGTTGATTGGGAAAAAAAAAACAGCCAATTTCTTCCACACTTTCATCCAACAATCCACAAGACTTCTTCGAACAAATGTGTGGGTTTTTATTTCTACACACCAAGTAATCAATTATTCTGCAACTGCTGAATATCCTTTAATTCAATTCTGATGCTCTTTGCCTAGAGATTGTATCAGATCCCCAGGGTTGCAGGCTTAGTCCCTAAGACTGCTCCCCTTCCTATATCAAGTCCCAGGTTGTTTGACCTCACTACAAATTCAGATTCCCATAATCCCTTCCCTAGGCTCAATTAACTTGCTACAGAAGCTCACAGAACTCAGGGAAACATTTACTTTACTGAAGCTTACTAATTTATTATAAAAAATATTACAAAAGATAGGGATGAGGGCTGGGGATGTGGCTCAAGCGGTAGCGCGCTTGCCTGGCATGCGTGCGGCCCGGGTTCGATCCTCAGCACCACATACAACCAAAGATGTTGTGTTCGCCGAAAACTAAAAAATAAAATATTAAAATTCTCTCAAAAAAAAAAAAAAAAAAAGATAGGGATGAGATCTGATAAAGAGATAAAGAAATGACCAAGAAGAAGCTCAAGAGTTTTTATACCCTCTCAAGGGACACTACCTTCAAAGAATCTCCATGTGTTCCTATCCTTTTAGGGTTTTATGAAAGATTCATTATGTAAATATAAATGATTAAATCCCTGACCACTGGCAAACAAATTAACCTTCAGCTTTGTACCCTCCAGGAGGTAAATTCAAAGTCCCAACTCTCTGGTCTTTCTGGTGTCCAGCCCCCATTGAGAAGCTACCTAACAGAGGCCAAGCCCTCAATTAACTAATTAGCATGTAAAAAGACACATTACTTTGGAAATTCCAAGGATTTTAGGAGCTGAACGCTAGGAAACAGGAATGAAAGGAAATATAGGTATCACATATCACAAACCATTCCATTTAAATAACATTCTAGAAAAGCATTACTAACCTATAGTGACAGAAAGCAAACATAGGATTCATAGGATTCACTGATTTTTGTGGAATCAAAATGTACATTATTTTTAAAAAATATATACATTTTTAGGTTGTTGATGGACCTTTATTTATTTATTTGTTTGTTTATTTATATGCATGCAGTGCTGAGAATCGAACTCAGTGCCTCATGCATGCCAGGCAAGTGTACTACCTCCCCAGCCCCAGCCCCAACGTTATATCTTGATTGGTCAAAGTTTGTCAAACCACAAATTTGTGATCTGTGCATTTTCATGTATATGATTTATAAATCAATAAAAGCTATTTTAACAATCTTAAAGCTGCTGGCTAAAAATTATATATACATACCTCTAACTGCTGCTGCTCCATTTTAGTCAACAAGAATTTGGAGTAGATATTACTTTTTTCAAGCAAATGTTGAAGTCTACGGTAGCGAATTTCTGTGGACTCTCTGTCCCACGACATGCGAGCCTATCCAAAGAGAAAATTTCTATATTTACCAAATTTTACTTTTTTTTTTTGCATAAGGTTTAATACAGGCTACACAAACACAGAAATTTCCTGATAGTAATGGGGAAATAAAAGATTCTCACAAGATTTATTAGATGCACCTTGTTTTTCAAACTAAAAACTAAAAAAAGATTCTTAGATGTTAATTTGATAAAGATTAGATATCAAAATATTAAAATTTCAGATAATAGACACAGGATTTCTGACATGTACCAAGTTGAAGGCCCATTGAAAAAATATTTAAAAGTTAGAAAATAAGCAAGTAATTCAAATTGGATTTAAGTTTTTGGATTTTTTTGAGATGGGATCTTGTACTCCTGGGCTAAAGCAATCCTTCTGACTTGGCCTTGTATAGTTCAGTGGTATGTTAACTTCTGTAAAGATAGTAAATACTTTAGTATTTGAGCACCACATGACCTCTACTACAAATATACTCAACTCTGCATTTGTAACATAAAAGGAGTCATAGGTAATATTTTAAACAAAAGGGCACTTGTTGTTTCCTAGTAAAACGCAGCTAGTTTATCAACAAAGACACTGAAGCAGCTTCAAAAATATTACATAAAGCTACTGGGCAGAACACAGTAAATCTGATTTATACTTTAGGTGAGATGACATCACTTAAAAGATATATTGCTTAGTACTACACTATTAGATAGAAATCATGAAAAATTCAAACTACTAAAAATAAGACAGGCCAACTTTCAGGAAAACAGATGACATCTGAATTATCTGAAGGATAGATACATGAAAGCAGAACTCAAGAATTTCACCAACTACAGTAGAAGTTCTTGCAATTTAGCGATACTAGCCTTAGCAACTGCACTAAGAATTATACTTAAGTAACTTTACAATTAAAGGGACTTCAGGTTTGGTACTACACACCTCTAATCTTATACAGTCTAAAAAAACTCTTGACAAAGTTATTTACTGCCTAATGGAAGATTTTTAACACTGTTTTTTCAACTAAACCAAGTCACCTACTGTTCAATTGGTATGAATGACGACAAAACAAACAAACAAACAAAAAGCCAACTGAAAAAAACCCTAACTACGCTCTTTCCCCATAACTGGTGGTTTTTACAGGACAGCAGCCCAGAGTTTAAAACTGGTTTGAAATAGGGAAGGGGCTGAGAGTATAGTTCAGAGGAAGAGGCTTGCCTAGCATATGCCTCATCCTGGGTTCTATCCCCAGCACTGCAAAATAAATAAACAAATAAATAAAAATAAAAATAATTGGGCCTGGGGTTATGGTAGAGTGCTTGCCTAGCATGCATGAGGCACTGGGTTTGATCCTCAGCACCACATAAATGTAATATACAGATATTGTGTCCACCTAAAACTTAGGAATAAATTTCTTTATAAAATAAATAAATAATAAGAGTAATTGGGGAGAGAGTTATAAGTTCATTTTAAAATTCTAATTCATACTCCAGTACCTTGTATATTATACCTGAGTGGTTTGTGCTACTCTAGTCTGTGATTTCTAAAACATTATTGTATATTATTGGCTTCTATTTTGCTAGACATTATGTCATCACTCTAGGAAGGCACAGTGGAGCATGCCTGTAATCCGGCAACTCAAGAGACTGAGACAGGAATATCCAAGGTCAAGCCAGACTCAGTCACTTAGGGAAAAACATGATCTCAAAATAAAAAGGGCTGGGGATGTAGCTCAGTAATTAAAGGCCCTTGGGTTCAATCCCCAGTATCCCACCCCCACAAAAAAATATGTGTAGGTGATTCATCTATAGTTTTCTTTCAAAATAAATTTCCATTATAAAACCAAGGGCAATAATAAGATACCTAAAAAGATAATAATATTCATTACAGTAAAGTCAAAAAATACACAAATAAGTTACCCATCTACACAGATAATCCCTATTAACATCTTCTCAAACTCTATTTTCAGTCTTTTAAGGATAGCACTTCTTGTGCAACTACCAATATACTACTGCAACTATAATCAGCGGTCAACGAGTGAGAGAATATTACGAACAGAAGATGAAAATTACTCAGATGTCACAAATGGATTTTTTAAATTTGTCTAAAATATTTTGGGTTTAGATACAGCGACCTTAAATCTTGTCAGAAAAAATTAGCATGTAAAAATTAATTAAAGCTTTCAGATGTCATTATGGAAAAATAATATAACTAAACCACACCAATGGTTAATCCTTAAACCCAATCTTCAATATTTCAAATTCTTCCCATCATTTCTTCTTGATTTAGCAATTTCATTACTTGCTATACTACAGTAAGTTGCAGCTCCATCTGTGGAAAGAATTGAGTGTCTACGAGGAAGCATTTCTTGTCTTGGCAATTAGAACACAATATGACAATGGACACTGAGAGTAAAAATTCCCCACTTTCTACACCATTAATCTCTTCCAACACCAATCTCAGTTTTTTGGAAAATGAAGTTCTATTTTAGCCTACACATAATATGAGCCATTTTCCTTTTACCTCTTCAAGAAATGTCCTAGTCCACCTCCTCCCACCCACTTTAAAGGCAACAAAGCTACCCTTAAGTCTCCCAGACTAACAATGACTTCTTTTAAAAGGAAAAGCAGGTAAAAAGTCAAAGAAATTAACTGTGATATGTGAATGTCAAAGCCATTCTCCAGGTTTTTTACAAACATACAATCTCCTAAAGCTAAGTAAATGTCCCTCATTAAGAAATTCAAGATCTGCCTTCCTCTCTTTTAAGTACTTCTAAAATATGCCCATAAACACAGTTCTCCCTCCAAAGACAAAAACTGTAACATATATGAGTTTTCTGGCTTCCAAAGGTTTTTTAACCTCAAATAGGGAAAAAACTTTGAAAATTATTCTACAAATTTTCTAGTCACGAGGCAAAAAATTTTTTACAATATTCAATTACAAAATCTTTCCACATCTTTGAGAAAATTATATATTTGTATTATTAAGATTAAAAAGACTTTAAAAAAATTTTTTTGGTTGTAGATGGACACCATACCTTTATTTTTTTTATTTGGTGTTAAGAATCTAACCCGGTGCCTCGCATGTGCTAAACTCTACCACTGAGCCATAACCCCAGCCGGAGTTATAGACTTTTTTAAATGAAAATATTAAATGTTAATTTAAAAAAATTACTCTCTAGGTTCTATGATGAATTATTGTTAAAAGAAGAGCTATGCCAGATATCTGGTGCACATTTGCAATCCCAGCCACTAGGGAGACTGAGGCAGGATGATGTTGAATTGGAGGGCAGCCTCAGCAACTCAGAGAGGTCCTGTCTTAAAAAGAGGCTGGAAGCCTGGCACAGAGGCCATGCTTGTAATCCCAGTAGCTCAGGAGGCTGAGACAGGAGGATTTTGAATCAAAGCCAGCTTCAGCAAAAGAGAGGCGATGCGCTGAGCTACTTTTGAGACCCTGTCTCTAAATAAAACACAAAATAGGGCTGGAGATATGAGTCAGTGGTTGAGTGGCGCCTCCCCAGTTCAATGGACCCTGTGCTTTCACTGAAAAGGTGTACCACATTTTTATCTAAAATATCAACAAAAAGCCAGTTGACTATTTAGATGGAAAAAAGCCCTAGCCTAGGAAGAAATTCTTAAGATTTAGATTCTAGCCAGGTTTTGATAGATGCTAACTTGTACTACCTTCTGTCTATTAAGTACAACAACAGGTTTTTTTTTTACAGATTAATGCTTGCCATCAGGTATACCATAGAGGTACTCATTCAAAAAGGAAATATGAATTTAGAAGGAAAGCATTCCCGCTTCATTTTGAAAGAATTATAATGGTCCAGCGAGCCATCTAAAATGATCACTCAAGAGAGAGATGGGATCACTCCACGGCTGTTTCAAGACTGCCTCTCATGGAAGGAAGCCTATCCCTCAAGGCACGTGCAAAGATTTCGCAAGGCCCGTGTCAACATAACAAATGTTAAACACCAAAGCTGTTTTGAGGTTTGTGGAGAACGTCAGCTCAACAATAAAGGGGAAAACTCCAACCACACCTCGGGGGACGCCTCCAGTTCCCAAGGCTTTAAAGGTCATAAACTCCATTCCCGAATTACCTTCTCCATCATCTTGCGCTCCCTCTCCAGTCCCGCAGCCTCGAGCTGCGTCTCCTCCTCCAGCATGGCTGGGGTAATCACAGCAGTCTCCTCCTGTTCAACCATTCCGGGAACCGGGGACCCTAGCAGGAGAAAGGCTTTTTTCCATGGTCGTCTTTATATTTAAAGTTATCAACGACTCGACCCGGACCTAAAACTTCCTCCGAAGCAGAAGCTGAAGCTGAAGACCCGCCGCGACGCCAGCATCCCAGGTCTTCTCGTCGCCCCCAATTCGCCGGACCCCAGCCTACACCCCGGGATGCTCGGGAAAGTGCAGCTCCCTGCTGCGAAAATCTCCCACACCACGCAAATGTGTGCGACTCCGGAGTGAGTGACTCCACAGCTTCTCGTCCCTCTTTCCCCCTCAGCCCCTGCCCGGGGTAGGCTCCCTCCCCCAAGCTCCGCCGCAGCCTCCATGCTGCCCACCCCCGCTCCGAATGCTGCCCGGAGGAAGATTCTCGTCACTCACCGCCGCTGCTCGCGGGCTGCTCCGCCGGCATGGCTCTGGACGCTCTCGGGGAACCCCGCGCTCGCCTCTCAGCGCCAGCTAAGCCGAGCGCTAATCCCTCACAGCAGCTGCAGACCCAGCCTTCTCGCCCAACACCCAGCCAGGGAAAAACGCGCGCTTCTCCTTCGCGGGAAAACTCTGTTGTCTCGCGATACTTCGATCTCACCGCCTGCTCCTGGCCTTGGCTGCGCGAGATTTGGCGCAGTTGGGGTTTTCCTGAGGGGAGGTTGGCGGCCCCGGGTTGGCGTTTAGGGGCAGTACTACCCCGAGGAAACGAGGGTCTGCTGACTTCCGTTTTTAACCACCTCTGAGGTATGGGGAAGTCTACTGACTGTGGAGAGCCCGGTTTCCTCCTGCGTTTGGCAACGGTTCGAGCTGCTCGGTGGTTTTAGTGGCACTCTTAACAATTGGAGAGGTGCCTTGGCGCCCTTGTCGATGGGAATGAATACCTGCCAACCCATAGCCTTTAGGGATAAAGGATGTCAAACAAATATTGCAAACCTCGCCCACCATTCCTAGAGCGTAGATCACATTTTGGGTGAAAATCCTCTGAAAATATCCGAGAGGCGGGGTTTTGTGGGTGGATGGATAGGAAATTAATCAGGGTTCAAGAAATTTGTGTAGGCTATGGGAAAGCTGAAACAGTGGTAAATAGAACAAACCGCAGAAAAGAAAGGGTTAGGAAAACAACTAGAGCAGTCCTCAGAGTTCATGCTGAAGGAAGGAGCAGGACTTTCTGTTAGACCAGAAAAGACCACTGACTCCAATTAAAATCAAATTAAAGCAAGCTTATTGTTTCAACCGGCTGGGCTGTCTCTGGGCGGCCTCTCCCTCCCAAAACCGCAGGGAAATAAGACAGCAGCAGCAGCAGCTTTCCTGCAGCCCAGCATTATAGCCCAGAAAGTTACACAAAGGGGCGTTACAGATAACAGAACTCTGACAAGCATCACACGAATGGTAGTTTACATTTTTTTGCTGGCCCCAACATCAGAATTTATGAGGGTCATTAGAGCCTCAGAGAGGGTCCTTATCTGGCCAGGGAAGGCCAAGATTTGTGAGGTGTCACTAAGGTTTCAGAGAGGGCTGCTACCTGGTCAGAGAGCCAGGCGTGGGTGAGTTCAAGGCATTCCAAGCAGGTTCAGAATTTGCAGTAATTTATAGTAAAGCCGAAATTATCTTTTCATGGCTTTGTGGTGAGATGGCTCCCAATTTTAAGAAAAGATCAGGTTGGATCTATCACTTTCTTGTCGCAAACTTAAATATTTCATTCCACCTTGTCTTCTATCCTTTGGACCGTCCCTTCATTAAAGTAGGTGGAGTCAGAAATGAAGGAAATTAAAAAAGAAAAAAGGGTTGGGGATGTGACTCAGTGGTACGGTGCCTTCATTTCTTGTTTCCTTCATTTCTGACTCCACCTACTTTAATGAATGTGTACAATAATTTAAGAGTTTACAAAGCATGTCCATAAGAACCATATTTAGCAGCCTCATGACAATGCTAAAACTAGCAAAGCAGATTCCTCTATTCCTACATCAGGTGAGAGAACTGATGCTGGAGGGGATAACTTTCTGTGCAGAAGCCTATACCTGTGCTGATAAAACAGAAGTCCAATCCAAGCCTTTTGACACTTAGTGCAATATTTTCTCAAGTGAAAACATAGGCTCTGTTGCCGCAAGCTGTAGCGCACGCCTGTAGCACTTAGGCTAAGTTCAAAGCCACCCTCAGCAATTTAGGGAGACCCTGTCTCAAAATGAAAAGGGCCAGGGTTGTAGCTCAGTGGTAAAGCATCCCTGGGTTCAATCCCCAGTACCAAAAAATAACAAAACATAGCTTCTGTTAATAGATAACTTTTTTTCTTTTTGTGATATTGGGGATTGAACTTGAGGGCGCTGTATCACTGAACTACATCCCCAGCCTTTTTTAATTTCTTTTGAGACTGAGTCTCAATAAGTTGCCCAGTGTGGGGCTGGGGATGTGGCTCAAGTGGTAGCTTGCTTGTCTGGCATGCATGCGGCCTGGGTTCGATCCTCAGCACCACATACCAACAAAGATGTTGTGTCTGCTGATAACTAAAAAAAAAAATATATATATATATATATATATATATATTTAAAAAAATAAGTTGCTCAGTGTGGCCTCGAATATTTTTTTTAAATACACTGAAATAAAATTTATTTCCATGTGCTTCCTCTTCTCTCTCTCAAAATATGGAATTTTATTCAAGTTTTATATGCTTCCCCCCCCCACATTTTTATTGGTGCATTGTAGTTGCACATAAGTTGTTATGTATTCATACATGAATACAGTATAGCTATAATTTGGCCAATATAATTTCCTGACACTTCCCCCACCTCCCTCGACACCAAATATTCAATCCACCTGCCTCGGTTAGCCTCCTAAGTTATTGGAATTATAGGCATGCACCGTCAGCTCAGCCCTGTTTGATTTTTTTTTTTTGGGGGGGGCAGGGCTGGTGCAGGGTGTTACTGGAGATTGAATCCAGAGGCACTGTACCACTGAGTCACATCCCCAGCCTTTTTTCTTTTTTAATTTCTAGATAGGGTGTCGCTAAGTTGCTTTGGGCCTTGCTAAGTTGTTGAGGCTGGCTTTCAACTTTTGTTCCTCCTTCCTCAGCCTCCCAAGAGCACTGGGCATGCACCACCAAACCTGATTTTTGAAACACTGATTTTTATGAGGTTTTTAAAATATTTCCTTCTTTAAAACTCAGTTTTGTCCCACTTTCCAAAATCTTTTCTCCATATGTTGCTTTTCTCTATATACTTTGTTCTTGCATCAGCATCTGCTCAGCTTTCTTCTAATTCCTCAGCAAGTGGGGAATTGTCCAACATCAGCTCAGCTTTCTTCTAATTCCTCAGCAAGTGGGGAATTGTCCAACCACAGGAGATAGAGCTGAGAACAAATGCATTTGATTTTCAAAGGACAGATATCTCCCCTGGCCCCATACTTGTTAATAAAAGGGCACTGGGCATCTCCTAACACAAATTTGTCCCTCAGTGGCTAAGGAAAGTTTTGTTCATCCACTCTCAAGGGCTTAGTTCGGATGCTTTCAGGATACCTAGAAATGTTAATAGTAGGTATACAACAACAAGAACTAGATAAAACAAATCTCTGCAGATATGGAACTTAACATTTCAAGATTTAAGGCCAGGCACAGTGGCACATGCCTATAATTCAGTGAGGTGGGGGGATTCAAAAGGACTACAGATTGGAGGCCAGCCTGGGTAACTTAGTTAGACACTGTCTCAAAATTTTAAAAATGGATTGGGGATGTAACTCAGTGATAAAGCACTCCTGGGTTCAATCCCCAGTACTGCAAAAAAGAAAAAAGAAAAGTAAAATATTGGGGGCAATACTCTGCAACATATTAGAATAGGGTGAGAATAACTGAGTGGTTATTTTAGATTGGGTCTCTAAAGAGTGAACCAACCAGTCAGGGGAAGAATAATCCAAGCAGTAACTAGCTAGTCAAAGAATCTAAGGCAGGAATAAGACTGGGCATGTTCAAGTATGAGAGAAGGCCAGTATGACTGAATTAGAGTTGGCAAGAGGAAGTGACACAAAAGGTCAGATCAGTCATTGAGATTTTTCTTCTGATTCAAATCATTATTTTTTTTCTGCCCACACAAAAATGTCTTCTTATAAGATCCTTTTCATATGAATGGCTTCATCATCCTCCCAATCATAGAAATCAAAACAAAACCAAATTACCCTTCCTCTTGCTTACATACTAGATGACCCACCTTTCTGCCTCACAAAATAAACAACAGCTTTAAGACAGAATTCCCTCAGCTTCCCAACACCAAACTATAAATATAGCATCTGTGTACCTTTTCCACTTTCCCTCATGTTGTATTCCAGATCCAACTCCCTACAGCCCATTTCAGATTCTTAGATTATATAGTATTTCATTCTTTGGTTCTTAAACCTCTACTGAATCTTCTCCATTAGTATTCAAATACTTCTTTCCCATTAAAAAAAAACTAATATCTGCTCTCTCTTTCCTTTGTAGCTTTAGAATTATCTATACTGGCATTCTTTAATTTCTTGTCCCGCTCTGATTCTTCTACCATCTCACTGGTTGCTACAACTCAACACACACCAAAGTAGCACACACTAAGGTAATCAATGACCTACATCTATGTTGTGAAATCTACTGTATATCAGTTATTAGCTCAACCTTATTGCATGTGAGTTCTTTAAATTTTTTTTAAACCAATACATAAAAATTGTACGTTTATAGGGTTTTTTGTACGTTTGTGGGGTTTTGTTTTTTTTTACATTTTTTTTTTTAGTTGTAGTTGAATGTAATACATTCACTTTATTTATTTTTTTATTTATTTTTATGTGGTGCTGAAAATCAAACCCAGGGCCTCGCATGTGCTAGGCGAGCATTTTGTCGCTGAGCCACAACCCTGACCCATCACTGACGTTTTGACACATCTACATATTATGTAATATTCAAATTAGGGTGAAATCCCAATTATCACTTCTTTATGGTAAAATGAGGTAGGACAGAAAAAAGTTAAAAACTAGAAGAAAAGAGAAGGGAAAGGAAACTATTAAAAATTTTGAAAGCCTCGTATTTTGTTTCTCATACTTTTGTTCCAAGCCAGTTTTTCTCCTAAGTCTGTCACTCCCAAATTTCTGGGAAATTGGGGCTGGGGTTGTGGGTCTGTGGTAGAGCACTTGCCCCCTGGGTTTGATCCTCAGCACCACATAAAAATAAATGAAAGGTATTGTGTCCAACTACAACTAAAAAATAAATATTAAAAAAAAATTTCTGGGAAATGTACAAATCTTCATTCACAATCTTAAAGTTACGGGAAACTCACCCATTTATGACAATTGCCTTGTGCATTATAAATTAGCCCACTAATACCTGCATTTTTATTTTTTTTTTTTAATTTTTTTTTTTGCTTTTTTTTTTTTTTTTTTGCATTTTTAGAATGAATTAAGAAAAGGGAAATATAAAACCAATAATATAGGATACTTTATCAATGTTATCTATTAATCACATAATGAAAAGGACACCTACCTAAGGATTCTTAGAACTGCCAAACTGCCATAAATTGTCTTGTGGTCATCAGACTGATGTGACCTCCACATACTTCCCTATACATACCCCTCACAAGTTTTCCTTAAATAGAAGGCCCCAAATAGGCTGGAGTTGTAGCTCAGTGGTAGAGCACTTGTCTGATATGTATGAAGCACTGGGTTCGATCCTTAGCACCATATAAAAAAATAATAAGTAAATAAATAAGGGGGAAAAAAAAAGAAAGAAGAAAGTCTCAAGACCCCAAAAGCATTTCTCACTCTTGAAATAGCTTGCTTCCCACTCTTTAGATTGCTTCTTCCTTAAGAATACGTCTTGCTTTTTTCTAAATAAATCTGTGCCTCAATGTCTCACACATGCCAAAATTATTTTCTATTGAAAGATGAAGATCTGGTTGTTCTAAGTTGAGGTTCCCCTCTCCAGGACTTCTTTGGACCCCCTCCAGTGAAAAAAACAGAATCCTTTCTTCTAGCTTTAAAATATATTGCATATATTTTACATATACACCAGAACTGCCAGACATGGTAGCATAACCTTTAATTCTGGTGACTTGGGAGGCTGAGGCAAAAGGATCACAAGTTCAAAACAAGCCTTAGCAACTTAGGCTCTAAGCAACTTAGATCCTGTCTCAAAATAAAACATAAAAAGGGTTGGGGATGTGGCCCAATGGTAAAGCATCTTGGGTTCAATCCCAGTACAACAACAACAACAAAAAAAAAAAAAACACCAGAACTTCAGAACTTCTTTTTCCCATCTAACTGTAACTTAGTACCTGTTAGTCAACCTTTCCCCATTCCTCCCTCCCAACTACTCTCCCAACCTCTGGTACTTATCATTCTTCTTTCAACTTATGTGAGATTGATTTTTTGTTTGTGGTTCTCAGGATGGAACACAGGGCCACACATGCTAAGCAAGCTCTACCACAGAGCCATACCCCTAGCCAGCTTGATAGCAACTTTTTTTTGGTGGTGCTGGGGCAGGAATCCAGGGCTTTGTGTGTGGAAGGCAAGTACACTACCAACTGAGCTCCATAATCCCCAGCCCATGATATCAACTTTTTTAGATTCCATTTGAATGAGATCATAAGGTACCTCTTTCTGAGCCTGACTAATCCCACTTTAACATAATTCTATTCCAGTTCTATTCATTTTGTCCTAAAAAAAGAATCTCATTCATTTTGTGGCTAACTCCATTGTATGTAATCTCATTCATTTATGGCTAACTCCATTGTATGTAATCTCATTCATTTATGGCTAACTCCATTGTATGTAATCTCATTCATTTATAGCTAACTCCATTGTATGTAATTTCATTCATTTATAGCTAACTCCATTGTGTGTAATCTCATTCATTTATGGATAACTCCATTGTGTGTATACGTGTATCATGTTTTTCTTATCCACTCATCCACTGATAGACATTTATATTGTTTGCATTTCTTGGCTGTTGAGAATCATACTGGGTTTTTTATTATTGTTTTGTTGAGCTGGGGATTGAACTCAGGGCCTTGTGCATGCAAGGCAGGCACTCTACCCACTGTGCTATATCCCCAGCTCTGGAAGTCCTATATATATATATATATATATATATATCCCCACTAGCAGCATTGCTACATCATAGTTCTATTTTTTTGAGGGGGGGGTGGGGGTACTTGGGTGCCGCAGTCTGGCTGGGCACAAAATCGAGAGCCACTCACAGCTTTGTAGATTCAAACAACAATTCTTTATTCCTGAACTCACACCGGCCCTCTTCAGACACGTTCTGAGGCCAACACATTCTGGGGGAAAATCCCAAAATACTCTCTGAATCCTGGGAGAGTGGGAACTACAGGAGTGGACACGCCTGAGGCAGCAGGGTACACCTTAAACCTGGAACTGCCCCAAACCCAAGGAGAGCCCTAAACCCTGATCCGCCCTAAACCCGGATCCGCCCTGGTCCTTGAGCAAGGTCACCTTACATGCAATGTCACTGCAAAATGTCCAAGGCAAGTCCATTTTACCACGAGTCTTCCTCTAAGCAACATGGGGTATGCTGGCAAGGAAATTGTCATACCTACTTGGCTAACGGCTCTCAGCACTTGGGGTTAAACTGAAGCACCCCCAGGCGTATTTTGTATTTTATTTAGAGGCAGAGTCTCAGTGAGTTGCTTAGCACCTTGTTGTTGCTGAGCTGGCTTTGAACTCAAGATCCTCTACCTCAGCCTCCTGAGCCACTAGGATTACAGGCATATGCCGGCTCATAGTTCTATTTTTAATTGTATGTATGTATGTGTGTGTGTTGGTACTGGGTACATCTCCAGCCCTTTTTATTTTTAATACTGAGAATTTAGCATAGGGGTGCTTTACCACTTCACTATACCCCCAGCCCCCCATCTTTGTTTTTGAGATAGTCTTGCTAAATTGCTTAGGACCTTGCTAAATTGCTGAGGCTGGCCTCAAACTGCAATCCCCTGCCTTAGCCTCTCTGTGATTGCAGGTGTGTGCCACCATGCTCAGCTACTTTTAAATTTTTGAAGAATTTCCATACTATTCTTCATAATGGCTATATTAATTTATATTCCTATCAGTATATGCTATGCAAGATTTCCCTTTTCTCCACATCCTCACCAGCACTTCTTTTTTATAATAGCCATTCTAACTTAGTGAGATAATCATCTTTTTAGTTTTGATTTGCACTTCCCTGATTAGTAATATAATATTGAACATTTTTTCATATATCTGTTGGTCACTTATATGCCTTCCTTTAAAAAAAAAATTTGTTTAGATATATCACCATAACACTTCTAATCACTCCATGTAAATACTCTTGTCCCTTTTTTTCCTGACTTCGTAGTCTTCTGATATATTCTTTTTGGTGTATGTGTGTGTGTGTGTGTGTGTGTGTGTGTGTGCACATGCACCCACACCCGCACACATTTTGCTGGGGTTTGAACCCAGGACCTTATACGTGCTAGACAAACAATCTACCACTGAGCTCCACCCCTAGCCAATACTCCTATTTCTGACCTCTACTAGTACCATTTTCTTCTACCCAGATTTTAAATATTAAAATTCCTGAGCCAGAAATAATTTGATTTGGGTTCTGAAGTACATAATCTCTCTAAAGCAAAAATTTTAAATGAAAGAAAAATTCAATGAGGATAAACCAAAATAAATAATCTAGTTATCTATATCTATCACAGATAGTGCCTGGCACTATTTGGGATATTATTATTTAGAAAGTATATAATAAAGACAATATTTCTGACCTCATGGTTTATACTATAGTGGAAGAAACAACTATATACAATAATGTTGCTTAGTGATGTCATAGATATTATTAGACAACTAGAAACAAAATAAGGCTGAGAGTATAGATATTTAGAGAAAAATTCTCTGAGCAAGTGGCATTAAGCAGAGACCTGGAAGAATATAAACCATAAAAAGACCTAGACAAAGAACTTTCCAGAGGGAAAAGCAAAACTTGAAGTAGAAAAAATGGCAAAATCCATCCTGAGTGAAGGACAGAGATTAGACAAGTAGGATCTCATAGTCAAGAACAAAAAGTTTGGATAGTTTGGATTTTTTTTTTCTTTTTTTCAGTAGTGGGAATCACAGGGTCTCATGCATGCTAGGCAAGCACTCTACAACTGAGCTATATCACTAGCTCAAAAGTTTGGTTTTTTTTATTATAAGGAATTTATTATAACCCATTGGAGGATCTTGAGCAAGAAATGATAGGGTTGATTTAAAATTTTAAAAGATCATAAAACATGTAGTCTCATTAAAAATTTGATGAAACGTTCATTTTTTAAGGGCTCACATAGTAGTTTTAAAAATTAAGTCAGAAGAAATTCTATGACTAATGCAGTTTAGCTCACTGAAATACAATTGATTTTAAGTTTTGTTGTGTTTGGTGCTAAGGACCAAACCCTGGGCTTTGTACATACTAATAAGCACATGATTTACCACCCAGTTATATCTCCCCAACCCCCAAATATAATTAATTTAAAATCATTTGATACAATTTAAGACTAGAATAAATCTTATCATTCACAAACTCTCCAATACGTCTTCTCAGTTGAAATTAAAGTCCAAACACTGACATTCAGAGCTTTTTACAATTTACAATTGTTTTATTTTTTTAAATTTTTTTTTTAAAGAAAGAGTGAGAGAGAGTGAGAAAGAGGGAGAGGCGAGCGCGCTACCGCTTGAGCCACATCCCCAGCCCCTACAATTTACAATGGTTTTAATCAAGTAAATATTTCCCTTTCAAATTTTCTTAAGGCTATAGATGAAAATTAAAATGTCTTGGGATTTATGTAGCAATCAAAATACATCATCTACTTATAAAATTATCAATATTTCCTAGATAAGAAAAATTTGAAGCACCACTTCAGAGCTGAAGTGGAGATTAAAAACAAGAACAAATGTATATATCACACTGTTGTCAATTTTATATACTCTCAAGTCTGTATTAGTTTATCATCCAAATTTTTATTATAAAAATTATTTTCCTAATATATTACAATACAAAATTCATTTTATCTTAATTTTGACAGTATTGTTTAAATAGTTAACAAAATAGTTTTGCAAAGCAAACTTCCTTCCCAGTTGTTTATTAGAAAATAAAATGTACACAGTAAAATTTCATTAATTGGGTCCAACAGACAATTAATATGAATAGTAAACTGTTTGGGGCAAAAAGCAATTTGGCTAACTTCTCAGGCCTTAAAACTTTAGCCTAACAAAATAATAAGAGGCAGTGCTTGGCACATAATATGGGGTCTTAATATGTATTACTGCATTAATTCTATTTAGTTTTGTTTTTGTCTTTTTGTTTTTAATGTGATGCTGGGGCTCAAACTCAGTGCCTCAGGCATGCTGGCAAGTGCTCTACACTGAACCACAACCCCAGCCCTTACACTTCATTAATCCTACTTTGCATGTACCCCACTTCTACAGCAATTACACTCTTAGTAAGCAAACTATTTTTAAAATGTAAGACTACCTCACTGAAGAGGCTATTTGCTCTGATATGTTTTTTAAATTTCTACTTAATTTTAGTTTTTTACATGTTGTGTAAAAATAAACTTATAATTAAGGTTTCATTGCATTTGAGAATTCATCTTTCAGCCACTGCTTAACAAACAGCAGAATAATCTGATCTCAATACAAAAATCACTTTGTTTTCCAGACATTCTAACATTATCCGTCAATTAGTTGGCAAGTTAAAATCTGATTTTCCAATGCTACCTCACACCATATTTGCAACTTTTTATACCAATTCCTGCTATCTGAATATGCTCTTAGAATCTAATTTTATGCAAACAAATCTAATTTTATCCAAATAAGAAATGAAAAGTCAAAACAACTATATGACTTTATGAAGTAGGATAAATTATTTCACAACTATTTTATGTTTTAGAATGATATCCTCCAATAATGTAATTTATAGTTGATCACTGTAAAAAACAACAAAACAAAAAACAAACAAACAAAAAAGACAGCACTAGTTCTTAAGCTACAAGGAAAACTGTTATCCTGAAGTCAGAGGTTTGAAAATTTCAATGCTTTTTTACAAGTGGCACCTAATTTTTGTAAAGACAAATATACTCAACCCAATAACATTATATGAAAGTCACCAGTGGGAAAAAAAAATCAACAAAATCTGACTTTAAAACTAGTTATTGGAATCTTAATAGCATTTAAATAATGTAGTGTAGACCTGGGCTAAAAGAACAATTAAGGCAGGTGACACACAACAATTAAGGGGTGTGTGTGTGTGTGTGTGTGTGTGAGTGAGTGAGAGAGAGAGAGAGAGAGAGAGAGAGAGAATACATAAGCAACCAAAACATCATATTAAATCTCACATTATTTTGGCTATTTTAAGAAAAGTTACTTTTAATTGCACAAATATTTCAATCAAAAAACAAACTGCCATACACTGACCATGTGAATAACCATATATTGCCTATATACAAGGTTCAAAGAAAGGAGATACAGTACAGTATTTTAGCTGCCAGTACTGAAAGTCTCAAGACTGAAGTCTAAGTGCATCCCTTGGAAAAGAAACTTGGCCTTTCTTCTCCAAAGATGTATATTCCTTTTCTTCTCCAGATGTGGTTAACTAAACCAGATATTCCCAAAGTAATGAAGACTCATTTCAAGTAGTTACTCTGCTTGCAAGTTTTATTTACATGGTAATTGTTACTAGTGGTTTTTAGTGAAATCCTTATATTTACATTATATATATGTATGTATATATACATTTACACTTGAAAGGTAAACAAACTGTACAATAATAAAAAAATAAGAAAAAGAAATACAGTAACTTAGGTCCAATTCAGGAAATGAATGCATAAAAGTAAGATTAAATTTAGGCAGGTAGTATAATCTCAATGAGATTACAGCCAGAGGTTACATTCCCTTTATTAGGGTCACCAATACCAAGGAAATAGTTACCAGACTTACAAGGCCATCCTGAAACCTATTAAGACTCTGGGTACTCCCTTAATATTTTATTAAACTACCAGTTTCCACCAAGCCAACCCCTATGATGGGGTTAACTTCTGAGGATTCCACTAGTAATCTCTAGGCTAGAAGGACCCATAGGGTAAAATATATCGGTACTCTCTGGTCCCATACTTCTAAAGAGGCAGTCACTACACTAACAGGACTCTCAGATTTGTTAGTTTAAAGACTATACATATACCACTAACAGAAATAGTGTGTTTAGATTTTCTTTCAAACCAACTGCAACATAAAACATTATAAATTATTAACTGAATAGTATGTTATACATATACTCATAAAACTCAAGTGATTTAGTTCAGGTTTGAAAATTAAACATAAAAAATTTAATGCCAATTTATCAATGATTAATAATTTATCTGCTATGCCATCAGTTAGATTCAAAAAATTATTTTTACCTTTTTCTTTTACTCTTATTTCCACTGATTACAAAAAAACACCTATGCATAGTGTTTCACAAGGAATGAACTTAGCTACATATAAGATTTCAATTTTCAAACTGGAATTAACAGATTTTGTTTCTACAGACAGAGGAGGAATTTTAACTAAAAATTTTAAAGTCTTATCAAGTAGTATGCTATTTAAGAACTTTCAGAATTCATTAATTTTTACTCTAACCAGTGAAAAATCTCATTTATATTTTTGGACTTTAATCCCAAAGTCAAGTCTTCAGTCCATTAAAGTGCAAATAACTTCCTTCTTATCAGTTATTTAGTTTTCTTAATGTTAAATTACGAGGTGAACAATTTGTTATACTAGAACAGAAAGACTAAAGTTATTTGAATGGTAAGAATTCTTTAAGGAAGAAAAAGAATTTCCCATCAAAAACAAATAGACACAATACTGTGGGAAAACATTTAAACAAGAAACAATCTCCTACTAATGTTCCAGTTCCCAGATAATTTAAATTTGCCCAAACCTGTGAACGAAGATAAACAATTTCAGTGACTTAGTTTACAATCAAAGTTGTGAATTCTTGGTCTAAAATATCTGCAAAAGGTCAGAACTGGAGATAATACCATACTATAGTATTTCAGAGGTTAAATTAGTATTTAACAATCCTAAGTGACCTCCATAGTGCCTTTGTGGTAATTGTTAAAAAAGAAAAGATGTAAAAATTTGAAGTATCTTTGAAGCTACTTTAAAAATTTATTGCATTAAACTGTTTACTCCAAATTATGGAGTATGTAATAACCATTTAGACTTTTTCCTCTGAAAAATGGCTCTCCCTACAAAATACTTTTTTTTATCAATACTGTTAATAAATTCCTTATTTCCTTTGCTTCAGCCATGGAATTTAAAATCAGCAGTTTCCACCTCTTGATTCTTTTAGATTCTCCAACAATTTTCTTTCATGCTTTCTACATAGAACACAGAAAACTTTCACCCCCCCACCTCCTGAAAAAACCCACATTTTTTATATTTCAGTTAGTCTGTTAATTTTTAAGATTAGCTTTTCAGAGCAGGACTGCTGTTCTTGTCTCCTTCTTTAATATCCTTCATTACAGATGCAAAGACCTGGAAATTATATAAAATAAAGATTAGTCCTCAAGATCTACCACCCAGATTAAAGTGACAGATTAAATAACTATAGCATATAAACATGAAAAATCTTTAGTACATGTAATTATCCCTGAAATTTTTTCATTCTCAAATCCCAATTTTTTTAAACCTAATTTTATGGAATATGATTCAATTCCAATTTTCATCAATTGCCAAATATTCTTATATTAGTATTTAGTAACAGAACATTTTCTGGACCAACAGTCATTCCTACAGTCCATTTTCATAAGCAATAAATCTGTGCACTTATAGTGCCAATTGTCTGTATCATTAATAGATCAAGACATAATGCTTCTTTTATGTCACCTAACTTAGACCACTGTTATTTCCCTTCACAAAAAAAAAAGTCAAAAAATCCATGATTAAGATGGGTGCAATGGTGCACACCTATAATCTCAGCCATTTGGGAGGCTGAGGCAGGAGGATCACAAGTTCAAAGCCAGCCTCAGCAACAGCAAGGCCCTAAGCAATTCAGTGAGACCCTGTCTCTAAATAAAATACAAAATAGGGCTGGAGATGTGACTCAGTGGTTGCGTGCCCTCGAGTTCAATCCTTGGTACCAAAAAAAAAAAAAAAAGCCATGATTATATATTAGATTCTTTCTACTGCCAACCTTTAGTACATACAGATGTTTAATAAAATCATTGTCTATTTCAGATATCTAAGTAATTTTTTAAAATTTTTTTTAGTTGTAGGTGGACATAATACTTTTATTTGATTTATTTATTTTTATGTGGGGCTAAGGATTGAACCCAGCACCTCACACGTGCTAGGCAAGCACTTCACCGATGAGCCACAACCCCAGACCCTCTAAGTAATTATTTAACAGCTCTGCTAAACAAATGATCATTGTGATTTGAAGTTCAATAAAAAGTACTACTGAACTTACATAAAAATAAAGCTATAAATTTGGACATGTAGAAGAGAGATAATCTATTTTACATTCTTGCTTTTTCAAAGCCCCAAATTATTGAGGGCTGGGGATATGGCTTAGTTGGTAGATTGCTTGCCTTGCATGCACAAGGCTGTGGGTTCAATCCCCAGCACCAAATCTCAAAGCCCTAAATTATTATTATTATTATTATTTTGGTACTTGGGAGTGAATCCAGGGGCACTCAACCACTGAACCATATCCCCATCCCTTTTTTTGTATTTTACTTAGAGACAGAATCTCACTGAGTTATTTAGGGCCTTGCTAAGTTGCTGAGGCTGGCTTTAAACTTGAAATCCTCCTGCCTCAGCCTCCTGAGCGACTGGGATTACAGGCATGTGCCACCATGCCCAGCCCAAAATTATTTTTTAAAGATATTACATTTTTGAACTCATACACTAACATTTCAGAAATATATAACTTTTTTACAAGAAGCCAACTGATTATTTTAGCATATCGATTACAAACTTTAAAGTGCCATTCTACCTGAGTCCATTTTTTGGTGCTATTCTGCATCTGAATGGCTGCAATACAACTGAAGAGCTTTTCTGATGTGATATCTTCTGGTAATTTAGTTAGAAACTGTGCTATATGAATAAAATCCATCTGTAGGAGAATATCTTCATATAATCGGAGGATTCCTAATCCAGTCCTAAATAAAAATTCCTCTCCGTCTCTGCAAAATACATCCCAGACTCGACAGGCCAGATCAAGTGGTAGTGACTTGCTATAGAGTGTAAAGATCCTAAAATTAGGAGGAAAAATAGTCTTGAAGTTTTTCATTATTAATTCATTCACTCATTAAGCATCTTTATAAAAAATGATGATAAATAAATGATTATTGTGGTCTGTAGTTCAATTAAAAAAATTAGGGATACAACAGCAAATAAAATATGGCTTATTCCCTAAACTTGAATAATGGAAAATTAAGTAACAAATAATAAAATTATGTGAATTCACAATCTTACATAAAGACAAAGCCTAATACAAACTCCAGATTAGTATAATAGTGTAGTGGTAAGGGTATGGAATCTGGGTTTGAATTTTGAATTTGCCACTGAGTTACTTGACCTTGACCAAGATATTTAGCCTTGCTGTGCCTCAGTTTCCTCGTTAGTAAACTAAAAAATAATAATACTTTCTACCTTAGGATTGCCTTGAAAATTAAATGAATTAATAAATACAAAGTGTTTGGAGTGGTGTCTAAGCACATAAGAAATGTTCATGGCTGGGGATGTAGCTCCTGACAATGCATGCTTAACATATGCAAGGCCCTGGGTTGAATTTCATCACCAAAAAGAAAAAAGAAAGGGAGAGAGAAAAAAAGAAAAAGGAAAAGGAATGTTCAATAAAAATTACTTACTGTTAGTGTATAAGGAAGCTAGATATCATCTTTAGTAACCTAATAAAACCTTATAATAATTCACTTCCCCTTCCAGCAAACATCCATTGTTTTGTTTTCTCCTCTACCAAGCTTTACTTATTACTTTCTTTCCAATAGAATCACCAAAATGGCTTTTCTTATCCTTTCTGACAGTGTCTGACCATGTAATTCTTTATCCAATGGTGCATCAGGTGGCATTCTGGTTTGGGAAGTAGGAGAATAGGTACTGGAAGACTTGTCTTAAAATTGCCTTAGCAAATAAAAAAATAAAAAGTTGTGTCCTTTTTTATTTTTATTTTTTCTAGAGAGAGAGAGAGAGAGAGAGAGAGAGAGAGAGAGAGAATTTCTTTTTTAAAGAGAGAGAGAGAGAGAGAGAGAGAATTTTTAATATTTTATTTTTTAGTTTTCGGCAGACACAACATCTTTGTTTGTATGTGGTGCTGAGGATCCAACCCATGCCGCACGCATGCCAGGCGAGTGTGCTACCGCTTGAGCCACATCCCCAGCCCCGAGAGAGAGAATTTTAATATTTATTTTTTAGTTCTCGGCGGACACAACATCTTTGTTTTTGTATATAGTGCTGAGGATCGAACCCGAGCCGCATGCATGCCAGGTGAGCGCGCTACCTCTTGAGTCACATCCCCAACCCAGGACACAACTTTTTAAAAATTATTTTTTAAAGTTGTGGATGGACCTTTATTTTATTTACATGTGGTGCTGAGAATTGAACCCAGTGCCTCAATACATGCTAGGCAAGCACTCCACCAATCCAGTCCATGATACAACTTTTTACCCTGATTAGTTTGAGGTAGGGCTGATGGAATCTGAAGAAGGGAACTAAAGGCTCTCCCACAAAACAAAACAAACAAAAATTTAGCACTGCCAGTTACTTATTCTTATCTTGAAAAAATGATTCTGGGATTTGTATGTAATAAGTTCAACAAGGGTAGTGAAATAAAAGTCCATTTCCACTTCTTAAATTAAGGGTTTCTTTGCACCCCTTCCTCACAGAATTAGTATTTGATCTCAATTCTCTGGGTTTCATGATATAAAATCCTTCTCCCATTATCTTGGGAAGAACTCTAATATTCCTAGTGAAAATGGAAGAGCATACATTGAAAATTAACTCAAGTTTTTTTTAAAAAAAAGCCTGAGTAGAAGAAGGCCCAAGCTGGAATTACAGGTTTGTATTCTTAGCTACTAGGGAGGCTGAAGCAGGAGGATCACTAGCCTGGTGCTCAAAATGAAATTTTTAAAAAAGCTTTCCTAACAAGGCCCTATGTTCAAAATCCCCAATCCCCCTCCCTCCCTCCCTCCTTTTCTCTCTCTCTCTTTCTCTCTCTCTCTCTCTCTCTCACACATACACACACACACACACACACACACACACACACACACACATTTAAAAGAAGGAGGAGGAGGAGGAGGAGGTCCCAAAAGGCCCAAATAAGTGGGAAAATATCATATTTGATCAATAACATTACTTATTTATTTTTCTATATTAAAGCTTAATACCACTTACATGATTTTGAATGACTAGGTCTTAAAGTCTAAACTACCATGTGTACTCTTGTCAAAACTATCTTAAGATCAACTGTTCCATCTCTTTCAAAAAGTTCACCCATCATTCTACAATCAATTGGCTACTGCTCTAAGTTCCAACAGATCTTGAATTGGAAAGATGAAGCACCTAGATAAGGCATCATTCTTCTGTCAGAAATCTAGATAAAGTTTTGAAAAACAGCCCTTGGTAAAGAAACACTATCAAAACTATTATAAGCCCTTGTGTGTTAAAAATAATAAATAGCAACTGACTCTGAGAGCTTAGCGTATGCTAGGTCTTGAAAGAGATAAAACATATAAAGCTACAACAGAAGACATAAATATTACTAATACCTTTTATAGATAAGAAACTGAAACACAAATTGAGAGATTCTGACTTAAACCCAGAGTCCATACGCTTTTGGAGGGGCAGAGGGTACCAGGGATTGAATCCAGGGGCACTTCACTACTGAGCCACATCCCCAGTCCTTTTTATGTTTTATTTAGAGACAGGATCTCGCTAAATTCCTTAGGGCCTCGCTTTTGCTGAGGCTGGCTTTGAACTTTCGATCCTCCTGCCTCAGCCTTCCGAGCTTCTGGGATTACAGGCATGCGCCAGTGGACCTGGCCAAGTCCATACTCTTAATCAAATACATCCCCATAAAAATGTGGAAGTTTCTCTATTTCTAAGGAAAGGTTCTTTAATATGTATGATCCTATGCATGATATTTACAAAGTTTCTAAGCACAGAAAAAGTTATAATTTATCTCCTTTTCATTATTATTTGTTATGTATATTATGACTTACCAGTCTATCAAGTATATGTCTGGTGTAAGACTATAAGACTTGAAATGAAGAAATAGTTTAGATAGATTTTCTTCAAAGAAAACTTCAAATGTTGCAAAATATTTCAACATCTGCAGACAGAAAATTCAATAAAGTTATGAAAGAATATACACTAGAAAAATAGAACTAAGTCCTTAACATTAATAGAAAATCTTGCTTATTAGCACCTCTTTGTGTCTTCACAAGTTCAAATTCAGATTACCTTAGTAATTATTGTCTTTTACTTTAAGGGGCATTCAGAATATAGAACATACAAAAGAAATAGTTCATTCAAATGTTCATACCATGCTGTGATCCACACGAAAAAAAGCCAGTTGACATGGCTTATTCAGGAGATTTGCAAATGCAATGAAAGCATCTGCCTCTTCCAAATTGAGAATGAGCACTGCTGCGATGAAAGACATCCCTTGGACCTTTTGAGGAAAAGAAAATCAAAACAGATTTAAAATAACGATTCTCTACAGTTTATGTAATTGAATTCCTAAAAAATCACAAAGTTGTGTTACAAAGTAGAATTTACCAAGATTTCTTCTTTCTTCCCAGCAAAGGTAAATACAGAACACCCATAAAGGTAAATACAGAACACCCATAACAGTTTTGAATTCTAATTTTACATTTTTGTTCATGTGGTATGGTTTAATAAGTAGGAGGAAAAATTTGAGGGAAAAAAGTATCAATTTTTACTTGTTACAAAAATCTCAGTGTGTTATCTACTCAATTTTCATTTCCTCTCTAAATTCTGTCAAAATATAGAATATAGATTCACAAAGTTTAGTGAAAGTCAGGTGATTATTTTCATTTTTATAACAAATCTCTTTTGAGTTGGAAATCAGGAACTAAGAATAAAAGAGGTCTATAAAATGTGCTGCTAAAATTCTAAGAATGAAATTTGTAGGAATTCAGATAACCTAGATTCCTGGTAAAAAGGAGAAAGAAATGGGGTAAACACCATTCCAGGATGGAAATTAAGCATAGGCATAACAGAAGAAATGGGAATAACAGGTGAAGCACAAGATTTATGAGAAATGGAAGACATCTGAGAAAAGTAGGATATATTTGTATTATGAAAGGCCCTGAGTAAAAAGCCAAGGAATATAGATGTTTGCTTGTGAGTTATCAGTAGCAACTGTACATGTCTTTAATTTTTAAAAAGTTGTCAACTATTTACTTCTAATAGAGATTTATATGATGAACGTACACAGGGAGACTACAAAGAATAATTGTAATTACACAATGTTTTTCCCAAATATTTTGAAAGGGTAGCCTACAATTACTATCTATTACTAATTTTACTTTCTCAGTTCCTTTTTTTTTTTTTTTTTGGCAGCACTGGTAATTGAATCCAGGGGTGTTCTGCCATACAGCCATATTTCAAACCCTTTTATTGTTTTATTTTGAAGACAGGGTCTCACTAAATTGCTGAGGCTGGCCTTGAACCTGAGATCCTACTTGCCTCACCTTCCCAATATTTTTATATTGCAGCATACTTCAATATGAATTCCTGCTCCACTACTATATAATGTTGAGACTCCTCTTATCAGCATGATCAATGATATTTATTTTAAAACCCAGTGGGAAGTTTCCTATATTCACAGTAGTACTCTCTTAGCTTCTATGATTCCATATTTCTTTGCTCTCCTACTTCTCAGACTTCCTTGAAGATTATACAATAATTGGCTGTTTGATTTTGTAGAATAAAAATCCCATGAGGACAGAGACTGTATTAAGCAGAGCAACTGTCTTTCAGAGATATTCAAATCATAATTCCCAGAATCTGTGAAAGTATTACAATACATGGCAAAAAGGACTTCGCAGATGTGATTAAATAACATCTTAAAACAAGATTATCCTGGATTATCAGGGTGGGCCCAAAGCAATCATTGAAGGACCTTAGAAGTAAAAAAGAGAAATAGGAGAGTCAGAGATTTTAAATGCTACACTATTGGCTTTGAAGCTATGAGTCAAGGCAGAATAGACCAGGAAATAGATTTGGCCCTGGAACCCACAGAGGAACACAGCCCTGCCAATATCCTGACTTGAACTGAGTGAAATCTATTTTGGACTTCTGACCTGAAGAAATATCAGTTGCATTGTTTGAGGCCATTAAGTTTGTGGTAATTTGTTACAGCAACAATAGGAATCTAGGGGCTGGGGTTATGGCTCAGAGGTAGAGCACTTGCCTAGCATGCGTGAGGCACTGAGTTCAATCTTCAGCACCACATAAGAATAAATAAAGCTATTGTGTGCACTTATAACTAAAAAAAATTAATAATATGTTTTTTAAAAATCAATAGGAAACTAATCCAGAGACAAGACCATGTCTATTCGTTCATGACTATATTGTTAGTCCACAATATTTACTAAATGGATACTAAGGGCAAGCTTTTAACCATCTGTAATAAAATGGTAGAAAAACAATAAAGGTATTAAAACTACATTTAATTGAATATAAGATACTATTAATTTAAAAGTAGTATTATGGCTGTGCATAGTAATCCCAGCTACTCAGAAGGCTGAGGTAGAAGGATTTTGAGTTTGAGGCCAACAACATGGGTAAGGCCCCATGTCAAAAATATAAAAATAAAGAAAGTAATATATATACTACTAAAAAGGAAGAAATTACAATACTTTACCACTTAGAATTTTATTTTATGCATATTCATAAAGCTATTTAAAGCTCATTAAAATCCATTGCATATCACTTTTTGCATATATTATAGGAAAATAATAAAAAGTTGTTTCCACAGTTTTTTCAGAGTCAGATCCTTCTGAATATTCTGTATCTATTATTCATGATGTAACATACTGAAAAGGATATGTCATTTATGGTAGTGTTCCTATCAAAAATGTTTAACTTGAATCTAGTCATGAAAAAAATCATGATAGTAGTATTTTCATTCCATTGCATCCATGTTTAAAGGAAATGTAAGATATTCAGTGCCAAAAATTTAACTTTTACAGTTAAACTTACTATGAAAAAATTAAATGTCAACTTACATGTGTGCAAGGGATACCTCCTTTTAAATACCCGAAGCAAGAGAGTTTAAAGATTCACTCAAATTTCACTTTCTCCATAAGGATTATCTCACCACCATTTTTTATACAACCTGCTCTACCCCAAACATGTCAATTCTCTCCATTACCACACCATACTTTTTCCATAGCACTTATCACCTTTTACTATAACCTGACTTCTTGTTTGTTTTTTATTGTCTGTTTTCTCCTTCTAATGTGTAAGCATTATAAGGAGAGTAATCTTTTGTTCACCAAGGTATCTCAAGTGCCTAGAACAATGCCTAGCATATAGCAATAATAATAAGCATGTAAATATTTGTTGAGTGCGTGAGCAAATACAAATGACCATGCAACAAAACAAAGTAAATTTTTATCAGACAGCCACCTTATGGTGAGGACCCTAAAGTTCTTCTATTTTAAGGCAAACGTGAGAAGATGAAGGTTTCATACCTTCTAGTTATATGTAACTATTGAACACTTACATTTTCTTTGTTTCTTCCCAAAATTCAACTACCATAACAGTAAAGAAAAAATGAGTACTAATTCTCATAAGAGAACAAAGAAAATGGAAAACAATATGAACAGTATATAAAAGATGTTAATAGCATTTTATAAATTTTAATTTAAATAAAGGAAATGTTGAAAGTAAAAGATCTATAGAGGAGGAAGCCAATAATCAGTGAACCAATTCAGCAACAAAATGCTGTAAGGTTCAGGAACTGAAGTTATTAGATACCTCTGAAACTGAGTGGTAGGGCCAAAAGTAGAGTTTGTTCACCCCATAAAAGAAGGAAATCCCCTCCTTTGTCTTATATGGATAGGTGCCTATTCTTCCCTTAACTTGGCTGAATATAAGAGTTTTATTTTATAGAGGAACAGTGAGGGGAAAGAGGTTTAGTGAGAGGGGGGATAAAGGAATCACACTGATAGCAGAAGCATTAAATAAAATTTTATAAAACAAATGATGAAAAATCCCTAGGAGCAATCCCACAAAGCTGGCAGCCAGTCTTATAAGCTCCTGACAAGAGATAGAAAGTCTCCTCTCTAGGTAAGTTGATCAGCCCAAAGAAAGCAGTGAGGTATATTTAATATGTATTGTAAATGTCTAATACAACATAAGAAATTTGATAATAGATAAAATGTTCATATTCAAAAAACAGATTGAAACAAATACTTACATAACCAACATCAGGTCTGTAACATGTATATGCCCCTAAGATACTATGTAAAACATCGTGATATGGGCCACCCTTAGGAGAGAAAAATGAAATTTTAAACTATATGAATAATTGTCTCTAAGTTATTTCTCACATGTTAAAAAACTGTTGCATTTCCTAAATGACTAGTTTTAGTGTATTAACAATTATCAAAAATATTATAAATGCATTCTACCAAGATATTTTAAAAATTATTAACAAAAATATTCAATGATGAATAATAAAAAAGTCAAATATGCTTATTTGATGAATGCAAGCTATATAATGCAATATAATGTGCAAACAATTTTAAAGACTTCTAGACTTGGTACAATAGGAATAAAATTAACACAGATTATTATTTTTTTCTTCTGGTTAGGACAGGGGGGAATTGCTAGAGCCTGAACCCAGGGCCTCATACATGCTCTAGGACTGAGCTAAACACCCAGAGATTTCATTTTATGTAATACAATTTGAACAAAAGAGAACCATCAAACTACAACTAAATTAAATTGTATTAATAATTTTAACCTTAACAGAAAAAAATTTTCTCAGTTTATCAATCATACACCCTATATTATAAAACTATTTCTTCCCATTTCAATGGTAAAATTTAAAAATAATTAACCACTTCTTCCTATAAAAACTAAATAGGAAAATAAACTATTCCTATTTCAGTAGCAATTCTGAAAAATTTTAAGTCTTGAGGACAAAGTTCATTATATTTTAATAATTTACTAAGCAAAAATATTAAGAATTCAAATATCTTACAGAATAAAATTATTATTAATATTTTAAAAATTCACCATGATAAAAGTGTATTAAGTACTTATTACACAAAAGGTACTATGTGCTTTGCTACCTACAATGTATTTCCATCAGTAGAGCAAAATAATAGAAATTTCATACTAGTTTTGTACTTTTTGTATACGGGCCCCAATTTTTCTAGTTCTGCTTTTTAAAAAATAATAGCTATTCATTTAGAGAATTTGTCCCCTTGGACATTGAAAGACTAAAAAATAGTAGTTACAATTTTGTTAGAAACCCTCACCTTCTGAAAGATGTAGAGAGATGGAAATGTACGGGATATGTCCAACTTAATTAATTCCAGACTGGCCTCTCGGTCAGCAACAGCTACACCTGTATTTACCAAGTAGATAAAATTTCAATGATCACTTGGCCGTAACATGTTCAATTTTGTAAACACAGAATGAACATTAAGCATATATGTTATTTAAGGAAAGTTAAAAGTGGAATTATCAAGAAACATTTCAAGAAATGCCATATTACTTTTGCTAGAACTTAAACTCTAATATGAAGAAAATATCTACACATTTATCAGAAAAATATATGGTGAAAGAACTCTGCTTCCCGTTTTTATAAAATGTAAGGGCAGGATATTACTCCCATGGTAATAACTAGGGAAAAAAATATATATCACATTGTAAAAATTACTATAGAGCTGATAGACAGAGGTCTAGAGGACTTACAATTACAGGAGGGTAAGAACCTTTCCTATGGAAGTGAACATCAGTGGCCATTTTTCTTCCTAGAAGCCTCCAAATCTAGGAATGGGTTTAGAATTGAGCTTGCCAGAGGCAAAAGCACTCTGCTTGAGGAAAGAGAAACCAAAAGAGTTTTCGTGGCCAAATAAGACTGAAGTGACATAGGAATCTGGAGGAGCCTTGAATTTGGTATATCTGATTTTCCCCTATAGAACTTTTGCTGAATGCATGGGATCAGGTTTGAAGGTAAAATAAAATCACCCAAAGTCACGTGGTCCTTGGGAGAGCATCTCATTGGAGAAGAAGCCTATAATCAAAATAAGACAGTTCTTTCCATGAAGTAATATGAAACCTGAGATGAACTAACTCTATTGAAAGCTGCAACTTGGCCCCAACTTAGAGTTAACTACTGATTGAATTAAGGCAATAAATCCCTAATCCAACTACCTGAAAGGAACCTGCTTCCTCTGCAAGGGAAACATCAATTTCCTTCTCTGTATTCTTTTTTTTTAATATTTATTTTTTAGTTTTAGTTGGACACAACATCTTTATTTTATATTTTTATGTGGTGCTGAGGATCAAACCCAGCGCCTCATGCATGCTAGGCGAGCATGGTACCACTGAGCCACACAACCTCAGCCCCTCTGTATTCTTTTTATATACAGTATCTGGCATACCATTAAAACTTTTAAGATATGCAAAGAAGCAGGAAAACAGGACTTATAATCAAGAGGAAAACCAGCCAACAGAAGCAGACCAATGGATAATCCAATGTTGGAATTAACACACAAGAATGGGGTCTGTTATAAATATGTTAAAGAAAATAGGGAAAACATATCATAAAATATAGAATGGAAGGATGAAGAAATTCAATAAAGAAACGTAATATAAAAGAATAACCAAGTGAACGTTCTAGAATTACAAATATACCACCTAAAATTAGAAACTCTTTGGATAGATTAAATAATATACTAGATAGAAGAAAGGATTAGTAAACTTGATTACAGGTTAATAAAAATCACTCAAACTGAAGCAGAAAGAGAAAAAAAAATTAAAGTATAAGAGGCTTGTTAAATGGTCTACCATAAACATAACTGAAATACTAGAAGGAGAACAAGAGAGATGGAGCTGAAGTAATATTTGAAAAGATAATGGCCAAATAGTTAAATAATAACTGTAAGTTATAAATACTCAGGAAATAAGAAAACTGTGATTAAATAGAACACTACTTGTTATTTATATTTTAAACTCTTCCTATTTCAAGGGCAATTATGAAAAATTTTAAGTCATGGGATAAAACTTCTATTTTAAGTTTAGTAGGCAAAAATATTAAGAATTCAAATATCTTACAGAATAAAAAATTCAATTTCTACCAAAGTACAACTTTATTTACTCATAACAAAATGTCTCACAAGTTAGTTTTTTATTTTAATTCTTACAATTTTGATGCTTCATAACAGTTTAAAAGGAATAATGAAACAGTTGAAATCCTACCTGTCTAAAACTTGTACATCTTCACCTTCCTTGTACTTTTAATTCCCCACAAGTAATTGACATAGGAAACAGGACTTAGGATGATACTTATATAAACACAGAAATCAAGTCTTCTCCCTAATGTTATTTAGTAAAATTTCTCCACCCTAATGTTCATTTTTTAGAACAGGAAAAAAAAATTTAACACCCTTCTCGAAAACCACTATAAGATAGGCACCATTTCTCTATCCAAAACTGTGTTCATTTTTAAGTTTTACTTACTGGCAAGAGAAGAGGATTTGCTTTCTATAAAATAAACAAATATATAAAAGTGACTGACAGAAAAACTGTTCCTCATTATTAAAGCACAGTAGATGGTTAAGTAAATTTACTTAAACTCAATAAACTATGATGAGAGAGAGAAAATCCTCTCGTTTTCTCCAAAATGATTAGGGAAAAAAAATGATGAGAGTAGAGGGAAAGGGGGCTATGGGTGAGTTAAATGAACAAAGAATAAGGCACAATAAGAATTATAAATATTGGGGAATAAGTGAAAGTCAGTGAATGGGGAAAGACAAGAGGTCACACAGTGAGAGATGAAGAACCTCTATCCTTAAGTAAGAGTTTGGCCTAAAACTACTTCATTGCTTTAACTGCTATGATTTAAATCCTGAGCCTTGGAGTACAACAAATCTGGTTTATAAAACCCAGGTTCTCTGCTTACAAGTTGTTTAGCTTCTCTAAGCCTCAGTTTTCTCTTGTATAATTCAGAATAATACCTATGAAAAAAGTTATTAGATTCAATGAGATAAAGTATGTAAAGCAGTTACCACAGTTCCTGGCATATGGTATAAAACCACACTATTATCTTCAGTAACTGGATTTTCATCCTGAAATTATTAAAAACAAAAATTGCACCTTCTGTATCATTTTCTGAACTTGATTCACTGAAGCTTTTCCACCGTTCTTTTGCTCTTGAAAGGAAGATTTCATAAAGTTCTGGGGAAAAATTTATAAATTGTAAGAAAGAAATACACTCACATATTTTCATTCTTTACCTATTATACGTCAGGTATCCCTGGTGTAGCGGATATTGAAAAAAATAGTACTTAAAAACACTTAATTCTACTGAAACTACTCATTATACAACCAGAAAGATAGCAAATAGAAATGCTGGTGATTGACCATTCAAGAAGTTACAATATAGAATCCAAGTATGAGGCAGGAGGAATGCCATTTTGCTCAAGGAGTACATAATTTTTGGAGCTAGTCAGACCTAGATTCATATTTCAACCCTGCCACTTAATATCTTCGGGACTTCAAGAAACTTACTTAACTACTCTGGAACTTGGCTTTCTTCATCTGTAAACTACAGAAAAATAACACCTACTCAGAGGTTTACTGATAGTTAAACAAGAGATTTTATGTAAAGCTCCTGGCACTTTATAGACCCTCAATAAATGTTAGTTCTTGCTTTCTTCCTCTCCTTAAATTGGTTTCTCTATTATTATATTGCTAGCTAAAGATACCTGTACTTCATGAGGAATTGGTCTAAAGTCTACATACAAAAATTTCTATCCCTATCTTTATACTTTATGTGCCCCCTATCACTCACTTTTTGAGAATACCATTATGATTCCATATACAGTCTCATAAAACTTCAGCAACAGAAAAATTGAAACACTTTTCTCAACTCTCAAATTTTAATTGTTTTTACTTTATATACATTACAGATATTTAAAACTACACAAAAATAGCAAATTTCAGTGATAGAAAAGCAAAAAGTATTTCTTGCCCACCAACTTTTATGGATTGTCCAAAACACCAAGCACATTTTTTTACTTAAATTAACTTTTGTTTTCTTTGCAGTACTGAGAATTGAACCCAGGGCCTTGTGCATGCTAGGCAAGCACTCTACTGAGCTGCATTCCCAGTCCTTTTATTTTATTTTGAGACAAAGTCTCACTTAGTTGCCCAGGCTGGTCTCAAACCTGTGATCCTCCTGCATTAGCCTCCCGAATAGTTGGGATTACAGGCATGCATCACTTTACCAGTGTAAATGAACTCTTATTCAAAATTTATTTTTATTTTGAAAGGTAAAACATGGACATGATTTCTAAAAAATATGAACAGTACAAAATAACACAGAGTAAAAACTCAATTTCCTTCTCTGAGATACAACTATGGTTACCAGAGCTCCCATAAACCTTTCAAAGATGAAAATATGCATGTGAAAGTATATGCCCAGATAGCCTCCTTTAAAAAAAGAAATAGCAACAAAGTAGCAATAGATTACATGCATTGATCTGTATCCTACTTTGTTATTAGAAATTGTTCCACATTAGTAGATACATTTTTTTTCCTAAAAACACAGCATTCCAACGATTGACTATACCAAAACATGTACTCTTATATTGCCAAGAATCAGAACATTATAAAATAACTGACTATATATATGTAAAACCGACTCTAGCTACTTTAATTTTTTCTCTTTTTATTCACTTTTCATTAGTATTAATGGTTTGGAAAGAAATTTAAAAGAAAAAATAAAATTTCACATTTCTATTACTTGTATTCAATCCCATCAATTTGGTAGAAGAGGTATATATAATTTTAAATTGTATGGAAACAATTATTTGGGGTTATCAGGCACCAAATTTTATCTCCATACTTTTTTTTTTTTCTCTTTGGTACTGGGGACTGAACCCAGGATCTTAAGCATGCCAATGCTTAAGATTTTTAAAATTTCAAACTAGCTTTAAGTCAGGTCAACTTTATTATTTTACACAAATTTTAAAACTGCCCCAGAAGAAGAAAGCCTCAACAGAGAAACCCATTACTTTTAGAAGTCATGAAATTCATCCAGTAATAAAAATGCAGTGCAGTGATGCATCTCAGAACATCAAAGAATATCTCTCCAGGGAAGATTTTTATAGTTCCTATCTCTAATAAAGAGTTAACTGCATCTCAGTTTAATTCCATACCTGGCTCCCCTGATTTTGTTTTTGAACAAAGAGAGAGCTTGAAGCAGGCATAAGGATGATACCTTACACTTCCTAACAGAATACTCTGATTTCAGTGTATGTTTCTTTCACTTTCTGATTTTATGACAATGATGATACATATACTCTCAGGACAGAGCACTTTCACGAAAAACAATCCTTTGAGATAGCTGATAGGATCTTATCCTCATTTTACAGATGAAGAAAACTAAGACTTCTAGATGTTAAGTAATTTGCCCAAGGTCACAAACCTAATATATACAGTGGAACCAAGATTTGAATCACATTTGACTGACTTTAGAGCCATTACTCTTAACTACTGCTCTCTAGTGGTCATAAATTTCATGATTAAAACAAATACAATAAGTAAAGCATCAAATTATTAGTCATTCCAAAGTAAACAATATTATCTTATCAAAAAATAAATAAAAATTTAGAATTCACACCACAAATGAATAAGAAGAGAATGAATTCCCTATTCCATTTCTAAATACACAAATGTTTGGTAGAGAAGACCTAAAATTATGTTGAAAATAAATGACTTACTGTGTTACAAAACTTTATAAAGTTCAAACATAAAAAGAACTTTTTGATTACAGTGTCACAAAAGGTTAACACCTATTGAACCAACATTATAATGTACAAATTACCAAGCTTTCCCACATTCTAAAACCAAAGTTATCAAAACAAAAAAGAAAACTGCAAACAAAGCAAAACAAAACTTCAAATTACCACTAATCAAGACTTTTAAAATCTAACTGAAATTTATGACTATAATATAAAAACATTTCCTTCCAATCTTTCAAGCATAGAAAGCAAATGAAACTTTTGTTTTATTTGAAGAGAACAGCTACATAATACAGAATCTAACCTTCTCTAGGGCAAGTTAAATTTTCATTTAATTTTAGTTTTAATTAAACTTTTAATTCTTCTAAGCCCATTATCTCCTATTATCCTATATACAAGACACCTATAATGATCTCTAGAAATTTATAGGACACCTATAAAATAGTTTGATTTAGGTTTTTACAGCTGTCTTATATAGAGGATGACAGAACATAATGGACTAAACTCTATTTCTTTCTAAAAGTTCTTTAAAATAACATGTTATAACAAGGAAGCTTGTGAAAAAATTTAAAATCATAAATAATCATTATATCCAAAGTTGGTATCATTTTTAAAATTAAGAAAAAGATTTAATTGTTGTTACAATTCTGTCCATTTACTTATAATGCTGATTGCTGCAATGAACATCCTTGCAGAAAAGCTCCTATTCCAGTCCTGCTCACTTCTCCAGAATAAATTCTTAGAACTGGAAAAATATGTCAAAGATTATGTTTTTGTAGACTTTGGGCAAATATTTCTAAATTATTTTCAGTCATATCCCATATATGTAATTCTTTAATCCCTTAATTTGAGGGGTAGAAAAACAATAGTTAGATATTCTTTGTTTGGGACTGGAGATTGAAGCACTGAGTCTACATTCCCAGCCTTTTTAAAATTTTTTATTTTGAGACAAGTCTGGCTAAATTGCTGAGGCTGACCTGGAACACAATCCTCCTACCTTAGCCTCCCAAGTAGCTGGGCATACAGATGTGTGCTACCATGCCTGGCTTTGATATTGTTTTAACATATACCTATAACTTGTTTTAACATATATCTTTATTTGGCTAGCACAATGAAAACAAATAAATTACAATACAGTCAAGCTGTGGAATATAATATAGCTAAAGTACATATGAGGTAGACTTTATGTACTAACATGGGATGTTCAAGATAAATTTGTGTGAAAAAACAAGCCACAGAATAATCTTAAGGCATAAACTACTTAAAAAATATTTTTTAGTTGTAGGTAGACACAGTACATTTATTTTATTTATTTAATTTTATGTGGTGCTGAGGATCGAACCCAGAGCCTCGCAAGTGCTAAGCAAGCACTCTACCGCTAAGCCACAACCCCAACCCACATAAACTCATTTTTTGTGGAAAAATAAAGAAAAAAGAAAACTTTAACAATGATTACATGTAAATGCACACTTTTTATGCACATGGAGAAAAGATCTAGAAGATCAGATACCAAATTGCCTATAGTGCTTATAACAGAATTAAGAATAAGAGAGTTTGGATTGAAGATAGTTAAAATGTCTGAATTTCATTACTGCTTGCATTTTGGGGCGGGGGTGATATGTACTGGGTATTGAACCCAGGGGCCCTTTACCACTGAGCTGCATCCCAGTCCTTTTTATTTTGAGACAGTGTCTTGTCTAAGTTGCATAGGGCTCTGCTAAGTTGCTGAAGCAGGCCACAAATTTGTAATCCTCCTGCCTCAGCCTCCTGAGTAGCTGGGATTATAGGCATATGCCATCATACTCGAAATATGCATTTTTTTCAATAAATACAAAAAGAAAAACTTCAAAAGTTACAATAACAATATATTATCTCTATTAAGAGATCTTAAATCTTTCTGTAGTGTTGTCCAGCACTAACATTTTCACTCAGACCTATTTGGCACCATTTTGTTATTTTTCTATTCACTAGCATCATAATTCTATTTAAATTTTAATTCAATAAAACTACTTTACATGTTACTACTATCTGTCAAGGTTTTTAGAAACTTAAATAAGAAAACTCCTTGAGTCTCCTTACTTTTTCTGATTTTTAAACTTCAAAAATTTAAATAAAAAAAAAAAACTCCAAAAGGACTGATATGGATAGAAAAGTAGGAAGACATTTGTAGCCTTTCTGCAGTATTTGGTTTTGAGTAAAGGGGAAGCCTTTGCACATAGACTATTTTCTCTGTCCTTGCATATATGAATTCACTCATTGCTATAGACTCTTAGAAGTTTTTGAAATTGACGAAATTTATAATATTTGAATGTCAAGAATATTACTGATAGATGTACACTAAAGGAAAAAACCACAATCTTATTTATATAATAAGAAATGTATTAACTTATTAAGTCATACAAAGTTTGCAAGGAATGAAGCATGCTCTTAAAATGACATTTATGGTAGTGCCTTTTTAAAAGGCCATTATACAAATGCTTTATAACTCTGGAAATGACTATTTGTATGTGTGGGAATAACTGAACATAGAATACAAACCAGGAGTGATATTTAGTTCATTTCCTACAGCTAGACTCCAAACTTTCCCACGAACACTAGGGGGCAATCCCTGCCACCACAATTCTCGAACTCTTCTTGTACTACGCCTAGAATTAAAGGAGGAGAAAAAAGGAGAAAGTTACTTTTTATACCAAAAATACTAGTTGCATGATGGTTCACCTACGGCCAAGTGATCAGATAGTTTTCAAGAATACAGAGAGTTAAATATGTAACACATTCTTTCCTCTGGGTTTCATGCTTATAGACAACAAAAGCCTACAAAATATTCATTACCTCAAAGATGGACAATATTAATTTGAAGAGGGCTGCCTTTGACAGATACCCCTTAAACTAAAGATACAATAAGAATCAGAAATATATGGACAATTATAAAAACCAGGATAAGAGGGGCATAAAATGTGTGGCCAATCCAGTACCAAAAAAAAAAAAAAAAAAAAATCACAAAGAATCTACTATAGGTAAGGCCCTAGTTTTTGAGGGGCAGTAGTCTGCTGAAAGAGTGTAGGCTTTGCAGTCAGACCTGAGTTGAAATCTAGTATATTCACTAATTGTATAACCTTGGGCAAATCACTTAACCCTGTCTAACTTTGAGCTTTCCTGTAAGATAAATGTGAACAAAAATACAAACCTTATAAAAGTACTAAGAATTACATGTGATTACTTGTATAAAAACATAATATAACACTGTAGTCCTCTCACTTCTCTTCAGGGGATACATTCCAAATTCCTAGTGGATACTTGAAACCTCAGACAATACAGAACTCAATATATACCATGTTTTTTTCCTAATACATACATAACTACAATAAAGCTAAACTTATAAATTAGGCACGTAAAAGATTAACAAGAATAATGAAATTTTAACATTTATAAAAAAATACTGAAATAAAAATTACATTTTCTCAAAAAATCTGGTTCTTTTATCTTTTCAACTAAAGGAAGTACTTTAAGCATCTCTTTGACATGTTTGAATTACAGGCATCACTACTTTTGCACTTGAGGCCATTAATAAGTAAAAGAAGGGTTATTTGAACATGAGCACTGCAAGACCATGACAGCAGTTGTGATAACCAAAAACGCTATTAAGTGACTAATGGGCAGACACTATATACAGCATGGATATACAATGTGGATATGCTAGGAAAAGGGACAATTTACAACCAGGACAGAGTGGGATGGCACAAGATTTTATCACACTTCTCAAAATGCTGCATGATTTAAAACTTGAGAATTGTTTATTTTTGGAATTTTCCATTTAATATCTTCAGACCTTGGCTGAACACAAGGTAACTGAAACTGCAGAGAGAGAAATGGATAAAGGAGGTCTACTCTATGTCTCACATTGTTAATATTCAACAAATCATCAATGTACATCCTAGACTAGTACTGCAGAAGATATCCCCAACCCTCCAGTCCAGAGGGAAGATAAAGAATTTACAAAAATATTATCAAAAAACAAAAGGCAAAATAAGGCAGGAAGTATATTAGTCTCAAAATATGATGATGAGACATTTACTGAAGAGAAAGATTATCTATAACACATTTCCCTAATTGTAAGAGAGGCATTTTAACAACACTAATACTTGAAAAATGATCTTAAAATGAATATATGTTTGCTTGTTCTAAAACCTGCTATTATATCAATAATGCATCTTACATTAATGGTATAATAGAATGAAGAAAATTTGGTAAGTAAGGAGACTAAAACTTTCATGAATCAACTAAAATTTTTTAGATGAGTCGCAATGGGTAGGGGAAAGATTTTGATAGGCACAGAAAATGGCCAGTAAGAGAAGTACATGTTAGAAACTGAGGGATTTATAAAAGCAAAGACATAAAGATAAACATGGAGATTTTCAGGCATTGATTGATTAATGGTATAATTTAGCCAAAGCATAAGATACCTGGTAGAAAGTAATAAAAATACAAAACTGGAAAGACAAGATGTTTGGATATGTACTTCAGGAAAAGTATGCTTACTTACATGACTTCCCAATTGGGCAGTATCTCATTGATCCAAATTACCATTGCACTTGCAATATTTTCTTCCTGTTTAAACCGTTCTTTCATTATTCTTTTTCTTTTATGTGCTTCTTTAATTTCTATATTAAAAAAGTAAGAATTATTTCAGTACAAATGAGCTAGATCAAAACCCCCTTCATCTACCTAACTATAAAAAAGAGGTTTTCTCAAAAGAATCTTGTGATGGTAGAGAAGAGGAAAGGGAAAGTAGGAAAGGAAGAGAGAAAAAAAAGGTCTTGATTTACATAATTTTAAAATAATATTCTATTCTACAAAAGTAAATGGAGGGGTTGGGTTGTGGTTCAGTGGTAGAGCACTTGCCTAGCATGCATGAGGCACTGGGTTCGATCCTCAGCACCACATAAAAATAAAAAATAAAGATGTTGTATCCACCGAAAACTAAAAAATAAATATTAAAAAATTCTCTCTCTCTCTCTAAAAAAACAAAAACAAATAAAATAAAGGTATTATGTAAAAAAAACCTAAGTGGAATAAAGACCATAAAAATCATTCCCATAATAAATTGCTATTTCACAAATTTATATTTTTACTTAAGGTACAAAGTAAAATCCTTTATGCATTAACTATGTAAAAAAGAAACACTATGAGCAACTAACCAATACTCATTTTTCACAGAGGGGCTTTTGAATCTCTTAATAATAAACAACATGACATTAAAAATCATTTTGCCAAGTTCAAGAATAAAACTTTTAAAAGGGCTAGAGCAGCTGGGTGTGGTGGCACATGCCTATAATCCTAGTGACTTCAAAGGCTGAGGAGGAGGATCGCAAGTTCCAGGTCAGCCTTGGCAACTTAGTGAGACCCAGTCTCCCAAAAAAAAAAAAAAAAAAGAAAGCAGTGGTAGAACAACTCTGGGTTCACTCCCAGTTAAAAAAAAAAAAAAAAAAAAAAAAAAGATAACAGTATCCAAGGGGTTGTCAGTATTTGCATTCAGACCAGTTCAACCCCTCTGAGTCTTAAAATTCTCTATATAATTCCATCACTTATGCTACAAACTCAACAAATTCTAATAAAATTAATTAATTAAAAAATAAAAAAGAGCTGGAAAAATAATTTTGGTAGCACTATTAGTATACGAGCCCTTTTTGATATGATGTTACACATTACTAATTAGATTGAAATAAAAAATGTTCCCCCACAAACTTATGTTTGCAGAAAATAACATGTCTAGAAATCAGAAGTCAATTTCAGAAAAATAAATGAAGAAAGAAATAAATCATAAGTCAAATGTATAAAGTTGTATATAATTTTAGAACCAGTGACGACTTTAGAGATCAGCTAGTCAAACTATTTTCAACCTATGTCATATATGCCTCAGAAACTATCTTGAGGGGCAAGGAGGATATCAAAGTAGCTCCACTTTCTTACGTTTGTTTAATGTATTTAGATTCTATATGTAAAATATTCCACTGCTTTAAAAAAAAAAAAAAAAAAAAAGAATGTTGGCCTGGGGATGCAGTTCTGTAGTATAGTGCTTTTTTACCATGCATAAGGCCCCAGGTTCCACCCCAGTACTACAAAAAAAGTATTAAAGGGAGGCTTGAAAAACCTGATCTAGTCAACCTCCTTCCATATTCTACAGATTAGGAAATTAACATTAGGCCTATTTAAAGTATCAAAGTCACATTAAGATCAAATAAGACTAAAGTTGTAGCCTTTTGATTTCACAATTTAATATTATTTATATCATATTTTTAAGGATCATTGAATTATCTATAACTATCTTAAATATTAATCAAATAGTAAAGTCAATGTTAGAAGCCAGTAAAATCTCACTGGGTATGTTAGAAATAGTTCAAATTCTGTATAGTAAAATAAACTCAGTTAATGTTTAATTTTTTTTTTTTTTTTTTTTTGGTGGGGAGGGGACTAGGGATTGAACCCAGAGGCACTTTATCACTGAGTCACAGCTCTTTTTATTCTGAGACAAGGTCTTGCTAAGTGGCTTAGAGCCTTGCTAAATTGCTGAGGCTGACCTTTAACTTGTGATCTTTCTGCTTCAATCTCCTAAATCACCAGGATTACAAGCGTGCGCCACCTTGTCCAGCTTTGTGCAGGCATTTTATAAAGATATAACTGGCCTTATATATACTGTTTAACAATAAATAAGCAACTTAATTTCCAAAATATAACAAAACCAGAACTGTATACTATTGTAATATCCCATTTATGTAAGTTAAAGGAAAAAAATCAGTTGTTAATAGTTCTAAAAAAATATATTAGCTGTGTAATATTTTCTTAAAATACATATTTATCCTGAACTAACAATGGTCAGTATATAAATATTGTTAAGATATTCTTATATTACTTTTTTGGACTGGAGAAGAAAATTAAAAAAGAAATGTCAGTTTATATTCATGAAATAATAAAATTTAAGACTGGAGAGACTATAAGTCACAAAAGTAGATTATATTCTCACAGCCACTTAAGAAGTTATCTTTAAATATTAAAAACTATTAAATACCAAAAATCTAAACATTGTAAAAAATGACATGTATGAGTAAATTCATGAATATGTTCATTTATAAATTAAGACAGTAGGAGTCCAAGTTTTATGACTACAATTTCAAGATATAGACAGTTATCTTTCTCCTCTTGTTAGTTTTGTAAAAGTTCTTGCACAAAAATTATGCACTTACTCCTCTTTAAAAACAAACTTAATTATAATAGTAGTAGAGAAAAAGAATTCAGTATCATCTTGAAGACAGAATTTATAAATTTTACTATCTTCCTATCAAAATTAACTTATTAAAATCAGAAAATTAACTATACCACTTAAAGTTAAATTTTATACCTCGTTTTTTAGCCTCAGCCACCATCTCATCATATTCTTGTCGGTGACGTAAAGCTTCTTCCACAGATTTAGCAGGAAGATTTCTGGGGGGAAAAAATTACTTGAATCAAGCCAGTTTTTCATTTTTTATTTCTGTGGTGCTGGGATCAAATCCAGGGCTTCACATATGCTAGGCAAGCACCTCCAGCCCAAGTCAATACCCCTCCTACCACCATTATTACTAAGGATTAAACCCAGGAGCACTGTACCACTAGGCTACATTCGTAGACCTTTTTAGTTTGAGACAGAGTCTCACTAAGTTGCCCAGGCTGGCCTCAAACTTGCAATCTCCTGCTTCAGCCTAGGATTGCAGGCAGGTGCTACCATACCCAGACCATGACAATTTTTAAAAGATTAATTTTTTATTTACTTTTCAGAGCCAGATATAAAGAATTTCTAACTTAACTTTCACATTTCATACACTTAGAAAGTGAAAGGATATTAAAGAAGAATAAATCATGGCATTTGTAGGTAAATGGATGGAGCTGGAGAATATCATGCTAAACGAAATAAGCCACTCCCAAAAAACCAAAGGCTGAATGTTTTCTCTGATAAGTGGATGCTGATCCATAATGGGGGGTAGGGTGGAGGCTAGGGAAGAGGGGAAAGAACTTTGGATTGGGTGGAGGGGAGAGGGTGTGGGAGTGAGAAGGATGGTGGAATGAAATGGATATTATTACCCTATATACATGTATAATTGCATGGCTGGTGTGGCTCTGCATCATGTACAGCCAGAGAAATGAGAAGTTGTGTATAATGTGTCAAAATACATTCTGCTGTCATGTATAATTAATTAGAACAAATTTTTAAAAAGCAAAAAAAAAAAAAAAAGAAACAAAAAGAAAGTGAAAAACTAAAAAGAACTCTGTATTTTAGAACAGAGCAAGAATCTAGGTTCCTATTATTTATAGTGTATATATTTCATGTATCTATAAATATTTATATATTTAAACTTTTTAGACCTCAGCCAATACTTAAACCCACTTGGTAGAGTTTTCATTTTTTAGTCAACTTTTTGAAGTATAATTTACATATTATAAAATGAATAAACATTTTAAGAGTAATTTGATGTGTTTTGACAAATGTATTTATTCATGTAATCAATACCCCAGTCAGGATATAGAACCATCCCATCATACTATAAGTTTCCTTACAGCCCTTTTGTTCCCAATGCTTACCCACATCCCATTTTACAAAAACCCTATCTCTAATTTCTATTACTTGTTGTTGCCTTTATTAGAATTTCACTTAAGCCAGGTGTACTGGTGCATACCTGTAATTCCAGATATGTGAGACGCTAAAGCAGGAGGATCGTAAGTTTGAGGCCATCCTGGGCAACTTAGTGAGACCCTGTCTTAAAATTAAAAAAAAAAAAAAAGGTAGGGGGAGGGAGTGTGGCTTAGTGGTAAAAGCACCCCTGGGTTCATTCCCCAGTACCAATTTTTTAAATTTAAACTCTTTTGTGTTTAATTGCTTTTATTCAGCCCCCACCCTTTAAAAAAAATATTTAGCTTTAGGTGGACACAATATCTTTATTTTTATGTGGTGTTGAGAATCGAACCCAGTGCCTCGTGCATGCCAGGCGAGTGCTCTACCACTTGAGCCACATCCCCAGCTCAGCCCCTTTTTGAAATTCATCCATGATGTATTAGTAAAGTATTTCTTTTAACTGCTGAGAAATATTTAATTTATCCATATGGAAGGACATTTGAATTGTTTCCAATTGGGGGCCATTATGATTACCACTACACATAGTAATGTCAAATCTTTGTGTGGGTATTTGCTTTCATTTCTCTAGAATAAATATCTGAGAGTAGAATTCTTGGATCATATGGTTAAGTGCAGGCATACTTTTCTAACAAACTGCTAAACCTCTTTCAATTTATTAGAGGTTTAAGATGACATTCTCCCTAAAACTGTGATAATTAATCAAATATATATATATTTTATATATAACATTTTTCATTACCAAATCAAATCACTGATTTAGATATATGAAAATGTAAAAAGAAATACATTTGTATATTTTTTTTCAATTTTACATTCTACCTTTTCCTCTCAAGTTAGTCAGATATTCAGGTATGTTTTAGCAAGAACGAATAAAGCTTAAGAATTCTGCTTCAAGTCATAATCGAATAAGAGCAACTAAGTTTACCCCATTGTTTCAAGTAATTTAAAAAATGGCCAGGTCGGAAGGTGTATACCTGTAATTCCAACAAATTGGGAGGCTGAGGCAGGAGGATAGAAGTTCCAGCCCAGCTCAGTAACTTAGGCCCTAAGCAGCTTAGTGAGACCTGTCTCAAAATTAAAAAAACAAAACAAAACAACAACAACAAAAAAACAAAGGGCTAGGGATATAGCTCGGTGGTAAAAACTTCCTGGGGTTCAATTCCCAGTTAAAAAAAAAATTAAAAAGGACAAAATATATTAAACAACAGGTTTCAGACAATGGATAACAGGCAACACAAGACAATGACTCTACAGTTCCTGATCTTACTGCCTGAAGTTTCCAGGTCTCATATTGGCAGAGGAGAATTAAAAATAGGTCCCATGAGGCTTCCTGAGTTGAGGCGGCAATTGGTAAGTCCAAAATAGCTAGAAATTTCGGATCAGAAAACCAGAAAGAAGGGAGCTGCAGAAAAGTCCTCCCAAGTCTTTTGCTGTGTGTGGGGGTGTGTGTGTGTGTGTGTGTGTGTGTGACTAAACTATGGCCAGGAAAAGAAACACCAGAGAGGAATAGCTTGAATATTTTCAAAGATCACATGGGACTAGTCAGAATGTAAAGCCCTACTAAAAGAGTATCAGATAGTGTCCTTAGAAAGGCATTGACTTAGGTAATTAGGACAATTAGTAATTAGACTAAAGGCTTTTCTAGAAACACTCTAACAAAGATTAGCTTAAAAGGATCAAGCCAATTCCAAATAACTACATACCAGACTAAAGCCAAAAGATATACCTTTATAAGAATACAAAAAGTATAGCATCCAGCCATGTAAATCGCAATTTTTGTCATCCCATAAGCATTACCAGAGATGCGAAGAAACAGATAAATACAATCAACAGCAACTATCCTATTATATAATGGATGATAGGATTATAACACAAGCATGATGAAATACCTGTTATATATCATACACACATGCATATTTACAAGATAAAATAAATCATGAGTATGATGAGACCTCAGAACCTAAATAAAACTTTTTCTTTTCTTTTTTATTTTTTTGCAGTGCTAGGGATCAAATCCAGGGTCTCATACAAGCTAGGCAAGCACTCAACCATTGAGCTTTGCCCCCCAAACACTACGCTAAACAATTTCTAAAATAAAAACACACAAAGTAAGACTCTTAGCAAATTACACACTGAAGAAAGAAATGGATGAACTTGAAGACATACTAACTTAAAAACTAGATAAAATGAAATACATAAAATACAAAAAGAGGGAGAGAAAGCCTAAATTAATTGGAAGATGTGGAACAACATCAAGCAGCATAACAAGCTTAATTGCCATCTCAGAAGAAAGGAGGGTGAAAGCAAAACAAACAAAAAAAAATTGAATAAAGGCTAAAAGTTTCTGAAATTGACAGAAGACTATAAATATAAAGATACATTAAGCTTAACAAACCCCAAACAAAAAAATGAAAACCACACCAAAGCATATGATAATCAAATTGAGGGGAAAAAACAGAAAAATGAGAAATCAAAAAATTATTAAAAGCACTCAATAAGAAGAAGAATTCACTGTTAAGAGACTATCACTACAAGAAATGTTTAAAAGAAGGAAGAAGAAAAATGACACCACAGGAAATATGGGGTAGTAAAGAGAGCACAGATGGCCCAAGGAATTACCTGGCAATAGAAATTAGCAAAATACTAGTTCTGCCTATTCCTAATCAACCACTTATAAGAAGCAAGGCACCAATAGCAGTGGCACACATCTGTAATCCCAGTGGCTCAGAAGGCTAAAGTAGAAGGAACTCAAGTTTGAGGCCAGCCTCAGCAACTTAGTGAGGCCCTAAGCAACTTAATGAGACCCTGTCTTAAAAATAGAAAGGGTTAGGGATGTAATTCAGTGGTAAAGCACCTCTGGATTTAATCCCTAGATCCCTAGTACTCTCTCTCCAAGCTACAAAAAAAAAAAAAAAAAAAAAAAGAGAGAGAGAGAGAGAGAGAGAGAGAGGGCTGGAGCCAGCAGCAGAGTGCTTGCCTAGCAAATAAAATGAAAACATTTTGTCCATCTATAACTACAAAAAAAATTTTAAAGAGAGAGAGAGAGAAAGAAAGAGTGAGAGAGAGAAGCAGGAGCCAGGTGACTGCATGTATGATACTTAACAAACCTTTTTTGAAAACTAACAAATATAATGAGATTGACAACTAACAAATGTAATGGTTGCCCTTGATATTGCTAGAGAAAATGAAAAAATAAAAGAATTAACTCAGGAATTCCAATTCCCAGTTAAAGTACCCATAAATGACTGAAAGCATCTTTGTATGCTCTGAAGAAGACCCTTACTTTCCTTGACAGGCTGAGACTGCTGAAAATCAGTTTATTCATGCAATCAGTTTCAGAATCTCATCCTGTAATTGGCTGAATTTCAACAAAGTTGAAGTCCTAACTTCACAGGTATTTCTTGTTAAAGTGAGGGTACTGTTTGGGAAGGAATGGGATCATGAAAGTTGAAATGGAAATGTGTAGGAAAAGCTTGATGAAGCTGGGGACACTATACCTCTAAATTCCGGTGAGTAGAAGACAATTCTACACCATGGTAGGAAGGAATTGATCTCTGCACTGACTGAGCAAACAGTAACAACTTCCTGGAGGCAGCAGACCTCCTCAAGACCCAATCTTTAACTTTTTTTGCTTCTAGACCTAAAAGTAGACTTGAACCCAGAAGGCTGCTTAAGGTAAAGTACCAAGTGAGAACCACGAGAAGGTACATTACATGCCCAAAAAACTATCTGAATTTTCTAATTTATACAGACAGAATGTGGGGAACACATATGAACATGAATATTAAAAAGATACTAATAGATTGTGAGAATATGGGATAATGGTAGAAACAAGGACTAATGTTGAATAAAGCTGGATTAACAAATTTATTCATAAGGACTAAGGACAGATTCTGAGTTTAATGCTGCTGCTTAGGAATTTAAAAAGGGCTCTAACAGTTGTTTAGTTGCTTGGCTAAAATATGAACCAAAAGACAGCCCACAGTGAGTTGAAAATGCCAGCTTTGATTTTTTTTTTTTTTTTTTGAGAGAGAGAGAGAGAGAGAATTTTTAAAAAATATTTATTTTTTAGTTTTCGGCAGACACAACATCTTTGTTTGTATGTGGTGCTGAGGATCGAACCCGGGCCACATGCATGCCAGGCAAGCACACTACCACTTGAGCCACATCCCCAGCCCGAGAATTTTTTTTAATATTTATTTTTTACTTTTCGGTGGACACAAATCTTTATTTTTTTATTTTTATGTGGTGCTGAGGATCGAACCCAGCGCCCCGTGCATGCCAGGTGAGCACATTACAGCTTGAGCCACATCTCCAGCCCCAGCTTTGATTTATTTTACAGGAAGAAATCCAAAGATTTACAGATATTGGAATGTTAGAGTGGGGTTTCTCATGTAGCACACAAACAATAACTGGCTTATTAACCTAAGTACTGGTGTCACCTTCTTCAATCATCATTTTTGCAAAAAACTTATTGTACAGTAGGTGTTCAATGATTATGATCCAAAGTTGAATGAACCATATAGTAAATATCCTATCAGTCTTTGACAGTTTGAAAAAGAGAAGTAGTAGTATACTCTAAGTAACTTTATGCTATACAATGAATAAAGCAGAAAAACACATATATATAGAGAAGGCTTTGGGGTAACTCACTAATTTAGTGTTCATCTATCTGGAAAAGTATTTTAAAATAGGATTTTCAGTCTTAAAAATCAAAGGATGAATGAATATAAATCCATCAAAAAGATTACGTACCTCACTCAGCATTCTTAGGAACTACAAGAAAAAGACACAGCGTATGGGGCTGGGGATGTGGCTCAAGCGGTAGCGCGCTCGCCTGGCATGTGTGCGGCCCGGGTTCGATCCTCAGCACCACATACAAACAAAGATGTTGTGTCCGCCAAAAACTAAAAAAATAAATATTAAAAATTCTCTCTGTCTCTCTCTCTCTCACTTCTCTCTTTAAAAAAAAAAAAAAGACACAGCTTAAATATGATTCTTACCTCTTATAGAAGTGTAAATTAGTTATGGAGTTAAGACAAGTAACCATAATGAATAACTAAAATATTATTTGTTAAATACATGGTATAATCATTTGCTGCTATGATCACTTTTCAAAGGTATCACATAAAAACCTATACTTTTGGTCACTTTTTTTACTTGTATCCTCAGGAGTTCTACTATTTTGTTTGGCACTGGTGTGTAAAATAATTCAGTAAAGAAGCTAGAAGAGGGGTGGGGATGTAGCTCAGTTGGTAGAGTGCTTGCCTCACATGCATGAGGCCTTTTTTTGAAAAAAAATAAAAACCAACATTATTTTTTAGTTGTAGTTGGACACAATACCTTTATTTTGTTTATTTTTATGATGTGCCGAGGATTCAATCCCCAGGACCACACACACACACACACACACACACACATGCAGCAGCAGCAGCAGCAGCTAGAAGAAAGAAGGAAAAAGCTTTACCCACTTTTTTTTTTTTAAATGTGCTATAAGCATCAGTAATTTAAGAAACAGAAGAGACACAAGGCAACACAATCAGTTCATTTGGACAGTTTTCTTTTTCTTCAAGGCTATCTTTTTTATTTTTTTTAAGAGAGAGAGAATTTTAATATTTATTTATTTTTTTAGTTTTCTGCGGACACAACATCTTTGTATGTGGTGCTGAGGATCAAATCGGGCTGCATGCATGCCAGGCAAGCATGCTACTGCTTCAGCCACATCCCCAGCCCAAGGCTATCTTTTTTAAAAAAAAAAAAAAACAAAAAAAAAAAACAAAAAAACATTTATTTTTTAGTTGTAGTTTGACACAATACCTTTGTTTATTTTTATGAGGTGCCGAGGATCAAACCCAGGGCCTCGCACATGCTAGGCAAGTGCTCTACCACTGAGCCACAACCCCAGCCTCTCTTCAAGGCTAGCTTGATTTTGAAGGAGACTGGAATGGAAACAGGAGAGGATAAATAAAATTAACAAAAGAATAAAATTACAGAATTTCCCATATTTGAAATCCTCTAAATGAGACTTCAGATGATTAAAAACTTATATTTTTCCATCTGTAATGAAAAGTTTCAACTACAAAAGCTTGTAAAGTCCAAGTTTCCAGAATACATTGAAATTAGAGACCAAGAAAAGAAAAAGTAGAACCATCACAAACTTCCTTTGCAGGGAAACTCTTCCTCTTTATATTATCACTGTGGAAAAATAAGCTTGCAATATCAATTGCCCGCTGAGGAAGAATTTCTCTTTTTGCATGTGTCTGACAGATGACTTCATAGCTGAAACAGTGGCATTACCACATGCCCAAAAAGCAAGAAAGCTATCTTGAACCCACCTGTACTCACAAACAGAAGAAACCTAAAAGTTACACAGATCTGTGCTCCAAACTTCCCAGTCTATGACTGGACAGATGTTAGCTGGCCCAATCTACTAGGAAGGTACTCTGGAAGAGAAAAATTGGAGTTTATTCAGGTTGTACCTATCTATTCCTCTCTGGTTTTATACTCAATAAAATTGAAGTCTTCCTTCTTTTCTCTCTCTCTTTAGGCAAGCCCTCTACCAACTGAGCTATATCCCAGCCCATTTTCCTTCTTTTCTCTAAATCTAGTTTTCAACTGGTTATACTAGAAGGAGGGATAAGTAATTAAGCACCCTCATATTCCAACATCATGTAAAGGTTCCGTTTGTTAGCTTTAGTTATATAAATGTGAGTCACATAAATCACTCCCTGCCAAAAGACCTTTCAAATTTAAAAAGATAAACAAAATTATTAATCACAGCATCTTAGATTTGAGAGAAATAGAGATCAATTTAATTCACGGATGGGCAAGCACAAAGAAACAGAAAAAAGCTACACTATTTATTATCATTAATAAATCAATTTTATATAGTTCAATAGCAGAGTCAAAAAGGGAAGTGCTTTTTAAGCTGCTTATACCTTTTTGGTACACTGAGATCTTTTCATAAGGTTATTGTGTCTTGTATATTACTTGAAGTCAATTTCATAGAACATTACTTCTAGGAACGGTGTGTACAAATTATAAGAATAGTTTAAAGAAGTAGAAATCACTGAAGATTTAACAAGCCAACAAAGACAATATAAAAGATAAGCCTTAACCCTTAAAGTACTGGGTAGGTTTGAAATAGAAATAAGATAATGGCTTTCCAAGTGAGAATAACATGAACAAAAGCATGATGGCAAGAAATAAAACAGAGGTGTGATATATAATAGAGTATGGTGTAAAGAAACATTGTCTAGAAGAGAACTTTGTAGGGTATTTTCATAAATGCCCTCTGGTAAGAAATTATCATTCTTGGTAAAAAAGCATAAAACATTCTGGATGAATTTTAATAAGCTTAGAAAAACTCTTCTGGGAACTGAATTTATCTACCTACTCAGCTGACAGTCAAGAGTCTAAAGAGCTTTAACCAAATATTCTTTTCTTGTTTTCTCTAACCATTCTTGCTTTTCTATAAATGTCTCCATCAAGAAAGAAATCTTTGAACTGGCCTGCTTCATTTTCATACCTCACAGTAAGTCTGAAATAAAACTTTCACATGTTCTCATGACAAAATATCTTAAAAGCTTTTTCTTAACAATTGAAAAATATAATTATCAAATCAAAGAGTTGTATCAAAGTCACAATTCTTTAGTCAGAAGAAATATAACCAAAATAAAAACAAGAAAGGCTAAGAATGTTCATAATGGAAAGAAAAAAATCTAATAAAAAAAATAATACTCCTGAAAACCCAAGGAAGTTGAAAGGAGTTTAAGAAACAAATGGCTTGCTTTAGGGAGGTTATATTTTGATTCAAAATAAATCTGACAATATTTTGAAGAACAGTAGCACTGTAGAAAATACAAAGAAGTTCAGAGCTGAGAAGAAGAGAATTTAAGATGTTTTTCTGGGTATTAAGATTAGATTCTTAAGCTGGGGCTGGGACTCAAAGGCAGAGTGCTCGCCTAGCACTGGGTTCAATCCTCAGCACCACATAAAGTAAAACAAAGCATAATAACATGAACAAAAGACATTGGGTCCACCTATAACTAAGAAATTTTTAAAAATTAGATTCTTACTGGGGATTAAATTCAAGGCCTTGTGTAAACACACATTCCCATCACTGAATTATACCTCCAGCCCCTCAAAATATATTCTTCTTTTCCCCCAAAGAATATTAATATTTATTTGAAAATAGCAGAACACTGCAATGGCAATAGCAAAGCCATACTGGTACTGCATGTGTCATACTGAACTATGGGTACACTCAAAGAAGCTGAGACAAGGAGAAGTTTTTAAGGACAAAAATGAGGAGAATCACATTGGCTATTTTGAAACAATAATCTTTGAGGCTGAACAGAAGCTGCTGAGCAAAAGTCACTGTAGAAGTATTTTCTTTTTTTAAATTCATGACAGTAGAATGAACTCAAAATACATTCTTAATCATATATCAACTGGTTGACATTCAGTAGTCACATGGTATAAAGGGCAAGGACAAATACATCTTAAGTACATACTAAATGACATGAAAAAAAAAAAAAGATAATTTCCCCATGATACTAAGAAGCAGAATGCTGAAACAGAGACATAAAAAGCCACATTTTGGGGAGCGGGGAGGGGGGATAGTAGAGGATAGGAAAGGCAGCAGAATACAACAGACACCAGAATGGCAATATGTAAATCAATGGTTGTGCAACTGATGTGATTCTGCAATCTGTATATGGGGTAAAAATGGGAGTTCATATCCCATTTGAATCAAAGTGTGAAATATGATATATCAAGAACTATGTAATGTTTTGAACAACCTACAATAAAAATTAATTTTAAAAAAAAGCCACATTTTGTTTTTGAATTTGTTTTTGTGATGGGGTCTTGATATGTTGCTCAGACTGGTTTTATTTCCACTGAGCCACATCCCAACCCTTTTTATTTTTCATTTTGAGACAGAGTCTTGCTAAATTGCTAAGAATGGCTTTGACCTTATAATCTTCCTGCTTCAGCCTCCCAAGTTGCTGGGATTACAGGCAAGCTCCACTGTTTCCAGCATGCAGACTGATTTTGAACTTGTGAGTTCAAGTGATCCTCCCATCTCAGCCTCCCAAGTAGCTTGGACCATAGGCACCATACCTGGCAAGAGCCAAGATTTTGTTTTATATATTGACTTATAGTTATTTCTAGAATATATGCCTAAGAATTGAATATCATCAATATGTTCTCTCCTATTAGGATACATGACTGGGATTTAAATTTTTTAAAAAATTGTTTTCTCTGATTTCTTGATATCTTTTATGTGAAACAGTGAACAAATTAAATCTAAGTTTAAAACATAATAGTGCCCTCGATGATCACTAAATACTTACGATGGTCGATCCTCAAGAATCAAGGCAGTGGTAGAAAGTGGCTCAAATTCAAAATTCTTTCGTCTTGAAGACTGAGGTGGTGGTTTACAGGTCCTCCCTGTTCGTGCTTCATACTCCTATGGTACATGAGATATGGTTTATGTAGAGATTTTCTCGATTTTCAGTTCATATTATTAAATCTGTATCATTAAAGATATTATAATAAAAATATATATGTCACAGATTAATTTTGTAAAAATATCAGGAAGCTAAAAAATAAGTCGTATTTTTCCTGAAGCAACCTAAATTATGAATTTATTTTACATACAAAGTATCAAAGTGTGTAAGGAGAAGAAAAGATAGAAATAAACTCAATTAGGAAAAGATTTAAGGACATGCTTTTTATTATCTTCTATGGTATCAAATATCCAAGTCCAGCTTTCAATAATCCGTGAGCAAATAAATCTATTTTCTAAAGCTTTAGTCAAATCAACCATGGAAATGTTGAGATAGAATACAGACAATTCTGTTGTAATATTTTGAAAAGCTTTCTTCAGGATAACACTGAACCTCAAATCAAATGGTGGTTTTGGATTTTAACCCTCTGTGCACCTAACTACTATGAATATACTACTTACTCCATATTTTACACTTTACCATTTTATCCAAAAATATGGCCCAAAACTCTGTCAAACAATTAACTAAAACTAAGAAACTTTCTATAATGTTTCTCTAACTCACTGAAACTGATAATCCTATTAAAAGAAATAAATTAACATAATATGCTCTTTTTTATTTTTATTTTCTTTCGTGGTACTAGGTATTAAACCCATGGGTGCTTTACCACTGAGCTACATCCCTAGGCTCCCCCTTTATATTTTGAAAAAAGGTCTCGCTAAATTGAAAAGCCTGGCCTCAAACTTACAGTCCTTTTGCCTTAGCCTCCCAAGTCACTGGGATTCCAAGCATGCACCACAAGCTTGCCTCTCACTCCATTCCCTGGAAAAGGATGGTTATTTATTCTTAGCATACAAGATTTTGTTTTTGTTTTTGGAAGTGCTGGGAATCAAACCCAGGAGCTTCTGCATTCTGGGCAAGTGCTCTATCACAAAAGCACATCCCCATTCCCATAATATGTTCTTGATGAATGCATTTAAATTTTTCTATTTGAGCATTCTTTCATAAATGTTCATAACTTTATGAAATTTATGTGCCAAAGATCAGTAACAAATATACTAGCTTGGAATTTACAGAACCCACTCTTCCCCTTTCTAAAAAACCAAGTGAGCATCTGATTATCAATGGGTACCAATTATATTTTTCATGAAATTCTCAAAGATTATTCAATGATTTTATGAGTTACACAAGTTGACTAGAGGTTTGAGACGACATTAATATATATGAAGAAAATGGTCAGATGTTTCACTTATTATAATGTTACTTAACTACCATGGCCTATAATTATTTTTATTCTAGTTTTACATCTTCTCCATCTCTAGTATTACATCTCAAAGACTATTTCTCCCTACTAATCAAACAATTACAAAATGTGAATCGATGGCTCTATCCCTCTTAAAAATTTGGTGAAATTGATGGGGCTGGGGTTGTAGCTCAGTGGTAGAGTGCTTGCCTAGCACGTGTGAGGCCCTGGGTTCGATCCTCAGCACCACACACAAAAATATATAAATAAAATAAAGGTCTTGCATCCAACTACATGTAAAAAATAAATTTACAAAAATTTGGTGAAATTGGGATCAGAACTGGGGCAAAAAAATGATGAATGTTATTTAAATATGTAGAAAATATTGAAATGGAACCAGCAAAGGGCAACATGAAAAGGTATAGATCAGGGAAACACATTAATCTTACTGAATAGGAAAAAATGGGAAAATGAGATTGGAAAGGTATAGGTTAAATAACACGAGCCTTTCATTGGCAAAAATATTTAGACAAAATTCATCATGAACAAACTAGATAAAAAAATGAAAGTTTAGGAAAACCAAAGCTTTGATGAAAATAGTCTTTCATAAAAAAATTAACAAAGTAAGTACATATTTAATATAGAATGCAACTCAAAGTGAAGCAGCTAGAATATCATTTTATGTATGTACCTGAAGAATGACCTTTGTATACACAGAACTGCCACTCAAACATTTCACATGAAATTCAGAAGTTGAGGTCTACCATTTCCAAACATATATGCTTACAAAAAAATACTAGATTTCTAGAGGGCAATAATTTAAAACATAAAAACATGGTATTAATTCATTGTTATCTGAAAATTATATAAATATCTATACCTTGAGTAGCTCAAGTATTTGCTGAGTAAATTAAGATACCATTCTAAGGTGATTAGAATTGTGAATTATTTCAGAAATAGTAAAGTATCAAATACCAACAATTTCAAAATTGATTACTATTTATTAATTGAGATGTTTTTATTACAAATAACAGAAAATCCAACTCAAACACGTTCAGGTGAATTCATCAGATATTAGAACTAAATATTCCATATGGTTAGCTAACTTTGGAATTTTTTTGACTAAGGTGTACAAACACCAGAGTCTTTGCTTCTCTAATATTCGCAGAAATGTGCTCTATCATATTATTTGGATATATGATTAAAAATTTAAATAGTTTTCACATACATTCCTAAAACTTATATATGCAAATTGGCAAAAAGGGGAAGGGGACTACAAGTGTGGTGCAGTGATGGAGCACTTGCCTACCATGTGCAAGGGTTGGAACCCCAGCATTGAAAAACATTTTTTTATTTCTTTAGAAACAGAGTACAGACTTTTGCTTAGTGAACTGGGTAATTCACACCAACTTTCTCACTAAAGACAACCTCTGCGATTCCTGACAAAGGGGATACAAGGTAAGCTTAATGATCATAATTATTGTGGTGTCTGGTGGCAATTCTGGTGGGGTTCTTTCTTCTTTTTTTTTTTTTTTTTGCCTTTTCTTTTTGGAAAGGACACCCCCCTGCCTTTTGGTAGAATTCGTGGAATTCTTTGTCTTTTCTGTTTTGGAAGTAGAGGATTGAACCCACGGCTTTGCAAATGTAAGACAAGTCCTTTGCTGCTGAGCTACATCCCAGCCTCCTGGTGGCAATTCTGAAAATCAGTGTTGGAAGTGGGAACTCAAATAAAGCTTACTGTTTGGAAAGGCAAAGGGTACTAGAATTTTTGACACAAAATAGCAAAAAAGAAATCCTTTCACTAAGAAAAAACACCAGAATATGATCTAGCAGTTCTATTCCGTCTTTTAGCTGAATACCAACCTATGTATATAAAATGTGAAACACTACAAAGCTGGGCCAAAAAAAAAAAAAAAAAGATAGAAAGAAAGAAAAAAATTCGGGGGCAAAAATAATTATTGGGGATCTGTGACCCAACAGTTCTCAGAGCTCATTCAGGGCTACGAATTTGAATTATTCACATTGTCATGAACCAGAATGGAAAGTCATCACTGAATACAGAGGATACTCAGAAAAGAAGACCCTCCAGAAAGTTTGTTTGCTGAATATAAGACACTGTAAATTTTAGATTGTTGAGTACTAAATAATGTATGACTTTGTTCTGCCCAGCAGTAAAGTTGCATATGCGTCAGTATGAATCTTTTATGGCTTATATTACAAACATTTTTTTTTAGTTCAGGTCTAGAATAACTTTCTTTAGAACTAACTTACCCCACAACTAAGAAATTATCAATGAGCTTACTTTCTTTTGCACTGTTTAATCTACAATTAACAACCTCCAGTAAAAATTTCAGATCTTGAATATTAGAAACTACAAAAGAATCATAAATGAATTTAAAGATAAAGCAGTAGAACCTATCCAAAATTAAGCACAGAAAGAGAAAAGAGTGGAAAAACATAAGCAGAATTTTAGAAAGTAATATAAAGTAGCATAAAGTACGTGTAGCTGCAGTCTGGGGAGAAACATAGTTGAGGAAATAATGGCTAAAAATTTTCCAAATTTTGTAATAAATATATCCACAGATCCAAGAAATTAACCAAATTCTAAGCAGAATACAAATAAAACTACACCAAAGGACATCATAATCAAATTGATGAAAGCATGTTAAAAAGAAATATTTAGAAGAACTAAGAGGAAAAAAGCAATTATGTAAAAAAGGATTGAATCGAAAATGACTACAGACTTTTCTGAAATCATGCAAGTCAAAAGGCAATAGAACAAATTGCTGCAACCACTCTGGAAAGCAACATGGACATTCCTCAAAAAACCTGGAACTAAACCACCTTTGCAGTTACCCCACTCCTTGGCATACACCAATAGGACTTAAAATAGGACTTAAAATACTATACACCAATAGGACTTAGCATACTATAGTGATACAATCACATAAATGTTTATAGCAGCTCAATTCACAATAGCTAAGCTATGGAAACAACCTAAATGCCCTTGAATAGATGAATGGAAAAAGAAAATATACACAATGGAATATTACTCAGTCATAAAGAAGAATGAAATTATGGCATTTGCCAGTAAATGGATGGAACTGGAGGCTATCCTGCTAAGTGAAATAATAATAATCCCCCAAAACAAAGGCAGAATGTTCTCTCTGATATTCAGAAGGTAATACACAATAAGGGGAGGAGGATAGAAGTTTATTGAATTAGACAAAGGGGAATGAAAGGAAGGGGGTTAATGGGAATAGGAAAGATAGTAGAATGAATTGTATATAACTTTCTTATGTTCATATATGAATACACATCAATGTAACTCCACATCATGTACAACCACAAGAACGGGAAGTTATCCTCCACATATGTATAATATGTCAAAATACACTCTATTGTCACATGTATCTAAAAAGAACAAATACAAAAAATTTTTAAAGGCAATAGAAAAATCTTTAAATTTTTGAAAGGAGGGAGGAAATAACACCAAACCTGTTGACAGAATTTTATACCAAGAAAATATCTTTCAAACATGAATGTGAAATGAAACTATTTTTCAGACAAGTAAAAGCTAAGAGAACTTTTTTGGGGGTCAGGGTACTGGGGATTGAACTTGGGGTGCTTTCCCATTAAGCTACATCCCCAGCTCTTTTTTTAAAAAATTATTATTTTTCATCTAGAGACTAAGTTGCAGAGGCTGGCTTTGAACTCATGATCCTCCTGCTTCAGTTTGCCAAGTTGCTGGGATTACATGCATGTGCCACCATGCCCAGCAGCTAAGAGAATTTATTGTCTATAGACATGCAAGGTATTTTAAGGGAAATTCTTCAGGCAGAAAAATCCACATGGAAATGTGGATTTACATGAAAAAATAAAAATACCAAAAATAATAAGTATGGATAAACATACTTTACTCATTGTTTTAATTTTTAGAGGATATATGACTATTTAAAACCTAACTATGTCAATAATTAGATGGTGGTGCATGCCTGTAATCCCAGCAGCTCGGGAGGCTGAGGATCACAAGTTCAAAGACAACCTCAGCAAAAGTAAGGCACTAAGCAACCCAGCAAGATCCTGTCTCTAAATAAAATACAAAATAGGGCTGGGGATGTGGTTCAGTGGTTGAGAGCCCCTGAGTTCAATCCCCAGTTCCCTCCCCCACCAATGTAAAAATCCTTAAAATACAATATTAGCAAATTAAAATCAGTGACATATAAGAAGAACCATACACCACAACCAAGTGGGATTTGCCCCAGGTATACAGAGGAAGTTCAATATTCAAAAACCAATTAGTGTAATTCATCACATCAATAAGCTAATGAAGGAAAAAAATACATGGTTGTATCAATCGATTCAGAAAAAAGCATATAACATAATCCAATACTCATTCATGATAAAAACTCTCAGAAAACTAGGAATAGAATGAACTTCCTCAACTTGATAAAGAAAATCTACAAAAAAAAAAAAAAACTCCTTACAGTTAGCATCATACTCAATAGTGAGAAACTAAAATTTTTCTCACTAAGATCAATAATAAAACAAAATATCTCCTTTCACCAACGCTTTTCAGCATTGTTCTGAAATCCCTGGCTAATGCAGTAAAATAAGAGGGAATAAAATTTTATATTGGTTGGGAATAATAAATAAAACATAGATGACAAGATCACCCATGGAGAAAGTCCAAAAGAATCAATGATGACAACAACACAAAATTCCTGGAAATAAGCAATTACACAAAGTTACAAAATACAAGTTCAATATGCAAAAGTCAATCACTTGTATCAGAAAAATGATATAGGTATAAATTTAACACACACACACACAATGCCATATGAGGAAAACTGCAAAACTCTGATACAAGATTTTTTTTGAGAGAGAGAGAGAGAGAATTTTTAATATTTATTTTTTAGTTTTTGGCAGACACAACATCTTTTTTGTATGTGGTGCTGAGGATCGAACCCAGGCCGCACGCATGCCAGGCGAGCGTGCTACCGCTTGAGCCACATCCCCAGCCCCTGATACAAGATATTAAAAAGAACTACATAAATGGAGAAATATTCCATGTTTATGAATACAAAAGCTCAATCTTGTCAAGATGTAAAGTCTTCACAAATTGATCTAGAGATTCAACATAATCTCAAAGAAAATCTAAGCAAGTTACTCTGTGAATGACAATATAGTTCTAAAGTTTGTTTGGAGAGGTCAAATACCCTAGATAGCCAATTCAGGACTGAAAGAGAAGTCAAGAGGACTGACACTACCCAAATTCAAGACTTACCATAAAACTACAATAATCAAGAAACCATGGCATTGGTAAAAGGATAGACAAAGAGGTCAATGGAACAGAATACAGATCCCAGAAATAAACCCACATAAATATAGCCAAATGGTCTTTTACTAAGAGGCAAAGGCAATACAAAGGAAGTTAGGTCACTGAAGGTATACTCATGAAGGGGAAATGGGTATACCAACCCTTTTCTCTCTCTGCTTTCTAACTCAAAGGCTAGGACTCATTTTTATTTATATGCCAAGAATTTAAACCGTGTTTACTGTATTATACACAGTTAATATTTGTTAAATAAGTTATGTATTCATTGAAATGAAAGCCAGATGATCTTAAAGAAGAATCCAGGATGAGTTCAAAAATTTGTTTATCAGGTTCTGCTAAAGAAAAGGCCTAGGGTCTGCAAACTTGAAGTCACACACTGAGTTGGTAGCAAATGTTATTCTACCACATTCTGGTGACTTGTGTTTTATACCTAACGGTACATACCATAAAGAAGGTGTAGCAGATGCCTTCAAATCACTTCTTAAAGAAGTAAAATATGGGGATTTGGAAGAAGAAAGAATAGAAAGAAGGAAGGAAGAAAAGGTAAAATAGCCTGATATATACACTGATATCTATACACTAACTTGAATTTGAGGGTTTAGTAGACAATGAAAACACTATCCTTGAAGAGTTAGTGTTAAACCACATTAGTAAGTAAACTCTCCATTCCTATATATTGTAAAGAGTTTATAGAGAACCAGAAGAATGTTTCAGAAACAAAAAAACAAACAAGAAACCTCTACATGTTTTTACCACCTCAATACCATATCTGGCAGGGTGTGGTGGTACACTTCTGTAATCCCAGTAACCCAGGAAGCTGAGGCAGGAGGATCACAAGTTTGAGTCTAGTCTCAGTAACTTAGCAAGATTCTGTCTCAAAACAAAAAATAAAAAGAACGGGGTGGGGGGTGGGCTAGGATTGTGGCTCAGTAGTATAGTGCTTGCTTAGCATGTGTGAGGCACTGGGTTGTATTCTCAGCAGCACATACAAATAAATAAAAGTTCACCAACAACTAATAAAAATATTTTTTTAAAAAAAGGACTGGGGGTGGGCTGGGGATGTAGCTCAGTTGGTAGAGTGCTTGCCTTGCATGCACAAGGGCCTGGGTTAAATCCCCAGCCCACGCCCCCCACAAAAAAACAAAAAACAAACAAAAAAAAGGACTGGGGATGTAGCTCAGCTTAATGCTCAGTACAATAACAACAACAAAAAATTCTGCCCAACATAAAAGAACCTCCTAACACCACCTCATCCAAGCTAGGGAAACCATCATCATGCTTGGGGTGAAAAGGCCAATTATGATGCCTTTGCTGATCCTAAATTTTATTCCAGAATCTGTAAATTAGGAGAGAGAAAACCCATACCATATTTCAAACTTAACCAAAACCTTGGGCCTTTTTAAGGTGACAAGAGATTAGGTAAATAAAGGTGAAAACAAAACATAAAGAGTGCAATAATTTTAAGGACTTTTCAAACATTTAATCATTCTGGTATATACAGGAGTGCCTTAGTAAACTTCATTTTGGCAGTTATTAGCACAATTTTGTTTGTTTACTCTAATTTGAAGCCTGACATAATAAACAAAACTGAGATAAAGACAGAATGAATAAAATTTTAAATTTCATATGCAACTGTATGCATGTAATCAAACAACAGGGCCTCAGTATCTCCTAACTACAACTTATTTATTTCTAAGTCTCTATTTCTGATAATAGAAAAAAGTTTCCCTCAAAATTCTAGACTAACGTCAGGAAACTTAAATGCTTTGAATTCTTTCTGTCTTCTTTAATTAATTTAAGCTCCTCTTTTGGGGTTGATACATCTCCCATGTTCCAGAAGCAAAGGACCAGAATTGTTATGAGTTCATCTCTTAATCTTCAAAGTATACAAATTAACTTTTTTGAAAGCCATTTTATTCATACATAGCATATACATAATTTATCAATTCTGAATAAAGAACACACATGCAGCTAGAAAGGTAGTTTTATTCACTACCTTTCAAGGTGACAACAAATTAGATAGATGAAGGTGAAAACAAAACATGCAAGGGTATAATATTTTAAGGGACTTTTTGAAAATAAATTCTGAAAACAGTCCAGCCTCTCCACAATTTAACAATGAGGAAGAAAGTACTTTATTTTTGTAATACTTATCCAAATTTTACACCAAGAGCATTACCAATTAACTTGTTTTCAAATATTATAATACTACAAACACTAATAACATTAGTAACCAGAAAAATTAAACTCTAACATTTTCAAACTGTTATATATTTAACCACTACTCACAAAGCATGCATATGCTAGTCTTTCTATGTTATTATTCTTAAAAGTTTAAAAATTTCAAAATCAAAGGCTTAACTGAGAAGAATGACCTATTCTATTTTTGGACAGTCTAAAGTGCCCAGATTAAGAAATCAGTATTTTAAAACTTTTTATCCTTGCTTGGCAAGTTGTGTGAAAGTGATGTAACAACTTAACTAAAACTTATCTAACTCAGAATGGCATATATGCTGAAAAACTTGCACTGTCATCTAAGTACTACAATCTTGTTTTCATATGAAGGATACCAATATAAAAATAGTGTCTAACCCAAAAGAAATAATATTCACTTTCTACTGAAAGAATGTCAGTTTGACATGAATAGGGTATACTCAATCTACAATGTAACTGTATTATATGTAACATGGCTCATTTGAAATTATTTTCACTTGTAGTTTGAAGGTCAGATAGCAAACTATCTGTATTCCAACTTTCTCTATCACAAAAACCAAAACCCAGGCCAATTGAACTAAAATATAACTGAAATACTATTTATAATTAATAGATGCAATTTTTATCATGGCTCACCAACTGGTTCAAAAGGCCACAAGTAGGAATTTCATACCTGCAAGAGAACACATGTGATAATACTCAAAAAATAATACCATAAATGTTGTTGTGATTTGGGAATTGATCATGAAGTTAAATGCCAAGCTGGGGCTGTGGCTCAGCAGTAGAGCGCTTGTCTTGCAAGTGTGAGGCCCTGGGTTTGATCCTCAGCACCACATAAAAATAAATAAACAAATAAAGATTTTGTGTGCATCTACAACTAAAAGAATATTTTTAAAAAATACATATAAAAAAAGTATAACCAACTTTCACTTAGAAATTTTATGTATCTTTGAAAAATTATGTAAAACACATAGTTAAATTTTATATAAAAGTATATTAATTATTATGTATATGGTGATAATTTGTTCTTGAAATAAACTGGAAAAAATTATATATGATAAATACAATATATGTAAAAATATACATATTTGAAAATAATTATATAATGTTTTTCATATAAAAAATGAATTTTAAAAGGTCTAAAAATGTGACAGGAAACTGAAATGATATATTATCCTTTAATGTTTTATATTTTATAAAGAAAAAATAAAGTGTTATGTCATTAGTAATTAATAGAGAAAAGTTATATAAATCAAAGCTTACTTTCCTATTTACTTAGTGAATAATCTTACAGAGATTTTTCCATTAAAATTTTAGAAAAAAGAATTATGGCCCAATAATTTCATTATACTCATACTTCAGAATATAGCAAATTCTTTCTGAACACTTGCTTTATTATACAATGAGGGGTTGAAATTGTAGCTCAGTGGTAGAGCACTTGCCTTGCAAGTGTGAGGCACTGGATTCGATTCTAGAACAACATAAAAACAAATAAAGGCACTGAGCCCATACACAACTAAAAACATTTTTTAAATTATTATACAATGAAATAATATTACCACTTTAATATCCTAATAAATCTTACTGCTTTGCCACTCAAAAAGCAAGTGAGGCACCTAGAAAATTCAAAGGGATTTATTTTTATCTTAATACTTTTAGCACTTCTTCATTTTTTTCAGGCAGTTTTACACCTGAATTGCTGGCTACCTTTTCATTTTCTACAGTCTTAATAGACAAAGACCCTATCTTAAAATATAACAGATTAACATTCTTCATGACTTCACTAGTAATGTGTTCCTTTTTAATCAGATTCTAAACATAAAATACACTTGAAAGGAGTACATGATAAAGAATCTTAAAGTTTTATATTTATAATATTTTACAGAATTCAAAGATTAAAGCTGAGAAAAAAATGTTTTTAAGTTGGAACAGAGACAAAGTTGCAAATTTACCATTGCTATAAAGAAAAAACATGCCCATTTTGAAAATGGCAATTGCAGGGAAGAAGACAATATATATTATGAGGGTGGAAAGGGGTAAGAGGAACAATGATCTGACTATCCATCATGCCCCCAAGACAACACACAGAAATATGAAAAAGGCACCAAAAATACAGACTAGTACCTACACACAAAAGGAAAGTTCAAAAATTGAAATAAACGGTTAAAAGAAATTATCATCTAAAAGGTACAGAGAAGGGACTGTAGCGAATGGCAACCACATTTCAATTCCACTTCTTCTTCTCATACAGATAACTGGTGTTCTTTACCTGACTACTCATCAAATTTTTATATAATAGAGATAAAAGAGAGAAATGTAAGGCCATCGTTTTCCAAAATGAAAACAACAGATTAAAGGAAAACAGAATATCACCGAAGACAGTTATTCAATCAGTACATGACCTAGGGACCCAAAGTAAGAAAATGCTGCAGTGTATTAATTTACATAGATATAAAAATATTTTTTAATGGACAGAGTCAAGAATACCTTTACAAACTTTAAATAGTAAGAATACTGTTTGGCCTCTAGAGGGCGAACTTGGTCTTCTGGAAAAACACCAGTTCCCTTCAGACTTAAAATAAAAAAGAGGAGGTAAAACTTAAAGTGTCACAATAGCAGAGGTTCCCAATCTTTATTGGTTAACAATTCTCTTAGTATCTCAGTAATTTTTTTCCCATGCTGGGATGGAACCCATGACCTCATGCACACTAGTTAAGCCCTGTACTTGGGCTACATTCCCCAGCCCTCAGCAAATTTTTTTTTTTAATTTTTTTTTTCATCTTTCACACATTTGATTCAAGTGAGTTATGCACTTCCATTTTTACCCCAAATACAAATTGCAGAATCACATCAGTTACACATTCACAATGCTTACATAATGCCATATTAGTGACTGTTGTATTCTGCTGCCTTTCCTATCCCCTACTATCCCCCCTCTCCTCCCCTCCCATCTTCCCCCTCTACCTCAGCAAATTTTTTTATAGCACCTCCTAAGTCAAAACAAAGAAATAATGGTTCTGTTTAATATGTAGTTATCTCCAACTTATTTAATAAGAATTAATATCTTATCACTAAGTAAACATTAAAGTAATACACTTAAGTTGAAGTTTTACTTCATTCTTAAATAACCAGAATAAATTACTAATTGATCTTAAATGCCTATCATATACTGTATACTTTCTCAAACTCTAAAATCAGATTATAAAACATCACCCCCATTTTCTGTCACATACTAATTTTTGTACAATATTTGCTTTTTATCACAGCAACCTAAGGAAAACCAGGCACAAAGTTATGATGTCACAAAAAAGTATGTAGTGCCATTTAATGTTGAAACTATGTACTTCTTCAGGTTACCAGTATTCACCATATCTGACAGATGTGGAGTAATAGTGAGCTTACCATAAAAAGTTTAAATATTGCATGATTCCCCTGTGTGTAAACTGCTGCACACCAGGGTACCTAGCACACAGTCTGGGAACACTCTAGTTTTACATTCAGCTGCTATATAAGCTTTTCTCTATTTCAATTAGTTGTAAATAAAATTAACTACCATGTTTTTAAGCAATGTTACAAAAAATACTTTTCTATATTACTTGGGAAACTATTTTTTTTCTTTTGAGCAATAAAAGGAACACTTAAATCCTTAGAGGAAGATTTTTTTTCCAATTTGAATGATGATTATTGCCTTAATGTGATTATGTTTATAGGTGTTGGCTATGTTAAATTTTGCAATTCAGGAGAAAAACAGGATATTTATTATGTATCTTTTTCTAGGCAATAACTTCTATGAACTTTAAAACACTGCACACTGATCCAGCTTCATTGACCCATTACTGAGAAACACAAATTCAGGAGTCAAATAAGATCTGAAAATCTTAGTAACTCAAAAATGTGGATATTAATATGGATATTAGAAGAACTGGTTTCTAAATTACTAGAAACAGACTGTGGCAACTCTTCTCGAAAGGTCCTTTGTTTAGATAGAACACTGGAAAAACAATTGAGTTCAACTGAATAATCTACTCAACTTGTGCTATAATATCAGTTCACAACTAGCAATATTTATAAAATCTGTACGACTGGCAAATGTTATCAAGTACAACTGGAAATCAAAGTATCTGTTAAGAGTGATTGGCTACTTTTTTTTCTTAAGCTATCCAAAGAATAATTGGGAAAGAAAATCAATGTTCTGCTACTTTAAAGAATTATCTCAACCATAAAATATAATCAAAATATTGTGGCCTTTTTTTAAAAAAAAATAAGATTACTGTAAGTATCTATGATCCTAAAAATTTTTATCTAGAAAAATGAAACTGAATACGGTCATTAATAAAAAGAATGCTTTAAAAATTATAGTAAACTACATAGCCATATAGTACTTACCTGCTGAATGATTCTGGAAGTTTTCTGAAGATTCTCTCTGGGAGGGACTTTACCAAATAATTTCCAACCAGGAGCACTATGGACAACTGATTTGAGTTCCTTTGTTCTTTTTGGGAAAAGGTTTCTGAAAAAGAGAAAAGTTACACAAATTATGTATTTTGTAACCAGGGAAATTTTAAATAGTAATTTAAAAATGATGTTTATTTCCAAAGAAAATAAAAAATAATTTTAAATAAAATTATCTCTATTATTTATACTGCTATTTCTTAACCGAACAAGACTCAATTAGGAATACTGGGTTTTCAAAGACCGAGTGTTTTCTCTCTTATGCTAATCGGTAATTTGTAATTTTGGGGTGGCGGGTGAGAGGGAAAGAATGAAGGAACTTTGGATTGTGCAGAGAGAAGTGAAGGGAGAAGAGGGGAGAGAGTGTGGAATGGGAAGGATGGTGGAATGAGATGAACATTATCATCCTATATACATGTATGATTACACTACTGGTAAGCCTCTACACCATGTTCAGCCAGAGGAGGGAGACGTTGTGCCTCATTTGTGTACAATATGTCAAAATGCATTCTACTATCATATATTACTAATTAGAATAAATTAAAAAATAAAAAAGAATATTGGGTTTTCATAAAGAAAAATGAAATTATATAATTTGTAGAAAAATGGATAGAATTGGGAACATTAGGTTAAGCCAAAAAAGCCAAACTCAAATTCAAGGGTCAGATACTTTCTCTCATAGGTGGAAGCTAGAGAAGAAAAAGAAAAAGAAAACTGTGGGCTGGGAAGGTGGATCTCATGAAAATCAAAGGAGATCAGAAGAGGAAAGGGACCTTGGGGAGGGATGAGGGAAGGTAAAGAGGAAACCCTGAGGAATAATACTGGCCAAGTTAGACTATTAAATTGTGTGCATTTACAAATATGTAACAACAAATCTCACCATCATGTATAATTCTAATGCACCAATAAAAATATAAAAAAGAACACCTGGCTTATATTAGAGGTATTAGAAGAATCATTAACAAAGATATTAAAGAGATAAACAATTAGGAGAAAAATGACAGTTGTAAATATTTGCTTTTAATTGATAATTCATATACTTGACAATAAAGCCAAAATTTGGGAACAAAAAAAATGTTTAAGAGAACCTATATAGAAGGGTTAAAGGATTAGATAATTTAATATTTTAAAATACTGTTTACTTACAGTAATACTTTATTATTTGAAATAAAAATGCATCTACTGGGACTGGGGTTGTAGCTCAGCAGTAGAGCGGCTCGTCTAGCACATGTAAGGCCCTGAGTTCGATCCTCAGTACCACATAAAAATAAATAAATAAAATAAATAAAGACATTGTGTCCAACTATATCTAAAAAATAAGTATTTTTTAAAAAATGCATCACTGATTCCCGCACTGCTATATGTATATGTGTCCTAGGATAGCTACATACGTGAAAGCTTACAGCAGGAGTTAATATACAACCAAGGAAGAAAGTATCTCTCAATGAAAAATCTAAATTAAAAACAAAATAAACAAATAAAAAAAATCTTGTATAAGAATCAAGGATTTTACCTATAATATCAAACTCTAACCAACCAAAGTAAACACCTGTGTATATAAACTATTTACCCATTAAAACAGTTCAACAAGGGCATCATGGACCAATTAGAAAAGGTACTGATGATTCCAATTAAATTATCAACCCTTTGTATAAACTATGATAAAGGTAGCAGAACACAACAGTTACTATTATGGCATTATGTAAAAATGTGGATGTGTAACCAATATGATTCTGCAATCTTTGTAATGTTTTGAATAACCAATAAAAAAAAAAATTTAAATTCACATATAGTTACAAATAAGTCCCAAATAACTAGGTTTAGCTACATTCAAAATACCATATATCTTAAAAGTATAATGATAATAAGGAAATTTGTTTTTCTTTTTTTAAAATTTTGTTCTTTTTAGATATACATGACAGTAGAGTATATTTTGACATATTATACATACATGGAGTATAAAGTATTCTAATTAGGATTCCATTCTTGCAGTTAGGATATATGTTTTTTAAATGTTTAGTTGTAGATAAACACAGTCTCTCTTTATTTTTATGTGGTGCTGAAGATTGAACCCAGTGCCTCACACATACAAGGTAAGCACTTTACCACTGGGTTACAGCATAAGCCCCAGGATATATGTTTTTAATACATAATGTTAAGAAGACCCTCCAAAGAAAAATCAATTAAAAAAGAAAAGAAAATTCTCATTTCCTTTGGTATAAAAAAGAAAAGAATAGATGACATCAAAAAGTAATTTCTACTTAAAATACTCTGGAGATTTCATCTCAGAGACCATATATAGTGACTTCATCATCTACTTCATAAGATCTCTAGGTTGGAGGTTTTTGACAATGAGTATACTGAGGACCAAGAATACTTACAAGAAACAATTTCAAGCTATGATGCATGGTCTATTAATTTAAACAATGTCTGATGTGTGTTTGCAACTTATCAATTCATTGCCTCTTAACTCCATATTCATCCTTCAATATATGCTCTGTGGGAATAAAATTCTTTTAAACCTTTCCTTTAAAAAGAAACATGAAACTATTTGGCTTTCTAAGCAGAGGGCACCTTATGCCTCTCCTGTAGTTTACAGCTGCTGCAGACGGTCAGTGGTATGGGTATGAGAACATTCAATGGAATTCTGCTCAGCCTCAGGTCCAGACAGTGTAAGCCCTCAGCAAGCATGCAGTTTGGGGTTGGCTTTCTTACCACCCTCTTAACATGAAAACTGACTCTACCAAAGGCTTTCTATGGGCATCAATATGCCAATTCCCTCCACAGGCCCCACATAGCCTATGTTCTACCCTTCATCAAACGACACTTCCTCTACAAGTCCTAACATGACTTGCTTGTCTAGAAGGCCTCCCATCTATTCACATTAAAAAACGCAGGAAAAAATCTGTGTTGCCATGGTTTATGTAAAGAATTATTAGATATGCCTACAAAAACATGACCCATTAAAGAAAAATTTATGAAGTTAGCTTAATCAAAGTAAAAACATTTGCATTTTAAAAGATACCACTGAGGTTAGATATCAGAATAGGAACTGAGCTAGAAAGAATAACTGGAAGGGCTGGAGTTGTGGCTCAATGGTAGAGCACTCGTCTAGCACATGTGAGGCACTAGGTTCAATTCTCAGCACCGCATATAAAGAAATAAATAAAATAAAGGTCCACCAAAATCTAAAAAAAATTTTTTAAAAAAGTAACTGGAATCAACTACTTCAGAACTCAAGAACCTGATCAGACACTTTTTACAACTAGGGGCATGCCTGGTTAAGGGAAGAGCTCCTGATCTTTCCCTAAATGAAAGGCATGTACAAGCCAACATCTTTCCCCCCTTCCTCAGACTCCCATCTCTTGAGGCAATGGGGATAATCCATGTTCCTGGAGTGGCTAACTAGTACCGAGTGACAGTGGGGTAATGATCTTCAAAAATCTGTGTGTGTGTGTGTTTAGTTGTAGTTGGACAGAATATCTTTATTTATTTATTTTTATGTGATGCTAAGGCTCGAACCCAGGGCCTTGCAGGTGCTAAGCAAATGCTCTACTGCTGAGCCATAACCCCAGTGCCAGGGGTTGTGTATTTTGACTGGTCTGGAAGTGCCCAAAGGGACTGGCATAGACATATCAGTTTCAGTCCTTTCCACAGCATCAGTTTTCACTATTGGTATCTATCAAAACACCAAGAGAGTTAGATCCCTTTTGGCCCATTTTTTTTTGGAACAGATATTTAAGGAAATCTTTGTCAGGCCATTATTGGATCACAGAAATAATAGAATATTTGTTTGTTTGTTTTTTAGAATAAGTATGTCACATGCATTTGAGAAAAAATGTACTGAAGTATTATTTCAATTCACTACAGTTATTTCATTAGTAAAGACACTAAAGGAATCAGGATACTTCTATATCAAGAGAATTGATCAACAATAGTGCCTTTTTCCTGGATTTCAAAGCAAATTTGGCATTAATAAGGCTATTGTTTCAAGGAGAAGTAGAAATCGGTGCCTGTTTGTCCTTGAATATCTCTGCTCTGCTTTCCTATGTTTTTGAAAGCCCATTTCTCCACAAAACTTAAGCTTCTTTTATCACCAATGGAAAGGAGCCAATTTTTCCTCTTCTTACCTAAGACCCCAGGTCAACCTCCTTCTAAGACTCTGTCACCAGAATCAAGTGTAATTGGCCCTCAGATTCAATCAACCATGGATTCAAAACATCTGAAAAACATTGTATGGAACATGTACTATTTCCACAGCATTTACATTGTATTTGGTGTCATTAGTAACCCAGAGATGATTTAAAGTATACGGGAGGATTCAAATGGAAATTTTTGGCCACATAGAACAAGGATCACACACTTTGCAAAAATAGTTTGGAAGTCACAGATGGATCCAGCCCTCCACAAGCAAATCTGCAATCACTGAGGAATGGGGAAAATGACTTAACACATTATAATACCCAGAATGTCCAATTTCAATTTAAAAAAAATTACAAAACATACAAAGAAACAAGAATCATAAATCACTTTCAGGACAAAAATCATCTCTAAGAAAGTATAGACAATGAAATTACTATTCAGAGATGTTAAATTTTAAAAAATGTTCTCTAGGAGCTAATGGAAAGCATGGGTGAAGAACTAAAGGAAACTGAGAGAAAACAACATATGAATCAGATGAGAACTTTAATAAAAGACATAGAAATTATAAAAAGGAGCCAAACAAGTTTTTGGACTCAAAGGACAATTTCAAGAAAACAAAGAGACAATCCATACAATAAGAAAAAATACTTACAAACCATATCTGATAAGACTGCAGTATCCAGGCACTAAAGAGTACCTATAACTCAATAAAAATAAATAAAAAATAAGGAAACAACCCAGTTAAAAATGGGAAAAAATTCTGAATATCACATTTCTTCAAAGAGGAGCTACAAATACTCATTAAACACAAAAGACTCAACTTCACTTGTCATTAAGAAAATACAAATCAAAAACACAATTAGATACTACTTCACAATGACTAGAATGGCTGTTATTTAAAACACACACACACTCACACACACACAAATAATTGTGAAGACGGGGAGAAATTAGAATCCTGATGGACACAGAAACAACTCGAGCATCCATCAACAGAATAATAGACAAAGCAAAGAGTGGAATAGATACATATGGAATGAATTGTATTCCCTCAAAATTCCTATGTTGAAGCTCTAATGACTAGATTGTTAGACTGTGACTGTATTTGGTACAGGGATTTTAAAGAAGTAATTGAGTTAAATGAAATCACATTGGTGTGCCCTAAGCCAATACCTCTCGTGTTCTTGTAAGAGGAGAGATATCAGGGACATATACATGGAGAAAAAGTCATGTGAGGACACAGCAAGCCAAGGAGAGAGACTTTGGGAGGATAATACCAACAACACCTTAATTTTAGATCTCTAATCTCCAAAACTATGAGAAAATAAATATCTGTTTTTTTAAGCAACCCAGTCTTTAGTATTTTGCTATGGTAGCCATAGAGAATTAAAAAAACATACAATGGCTCATTATTCAACTACAAAAAGGAACAAAGTTCTGATATATACCAATATGGGTGAACCTTAAAAACACTGCTTCTGGGTGTGATGGCACATCTATAATCCCACTGACTTGGGAGGATGAGCAGGAGGATCACAAGTTCTAGACAAGCCTCTGAAATTTAGCAAAATTTTGTCTCAAAATAAAAAATAAAAAGGGCAAGGATATAGCTCTGTGGTAAAGCGCCCCTGGGTTCAATCCCCAGTACCAAAACCAAAAAGAACAGTAACAAAAACATTGTACCAAGTCAAATGAGCCATATAGAAAGGAATTAGTATTTTGTAACTCTATTTATGTGAAATATCTAGAATAGGCAATTTATACAAACAGGAAGTATAATATATGTCACCAGCTGGAAAAAAGAATAAGAAGTTAGTGCTTAATGAGTAAAGAGTTTCCCTGTGGGATGATAGAATTCTGCAAGTAAATAATGGTGATGGTGTACAACATTGTGAATTACTTAATGTCACTGAATTGCAAAACTATATATTTCAGAATGACTAAACTAGCCAAGTTTTATGCTGTACTTATTTTACCACAATACCATATTTTCCTTTTTTTAAATTGTCATCATTTTGAAACAGGGTCTAGCTGTGTTGCTCAAAATTATCTCCAATTCTTGGACTCAGACAGTTCTCCTGCCTCAGTTTCCTAAGTAGTTGGGATTACAGGTGCATGCCACCACACCCAGCTACCACAATTTATAAAATATGATAAGAAATTCAAAGATAAGCCAAATATTGAGAGAAAATACTTGCATCACAAAAATAAGTAAATACTTCCAACTCAACAACATAAAGAACTCTTACAGCTTCATAAAAGAGTTATTGGGCGGGGGGGACCAGGGATTGCACCCCCACCCCTATTTTGTATTTTATTTAGAGACAGGGTCTCATTAAATTGCTGAGATTGGCTTTGAACTCATGATCCTCCTGCCTCAGCCTCCTCAACTGCTGGGATTACAGGCAAGGGCCACTACGCACCCCCCCAAAAGAGCTATTTTTAAAAAGCGAAAAATCTGATATAGACATTTTACCAAACAAAATATATTAAAGCTAATAAATTACACGAAAAGATGCACAATACTATTAGTGACATGCCAATCAAAACCACAATGAAATACCTCTTCACACTCTGAGGAAGAACTACAAATTTAAAAAAAAAAGAGCTATAATAATAAAAAAAAATACAGTAATAAGTGTGGAGAAATTAGAACCCTCATACACTGCTAGTGGGAATGTTAAATGATGCAGCCATTTTGGAAAACAATTTAGCAGTTTCTTAAGTTCATAAAACATGCTGGGTGCTCATGCCTGTAATCCCAGTGGCTTGGGAGGTGTAGGCATGAGGATCAAGAGTTCAAAGCAAGTCTCAGCAATTTAGCAGACCCTGTCTCTAAATAAATACTTAAAAAAAGGGGGGGGGATGAGAATATGGCTCAGTAGTTAAGCACCTGAGTTCAATATTCAGTACCAAAAAAAAAAAAAAAAAAAACAGACAAACATAAAACACAGCAATTCCCTGTCTAGGTGTCTACCCAAGAGAAAAACTGATGTTGAAAGATTTGCCTAGCATGTATAAGGCCCCAGGTTCAACCTTAAGTTCTTGGCATTCAAGCACACACACAAGTGATACAGTATATCCATGCAATGGAATACTATTCAGCAACAAAGGAACAAAACAACTGATACATGTTACAATATGGATAAACTCAAGAACATTATGCTAGGTGGACTGGGATGTAGCTCAGTGATAGAACACTTGCTTAGCATGCTTGAGGCCCTTGCAGCACTACCATCAACAACAAAAAGTTATGCTAAGTGAGAGAAGCCAGATATATAAATTCACATATTGCATATGTTTATTTATAAAAAAATATTCAAGAAAGGAAAATCTTCAGAGACAGAAACTAGATCAACAGTTACTCCAGACTCAGGGTAGAAATAGGTCCTGACTACATGGGCATAAGGGATTTCTTATGGAGATGGAAATATTCTAAAACTAGATTGTTGTGATGTCTGTACAACTCTACAACTTTATTAATAATCATTGAATTATGCATTTAAATGGTGCACGTTATGCTATATAAATTATACCTCAATAAAGCTATACTATACCAGTCTATCAGAAGTAACAATCAGAGAGAATAGACAATGCCCAAAGGTGGTATTTTGTCACGTTCACTATCATGCACCTCTGCATTTCTATTCAATGGTGGCAATGCAGATCAATGAGGAAAGGAAAATCATTTAATAAATGATCTTCTGGGACCTCCAGCTATCCATATAAGGGAAAATGAAATTGGAACCTACCATACACCATACATAAGAGTCAATTCCCAGTGTATCAAATGAAAGGTAAACTTCAAAAAGTTTTAAAAACAAACAGAATTTTTCTTAAAATCTCACAGAAGTGAAGAACCTGAAAACAAGACCCCAAAGCACTCATCTTTTAAAAACCTGAATAAGGACCTCTGTTCAAATAAGAATCTAATAGATACAATAAAAAGATATATATTTGAAGAAAAAATTCTAACACATATAAATAACAAAAGATTAGCACAAACTGAGCACAACTAATTTAAAATTTAAAAATTTGAAATGCTCTCAAATCTAAAACCTTTTTAATACTTACATGATACACAAAAAGCTTTGAGTTTTGGAGCAGTTCAGATTTTTGGACTAGGAATGCTCTTCTGGTAAAGTCTATGTAAATACTTCAAAATCCAAAAAAAAAATTCCTAAATCTGAAATAACTCTATCCCCCACACATTTCAAATAAGGGATATTTAACCTATATAGAGAGAAAAATAAAAAGGACTCCACCTAATTATTTTCATAAAAGACAGGCTGATAGAATAAAATAAATAAAAGCTATTAACAGGTATTGTGCAAAGAGAAAACAAATGGCAAACAGAGATCTATCAAAAGCCTCATAAGTAATAACGGAGCTCATAAACTAAAACCAGAATAAAAGTTCATATGTATATATAGTACTAAGAAATCTGGTAATAGTACGTTTAGAGGGAGAACACTGCTAGGAATTTTACATTGGTGTGATAATATTTGTTTCTAGATCATAAAGTTGAACAGCTGCATGCCCTAACATCCAGCTACTACCATAGAGAAAGTCCTAGAAATGTGTACTAAAGACATATATAAGAATATTCAAGGAAACATTGCTCAAAAGAGCAAAAAAACTTTCTTGATCTGAAAATATATTGACAAAGAAATGGAAAAGTTTAGTTACGGTATATTCTTAAATACAAAACTACTCTGCAGTGAAACTCCATAAAAGAAGTATAAGCCCACAAGTATCCAATTGCTAAGAAAGGCCATCAGATATTGTTCTACATTAATTTCTTATGCCACTAAGAAACTCTGGATTGGATTTTCAGTTTATCCCCTATGACAAAACTGTTTATAACATACTGTAGCTAAATGGCATGCATAGGCAATAAAAAGGATTTTTTAAAATATTGTTACAAATTGATAAAACAGCATCACCACCTTACTAAATCTTTAGAGATTAATAAGCCAAAACTGTGTCAGACTCTTGTTGTTCTTCTTATGTTCCACCCCTTGTCCCTTAATTCTCAGTTAGGAGACTGGAAAATTGAGATCTCAATGCAAATAAATGTATGAGACTAGTTTACCTCTGATCGGATTTTCAAATTGGACACACACACACACACACACACACACACACACACATACCATGTTCATATCCACACCTATCCACACCACAAACGTATCATCTTCCATAATCTCCACTAATTTCCAATATTTTTAGCAAAAAGAAATTAAGAAAATCAGATATACCAGCTACAGAACAATACCAGCTTCTTGTTTCTGTAATATTGAAAACACAAAGGAAAACAAACAAACAAACAAACAAACCAAAAAAAAAAAAAAAACATTAGTGTGAGAATGAGGAAAACAAAAGATCCAGTAATACAACCATCCCCTGCCTTCTCCCTGGGTGGTTGGATAAAATGTCTCTAGCTTGTTAATACTTGCTAGTGTTTGCTTCGAATATCTGTGTCTGTTTACAATTTTCTAACATTTCTTCACTTCTTTCGCCATGCTTTAAAAAAGAGTTGCATATAAGATTCAAAACTCTTGCCTACCACACCTTATTAAAGGACAAAGCTGGCCGAAGAGGGGCAAAACTTATTTATATCATGCAAGTTTTCTGCTCATGATTTCTTGTGTGTTTTCATTTTGTTGAGTTGTTATTGTTTTTTGGTACTCGGGGTTGAACCCAGGAGCATTTCACCAACAGAGCTACACTCCCAGTCCTTTTTATTTCTTATTTGGAGATGGTCTCACTAAGTTGCTGAAGCTGGCCTAGAACTTGCAACACTCCTGCTTCAGCCTCTCAAGTCACTGGGATTACAAGTGTGCATGATAATGCCTGGCTTCATGACTTCTTAAGTTAACTGAATCTTCAGTGCTTGGGCCTCTAGGAATTGGCAAACTCAATGAGACAAAGCAATGTAAATTTCATAATTTCTCAAACTGGGAAATTTGACATTATAGAAAACTATAAATATCTAACCCTGAATCTTCTTACTGCCAATAATATAAACTCTAGCCAAAATAAACAAAGAGTTGCTTAACTTTTACATCTATATGACCTTTAAATTTTTAGTAATTACAGGAATTCTAGTCAGCACTTCAGTAGAGTTCTACATTTAAAAAAGGATAGGAAACAAAGCAGCAGACAACTTTGATAAAAGATTAAATCAGTTTTTTAAAATTAGAAATTATAACTTGATCTCCAAACTGTTTCGGAGGGAACTGGACCACTGAAAACTCATCAACTTTCTGAATGTTCTTTTAAATTTCCCAAAAGAATGAAAGTCAAAAAGAAAATATTTAACAAGTGGCCATGGGATGCTACAGTCGACTACATAATTAATTTAAAGAAGTATAAGTACTGTTTCTTTAAAATTCACTGTGTTCACTACCCTTGGTATTTTGGCTAAAGATCTAGCACAAATATTACTTACATTCTTTCCAAACCTCAATCATTTTTCATTTGAAAAAGATTTTGAGCTTACTTACACACATAATATTTTTTTTCTAGAAAAAGGACTTTTTTAATTCCAAGAATTTTCTTTTTCATGCTATTTCTGAATATTGACTTTGTCACTATTAAAATCATAAGAATTAAAAAGAATAAGGATTTTTTTAATTAATAGGCCCTACTTAGCTATCCTGGCTATTTTCAGAGATAAGAACTATTTTTTAAAAGGAGAGAATTAAATATTACCTACTCTGTCAAAAAACAGAAGTTATAAGGCTGAAAGTAAAAGATCATAATTTTTATAGTATTTTAGAGCTGCCAAAGATCTTATCCATGTCAAAGGTTCTTCATCAAGAGTTAATGAGGGGGGCTGTGGCTGTGGCGCTCGCCTACCATGTGCAAGGTGCTGGATTCAATCCTCAGCACCACATAAAGAAATAAATAATTAATTAAATTAAATAAAGGTATAAAAAAATCACATCAATCTAAAAAAAAAAAAGAGTTAATGAGGGGCTGGGGTTGTAGCTCAGAGGTAGAGCGCTCACCTAGCATGCATGAGGCACTGGGTTTGATCCTCAGCAATAAATAAAGTAAAATAAAGACATCGTGTCCACCTATGTGTAAAAAATAAATATTAAAAAAAGAGTTAATGAACTAGAGAGGCAGTTGATAAGCTTCCTCAAACTGTATGCACAATTTGAAGTAAACAATGTACATAAAAACATTTTTCTTGGGCAGACGCCTATAGATTTCATCAAACTCTCCTCATATTCAATGTACTACCTTGCCACTCCCTAGAAAGACTGATGAACCCATAAAATTACTTGCCAATGTCACACCACTAATTAAGTGTTTGAGACAGGTTTCTTGCAGTTTCTCCTTTCTAATCATTTTCCTCTTGTTCCTATTCTCCCTACAACAATCTAGAGAGTTATATTGTCTCTAACCTCTTCCATCCTATACATTGCTAAAATGCCTACATTTAAACAGTTCAAAAATTATTTTCTTCTCCCTCCAGAATAACATTTGAGTGTGTTCACATCAGCAAAAAGGGCTGGCTGGATACAGTGGTGCATGCCTGTAATCCCAATGGCTAGGAGGCTAAGGAAGGAGGATTGCAAAGCCAGCTGCAGCAATTTAGTGAGACCATCACAAAATAAAAAATTTTAAAAAGGGCTGGGGAAGAAATGGGGCTGTGACTCAGTGATAGAGCGATTGCCTAGCATGTGTGAGGCACTGGGTTCGATTCTCAGCACCACGTATAAATAAATAAAATAAAGGTCCATTGACAACTAAAAAATATTTTTTACAAAAAGGAGGGGGGAACGGCTGGGGATGTGGCTCAGTGGTTAAATACCCCTATATTCAATAAAAAAAAACAAAGATAGGTAAGAAGTTTCAGGCAATACCTTACTAATAAAGATCTTTACTTCTTTTGTGGCAGGAGAGAAAAAAATAGAATAGAATCAAATGCAAAAGAGTTAACTATAAAAAACACAATTGCTTTTGTGCTACATACTTATTATGCCATGTATAGATAGATTGCTTCATGAAGAGAATCTATATTGATTTAAGCCCTATCCCAGGACTGAAGACATTCAAAAGGAAGGCAGAAACCACCAGGAGAAGAAAAGGGGAAAGAAAGAATTTTTAGGACAGGCACACAAGCAACAACAAGAACATATCAGGAGAATATGGAGACAATATCCCAATCACCAGGATGTAAGATATTATATAAACACAACAGAATAGGGCTGGGGTTGTGGCTCAGTGGTAGAGTGCTTGCCTAGCATGTGTGAGGCACTGAGTTCAATTCTTAGCACTGCATATAAATAAATAAATAAATAAATAAATAAATAAATAAATAAAAGGTCCATCAACATCTAAAAAATATACAAAATACATGTATGAAGATTTGAATTTGGTGTCAACATACCTTGTATACAGAGATATGATAAATTGTGGTATATGTGTGTATTAAGAATTGTAATGCAAAAAAAAAGATTTACTTCCTTAAGTGTGCACGTATGACTTTGTAGCAAATCCCACCATTATGTACAACTCTAATGCACCAATAAAAATACTGAAAAAATCAGATAAACACAAATTAAAACTATAATAAAAATTTGCTTCCTTAAAAAATAAATAAATACAACAGAATCTATGCTAATATTTCTGTTTACAAGGAAAGTAAAATAACTTCACATGTACTTAATCATTATAATGAGCATAAGGTTTCTTTTTATTATGACAGAAATGTTCTAAAATTGACTGTTGTGTTAGCTGCACAACTCTATGAATGTGCTAAGACATCAAATAAACACTTTAAATAGGTAAGTTGTATGGTATATAAATTATGTCTCAACAAAGCTGTTAAATTTCTATTAAGCAAAAATCAAATCAAATCTCACAATACATTAAAGGAAAAACAAGAAAACCAAGTGAGGATTGTCCAGGTAATACAAAGCTCATTTAAAACTTCAAAAAGTCATTTGAAGTATCCAACCATATTAACAGTCTGATGAAGAACCACATAACCATATCAAGTGATGCTTCAAAGTAATTTGATGGCATCATTAATCCTTTTTTGGGGGGGGGGGTGGGGGGACGTTTCTGGATATTGAACCCAGGGGCACTTTATCACTTAGCTACAACCCCAGGCCCTTTTATTTATTATTTTTTTTAATCTTTTTTTTTTTTTTTTAAAGAGAGAGAGAGAGAGAGAATTTTTTTTTAATATTTATTTTTTAGTTTTTGGTGGACACAACATCTTTGTTTGTATGTGGTGCTGAGGATCAAACCCGGGCCGCACACATGCCAGGCGAGCGCACTACCGCTTGAGCCACATCCTCAGGCCCCCTTTTATTTTGTATTTCGAGATAGGATCTTGCTAAATTTCCAAGGCTGGCCTCAAATTTATGATCTCCTGTCTCAGCCTCCCACATTGCTAGGATTATAGGCATGTGCCCAAAACTAGGAAAAGAATGGAGGTTCCTTAGCTTACTCAAGGACATCTACAAAAACAAAACACTACCGTATTGATAACATCATACTTAGACTGGAAACAAGGTAATAATGTCTGTTCTGACATTCCCAGTCAAAAATCATAGTGAGAGTCGTAGACAGTGCAATAAGATAAGAAGTAAAAAGCCTTTAAGTTGGAAAGGAAAAATAAAAATTCTTTTCCAGATTTGTAGAACCATGACTAACCACAGTCACCTCACAGACTCTACACAAAAAGCTCCCAGAACTAATAAATAAGCTTAGCAGGGTTACATGATAAAAGATAACCATACAAAAATCAATACTATTTCTGTATTAGCAATGAATAATTGGAACTTGAAATTTTAAAAAAATGTATCTTTTACAATAGCTCTAAAAACATTAAATATTGAGATATAATTATAACTAAATATGGAAATATATATACTAAAAATTTCATAACACCAATGAAGAAAATCAAGAGACCCAAATAAATGTACAGGTATTCTATGTTAAAGGACTAAAAGATTCAACATAATAGAGATGTGAAAGCTCTCCAACTTACTAATTAACAAGAATTATTTTATACAGAGAAAAGCTGATTCTAAAATTGAAATAGGAAAGCAAAGCAAATAGAATAGCCAAAACAATTTTGGAAATTTATGTAACTGCTGTTTTCTATATTAAAATGTAAGCCCTATGACATAATGGATACATTTAAGTGTAAGCTCTGTTTTCACCATTTTATCCCCACTGCTATGCTTCCACACATGAACAAAAATCAGAATTTGGTGGGGTCTTACAAAAAAAAATCACCTTTGTCCTCAAACTCTGTGTCTTATTGAAAAGTGCACTAATGGAAGAGTGCACAGTCTGGTAAGCCATTATATTAATGAACTTTTCTCCTCTGAGCCACTTTTATGAATTGTTTTCTTTCAATACTTTCTATCTTACTTCTATACTGATCTGAATGCTATTTTCAAATTATAAACATAATAAGAACAGAAAATTTGTATAATATTCATAATGCCTGGCCCTCACTTAATATTTTATTTTTTTAAACTGACACAATAAAACAGACTGCTTTTCCTCTGGTGTATAGTTTGACAAGTTTTACCACATGTATAGAATTGTACAACTATCACCTCAACTGAGATACAAAGCAGTTTCAATCAGTCCCCCCAAAATTTCCTCTTTGAAATCATACCCTCCCCTAATATCTATAAAATACCGAAATGATCCTTAAGATACACTTATAAATCAGATTCAGTGTCAGAGAAATAAATCCTGTTTATACCATGTAGTGAATTCTTGCAATTTTATGTCGTCGCCTTGGCATCCATTTTGAATATGTTTAACTTTCTCAAAACAGAAGTAGGGCTCAGTCGTCCTTGACATAGTTCACAGTTCTGTGCTTTCCCCTAGTTCCTCAATGTGATCAATCTATATATCTACCTTATACCTTCTAGTGACAACCTTCCGATAATACAGCTAGATACAACCTATCTGATAATGCTGACCTCCGTGTCTGCATGGAAGTTATGTGACACTGATCTCTGGAACTCCCACCTGCTTACTTTAAACCCATCAGTTTTAATCTCCACAGGAAACATGTATGGATAAGTAATAAAGGTTTGGGCCCATAGGAGACTCCCTTTCTGGTGCTGACCAGCTTCCCTATGGCCTTTGGGCATGCCACATATCCTCAAGGCCTGTAATTAATAAAATCTTTATTTCCATCTTGTCATCTCTTCTGGTCACTGAAGGGGTATCCTCCACTTTAAAAAAGCTTAAAACATCACACCACAGTGTTTCAATTTATGTCTACAACATGCTTACCACTGGCTTCACCAGAACAACTGATTCTAGCTCCTTCTTTCAGAGAATATAGCTGGTGCTCAAACATACTTGCTGAATGAACAAGGGAAGATTTAAACAGAGATTAGAGAAAGGAGATGAATGACAGACAACTCATTCCAACTGGAAAAAATACAAAGTATGAGCAGGGAAGAATAGAACATTTTGTTTCCTTAGAACTGTATTCACACCAAATTTAAAAGTTTTCTTCAGCTGGGTGTGGTGGCACATGCCAAAATCCCAGCTACTTTGGAGGCTGAGGTAGGAGGATCCCAAGTTTCAGGCCAGCCTCAGTAATTTAGCGAGATCCTGTCTCAAATTTTAAAAAATAAAAACATAAGGGGTGGGGCAGCTTGAGGATATAGCTCAGTAGTGGAATGTCCCTGGGTTCAGTACCCAGTACCACAATAAATAAAAAACATGAAAAGTTTCTTTCTTCCAGGTATGGTGACATATGCCTGCGATCCCAGCTACTTGGGAGACTGAGGCAGGAGAACTGCAAATTCAAGGCAACTTAAGCCTATCTCAAAATAAAAAAATTTTAAAGGCACTGAAGATGTAGTTCAATGGTAGAACACTTGTCTAGCATGTGTGAAGCCCTGGGTTTGATCTCCAGTAGCAAATACATATACAAAAAGAGGTTTCTTTCTACTGTCGTTGTTCATCTAATGAAACTATCAAGAAAGTATAAAGATAAGCCATAGAAGATATTTACAAATTATCTAACTGATAAGGGTTTAGCACCCAGAATTTAAAAAGAATTCATATTACTTAAAATAAAAAAATACAAACAGACCAATAAATAATGGGCAAAAGATTTGAACAGACATTTCTTCAAAGGAGATATGTAAATGGTCAACAAGCAAATGAAAAGATGCTCAACATCAGTCATTAAGGAAATTCAAATCAAAATCACAATGAATAACACTCTACACTCATTAGGACTATAATTTTTAAAATAATAAAGAAAATCACAAGTTGGTGACAATGGTAGAAACTGGAATTCTCATTCATTGACAGTGGGAATGTAAAATAGGCAGCTACTATGGAAAACAGCTTGGCAGTTCCTTAATGAGTTAAACATAAATCTACCATGACCTAACAATTTCACTCTTGAGCATTATGCCCCAAAATTTAAAAAAAAAAAAAACAGCATTCAAACAAAACTTGTTCCTAACAGCACTATTTATAACCACCAAAAGGTAGAAATAACCCAATAGCCCATCAATGGATAAATGTGGTGTATCCAGACAATGAACTATTATTCAGCAATAAAAAATAATGCTGTACTGATGCTACAATATGGGTGAAGCTTTAAAATACAGTAAGTAAAAGATACCAACATTAAAGGCCATAAATGTATGGTTCCATTTATATAAAATATCCAGAATAGGCCAAATTCATAGGGAAAGATAACAGATTAGTGGATGCTGGGAAGGAGGAGGGTGTTAGAGATGAGGGGAATGGATGTACTGCTTAGTGGGTACAGAATTTCCATTTGGGATTTTGAAACATGAATAGCTAGGTAGTAGTGATGGTGTACAATAACACTGAATGCATTAAACGTCACTAATGGTAAATTTTATGTTAAAATGCATGTTATATGGTTAGCTCTCAATGCTATAACAAAATATCATAGATGAGGCACTTACACAAAAGACATTTACTTATTACACTTCTGGAGTGTGGAAAGTCCAAGATCAAGGTGCAACAAGAGTTGGTGGTGTCTGGTGATGACTTTCTTTTGGTTTGCAGACAGTTGCCTTTCTGCTGAATCCTCACATTGTGAAGGGAGAGGTTGAAGCAAGCTCTCCAGGGTCTCTTCTTATGAAGATACTAATTTCATTATAGTCCTACCCTCATGGTCTCATCTAAACCTAATTACCTCTCAAAAGTCTCACTTCCAAATACCATTACCTTGAAGATTTAGGTTTCACACATGAATTTGGGGGGGGGGACACAAAAATTCAGCCCATAGCAACTGTATTTTATCACAATAAAAAAATTAACAGGTTTCAAAAACTGAATTTCCAATTAACAGTTTTTAAAACATGATGGCCAATATAATTAACAAACTAAACTTATACATCTTTTAGCACTATGTCAAACCAAAAGCCATAAGTAAAAGACTCATTTTTATAAAATAAAAACTATTTTGAGGAGATTCACTTTTTTATTTCTTGTTGGTTTGTATTAACTATATAAGAGAGAAAACTAATTCTCACTGGTTATGGGTTTTCAAAAAAAAATACAAAAACAAACTGCTCCTGGTGGGCACATATAATCCCAGCTACTTAGAGGTTGAGGCAGGAGGATTGCAAGTTTAAGGTCAGCTTGGGAAAATTAGTAAAAGTCTATCACAAATAAAAAATAATAAGGGCTGGGGTGTAGCTCAGTGGTAAAGTGCTTGCCTAGCATGTATGAAGCCCTGGGTTCCATCCCCAATACCAAAAAATATATGTATATTTAATGCATCTTAATTAATTTATACACACACACACACACACACACACACACACATATATATATGAACAAATTTAAAATGTAGGCTATGAATAAAATACCACAGAATTAAATAGTTCAAGAAAAAGCTAGACACATCTAGTTCTACTGAAATTGAGAGTAATCTGTAATGCCTAACTAGGTAAACTAAACGAAATATTTACTTCAAAACTAGCAATAGCATTAAGGCAATATTTATTAAACAAAATTCAACACATATGATAACACTGCCAATTACAGCTGCTGTGTTATTATTTTGTTAAAAGATATATAGCTGCCTCTACTATTTTTACCACAATCTATGTATGTTAGATCTTTAAATACAGGGTGTTTGCAAACATACCCCAAAATAAAAAGTTTTAGGCTTTACTCAAATGACAATAGCTAGATCTACTAAAGATGACCCAATTTAAGGGCAGTGAACCCCAAGACTATGGCTTAATTTAACCTTTCAAAAGAGTACCAGAGGTAAAATCAGTTAGTCCTGTTTATACAAATCTCAAGTTTTAAAACATTATAACTGTTTGCTTCAGACACCTGGGATATTAGAGCACCTACTATAGTTAATATACAACTAAATGTGCTTATCAGGCTTCCTATTATTTTTCAGCTCTGACTCCCCTCCAACAGTCCTATCTTACTTTACTCTTTTTCTTACAGAAACATCTCCCTAAGAGAGATACTAAACATATTTTGGAAATTATAACATAGAAGTAGCAAGTAGGGAGGCAGTTAGGCACAGTGGTACACACCTGTAGTCCCAGGGAGGCTGTGGCAGATGGATTACCCCAGCCCAGGAGTTTGCTGTGCAACACAGCAAGACCCCATCTCATGAAAAGAAAAGAAAAACAAACAGGGGCTGTGGGTGTAGTTCAACATTAGAGCGCTTGTCTAGCAGGTATGATCACCTACATTGCCAAAAAAAAAAAAAATTAAATAAGTGGAAGAAACTTACATATATACATGCAATTATGGAAACATCATACTTTGTCTTTATCTCATTCAATCCTCAAAAAATGGCTAATGTGAATACTATCACAATCCATTTTTATGAAGCAACATAGAGCTTGTACACAGGACGAAAAGACTTGATTTTGCAATAACTTTGCACTTTCAGGGTTTTCTTTTTTGGTACAAGGGATTGAACCCAAGCGTGCTTCATCACTGAGCCACATCCACAGCCATTTTTTATATTTTATTTAGAGACAGGGTCCTCAGTAAGTTACTTAGGGCCTTGCTAAGTTGCTGAGGCTGGCTTTGAATTCATGATCCTCCTGTCTTAGACTGGGATTACAGGCATGTACCACTATGCCTGACATCTTCACAGTTTTCCCTGAAACTGTTGCCTTTCTGATCATAACAGCAAAACACCTAGTCTAGCAACTATTCTGACTCTTCCCCATTTATGGAATTCCTTACAAAATATAAGCATGATTTTTCACAGGAATATCCATTTTCATATCATCTCACTTTCCTGAAAAGTCATGTTTTTAAGTTTACCTTCATTAATGCTTCAGGAAAAGGCTATTGATTAAATGTATAAATCTCTCAATTTATTTGTCACCCTTTTTGACAGAGATTGAAATTTTCATTTGATGTTATTTACATCAACTATGTGGATATACCATTTTAACAGGAAGACTGACATGCACCCATTAACTACTGTCTCCATACTGTCTCCAGGGCCCAGTTTCTCAACTACCAAATCATCTGCTACACTGCTACAAGAGTCACTGTTCCATAACTCAATTCTGTCTTTCCTTTTTTTAAGTCCCATAGATTGCCACCCCCACTGAATAAATCAAATTTATTTAGTTCTGTCATATAAAATTTAGCTTTAACCTTTTGCTCAGTTTTTGACATTACTTCCATTCCCTAAGATCAATTATGCTGATGTGAACCTGCTATACCAAAGTGTTGTGCTATTTCACGTACAATCCTGTATATGTTGTTATGTGCCTGTCCTATTGTCAGCCCCATTTCAACCCAAACCCTCCTCAAATCTGATATACTGTGAAGAGTTCCAGAACTCCCAATCTCAAAGTTAATCACTACATCTGGGTGTTGACACATCCTTGTATTCTCTTTTATAACACTAATCAGTAATATTGTAAGTACTGATTTTATATAGAAACCCCCCCACCAAGGATTGAGCTCAGAAGTACTTAAACATTGAGCCACATTCCAGACCATTTTTTTTTTAAAATAACTTTTATTTATTTATTTTTTTACGTAGTGCTGAGCATTGAACCCAGTGCCTCACGCATATTAGGCAAGCGCTCTACCACTGAGCTACAACCCTAGCCCTCCAGTCCATTTTTGTTTTTTTATTTTGAGACAGGGTCTCACTAAGTTGCTTAGGGTCTCATAAAGTTGCTGAAGCTGGCTTCAAACTTCCAATCCTCCTGCCTCAGCCCTCAAGCTGCTGGGATTACAGGTACGCCCCACCATTCCCATCTTCTTCTTTTTAATGTTTTATTTATCTAATTTCCTTATTGTCTAGTATACAGAATAAGGCTCAACAGCATTTGTTGAATGAATAGAAAGAAAATTGTAAACTAGCTGATAAGGACTGCATATGCATAGCTGGGAGGGTCCAAAAACAAAGAAAAGTTCAGCAGCAATCTTTAGATTTCAGAAGGGTGATCATGTAAAAGACATAACTTGTTCTTTTGACTCTAAAGAGCCAACTAGGACCACAAAAATTAGAGATACACTGTGCTTGAACATAAAGAACAATTAACACCCTCAGGTTAGGGATGTAGCTCAGTGGTAGAGTGATCCTGGGTTCAATCCCCAGTATTGAAAAATAAATAAATACTTCAATAACTTACATTTCCACCAGGTGCATTGGTACGCACCAGTATTCCCAGAAGCTTAGGAGACTAAGGCAGGAGGACTGCGAGTTCAAAGCCAGCCTTAGCAACTTAACGAGACCATAAACAAACTCAGCAAGACCCTATCTCTAAATAAAATAAGAAAAGAAGCTTGAAAATGTGGTTCAGTGGTTAAGCATCCCTGGGTTCAATCCCTGGTACCAAGGGAAAACAACAACAACTTACATTTCTATGTAGTATATCTTCTTTCTGGTAATGAATTTTTTCCTCATAAGTAGGAGTAATTAGAATTCTGTTTGCTAGATTTTACCATGGTACTTATATGAGAAATTTTCCTTTTATTTTAGCACTAGAACTCCAGTAAGTATACACTGTGCACAACTATATATTTTAGTTATCTTAACTTTTGATACATATACTTTTAAACACCTGCATCTATACTACTACCAACCTAAAACTTTTAGAGCCTAAATTAAGCTTTACATATAGACAACCTATCATTCAAAATATTCCAGTTGCACAAGATGGCCTCTTAAAAAGCTATGAAATGATGGGAACATTAAAAGGAAGAGGCTGGGGCTGGGGCTGTAGCTCATGGCAGAGCACTTCCCTAGCAGGCATGAGGCACTGGGTTTAATCCTCAGCACCACATACAAATAAACAAATAAAATAAAGGCATTCTGTCCACCTACAACTACAAAAAAAATTTTTTTTAAAAAAGAGAAAAAGAGGCTTGAAAAATACCTTAAAAGAAGTGGTTAGACAAATCCATAAAGGAGCTGGGGTTGTGGCTCAGTGGTACAGCACTTGCCTAGCACATGTGTGAAGCACTGGGTTCAATCCTCAGCACCACACAAAAATAAATAAATAAAATAAAGGCATTATGTTCATCTACAACTAATTTTTTTTAATTTAAAAAAAGAAATATCCCTAAAGGCATTGAGGTAGGCAGCATAGAAATAAATTTTTTAAATACTTTATTTATTTATTTATTTTTATGTGGTGCTGAGGATCGAACCCAGGGCCTCGCACATGCTAGGTGAGCGCTCTATGGCTGAGTCACAACCCCAGCTCCCAGAGTAGAAAAATTTGAAAGATATAATCTGTACTAACACTCTGAAGCTCACAAGCCAAAGTATTAATTTCTACCTAACATTCATTCTCTGGAGCAATTATTGTTATGCAACCCTCTTCAAACTCAATGTAAACAGTGTCTCTTATTTCTAACCATACTTTCAATCCTTCAAATTTTCTTTATCATCTTCTTTTTTTTTCCAAAGAGAGAGAGAGAGAGAGAATTTTTTAATATTTATTTTTTAATTTTTGGTGGACACAACATCTTTATTTTATTTTTATGTGGTGTTGAGGATCGAACCCAATGCCCTGTACATGCCAGGCAAGCGGCTACCACTTGAGCCACATCCCCAGCCCCTTTATCATCTTCTTACTACCTTATTATATATTCCTTGTCTTGCTTTTCAAAAAAAAAAAAAAGTATTTTTCCTACTTGACTAAATGGCTACCAACAATCTAGATGAAAACCAGATATGGAAATTCTAAATAATGCCCAATGTATGATGGGTAATATATATAACCCTATTTAAAAAATATGAGAAAATAGCACATAATTTGATTTTTAAAATATCATGTTCATTTCCAAATTTAAATATTTTAATCCGTGCGGGGTTAGAGACAAGCAGACAGAAATATTTTTTAACACACAAAAAAGTATATCCAGCATAAAATTAAAATTAAAAAGAAACTGAAAACCCAAATTTAAAGGTAAGTTAAACACATTATCAAGATCACTCTCAAACTAGCTAGCTTGGTTTTCTAACATAAACTTCTCTTAATTGCAGGAAAGAGCCTGCTGAAAACCCAGACAGTCACATGGGTTTCCCTCTTTTCTTTTAGCCACAAAATAAGAAGTTCAAGAAAGGCTGAAGCAGCAAATTTTGAAGGGGAGTAAGTCATGTGCAATGTGAAAGACTTCTTAAAGGCATGGAAAAGAATTAAAACTAATAGCAAAAAGAAGGAAAACTAACCTTTTTTTATTTTATTTTTTTCTTTTTCTGGTGCTGGGGATTGAACCCAGGGCTTTGTGTGTGTGAGGCAAGCAAGCACTCTACCAGCTGAGCTATATCCCCATCCCTAACCTTTTTTGTAAGCTGTAATAAAGGTAGAGAGTTATACTGCCACACTGAAGGGACCTGGAAAGAAGAATTTGCACATTAAAACTTTTCACAGAACAGGCAAGCATGGTGGTCTAAACAGCATAAAAAGAAAAAAATCCTTCCATTAATAAAAAGGAAGTTAAGATTTTATTAGGCAGACATCAATTCTCAATCTAGTAAAGGCTCACAAAATATTGCTATATTTGGATTTATCTGGTCTATTGTACCTCTGTTTACATTCATCAATTATACAGGACCTAAATATGACCTGATTTTAAATCAATAAAGCAAAGTAAGGTATAAATGTTTATTATACCTTCTTTTAGCAACTATCTGAAGAAATCTGCATTAACAGGCCAGTATTTCAATGACTACAGTCCAGGAACTAACTGCAACAGAATCATGGGTGTAAGAGGCTTTTAAAAAATATGGATTTCATGCTGGGTGAGGTGAGGCATACCTGTAATTCTAGTGACTCCAGAGGCTAAGGCTAGAGAATCATAAGTTCAAAGCCAGCCTCAGCAATTAAGCAAAGCCCCAAGCAACTTAAGGAGATTCTGTCTCAAAATGAAAAATAAAAAGGGATAGGGATATAGCTCAATTATAAAGCATGCCTGGGTTCAATCCCTAGTACCAAAGGGGAAAAAAAATGTGGATTCCTTCCAGGTATAGTGGAGGGATCCAAAGTTTGAGATCAGCCTCAGAAACTTAGTGAGACCCTATCTCAAAATATAAAGGACTGGAGATGCAGCTTGGTGATCAAGCATTATGGGTTCAATTCCCAGTAATTAAAAAAAAAAAAAAAAAAAAAAAGTAGATTGCTGGTGGACTCCACCAAGGATCTACTGAATCAAAAGTGAGACCTCAGGGAATTTGCATCCTGCATTCTTAATAACTCTCCCTCCTTCCAAGTAATTTTAAAAACTAAAGTTTAAGAATCACTGTAGTGTGGTATAAGCACCTATCAACCAGAACTATTTGAGGACGACTCTTGGTGTAGCTAACAGTTTGCAGGATGAAATAAGCAGCCTCAAAAAGAACTTGCTTTCCCTTTCTGAATACATTTAGAGATGCGTAACAGATGTATTGCCTCAAAATCTCCAAATGTTTCCACTCTTTCCCAAAAACTTCCCACCACAACATAGTAAGTACAAAATGTGTGAGTAAGCCAAGTTAAACATTTCATGAACTTAAACTGAAAAATTGGCTTTGCCTGTCTACAAAGTCCCTTAAAATAATAAAAAATATAAATATTGTAGTCTTTCTCAACATTCCTTTCTTTCAGTTCCTTCTCAATTTTGCTTTTTAGTCAAAGCTTCATAACTTCTGGAAATTTTATATCACTACATGATAATCCAGTTTAACACCCAACCAATCCCGTGTAAAAATTTTGCTTTAAAATCTACTACACAAGTTGTGAAATGTTTCCTCAGATAGTTAAAAAAAATTCATTCATTCTAGTCTCTTCCTTAAATCAGTGGATTTCAGTGATAGAGTTGGGGAAAAGATTATGGTATTCTTGCTATAATCTAAATTATAACATTTGAATTCTCACAATAAATACAAAGCACTTAGAATATCACTCTTTAACCCTCATGACAATCCTATAACAACCTTTTATGAAAGGTTGCCTAAGGTCCAAAGAAGTCCAGAATTACACAGCTGGTAAATTAATTCAAATCCAAGCAATCTAACTCCAGAACCAGCATTTTTAACCACTCTACCATCCAATAATTTGAAGATGCCACCTAAAATTAAGGTATCTAAATCCTCAAGTCACAAAAACCTACCTGATAGCTCAAGTCAACTGGGGACAACTTTCTAAAAAAAAAAAAAAAAATACAAATTCACCTGCCAAAAGCAGGCCTCCTGAATCTAACTATGTGTAGGTTGTGGATTAGTGAATTTAATTTCTTTAATGTCCTTTCAGGTAATTTCTCAGTATATCAAATGCTAGAAACTATTGTTCCAATATGGAACACTTGCAACCTTCAAGAAGTAACTCATGGTCTGAATGGTAAGTCTTAAATTCTAGTTAATTGAAGCTGGTAATCTACACATGAGAAACTAAACAAAGATTTTACTGATGTTTAGCATGATTACTCTGAGGTAGAGTTAAACGTTTAGGAAAAACGTTTTCAACGTTTTAGAGTTGAAGGGGATATAGTTCTATCTCTGGCAACCCTCTCATTTTAACAGATTAAAAAACATCCTGTATTTTTAAGCATGCTCTTTAACTCAGTTCACATTTGTAATATTTAGCCAGTAAATATTTGAGGTCTACTACTGTGTGTGCAAAAATAAGCCATTCTATTTCAAAGCATGTTTGAAAACAAGATATGAATTTAGCCAGGCATAGTGGCACTTGCCTGTAATCTCAGTTACTTAGGAGCCTGAGGAAGGAGGCTTGCAATTTCAAGGCCAGTCTCAGTACCTTAGCCAGACCCTGTTTCAAATAAAATAAAGAGGCTGGAGATATAGCTCAGTGGTAGAGTGCTTGCCTAACCTTTTGGGGAAGCCCTGGGTTCAATTCTCAGTATAGCCTACCACCACCAAATAAAAAAGACACAAGTTTGCTTGGAGGATCCATAAAAATGGTATAAAGCTGGGTTTTTGTTTGTTTTGTCCTCTGATACTAGAGATTGAATCTAGGCATGCTTTACTGCTGAGCCACAACCCCAATTCTTTTTCAAAATTTTTATTTTGAGACAGGCTCTCACAAAGTTGTCAAGGCTACTCTCAATCCTTCTGCCTTAGCTTCTGGAAATTGCTGCTATTGCAAGCACCCAACACTGTACCCAGCCTAAAGCTACTTAAATTTTAAGAAAGAGAAATAAAGGGATCCTTGAGGAATAAAGGCTAGACTAGAAATACAAGAGATTTCAAAAAAGTTCTTACTCCTCACTGTTGATCCGGTGAACATGGAAGTAGTAGTACCCCTCTTAGAATTTCAATTTTGAAATACAGGACAGGGTCAAGGGTCTGAGGAAAGGTTACTGCTAGGGCTCCCACAACAAAGTCATTATAAACACAGAGAGGTACCCATGTGAAGCTGAAGCAAGCTCTCAACAGGGACTGAAATAGAGCTCTCTTTATCAGGAAGGAAAGGAAGCAGGAAATGACCACAGAGGCCCTCCAAAATGAGAGCAGTTCCATCCTAAACAAATTCCTGTATCTCCTACATGATTCCTACTATAGTCAATGAAGCTCCTATCAATTATGTGTCTTAATTGAATACAATACTTTGTAGTAAGAATTGCCATAAAATGCTCCCCCCTTTAAGAAACATGAAGCTATTTTTAAAATGTGTTTGTTATAGACTGTTGCCCAGTTAAAGGAAAATGAAGTGAGAAAGGAAAGAGAAGGGCGGCAGAAAGGATAAATAGGTGGGAGAGAAAAAGAGTCATAAAATGAACAGAGGTGGTAACTGATTGTAATGGAGAAAGAGAATCAAGAGCCAACTTTTCATCCCAGTCCACAACTAGTTAACTGAACTTCTTTAGGTAGTGAGCTTCCTCATCTGAAACTTCAATCAGGAGTAGAAGCTGCACCCAAGAAGAATTCATTCTAGGACAAGCCAATCCCAAGAAAAGCCCTCTTCAGGAGCTTCAGAGTTGAGAATGACAAATACATACAGGAAGAAAGTTATTTCTGATTATTTTACCTGAAGATGGAGGTTTTGTTCCAAATTTCACTCACTAGAGAATAACAAAAGGAATCCATGAATGTTCCCAATTCAATCTTACCTGAGTAGGATTTATACCAGTGTTAGATTTGTAGATTCAGACTAAAAAAACTTCACAGTCCTTGCCTCTAATGTGTTTACAATCCAGTTACGGTATTAGCTAAATACTAAAACAAAAATTGTGCCTCTGACTCTGTCCTTTCCCCAGAAAATCATATAAAGGAAGCAATGACTTCTGGAGTCTTGACACTTACATCTCAATTAAGTGAAATTTTTAAAGAAATTAACTTTAGGGTACCCAAGTTTCTGACTTTAAATCCAGTACATAGTATAAATACTATAGTCATTAAATGTCATCAAGCTATATTAATAAAAGTCCTATTAGACAATTTGAAGGAAAATTTTAATTTGACAAATATTCTGTCTACTGCTAAAATGAAAGCTTCTATCTAATATAATTTCCTTGTTGCTATTCATAAATTACAATGCAGATACAAGTGTCTGTTTTCCAACTTAATCCTCACTACCCTGCACTCCACCTTCACCTCAGAGACCATTGTGCAAATCATATCTGTTCTTAATGCTTGGCACAAAGGAAGCACACAGGGCACTCTGGTTGAACTGGTGATCTCCAAGGTCTTTTCCTGGTCTAAAACTGCCTGACACCTGACATCAAAATATGAACACCGAAGGGCACACTGTGTCACAAATACATAAATTTAACTCACACTGAAACATTTTAGAATTGCCTCTACAAATTTTAAATATACTTTTGCAACTACAGAGTTCACTACCATATATTTTGTTCTATGAGTAACGCGATAGTAGGATTTCCCACCCTTGATCTAAGAAACTTTATGTTTTATTTGTATATTTAAACAAGAAGGGGAAATGAGACAATAAAAGAGGAATAAGAAATATCAATTATGGTCACACAGTAGGGGGAAAAAAAAGAGGCTCACTTAGGAGAAGCAGAAAAAAGGGCCTTCCTAGATACAGAACTATAATAATTTGGCGTAACAGGTTGGTATCTAATTCTAAACACTAAACCAACTGTATTTTAGTAAAGGCCACTGAAACAAATGACTAAACATTATGAAATACAACCACTACTTTCAAGAATTCCCAAACTACTTGAATGGTCTTGGACTCCACGCAAATAAACAGCTCTCCAAAATGATTTCCCTTCTTTTTCACAACCACAATCTGTAGGCCTCTCCTGACCCCCGGCCCATCCAAATCCTTTTGGTATAAATATTAAAAAAGAAAGAAAGAAAACGGGGCCCAGGTTATGTTTTTCTGGAAGAGGCAAGCGCAGTAGCAGGTTGTCAGACCTGAATACACAGAGACCAGGTGTGAATGCATGTACAGCCTCCGAGCGACAGAAAGATTTGCTCTCCACAGAGCTCCAACTTCTCCTCCCCGAAACACAAAGCCGACCCAGTTCCTTTTCCCCTAGTGACAAATCAAAGCTAAGTCTCGACGCGCGGGGGCCGCACCGAGGCAGCCATCCAAGCAGCTCTCGGAAGGCTCCGGCCCGGCCCCGCCCCAGGCCCCGCGCAGCCTGCGCTGTACCTGGCGAAGAAGTCGGCGAAGCCACCACTCCGTCGAGCCCGGGCCGAGGTCCCTGCGGGGCCCTGCTCTGCCGCGGGCGAGGGCACCGGCGGCCCAACCGATGGCAAGTGTTCGCCGGGGCTCTGGCAGCGGCTCACCTCGAACGTGTTCCGAGAGTTCAAGTGGACGTCAGGGAAGCCGTGGCTCGGCTCCGCGCCCACACCCCCACTAGTCCTCCGGGCCGAGCTGGAGGGGGGCGCGCCCTCCTCAGAAGCCCCGGCGCCGGCTCGTAGCGGCTCCAAGTCCTCGCCGCCACTGCCGGCGGGGCTCTCCCCTGAGCCGCTGCCGGAGCCCTCGGACTCTCTAGCGTCCGAGGCTGCCAAGCAGCAGCTTCGCAGTGGGTCCTCCAGCGGCGCGGCCCAGTCGGACGGGTTGTCCGCGCCGTCCGCACCCTCGTCGCCAGGCCCTTCCAGGAGGAGGCGGCCGCAGGGATAGTGGCGGCGCGACTCCGGGCCGCCGGCTGGAGCCAGCCCTCGAGCCTCCTCCAGGTCACGACAGTCCTGGCCCAGCAGAAAGCCCGAGTCCCCGTTGGTCATGCCTCCGTGTCGCGGCGCGCGAGGATCCGCCGCCTCCGCGCCGCGGTGCTTGGAGCCGGATCCCGGCGGGCAAGCGCCGGAACGCGGGGCTGCCGAGGGCGGCGGGGCGACGGCCTGGCCAGCGGGGAGAGGACAGTAGCAGAGCCCCGGACCCAGCTGCTCCCCCGCCGCCTCGAGGTAACGCTGCAGCAGCTGCCGAGGCGGCGTCTCCTCCTCCTCCTCCTCCTCCTCCTCAGCCTCCTCGGGCGGCTCCACAGCGCCGACGCCTCCGCCAAAGCCGCCCGTGGCCCGGATCATCTTCCCGTCCTGGCCCACGGGCTCCGGCGCCAGAACCGGCAACAACTTGGCATTTCTTCCAGAGCAGGCTCCGGCATCCTCCGGACCCACCATCTAAGGGCCGGGTAGTCGCGGCCGGAGCAGGCGGCGGAGGACTCGCCGGCACAGGCTAGCCTAGAACAGCCCTGGGTGCTGGTGGTAGGGTTGCGGCCGCGGCCGCCGCAACGTTCCCAGACCCACCCCTCCCACCCGCGGGGTCTGGGAGTTGCGAGAGGGCGGGCGCGCGCCCGGGCTCGCGCACGCGCAAAAGCCGGACCGGTCAAGCTGCGACCTGGAGATTCCCCGAACCATAGAGACGATAGCTAGAGCGACTCGGGCGGCCAATCCGGGATCTGGCGTCTGGTTGGTGGAGGCTGGTTTGCGCACTCCGAGGGTTGACAGTTCTTAACAGAAGCGCGGGTATTGCTCTCAGAAAAAACTCAACTTGGCGTTACTTCATTTATAAGAGTAAAATATAGGATGTTAGCGTCCTTCCAGCTCTAATTGGTCACTAGTCAATTTTACGATTTTTGCCTCCTTCTACGCTACAGTAAAGGATTTCATTGCTTCATGGCATTATCTTCTCCACTTCATCTTCGACAGTACGACAAAAGTCAACTTTGTTTCCCAGAACCGTGTTTCGGTACATTGTTTCTGTTATTACCTAAGGTGGGAGAAGAAGTGGAATCAGGCGGAGAAGGACTAATCATAATTTCAGCAACCTGGGATGATGGATTAAAATGAGGTGATGACTAGGGAATAGAAATGAAATGTATTTAAAGTATAAAATCACAAGATGTGACAACGAACCAGAGGAGCGATAGAGGAACCAACAATTACTACAAAGCTATAAAACTGAAACTGATGTGGTTTGAAATAGGAAATTGAGTTGGAAAATTTTTTCCTGATTAATAGAGGAAACATCTGGTAAAGCAAAAGACTGGAACTATCTAGCATATAGTTAAGAGTTCCAAAAACTTAAGTTAGGGTTTAGGTTTGGAAATGCAGGTTGATTAGTCATCTGCTAATGAAACTTTAGATGTATAATAAGTGACATCACCTTGGAAGAAAGAACAAGGTGGAGTGATCCAAAGATGTCATTATTACAGAATAGAAAAAAAAAAAACTGTATTGCAAAAGATTAAACAGTCAGGCAGCAGTCCTAAATAAGGTGAACAGCAAATATAGAACTCTCATTCTAGAACTGTGTAGTGAAAGCAAAGACAAAAATGGAAGGATGAAGTAGAAATCACAGGACAGTATTGTGGAGTCTTTAGAAATTACATTCATTATTAGATCTGATAGTATATAATAATAATAATGACTTACTATTAGGATCTAATAATAATCCTAATTTGTTATTAGGATCTTTCAGGAGGAAGAAATGACTTCTGGGACACAGGTAGAAAAGTCAATATGGCAAGAGATAAAAAATAGTTTTGAAATATATGTTGATAGTGTAGTACTCCAAAATATGTAAAGAATTCACATAACTAAACAATTAAAAGACAAACCAATTTTAAAATGGGCAAAGGACTTGAATATATATTTTTCCAAAGAAGATATGTTAATGGGATATTAATAAGCATATTTATTCATACTACCTTTAGGAAAAGGCAAATCAAAACTACAATGACATAGTACTTCACACACACAAGCACTTTAGCAATTTTGAAAAAAACAAAATAACAAGTATTGGAGAGAATGTGGAAAAGGTAATTGCTGATGGTATACTACTTTAAAAAATAACTCATTAGTTATTCAATAAGTCAAACATATCATTACTATACAACCCAACAATGCTACTAGTAGGTGTATATCTAAAAGAATTGAAAACAGGTGTTCAAAACAAAAATGTTTTACATGAATGTTCAAATCAGCAATAGTCATAGTAACCAAAAGGTGAAAACAACCCAAATGTCTATCCACAGAGGAACAGATAAACAAAACTGGTATATTCATATAATAAAATGTTATTTAGTTATAAATAGGAATAAAGTACTGATACAGTACAACCTGATGAATCTCAAAAACATTATGCTAAGAAACAAGACACAAAGATAACATGTTATATAATTCCATTTATATGAAATATCCAGAATAGGTAAATAGAAACAGAAAGTAGATTAGTGATTTTCAACCAATGGGGGAAGGGGGAATGATGCTCAGTGGATATAAGGTTTTCTTTTGGGGTGAAATAAAATGAATGAATATGGAGTGAACATGAAAATATTTTGGAACTAGAGAGAAATGGTGGTTATACAACATTGTGAATATACTAAATGTCACTGAATTCTATATTTTAAAATGGTTAATTTTGCCATACATAGTAGTACACGCGTGTAATCCCAGAGACTCAGGAGGCTTAGGCAGCAGGATTGCAAGTTGAAGGCCAGCCTTAGTGATTTAGTGAGATCCTAAGCAATTTAGGGAGCCCTTGATTCAAGATAAAAAATAAAAAGTGCCGGTCGAGGTGGTGCAGGCTTGTAATCTCAGCAGCTGGGGAAGCTGAGACAGGAGGATCTTGAGTTCAAAGCCAGCCTCAGTAACAGCGAGGGGCTAAGCAATTCAATGAGACCCTGTCTCTAAATAAAATACAAAATAGGGCTGGGGATGTGGCTCACTGGTTGAGTGCCCCTGAGTTCAATCCTCAGTACTAGAAAATAAATAAATAAACAAACAAACAGACAGACAGACACATAGATAGATAGATAGGGCTAGAGACTTAGCGATAAAGCTTGCCTGGTTTAATCCCTGGTAGCAAAATAAATTAAAATTGTTAATTTTATGTTATGTACATTTCATCTCAATTTAAAAAAAATTAACTTAGCATATTTAACTAAAAAGAGCCAATAAAAATAAAAAAATTTTTTAACAATATAGGAGATGTCTAGACTAAGATATTTATGTGAAGATAAAGAGGAGGGTGTCTGAGTCTAATCTGAATCATTTGTCTTTTTTACCTTCCTCCATTCCACCTAGAAACTTTATCTTGCAATTTTCTTCCTGCTGTCAAATCATTCCTAATTAATTTATTCCTTTCTAGCTACCACTATATTTCTCCTTTTATGAAATCATACTATTTTAAAACTTCAGTTTCTCTAAATGGCTTATTTTGGTCATTTCCTTCCTGTCACAGCAAAGGATTAATGAATCATGATAACCCATTTCAACCATACAATTTTCTCAATGTGGAATTAAAAAATGAAGAAAATTTATATTTGCTATGTAGTGAGCAGAGCATGGTGGCACACACTTGTAATCCCAGCAACTCAGGAGGTTGAGGTGGGAGGATTGCAAGTTCAAGAGCAATCTCAGAAACTTGGACCATGTCTCCAAATAAAAAGGGTTGAGAATGTAGTTCAAAACCATGTGATTAAGGATTGGGGTTGTGGCTCAGTGGTAGAACACTTGCCTAGCACATGAGGCACGGGGTTTAATCTCTGGTACCATATAATAAATAAATAAATAAATAAATAAATAAATAAATAAATTAAATAAAGGTATTATGTCCATCACTAAGAAAATATTTTTAAAAACCATGATTCAGAAAACTGTCTTATGCTTATTGTAATATATGCAGTTTTCATTGCTCATGAATGAATGAAAGATTAACATAACAGCTATTTTTTAGCCTTTGTTTTATTTACTTATTTTTATGTGGTGCTGAGGATTGAACTGAGGGCCTCACACATGCTAGGCAAGTGCTCTACCAATGAGCCACAACTCCAGCCCCTAAACAGCTATTTGTTTTGTATCAGTGTGCACTAGCAAGACCTAAAATAATCATAGATTGTCCTAAATCTATACTGATATATAAGCTATGAGTCTTTGATGATAAACAGATTAAACAAATTGCAGTCAGAATGTCCATTTTGACTTGATTGACATGTAGAAAAATTCGATATTAAAATCCAAATGAAAGTTTTGTACAATAGTAGAGATGTACCATCTGTAAAAGACTATGTAATTTGATTTGCTATTGAAATCTTCTTCAACCTCTGCAAATAGTTTACGTTCCATGCATGCCTGGTAAAACCCCAGCTGGTAAAAGAGAGTGACTAGGACTAAGGTTGTGGATTATAATTAGATAACAAATATTGAAAGGATGCATATTGCAGATTAACTCATCAGGGTGAGATATGTGGGAAATGAATGATAGTAAAATCACAAAGCAGCTGCTGTTTGGTAAACCACAGCATGACAAGCCACAAACCCAGAGACAGATGAAATGCTTTTAAAATGTGCACTGATCCTTTGGGGAAGCAAACTGATGCTACATATTAAGAGGCACTCTAATCCTACTCCTGGGAATTTGTCATAAGGAAATCATCCCAAAGAGTAAGATAAAGCTGTACAAAATGCTTATAGCAAAATGTTTTAGAATTAAAAATTATAACCTATCTGAGTCAATAATATGGAAAGTGAAGGTAAAACTAGATGTCAGTGAAATGTTAAGACAATTAAAATGACAAAATGTTGAAATATGGGTATATTTTACAAAATAATACTAGATAAAGAGTAGAGATAGGGGCTGGGGATGTGGCTGAAGCAGTAGTGCACTTGCCTGGCATAAAAATAAAATAAAGATGTTGTGTCCACCGAAAACTAAAAAATAAATATTAAAAAAATTGCATACCACAATTACATTGATTTTTAAAACTGCATAACTAGCATGATAAAATTTTTTTAAAAAGATCAAAAAGGATAGACATGAAATGAGAATGATTAGAGTTTTTAAATTTTTATACTTTTTACTAATATTTTTTAAATAGATTAAATGCTCACTCTTTAAAAGAATGTTCTGAAATGCTTTTCCAAATGTTTGTCATAGGGTTGGGGATTTAGCTCAGTGGCAGAGCACTTGGTTGCCTAGCACCTACAAGGCCTTCAGCCCTGAAAAAAAACAAAAGCATGTCATAGTTATAGATTGTGAAGAAACAAGAGTTGTAAATATTCTTTATGCTGCAAGAAGACACGTTTAGAGGAAAAACACCTATAAGCCCATATTTTAAAATTATAGACAGATTTGCAAAAACAATGATAGGTTCTGTAAGTAGTTACAACTGCTATATTCAGTGAAGAGTTTTTACATAAATTCAGTGTGAGGACAAAAGTTTGTTAAGTGTCATATTTCCAGAAATAAAGCTAGACTTAAGGTAGGTTAAATATTTTTCTTTTGTTATTGTTTTCAATGAAATCTTTATTTTGATGACAAAAGTATAACAAATTAAACCAAGCCATTTTGCAGTAGAACAAAATAAATTATGAACAGACAAAATGAAAAACAAGCTCTGTACCATTGCCCAGGAATAATCAATATTAATAATATTAATTAAACATTAGACTGGGTGTATAGGGCAGTGGTACAGTAAATGCTTAGAATACATACAGCCCTGGGTTTAATCCCCAACACCTACCAAAATTTGTAAAAATAGTATAAAATATTTCTATATGCTTTTAAGGTCTAAATGTTAATATCTAACATAGCTCCAATACAGTGATCAACATCAGGAAATTAGCATTCATATAATATTATGACCTATTCTACAGAGCTTATTCACCTTATTTTACTAATGTTCTTGTCACTATGTGGGGGGGGTTAAGGAGGTCTTTCCAGAAGGGGAGAATACATTTACTCCAACCTTCTAGTTACTGGCCACATTGCAGGAAAGAATTTAAAGATACGCCAAATTTTAGCTGAAAAGAATAGTTTTATTAGAAAGCAAATAAATAAATAAATAAATGGAAGGAGGAGGAGGAGGAGAAAAGAAAGTACTCACTCTTAGAATAGAGCAATCTCAAGAGTGAGATGTGCTACTAGGGCTTGAGGCCAGGCTTTTATTAGGGTACATAATTAGGTAGAATATGTATGATCCAGGGGAGCTGGACTTTCCTTGGGATGGGAAACATTGAGCAAGATTGAGTTTTCCCATCAGGAGGTCCCAGGTGGTATGTGGGTTTCAGCTTATATCATTGTCTCTGGTGATCAGGTGGTCCATTAGGCCAGAGGGTTGTGGTCCAAACAAATGCTGGTCCCTAGCTTCATGAGGTTATTAATGGTCTCTTAATAGTCTTGTTCCTGTTTTGCTACATTCCAGAAAATGTATAGGAAACTGGAAAGTTAGAAAGGAATCTAAGGGCTGTTCAGTGCATCCTTACATTTTGATCCTTTTCTGCCTCTTAGGCTCTTTTGTCCAGCGATTATTTGCAAGTAGTTTTTTTTTTTTTTTTTCTATATTTTAACAGGGATATTTTCCTTCACATACTCAGCGTTTGCTCTTTATCCCTAAATTTCTTCTGATTACAATTTAATGCAGGTTTAAGCATTTCATTTGGTTTGCATGTCTCCTTCTACCTCTCCAATGCAAAACAGTTGCTCAGTCCTTACCTTTCATGACCTCAGGACAGCTTTGTGGGCATACTCCCTAGAGAGTCATACAAGGCCTTACATGTGGTTTAATGTTTTGCTGTTGCTATCTTGAAATTCTTAATCATTTTGAAGAAGGAAACTCACATTTTAATTTGAACTGGTCTCTGTAAATTACCTAATTGATCCTGCAAAACCTTGACACTTTTTTAAAAAAATCTTTTTTTTTAAAAAAATAACTTTATTGTATTTATTCACTTGCATGTAGTGCTGAGGATCAAACCCAGGGCCTCACACGTGCTAGACAAGCACTCTACCACTGAGCTATAGCCCCAGCCCTAATCTTGACACTTTTGAAGAAGATTGGCCAGTTATTTTGTAAGATGCCCTTTAATTTTGGTTTGTCTAATGTTTCTTTTTAAGAAATTTCAGGTTGTATTTTTGAAACATTCAATGGTACTCCATTAATATTCGTGGTTTTATGTGTCAGTTTAAAAAACTAAACTAAATTAACAATTAATTAAATCAATAAATTCAGGTCATGCACTTTATGTTAGAATACCATAGAAGTGACATTGTGTCCTTCTCAATACATCATATCAGGGGTCACATAATACTGATATATCTCAATATTGATGATTCCAATAACCTAGTAAAGATGGTTTCTACCAAGTTTTTAAAATATATTTATTTTTTAGTTATAGGTGGATGCAATATCTTTCTTTTATTTTTATGTGGTGCTGAGAATTGAACCCAGTGCCTCACGCATGGTAGGCAAGCACTCTACCTCTGAGCCACAACCCCAGCCAGAGTATCTACCAAGTTTTTGCTCTGTAAAGTTACTATTATTCCCTTGGTATGTGAAGAGATACTTGTATCCTTAATTAACTAATCAAAATTGTATATCTTTATCATGTACCACATGTTGTTTTGAAACATGTATTCATAAGAAAATACTCAAAGATATGGTAATTATCTGTTTCCCATAACTTTTAAGCTTAAGCATTTATTAATATGCCAAATGACCTCTATCTATTTGCCAAATGACCTCTATTCTCACTCATTTTTGGTACATTTAGTTGGAATTCTATGATATGGAAGAGCTTTCCCTTCTTCATGTATTCATTCATTCACTTAAATCAGTACTGACCGATAGAATATAATTTTATTCTATGTATTATAAAATGCTTAAACCTGCATTAAATTACAATTTGAAAGGCTTTGGGTGCACATTACAAATTTGTCTCCAGAAAGGCCCCATCAGTATTATATTAAGATGCTCATCTTTCCAAATCCTCACCAAAGAAGGACTATATTAAAACATATAAGTAAAAGAACTTCTCTTTACTATTTTAAATTCCTTTTCTTTGACTACTAATGAAGCTTAGTGTCCACACCCCCTCCACCCCATTGGAGGAGGAGGAGGAAGAGAAGGAGGAGGAGGAGGAGAAGGAGGAGGAGGAGGAGAAGGAGGAGGAGGAGGAGGAGGAGGGGGAGGGGGAGGGGGAGGGGGAAAGAAAGAAGAAGAAGAAAAAAATCTGTTTAGTTTAACCAGCTTCCAGTCCACCTCAGTGACTAAATAATTCTATGAAATATTTGTGGATGAAACAGGGACCTTAGAAAATTATAGAAATTATGGGATAAAAGATAATCTTAAAGTACTTTAAAATGTTTAAGAAAAGAAGATGTGGGCTGGGAATGTGGGAATGTAGCCAAGTGGTAGCGCGCTCGCCTGGCATGCGTGCGGCCTGGGTTAGATTCTTAGCACCACTTACGAGCAAAGATGTTGTGTCCGCTGATAACTAAAAAATAAATATTAAAAAATTCTCTCTCTCTCTCTCTCCTCTCTCACTCTCTCTTTAAAAAAAATAAAAAATAATAATAAAAAAAAAAAGAAAAGAAGATGTGATTATCTTTAACATGTAGCGGTATGATATGAATTCTTAAAGGGGATTTAGTAAAATATCTCTGAATCTAGGCTACTAGGTAAAAACACTGATGGCTTGATTTTTTTTTTTTCTTTTCATAAATCATTTAGGATGCAGGGATTGAGGGAGAAAAAAAGGAAAAGGATAAAATTCACCAAAAATACTGACTAGGAGGATACGAAAGAAGAGAGAAAAAACAAGGGAGGCTAGTAACTAAACTAAAAAGGGAAGTGGCTACCAGAACAGTACTTTTGATCCAAAGCCAGAGTATATCTACAGGAAACAGCTCCCCTTGGGATGGAGCATAAGAATAGGCTCAACTAATATTAAATAGTATAATCCTGAGATTTAAAATCTAGACAGTCAGCTGGACATGGTGGTGCACTCCCGTAATCTCAGTGACTCAGGAAGTTGAGGCAGAAGGGTTCCAAGTCCAAGGCCAGCCACAGCAATTGAGCAAGTTCCTATTTCAAAATAAAAAGAGCTTGGGATGTAGCTCAGTGGTAAAGCACCCCTGGGGTCAATCCCCATTACCAAAAAGGAAAAGAAAATGAATAGAAAAGAAATTAGCTGATGTGTGGATCTCATACTCAAGTGCCATTAGAGACCAGTAAAGCTAATAAATATTAGATAATAGGAAGCAGAATGACCTGTGGGGAAGTAGAGAGTATATAGTGTATGTACAGCCACCTAAAAGCATTCAAAAATCAATTTAAAAATAACACACACACACACACACACACACACACACACACACATACTTTTAACCAAACAAGTCGGCTGGCACAGTTTGTTCCTTGGTCCTCCAGTTTGTATTCCTGTGGCTGCTTTAAATTCTTCAGGAAAGAGTTGATAATGTCAAAGAAATTGGTAATGGAAAACACTCAGAAGACCCATAGCACTTAAAATTTACAATAAACCAATGGGTTTACTTAGTCTATACTTAGGAGTCATCTTAATTCATCAATTCAATTCAACAGACCAGTAAATATTTATTGACTCTTACTATGTTCAAAACTGATCTAGGTATTGAGAGTTATAAGACAGTATAAGACACTATTTCTGTACTTTGTTATTTAGTCCTTAGTACATGTTGTGGTAAATTTTTTGAATGGGCAATCACACAGAATACAAAATATCCTTTCCCCTTTACTCTGCAGAAAACCAGTGCCTCAAGCTTTCCACAATTTTTCACTTTCATGTTCCATTAGCTTTAAACTTATTATATGCCCTATATATACACTAGTGTATTTTGTATTCTAAAATTGGCTGTCTGCCTATAGAAAACTCCTATATCTTTAGTGAAAGGAAAATAATTTGTTTGAATTCCAATGTCCACCCAATTTTCAATAAAGATGCTCAATGAATGGTAATTGAATTTCTTATCTCTTTATCTCTGATGGTTTAAATTTATGTCTGTAATTTTTCTTTTCTTTCTTCTTTCTGTTTTTTTTTTTTTTTTCCAGTGTTGGAGATTGAGCTGAGGGCCATGCTAGGCTGGGTTCTACCACTGAGTTATAATTTTTTAATACTCCTCCCTTCAAGAGATGAAGTCTAATTCCCTTATAACTGAGTTTGTCTGGATTAAGTGACTGACTTCTAACAAATGGATTGGCAGGAATGATGACTTTCGCTACTAGATGTTAAAGGCATTAGAAGGCCAGGGGTATAGCTTAGTGAATAATGCTTGCTTAGCAGATGTAAGGCCCTCAGTTGAAGCCAAGCACTACCAAAAAAAAAAAAAAAAAAGCATTACAGCTTTTAACTGTGTTCTCTCTTGGATGACTTGCTCCAGGAAGTCAGCTGCTTTGCTATGAAGGCATTGAAGTAGTCCAGAGGTGAGGTTCACAAGTGAGAAATGGAAGCTTTCTGCCATAGCCATGTGAGCAAGCCATGATGGAAGTGAATCCCCAAGCCTTGGTAATGTCTTCAGGTGTCTGTAGTCCTGATCAACACCCAGGCTGGAATCTCCAGAATCAGAACAAGCCCGCTAAGCCACTCCTAAAGTCCATTCCCACAGAAACTGTATGAAATAATAAATGTTTATTATTCTTTTAAGTTGCTAAGTTTTAGAGTAGCCACTCCTAAAATCCATTCCCACAGAAACTGTATGAAATAATAAATGTTTATTATTATTTTAAGTTGCTAAGTTTTAGAGTAGTTGATTAAGAATCAAGAAATAACTCATTCAGGGCTGAGGTTGTGCCTCAGTGGTAGAGCACTTGCCTTGCATGTGTGAGGCTCTGAGTTTGATCCTCAGCATCAACTTAAAATAAATAAATAAATAAATAAATAAACTTAAAAAAAGAAACAAGGGGCCCGGATTGTGGCTCAGCAGAAGAGCCTACCACCGTGAGGTCCTGGGTTCAATCCTCAGCATCACATAAAAATTAATTAATTAAAGATATTGTATCCAACTACAACTAAAAAATAAAAATTAAAAAAATGACTCATTCACTTACTGGAACTGATACACTATATCATTAGGTCAATTTGAAAGCCTATCAGTTTTTTTCCACTTCCACAAACTGCCAAATTCCTTTTATTATCATTATTTAAAAGTCCTAAAAAGGATAATTAAAAGTCTTTTTTCCCCAATGAGCTCAAGAAAGAAATTTCAAAGGGACACATCTTTATCTTTTTTCTGGTGTGAATGTTGGAAGATACATTTTGGATCATCCAGACCTCTCATCCAACTCATGTTACCCACTGATATTACTTATGTATCCATTTATTTGCTCAAATGGTTTAAAATACAATAACAGCATCTCTTAGAAAATGAAGGAAAGCAATCAGAAGCATAAATTCCACCCAAGTACGTTTTTGGAATAGACTGTGGATAAATCCACAACAGAAATATTTCTAAACTGTTGTTGTTGTTGTTATTTGTATGGGTTTGTTTTCAGTAATGGGGATTGAACCCAGGGACCCTCTACCACTGAGCCACATCCCCAATCCTTCTTATTTTTTCTTGTGAGACAGGGTCTCTTACTGTTATCCAGGTTGACCTCAAAGTTGCAATCACCCTGCCTCAGCCTCCAGAGTCACTGGGATTATAGGTATATGCCACTATGCCAACACATTTCCAAAACTGTTACCAGAAGAAGGACTTGCACTTTGGTGATGAATGGAGTAAAGAATATAATAGAATAAGCAGGGTGGTGTTGTAGGAGGTGTGAGAGTAATACACATGATACCTTAGATGTTTCATTCTCTGGTCTTTTTCCTGCTCAGCTACGCTTCCCAGCAACTTTAGAATAGAGACCCTAGAGACAATACATCCTTGTTTCACAGAGCTTCTTTCACAGAGAGCTCCTAGCAGAGTCTGGTACAGAGAGGAGAGTGAGGAACTTGTGCTGCCCAAGGGACTATCAAACTGTACATGACTTTGTGGGTGGAATCTACTTCCCCTTCCCTAGGGATTTTGAAAGGCAATGAATAAATAAAGAATGGCTCTGAATCACCAATGAAAATAAACAAAAAGGAAAGGTCATGACTTACTTAAACTTATCAGCAAGAATCTTAGATGGAAAAGAACACATATCACAACATTAGAAGAATCCCTCTTTAATTTTCTCCTGATTATAACATTGTAGATTAGGAAAAAGGCATTAGGTATTTGATCCCTTGTGCTGAAAAACTACTCCCACTAGTGGGACTGGCATCTGGTTACATTTCCCACCTGGTGTAAACACAGACTTTGCTATAGTATATCCAGTTGTCTGATTCTTAATTAAATGAGAAATAATTAAATGAAGCTAATATTTATCTTATAAAATTATTAGCGATAAAATGAAATAATTTACACTTAGTTTGGAAACATAAAAAGTGCTTACATACTGGTAGTTATCATAGACTGCGGTCTCCTGTATTTGACCCTGAGTCAGGTTTAATTGTACCCCACCCAAAAAAGATACAGTAGCCCTCATTTAGCTGCAGTTTCTTTCTCCAGTTCAGTCAGACAGAGTACACTCATAGAATTTTTATTAAAGTATATTGTTATACTTGTTTCATTGTATTATTGGTCTCTTACTTTGCCTAATTTATAGATTAATCTTTAGCATAGCTATGTCTGTATAAGAAAAAACAGAGTATAGGTAGGGTTCAGTTCAGTCATGAGTCTCGAAACATATCCCCTGTGGATAAGTGGGGGGGCTATTGTATGGTAAAATCCTAAGCCCAGGTATTTATGAATACAACCTTATTTAGAAATAGGGTCTTCAGCTGGGCATGGTGGTGCATATGGGTAATCCCAGCAACTGGGAGGCTGAGGCAGGAGGATACCAAATTTGAGGCCAGCTTCAGCAACTTACTGAGGCCCTAATCAATTTAGGAATATCCTGTCTCAAAATAAAAAATGAAAAGGGGGCTGGGGTTGTGGCTCAGCGGTGGGGCATTCACCTGGCACGTGTGAGGCCCTGGGCTCAATACTCAGCACTAAAAATAAATAAAATATATTAAAAAAATGGAAAGGGCTGGGGATTTAGCTGAGTGGTAAAGCACTTCTGAGTTTAACCCCCGCCCCCAGACACACACACAAATAAAAAAAAAAAAAAAGAAAAAAGAAAAGAAATAAGGGGTCCGGTTTGTGACTCAGTGGTAAAGTGCTTGCCCAGCATGCATGAGGCACTGGGTTCCATCCCTGCACCACATGAAAATAAACAAATAAAATAAAGGTATTGTGTCCATCTATAATTTAAAAAAAAATTTTAAAAAAGAAAAAGAAATAGGGTCTTTGCAGATATACTCAAGTTAAGATGCAATCATTAGAGTGGACCCTTAATCCAATATCATTAGTGGTCCTATAAGAAAAAATAGCTACATGAAGGCACAGAGACATAGGAAGAATGCTGTATAAAGATGGAGGTCTAGACTAGAAGGATTCATTCATGAGCCAAAGAATGCTGAGGACTGCTAGCTGTCACTAGAAGTGAAAACAGAAGTGAGAAACAGGTTCTCCCTGAGAGCCCTAAAAAGGAGAGAGTTCTGCCAATAACTTGTTCTTAGATTTGGTCTCCAGAACCGTACAAGAAAACATTTCTATTATTTGAAGCTACTCAATATATAGTATTTTGTTATGGCATCCATAGGGAATTTATATATGTACATATATATGTATGCATGTGTGTGTGTGTGTATATATATATATACACACATACATATATATATGGCATATGTACATATACACACACAAATATACATGCACATACATATATATGGGCTTGAGTGCAAGTGGTTTATTTTGAGGTGAGTCCAGGAACCACGGATTGCAGAGTGGAGAAGTGAGACTGGGAAGAGAAGGATGCTAACTGTGTGATGATGAGCAGGCTGCCTCTGCAGGTGAGACTCAATCCTTTTTATGAGCCTTTGGGAGATGATGTAGTAAAATCCTCAAGAGTTTTCCTACCTCCAAGGAGCACTGTCACTGGTATAATTATTAGTGTATTTGTTTTCTATGGATGCTATCACAAAATACCAGAAACTTATAGCTTAAAACAGAAATTTACTCTTTTAGTTTTAGGGGCCAGAAGTCTGAAATCAATATCAGTGAGCCAAACTCAAGGAGAGAGTTTATTCCTTTTTCTTCCCACTTCTGGTGGCTGCTGGCTTTCCTGGATTTGTGTTTATACCACCCCAATCTCTGCCTCTGTGGTCATACCACCTTCTCTTCTGTGTGAAATATCCCCCTTCCTGACTCTTATATGGACACATGTGATTGCTCACCTAACCTCCCTACCTCAACATCCTTAACTTAATCACACTTTTGTCCATGTACAGTAATAGTCATAGGCTTCCATGAATTTTGGCTTCATAGCTTTTGAAGATGTTTTTCATTCTATCACAATTATCATATTTAGTCTTCATTTTCTTTTTGTTGTTGGTTGAAATATTTTTCCACAGATGGAAATTTTGACACTTCTGTCCTGCCATCTAGAGGTGCAGAAAAGTTTTAAGTGAAAATTTGTAAATGCTTACAGGTAACATTTTTGGCATGCATAGAATTGAAAGTACTGAAGGGCTGTAGATGAAACACCAGCAACATTTACTATATCATTATTTTATTTTTATTATTTTGTCTTTTGGTTAAAAATTAATTTTAGCCAGACATGGTGATGTGTACCTGTAATCCTATCAACTTGGGAGGCTGAGGCAGGAGGACCACAAGTTCGAGGTCAGTCTAGCAACTTAGTAAGACCCTATCTCAAAATAAAAAGCAAAAAGAGTTAGGGATATAGTTCAGTGGTAGAGCATCCCTGAGTTCAATCTCTAGTATCATAAAAAAATGTTAAATCTTTTTAAATTTAATAATTAATTATTATTCTTAACTATTTTAATTTCCTGAGGGAACAAAATATAATCTATTTGCATTACATTTGTGACCTTGCTAAGAAGATATTATCCTATCTAAACTTTGTCCTTTCTGCAGGTTCCATTTAAGTATACATTTCTCTACTATTTTCTCTAAAGCAGTTTTCCTTTATCTTTTAGCACCCATGGGATCTCTTCTATTATTCTCTACTTGGTTATGCAAAATTAACTTTCTCAATTCTATTATATTTTCTCAATTGTTTTTAATGTTGTCAAATATAAGAGACCATGACATATATATTTTCAAATTCTGGATGTTGAGATTTTGGAGATTTACATTTATAATATCATATCATTTAATAATTTTTCATAAGACATATAAAATATATACCTTGAGACTACTTTGGGCTTTTAGTTTCTCTAAGGTCATCAGTCATTAGGAGGAAGACCAAAGGTATATATAATCTCTTAGAAACAGATATACTGGTTTGGAATCCAATTCCAATCAAATAATCAGACACAGATATATTCTCCACTTCTAAACATTTCTGTAAGGACACTCAGTGGATGATGACAAGATCATAAAAATTCACATTTTATGATATCACAAATGAGATAATGAGTACCTCTTGGAAATGATGTCTATCTTTATAGTTGGAGATTTCTTTTTTTTCTTGCTATTGTTTTAAATTATAACAAAAATAGCAAAGCTATTATAAAAATTAGGATAAATGTCCATTGGTGTGCATAGAACAGTACACAAATATAGGAAAGACAGATAAGAAATCTGAAGAAGAAATAATCTGGTCAGTTGATCAGTACAGCTTACTTTCTATAGCATCTTGCACTAATATCTTGTTTTGTCTGAAATTTTTATATATAATGAAGTTTTAGTCAGCTATTTAGTATTTGTTAGTTCACCCATTTTTACATCAGTATAACTATGATGTGCTATATCCTGAGATTCTAAATAAATTCTATGTTTTGTTTCTTTTTTTCTCTTTGGCTTGATGAATTTCATATATTTATTTATTTATTTAGTTGTTCTAATTAGTTATACAATAGTTGGTGATTACTACTGAGTAGTTCCTTGATAGCCATACAGCTGGCTTCTAGACCTCTGATAACAGGCCCCAAATTAATAAGTAGATTATATTATAAATCACTACAAGACTGACATCTCAAAAGTACTTTTGAGTAAAAAGTACTTTTTTATGTACTTTTATGGATATAAAAGACTCTTTTATGTCCAAGATTGATGACAGTAATGACAAGGTAACTTTAAGTTATACTTAAATATTACCCCTAATTTTCTTAATCCTCTGATGATTAGATTTCTTTCTTTTTCTTTTCTTTTGGTACTGGGGATTAATCCCAGAGTTTTGCCCATGCCAGGCAAGCATTCTACCACTGAGCTACATGCCCAACTCCTTTTACATTTTATTTTGAGAAAAGGTCTAAGTTGCCCAGGGTGGCTTTGAATTTGCCATCCTCTTGCCTCGGCCTTCAGAGTTGCTGGGATTATAGGAATGGGCCACTGTGCCCCTGGGTGAGGGTGAGATTTTTTACCTATTGCACTTTCTCAAAGGTCTGAACAGAGTCTAGACTCTTTCACTCTCCAAAATCTTAGGAGAAACAGAAAGAGGTCTGAGCATCATACCACTTTAACATATGGGAGGACTGTATATTGCCCAACTCTAGGGGGTACCACTCATTATTTATTTGTAGAAATATTTTTTTTGTTTGTCTGAGGTGGTGTTTTTACTTTTGCCTATAAATTATCTTGAGGAAATGGAAACTTTTCCTAATCCCCACCAAGGTCTTCTTTGGATAAGCTGTAGGGGAGCCTGCAGACTCTTTTATGTCCAAGATTGCTGACAGTAATGACATTTTTTTTAAAAAAATAATTTTTTTAGTTGTAGACAGATACAATACCTTCATTTATTTTTATGTGGTACTGAGGATTGAACCCAGAACTTCACAGGCTTTAAGCAAGTGCTCTACCACTGAGCCATAACTCCAGCCTAGACATTTTTTTTCTAATTTGGGATACTGAGAGGAGGTGGTCTTCTTCTGTCATAAATGGTTATTACATGTGGCAAACATTCAAATAGACCTATGTTACAACCTATGTAAATTGTCCTGTGGAAATAGAACATCTAAAGCATTACTGTATTACGTCATCTCAGTAGCAGTTTTGAAACCTGTTTGTTTATAGAAAACAGAAAAATTATAATACGGCGAGTGGACTGGGCATGGTGGTATAAGCCTGTAATTCCAGCAACCTGGGAGACTGAGGCAGGATGATTCCAAGTTCAAAGCCAGCCTCAGCAACTTAGTGAGGCCCTAAGCAACTTAATGAGACCCTGTCTCTAAACAAAAAATAAAAAGGGCTGATGGCTCAGTGGTTAAGTACCTCTGGATTTACTCCCCGGTATCAAACCAAACCAAACCAACCAACAAACAAAAACTCCCCAAATATGGTGAATGGCCAAGAAAGCCATGGCTTGTTTCCAAAGATCTCTGGAATATTGGGATTCTAGTTGTAGATAACTAAATGAAATAGGGAAGGTTGGAAGTACAAATAAAAAAAAGTTCAATTTTGAATATGGTAATTTGAAGTTCCATGGTTATCACGTGGAAATGTCTAAGAGGCAGGTGACTACAAAACCAAATGAAGCTTGGAGGAGAGATATGGGCTGGATAAAATCTCTTTGCAATCCATAGGTGGATGAGATCATGCTAGAAGAGCAAGTACAGCAAGAAGAGAAGCAGAAAAGTGGGCCAAGTGTAGAACCCTGAACATCTTCTATATTGAAGAGACATAAGGAGGAAGAAACAGAGGTAGGAGGAGAGCCCAGGGAAGAAGCTGTTAGGAGAGCCAAGGGAGTCAACATTCTAATGTGATAAAGGAAAAATGTGTAGCATCAAGTGCAGCAGAGGGATCCACTGAGGCTAAGAAAAGGGAGGAATGATGTAATTCATGCACACTTAGAAAAAACCCACAACAATTTGGAGGTTTTCGGTGACCCGAATGAGATCAGTCTCTATGGAATGTTATGAGTAGGGCCAGATGGGTTCTTTAAAGAAAAAAAAAAGAAAAAAAAAAAAATATATATATATATACACATATATATATATATATATACACCCCCACACACATATATATATTTTAGTTATTGATGGATCTTTATTTTATCATTTATTTACATGTGGTGCTGAGACTCGAACGAACCCAGTGCCTCACACATGCTAGGCAAGTGCTATACCACTGAGCCACAACCCCAGCCTCAGATGAGTTCTTAAACTCCCAAAATGACTCACAAGAATCTATACAAAACCTGCAATACTAGTTTAGGATAGCCCAGTGACCCCCACTAATCTGTATCTAGAAAAGCTCTGAAGGATCCAAGAGGATGCAAAGTACAAACTAGGCTTAGCAATGCCTTGAGTGAATGGCAGGTGACACAAAGATGAACAGAATTGAGAAACCATTAAGATTACAATAATAGGACTCATATAAACTCCCATTTTAAAGTTTGTTTTCAAACAATAAGCTACTCAGATTCAAGACAGGAGAGATTTAGTTTGGCAACAAATGCTTAAGAATGATCCAGAGATTTTGGTTGATTATAAACTTTAAGTGGGCCAAGAGTATGACACATTTCCTCAAAAAGTTAGCACAGATGTGGGCTATAACAGAGAAGAGAAAGTTGAGGCACTAGGGAAGTATTGGTTCCTTTTTCTGGAAATAAGGATGAACAGGAAAGGAGGAATACAAAACAACAATTAAAAGTTTATTAGAAAAAAAGTGAGATTTGAATATGTTTATAGGCTAAGAGGAAGGATTTACTAGGAAAAGGACAAGGTAAAGAATAGGAGAGAGGGGCTGGGGTTGTGGCTCAGTGGTAGGGCGCTTGCCTAGCATGCGTGAAGCACCAGGTTTGATCCCCAGCACCACCTAAATAAATAAATAAAATAAAGGTATTATGTCCATCTACAACTAAAAAAATATTAAACAACAACAACAAAAGAATACCGGAGAGAAGGGATAATTAATGATACAAGAGTCTGAAGAAGCTGGGAGGAGTTGGTTTTGAACTGGTTTCAGGATGCCTCATTCTTGGAGAGGCTAGAAGGAAGCTGAAAAGATGGGAGTGACCTCAGATACGCTGAAAGTTTGGGAAGGAATTCAGGCACTTGGGAAGAACACAGGCTGATGTTTTTAATTTGTTTGATGAAGTAATACTCCAGAGACAGGCCCTGCTGTTTCTGAGACAGTGTGGAAAGAGAGAGCAAGTGGGAAGTTGGAGGGAGGTAGAAAGAAGAATGCTATATAGAAGAGGATTCTTGGTCTGAAGTGGGATCCAGAAATGGGCAGGTTTCTTTTCAGTTTTCCTAAGGCCTATACCATCCACAGCCTCAGAACTCTTTGACCCTCTACTGGATTTTCTCACCTGGTAAGGACTGTGAGGCCACTGTTGGGGTTTCAGGGCTGTGCTCAGTGACTTGGGAGGCTGAGACAGGAGGATCTTGAGTTCAAAGCCAGTCTCAGCAATGGCGAGGGGCTAAGCAACTCTGTGAGACCCTTTCTCTAAATAAAATACAAAATGGGGCTGGGGGGTATGTAGTTCAGTGGTCACGTGCCCCTGAGTTCAATCCCAGGTACTCGATCCCACTCCCCTCCCCCCAAATCATATGCTTTTTTTTTTTTTTTTTTTAAACAACCTGGAGTAGAATTCTCAAATTTATCCAGGGGAAAAAAAGTGGGAGACAAGCATTTGAAAAATCTATTCTTATTTTTGCAATGCATAAAACTTCCAGTAAAGATTAATGACTAAGTATATAAAATTTATCCAAAGGTAATATTTGTAAAATATCGAAGTGCAGATAGGTCTCACCAATTAGGTCTTTATCAGATAAATGGCTAAAATTAAAGCAAAGTATATTTTAAAATAAAACTTCAAGAATCATAGACCTTTGAGAGTGCTGATGAGAAATTCATTGTCCCACAAAGACGCCCGGAGTTCCCGTGGAAAAGCGGGCAATATACGCAGGGAAAGAGTTTTTTTCCTCTGCCCTCAAGACTTTCCGGAGAAAAGAAGATTACGAAAATCAGGGTCTATAACAGGATATTAAAAACAACGCGAAGAGAGGCGCAAAATACAGACCAGTGACTGAAAAAGCCAAGTCTTCAAGACTTTTAAAGAAACTGGTCGAGAGTCAAAGAATCAATCCAAGAAATTTGCAAAGATCGCACTCCTACCATGGCTTGGCGCCGCTCGCGGCTCGCGGGGACTTGTGCGCGCGCACGCCAGGCGCCGCCACCAGTCACCACTAGACGGCGCACTCTCGAGCCTGCCTACGGAAATCCCGCCTCCCATTTCCGGCGGCGAGGCATGGGGCGGAGTTGGAGGCCGCTTCCTGCTCAGGGAGCGTTTCAGCTCCAGCACGTGTGTGATTCCTCCGTGTTGCTGGATTACCTTTATCTCGGGTGAATTTGTGGGCTCCGGACTCCTTTCAGGCCTAAGCATGAAGGCGGTAAGTGTTCCTAAGAGCCGAGTTCTCGCGACTTAAGGGCCACTGTAACTGACAGTCGGTGCCTGGTTCACCTTTTTGGTGGGGGTAAATCCACCGAATAGGGGGCGGTGGCTTAGATCGGCCTCCGGGGTCTAGGCACTGTCAGCTTCCCGGGTTCGTCGTCTCCCGCTGTGCGCGTGCAGGGCTTCAGGAATCCCCGACGAGTTAAGCGCTGAATCTGGCATCCATAAGGTGTCAGATTTGGAAGTGTTCTTCTGAACCATGTTAGTCGAACCCTTTAGCTAAAGGTGAGAAGCATGGTCCAGACCTCAGGGAGTGTATGGTCTGAGTTACACTCAGACGAGTCCGTCTCACCCTTAAACGGTAAACAAATAGGAAGTCAGGTGGTTTGCCTTAATTCAGAGATTGAATTACGCTTGGATTTGGATTTCTGAAGGATGGGTCACCTGCAAGAGTGATGGAATGCAAAGACAGTTTTGCCCTCCTCAGTTTAGGGGGGTCTTTTGCAAGTTGCATAACCTCTTTGAGCCTCGGTAAATTTCATCGGTGATGTGAGGCTAACAGCAATCACTATTTAAGCTGTTGTAGGTAATTTGTTAGAGCAGTTTGCAAACGCTAAAACAGCATATAAATATCAGTTGTTATTGTTAAAACAATAACGCTGGCCATTGTATTGCTCTGTGTTAAACAACTGGTATTAAATCTAAGGTCCTGAATAACTGTCTACCATGAGATCAACAATTCTTAATCGTTTTTGGATCTTAGACTCTTGGAGTAACTGTAGTCACAGTTCTGGTTACTGGAGAACCCTACTTGGAATAACCAATACTTCAGTGTCATTCTGTAGGATTACTGGCATAGTTTGTTATCAGGCTTTATATGCAAGATGTATGGCTGTGTGACATTAAAATCATGGAATTGATTTGGTGAAATTTAGAATCAATTCTCTTTAACCTGATATAAAAATAAAATAATTTAAATTTCTCAGTGTATTGTCTTCCTTCTATTATTGTGTTCTAGAGACGAAATAAAAAACAGGTCCCAAGCTTTCGCAAGTTGCTAAAAACTAGTAAAGTCAAACTTGAAAACAAGTTAAAAAACAAGCAACATAAGCAACAAAGCACTCTCAAGAAGTACAGGAAGGAACAGAGAAAATTAAGGCAAGCTGTAAAAGATGCTGTTTCTAAGAAACCCATTCCACTGGAGGACCCAAAGAGAAGACGGCCAGGTAATTGTGAAAGCATTTATGAGCCCTAGTTTTCATTGATTATTCTGAAATAATCTTCATGGAACAAACTTTACTTTCTAGTAGCTACTCTTTTTTTTTTTTTTTTTTTTTAAAGAGAGAGTGAGAGGGGAGAGAGAGAGCGAGAGAGAGAATTTTTAATATTTATTTTTTAGTTATCGGCAGATACAACATCTTTGTATGTGGTGCTGAGGATTGAACCCAGGCCGCACGCATGCCAGGCGAGCGCGCTACCGCTTGAGCTACATCCTCAGCCCCTAGTAGCTACTCTTGTATTCAGATCTTCCAAAGAGTAGGTAAGGATAATATAGTTTTGTATATATGATCACAGTCACATTTCAATGCAGTCTTCATTGGGAGAAACAGCTACTCTTTGCTTGCAGTTTGTCTCACAAGCAGATCTGAATATACAGTACTTGGGAAAACAGGTTCAGAGTAGCTATATAAATAAATGTTGGGCAGTGTGTCAATGCTACCACTTTCCCATTCCCTGAAGTTGGCTAAGGTGAAAAGATTGTTTTTCTTTGGCACATTCTGTGTGTGTGTGTGTGTGTGTGTGTGTATGTGTGTGTGTGTGTGTTGCTGGGTTTGAACCAGAGCCTTGTACATTCTAGTCAAGTGCTCTATTTCTGAGCTATGTCCTCAGTTCACTCTGCATTTTTCAAAGTGTTGCCAAGATACATTTCCTTTTCTAAACTGGCATTTTTTCACTTGTAAACTTGGAGTGAATTTGAGCTCTAATTGTCTGGGTTATTTTCAAGAACTTCATTACTTAAAACAGGAAAAGAATACAGTAATTTTGAGTCAGGCTGTTTCTACAACTTCACTGGTACTTTTAGGGTATTCAAAAAATATCCTAAACTATTCTTCCCACATCCATCTCATTCTCTTAATCCTGACGTAGTTTGATCACTTGGCAACACATTAGTGTGTTATGTACAAGGCCATTTGACTGGAAGTCAAGAAACTTGGGCTTTTATCTTGATTTTGTTACTTACAAGCTGTGTGGACTTGGTCACTTAATCTCCAAATGCTTTATCTGTAAACAATGAATTGGGTGAGTTAGGTTTAGGTACTTTTAAAGATTTCCTCTTAAGTTTTACACTTTAAAAAGCATAATGTCCTAATAGTTTTAATAAATAAAAGCAATGTCTTCATTATTATAGTTCAACATCTAAGCAAAGGAAACGATGAAAGCAAAGGCTGTTGTGGGAAACTGGAGGAATTTTTAGCTTATGACTTCTCATTTCTCATTAAAGTAGGAAATTGGGTCCTCTGATGATTACAAAGTGAGATAGATGATGGGGTTAGAAGTGTGATGGTAAATAGAAAAATCCTCTATAGAAGAGAGAAAGCTGACCAAGAAAATGCACCCATTGCTGCTATGTTTGAGAAATGGAATTTTCATTTACAGTAGATTATAGTGCCACTCTGTGCAGGGTTTACATTTATATCAAAATATTTACCAGTCTTATTGCTATCAGGAAGAATTTTAAGTTCTCTTAAGCATTAAGATTATCTTGCTTATATTTGAAACACTAGCTCTTACAGTGATCTCTGGTATTTAGTTGGTGTGCTTCCCCCTCCTCTCTCTTTCTTTCTCTCTCATAAAAAAGAGAAAGATGGAAAAAGAGAGCAAAGGACAGAGAAGTTAGAATGATACATAGTTTGGGTTTTGTAAGGTATGAGTATCTTAGTGATTGAGAATATTGGCATGAGAGTGGTTGAAGTGATACCATGTAATCTAGGTAAGGGACTGAAGACAGAACACATGGGTAGAAAGTGGAGTATTTCAAGAATTGAAGGTCTACATTTAGTTAATGAAGAAGTGCATTGGGAGTATCTGAGAGCTGGAACCCTGAAAGTTTGTGTTCAAAGTGGGGTGAGTACCAGGATTTGGGACATGGCACTTGGAGAGATTAGCTGAAGTGGAATGGAAGTGAAAGTCATGGGAGATGAGAAGGAGCTAAGAGAGTGACATTGGTTCTTCTTCTTCTTTTTTTTTTTTTTTTTTTTAATATTTTTAGTTGTAATTGAACATATCCTTATTTTATTTATTTATTTATTTTATGTGGTGCTGAAAATTGAACCCAGTGCCTCACACATGCTAGGCAAGTGCTCTATCTCTGAGTCACGACCTCAGCCCTGACATTGGTTCTTAACTGCCCTGAGAGACATTTATTTTTTGGTGGTTACTATGACCTGGGAATGCTGTTGACATTGAGATTGAGGAGTCAGAGATGCTAGCGTTTTTCCTAGCTCAGGGCACCCCAGTACAATAAAGAATTGTCATGTTCAAGATGTCGATAGTGCTCCCGTTAGAAACACTGGGCCAAAGTTTAGAAAAAAATAAGCTTTTCTTGTTGTGAACCTCAAAGTGTAGAGTTTACATCTCTAATAATTGTTTTTTATTTTTTGTATAGTTAAAAGGATTGAGAAAGAAGAGGAGGAAGAAGAGGAAGCACTTCCTTTAGATATGATGGATGAAGATGACTTACAGTTAATGAAGGATTTAGGACAAAGAGCATCTTTTCTAACAAGAGATCTTTCTTCTAGGTAGTATTTCATTTGGGTTATAGTCATTCACATGTTACAAACTTGGTTCTTACTGTTACATAGGTGGTTACTTCAAAGATATTCACACCTGAGCTGAATCTTTACAAAGAGACAACTCTGGTTTCAGTTTTATTTCCTAAATAAAGAAGTGTATATGAACTACAAGCTGATTTTATTTAATGTACATCTCTTTCTTTTAAGTCTGAATTGTGAAGTGTAGTGAATGGAGGAAGAATGCTATTTTTTCCCTGAGGCACTGACAGAATAGTCTTGAGTTTGTGGCCATCATCTCACTAATCCTTATTATATTGTTAGGTAGGTGTTATGCCCATTTCCAGAGGGAAAACTGCTGCTTCCCCATAATCACAGAGAGCTGATCTGGATTGACACTTGATCTTTCAATTCCAAAGTCTGTGTAATGCTCCGAAAGGTTTTGGGAAAAAAAATAGAGCATAATGTCATTTTAGGCTCTGTGGAATGTTCTTCTTCCACCTTTATTTTGCATCTAAAGGGAAAACTAAATTTAGTGTAGTTTGAGTCTCTGTGGTAGACACTTCATACAGTCTATTTATTCAGTTGATGTTTGAGTGCTTGCTGTGTGCCAGGCATTGGTCTTAGTGCCAGCACCTGTACTTCTATTGATAGTTGCATATGAATAGACTTGCTTATTTTTTTGTATACCTGATCATTGGACAACATGGCTGTGAAGTGCATGGGTCCACTTACATATGTATTTTCTTTTTGAGATTTGTGATGGTTTCGCAGAGGAACCATGAGCCTAGAAATATTGAAAAAATTAAAAAGACATGAATGCATAAAATATTGAGATAATAGTCTGTTTTATCATTTACGTTGTAAAATATACGCAAACATTATAAAAAGTTTACCAAAATTTACACAAACACTTGGAGCCCATTCATGGCATTATTTTTAGTTGACTCAGCATTAAATCATAAATGCATAAAATTAACTGAAGTACATACTGTATTACTGTGGTAATTTTGTAGCCACTTTCTGTTATTCTAATGTGTGTTATCAACTTTCTTTTATCAGCAAGCTATTAGTAGTTAATTTTTTTGCCAGTCAAAAGTTACACTGGGAGTTTGGGATTGGGTGATATAGCTCAGTGGTGGAGTGCTTGTCTAGCATGCAAGAGACCCTGGGTTCAATTCCTAGCGCTAAAAATAAATAAATAAATAAATAAATATTGGGATTTTTTTTTTTTTTTTAAAACTAGTTGGGGGGAGGCTGGTATTCCTAACCACTGCATTGTCAAGAGTCAATAATACTTTGATGGGCTGGGGCTGGGGCTCTGTGGTAGAATGCTTACCTCTTGGGTTTGATCCTCAGCACCACAAAAAAACAAATAAACAAGATAAAAGATACTGTGTCCATCTATAATTAAAAATAAAAGAATCCATAGTACTTTGAAAATGATAGATCTAAGTACATTTTAAAATGCATTAAAACAAAATGTTTTTTCCTATAGTGAACCAGTTCACGTCAAGAAACGAAAGCATGAGCATATCATAGACAAATATGAAAAAATACCAAGAACTCTGCAAACTGCACCTGAGAAGGAACTGATTCACTTGCTTCCTATCAAAGATAAAAGTGGTATAATCCCACAGACAAGGGAGAAGCCAGGTGAGTCTAAACAGCTTATGTTTTAAACTTTTTTTTCTTTTTTTTTAGTATTTTAGTTGGACACAACACCTTTATTTATTTATTTTTATGTGGTGCTGAGGATCGAACCCAGCACCTCGAATGTGCTAGGTGAGTGCTGTACTGCTGAGTCACAACCCCAGCCCTGTGGTGTTTTAAACTTTTAACTCCTCACAAATACCTTGACATTTTTTTCATTTACAATTTAATTTTATTTTGGCTTTTACTCATCTACAAAATAAGGGTAGCTTTTATTAGTCACATTGATGATTTGGCCAGAAATACAGGTGGCTATCTCAGGTATCTCTTGTATTGTGAGTACACCTGAAGCTACAAGATTTGGGTAATTTTCTTTTCAAAGAGTTTGTTTTGCCAAATTTTGTTTAAAAAATGTGAACATATTAACTATCTTTGATTAGCCTTTTTCTTTTTTTAATGTATCTTTTTTGTGTGTATGTGGAATAAAACATAAGAGAAAGACAGAAATCAAAGATGTGAAATTTCATGATTTATCACAAAGCACATAGCCATAAAACTACCTTTCAGGAAAGAAATAGACACTGCCAGAATCCAGAAACATTTTTTTTGTGCTCCCCTCAATCACTAATTGCTCCCTCCCTATAAAAGTATTTACTGTCCTGAGTTTTATGGTAATCATTTCCTTGCTTTTCTATACATATATTATCACAATTTTAGTATGTATATTTTCTACATAGATACTGATAGTAACAAAGATGAAGAGGATCAAGAAGAGATGGAACTTGAGGAAGGTAATGGAATGCATCTTTACAATTACTAAATTATTAATTAGTCATTACTTTTTTACATAATAAAAATATGGGTTAATTTTAAGTAAAATCTAGAATATACATTTTGAAGTATTGCTCATTTAAAGATCATTTTGAACTTTTTTTTCTACATTTGCATAATCTCACCTTGTAGAATTTGTCATTTTGTTGTTTTTTTATTATAGAAAAATTTACACAATTATGTATTTATAGAGTCAAGGTGCACATAAGGAGTTTTGTTAATTATTACTGTTTTCTATTTTAATTGTAACAGAAGAAATTATAAATATTTTTTAATATTTTAGCTTTAACACAATTCACAATAGCAAGACTGTGGAACCAACCTAGATGCCCTTCAATAGACGAATGGATAAAAAAAATGTGGCATTTATACACAATGGAGTATTAATCTGCATTAAAAAATGACAAAATCATAGAATTTGGAGGGAAATGGATGGCATTAGAGCAGATTATGCTAAGTGAAGCCAGCCAATCCCTAAAAAACAAATGCCAAATGTCTTCTTTGATATAAGGAGAGTAACTAAGAACAGAGTAGGGATGAAGAGCATGAGAAGAAGATTAACATTAAACAGGGATGAGAGGTGGGAGGGAAAGGGAGGGAGAAGGGAAATTGCATGGAAATGGAAGGAGACCCTCAGGGTTATACAAAATTACATACAAGAGGTATCGAGGGGAAAGGGAAAAATAATACAAGGGGGAGATATGAACTGCAGTAGAGGGGGTAGAGAGAGAAGAGGGGAGGGGAGGGGAGGGGAGGGGGATAGTAAAAGATAGGAAAGGCAGCAGAATACAACAGACACTAGTATGGCAATATATAAATCAATGGAAGTGTAACTGATGTGATTCTGCAATTTGTATACGGGGTAAAAATGGGAGTTCATAACCCACTTGAATCAAAGTGTGAAATATGATATATCAAGAACTATGTAATGTTTTGAACAACCAACAATAAAAAAAAAAGAATAGACATTATGATTGATGTATGTACATTCCATGTATGTATTATATGTCAAAATACATTCTGCTGTCATGTATGACTAATAAAAATAAATCATATGGTAAAAAAGTAAAAAAAAAATATATTTTAGCTTTAAATTGCAAAAATGATTCTGGGATATGAAGTCATTTTTGTTGGTTCTCAGAACAATTATACTTTGTATATGTCTGTTTTAGATTATTGAACTATAGCTATAACAGTTTTAACGTTAAGTCAGGGTTAAAAACTGAAAGTACAGATTTTATTGTTAGAAACTGTACTCATTTTCGTGCACCACGATCAAGTAGGATTCATCCCTGGGATGCAAGGCTGGTTCAATATACGGAAATCAATAAACATTATTCACCACATCGATAGACTTAAAGATAAGAACCATATGATCATCTCGATAGACGCAGAAAAAGCATTCGACAAAGTACAGCATCCCTTTATGTTCAAAACCTTAGAAAAACTAGGGATAACAGGAACTTACCTCAAAATTGTAAAAGCTATATATGCAAAGCCTCAGGCTAGCATCATTCTAAATGGAAAAAAACTGAAGGCATTCCCTCTAAATTCTGGAACAAGACAGGGATGCCCTCTCACCACTTCTATTCAATATAGTTCTCGAAATACTGGCCAGAGCAATTAGACAGACAAAAGAAATTAAAGGCATTAAGATAGGAAAAGAAGAACTTAAATTATCACTATTTTCGGATGATATGATCCTATACCTAGAAGACACAAAAGGGTCTACAAAGAAACTACTAGAGCTAATAAATGAATTCAGCAAAGTGGCAGGATATAAAATCAACACGCATAAATCAAAGGCATTCCTGTATATCAGCAACAAATCTTCTGAACTGGAAATGAGGAAAACCACTCCATTCACAATATCCTCAAAAAAAATAAAATACTTGGGAATCAACCTAACAAAAGAGGTGAAAGATTTATACAATGAAAACTACAGAACCCTAAAGAGAGAAATAGAAGAAGATCTTAGAAGATGGAAAAATATATCCTGTTCATGGATAGGCAGAACTAACATCATCAAAATGGCGATATTACCAAAAGTTCTCTATAGTTTCAATGCAATGCCAATCAAAATCCCAACGGCATTTCTTGTGGAAATAGATAAAGCAATCATGAAATTCATATGGAAAAATAAAAGACCCAGAATAGCAAAAGCAATTCTAAGCAGGAAGTGTGAATCAGGAGGTGTAGCGATACCACATTTCAAACTGTACTACAAAGCAATAGTAACAAAAACAGCATGGTACTGGTACCAAAACAGGCAGGTGGACCAATGGTATAGAATAGAGGACACAGAAACCGATCCATAAAATTACAATTATCTTATATTCGATAAAGGGGCTAAAAGCATGCAATGGAGGAAGGATAGCATCTTCAACAAATGGTGCTGGGAAAACTGGAAATCCATATGCAAGAAAATGAAACTGAATCCCCTCCTCTCGCCATGCACAAAAGTTAACTCAAAATGGATCAAGGAGCTTGATATCAAATCAGAGACTCTGTGTCTGATAGAAGAAAAAGTTGGCTCTGATCTACATATTGTGGGGTCGGGCTCCAAATTCCCATAGCACAAGAGTTAAAGACAAGAATCAACAAATGGGACTTACTTAAACTAAAAAGTTTTTTCTCACTAAGAGAAACAATAAGAGAGGTAAACAGGGAGCCTACATCATGGGAACAAATTTTTACTCCTCACAATTCAGATAGAGCCCTAATACCCAGAGTATACAAAGAACTCAAAAAATTAAACAATAAGAAAACAAATAATCCAATCAACAAATGGGCCAAAGACCTGAACAGACACTTCTCAGAGGAGGACATACAATCAATCAACAAGTACATGAAAAAATGCTCACCATCTCTAGCAGTCAGAGAAATGCAAATCAAAACCACCCTAAGATACCATCTCACTCCAGTAAGATTGGCAGCCATTATGAAGTCAAACAACAACAAGTGCTGGAGAGGATGTGGGGAAAAGGGTACTCTTGTACATTGCTGGTGGGACTGCAAATTGGTGCGGCCAATATGGAAAGCAGTATGGAGATTCCTGGGAAAGCTGGGAATGGAACCACCATTTGACCCAGCTATTGCCCTTCTCGGACTATTCCCTGAAGACCTTAAAAGAGCGTACTACAGGGATACTGCCACATCGATGTTCATAGCAGCACAATTCACAATAGCTAGACTGTGGAACCAACTCTGATGCCCCTCAATAGATGAATGGATAAAAAAATGTGGCATTTATACACAATGGAGTACTACGCAGCACTAAGAAATGACAAAATCATTGAATTTGCAGGGAAATGGATGGCATTAGAGCAGATTATGCTAAGTGAAGCTAGCCAATCCCTAAAAAACAAATGCCAAATGTCTTCTTTGATATAATGAGAGCAACTAAGAACAGAGCAGGGAGGAAGAACAGGAGGAAAAGATTAACATTAAACAGAGTCATGAGGTTGGAGGGAAAGGGAGAGAAAAGGGAAATTGCATGGAAATGGAAGGAGACCCTCATTGTTATACAAAATTACATATAAGAGGTTGTGAGGGGAATGGGAAAAAAACAAGGAGAGAAATGAATTACAGTAGATGGGGTAGAGAGAGAAGATGGGAGGGGAGGGGAGTGGAGATAGTAGAGGATAGGAAAGGTAGCAGAATACAACAGTTACTATTATGGCATTATGTAAAAATGTGGATGTGTAACCGATGTGATTCTGCAATCTTTGTAATGTTTTGAATAACCAATAAAAAAAAAAAAGAAACTGTACTCATTTAAAATTTGTGACAGCAAGTTGGTTAAATTTTACTTTGACTTATATCTTATTAATAGTGTAAATGCAATTATACATTAACTTGTTAACTTGTCAATCTGAAGCTTATCACAGATTATGTTTGTTTAAGTTTATTACATCTAGTTCTTTGAATTTGTTAAATTGTACATGTTTTGTGTAATTCAAAGTACTACATAGAGTTGGAAACAAAGGATAATATTCTGCACTTAAAAAAGACTAAATCAGATTGCCTCCTTTCTTTAGTTAATATAAATTATTGTGGAGTTATTAGCATAGTGGATAAGAATATGAGCTGTAGAATCAAATTGCCAGGGTTTGAATCCCATTTCTATCGGGTTTATGGAATTAACTAACTTACTTTTTGTCTCTATGCCTGAATTTTCTTTCTTTCTTTCTTTTTTTTTTTTTAAAGAGAGAGTGAGGAGAGAGAGAGAGAGAGAGAGAGAGAGAGAGAATTTTAATATTTTATTTCTTAGTTTTTGGCAGACCCAACATCTTTGTTTGTATGTGGTGCTGAGGATCGAACCCGGGCCGCACGCATGCCAGACGGGTGCGCTACCACTTGAGCCACATCCCCAGCCCCCTGAATTTTCTTATTTAAAAACAGGGTCTCATAATACTACCTGTCAACATAATTACTGAGAGGATGATATATAATAATAAGTACAAAATCCTTAGTTATCATCATTATTAGTATAAGAAATTATTTCATTGAGTTTCTTGGATAGTAAATAAAGGCATACTTAAGAGGGAAAATCAAATCTGTTTCAGAGATCATTGAAGATCCTATTCCAGAGATGACCAGAGAAGAACATTTGATTGAGAGAAAGAAGAAACTACAGGAGAAGAAATTACATATTGCGACTTTGGCGTCTGCTATACTATCAGATCCAGAAAGCAATGTAGGTAGTATTAATTTCTTTAGGCTTTTCATAATAGATATGACACAAATATGTGATATATTAAGATTCTCTTGTTGCCTACAAACATGTACAAAAAGGAAAATAAATATCTAAACATAGTACATGGATTAGAAAGAAAGTAGGCAAAATCTTTGCTTGATCCTACTGCTGAACTTAATTTCCTTTGTAATCTTAGAAAAGTCACTTAAACTCTTATTATTTTCCTCATCTCCAAATGAAGATATTGGACTTGTTGTGGTAACTGTGAAAGTTACACAATTAATTGTATTAGGGAGGAGGAACCTACTTGGAAATTTGCTTGTCTGACCTATAGGGTTTTAATAAGAACATGCTACAGAGAAGACAGTAAATTAGCTCATGAATATTTGTAAGTGGAAAATCTTTAGTGAAATACAGTCACAGTTGTAATGAGTTTTCACTGGGTGTTATGGATAGTGGTAAAATAATGATAGTTATAACATGTGAACCTAAGAAACCTGAGGTTTAGTGTTGGCCCTGCTAAGTAATATTTGTGAGATTTGGGGTAAGTTATTTTATTCATGACTCACTTTCTTCATCTCTAAAAATAAGATAGTATTTACTTCAAAACTTTGTTGAGTATTAAGAAAATATATAATGTCATATAAAATGATATTATTATTATTATATTGGAATTTCCAGCATCTTACTAATAGATTATTTACCTTTATGGGTAAAAATTAATTTGAGTATGCTTTGGAGCAGTACTTATCTTTTTCTAATAAAGAGAGGGGAACATCTGGAGGAGAATCAGGAAAGGGGAGTTAGAATATTTCTCACCTATATTACCTGGTTTAATCATTACAAAACCATAGGACAAGATTTGTTTTCTTTTTTTATATTTTTTGTTGTTGATGCACCTTTATTGTATTCATTTATATGTGGTGCTGAGAATTGAACCCAGTGCCTCACCCGTGCCAGGCAAGCGCTCTACCGCTGAGCCACAGCCACAACCCAAGATTTGTTTATCTGATTTTACAACTGAAGAGTTGAACCTTAAAAAACTCAGATGAAATATTTTGGCATTCAAAAAAAAAAAAAAAAAAAAAACTCAGATGATTTGTTTTTTTTTCCTAGGTTTTAACAACTACCAGATTAGAATCCAGGTCTTTAACCGTGGAACTGTATGCTCATTTTACACAATTTAAAGATAGCGAATAAGTGTTATATTTCCTACTCCTTACTGTAGTAAACATTGTTAACTTTCAAGATACCACTCCTATAAGTGAAAGTAGTTCATTAAAACAAACATATTACTTGAAACCAAGTTTTTGTTTCTTTATTACATCATATAAATTATATTTGTATGCATCTTATTGATATTATGTGATTAGCTAGATACATTTAGTTTTTCAGTTGTTCATGGACCCTTATTTATTTACTTATTTATTTATATGTGATGCTTAGAATTGAAAATAGTCTCACACATGCCAGGCAAGTGTTCTACCACTGAGCCACAACCCCAGCCTCCTACATTTAATTCTTGATTATTATATGTGATTAATATATATTTGATTGGCATATGTAACATTTTAGTGCTACAAAAAGTTTTCAGGAAAATAGGATACAGGTTTCTAGAAAACTCAAAAAGAATTTCTAAAATAGGTAAATTAATAAATTGCAGCTATTTTTTGTAATCTCTTCCTTTTTCTAACTGCTTTTATGACAAAAATGTCATTACCTTGTAACTTTAGTGATGTATCTCATCTTGGTAAGGTAAACAGTGTCTGAAGTTTGATATGGCTTGGCTTGAGAGTCAACAGGTGAATTCCATTTATTACGTGAGGCATAACTCTGTTTTCTTTTTTGTTCAGAATTGTTTTGCTGTGAAATCTCTAGCCTCATGAATTATTTCTTTAACAGATTAAAAAACTGAAAGAATTACGTTCCATGCTCATGGAACAGGATCCTGATGTGGCTGTTACTGTTCGGAAGCTGGTGGTAGTTTCTCTGATGGAGCTATTTAAGGACATTACTCCTTCATATAAAATTCGGCCCTTAACAGAAGCAGAAAAATCTACCAAGGTAAAGCTAGATTACTGTATAAAATAAGCTGAAAATTTGGAGAGTTAGAAATGGGAGAAATAGGAATTATCTTATTTATTTATATCCTCCCACCCCCAGCACTGGGCATATGCAAGGCACTCATTTAAGTGCTAATTTTTGAATTTTAGTATTCTGATTTTAAAAAATAATTGATCCTTTTGGTCTTTTCAGATCCGCAAAGAAACCCAAAAGTTACGAGAATTTGAAGAGGGCCTGGTTAGCCAATATAAATTTTATTTGGAAAATCTGGAGCAAATGGTTAAAGGTATATTAAATAGATCCTAAAAGTATATAAAATGCATAACCTTGATCATGAAAGTGAACTCTTTGTTCTCTGTTGTGTAGTGAGAGGCAGGTGTATAGTGTATGTTGAAGAGCAGTGTCTAGAGTCAGACTCGTTGTGTTCAGCCTGACTTTACCACTTAGTATCTATGTTTTGAGTAAGTTTTTAATCTTTCTTTGCTTCAATTTTCCTATCTATGAAGTGGAAATAATAATAGAAGTTGCCTTAAAGAATTATTGAGAGAAGTAATAGAATTTATAAATTTATAATCTTAGAACTATATTTATCAGTCTAAGTGCTATATTTTATTGGCTACTAGAGTTAGTATTATTGCTATGGTCCTTTAGAAATAGTTGTGTACGTTTGTTGAAATTTAAACAGTTGGGGTTTATTCTACTGTTGGTTTTTATTTGGAAACAATAATCAGAGAAGAAAGATATCTTGAAATGGATGTGGATGCCTTGTAAGTGAACTTATAAATCAGTTGTTGAGGATTTTAAACTATTCTATCAACCCTTCTTTTTCTCTTCAGGAAAGGAAGGGCATAGGAAAAATTGGGTTTTGAGTAGAGAAGAGATTTACTTGCCTAAATCAGTTGCCTTTATTTGATTTAGTGTTCTTTTACTTCGTTTTAAGCCTAAAGATCACCCAGATCACTATCAGTTGGAGCAGGATTGCTGAATCCTGTTGGTTTGATGAGGGAATGAAGGTGGTGGAGGATAGTGGAGTAGTTGTGGCAGGCATGGATTTTGCATTATGCTTTGGTGTCCCAACTGGAACTAACTTAACTTTATGTTGACCAGCACTGTACAATAGAAATATAACATGAACTACATGTCATTTAAAAAAAAAAAGTTAGCCACACTGAATAAATAAATAAAAGGCAATGAAACTAATTTTAGTAGTAAATTATATATGTATCTAAATTATTGTTTTGATATATGAATGATTTTAAAAATTAATGAGATGTTTTACATTCTTATCTTTTTTATCCTAAGTTCAGAATCAAGTATATTTTATATTTACAGCGTATCTGAGCATTTCAAAGACTCAGTTGCCACATATTAGTATTGTCTGAATTGACCACATGCAGGTATAGACATTTTCTAAGCAGAATGAAGCACCATGAAATCTTTTTAGTTTTTTAGACTATGATCATATATATATATATTTATTGTAAAAGGAAGCCAGTTAATTTAAGTTTTGACCAATGAATAAGTAAGTAACTACATTTATCTTTTAAATAGATTGGAAACAAAGGAAGCTAAAGAAAAGTAATGTAGTTTCCTTAAAGGCATACAAAGGACTGGCTGAAGTGGCTGTGAAGAGCTTATGTGAGCTGTTGGTGACACTACCTCATTTTAATTTTCACAATAACATCATTGTATTGATTGTTCCTCTCATGAATGACACGTCAAAATCAGTGAGTTGCTTTAAATGATTTTTGCTGTTATTCTTAACAGAACATTATAGTCTGTGAGATTTATTTTCCCCACAAAATCGTTTTGGAGCAATTATTTATTGTTAAACTAGTATCAATTTTTTAAGTACTATCTCTTTAAGAAAATTATTAGAACCAAGTTTAGTGGAATGATTCCCAACAGAAGGCAGTTTTGCCCTCTAGGGAACACTAGGCAGATATTCTAGGACTGTGGTGGTGTGGGAGTATTACTGCTGGTAAAGCTTAGGGAGATTTTATAACTCCAATGTGCAGCATAGTCCTGTCACAACAAGGAAATACCAGTAGTGCCCAGGTTGAAAACACTGGTTTAGTGTAATATTTTATTTTTCAGATATCTGAAATGTGTTGTGAGGCAGTAAAGAAGCTCTTTAAACAAGATAAATTAGGCCAAGCTTCTCTTGGTGTAGTTAAAGTGATTTCTGGTTTTGTGAAAGGCAGAAATTATGAAGTTAGGCCAGAGGTAAGCCTTTCTTTTCTTACTTTGCATTTTATTTGTTTTTAAATTATACAGTTTATTTTAATTGTTATTAGGAATATTTATTTATTTATTTATTTATTTATTTATTTATTTATTTATTAGTGGTGCTGGGGATCTACCATTGTGCTTAACCACTAGCCTAAAGAATTTATTTATTTATATACTTCTATAAAGCATTAAAAGTACTTAAAATAATGTAAGCACTATTAACATTTGGTATGTATGTTCTTCTAGGTAGTTTTCTTTGCAGATATATGCTTGCTTATATTTTAAATAAAAAGTGAGCTTATACTATTAACAGATTTTAGAGCTGTTTTCATTTTATATATTGTGAATTTACGTGTAAGGCTCTCATGTTTTTGGTAATGATAGCCATAATATTCCATCATATGAATAGTGAGTCCCCTACTTATTTTTTTTAGACAACGGAGTTGTGTCTGTATTTTTGCTGTTAAAGCCAGTGTTGAAGAAAACATTTTGACCATATGATTTTTATTTTTCATATCATATGAGAATTCTGTGAATGGAATTTCTGAAGTGTAGATACTGGATCCATCATTCCTCACATTTAAAAAACTTGAGAGAGAATGCCAGATTGTCAGATTGTCTTCCAAAACATTTTATCACTTAGGTCCTAACTGTCTGCCCAGTACTGAATGTTACTGTTTTTTTTTTTTTAATATTTTTTAGTTGTCAGTGGACCTTTATTTTATTTATTTATCTGCAGTGCTGAGAATCGAACCCAGTGTTTCACGCATGCTAGGCAAGCACTCTGTCACTGAGCTACAACCTCAGCCCCTGAATGTTACTATTTAATCTTTGTTAGTAGAGTAGGTGAAAAACTGTATATATTGCATGTATATTTATTTGTACATATTTATTACTAAGGCTTTGCTTTCATTTGTACATTTATTACTCATTTGAATTTTTTTGCATGTTTGTATTTGGCAGCTTTTCTCTTCTAGTATTTATCTTTCTTAATGACTTGTGGTAATTCTTTTAACAGTTATTCATTTCAATAAATACTGTCATGTGCCAGGCAGTAGTCTAGGACCTGAGGATAACAAAAGAAACACAATTGAGTGTGTGTGTAGCCTATGGTACATAGTGAAGATATTAAATATTTGTTACATAAGTTACAAAGTTTTCTTGGTTAAGCAGCCTTTTAGTTTGCTTTTGTGCTTTACATATGAGGCTATGTTTTGTCATGCATAGAACCATCTCAGTCTCAAGATTTTAGATTCTTGCTGGGCATGGTGGTACACACCTTTAATCCCAGTGACTGAAGAGGATGAGGCAGGAAGATCACAAATTGAAAACCAGCCTCAACAGCTTACTGGGGCCCTAAGCAACTTAGTGAGACACCCTGACTTATAAAAAGGTCTGGATTCAATCTCCAGTACCTACCCTCCGCCCACCAAAAAAACAAACAACAACAACAACAAAAGATTTATAGATTCTTTCCTTCCAGGTTTTTAACTTTTTTATTTTTTGTGTTTAAATATTTAAGCTATTTGACCTTTTTTTGTGTAGATATAATATATACATTTAATATATATAATAGTATCTATTTAACATTGATTTGGCCAATTATTCCAACACTGTTTTCCTTTTTCTGCTGATTTAAAATGTAGATGATTTATTAGATACTAAATTCCTACACAAAAAAACTTTATTTGTGGGGACTGTGGTTATAGCACAGTGGTAGAGTGCTTGCCTAGCATGTGGGAGGCACTGGGTTCAATTCCCTGTACCATAGAAGGAAAGCCAGTCTTTTTATTTTGAGATATGGTCTAACTAATTTGCCTATGCTGGCCTTGAACTTGTGATCCTCCTACATCATCCCAAATAGCTGGGATAACAGGTGTGCTTCATTGTGCCAGGCTTTTATGTTGTTAAGTGAAGTTTTATAGTTTTCTTCATTTGGGTCTTAGATACTTTTATTAAATTTCTTTTTAATTATAAAGTTTGATGGTTAAGTAGATATTTTTTACTCATGTGTTTAAGTTCCCTATTTTTATAGTTGTCCTTTGCTATCAAATTCCCTTTGTTTCCTTAAAACTAGATTCCTGCTGAACCACCAAAATGATAACTATAAGGTTTAAGTAAAAGAAAATCTTTAGAATTTTTACTCAGAATTATAAAGTGATCAGTTAATAAGAGTTGTACATGAAACTCAGCTATAGAGAAACTATTCATTTCAGTGTTACTAGAATAAAAACTACATCCTTTTCGTTGTGGTGATGGTGCTGGTGCTGGTCATTGAAGCTAGGGCCTTTTGCATGTTAGGTAAGCATTTTATCACAGATCTAAACTTCTAGCCCCATAAAAACCACAGCCTTTAATTTGAAGTTACTTTTGATTGGTGAATGATATTTTATGAGCACCTAGAATACCTACAAAATATTAGAAATTGATCTTTCTAATACCTAGAATGGCCCAGGTTTCCACTTTATGCCTTTAGTAATTGCTTGTTTTCATTCTGAGTTTTTAGCCCTGCTATCTGAACTACCCAGCTTTCTTCTACATGTGCATATTGGAACATCAAAATAATACAAACCTGTAGTTTTCAAATGTTTGTTCCAGGAATGCTACTGTGACTGAAGGAAGTCAGTAGGGTAGTTTCTTCCAGAGAAACAAAATGTAGTATTTGATATCTTTTTGTTTGTTGTGTTTAAATATGAGAATGGTTGCTGTAGCACATACAACATCAATTTTCAAATTGGTTTCTGGAATTTTGAGTGCCTTAAGATAAAAGTTCTCATTTTGGTCTATGGACCAGTATCAGTTGGAAATTAGAAACATAACTAGGGCTTCATTCCATACCTGCTGAAATAGAAATTCTGGGGATCCAGCTATTTGTGTTTTAACATGTTTTCTGGGTATTTCTGATACTTGATAAAACTGGGAAACCATTGGTTTAAAGAAAAATTAGTTTTCTTTGAAGAATAACAATAGTCTTCATGCTGTTACTTTTTTTTTATTATTATGAGAAACACATGAAGACTAACACCATTAACTGCAAAACTGAAGCAAGCTTGGTAAATTAAAGCCAGGTTCAAAATATCTTAATTTATATTTCCTCCTTCCATATTGTCCAAACCTTTTTCTATCTTGCTTACTCTTTGTAATCCTATCTACCAATGTAAGTAGTCTATGTCATTGTCATTGCAGTAAAGTTTTATGTATTTAGTCAAATATTGTTGTTCACAAATAAGTGAATATGATTAGCAAAAGATAGTAGAACTATGTGTAAAATGTGATAAAGATGCTTGAAAGTGGTTTTGCATGATAGGAGGAAATTATAGTTAAATGCTATTTTTTTCTATATAATTTTTGAGGGTATAGATATTAAGTTATATATTTGTATTTTTTTCCAATATTAGATGTTAAAAGCATTTTTGTGCCTAAGAATCAAGGAAGTAGAAGTAAAAAAAGATACAGAAGACATCAATAAACCCAAAAAGTTCATGACTTTCAAGGAAAAGAGAAAAACTCTATCAAGAATGCAGAGAAAGGTTTGGTTTATTTCCATTTTTGTTTTATTTAAGTATTGTTTTATTTGATCTTTTATATTTCAAAATCTGAGAGTGGGGCATGGTAGCACATGTCACAGCTATTTGGGAGATTGAGGCAGGAGAGTGCTATAGGTCATAAGTTAGAGGCCAGCATGGACAACATATTGGGACCCTGCTCAAAAAAAGAAACAAAACAAAACATTTTTGAAACCTAGTATTTATTTTTTATTTGTTTTAGTACTAGAGATTGAACACTGGGGGCACTTTCCTGTTGATGAGCCACATCCCCAGTCCTTGATAAACTTTTTAGAAATTTTGGTACAGGATCTTGCTAAATTGCTGAGGGTTTTGTTAAGTTGCTAGGCTGGTCTCAAACTTGCAGTCCTACTGTTTCTGGCAAAAATCTAGTATTTAGAGAATTTAATTTTTACCAGTTATTTCAAAAAATGTTTTCTTACATCAATTTGAATTGACAGTTATTGACAAAGAACAGTAGGTGGAAAGGTATTTTTGTCATATGGGCTTTTATTCTTTTGCTTTTTAGATCCATTTAGAATCATTTGTTTTACACAGATTTTTTTTTTTTTTTTTTTTTTTCTTAAAAGGATACATTTAGGCTGGGCTTATAGCTCAGTGGTAGAGCACTTGCCTAGCATGTATGAGGCACTGGGTTTAATTCTCAGCACTGCATATAAATAAGTAAAGGTCCATCAATAACTAAATAAATATATACACATATATATACACATATGTATATATATACGTATTCATATATCTTCACATGGATGCATCCTTTTATATATATATATAAATATTAAATATAAAAGGATGCATCCATGTGAAGATTGGAGCCACACGTGAGCTTGTTAATTGAATCATTTTTTTGGTTAGAATTCCCACTCCTTGTTAAACCTAAGTTGAAATTTATCCCATTGTTATTTACTGAGACTTTAGAAACCTTTGTTTTAAAAAGACAACTAGTATCTTCCTTAGAGAATCATTATACAGTTTAAATGAGATGATGATGTATTGTAAACTTAAAGAGTTTATAATACTGGATATGCTTTATAAACAATAGTTGTTACCACCACTAAATTCATTGTTTTTATCACTTAAATACAACATTTTTAAACAGTTTGTTAGAGTTATGAAATTACTTATAAAAATGAAACAAAAAGTAATTTCCAGTGATCTCTATGACTGGTCTTCATACATTTTCAAAACCTGACAGAAGTAATAGACTTAATTATAAACAAAGAAAATAAATACATTAAGGTGGTATTGTTTAAATACTTAATAAGTTGGATGTCTCTGTGGGGGCCAGAGGGGACAAAGACCAATAAAAACATGGCAACTTTTTAACAGTTTCTTAATGAAGGAATGAAATTTCCTTAGTCAGTTCTCTATGCCTCAGGCAGCTTAGCAGCATTGTTTGCTGCTCTTCCAACATTAGAAAGTGGAAAAAAATTGGATATTTTATTGAATTTTTAAAGTAATATCTGGTTTTATTTATTATGTGAAATGTGATTGGGAGGAATTATTGATGATGGGCTAATAACTCTAGGAGTTATTTTTGTGTTCAGTGAATGTTCTCTTTTTTATGTTTTGAAAAATTTTAATTGTAGAAAATTATATCCCATTGTATCTATTGTTCAAAATGAACAAATGTTAATAGATTTACTTCTGGTTTTTTCTTGAAATGAAAGAAACCATTAGAAGCTGGATGTTGTGGCATACATCTGTAATCCCAATATCATGGGAGGCTGAGCCAGTGAGGATCCAGAGTTCAAAGCCAGCCTACACAGCATAGCAAGACCGTATTGCATAAATAAATGAATAATGACTGAATTGCATAAATAAATGAATGAATGAATGAATGAATAACCAAGTAAGCAAGCAAGCAAGCAAGCAAAGAAAGAAATCATTGTTGAGAGGGAGGAGACTCATTTGTTTCTCTTTCCAGTCTTGTTCTTCTGCTTCCCTCCCAGGAGGCAGTCACCATTATAAATATGGTTTGCATATACATCTGTTCCATGAGTTCTACTTTTGCTTATATTTACCTTCCTAGACAATATGTGGTTTTATTTAAAAAATGATTTATTCATTTCTTTTTCCTGTTCAGAATTTTTATATTTTTAACTTGTACATTAGAATTGTACATAATAGGATACATTGTGACATATTTGCAAACACACATGACACAAGTTTCACTCCCCAGAATCACCCCTTTTTTCCCTCCCTCACCCAGTTCTCTTCCTCTACTGATTTTCCTTTTAATTTCATGAGTCCTCCCTCTAGTATGTGGTCAGATATCTGTTTTATAATGTTGACATTTTGCTTGTTTGCCTTTTTTCACTCGATGGTGTACTTACTTTCCCCCCCTATTTTCAGTGGAAGAAAGCAGAAGAGAAACTAGAGCGAGAGCTTCGGGAAGCAGAAGCTTCTGAGAGTACTGAGAAAAAACTTAAGCTAGTAGGTAGTTTCATATTCTCTTATGCTTTCAGAATGTTTTATTATATGATTTTAACCTGAAAATTATTGTTTCAACCTGTAGGTAGATAATTTTGATTTATTATATGAGGCTTAGATGATTTTTAGGGTGCTCAAGAAACTATCGTGTGGTCAGTGTTAGTTTTATGAATCACAAGATGTATATTTTCATTCTATATTAAGTTCCAAAGATTAACTTATGGGGAGAGATGATAAGGGAAAAAGAAGGTTTAACTTTGAAAGTCATAGTTGTGTTAGCTCAAGGAAAGCATACTAGGTTACCCTAAGGTGATTTTGTCTGTTTCCTCTGCCAGCACACGGAGACCCTGAATATGGTATTTGTGACCTACTTCAGAATATTGAAGAAGGCCCAGAGATCACCTCTTCTGCCAGCAGTCCTTGAAGGTCTTGCCAAGTAAGGGCTGTGTAGGTTGAAATCTTTTAGATTCCTTATAAATATAATGTTCTCTGTTCTCATTTGCTTTTTGTCTTTCCTTAAACTGTTTGTAACAAAAGGCTTTTTTGGTTTTGTTATCGCAACGTTTTATTTTTTAAGTCTTTGTTAACTCTTTCCTTCTGTTTTGTACATTGTAGGCATCCTTAAAGTTCATCTCTCAGTCCTTGGTTCTTTTTTGCACTGTGTAGTCAGTTATCTACCAAATCCCAGCTTGTGCATCATTTCTTGAATCCTCTGTAATATGTTTCTGTTAAAATACATCTTTTTGCATATCCTATTAATACTGATTACTTTCTTGAAGAATGGTTGTCCTGATAGCTTTCTATTATTAGTTATGAGGTGGTATCCTGTATAATATTGTTAACCAATAAAAATATAAGGTGAACTACATATGCAATTTAGCTATATTATTACAAAGGTAAAAAGATACAAGTGAAATGTATTTTATTGAATTAGATTTGTCTAACATTTTAACATATAATTTGTATTAAGTATTAATGAGATAGTTGGCATTCTTTTTTTTTTTTTTTTCCTCTTCTTTTTAGCATAAAAGAGTAGGATTTATTTAAATGAGAAGAAAAGAAGCAGAGTTTTTACCAGGCAAAGGCACGGGGTGAGGGGGGTGTGGCGATGGTGGGGGCAGGATCTGATAGGTTGCCCTTGGCATCCTTTTTAAAATATGTCTTTGAAAACTAGTGTATATTATATACTTACAGTACATCTCAATTTGGATCAGCCACATTTCGAGTTTCTAGTAGTCATGTAGCTAGTGCCTACCATTGTTGGATAACACAGATTTAAAAATAGAAATAGGACTTATGACTGGAAGATATAGAAAAGGCAAGTTCTGTTCATCATAAGAAATTACTTTCTAATGACTAAAGTTGTTTGGCATTGGGTTGTATTTCTTTATAGGGTAATGTCCCCATCCTTGAGAATTTTCAAAGAAAGGCTAATCAGAGAAGGGATTACTCTTATATTATGTAAAACTTGCTATTTATTTTTTTAATGGCCAATTTCCTTATTTAAGTTTTTTTTAAACCTCTTATTTTAGAAGCAAATAAAAAGAATCAAAATAATCCAAATAAAAAGAATCTAAACCTTAAAATAAGTTCCCTTTCTTGTACATCTATATAAGTTTGTTTGCCTGCCGCCTTTCACAAATGGAATCATGCTTACATATATGTCCTGTAACTAGACATTTTTATAGTATTTTTCCATGTTAGCACATATAGATGACTTAATTTTTTAAGTTCCTAATACTCCATTTTATGGTTACGAATATTTGTTTAGCCTTTCCCCTGTGTTACTGCTTGTATATATATCTTCATGCACTTGCATGCATCTATTGCCAGGTCAAAGAGTATGCTCGTCTTCAATTCTGATAAATACTGCCGAATGGCTTCCCACAAAATGGTACTAATAGACATGGACTGTCACTTCTAATGTATTATTTCTTTGGTCTCTCCTTGTTCTAAGATTTATATAGCAAAAATTCTTTATTAATATTTAAAAGGTATCCTGGCTTAAGCCAACTTTAGTGCCTAATAATTTATAGTATACATACAGGGTAGGCTCACATTTAGTAGCTCACATGATTCTCTCTTTTTTTTTTTTTTCATATTTTTTTAGTTATACATGGACACAATATCTTTATTTTGTTTATTTATTTTTAATGTGGTGCTGAGGATTGAACCCAGGGTCTCATACATGAGAGGCTAGTGTTCTACTGCTGAGCCACAACCCTAGCCCCTTATATGATTCTCTTTAACCCTATTGGTAGTCTTAGTTATTTCCAGAAATAGAGGCCCAAGACAGTCAAATTACAATCTAGGATCATATAGGTAATTAGTAGCAAGAACCTCAACTAAACATCAGGTCCTATATTCTTCTCATTTTATCTTCAAAGCTGTCATAGGGTCCATATGTTCTTTTTTGGGTGCTGGGAATTGAACTTAGGGTCTTGTGCATGCTAAATATGCACTCTATCATTGAGCTATGCCCCAAGACTAGGGTCTTATAAATGACAGAATCTTCCTTTCTCTCTTTCTACTACCTGTTTTCCTAGAAGCTGACTCTGCTGGCTCCTTTGTGAGTTTTCATATTGCTAGAAACCTAGTAAACTTTCCCCAGGGAGTATATTTGCTCTTAGCAACTTCTGAGGACAAAGTGTTTTAAAATATTTTTGATCTGTTTAGTGCTTTATATATTCCTGCTGAGCACAGTGTCTGTTAGTGTGAATCATTATAAATATTAATAATAACTATAATATCTGTCATAATTAACATTTTAAAATAAGGAGTATTAAAAATCAAGTTTTAAAGTCAAGTTTAATTTTTACCTACATATTTCTGCTTTTTGATTATCCTTTAACTAAGTTTTGTTTAATTTTAGGTTTGCTCACCTTATAAATGTGGAATTTTTTGATGATTTATTAGTGGTTCTTCATACTCTCATTGAATCTGGTGTAAGTAGCTATTAATGAATTACTTTTTAGAAGATATAAATGATAATTATTATTCTTAATAGCTTTTTTCTTTTTAAAGGACCTAAGTTACCAAGAAAGTCTTCACTGTGTTCAGACTGCTTTTCATATTCTTTCTGGGCAAGGTAAGATATTTTCTTAATCAAGTTTGTTTGCTTTGTCTTCGGAAGCTGTACTTACCTAATATGTATTTGTTTTCATTTCAAAGGTGACGTTCTAAATATTGATCCAATGAAATTCTATACACATCTCTACAAAACGCTATTCAAATTACATGCAGGTATGTATGTTAAAATATTTCCTTAATACATATTTATTTTCTAATTATATATGACCAGAATTATAATCAATGAGAAATTGGCATAGGTACCTAATATACTGGCCTGCCAGTGCACACATCTGAATTTAACCTTATGAAAGACTTGAAGAAAGAGTAACTTCCGGGTTTTTTTTTTTGGTACTGGGGATCGAACCTGCGGTGCTTAACTGGGCTCACATCCCCAGTCCTTTTTTATTTTTTATTTTGAGACAGGGTCTTGCTAAGTTGCTTGGGGCCTCACTGAGTTGCTGAGGCTGGTCTCAAACTTAAAATCCTCCTGAACTTTTGGTATTGACTGAAAATGCAGTCAGTATAGCCCACTGCATCTTTAGCTGTACAGTACTTTTTCAGTGATTAGGGAAATGATTTGAGACAGGTATAACAATTCAGCTTGTTTGTGTATATTTGTGTTTTTCTGGAGTTCAGTGAAGTTGCATAAAGAAAAAGTAATGAGAAGAGTTCTGAAGAATATATCTGTTGTTTTAGGTGCTACCAATGATAGTGTTGAGATTGTACTCCAGTGCCTCGATGTCATGCTAACCAAGCGCAGAAAACAAGTTTCTCAACAACGAGCCCTTGCCTTTATCAAGCGCCTTTGTACCCTTGCTCTTCAGGTTCTTCCGAATTCAAGCATTGGCATTTTAGCAACTACCAGAATATTAATGCATGTAAGTAGTAATACAAATGAGGAGAGCTAAGTTCTTATAATACTGCAGTCACATTTTGTTTGTTTGATCTGTGTCTTTTTCCCTCTTTTATATTATTATTATAACCACAAAAGTTATTCACAACTGGGTGTGGTGTCACATGTCTGTAGTCCCAGCTCCTTGGGACATTGAAAAATGGAAGCAAGAGTGTTAACGTTGCTTGAGCCCAAGAGTTTGAGGCTAGTCTGGGCAACACAGTGAGACAATGTTTTGTTAGGAAAGTCAGATAGGAAAAATAATTCACATTTGTAACAAGATCAGGTGATAGTAGAAGTACAACATAAAATTACATATGGAAAGGATTCTGTATCTGCTGACACTTCTCAAATGTAATTATTTTTATCACTTGGTGTGTATCCTTCCTATAGACTTTTTGAAATTCATGTATAAGTACTTGTACCACACACAAAACCAACAATTTTTTTTTTTTTTTTTTTTTTGGTAATGGAAAGGAGATTAAGGGGATTATGGATACGCTGTTTTTTAAAAACACTTAATGGTAGTGGATACAATACAAATATTCCCATTTTATCTCTTTAATAATTAGGGTTTATTTAGTTCTTTATTTAACAAAGACCTGTATAGTTCTTACTATGTATCTGCCACTTTTATAAATGCTTTACAAAGATTAATTCACTTAATTTTTATGACCCTGAGGTAGCTGCACTTATTGTTCCCATTTTACAAATGGTAAAACAGGTCGAAAGAGAAAGTAACTTTCTTACCTTTTTTTTTTTTTGAAAGTAATTTCTTAAGATGACACTAGTATTAAGTGTTAGAAGTGGCATTCAAATTTAGGTAGTCTGGCTTTTATGCTTCTTTGTAGTTCTCTTGATGGATATAGGTTATTATTGTTACTGCTGTTAACCAATGATGCTGTATTGAATATATGTGTATTGGATGTATTTTTGTAAGAAAGATTCTTTTTTTTTTTTTTTTTTTTATATTTTTTAGTTGTTGATGGACCTTTATTTTTTCTTTATTTATATGTGGTACTGAGAATTGAACCCAGTGTCTTCCACATGCTAGGCAAGCACTCTGCCACTGAACTACAACCCTAGCCCCTGTAAGAAAGAGTCTTAAAAGTGGGATTGGAAAGTGGAAAAAATATTTTGTTTTCTTTTGCAAGAAAGAAAACAGAATATTCTTGTTTTCTTCTCAAACAAGACATTCTTTTGCAATTTTTTTCTTACTATATAAACTTAAATGACTTCTTATTAAAGACCTTGTGCTTGTAGCTCGTATATAACCACAAATTCAAATGAAACACAAGTGCAGACCAATGAGATTCTTAAAATTACAATATTAATTTATTAATTCTCCCTTTTAATGTGTTTCTGGAGACTTTCCCCAAAACAGATCTATTGCTTGACAATGAATCTCAGGGAAGTGGGGTTTTCCTCCCCGAGCTGGATGAGCCCGAGTACTGTAATGCTCAGAACACTGCACTGTGGGAATTGCATGCACTGCGGGTAAGAGTAGCCCTATTTATTTATTTTTCTTCTTTTGTGAGCAGTAATTTTTCAGTTTCCTCAAATAGTTATTATTGTCAGAGGACTTACTGTATTTTGTTCTGAGGAATATCTGTTTTATAATTCATATTTTAATATTACATTTCACTTTGCTTTTCTTATTCTTTAAGCTGTTAAGGTTCATTCTCTAAGACAGTAGAAAACAATGACAGTTTTTATATTGAATCTTATCCAAAGATATTTCAGTAGGCCACATTTCATGGTTTTCCCTATGTCCTACAACATCCTTGTTCCTGCGTATGGATAGCATTAGAGTGAGCCTTGTGAAATATGAGTATCAGGTCAGTTGTTGTGAACTATTTTCACTCAGAAATAGGAATTACTTTTTAATATCTTTTTAATACTATAAAAGCAAGACTAAACTATGTCACTGGTAACTTGGTCATCAAACAGATTTGTTTTTTAAAAAACATTTATTTAGTTGTAGATGAACACACAGTGTCTTTATTTATTTTTATGTGGTGCTAAGGATCGAACCCAGTGTCTCACAAATGTAAGACAAGTGCTTCACCACTGAGCCCCAGCCCCAGCCCCGAGATTTGTGTTTTAATACTGTTGTCAGCAAAAATTATATTTTTTCTGTAGGCATGTGGTTCTGATAAGTTAAATATGTATATGTGGGTTTTTTTTTTTTAAAGCAAGATTTTATGGTTTTATTAAAGAAAATCTTTGCTCAGCTAGTGTTTTCTAAAGTACTGATCTGTGCAAAATGTGGTTTTCCTGTTTCTTCTTCAGAGACATTACCATCCCATCGTGCAGAGATTTGCAGCTCATCTAATGGCTGGAGCACCTTCTGAAGGCTCTGAAGCATTGAAACCAGAATTGAGCCGAAGGTAATATTTAGCATCGCTTTATTCTTTTCCTTTTTTGTTTTCTTTGCAGTGTGAGAGATTGAACCCAGAGCATTGCTTTATTCTAAAACTACAAAATTTAGAGACTTGAAATGAAGATTAGTGGTAGAGCACCTGTCTACTAGCTCATTCAAGGCCCTGGGTTTGATCCCCCGTATTTCAGGAGAAAAATTAGAAAAGAAGACAACTACCAAAATTCAGCTGATAGCTCTTTACTTTGAAAAGTCTAGTACTATGAAGTACTAGATTACAAAAGGTTAAGTGCAAGTTGAGGGTTAGGTTTTTGTCTCACTTCATATTCCTGAATTGTTCTATAGATAAAATATGCTGGCTAGTTGAAAGTAGTGATGCCTATAATCCCAGCTACTTTGGAGGCCAAGGCAGGAATATTGCAAATTCAAGGCCAGCCTGGACAACTTAGTTAGACTTTATCTCAAAAATTAAAAAAATAAAAAAAGGACCAGGAGTATAGCTCTGTGGTAAGAGTTTGCTTAGCATGTGTGAGGCCTGTGTTTAATCCTCAGTTCCGTATAAATCAATGAAAAAGTATGCTGGCTGTGATTTTATTTGTTTGAATAATTCCTTAAAACTTAAAAGGAAAAAAAAAATCCTGAAAAGTTTCACACATATAGAAAAGTAAAAAGAGTAGTATAGTGAAAAGTCCAATCAGAGTGAGCTTCCTTGCTCCTTTTTTTTTTTTTTTTTTAAAGTGCTGGGTATCCAGCCTAGTAGCTATCACTGAGCTACATCCCAAGCCCTCTTCTTTTTTTAAAAAAACAATTCTGCTATGGCAGAAAATGAGGAAAGTGAGGGAAAAAAAAAAAGAGGTGTTTTGGAATACTGCCACCAGAAAGACAACAGTTTCATTCCTTGGCCCTCCTAAGAATACCTTCCAACCTATAAAAAGGTCAGAAGGGAACTTCCAGCATCCACTATATGCTTCTAGATGGGAAAAGGGTCCTTCTAAAAGAAATTTCTTTTCTTCTAATGTTGTATTTTGGAAATATTCTGAAGTTGGAAAAATAGTAATTAACCTATATCCCACCAAATTAGTTAGGAAATACTTCAGTTAAATATAGTAGAAGATAAAATGGTAGCTATTTTTATCTTAGACCATTTATGCTTGCTTCAGAAAAATATATGACACTCAGTAATATATAAAGAACAGAAATTTATTTTCCCAAGTTCTGCAGATTGGGAAGTCCAAGATAATGGGGCCTTGTTGTATCATTTGGAGGAGTGGAGGAAGGACAAGCTATGCAGAGACTATGAGAAAGCATCTTTGAGGAGCCATTAATCCCTCATGGCCTTATTAGCCCATTTCTTGTACTGTCACATTGGCCATTAAGTTTTTTTTTTTGTTTTTTTTTTTAAGAGAGGTGGGGGGGAGAGAGAGAGAATTTTAATATTTATTTTTTTTAGTTCTCAGCGGACACAACATCTTTGTTTTTGTATGTGGTGATGAGGATCGAACCCGGGCCACACGCATGCCAGGCGAGCGTGCTACCGCTTGAGCCACATCCCCAGCCCGGCCATTAAGTTTTGATACCTGAATTTTGGAAGGGACACATTCAAACCATAGTACTTTGTAGTGTAACCAGTACCCAGAATTAGCATTTTGCTGTTGCGTAAATTTTTTTCCCTTGTAAGTGTTCTTTTTTTTTTTTTTTCTTTCCTTTCTTTTTGGTACTGGAGATTGAACCCAGGGATACTTTACCACTAAGCTACATCCCTAGTCCTTTCTACTTTTTTATTTTGAGATAGAATCGCACTAAGCTTCTTAGGGATTTGCTAAGTGCTGAGGCTGCAAAATTCTCCCACCTCAGCTTTCCAAACTGCTGGGAATACAGGCATGCACCACCATACCCAGCTAGCCTCTGGTTTCTTTAATTCAGATACCACAGGTGGCTTGAAGAGTGGGCCAGACTCTTCGGAGTTTGAACAAAAGTTTAAATTAGTTGCTGTCTTTGGAATATTGGAAGAATTCACGTAACTTTGACATTTCCAGCTTCTCCTGAGATACTAGACTTGGTGATTTTGGCCTGTATTTTTACATGGCAGTATCAATAGTCAGTTACTGTTCCCTCTAAAAGGGTTGCTTTCTGGCTAGGATAATCTTTGGCCTTATTAAATAATGGCCATTTACCTTTTTCTTCCTTCTTACTTCCTAACAGTCCCCATCCCCCACCTTCAATATTTTTTTAAAGTGGGGAAAAAGAAAATTCTTTGTCATTCACAGTACCTTCATTTTGTTCATCCATTTTTATGTGCTGCTGAGGATCGAACCCAGTGCCTCACACGTGCCAGGCAAGCACCCTACCAATGAGCCACAACCCCAGACCCTCTTTTTATTTAATGATTATTTTCTGTTATATTTTCATTAGTGATCCTCAGTATTTTCCTCTTTAATGCCAGTTTTTCTTTTCTGGAGGAAGATGAGGATTGCGTTTATACTGAAGGCTTGCAAAGGGAGATACATATGTGTTGCTTTTCTGGAGGACAGAGATTGGGTGTAAGCTTAATCATAGTCCTTACAGGTCATTTCCTGTCTCCTTTGGGGAAAGTGAACTAACCTTAAATTATTAAGGTTTCACGTACATGATGTGGATATAGACATGTTTTCTGTCCTGAGTGTCCTTTCCTTGTTTTTCATCCGGTTCAGCTGTATTTTGAAGTCCCTGGGGAATAACTTGATGCTTCCAATGACTAAGTTAGATTTAACTGCTTCTGGTTCACATAACTGATTGAGTTGGGATTTGATTACACTGAGCTAGAAGTCTTCTGCTTGGGTTTTCCTCTGTGTTTTGTTCTTGCATTTCTTTCTTTCTTTTCTTTTTTTTTTTTTTTAATATTTACTTTTTAGTTGGACACAATATCTTTATTTACTTATTTTTTTTTATGTGGTGCTGCCGATTGAACCCAGAGCCTCGAATATGCCAGGCGAGCACTCTACCGCAGAGCCACAACCCCAGCCCATTGTTCCTGAATTTCTAAATGTATTCTACACTTCTCTGCGATAGATTAGTTGGATAATGTTGACATCTGGGAATTTAGGATTCATTTTAAGCTAGTGAGTTTGGGTACAATCTATTTTCAAGTTCTAACTATGACAGTATCTATATTTCTTACATTTGTTTTTATAGATCTGCAGTTGAACTTTTTGAGACTTACAGCATGGCATCAATGACTTTCAATCCTCCTGTTGAATCATCAAACCCCAAAAAGAAGGTATGTGATACTTTTCATTTAAAAAAACAAAAACAAAAAACTTGCATGTCTTTAATTATTTTAACCTTTAGCTTGCTTAATTGTTTTGTAGTGTTTTTTTTTTTTTTTTTTATGTTTTAAGAGTTGATAGTAGGATAGATGTTTAGGTTTGGAATTTTATAGAGATGGTCAGTGAGACTGCTTCACTCAATATAGGATACATCTTTGACCTGACCAAACATCTTTCATTATTAAATTTTATTTGTTGGTATCAGCTGTTGCTATTTATAGCTTTGCTCATAGCTTGAGTTTTACTTAAGAGCATAAGTAACTTTTTAACTCATATTTTTAATTTTTTTTCCAGGATAAATTTTTACAAGGAGATTCATTTTTGAATGAAGATTTAAATGAACTAGTCAAAAGACATTGTAGTGAAATTGCTATAGAGTCACCTCTGGATTTCACCAGATATTTGAAAACATCACTACGGTAGCACAAAAATGAAGAGTCAGTGGACTTCCTTGTATATTTGTATGTGGTAAAGATAAATTGTTGACTTAGAAATATTTCTTTTTCTACAAGGAAAACTTCCTAAGAATGATTAGGAAGAGAAATAATTACCCTTTGCATGATATAAAGCTATGCCCCAATTAAGAAAATGTTATTTCATTAAAAAAGGAAAATTGAAAAATTGAAAACCTTCTTTTTCTCCCCATTTGGAAGTTTCCTTCTTAATGATGCTGCCTTTTAAAAACTTAATATACATATTTAGTTAGTTTTGTTTTGTACCAGGGATCGCATCCACGGGTACTTAACCACTGAGCTATGTCCCCAGCCCTTTTTAAAATTTTTTATTTAGAGACATGATTTCAATAAGTTGTTGAGGGCCTAAGTTGCTGAGGCTAGCTTTGAACTTGTGATTCTCCCAAGCTGCTGGGGCCACCGGCCCCAGCTTAAGTTACAGTTTTTCTTTGGGTGTGATAATGTAGCTCAGTGGTAGAATGTGTGCCTCGCCTACAGGAGGCCTTGGGTTCAATCCGTAGCACCACACACATACACAAAATCTCTGAGTTAGATATTATTGAAATTTAGTTGCCATATTAAAATTAGGGCATAAAACATAGGACATTTAAGACTGAGAGAGTTTTTTATCATTTAGCTACTCCCTAAAGCTAAATATTTAAAAAACTAAATAAATATTATTGTTCTTGCAATACTATAGATGGAAATAAGAAACATTCTAAATTTGAGTGAGTATATATTGTATGCAGATTTTTGAGGAAAGAGAAAAAATAGCTTGAAATTGGACTTAGGTTCATTGGCTCACTTCAAGAAGTCACCTAATTTGGTCTTTTATAAAAAGGATGAGTGTTTATTATGGCTACTTTCAAAAAAAGTTTGAATGTGATTCTAGTATCTTTGAAGTTCTATGTGTTTCCTGACATGCCCTGGAGGCTGTTAGGGGAAGAACTGCTCTAGGAGGGAAGAACCCAGCCCAAGAATTTCCCATCTTGTTTTAGGGACAAAGGGAATCCAGCAAAAGGCCTTTCTAATTAAAAAAAAAATAGAGGTAAAATGTGTATATATATATATTTAAGTATTTTTTAGTTGTAGGTGGACACAGTCACCTTTATTTCATTTTTATGTGGTGCCGAGGATCAAACTCAGTGTTTCATACATGCTGGGCAAGTGCTCTACTGCTGAGCTGCAACCCCAGGCCAAAATGTATATTTTTAATGAATATAACTGTAAAGCAGTATTTTATGTAACAGCAATTGTTAGTTATTGTCATATTCTAACAACAGTTTATGAAATATGTTTCAATGGCCAGGGAAATATTTTCTACTGTTAATAGTTGAATACATAGCTGCTTTCTCTGTTTCCTGTTTTTGCTGTGAGAATTTTTTTAAAAAGGATACTAGTCTAACTAGATCTCTCATTGCTTCATAACCATATTCAGAACCATAAAAACTAGTTATTTTGGTGTGGAACTTAGAGTTTCTTTCTTATGAAATAAATAAAAATTGAAAAATTCCCTTGTCATTCCAGCAGTGGGAGTGTGGATATCAGTTTAACTGTGCATGTGAGTCTTCCCCACCAATCCCACCCACCCCAGGATGGGGATTGAGCCCAGTGCCTCAAACATGCTAGGAAAGTGCCCTACCACTGAGCCACAACCCCAGCCCCTATGTCCAGCCCTTTTAAAATTTTATTTTGTGCTAGGGTCTCATTAATTTGGTAGGCTGGGCTTGAACTTGTAGTCCTCCTGTCTCAGCCTCATGAATAACTGGGATCAGATGTGGGCCACCACACCCTGTTTTGTTTTCATATGTCTTTTCTTTATATGTGATTTGAAAAGTATTTCTTTTTTTTTTTAATTTTTAGTTGTAGTTGGACACAATACCTTTATTTCACTTATTTATTTTTATGTGGTGCTGAGGATTGAACCCAGGGTTTTGCACGTGCAAGGCGAACAGTCTCCCACTGAGCCACAACCCCAACCCCTTGAAAGGTATTTCTGAGGTCACATTTCAAAGGCTTGATTGTTAAGAATAAAAAAGGTATGTTTTAGCATATAAATATTTACTTATAACCTCCACTTAGATATAAATGAATAACATAAAGAATATTATAAATATTTCTGTGAATAAACAGGGTTTCTGTCCTTATCAGCACAAGTGACCAATACATGTCAAACTATTTTCCAAACATATACAAATATAGTGGCTAGGGTTGTGGCTCAGTGGTAGCACACTCATCTGGCATGTGTGAGGCACTGGGTTGGATTCTCAGAACCATATATAAATAAATGAATGAATGGATGAATAAAGTTAAAAAATATCAAATACATTTATGTTTGACTTTGGCAGCAAAAACTGTAATTTAGGTGAAAATTTAGTTTTAGAGCAGGAATTCAATGGCTTTTAACTTTTCTTGTTTATGTATTTATATAGTGAGTCACAGATCATTGTATATCTAGTATTTAAATATCTTGTATGAAAATGGGTATGAAATATATTTGTGCGTAAATTTGTCAGTGAGTTTCATTTTTTGAAGCTAAGTGTCTAGTCAGTAGTCATACACTCACCTAAGCTACCACATTACTTTTTTTTTTTTTTTTTTATAAAACCGAGCGCTTACTGTGTGCTTAGCATTATACTAGATGCTAAGAAATAAGGTGAGCTAATAATGGGCACAAGACAGACTCATTCTTCTATTACTTTTCATGCTGAGTCAAGTCATTTACATAATACTTTTTAAAAAATGCAGCATTACCCAATTCTGTGTCAAAATAAGTTATTTAATACCTGTGTCATTTGAAATAAGGATGATCTCAGAGCTGTTTGATGGCAGGCTTGAGCATAGTATGTTTTGAATCCAAGAGACTTAAGAATGTTTTAATAATCATGGAGATTCAGGGTGTTTTTCAAAAATATTTCAGGTGTTCATAGGTCAAAATCCTTAGCCATCTGCCAAAGTTTGTTTTTAAGTAGTTGATACATAAAGATAGCAGAGAACACAAATTTTCTATGGATCATGGAGATGCTGGCCTAAGTCTGAACTTTGTCCAAGAAGTAGTCTCCCTTTTCTCTCTCTCTCTCTCTCTCTTTTTTTTTTTTTTTTTTTTTTGAGTACTGGGGATTGAACAGGCACTCAACTACTGAGCCTCATCCCTAAGCCCTCTTTTGTATTTAAATATTTAGAAAAGACAGGGTCTCACTGAATTGTTTATGGCCTCACAAAGTTGCTGAGGCTGGCTTTGAACTTGCAATCCTTCTGCCTCAGCCTCACAAGCTGTTGAGATTACAGGCATATGCCACCACACCTGGCCCTTTTCTCTTTTGACTTTTTTTGGGCCCTTGTCCTTAGTGCTGATGCAAAAAAAGCAACCGAAAAGGGGTAGAGACTGCCACCTTGAGAGCACTTTTCCAGTAGGTTGCCTTACTCTGCCAAGATAAATACCAGCCAGGAAAATTGTACCCTTCATTGGTTTGGGAACATAATTGTGGAGCTTTGTGTTTTAGAGTTAATGAACCAATAAGCAAGTCCTGATTCCTTTTAAGCATTAAGCAAGGCCTGTGGTATCTGAGCAGAAGAGAGGTCTATAGAGATATTAGAAAGAGTAGAGAACAGTGGAGGAGGAAGATACAGTTACAAAAGGGAAACTGGTATATATCAAAAGAGGTCCACTTTCACTCATGACCCTACAATGTCTTCAGAGCATCAAGATGGGAGCTCTTTATGAAATCAAGCCTTGATTAAAAACAAGGCACTTGTAACTGCACTTTTGTTTACTCCAGACTCCATATTTATCCCTAACTGGAGAAAGAATTTGTAAATAGCTTACATGTGCTATGGATGACATGTGAAGAGGCTTTTGCTCAAAAGGACACTTTATGCCCAGATAGTATTTCTACTCCCTGCAAATTTATTCCCTACTATCCCTAATTCCTTAACACCCTCTAGGAATCTTACATTTTCTTACAAAATAACCAGTTCCAAATGAATAGGTGACTAAGAAGAAGATAATCTCACTTCTGGCATCATAGGGCACACTACATTCTTTCTTAAATCCTTTATTACCAACTTTTTTAATATTTATTTTTTAGTGATAGGTGGACACAAATCTTGATTTTATTTTTATGTGGTATTGAGGATCAAACCCAGGGCCTCGTGCGTGCTAGGCAAGCACTCTACCTCTGAGCCACAATCCCAGCCCCATTTACCAATTTTTTTTTAAGTTGGCATCTAACAGTGACAGAATTCTTTTCACTTTTAGTGAAGTTTTAAAAAATATTGTAGTAGACCCAGCTTTCATATCTATATTCCTTTCCATATCAACTTTACTGATAAGAGTTTGCTACCCAGACTTCGTGTAGCCTAAGTATAAAATTGTAGTGAGTATAGTTCTAGTGGTGATTTTAGATGCATTCTGAATAATGTGATAATTTATTTCATTTAGTATACTGATATAGTTGTATAATTCACACATGCCTTTTTTCTTTCTTTTTTTTAATGTGATACAGATTGAACCCAGGGCCTTATGTATGCTCTACAAGTGCTTTACCACTGAGCTGCATCCCTAACCCTAGCTGTATAATTCAGATAAAATTTAAATAAAAATTACATATTTCTGACAAATATCAGGTTGTACTAGTCCATTATAATGCAGTCATATACCTCATATAGACATTTTGGTCAATGATGGACCATTGTGTGGGTGTCATGTGATAGGATAGTGGTTCCATAGGGTTATAGTGGAGTTAAAAATTCCTATTGCCTAGTGCCATCTTAATTTGTATAAGTGCACTCTGATGTTTGCACAATGATGAAATCACCTAACAATGCATTTCTTGGAATTTAACCCCATTGTTAAGTGACACATGACTGTAGTAGAGTAGGCCCTTTACATTTTACAGTGTGTCCTTTATAAAGTCCCAGAGACTCAAATTATAAGACAATATGTATCTTAACCTCAAGATGGAATACCCAACCAGGCTGGGATGCAGCACAGAGAATAGACTGGATTTTCTACTTGCTACATAACTCAGTCTCTAATTGAGTCTCAGGGTTAAGTTTCAGATTTGCTGTAACCAAATCAACAATTATGCTAAAGGCCATTTGGGGTGGGAATGGGAGTGGGCAGAGTTTAGCAAGAATCAAAGCGAAATGAAAAACCTAGAGAGGCTAGTCTTGCTTTCTATCTCAGTCTCATTATTCTGCAGTATTCATTTTGGTTCTAGCCAGTTAGACTAGTAATTCAATTTTCAACCAATGATAAGCCAAACCACTTGGCATACTTGATAAAATGTTTCCAGGATATTTTAAAAAATGAGACACTACTATGCATTTGTTATAGACTGGTTATTTGACTTAAAAAGAAACCTGTAGCACTATGCAAACCATATCAAACTGTAGTAGCTTAAATTCTGTTGGCAAGAGAATGGCGGGTCAGTAAGAACTTATAATGACATGAAAGCTGTATAGTGTATTTTTAACACTTATGTTTTTAAAGTATGCAAAAAATCATGGGGATTATTTTATTCATTTTTTAAATTAGTAAAAAAAGAAGTCTCAAAGCAAAATTTAGGATTTTTCTTGTGTTTATAATTTGAAAAAAGTCTTAAAATTGAATGAAACCAATGGAAAGGTAAAGTTTGGATTTTACTTTAGAGAAACACATTTTTAAAAGCCATAGTTTGCTTCATACCAAGAATGAGAAAATTTCATTACACTTAGCTGATAGTTTTGTACAGCAAGGTTTAAAAATAATTTACATTAAATGGCAAGTATGAGTAGGATCGATAGCTCTTAATCAGAAACGAAGCTATTTTTCTTGGTAGTCTAGCCTATCTCAGATGTTCATAGCATACATTTTCTTTTTAGGAAGTTTGTCTTCAAATAGTGAGTTAAAACCACTAATGCCTCTAAGTCATAGCCACATCAAGAAAGCTATGTCTAATAAATATATAAGTACAGTGTCAATACAAACCTTGCAAAATAAATAAATCTACCTCAAACACTAACTCAGTCTGCTTTTGCTTTAGAAAATGGTTAGCTTTCTTGTTAAGACACAATGACTCAGTAGATATTAAAATTATACATCATCCTAAATTCATTTTGTGAAAACCAAAAATGGAATAATCTGTGAGTATATGAGCAATAACCTTTAAAAAAATATTTCTACATGTATAGAGAAATCTTGAAGAAGAGTGCACTATAGCACAACAACATAGGAACTAAGCTGAGTTACTTTTAATGAATCTTATGTTATAGGACATATTTACATTTGCAATGCCCCAAAGCTTCAACTCCTCGGTCATAAAACGCATGGCTATACTAGGTTTCTTGCTTTCAGACCTCTGTGCCTCCTGTTCCCAGTTCTCTAATTTGGGTTGGCACACTCTGGCCCTTGGGCCAAAGCCAGCCTGCTACCTTTTTTTGTATGGCCCTTGAGCTAAGAATAGTTTTTAATTTGTATAAATGGTTGAAAAAAATCAAAAGAATATTTGTGATATATGAAAATTATATGAAATTCCAATTTCAATGTTCATAAATAAAGTTTTATTGGAATGCAGCCATGCTTATTCATGTACTTATTTGTGGCTGCTTTTACACTACAGTAACAGAACAGAGGCCATGTAACCCTCAACCCTTAAAATATTTATTATGTGGCCCTTACTGACAGTTTTCTGGCCCTTGCTCAATTATTGCAAGCCTAATAATGGTTTTCCCAACTGCCAACATTTCTAAAAGAGCAATTCCCTGGGTTTCTTTGCTTCATTCGTCAGTAAATTGGTTTGTAGCTTCCAGCCCCATGCCATCTTGTCCTCATCATGGACCTCACATCATGTGTGAAGAAGGCTGCAGTTCATAAATCATCAATTTCCAGTTTTAAGTTTAATGAAAATAAATTATATTTCTTCCACCATGTTCATTCTTGGCTTTGACTTCTTGCTGAGAGATCTTCACCTGTAATGAGGTATATATGGGTTTATTAGCATATTGAAAATGAAGATGCAAAAATAACCTAACAAGTGTTCATAGTTGTTTAGCCAATAGAAACCTACAGCTCTGGTGGCTGAGTTTGGGGGAGAGTCTGTTTCCTATGAACTCAAATGATTGGGGGGAAAGTGAGGGACTGGGGATTGACTCAGGGGTGCTTTACCATTGAGCTAAATCCCTAGTCCTTTTATTTTTAATTTTTAAGATTTTTGAGACAGGGTCTTGGTAAATTCTAAGGCTGTCCTTAAACTTGCAATCCTCCCACCTCTGCCTTCCTAGTTATTGGGATTAAAGGCATGTACCACCAAGCTCAGCTGAACTTATAAGTGTCTGAACATGATGTTCCTAGGAAGCAAAACAGGAATTTGTGGCCTGGAACACCATGTTCTTTAGGGGAAAAAAACAAAACTTTTTAACTCACATTGTTCAACTTTTAAGGAAAGGTAGAATTCTTTCAATTGTGTGTCTGTTATTTGAGAGGAGTAAGATGAATATATTTCTTTAGAAGTTCTTAAATGATGGTTATTGAAACTTTAGATGTGATTGTTTAGAACAAATGACATGAAATATGTGACTCAAAAAGTGGCAGAAACACCAAACATTTTCTTATGAGCCTATATACAGAAAGAGCCCCACCATTTTTTTTTACTCTTTCCTGGGAACATCATAAAGGAGGTCTATGGGATGTAAATTCTCATCGTTGCACCTATTGCTGTTTATAAAGAAAGCTTCCCCAACTTTAAGCAAAGCTATGAAGTCAACTAAATGATTCTAAATGTCTGCTTGCTGCAAGAAAATTGGATCCAGAGGCAGTCATCTAAATCACTATCACTCTCTTCCCCTCTCCTAAATATAAGCAGTTATGTTCATGTGGTGTGCAAATTTCTAGTAATTGTATTCTTATGTACATGGTGCAGTCTTTTTTTTTTTTAAAGAGAGAGTGAGAGAGGAGAGAGAATTTTTAATATTTATTTTTTAATAAATAAACAACATCTTTGTTTGTTTGTGGTGCTGAGGATCGAACCCGGGCCGCACGCATGCCAGGCGAGCGTGCTACCGCTTGAGCCACATCCCCAGCCCTACATGGTGCAGTCTTAGAGTACACAGAGGGCTACTTCAGTGTAGTAGTACATTTATGACAGATTTACCAGCCTTGGTGTAATTTCACTGTCATGGGAATTAGATGTATGTGACATTATCACTTCTGTACTTTACTAATGTTGATAGAAACAACATTTTGAATTTTGATTACTTCCCTTATGGTAGGCTCACAGACTCACTACTATGGTTAGTCATTTCTAAAAGTTTGAGAGACTCAACATTGGTGCCTAGTCCTAAATTCACTTGGCCCTTGGGGGAGGGACTGATTGCTTCAGCAACATTGGGGCATAAAAGAAAGTGAATCTGGAACTTTAAAATTTGAGAATACCAGATGTTTTTCAAGAGAAAAAGTACTGAACCTCAGAGATTATCTGATACTGTGATGTGAATTGCCATAGTTGTGGGATTTCTGAGTGTTTATATATAAACCTCAACAACCCAGATCTCTTGGAATAGATGGATATGCAGATATTTTGGTGGGGACCATATCCTGTATTTATTATTTTTTTGGTATTGGAAATTGAACGCAAGGGCACTTAACCACTGAGCCATATCCCTAGCCCTATTTTGTATTATATTTAGAGACAGGGTCTCACTGAGTTGCTTAGTGCCTCACTAAGTAGCTGAGGCTGGCTCTGAACTCGCGATCCTCCTGTCTCAGCCTCACGAGCCACTGGGATTACATGTATGTGCCACCATGCCTGGCTATCCTTGCTTATTATTTTGAAAGAGCCTTACAAGTGTAGTCTGGGGCACCAGTTATTTTGAAAGATGCTCCTCAAATATAGAAACAGGATCTTAATGCATTGGGCTTTCTTTTGAGCTGTTATGAATCCAGTATGGTTCCATCAGAATATATCAGTGAATTCTTTAAAGTGGGAGCAGTTTTACAGTTTGATGTGAGAAATTTGGGAGTGTGGTTAAAACAGTGAAGCTCTGTAGTATAAGCATTAATGTCTTCATGATGCTGTTGTCTCCTGTGAATTTTAAGTCTTAGAACTAAACAGATGTAATGATCCCTTGAGTTCATGAAGAAACTAAGTGAAGCTGGGTGGGTGGTGTGTGCCTATAGTCTCAGTTACTCAGGAGGATGAGGCAGAAGCATCACTTGAGCCTAGGAATTTGAGGTCAGCCTGGGCAACATAGCCAGACCAGTCTCAAGAAAAGCCCTATGTGAAAGAAAGAAACTTATGTTTGTTTTCCTCACATGCTTTCATTCAGGGTTGATGTGAATGATCTACCTTAAGACAGAATGAGATTTACTTTGTATATGAATACTAAGCAGTGGGCTGGCAACTGACACTCTAAATTTGTTGCATCTTAAAAATGGAGGCTGTTAGGTTATTTTGCTTTCTTTTTAATTATTACATCCTGGATATCAGGGATTTTGTTGTTGTTGTTGTTTGGTTGGTTGGCTGGTTTTTGTTTCTTTAATTGAGGCAGAAAGAGATGAAGTTATTGAGGCTAAAACAAAGCGAAATTAGAAAAACATAAAATGCAGAATCCAAAGGAATAAAAAGCTGAATGATCCAAAAAGCCCTTGGAGAATGTTCATGTGAGTTTTTAATTATCAAGAGAGTTCTATGATGAAATAAGTCCATTGTGGCATTTGGGGCAAGTTGATTACCTTCTTGGGGCCTCTGCTTAGTTATCTACAAAATAAGGAGGCCTAAAAGTTTAAAAGCTCAAGTGTTACTTATGTCTTCAGAGCTCTTGCCTTATCTTTTTTTATATTATATTATATATATATATATATAAAAATTATATATATATATATAATTTTTAAAGTTGTAGTTTTATTTTATTAAAATAACATAGGCGAGCACTTTACCGATGAGCTACAACCTAGCCCACCCTTGCCTTATCTTAAGGCACCATTTTACCTGTCTTTGGGGGACATTGTCTGGGAAAAGACAGCTACCCTACTAACTATGCTTCACCAAGTAGCTTCAGTGGAGCCAGTTTCAGAGTGGTGTGATGACAGTGTACCTGGGTAAAACATGCTGCCCTCCATCACTGTCGATAATCCATCGTGTCACTGGAGGACAAGCCACCTACAGGTTTCTCTTCCTTATTTTGGACATTTTCTGAGACTGTGAACTGAGGAGGTGATAGGAGTCCTCGGGGCTGCTTAGTTGACTTGGTGAGCTTCTTAAGTTCACTTGCAAAAGAGATGCCCTTTCTTTTGTCTTCTCTGGATGCCTGTTGCGGGGGAGAGAATTTGCTTAGATGTTAGGTTAAACCCGGGGTTCTCAGCCATGGCACTAGGTCAGAGTTCTTTTCACTTCCATCTCTAGTAAGTAGAGGTTGGAAGAAGGGCCGAGGAACTCACCTTTCAGGCCTTCTTTGCCACACAGGGAGTACATTTTTTCCTACACAGTGTAAACAAAGCCCAACAATTTTTTCCCACCTAAACTCTGACTCAGGAAGTTTGAGGTTTTACTACTTCCCAAATCTGGTTACTACGTGATTATGAATATCAAATGATTTATGAAGAGGGCAAATTAAATTTAAACTTTACCTGTACCTGCTCCTTTAGCTTAAGGATGAATTTCCCTGCACCTTTCCACTTGCTTTGGGCTTGAAACACACACTCCTGATCCAAAAGGACTCGCTGTGAAGACTTTGGGGTAGAAGACTTCTTGTTGGGCATGTCTTTGACCACCTCTTCCAAAAGCACATAGTCCCCTGGGTTGGGGTTGCTCAGGATGCTGTAGGAATATTTGGCTTTGCATAATGTCTGAAAGAAAAGTTATCATCAACTGAATGAAGTATCTCAACATTTGCATTTATCCTAAATGAAACTGTAAGGTAGAAAAGTGGCATAGACTTTGAGAGATAGAGGGAATCTTCCAGATCATGTTGACCAGTGCCTTATTGTGCAGCTGTGTAGTTGTACAACGTACTTTCTCAGGTTACTTTGTTTAGCTTCCTAATAGTCTATAATTTAGATGAGGAAGCTTAGACTTATAAAAGTTAAGCAGATTCCAGAGTAAACACAGCTAGTAAGCAACAGAATAAAGACTGGAACCGAATTTTCCGTATAGGCCAAAGCTCATAGATAGGAAGGTTATTCAGCCAGTGAGGAACAGAATCCTGCCTCCCAGGAACCCTCATCCCTCAAAGCTGCCTCTTTTAAGCAGTCTTGGGTGTTGAAGGGATTTTAGAAGTCACAAAGTCAGCCTTTATTTTGTACAAGAATATCTTTCATTTATGCATTTATTCATTCTGAGGACCTACTCTGTCCCAGATATTCTACTTGGAGGAGGCAAAAATGAGCAAAAGAACCACAATCTGGAATACAAAGTCATAATTAAGGTGACTAGCATTAACCCAAATGGTCACACAAAGGAATAGCAACACACACACACACACACACACACACACACACACGTACGTCAATAGTATTTACCACCTGCCAGGCATTGAGCTAAGAGCAACCTGTGAGGAAAGTACTATTTATGCTATCTCCATGCTATCTATGCAGTGTCTTACCACACAGGGTGTGCTGGAGCTAAGTGGAGAAAAGGGCTAGTGAAGGCAGACAAGGTAGTATTTACACTACCTTATTAACAGGAATAAATAGGTTTTTTTTTTTTTTTCACCCCAAAGAACTATTTTACCAGCACCCAGTAGCTGAGGCACAGATCTGAGATCTTCCTCAGGACCTCAGAGTTAGTAAAGTAGTACAACTGGGTTTGGAGCTAGAGCAACTGATCAAGGTCTGTGCTCTTAATGATTGTGCCCTATCCCTTCTCAGGTGCTTAATGAATGCAAACTATGAGGAGGCCATAGTTGGGAAGGAAACAGTTCCCTGAAACCATGCAGACAAAGAAGCTTGAGATAGAGGAAGGGAGAGGGTCAGAGTAAGCCTCCTACTTGTCTTCTATAGGATCCTTGAGAGGTGGTCATTAGGTATTGGCTCAGACATTTCTGGGACAAATGAAATGACCATTCCGCAGAGCTTCCTTCTAAATCCACTACTGTCAATGCTTCACAGAGTCCCAGGCTCACTGTGCACACTAGCTGAATATCTGTTGAAGGAACGCACTAATGTTTCCTAGCCTTCAGAGGCACACTCTTCCTTTTCAGGTCCCCATTGTTGAAGAATTTCATTCTAGAACAATGAAACAACTGAACTGTCAATGTACAGACATCTAATTTGTCCCTATAACTTATACTGACAAAAGGAATGAGGTGGGGAAGGGAGTAAGTTATTTTTCTTGCAGTGCTGGGGATGGAATCCAGGGCTTTATGCATGGCAAGCATTCTACCAACAAGCTACACTCCCCTCCCACAAAGAGCAGTTTTTACCTGCTGAATGACATCCTGTGCAGTGCTGACACGGGGTGCTTTGATTACTGTTCGAGGTTGCTCTGGAGAAACATCATGCACTTGGACAAAGAAACTCTCCTCCTCTGAGCTCAAGATCACCTCTTTGTCATCTTGAATAATGTTTTTCTCTTCTATGGTCTAGGTTAGAAAATGAAAACAGTAATTGGTAAGGTGCAGAATAAAAAAAAAATAGCAAGACTTTGAGCTGTATCTTGGTAATGCAGAAACAAGTTCTTAGTTTTATGTTTCATACATTAGTTAATATTTCATGAACTATTCTAAAAGGATATACCTGTCTTTTGAGAGGAAGAAAGTATTGTATTTCTGCTAATTGACACACTGAGAAGGTCTGGCCTAGAATAAGCCAATTCATCAGCTCCTATTAGCTATGGATTTTGAGAGTCCAAATCAACTGTAGATAAATTTGTAGAAAGAAAAAACACAGTAAATTACATTTAGAGAAACCCACCATTTCCACACAGACTTTGAGCATTTAGGAAATCATTAGACATCTGAAATGTGAGACATGAAATTGACATTCTGACAAGATGGGTGAACAAAACCTACAGTGAAAAGGCTGACATGATACAATGGCTGAAGGTAAACCACACTGAAATGAATATCAGCAAAATTATTTTTTAATTTAATTTTTTTAATATCAATAATTATGAAAATGGGTTATCGCATTAGCTTTAGATAAACTGACTTTTGGTGAATTTTGTATATGTAAATTTATATGAATATATATATATACATATATATACACACATATCTCTCTATATATAGTATAAGGATATATGCATCTTATTTAAAAAATTCGAAAGTATAGAAGTAATTCAATAAAAAAGCAAACTTTTCTTATTCTCACACTTTTTTTTCTTTTCCCCACCTCATTCTCCACACACACACACACAAAACAAATAAAGAACACCTCACTGTTGTTAGGTTTTATATCCTTCTAAACATTTGTTATGGATACCCAGATATATTTTGCATATGTGAATACATGCACACAACAAAACTGGCATTACTCAATTTAGCTATAATGTGATTATAAGATGGTTCCTGTCTTTTGTCATCCCCAAGTCTCAAATGAGAGCAGCTTTAATTATCTTCTGCAGGGGAGGAGGGAAGACAGGGAAGGCTAGTAAAGAATAGCCAACCCCGTCTCTGGGATGAGGACTTGGCAGGACAATCCTCCTATTCCCAGCACCATCTCCAGTCCAGGCTATGAAATGGTGCTAACTAAGCAGAAGGATCCAAGAATTACTGCCACCATCCTGGAAGTTCCAACCCAGCCACATGACTCAGAATTGTCCCCACTGATATTAAAGTAAGGATGGAAAAATGCCACCAGGTGGTGCCAAACTGTAACCAAGACCCGAAAGGACTGGTCCTGGAGCTTGCCAGACAGCTGCACCCACCTGTCCTAATCAATCATTTCATTACCTGTGCAATCATAGCCCTACAATTGACACAACTGAATTTTTTGAACCGATTCATGGTATACTGGTGTGGGTGGGTAGGGGACAAGAGTTATTATCCATTTTATTATATAAAATGAGATTTGTACCCACTCTAAAACTTGAGTCCTCACTTAAAAGACTGTACTCATCATTTCACGTCCATTCCAAGAGATCTTCCTGTATAATATGATGTGGCTGCCATTGCACTGATCCCATTTAGTCAGAGAGTGAGGATGGGGTAATTCACATAGCAGAATTTATAATCTCAGTGTTCCAAAAATCAGGAAGCAAGAAATAAGAAAAAAAGTTCTAAGATGCTGGATAAAATGTCCCCCAAACAATGCATCACTTAAGAAAATGTATTTAAAAAATTTTTTTAGTTATAGAAGGACACAATATCTTTATTTTGTTTACTTATTTTTATGTGGTGTTGAGGATCAAACCCAGTGCCTTATATGTGCAAGGCAAGCGCTCTGCCACTGAGCCACAACCCCAGCCCCCACTAAGCCACAATCCCAGCCCAATGCATCACTTTTAAGAGGACTCCTTAGAGCCCCATTCAGAGTTTGTTCATATTTAGGGAGTTTTCAGTCCCATAAGTCACAAATTATGAACAGAAATAATAACAGTAGCTCTCATCATAACCCCTTTTCACTTATTTTTTTAAGTTGAACAACTTATTTATTTATTTATTTTATGTGGTGCAGAGGTATGAACCCAGTGCCTCCCAGATGCAAGGCAAACGCTCTACCACTGGGCCACAACTTCAGCCCCTTCACTTATTTTTGTCTATGCATTTGACAGTGAGTTTTGTAACAGCGTTGTTTTGTTAAATGAGGTAGTTTCTATTATAGATTTTATAAATTAGGGCAGTGAGGTTTACAAAAGTTAGGTGACCTATTCAGGATAGCCTAATTTGCAGCAGAGCCCAGGCTTGTCTGATTTCAAATCCAGCAGTAGTCAGAGGGGGTCACATCGACTATAGGAAGATGTGGCTGAGGGCTCTATAGCCAAGGAAACAAAAAAAAGTACACAAGGCAAGCTGGAGAGGTCAGAGGTCACAGACAGCAATTTAGGGACTTTTAATTGATACAGGCAAACTACTTATATATCTTACAATTTCCAAATGATAAAATAAATGGAAATACTTATAACCCAAATCTATCAATCATAAGTGCCTGTTTGCCTTCAATGATTGCTAAAGTCACTTTTCAATCAGAAGTCTTTTTTTTTTTTTTTTTTAGTGCTGGGGATTGAACCCAAGCCTTCATGCATGCTGAGCATATGCTCTACCACTGAACTACACCCCAGCCTCAGTAAATTTTGTTATCATTATGCACTAGTTAAACCTGAAAACACTAAATGCAATTTGTTATCTTTTGGGATAGATTTTAGTCATTTCAAAAACCTCCCCACAAAGATATATCAAGGAGAACTCGGTGTAATTCTACTCATGAGATAAAAGCTTATTAGCTTTCCTTTCTAATTCATCCCCCTTTTTCTTCAAAATGCTTCTCTTCTACCAGCATTTATTAGCATCTACTTCTGAGATCTCTACTGCCTGTGTCATATACATTTAAATTGGCTTCAGGGCATCCCCAGACTGCTCAGTCCTAACCATGGAATGATGTCCTCTTAGACAGCAGCCTGTCTATCTTGCCTCCTGCTCATGCCTCCCGCTGCCTCCCACCATGCTGGGTGTGGATAATCCACAGGACTGATGTAATTCTAGTGTGGGGAGCACAGGATGGTAGAAGGAACAGCCCCTAAGACTTGAGCTCTTTCTACTTCTGATCCTGTCATGCTTGTAACCTCTGATTCTATTTCCCTATGTATAAAACTGTTTTTATTACATCATGAGCTCGTTAAAAATAGTGGGTTTTTGACTCTTTTCAGTGTTATAAATGATCATACAATAAATGGTTTGAAAATTTTACTTATTCACTGGCATTGTCACTTAAAGAATACATTTTAACAAGGCAAGACAATTAGAAATAGGAAATGGGGGGAAAATTAGAAATTAAAGGGCTCAAAAATCCAGTTAAGCTCTCTGATATCTTCTCCTGAAGTGATTATCATTAGAACTGTTTCTAATGATTGTTTTCTCTCTTAGCAATTCCAATGCCTGACAGGGAGAGGAGGCTGGAGAGATAATTACATTTCTTTGCTTAAACCAAGTGTCCTTTTATGGTCTGAGATACAGTTAGGGAAGGAAAGTGGTGACTCTGGGTCTCAGAGCAGATGCTAGAGTTCTAGGAAAGATTCAGGTCACATTCACAGTAATCAGGGATTGAAAAAATGACACACAAAGGGTAAAATTTACTATCAGAAAGGATAGTAAATTTTCTACTGTGCCCAGTAGACATGGACCACTATGTTCTATTATGAGCCAAAAGGATCAGGCCAGGTGCTCAGAATGGGACCTGGCACATATTATATGATTAATAAATATTGAATTGATTCAATTGCTTTGTTATTCGAATATCGTAAAGACTGTCTATGCTAGAACAATAACCTTATATACTATTTCAAAAATGGCAGTAAGGTAGTGACATGCTAATCAGTTTATTCAAGAAAAAATTGGTTCGTGGGCACAGTGGTGTACGCCTATAATCCCAGCACCTAGGAGGCTGAGGCAGAAGTATTGCAAGTTGCAAGTTTGAGGCCAGCCTCAGCAACTTAGTGAGACCCTGTCTCAAAATTAAAAATTTTTAAAAAGGGCTGGGAATGTAGCTCAGTGATAAAGCACCCGTGGGTTCAATCCCCAGTACCAAAAAAGAAAAGAAAAAGAAGTGTTCTATTAACAAAGTCAAATGGGTCAACCTATTTGGAGTCACAGGGCAAAAGTTGCTTTCTTTCCTTTGTAGGGATGATCATGGAAATATTAGCACAGGTAATATAAATTTTTACTAATTCTGACCAATGCTGAGAGATTACTCTTATGGAGTATTTTCAAATAGTGCTGTTTTACTTACCAGTACAGAACCTTTTATAGGTTGAGTGTCCCTATCTGAAACGCTTGAGACTGAAATATTTCAGATTTTGGAATATTTGCACAGACTTCACAGGTTATATGTAATACATTGTCCATTACAGCATGAGATCATTCAAATACCTTTCAATGTTGTAAATTATTTTTCAATATATGGTTTGAACAGTTTAAGGAATGCTCAACCTGTTTTGGCTAAAACTTTATATTTAGCAGGCACTAACAAGAAAGCAATCAACATTAAAATGTAGAATTCCTACAGACCCTGCATTACAGAACAGAGGAGTCCCCCTTATCTGAGGTTTTACATTCTGCAGTTTCAGAACCATGGCCTGAAAATATTAAATGGAACATTCCAAAAATAAATAGTTCTTAAGTTCTAAACTGTGTGCAATCCTGAGTAGTGTGGTGAAATCTCTTCTGCTCTATTCTGTCCATCCTGAGGCATGAATCTCCTTTTTTGTTTTTGTTTTTTGGGTACTGGGGATTGAACTCAGGGGCACTCAACCACTGGGCCACATCTCCAGCCCTATTTTGTATTTTATTTAGAGGTAGGATCTCACTGAGTTGCTTAGCACCTCGCTTTTGCTGAGCCTGGCTTTGAACTTGCAATGCTCCTGCCTTAGTCTCCCAAGCCGCTGGGATTACAGGGGTGTAATCACCTGGCATGAACCTTCTCTTTGTTCAGCATATCAGTAATGGACTACCTGCTTCTTGTTCAGTGGCTCAATCTTGGTTATCAGGTCAGCTGTCATGTTGTCATAGTGCATGTATATAAGGTTGGGTTCTATTGAGGTTTCAGGCATCCATCGGAGGGCCTGAATCATATATCCTGTGAATAGTAAAGGGGTACTACTATAATGTGATCTTCACAACATCTTTTCATTGTTGGTTGCTTGAGTTTTAGCCAGAGTTTTGCTAAGTTGCCTAGGCTGGCCTCGAACTTGGGATCCTCCTACCTCAGCCTCCCAGGTAACTGGGATTACAGGTGTATACCTCAGTGCCCAACTACAACAATGTCTTTTCATATACAAATAAAATACTAGACTCACAGCTGATAACATGCACAGGGATCCTTTAAGTTCTTGCTTTATAAAAGATGTTTTTTTTTAGACTGAATTTCTGCAAGTTAGAGATAACTTTCTTTTTTTTTTAACACGTATTTTTTAGTTTTAGGTGGACACAATATCTTTTATTTTTATTTTTATGTTGTGCTAAGGATCGAATCCAGTGTTCATGCATGCTAGGCAAGCACTGTACCACTGAGTCACAACCCTAGTCCAAGATATGTATGGAAAAATAAAATCATTTCACCATATTTACTTAAGAAGAACAATATACACCAAGTTGCAATGAAAGAAGCTCAGGATTTGAGGGAGGTGGTGAGTGGTGAGAAGGCTAACCACTGAGCTGTAACTGTGTTGGCTGTTCCCAGAATACACTTACTTCCTGCTGGGTTTTTAAGACAATCCTGCCCACGTAGCCTTCTTCTGGAAACCAGCTGCTTAAAATCTGCATGATCTCTTCCTCTGGACCAATGGCTCTCTGGAACGGTTGTTTCCTGCATTCATTCTTTTCTTTAGATATAAAATACTTTTCTTCCATTAGAAAATAGTCTGTGATGATAGGTTTGGTGTCTTGTTCAGTTGTCAGAATCTAAAGAAAAAAACAATGGCAAAATTGGGCTCACTTCTAAGGAGTATAGCACAAGCTTAAATTCAAAACAAATCTTCACGATGTTCAGATAGGTTTGATGTGAAATTTATAAGCAAAACCTCCTCTGGAGTGTTGCATAATTCTTTTTGGAAGATCTAAGAATTCTTGTATGTCCAGAAAGGATTGTTTATGTCCATTCTGGGCAACGGTACAATTTCTCCACAATCCCCAGACAGCATAGCTATTTTCCCACTGCTGGAATGAGAGTTCCTACTAAATTAAAAACTTTAGGTTTTTCACTCCATGAATTTAGCCCTTTGTAATCTTGCAAACAGAACAGAGGGCAAAGAACCTCATCCAGCTTTTACTAAAATAATCTCGTCTTCTCACATTGGAAATACTCAATCGTCTTCTCATGGAAGGTTCCACAAGGCTAAATTCTCATCTGATCTAAGTTGCTGGGAATTCTCCTTTCAGTAAACTCCTGACAGTGTGCCTTAAAAACCCAGCAGGAAGTATTTTCTTTGTTGGCTACTGACCCTGTGCAGTTTACATGGCGTGGTTGTGACAAGGATCTGGAGCCAGTCAAACCTGAACCTTTCTGTCTATGAAGTGTTGGGCAAGATACTTAATCCCTTGGAAATTCAGTTCTCCCATCTAAAAACTAAGAACAGCCATTAGCAACATTCTTTTAATTTCAGTTTGTCTTATGATTGAGGCATAAAGTGTAACACTATGAGAACATTATGAGAATGAAGTGTAAAGTATGAAAACTCAATAAATACTAGCCATCACTATAGATACCTTTACTGATGTGTTCTTTCTCACTCGTGAGCAGATTAATAACAAAAGGTTGATCTCAAAGGGAGTAAATGTCAGCCATGTTGAAGAAACCCCCCTGTGTCACCTCCCTGTAAAAGTGGCTGGGTGATGAGAGAAAGCTGCTGCCACCTGGCCTGGATAAGCAAATCCCCTTCTCCCCAGGCCTGTGTCAACCATGCAGTGACCAGAGTCAACATTTTCTCACTTGGAAAGAAAGCAGAATGTAATATGCTGAGGTTGGTGGACCAGAAGATTCTCAGAAGATTCTGATCCCTCCACCTCGGCCCTTGGTCTAAAACAGACACTGTGTTATTGATTTTGCGGGGGCCAAGTCAATCAGGTTGCCTGAAGCTCAGAACTACCAGTTCAGGGATAATTCAGTGTATGAAGACGCCATGAGAGGGTCAGTGTCTGCCGTCTTCTGTTCTGAGGACTTCTTTGCAGATATGACAATAAGAGTGACAATAAGGGGCTGCTTTTCATGGATGGCCTATTAGAAGTTTTCTTTATCTTACAAAACCTTGGCAGTGCTTTATGATTGTGAACGCTGAAGTTCATGGATTGATTGGTTAAAAAAAAAAAAAAGAAAAGAAAAACAAAAACACAACACACACACACGCATACACACATTTGACAGAAACTTCTTTTTGATCATCTGTAAAATATGATACCTAATGGTTTTCTATGATCCACCTAATTATAAAACGTTGGCTAAATTGTTGGCGGATCTATAGACATGTACCTTCAAAGGACAGAGACACTTATTAATTGTTGTTCAGTTGGTTTTTAATTTCCCCACACATTATCTGATTCCAGCTACATTTCATCATATACCCTAATTTCAGAGGGAGTTCCAGGGTCACTCCCTTGGTCCTTGCTCCACTTGGCCTAATCTCAAGGAGGAGGAGGAGTTCTGAAGTGGGTTAAGAATAAAAGAATCTACAAGGATAATCAGCCACTGTGTCAAGCAGGGGTAGAGCTTCTAGTGTGCAGAGGAAGAGAGTTACACATGGGCTCTGCTTTGCCCTGTGGGGAGCTGCCCTTTCTCTTCTGGATGCTGCTCTTTGTTCCTGGTCTCCCCCTCTTAGAAGTCCTGCCATAGACAGTGATTCTGCCTGCAGAAGGCTTCAAGATTGCTAAAGGGATCTAGAGCAGAAGTGTCCTGGCGTGAAGGGGCTTAGGCCTGCTTGCTCAGGGGTAAGAGGCTTTGGGGTAAGAGGCTCATGTTCTCTTGTTCAGGCTTTCATTGCTTCTTTACATCACCAGATGTAAAGGAAAAGCCTTCAAGTGCTGGAGATGTGTCCTTGGCCCATGTGCTCCACCCTGATGCTCTAGGAATCTGATTCAACTTCTAGGTTGGCAGACAGACTTCATTCAGCTCCTGTGTAAATTCTGAATGATTAGTAAGTGCTGCCTTATGAAGGAAGATGAGGCCTGTGTCTAGATTTAGAGGGAAAAATTTTGTATGGTTGGAAGGCCATTTGTTCTGGTTTTTAAGTTTCTAGAGTCCGGTGTTTTATGTGGTTGAAGAATTGTTAAAAATTTCTGTGTGGTTAAGGTAGCTTGTCTAGTAGTACCAAGATTCTTCAGGCCATTCTTATTTTTATATTTATTTTTTAATTTGTTCTTATTAGTTATACATGATAGTAGAATGTATTTTGACATATTATACGTATATGGTGTATAGCCTCTCATTCTTCTGGTTGTACATTATGTAGATTTACATTAGTCATGTAGTCAATATATGCACACAAAAACATAGAGTCTGGTTCATTCTACTATCTTTCCTATTCTCATTCCTCCTCTCTTGCCTTCATTCCCCTTGGCTTAATCCAAAGTACTTCTGTTCTTCCCTACCTACCCCCCGCCCCTTATTGTAGTTAGTATCTGCACATCAGAGAAAACATTTGGCCTCTAGTTTTGGGAATTGGCTTATTTCACTCCTTGGCATACCCCAAAGGACTGAAAATCAACATATTGTATATTGACATGGCCACCTTAATGTTTATAGCAGCTCAATTCACAATAGCTAAGCTATGGAATCAATCTAGGTGCCCTTCAACAGATGAATGAATAAAGAAAATGTGGTAAATATACACAATGGAATATTACTGAGCCATAAAGAAGAATGAAATCATGGCATTTGCCTATTAACGGATGGAACTGGAGATATCTTCAGGTCATTCTTCAAGTTGATCTCATTCACAAATATTCAAAAGGTATATAATTAACACAGACATTTGTGCATTGATGTCCACATGTGTATGCTTACACACATACTCAAACACACATACATCTATATACATTAGATTTGTATTCTCCTAACCATAGGTCCAGTAGACTTGCCTGTTGGAGAAGCTGCTTGGCTTTGGTGCCTCCATTTATAGTAAAGACAGCAAAGGGCTCTGGACCTGGGACCCCATGCACTGTGACTCTGTGAGTCTGTGAACATTTTCTCTCTTCTGTATTAAACATCTGTGAAGGAAGATCACATGATTTTCATTCATTCTAAAAATATATTTCTAGTTCTATTCCATACAGAGGTGATGTACTTAGAAATATATAGAGGGACATGTAAATGCAAAATATGAGAATTTATAACCATTTATAACTTGATATGAATGGGGTAGGAGAGACAATGTACATCTTCTTTAATAGATTAGGGAGATTACTTAACAGCACACCACCAAAGAATTGACTTATTTTCAATCAGTGTCTCTTTCTATCATAACTAGGGACTTATGTTATCTGAAATAAATGTTAGTCCTTATTTATGAACTGACATTCTACACTATCTATTACATTCCATCTCTCTTGGGGGATTGGGCTAGAATTTTGAATAGTAAGATGATAAATAAAATGTCTTCCCTTAGCTCACTGCCAGGCACACAAATAATCACAATAGAGAAAGTATGTCCATTAGGAAGAACTTAGTGAGTGTGTAACTCAACTCTTTGAGCATTTTGCATATTAAGATATATTGAGCATTCAAAATATGAAATCATTTATGGAGTGCCTAGCCCTGGAGATTCAGGGACAAATGAGATATTATTCCTGCATTCAAGGGCTCCAAGTAGAATGAGAAGCTAGAGGAGAAAGTGGACCATTGTAAGAAGCATGGTAAGTTGCTTGGGAACCCACAGGAGGTTTGGAGGAAACCTGGGAGCGGGGGGCTTCCTGAAAATGGTCTCATGTAAATCTTGAAGGACCCAGTGTGATCTAGCAGATGAAGAGTGGAACAAGGGGATCCCAAATTGATCCCAAATTGAAGCAGCACCTGTGCAGAGATTTAGCAGGGACCTAGGTCAGGTCATTCTGGGCACCTCAGCAAGGTCAGTGGCTCATGTGCGGGAGGGAGAAAGCCTGAGCCTTGGCAATGCACATTCCTGCAGGACTTCATGGAACTGGCTAAACTTTGGACTGGAACTGGCAAAATGGCAACTTGAGGGCTGAAATGTTTTAACATGAACTTTATTTTTATTTGGGGTGGAGAGAAGAGGTTGGCTATTTTGCTGTGCTTGCACAATGTGTTTTCATTTAATCAGTTTTATTGAGGTATTATTTGCATACCATAAAACACACATACTTTAATTGCATGGGTTAACCTCTACTATGTTTTTTAAAAGGTAAAAATGTTACCAACATTAATAAAAATACAGATGTCCTGGTTCTCCCCTCAAACCAAAAGATCTGGTGATGCTGCATGGCGACAAGCAGCTGGAGCTGAGAGCTGGGTAACCGCTGCTCCTCTAAGCTGCTCCTCCAAGAACTCTCTGCTTTCCTGGAGTCTCTGCCCAGCCCATGTATGTACATTCACCTCATCCTCCTAGCATCCTCCTGCATTGGATTTTTGTTACCCTGGTATAAACTTTACCCTGAAAGCAATGGAAAACCAAAGAAAGATTTCTGTGAGGAATGACATTGATCAGATTAGATAGATCTGCCTGGGAGATTCTAAAGGAAGGCAGAGAGGACAACCACGGTGAAAAAGAGACCACTTAGGAACCCACTGTCATAGCCAGATGAGAATGAATCAGGACCACGGCAGAAGGATGGACAGAGATGACTGTATTTGAAAACTACTAAGTCTTAACTGGGGGGGGCATAAGAGAGAGAGAGAAATGTCCAGTTATTGGCTTTAGCACTGAAGGGTGGTGTCTGCTATGGCTGAAGAATGTGTACCTACCAGGCACAGAAGCTGCTGCCTGAGAACCCCAAGGATGGGTATGGTGTGGTATAAAAAATAAATAGATATGTGGTCTTTGTCCCTAGCTGGCTTGTCAGAAGTCCCAGTGACAATCTGACAATCTGGGACTGGTGATTGGCATCTGAAGCAGGGGAAATCTTATGAGACTAAACCATTAATTTGTGGGCTCTGCCACTAACTCCAGGTGAAAGTGTCAGAATCAAATTTAAATGCAAGATCCCAAACTGGTGCTGGAGAGGAGGAGCAGTGGTGTGGAAAAGACAACATGCATTTTGGTGTCAGAAGTGTGAGTGAAGTCAGTGAATTCGCAGCATTTGTGCAGCCTTCAGCTCTAATAGATATGGAAGCGACCAACCCAGAGCTGGGTAACAAACCTGTTTTGCCTCTCTGAAAGCACCTGATCCCTGCTCTCTGGGACCAGGAAGTGAGGTCTGTTCCCGCCTGTCAATCTTCTGCACAAGGTGGAGCTCATACCTTCCTCCACCCTGACCAAAGGGTGGTTCTCAGCCTTGGTCACACACTGGAATCACCTAGGGATCTTTCAAAAGACAGATGCCTGGGCCCCCAGTCCTAGATTCTGACTTAATTGGTGTAGAGTGTGGCTTGGGCACAAGGATATTTTTAAAGCTCTACAGATTTGTCCAGTTAAGACTGATGTGGAGTGCTGAAAAGAAAAGGAGAAAAACCCAAGGAGATAAGATCAAGGACAGAGAGAGAAGAGACCGACAGAAGTGAGGGAAAGAGAAGGCCAGAGAAGAAGGCAGGGCTATTTATAGATGGTGGCAGAAGTGGTCCCAGCCAGTGCCATTATTGTGAGCACAGGTGCCTTTCCAAAGCTCCTTACTCCTATGCTGCATTGTCAGATTGATACAATAGTGATCAGGTGATTAGACATGTAGACAAGGTAATCAATGGACATACTTTCAAATATATTTTTAATTTAAAGAGGAAGCAGAATGAAATTAACCAGTTTATTAAAGCTATGTTTACTGTTTAAATAAACTACCCTAGATTAGTGGACTGAACTCTGCTCCAGTGGTCCTCAGACTTCTGTGGGCATGGGTCTCATGTAGGGAACTTGTGAGGTGGTGTATGTGTAGAGTGCTTTGTCAAGAGCCAAGTTTCAGCTGTTATTACTTCCACAGCCACCCAATTCATGACTTTTACAGACCACTTTGCTATAAGAAAAGAAAGCCCACCTCCAGTGTAGCTAGCAATCCCCTCAAACATGCTGATTGAAATAGAACTTAATTACCAAAGAGGCTGGCAAGGTACTGCCAGAGGAATTTTCTTCCATTCTTCTGCTGTTTATAAACAAACTAGAGATTTCCAAGACTTCATTGTGGAGGTTTCGCAGCTGAAGATGTCGATATCCTGAAATATTGTAGAAATTGGGAAAAGCCTATTAACCCAAGTACTATAGAGCTCTGCAAAGAAGATACTCCAAGGAGATTAACAAATGATAGGCAGAAATATCACCTTAAAATGGGCAATAGATGATGACAGGCATGTGACTAGTAGGCACCTTTTCACTGGGAGGGTGCTGTCCAGTACTGTTCCTAACTTAGACTCAAACAGATACTCTAAATTCAAACAAAAATTGGCAGGAAAGGGCTGGGGTGGTAGCTCAGTGATAGAGCACTTGCCTAGCACATGTGAAGATCAAACAGGGTTTGATCCTCAGCACCACATAAAAAATAAATAAATAAATAAATAAAAGGTATTATGTTCATCTACAACTAAAAAATATTTAAAAAAACAAATGAGGGACTGGGGTTGTGGCTCAGTGGTAGAGCACTTGCCTAGCATGTGTGAGACATGGGGTTTTCTCAGCACCACATATAAATAAATGAATAAAATAAAGGCCCATCAATATCTAAAAATATATATTTTAAAAAATAAAAAAACAAATGAATAAAATAAAGTATTTAAAAAAGTAACCCCATTTAAAAAAATTAGCAGGAAAACCTGATCATTTTGACATCAAGGCATGTGCAGCCAATAAAAGTAGTAAAAAAAAAAAAAAAAGTGGTTAAAAAAAGAGTGGTAATGTCAATGTACAGGTAACATGAAAAGTTGCTCATCATATACATTAGAGAGCGAAAACTAGTAACTTGCAAAATACTGAGATTAGTAGGGAGCCTATTGTTTAAAAACATATCTCATGTGTCATATGCATGGGCAGAGAAATGAAGTCTGCAAAAGACGTTCACCTAAAGTGATTATATTGGGGAGATGAAATGATGGATAATTTAAAAAAAAGTTTTTGCTATTCTTTTCTTTCTCACATTTCCATAATAATCTTATGGGCTGAATTGTGCTCCTCATTCATATGTTGAAACCTGAACCTCTAGTACCTCAGAATGTGACTCTATTTGGAGATAGGTTCTTTAATGAGGTAAGTATGTGAAAATGGGGGTCATAAGGGTGGGCTCTATTCCAATATGACCAGTGTCCTTAGAGGAAGAGGCTATTAGGACATAGACATGTGCACACAGACTAAGATCATTGGAGGACTCTTCAAGAAGCTTGGCATCTGCAAGCCAGGAAGAGAGGCCTCTGAAGAGATCAGACCTGCTGACACCTTGAATCAGGCTTCTAGCGCCCTTAGAACTGCGGGAAAACAAATTTCTCTTGTGGTTGTTTTTTTTTTTTTTTTTTTTTTTTGTACCAGGGATAGAATTCAGGGGCACTTGACCACTAAGCCACATCCCCAACCCTATTTTTTTTATTTATTTAGAGACAGGGTCTCACTGAGTTGCTTAGAACCTTGCTTTTGTTGAGGCTGGCTTTGAACTCATGATTCTTCTGTCTCAGCCTCCTGAGTTGCTTGTTGTGGTATTTTCTTATTAATCCCCCAGCAAACAAATATAATAATAAGGTGATATTTGCACAATGGAGAAGAAAAATAGGAAATAATTAAGAAGTAGGAAATTGCAAGGTGTCTGTGGAGCTCAGAGAATGGCAGTTTGAGTGTGGCTGGAGAGGTGGGGGGGAAACATATAGAACCTGATACTTAGTGTAGTTCAGCAGAATCACCACTTTTGGAAGCTTGTTAGAAAGGCAGAATGTTGGGGCTGAGGTTGTGGTTCAATGGTAGAGCACTTGCCTAGCACATGTGAGACACTGGGTTCAATCCTCAGCACCACATAAATAAATACATAAAGGTCTAAGAAAGAAAGAAAGAAAGAAAGGTAGAATCTCAAGCCCTGACCCAGACCTATGTAACTGGGATTTGCATGTTATTACCAAAGTGATTCCTGTGCACATCAGTTTGAGAAGCAATGCATAAGCCAGGTGCAGGAAGCCAAAATTCCTCAGAGCGCCACACTAAAGCCAATCCACAAGCCAAAAGTCCTGGCCTTTGCTCAAAAATTCTCTTTCCCCTGCTTTCTGTCTAATACCACCCTGGCTTCCAATACTGGATGTCTTCCAGGCACCACCTCCAACCATGGCTCACTTTTGCAACCCCCCACAACTCTCCCTTCTTTTCTTTCCTTACTTCATGCCTTCCTTTAAAAAATGCCAGGGGTACCATGGATGCTGCTTGGGATTTTCATTCTACCTCGTTTTAAAGCCTTGAGTGGAATGATTCTCTGAGCAGTTACCGCTGAACTGTTATTTTCCACAACTGCAAAACGAAGAAATACAAGATCTTCAAAGTGAACCCGGAACAGAAACTGTTCGTTCCACATGGGGTTTAGAGTGTTTCGATGGATGGGCTTCGTACGGAAATGACAGCTATCCAGGGGCATGCCCAGGACGTCCACTTCTATGCACGGGCTTCCTGTGCTGTTACTAGGGCACACATTTTGGCCAGAGACAATCTGAAGGGGGAGAAAAAAAGGATCAAGGTCACAGAAGGTGAAAGAGAAGGGAAGACAACTACTGGGTTTCACCACTTCCATCCACAAAGAATGACTTCATGGACAAGGTAAATGGACAAGGTCGGGTACTCATACTACTGAAATCATATAAAAACTGTTTTGTCAACAGTATTCACTTAACTGTAACCTTTCAACTCAAACAGAGTGTGTTGTCAAAAATTAACTCCTAACCTTCTGTAAACAAATAAAACGACACTCAACTCTAGCTAAAATGGTCAAAGAGAAAAGGAGCTGCTGCCTTCCTGTCTTAGGGAGAGAAAGAAAAAACAGGATAATCAGAAAAATCTTTGAAGAGAAATCTGGTGTGTCATAAGAAGACCTCCTTTGAAGAGAGGGAGACAAGATCAAAAGATGGAGAGATGACCTTGTCTCTCTCTTTCCTAACTCCCACCCAGATTTGTTGTTGTTGTTGTTAAACTAAGAGAGAAAAAAAGAACAGGAAAATAGAAGCTGGGCATGGTAGTGCACACCTGTAATCCCAGCAGCTGGGGAAGCTGAGGCAGGAGGATTATGAGTTCAAAACCAGCCTCAGCAACTTAGCGAGGCCCTCAGCAACACAGTGAGACCGTGTCCCTAAATAAAATATAAAAAAGGGCTGGGGATGTGGCTCAGTGGTTAAGCACCCCTGTGTTTAATCCCTGGTACCAAAATCAAACAAAAAACAGGGAAATCTGTTTTTAAGGGAAATCTGTTTTTAAGGGAAATCTGTTTTTAAGGGGAGTCTGTGGAGTTTTGATAGTAAGTTATTTAAGCAATGAAAGATATAAGAAAAGGCCCAAGAAGGATAAAAGGTAAACCAGAAGCAGGAAAGATGCTTCACTGTATTTATATATTGATGCAGGTTTGTTTTATCTTAGAGCTCATTGGAGCTAAAGATGAGCTGATCTAACAAGGAGATCAACTCTTTTTTTTTTTTTTTTTTTTTTTGGTACTGGGGATTAACTCAAGAGTGCTTTACCACTGAGCTACATCCTCCAGACCTTTTTATTTATTTATTTTTCAAAAATAAATATAAAAAGGTTTTGTTAAGTTGCTGAGGGTCTTGCTAAATTGCCGAGACTGACCTTCAATTTGAGATCCTCCTGCCTCAGCATCCTGAATCACTGCAATGATAGGCATGTACCATGGTGCTTGGCTGGAGCCCAACTTTTATAGGATCTACTCATAGTTATGATTCTGTGGGCCTGGAAGACAGACTGACAATCATTAGTACATCAGGTAAAGCAGGGATTTCCTGACTGCACCTACTTGGCTCTGGCAAATTCGGTGCCTGATGACTGCAGCCCTAACCTAACCAGAGCCACTGCTCTGAGAGTTAAGACGTTGTGGGAACTAAATCTGTTCCCACCCGTGATCTGTAACTCATCAGCTTTGCAATGCCATGAATTCAAAATCAGTTTTATATTCAGGAAGTCTTCGATGCTTCACAACAGTGGCCCTACTTACAGTTAAAGAATAGATGGCAGGCTCCATGTTGTCTAGATCTCTTTCCAGGGGAGAAAACTTCTGATACATGGGGCAGTTCTTGTCCCACAGAACTGGGGGTTTCAATACATAACCACAGCCACCATTTGCCTCAAACATGGCGGCATTTAAATGTAAAGGAAGATCTGCAAAACAAGAAAAAAACCTGATATTGCTCATCCACTTTGTTGCTTCAGAGTCAGAAATTTAAAGTTCAAAAGAAATTTGCATCATTTTTTTGGAAACTCAAGCATGAAGTGAGATAATCATCCATTCATGTTATCAGTCAGCAAATACCCAGGATGTACTAGGTTGTTAGGCACTGCAGATACAGCAGGTAACAAGACATGAAAATCTCTGTCACCATGAAACATACAGTTTATGGAAATGCCCAGTGTTCTTACTCCAAACCAGGTTCTGCCACATAAAAACTCCCTTTACAAATAGGAATCAATCACATACATCTGCACAATCTTGCAAAATATCTCATTTTATACTGAGTTTTGGAAAGGGATAGCAGTATTTTCTTATCCCCAAATACCGAATCATGTATAGCCAAGTCTTGCTATTTCAAAGACAAGATAAAACCTTAATAATAATAATAAAAACAGCTGAAGAAACAGCTTTTCCTTAAAAAAATCTCAATTTCAACTCATAAATTACTTTTACCTCTTTTTTTAATTGTAGTTAAATACAAAACAATCATTATCACATTTGATTCACATCATGTCCACAATCCCCTCAATCAAAATCTTTAAGAACTTCACAAAGGCTTTGAATCTTTTGTGGTCAAAATTTTCTTTGGCACAGTGCTTTGATGAACAACTGGATTGCTGCACTGTTTCTGGACTCTTCCACACTCACACGCTCATCCGATGGCTCAAGTCTGTATAAAAGTTGCCCAAGTGAGCAAAAGGTTTATGAGACACACCTGACAAATCTTCCCCCTGATAGATTCCTTCCATGTGCAGAATGAACTTTGCTCTGTGGACCAACATCAAGGAAAAGTGTGGTAATCACCTCGGAACCACAAGAAATTGGCCCGTACCCTTTTGTCTTGTGTGTAAAAATTTTCCATGTATCTGGGGTTGGCCAAGATAATGTGCAGGAATTCCTGGGATAAGGATGTCTTAGACATAGGAAAGCTCCTGGGGCCTCAGTCTCCTTCTCTGTCAAATTAGTGTATTCAAATAGCAAATTGCTCTGGATCTGCCAGGCCCCTTCCAGTGCTGATCGACTGATTTCATAGAGGGCATGCTGTCTTACTTGCAGGAGGAGAAAATTCTCTTCCCTGGCCATTTTGTGTTGGAGAAAGCAGACGTGGCTAGGATGGCTTAGACAGTGAAACAAACTAGCTCACACAGGATAGCAAATATGAAATAGACATATGCAGGTTGAGCATCCCTAATATGAAAATTTGAAATCTGAAATTATTGGAAACATGAAACTATGAGCACTGACAAATTTCACCTGATGAGTGAGCACTAAACATATTGTATAAAATCCTTCAGGCTATGTGTGTAAGGTGAAACACAAATGAATTCTGTATTTAGACTCAGGTTCCATCCTCATGTCTCTCACTATATGTATATGTAAATATTTCAAAATCTGAAAAAATCCAAATCCGGAACTCTTCTAGCCCCAAGCATTTTGGATAAGGGATACTCAACTTGTATTACTAACAATAGTAAGAGCTGCTCACACTTAACTGATTATAACGTCAACTCCATTCAGATTTGAAGTCTGATCGCATTAGTGCGGTATCTATCCTAATAGCTTTCCATTACTTTCAAGCACTTTTTCTTGACTAAGGTATCTCATGGTGACCCCATGTGTAAAACAGACCCTTGTGGTAGTGCTCATTTTGAAATGAAGGTGAGATCTGAAATCTAGCCCTCTTTTTTTTTTTTTTTTTGAGAGAATTTTTAATATTTATTGTTTTTAGTTTTCGGCGGACACAACATCTTTGTTTGTATGTGGTGCTGAGGATCGAACCCAGGCCGCACGCGTGCCAGGCGAGTGTGCTACCGCTTGAGCCACATCCCCAGCCCCATAGCCCTCTTAATGTTTCCTAGGAGTGGTCCCAGAACTTCATCAGTGACTACAGTTTGAAAACCCCTGTTCTAACCAAGTGAAAAAATGTGCATGAATCAGTGTAAACCTACTTACCCTTCTGAATCAATCCATATGATAAATTGAGCATAGCATTGCCCTAATAGTCTTCTATTCATTTAGAAACCTTGTATTAAGTAGACACCATTCTCATAATATTTGTCCTTACATTTGGGGTCCAGAAAAATCACAAAAAGTGCAACTATCGTGCAATAAAGCATAATGAGTGCTTTTTTAAAAAGAGGTTTTTCTTCTGACTGGAGGTGCATATTTACACACCTCTAGGTCCTGTATACAAGGGAGGAATCTGTTCTGTACCCATGTGGAAAGATTTTTGATGGTCTGTTGCCAGCAAAAATCAGGGATTTCCCTACCAGCTTTGGGTCAGTTTTCTGTAAGACTTCTTGTTACAGAGCACTTCTGACCTTCTTGTAGTTAACAGAGCCAGCAGAAAACTGGAGATGAGAAGGCCCTATGTCCATAGACAACCCTTTGGAGTACCAGGTCCTCTGAGATCCAGGAAATGGCAAGTCAGATGATTCTGGAGACATATTGGAGGCTAAAGGCACAATGCGAGGGATCATAGATGAAAAAGCACTTTCTAACCTAAGAATTTTTGACTCTTATCTATTTGGAATTGCAATCCACAGAGAAGTAAACACTTGGAAGAGATCTGGACCAAATATCAAGAACTACAGGTTCTAGTTGCAGTGGGGTTGATAGAGATAATCTGCTCCAACTCAGGGCAGCCTGCTGTGTGCAAGGTATTGAACCAGGCTCTGCCCCCAGTTTGCAGAAATAAAGGCCATTTTTATAGACAAACACGCTAACACTGCATGTGGCTTTTGCCTTGTTCAGCAAGGGGGATGCTTAATCAATGCTTGCTGCACTGAATCATGGGAGGTTAGTTGGCAAAGCTCTCTTCTGGGATGAAAGAATGGAAAGGACCTTGAGGATGAATCATGTAACAGAGTCATCTGCTTCCCCTGAGTGGGCAGTTCGATGTGTCCTGGCTTCCTTTGGGGACATGAAGAGTGTTTAGTGGTGAGTGGAGGACAAGTTTTAGCTTCAGTGTGTGCTACTGGACTGCAGGAGTGGCAACTCTTTGTGGTCCCCTTGAGCCGGGGCTCCCTTTGCCATCAATGGAGCCAGACTGTCTGCATCAGTCTTGGCACCTTAGGAGAAAGGACACATCCAAGACCAAACACACTTCCATTTCTTTGCGAAAATCATTTTGCCAGGCACTTAAAATATTTCGGTATCATAATAACAAAGGGCGCCAGTAGACATAGGGGTACAGACAGGGCTAGGGATGTGAACCCACAAGCTACTCAGGAAAGATTGAAAAGAAATGGAAAATAAAACTTTTTACAACTCTGAAAGTATTTCACCATTATTTCCATTGGTGAGTCCAAATCAAATTTTTTTTTAAAAAAATAACTTATCAAATGCACTTAAGGATAGTTAACATCTGTGGAATGCTTTCCATGTGCCAAGACAGGCGCTAGGCTAAGTATGGTACTTCACCTGCATCAGCTTACTTAATTTGAATTGAGAAAAGGAAACAGAACAAGGGGAAAAATACCATGACTGATATCTCTAACCACATGTCTTTGGGGTCAGCCACAAGAGGGTACTATTGGTTGGCACCAGAGGCAGGAAGCTAACTGGTCCCAGACCTACAGCTGTGGGCTGACCTCAGCTGGAGACAGGGTTGTGCTGTGGTTATGGTTCAGCACAGTTAGTTACAATCCGACTCAGTTCACGTGAGCTAAATGATAAAGGCTGTTCTTCTATCCAAAGCAGTCTTATTTTTTTTGAAGAGATTCTAGGAAACATTCCTCCTCAACTGTTTCCACACCTTCTATAGCTCTGCTTCTTTTCTAACCAAGTGGAAACAAAACACTGAATTTATCACTGCAAGTCATCTGGTAACCATGAACAAATTAACTATTTTGCCTTGGTTTGCTTCTCTGAGAAATGAGGATCATTTCTTAGGGTTATTGTAAAGATTAAATGAAATAATAGGAATTGAGAATTTAGCATAGTGCCTGATATATTTTAAGCATGCAATAAATGAAAACTTACTCTGAAGTTTTTAGATCTCACTTGAGTCTCATTAACAGTGGAGGAACGCGAACGCTACTTTCTCTGTTCATGCAATTCGTAGGCTTGTTCTCTTTTAATCTGCAACACTTACAGCACTGACCAGTGCCCTCCACCTCAATTACAAAGGACTGGAAAAAAGCTAAAATGGTTCTAATTTGCACAATGTTTGGAGTGACATTGCTTGCCTGCTTTCCTTCCTTCCTTCCTTTCTTTCTTAAACTCAGGGGCTTTCAACCACTGAGCCACATCCCCAGTCCTATTTTGTATTTTATTTAGAGAAGGGTCTCACTGAGTTGCTTAGCGCCTCGCCATTGCTGAGGCTAGCTTTAAACTCACAATCCTCCTGCCCCAGTGATTACAGATGTGCACCACCGTGCCTGGCAAGTGACACTGCTTTTTGACTGCAAGAACAGTTGTATAGTGAGACAGATAAACCAAGAGATAAGAAATCCCTGCCCCACAGACAGGCATGGTGGCATTCACTTATAGTCCCAGCTACTCGGGAAGCTGAGGCAGAAAGATCACTTGAGCCCAGAAGTTCGAGGCCAGCCACGGCAACACAGCCAGACCTATCTCAAAAAAAGAAAGAAAGAGAGAAAGAAGGAAAAAAAGTAGAAAAGAAAGAAGGAAAGAAAGAAAGATCCTTGTCCCAGAAGAACCTTAAAAACAAAGGAGGGCTTGGGGGGTGTGACCCATGGTAGAGGGAAAGATAGTATGTGTGAGGTTCTAGGTTCACCCATCTGCGCCAGCAACAAACAAAACTGGACTCAGCTGTCAAGAGAAGCCTTGTGTTTAAAAAGTACTTTAAAAAAGGGGTGGAGCCTCTTCCAAGTTTTTTTTCCCCCCCCTATCATCTTAACTCTGAAACATCAGGGGCATAATTCAGTATCAAATCACATAATGGTGTGGACTCTTGCCCCTTGGCCAAAAATGTTATTAGCAGAACCCCATTTACTGGCATACAGAAGCAAAGGAGAGAGGCGCAGATGCAGGCGCGTTACCATCTGTCTGGTAGTTGAGTGCCACGAGCTGGATCCCATGGAGCCAGAAGAGGAGGGGATTGGGGTTGGACGAGTCGATGCGGGTGGCGGCCGGGTAGGTCCTCAGCAGCTGACAGGCGGTGTGCTGGATCAGTTTCTGAGAATACCTGCGACACAGACGTTTGGCGGCATTTTCATTCAGCGATGAGATATGATAGCATTTGGGAGTTCTAATGATAGCGCTGAGGGATGTGGTTGGGTTCAGAGGGGAAGAAGATTCCTCCCAGGTCTGTCGAATTCCTTCATAGGAACCTAAACTCCCCAAAAGATTAGTCTCAGATTAGTGTCAAAACCTTAAACATTTTAGAAAGATAAACCTGAACGACACCCCCACAAACAGCCATAGCACATGAATACATCCGAATAGATCTCGAATTTTACTGGAGAGTTAGTTAGTTTACCACTTTGAAACAACATGATGTCTACTGAGTTTTAAAAAGAGGATAGTGGACTGGGGGGCATAGCTCAGAAGTAAGGGCCTGGGTTTGAGCCCCAGCACCCAAATAAATAAATAAATAAATGGGGGTAGCATATTTATTTTTTTAGGTACTAGGGATTGAACTCAGGGGCAGTTTACCACAGAGCAACATTCCAGGGTCTCCTAAAGGTGCTTGGGGTCTTGCAAAATTATTGGGGTTAGCCTTTAATTTGTGATCCTCCTGTCTCTGCCTCCCTAGTCATGGGGAACATAGGCATGTGGCAGCATTCTTGGCTGCAACATAGATTTAAATTTGAATCCTGGAAGTCCTTTGCCTCTATACGTCATCTGCTCTGTGGATATATTGCACAAGTACACAACAATATATGTACAAGGTTATAAAACCCACAGAAAATGAAAACAGGAAGCATCCAAAGTTATCAGTGATGAAGTGATTTAATGACAGTATACCCACACAATGAATTATTAAAGAGAATAAGATAGGTATATGTACAGAAGGTTATGTAAACTTTACAGCAAGTATAAAAGATACACAAGTTTGTTCAGTTACATCCCACTTGGATTATCTTTAAAAGGATCTTATTTTTCTTGAACAAAACACAATAAACTTAAGAGTGGTTACCTCTGGGAAGTAGCACGAGGACACTGAGAGTGGAAAGGAATTTTAATAATACTCTGTATTGTTTGAACTTTAACTATGAGAATTTATTACCTTCACAATAAAAAGTAATTAGAAATAAAATGGATATATCTTCTGGGTAAAGAGTACAGTTCCAAGAACCACTAGAATGTTCCAAGGTGCTTCCAGTTTTTACTTTTGAGGCAAAGGACATTAGACTATCTCCAGTGAAATGTTATTTTTAATGAGTTAAAAGCATAAATTAAAAATATTTATGCCATTAGATAATGTGGACATTCATGAAAATAAAAAAGAATTTCAAAATTCAAGGGAAGTGCTTAGACAGCAAATACATGAATCATTCAGCATGCAGGATCAAGCAAAGATATTGTAAGAAGGTGACTTTACTTTTTCCAGATGTTTTGTTAAATGTTGCTGTCTCCCCTGGGCTCATTCTGCCCGGGTTGTTGCCAAAAATGGACTTCCTGCTTTTCCTTTCTTTTCCTCTGCTTGAGCCAGATGCATTTAGAGTTGACAGGCCTGTTCCCATAAAATGAAAATAAATAAGCCAAAAACTTACAGGCAACATTTTCCATCCCTGTTAATGTTTATTTTGAAGTCCTACTACTCCCCATAACTCAGCACAGAAGACCTGCTATCATTTTTAGCACGGTTAATAATAGTATTGTAGGCAATTATATTGAAGTTTTTATCTCTATAGGCAAATGCAACAAGAAGTGTATGCTTACTGCAGAATAATCACAAGCCCTGTCTCTCTCTTATCCACACCTTACTAGTAGGCAGTGCACCTGAAAGATCTTTTTTTTTTAAGAGAGAGAGAGAGAGAGAGAGAGAGAGAGAGAGAGAGAATTTTTTTTTTTTTTTTTTTAGTTTTTGGTGGACACAACATCTTATTTGCATGTGGTGCTGAGGATCAAACCCAGCACCCTGTACATGCCAGGAGCATTACTGCTTGAGCCACATCCCCAGCCCCCTGAAACATTTTTAAAAGTTATATGGAAAAAAAGTCCTGTAGTCAAGATTTAATTAGTATTTTATTCATATTAATTACTCAATTTTGAGAGATAAGAGAATGTTTTCAAGTTTGAACTTTAGCATCATACTGTTCAGGTTCAATTCCTTCTGGTCTGAGCCTTGACTTGACACACTCTACCTTCCTTAGTTTCCTTCTTTACAAAATGGGTATGATAAGAGAAATGCACTCTTAGGATTAGTTTGAGAATTAAATGGGAAATACAGTGTGATGATAATAAAATTTCATGGCTTCTCTTTCTCCCTCCTGGTCCAACCACTCCCTGGATCCTTCATGCCTGGCAGAGTGCCTGGTGCATAGCAGGAACTTGGTGCATATTTGTTGAGTGAGAAAATGAATGCACACCACACAGACCTGGCTCTAAGAGTGACTTAAAAGCTCCAATGAAGCCACAGTTGCCTCCAAATCATTCCCAGGGTCCATAATTGTACCAGTAGGAGAGCAATTCCTTAAGCTGAAGCAGCATCAGGAGCCCCCTTTTTTTTTTTTTTTTCGAAACAGAAATATACTTTCAAGAACATCCTCAGAGACAGAATAATGTTTAAAAGCATAGACTTTGGGGTGAAAAAACTGAGTCTCAGAAAGGTGATTTGCCTTTGCCAAAGTCAGGTAGCCAAGGTCCCAGATGGGGTAGCCAAGGTCCCAGATCTCTGAGCAATGATATTGTCCAGTGATGTTTTCACTATCCAATATTTCTCTTGGCTGTACTCTTTTCTTTCTTTCTTTCTTTCTTTTTTTTTTTTTTTTAATTTATTGGTTTGGCTGTACTCTTGACTGCAGAACAAGTAAAGACCAAGGAGGTGGCCAAATATGTACCTATAAATGCAAGGAGCTCCCCAGAAGGAGGCAGTGTGATGGGTTGAAGTGTCTCAGGCCTTGCAGCTTGGACAGTGTCAAAGGGAGAAGGAAGGATAGGCCAGGTTGAGTATACTGTGGGAGTAAAAGCCTGGCAGCAGGAAAGACCATGGTGTGTGTATATGCTTGATGAGGTTTGGGAAGTATCCAGAAACTACGGAGTGGGGTAATATGATAAATGGTACAATATGATCAAATATCATGCTCTTCTTTTTCTTTTTTTCTATTAGAAAAAAGAAAAATAGAGAGATAAGATGTAAGTGAGAAACAAATCCTCTAAGATAGAAGATAGAAACAGCAACAACAACAAAAAACATCAGCTACTTCCTTGGCCCTAAGAAAGCTAAGGCAGTGTGGTGAAAAGAACCCAGCCCTGGGAATTGAGACACCGAGTTCTGGTCTTGCCTGACACTGCCCAGGTTCATGTTTGTGGGAAACTCACTTTACTTCTGTGGGTGTCAGACCATATGGTCTTGGTGTGCCTTACCACTCTGCAAGTATTTTTGGGTGAAAGGTGAGATATATTGAAAATGATAATGTAACTTACCAACTAAACTAACTGACATTTTCCTCATGTACATTCAAACAAATATAACAACAACAAATGTTTAGAAGTTATTGTAGCAATGATTTCAGCAACGTAATTTAGTTACTTTGAGAAAGGAAATAGAATTGGGGTGAGAAAAAGGTCAGAAACTTTAATTAATAAATCAATTAAAAATACCTATTAAAGGATATATACTATATAAATAGTATACTTAATAAGCCATCCATATGCTTAGTGTGTGCCTCAAGTCAGAGCAAATAATCTCTTGGCCCTTCTATGGTTCTCTGTTGGTACAGAAAGTTCATCTTTTACACTGACTACAAATATCAATGGGAATTTGTGCACTTTCATTTTTCAGTGCTTGAGAGAGAAATGACAAAGGCAGTGGAATGGATTGGGTGTATGTACCCAGTGTCACCTGTATTGATGAAGAATAAGAGATGCACTGAGTGTGATTTTTGAACAGGGTGGCCCTCACACTTGATCATACAATTGAGGACATGCCAGTCATGATGACTGACAGGTAAAGAATTTTCCTCCATTGTAAAAATAATTTCATGAGGTGCATGTATGATCATAACCTTTAGGTCATGTAAAGTCTCACTCTGTGAAATGAAAATGTTAGCTTCTTGTATTTCTTTGAAGTATCTGCTTGCTACTTTTTCACTCATATTCTTTTCAACAGAATTTGCTAGCAGATGAGCATTAGCAGCTGCCAATGGTTTACAAACAGTTACTGGAGGAAAACTTAAAATTAAGGAATCTCTGGCTCCCCACCCCCACCATGTATGAAAAGGCCACTATTGCCAAATATTTTTAATCGCCTAACACCTTTGTCCCATTTGCCAGGTACAGTGTGAGAACTGTTGCTTAAGCTAAGCTCTGATGAGTTCAGCCCATCTTGAGAAGATGAGGTTTGGCATTTTAACGCCCCTCTCTAGGCCAAGTTTATATACTCTGTTACTAACATTAAGACTAGTCCTCCAATCCCAGCTCTTTTCTGTCCTCAGAAATCTTGTGCAAGGGGATTCTTTTTCTTAGTATAAGAAGATGAATTTTTCTGACGGCCATGTATTTGTGGACTCTTCCACCTGTTGGTGCCTCATTTGTGGGACACATAACTGGGTGAATTAAGCTCATCAGTAACATCCCTATCAAGAGGGGCAGAGTATAGGTATGCTTCAGGGCATGACTTCGGAGACAAGCTTCAGAATCATAAATCTACTATTTGCTAACTTAAATGAACACTTTTTTGAAGAAATGGTTCATCAACATAAATTCATTGTACTTTTAGAAATGGCCATTTGGGGAAACTCCCTCCCCTACCACAACCCCATTCTTGGTCCTTGCAGTTTAGGTAGAGCCTCACTATGCAGCTCAGGGATAAAGCGTGTCATTTAGGCTCCAGACTATCAGAACATGGCATCTTCCTGGCCACAGTGATTGGTTAAGGTTTGGGCAAAAAAAAAAAAAAAAACAGTGAGAAACTTCTGCTGGAAGCTCTGAAGAAGCACTTGCACTGCAGCCAAGTCTGGAAGTGTGAAGTGCTAGCCGGCTATGGCTACCTTACAACCACAAAGGGAAGAAGGCCAAAAAAGTGGAGGTAAAATGACGAATGGGGAGAGAGAAAGCATGTGCCCTGGATCAGGCTGCACCTGAAACTCATCCATCTTTATTGATTTCTGCATCTTTAAAACAAGAATCTTAACTGATACCCCCTGGAAACTTGGGCAAATTACATTATCTCTTTAAAAAATTATTTGTTTTATTTAAAAATGGAGATAATACCACTGATCTCATAGAATTATTATGAATAGTCAAAGAGAGGATTCATATAAAACACTAGGCACAAATCCTGGTGCTTCAGTGCTTAATAAATTTTAATTGTTGGGTCTTATAGATATTATTATCAATTATTCACTATTATGAAAAGACATTGTATAGTTTGGAAAAATGAATATTTTATGGTATTTTTCTTCATGTGCATCAAAGCAAATTTAGAATTATTATAACCATTAATTTGGCCACACAGTTTATTTTGGAGCATTCACAATGTCTAATCAGATAAATAGGATATTTTCTTCCTTTGGTATCTTTGACTGTTATAGATGGCATTGCCTACATTTTACCTGGAAATTTTACTGCTTGGCAATAGATGACAAGGTCAGAAAGCTCTGGTGCAATCTGTCTGCTTTCTTTTTTATTCTGAGGAAGATAAAATTCTTCTCCCAGTTCCATGTCATAAACCTATCAAGAGAAAATGAGACCGTTTTCCATGGAAGGTAGAAGTCACTCACTTGTGCATTCCCAATGCTCTTTACCTGTACTTTACCTGGAGGGTCATCAGTGTCCTCCCCTGGCTCATTACATACTTGCACTGGGGTCCTAACACCTCACCTGGAATGAAAGCTTTCTGAGGGCAAGAATGAGACTCAGTCATCCTTCAAGTGCCTTGGGGCATAACCCACTGACTTACACAGGGAACAGCCCTAGAGAATTGACTATGTGTCTATGGTTGCTCAACTTCTTTACCTATTCTATGACTCTGTCATCCAACAATGTCACTCACAACAACTCCTTCTGTAGATCCGCTCAGTCTACATGCTGTGAGGCCCTTGAGGGTAGGGTCTGAGGATCCCATTTATCTTCCTAATCTTGGTGTTATTCCTCTTTAACACTTCACAAGTTGCCTCCCGTTTATTTTCTTGGTTGTTATAAATGCATTTAAGACTTCATGAAATCCCCTGAACAACCAGGCTGTCCTCTTGGCCTGAATGCCTTGATCCTGTTTGACCAAATCTTCCTTCTCATATGTCACCTTCCCTAAGGGCCTGTCCTTGATGCTCTGATAACACAGGGCAACTGCTGTTCTTTGCACATGTCCACAGGTCTGTCTCCATCACTGACCCACCTCCTGTGCCGCTTCAGTGTCTGCCATACATACACCTTCGGTAGGTATTGGTGGGATGAATCAAGACCAACTTTCAATGGCAGGTGGGCGTCTCATGTTATCACTTTGGCATCCATGGGTCAGTGAGGGCAGAGGTGAAGGGAAAGGTAGGAAGGAAGTGAGTACCACAGTCCAAATACTATTTAACAGAAACCATCCACCCACCTTTCCTTTGTTGTAAGCAGAGTTATCTGCCTTCTTTATCCGCTTGGGAATTTCTTCATTGTACTCAAACTGAAGCTTGTCAGTACATGATTTATTTTCAGGTCTGTCTTCCAGAATGTTGTCTGAAAACGTGTTAGCAGGCTTTAGTAACGAAGAACCAAATGTGACACTTAAGGGCAACATATACTTCATTGTGAGGGCAGCCAGACAATTGTACTTGTCTGCGAGACCGAGGCTCTGTCTACATGATACCAAAATAATGGCTTGAACATAATTTTAGAAATTGGGTTGACATATTTAATTTCAATTTAACTTTCGAATTTACCAGTTATTTTGGTACCATATAGACACAATCTAAACGAGAATGATCATTTTGAAACAGATTGTTAGAACTCTGCAAATGCTGTGGGAAATATTCTGCATCAAGAAGCTGACAGCACAAGTCTGGGAAGGATTTAGTGGTTAAAGCACTTCTAGACAGTACATATATGATTTAATCACCCTCACCTTGAAATGAAGCTATTGGCTTCTCTTACTTTGAGAAATGTCAAAACCAGTGTGTGGCAGGGAAAGGGGACACTTATTGTTCTATGCAACGTGAAATTTTTACAATTACAATTTATTGGAAAGCAAAGTCTTCACAATTTTAATTATTAGGTGAAAATCTTAAGAACAGGAATTCAAACTTGTAAATATATCTAAGGGTGACAGATAATTTTTTGTTCTGCTCTTTTTTTAGCATTTCTAATCAGAATGACTGTAAAAGTGTGAGTTATCATGATTATCCTCTTTTTTTTTTTTTTTTGGTACTGGGGATTGAACTCAGGGGCACTCAACCACTGAGCCACATCCCCAGCCCTATTTTTAAATTTTATTTTATTTAGAGACAGGGTCTCACTGAGTTACTTAGCCTTGCTGTTGCTGAGGCTAGCTTTGAACTTACGATCCTCCTGCCTCAGATTCCCAAGCCACTGGGATTTCAGGCATGCGCCACTGCGCCCGGCATGATTATACTTTTTTAACATAAAAAACAAAAAAGCGAATTTCTCACTCATCAGACTACAAATGCTTAGACCAAAATATCCTTATAGCAAATCAGGGCCATGCAGGCTGCCAAGAAGTAAACAAGACCAATCATTTCATTACATTTGTATTCATAAAAGTGTCACAACTTCATGCTCATCAGGCCCAAGAGATCAGAAACATAATGTTGATACCCATGCAGTTAAAATGCCCGTATGGATGATGTTTACCTTCCTGACTGTTAGGAGCAGGGGAAGCAGTAAGGACATCTGCTACAGAAAAACAGAGTCAGACAGGGTATACAAGTAAGGAGAACTGAGATGAAAAGCCAGATAAATTAAACTAAGGCATGAAGCAAAGCATAAATAACAGCTTAGATCACAAGATAAATGAAACAAGAAATGTTTGGTAGATTTACTATTTTGACTACATAGGTACGCAAGAGCTAGCAATAAATATATGCAAACATTATTAATGTTAATCATGCTCTCAGTAGCCACATTCATATTACATATTTTCAGTTACAGACTGTTGTGATACTCCCAGTATAAGTTTAGTTCAATGAACAGAAATCAGTTAATTTGTTAAAATCTTGCAGCTGTTGTCATAAAATATGCATATATTAAGTGGTAAATTCAAACTTGTGCCCCAGTGTATGTTCAAAACTAGTTGAAGAGAACAATAACATTGGAATGGAAATTAAGTGAAATAAAAATCCATTAAGAATTTATTATCCAAAAGGCAGAGTAGCAATTAGTAGCAACCTCAAATACACGACCCTCCTTGTGACTTCCTTAGGGTTTTCTTGAAATAATTCTGTGACTAAGGATCATCTCACTTCTATAGCCAAAAGTGGCTTTAGATTCATTCCTTTATCTTGTGGGTATGAAAACTGAGGACTAGAGCTGTAATAGAGACACACTGGGGACCCTGACTATAGAGATGGGTTTCCTCTGTGGCCCTCAGGAGGCTGATGAAACTCCTACAAATGTGTGCAGAATTTTGAGAGCACATTTATTTATCAGAGGTGACTGGTCACAGCTTCTAGTTTCTCAAAGGGACTTATTACAAAAAGCATGGAAAATTTTGAGATCCCCTTAAGAGGCAGCCTCTACAGTGGGCAGAATTCTATTTTCTTCTCATCCCAACTGGAAAAAGTGGAGATGGCAGAGGAAAGTAGAGATGAGCACAGTGCTAGGATCACCATGGAAAAACTACACTAGATAAGGCATTTAATAGTCACATATGGAAGCCTTCATAGGACAAGCTTCAACAAGGCACCGCACAACTGCAAGGCCTATTTGGGAATCAGCTAGTCAGTGGGATCTTCAATGAAGTGGGAAATAATCACGTGTTGGGAGTGGATTGAAGTTATCATAGATCATAGTAATAGTGAGGGTGAGGGACAAAATTACCAAACACTTTACAGAAACTTTTTATTGTATATTAGTGGTACCTAAACCAAGAAGGTGAGAGGACATTGTTCAAGGTCTCACAGAGCCTGATGGGGTCCCGTTTTTCACTGATAGAAAAAAAAAAAAATACAGGGCTGAGGCTGTGGCTTAGTGGCAGAGCACTTGCCTAGCATGTGTGAGGCACTGGGCTGGATCCTTACCACTGCATACAAAAATAAATAAAATAAAGGCATCCTGCCTGTCTACAACTACAAAAAAAATTTTAAATAAAAGATGTTAACTTTATTAAAAAAAAAATAGGGCTGGGGATGTGGCTCAAGCGGTAGCACGCTCGCCTGGCATGCGTGCGGCCCGGGTTCGATCCTCAGCACCACATACAAATAAAGATGTTGTGTCCGCCAAAAAATAAATAATAATAAAAAATACATACAACTATCTTAGAAATTTAATGGGGTAGGATTAAATTTTACTCTAATTGAAAAAAAAATAGATCCTTCTTCCACCTGTTCATTTTGTCATTTGCAAATAAAAAATGCCTATAATAACAATGATTGTAAAAAGCCTTCTTCTTTCCTATTTTCAAAAGTACAGAAAGTACACAGGAGTAATTTATGATGGAGAGTGAATTTGTTTTCCACTAGACTAGTTTCTTACAGGGTTAAATAACATCTGCATTGATTGATTTCTTCATTGTGGTTTTCATTTCATATCTGTATCAATTTTTCTTCTATGGGACATTACCACAACTGTAATAAAAGTCCATGGGGAAGAATAAGTCTACATATAAATGTCCACATTTCCATCACTTTTCAGGAACAGGCTGTAAATAAGTTGCTTTTGACTCCTTTCAATTTTCTCCCTTTTTATATCTGGTTAGTTGTGACCCTTTTATTATCTCATGGAGTTTTGGGTCAAGTAAACTGGCTTCTAGTTGATGTTAGGAAACAAACAACTATTATGAAGAACAAATATAAAATGGTTGCAGCCTGATATTATATTTTGGGTCAGAAAAAGACAGAGGACTGTCATCAGTGTTGGAGGCTCATGGAACTGAAACATGATTGGAGACAACCTGAGTGTGAGGAGCAGATATTGAGAGGAAGGTGGCTGAGTCGTCATTCCAGTAGTAAGTGGACAGTAGTCTGGGCTACCTATATACTTAGCAAAACAATTAGTCAATGGAGAAACAACATATGCTACATATATAATGTTTATGTAAGTAGGAACCTTGGCATTTTCTCATTACTGTATTGATTTCTTTCAGAAGACACCAAATGAAACAGTTATATATCAGCAAAGGCGTCCGAGAAAACATTTTGGCATCTCTAGCAAATGGCACTATTTAGAGCAAATGAAACACTTGAAACCTAATTCTTACATGAGTAAAGTCCTTTACTGGTAACCTGTGGGTAACATCATTCATTTGACTTTTTTTGGTATTATGTCATTAGCCATCCCTCATGTCCGCCCCCTCCTTTTGGTGGGGCCAGAAGGAAATGTCTTGTTGGTTTAGTAATCTGAGAACCAGGAAGGGAAGGGGAATGAGGCGCTTTTATTTCTATCATCCTAGAAAAGTCTTGAGTCGAAATGAGAGAGACAGCATGGAGTGGTGATGCTGCCCCCTATTGGCAGTGGAGGAGAAACTGCCCAGAGCCTCAGCCACATCAGAAACCAAGAGGGTGGAAGTGAACTTCTCTGCTACGATTCTCTTTCTCTAGGAATGTGCTCCCTGCACCATCCTCTTCTCTGGGTTGTGGTCATGATGGCTGAAAGAATAAATCACTTTCCTTCCTTGCTGCTCACTAGGTTACTGGATTCAGAAACTTTCAGACAATATTATAAAATTTGTATTCTTGATCTATAGAACTCCAGACTTATATGAGATGGGGTGTGAGAGAAAAGGAAAATCATTCAAGTTTTCCTTTACACACAGTATTGGACTCTTGTTTCTCTTACCATCAGAAAGGGATTCATAGTCATAATCATATTCATCCTCTTCATCTTCCTCTTCCTCATTATTGGCAGGTGGGGGATTGGCATTCCCACCATTATAAGCCTGTGCTTGCATGGATGCTAACTGATGAGCCTGTAAGAAAGAAATAATTAAATACTAAACATGCCAACCAACTGAACTTTCACTTAGAAATGTCAAAACTACCACCTAAGGTTTACTACAGCAATTAAAAGTGGATCACCCTATTTTGATTCATTTGAGAGAGGAACAAAACCTCTAGATTCATTTGAAATGCAATGTCAAAACTTGAACAAATGTCAACATTCTTACAGGAAGAATACTGGAGCTTTTAGAAAGGATCGCAAGGTACCTGGGTGTAGTGCCCAGCTCCCTAGGCTCCTGGAGCAAATCCTCTGAGAGAAAACTTTGGTGCCTTGAAAACCCAGGATCCATCCTTAATGACTGAAGATGTGAAAGAACCCATTAATTCTAGAACAGTCAGTCTCTGCTAAGACCCATCCCCTTCACTTTTTATTTTTCCTTCTTAAAATAATATGAAGAGTCCTCTGACCTTAAGAACAATATTAGGATCGCTATGGACAAAGATCAAAAGAAGAGTTGCCAGTTTGAAGAAAGCTCTTTTGCAACAGACTTTATCCAAACTGCAAATCAGATTAAAAAAACAGGCTTAGAAACTTTGGGAAATTTGATGTGTATGGGGAGGGAGGTCATTTATTGAATAAAGAACACGGAATTTTGTGTATATTGTATTTATACATATATACATATATTTATACTTGCATAAATGTATGTATTCATATAATTATATAATTTTGTACTTGTTCTATATATGTACAAAGTGTAATTATATATCATGATATTAGTGAAAGAAAAGATGTTATATGTTAACACAGCAGGGGTTCTTGATCCATTTGTGTGTCACAAATCCTCTTGGCAGTCTGGTGAAGTAGAATCCCTTCTCAGAATGATGTTTTAGATGCAGAAAATGAAATGATTACAAAGGAATTAAGTAGTGTTGAATAGAGTTGTCAAAGGGTTGGAAAACAAATTTTGTGCTGTGAGGATAAATGCGCTCTATTTTTTTTTCTTATTTACTTATTTATTTTTTTTGCAATGCTGGGGATGAAAACAGGGCCTCATGTGTGCTAGGCAAGTGCTCTACCACTGAGCTCCACATGCAGCCTCCATCCTTTTTTTGTGAGAGGGAGTCTTGCTACAATGCCCAGTTCGGCCTTAAATTCCTGGGCTCAAGTGATCCTTCTGCCTCAGGTTCCCTGAGGAGCTAGGACTACAGTTGTATGCATTTCTTCATTAACATAGTAAAAAACATATAGTGGTAGGTGAAGTGATGTTTTTGAAAATACGATGAGCATAAATAATTCTTGGTGATGTTAGTGATGACCATGAAGTTACCTGAAAAAAAAATCTATCCTCTCTACTGTTAACAAAGACAGAGTGCTGCCAACACTGCAGTGGTTTGTTCTGTTGTTTATAATCAGAGGAAATGCTAAATTTCAGCTAGAGGTTAGTAAAATGAAAGATGTAATATGCGTCCACTTGCATCCAAGAGACCCCTGAGTTCTAGCTGTGGGTATTATCAAGGTTAAGAATTCCTGTAAGAAAGGTTTTATTTGGCCCTGGAATTCTGTATGTTTTCAAATGATTCTCTACATTTTATAAAATATGGTGATATTTTACAAAATGATATTTGAAGGAAGATAGAGTGTGGCTATTGTCTATATCCAGATATAATGTTTTACAATGCAGTCCATGCCAGATAATTGGATATTGTCTAGGCCAGGATTTCTCAAAATGGGTTTTATAGAGTTCTGTGGGTGTTAATAGCTGATACGGAAAAACTGACAATTCAGTAACCACAAAACACAGTGAAAGTTTGGAAACGGTAGCTTAACCAAACCAAAACACGTCTCCACTCCAGGGCTTCCCATAGCCTTCATTTAATATGCTAAAGGACATCGTGATTCTTTCAAGATTTCCAGAGCAGCAGTTCTCATGCTTATTTAACCCGGGAATCAATCTACTTTCTTCCTCCCTCTCTTTCCCTGTGTCCTTCTCTCCCTCCTTTGCTTTCATCCTTTCTTTCTTTTTCTCAGAGTGTCTAATAGGACCAGTGCTCTTCAGAACTTAGGGAATTCTGTTCTAGGCACAAGTGAGCCACAAAAGCAAGAGTGTGTATCACTGATAAGAGAAAAGGCCTGACTTGATGCACTTGGCTAAGGCCAAGTTCTGGGTGGGAATGATGATGCACAGGGCCTGGCAGACCCTCTTGCAGAAAAGTGTCAGAACCATGGGGAGGAAGGATGTTATCCAAGGACTACAAACAGCAGTGTCGGGAAGCTGTGAGCCAAGGCCCTGAAATGCTTGAATACTTCCAGGGGGCAGGAAGCATGAAAGAGGTGGCTGACCAGCTAGCCAAGAGCGGATGCCCTCCTCCTTTGCGATAGCCTACTTATTCTGAGGCAGAAAAAGAAAGCCCGAATCCTTGCATAAAAGCAGCTCAGATATATGTTAGAGGATTCAAGCTTGGGCTCAGATGAGGAGACTGCTCCTATGGGGCCAGGCAGGAGCCATGTCTCACTCTTTTCTGTTCTCGTACCTGGCACAGAGCCAGTCATCAATAAAGTGTGAACTTTTGAATTTAGGGAACTGGAGTATAGGACACATGGTAAGACTCCTAGAGAATTCTGTAGGGTGTGGTCAGGAGGTCTCAGAAACAGCCTCAGCATAAACCTGAGGCAGAAGCTGGGATCTAGAAATGCCCTGAGTCAGTTCATTGTCACTGTTGGGTGAGTTTTTTGCATGGAAATGACCCAGGTCTTCTAATTGAAAGGTCAGGCCCCAGCTTGCTGGAACTGTCGACTTCACCTGGCCTCACGTGTGGTCAGCGCATCTGGTCTAGACTCACGACGTGCCAGGTAACTGAAAAAAAGGGTCTGAGGGTGTGACTGTGGAATCCTGGTCAGTACTTGCTGGGAGATCATGGTGGTGGCTGTGAATCCTAGACAAATGGGATGGGATAACATCATCTCATTTCCAAAGTGAGGAAGAGGTGAGTTGAGGAAATCATACTGTGGGCAGTGTCAAGGTGACACTTGACAATGTTCCAGGATAGATTACTAATTAGTTGGTTAGTGAGAACTTAGAAAATAAAGAGGGGTTTGGAAAGAGTGGACCCGTGCTTCCAAGAAAAAGTCTCCTGCATTGTGACTGCCTTAGCCTTTTGGACAAGGTAACTCAGTCTGAAGAAAACAGCAGATAAGTAGTGTTTCTCAAACTTCCAAGAGATAAGAATTCTTTTTCTTTTCTTTTGGTACCAGGAATTGGACCCAGGGGCACTTAACCATTGAGCCACATCCCCAGCCCTTTTTATTTTTTATTTTGAGACAGAGTCTTACTAAGTTGCTTAGGCCCTCAGTAAGTTGCTGAGGCTGGTTTTGAACTTGTGATCCTCCTGTCTCAGCCTCCAAAGCTGCTGGGATTATAGACGTGTACCATCGTGTCTGGCAAGAATTATTTTTCAATAAATAGATGGCTTGGGCTTTCTTCCCAAAATTCATATTTTTGTGGGTGAAATTTGGGACCTTCAAGTTTGCTTTTTAAAGTGCCCCAGTGAATCCTATCATTGCATCCTGATGTCTGTATTACCTTTGAAAACTCCTGTCTGAAGACCCAAATCTGGGTCCTAGCTCTGCCATTACAACTGGGTGGCTTTGAGAAAGTCACAGAAATGGCCAGGCTTCAGTTTTCCATTCTATAAATAAAGAAGCTGAATCACAATCTGGAGCAACTTGGGCTGCAAGAGAGGAGAGCATCAGACAGGAGCAACAACCACCCTCAATTCAGGTGGCTCTTTTGGAAGGACCTGGGGTTGTGGGCCAAAGGGCACTTGAGATGAAGACAGTTTAGAAATCTGCTAATAAATATACCAGATGCCAGAAACAAAACTCAAAAGAACTTTGTAGGATGCAATAACATACCAAAGAAGGAATAGCCAATTTTATGGAGGTAAATATTAGATTCTCCTCTATAAGAGATTAAAATTTATTATAAACCTGGAAATATTGAGTTATCAGGCACAAGAATAGCCTGTGTGAAAAAAAAAGAGAATTGCTTTTCTTTTGCACAAACTCAACATGAACGCCGTGTGCAATGAAGAATTTAAAAATCAAGAATAGTCTAAGGTTGTAGAAACTGTGGTTTAAAATTCAGAATAAGGGAGGTCACTGTTCTCATGCCATCAGACTCCCATCTTGGGTACCGACTTAGTTTTGGAAATTCCATTTTAAGATTGGTAAATTCAGGAATATCCATAAATTTAACAATATCCCAAATATTCTTATTCAAAGAGTCTTAGCAGCCATATCCTGTATAAAGCAGTTGATACAGACATTTAGCTTGGAGAAGAGAAAAGCTTGTAGGAAAATACCTGATGGCTTCCTAAATATGAAATTACTCTGTACAGGTTCCGGGAGACAAGGTAGGGTCAATGAGAAGGAGAAACAGGAAGGAAGATTTGGGCTCAACATGAAGAACACTTCCATAACCACGTGACTTATCATTAGTGGGATGGAAGCCTGAGGTAGATGCAAATGACTGGGTGACAATGGGAAAGGCAAGGGCATCCAAATACATCCGGAAGACAGTGGCCTGCATGTCTCACACAGCCAGGGCAGCTCCACCTGTTCTCCAGCCTGCAGTCTCCAGAGAATAGCCTGGGGGAATGGTGCTCAGAAAGAAACAGCACCTACTGCTAGGTGGCGCTTGGAGGAAGGGTGGTTGAGTACATATGTCAACATTTTACTTCAGTGACTTTATAACCAGGCTTTTTGGTGCAGGTCTTGTAGGGTCTGGAACCCAACCAAATGCCAAGTCTCCTGTAGCAGTTTTGAGAGTGCAGGTCTGGATGAAAGTGCCCCTGTAGGAGGTCTCAAACTGGTGGTTCTTGGGCCAACTTCCCCTCCAGACCAGACTCTGCTGCAACGACTTGTTTTCTTCTTATTTTTTAAGAGAAAGGATTTCACTCTGTTGCTAGGCTGGCAAAACTCAAGGGATCCTCCTGCCTCAGAATCCCAAGATACTGGGACCACTGGCTCACACTATCATGTCCAGAGGGTACAGCATTTAAAATGCATTTTTTATTTATGTAGTGCTGAAAATTGAACCCAGGGCTTCACATAGGCTAAGCAAGTGTTCTACAATTGCTCTACACCCTCAGCTCAAACAGACTTGAAAATCAATTGAATTAGAGCTGTCCATTTTGGGGGACTTGCACACTGCATGCCTGCCTCACCACTTCCAGTGGTTACATATTCAGCTAGCTCCTCACACTGATATTTCCTGCTTGGGCACCAGAAGGTGACTGATTGTGTAACTTTTGGTCTAGGGTTGTATGTGGACTTCGGTTGGGAAATGTGCACTTCTAGAGCACACTAAGACTTCCAGGGATATGCGAGTCCAGATATTTTTAAAGGAGTAAGTTTCTGGACCTTCACTACATATGTGTATGTGCCCTTGTAAAAATAGGCCTGCCTAACTAGGTGCAGGGGTGCATGCCTGTAATGCCTGCAACTCCAGAGTCTGAGGTGGGAGGATGGCAAGTCCAAGGTCAGTTTCAGCAACTTCGCGAGACCGTGTCCTGAAATAAAATAAGGACTGAAGGTGTGGCTCAGTATTAAAATGCACCTGGGTTCAATCCTCTGTTTAAAAAAAAAAAAAAGTCTTGCCACAAAATAAGCAGATAGTTGACTGTTCTCTCTTCCCACCTCTGTTTCTCACCACTGATCTTTTGCTGTCTTACATGAGAGAGGCTGAACTCTCACCCCACGACTATCACAGTGTAATGCTCGAGGTGAAATAAAAGGGGCACCTGAGAATGTAGCGCTCCCGAGAGAAAGTTCTGAGATGCTAACGCGGTTGGGAGGACCTTATTTCATCAGGGCAATGAACATAATTAAGACTCCACATCCCTCCCTTGTACCCTCCCTCCCTTCCCGTTCTCTTCTCAGAATCAAAATTCAAGGTCAAGATGGTCATCATGGAGATGATATTACAATGCATATTTGAATTTATAAGCAAATTCAGATATTTTTTTCTGATAGAAAATAAATCTGTTTGATAAGATCCATTGATTCAACTATGAGGACTATTTTGTATAAAATATTTGTAAAAGTAAAAATATGTGTGTATATGATAAATAGTGTTAAGACATGAATGTTTTGTAACTGTTTAAACTTGTGATAAAAATATGTAATATCATAAAGCACACGAAAGGAAAGAAAAATTATTGAGAGAAATACATAGTTTGTAACACTTGATACTTAAGCAAAAGAGTTTGAAGGCCACAGGCCCAGAGGATCCATGATAATTTTAAGTCACTCCAATTAGGGAAAACCTGAGCAGTAGTGATCTGTTAGGATGGACTGGTTGAGGCCCTTTCTGGACACATTCACTTTTGTGCCCAGGAGTGTGGGTTTTTTGGGTGGGTGGGTGGTGTTACTAGAGGATAGACCTGGGGGTGCTTAATCACTGAGCTACATCCCCTGCCCTTTTTATTTTTTATTTAAATTTTTTTAAGTTGTCAGTAGACCTTTATTTTACTTACTTATATGTGGTGCTGAGAATCTAACCCAGTGCCTCTCACATGCTACGCAAGCGCTGTACCAGTGAGCCACAACCCCAGACCTTATTTTTCATTTTGAGTCAGGGTATTGCTAAGTGCTTAGGGTCTCACTAAGTTGCTGAGGCTGGTTTTGAACTTATAATCCTCTTGCCTCAGCCTCCTGAGCCACTGGAACTACAGTCATGTGCCAGCTCCGAGGGGTAGGTTTAAAGATGATGCTTCCTCTGGTTTCACTTTTTCCTTTCCCACTGTGAAGCCATCTAAAACAATAAGGGCTTCTTGAGGTCAGGAGGTAATATAACACAAATCTCCTGCTCAGCCTGGACTTTGGGCTACCTGGACTCTCTGTGGGTAAGTGAAACGATCCGGGAGCTCCTTGGGGTTTATTAGGACAGCAGGTAACAGGATGCTCCAGGGACCACTCAGAGAAACACTAATGTTCCAGAATGGTAAGAAACCCTGGAAATGGAGACTGAAACATGGGATAATAAGATGCTCAAAAAATGGTCTCCAATTCTGACAGGGGTCTTACAGTTTGCCTTGGGAAAGATTCTATGGGAATTTAGTGCCAGAAGGGTCCTTTAAGGCCAGTTACCATAAGATTCCCATTTTACAGATGAAGAAATTGAGGCACAGAAAGATTAACTGGCCCATGGTCACATGGCTGATTTGTGACACAGTCAGTGACTAGAACCCTGTATTTTAGCTTACCACTTAGTATTTTCTTCCTGCAATATCATGTTGCGTATCATTCAGGCTTTAAACTCAGACCTTGTTTGTAAGGTCTACAAATTAAGGCTTTGAGAAGGGTTGATAATTATACCAAGGTGACTATTTAACTAAATCTGACTAGACACTTGACTCCCTTTGACTTGACATTTTGTATTAATGAATGAGGAGAAGTTTCCAAATTCATTGTTCTGAATTCTGTTTTCTGGAAACCACCAAAGCAGGACTGGAATTGGGCTGGGAGGCTTGGAGGTGGTGGCATAGAGAAAAATCTAGTTTGGGCTCTGAATGTCCTGCCTCCTGGGTTGTAGCAGTGTGGCTCTTGTGTGGGGCTGATTCACAAGGCAACTCTTGGTTGCTGTAAGTTTCAAAAGTAATGTTTTAGGGCCAACAGCGCCCTCTCAAACAGAACAAGTACTTTTTGGCAATTGTTACTCTGTGGGACAAATGGGTGCAGCCTGGCTTATGAATCCAGTGTCCTGAACTTGAACTTCTACACAGATCCACAGGCTGGGGTGTGGGACTTTGGCCCAGAGTGGGTGAGGCAGGAGTAGAAGTCAACATGCCACCATGATACACTGGGATCACAGGGCTATGAGGCTTCCACCACAGACCCCAAGCCCCAGAGCTCTCCCTAAAGAGGGCTCTCTCTAAATAGGGACTATGGCAATCCCTGGGACTGACAGCTCTGAACCCACTCAGAATAAATTAAAGCACAGTGTTACATTCTATGTGGGAACAATTCCATGAGAAAAATTTCAGGTAAGTGGGATGAGAGAATTTATTGGTTTATGAAATGGAAAGGCAAAAAGCAAATACAACATTTAAGGGAATTCAGTGTTCAAAAACTGATTACCCAGCAGAAAGGTCCTCCGAAAGGTTCAAATGACAATTTCTTTGTTCTGAGCATACAGCACATTCATATCCTGCTTAAGAGGGTACCTTTTGCTTTAAGATGTCCACGGGCGTCTGATGGGCCTTTAGCTTCTTGTTTTTAAGAAGTACTTTCCTCCTAAGTTGGTCGGGTGAGGGAAGCATTGGATCATCTGAGAAATCAGTCTCAAATAAGAATCTAGCCACCAGCTTTTCTCCAAACACAGTCTAAAAGGAACAAAGGAAAACATACCAGGTCTTTGGTCTCCACTGGCTAAATACGTCTAGATTTCCTAAATGTACTAGATAATTCAGCCTGGCCAAATTGTTTTAAAAATCCCCGGAAGAGGAAGGAGGAAAGGACTTGTTTATTTTCCCTCCACAGTGTCTTACTGAAGGAAGGGAGGTGTTTAGGACAGGGCGAGATCTAGGTCACTGTGCAGCTGGGGCCAGCTCTAAGATTCAGGGAAATGTTCTGGGGTCTGATGTGTGAAAGAAGAAAACAGATTCAGCTGGAGGCTGTGGGAGAATGTGGTCTGTTCCTGGTGAGGATTAAGAAGTCAGAGGTATACGAACCTTGGAGGGGATGGAAAGTGAGGACAAAGACCGAAGGTAATAGGGAAAATTTGCCCCCACATCGGATAAAGAACCACAGACACCATTTTCACAAAGATTTTTGAGCATTGCTCTCTACAGCAGAATGTCTCTCCAGGAGGTGGGTGGAAAGAGGGTACACAGAGTGATCAACTGGCGTGAGGGTAGAAAAATGTGGCAATTTATATTCCTAGAATTTTTTTTTTTTAATTTAAAAGGAACAAATCAAATCTTAGGCCAAAGCAATATGAAAGGCCAAATTTCTGTAGCATTAATATTGGATGACATTTTATTCTGTTGATGCCCCTCCCTCCCATTAAGAGCCATGTTTCTAAATGCTTCTATCACTGGAGAGAGGGGAAGGCTAATGGAATATGTCTCCTAAATCTGTCTGCATTACAATTCCTTTCTATAAGGAAGGCTGTCTGTCAATATACATTTCCATTAGTCTAGGCTCTGTGCTAACTTGGATCCCTGAATTGTAGTATAGGTCACAAAAAGATTTGACTTAAAATAGTTTCAGTTTTTCCACATATAACTCACAGGTGACATCCTGGCATCCCTGACTTGTGTTACTAGAGGTTTTGTAAGAGTTGGTCTGTTTTTACTCCCAAGGTTTTCTGGAAAAAAGTCAGAGAACAGAGTTTATATCACTATAGCTGAAAAGAGGTGCCATTCAAGAGGAGTTCCAAGCTCCTAGGGAAGCCCCATTTCTCAGGTCTGTGGGCCCCTAGTAGAATGTGTTTCATGGCCAAAGTCCAGCTGTGGTGTGGCCCACAGGAGTCCCATTGAAAGCCCAAAGACAAGCAAGACAAAGGCCAGGATACCATCCTGCCTCCTAGTGGGGAGCTCACCTTAAAAATTTCTGCCATTTTTCGTTGCTGAGGCAATGAACAATGGTTCTCAATGGATATGATGATTGGCAGGTCAGAGCTGATGAAGGCACTGCGATCAATGGCCTCAACCACATCCTATGAAAGCCAAAACAGTTTCTTAACAGTCAGCTATTTGTCCAGGGTGGTCAGAAAGCAACGTATTACATCATAGCCAGAAAGCATCTGAATTGTTGCATTCAGCAGACTCTGGACAAAGGTGATTCTCATCCTTTTATATGTACAGTTATCCCTCAGTATCTGTAGGAGGTTGATTCCAGAATCCTGCAGACACTGAAATTTGTGAGATACTCTAGTCTCTTATATAAAATGGCATAGTATTTTCATATAATGTACACATATCATCCCAGACACTTTTTAGTTTTAGCATCACCTATGAGATACTTTAAGAAGTTAATTTTTGGGGGGCAAAAATACACATATTATATCTATTCATGTGTGTCTACAAATTTAGTTATCAACTCATTTTCCCATCTATATAGTACAAGAGTTTTAAGAGTGATAAATAGGAAAATGAGTTAAAGAGAAAATGCATTTCAGTCATTATCTGTACATATAAGATGAAAATAATAATATTCCTTCCCAGTCTGACCACAGTTCAGAGAAAAACTGATATTACACAGCCAAAAACACTCTAAATGAGTAATTACACAAGTGAACTAATATGCTACCCAGAATTTGAAATAATAATCCCAAGGAGATCAGTCTTCTTGGGTGATCAATCTTCTCGGGGGAAATTATTCTCCTTATTTTATAATGTTAATTATTTAATTGTATCCTTCTGACAATATTGGCTTTTGTCAGAAGGATAAAAGGGCAAATTGTCCTTTAATTCTCATAGCAAGAGAATATATCCTGCCTTTATATATCATCATATCATGAAGAATTGCAATGATATCATTACATCCTAACTAATGTAAAGTAATAGTTACTAAATTTTGGTTAAATAAGAATCAATAAGAGTTCTAGATCAAATTCCAGGAAGACGAACATGTGCACACTCTACACAATATTGCAAACATTTTTGAGAAATATTTATTCAGATCCAGCATGAGAATCCTTGATCTAAAATGTAATTTGGTAAGATGACTAATTTGAAAGACAGATGAAGATAATATCTCTTCATGATTTTACTTGAAGGAAGTGCTTAAGCATTACCTTGAAAGGAATCTTGGTTGTCAGTGTATGTCCATGATAAATAATGGGCATCCCATCATCTCCATCCCAGCAGTCCAGCTCTATGCTCCTACAGCCTTGCAAGAGGACCTGTGTGAGTAATGAATGAATCCACCCCAGATGAGCACCTGGAGATAAAGCTTCAAATTGAACCTAGCATACAGTTTAGACATCAATCAGTGTTTGCACTCAGGGATAAAGCAGAACGGTATAAAATCAAAAATAATTATTGCACCTTGGACAAAGTTCACAAATAATCTGGGTTAGGGAATGGAGAGAACAGATTAAGGTAGGAGCATTTACCAGAGCTGAATATTATTCAAAGATCAATTTGAGAGCAAAAACATATAAACTTTTTTTTCTTTCTTTCTTTCTCTGCCTTTTGCACCTTTGATTCCTTGAAACAGCACATCTTGAATTTAGAGAGCCCAGCATGAGCTCTATATGGTTAGATTTCAATGGAGGTAAAGGTGCTAAAGTCACAGCCTAGAAGAATTAAAACCACCAATTCCTTACTGAGCGGACTAAACATTTACATGAAGCCAATCTGTATGAAATATTCTCCATTAAGACCCAAATTTAGCAATGTAGAAACTTCTTTGCTATGAAAATGTAGTAAGAAGAATAGAAGAAAGGAATTATCAAGATTTTGCCTATCTAAACCCAAAACCACATCTGGAGAAGAAATAAATTCCTCTCTTCCATATGCATAGCAGATACCAATTATTGATTTTGGCACACTTATGTATGAATATTTAACAACTGCACAATTATACATGGCAATAATGCACCAATAAAAGATATGAAAAAGTATTCAGCCCACTTGCCCCTAGGCTCACAAGGGCTTCAGCAAAGTACTGCAGAAAACACCACCAATGAATCCGATCGGGTGATACCCATTGGCTGTCCTGGATCTAAAACTATAAGCAGGGCTCCCAACACATGTGCTTGACTGGGTTTGAGCTTTGTATTGTCTGTTTGAAGCAACCTCCTCATCTTCCTTCAGGACTCTACCTGTAGAATACCTTAAACAATTATCACATCATGGAAAGGTAATAGAAGCCAAGAGGCTGATATATCTATGAATGGACCTATTCTCTTATTTGAGAATCCACATAACTATTTCCATGTGACAAAAATCCATTATTAGGGTTTAGTGACCAGAAAGTTTCTGCATCAAAGTTTAGATAGTGGAATGCTTTTTATTTTAATATTTTTTATGTGCAATACTTAATAGGTTCTTCCCATTAAACATCATAGTCTGTGGCCTAGAATTCTGAGGTCACCAGCTCCTGGCAACAGCTAGAGTATCTATAAGTACATTGTCTTGGGCTGAAGATTGTAATGTGGCAGGTAGGACACAAAGATGCTTCATCTATAGGGAAAGACTGCCAGGTTGGGAAGAATGCCCAGCAACTAGCAACAGATTAGATGGGTTTTCAGCATGAAAAGACTAAATGTCTTTACCAAAGGTTGCATGACCTTAAGTTCTCCATGTGTAACTAGAAGACCAGGGTTGGGAATTCCAGGTAAGAAGAACAGGGCTTATTCTAATTTTTCATCTGTCCCGTAGAGAAATGATAGGAAGTAACTAGGAGGACTGAGGGAGAGTGGAGAGCGATTAGAAACAGAGTGAAAGGGCTCTGACACCAGTCTAATCACATCTGTGAGTATATTTGGAGGGTTCTCGTGCCTTATTCAAAAACTGTGATAATTTCAACTTGGATATAATGTTAAGGAGTTTGAAAACTGATGTCAAATAATGAAGTAGGAATAAAGCTAAGGCATTGACACTTGCTTATTTTCCTGGGAGGAAAACACACACACACTCACAAATATGTAGACATGCAAAGATAAGTATTATGAACTTATATATGTGTATATGTACACATGCATATATATTACATATGTGTATCAACATATGGATATACAAATGAGACATATGGATATACAAATGAGATATATGTGTATATAGGTACACACATACCCCATTCGTGTATATATATATACATACACATATATATCATATCCCATCTGTGTGTGTGTATATCTCTATCTATCTATCTATCTTCATTTAAATTTCCCATAGAACAATGGATTTCAAATTTCTTTTGATTTGGAATTCTCTGCAAATGAAAGGCCAACATAGAAAACCCATAGAAGGGAAGCACTTCAAGGAGTCGGGCAGGGTATCCAGGATTCCCACCCTTCCTACCCTGTGGCTCGCTCATCTCATTGTCAGCAGCTGAGGCCCCTTAACAGCCTTCTATTTTGAAAATCACTACCCCAGGACACTGAATCTTCATTTCACAATAAAGGTCCCTTAGAAAACAGTTAAAAATGCATATTTCATGCTAGATCATCTTTGGGACAAAAATATGCCTCTTGCTGTGAGGAATATCTGGACTAATCCAGAGAACAAAAGAATCCCATTGCTGCTGGGGTTGTGTAAATAACACTGATACGATTTTCAAATTTGGGCCTGTAGGTACACAACCACACACTTATATTCCCTGGACCCAGCCTAGCTCTCTTCTGATTAACTTCTTGTGGGCATTCAAAAAACAGGCAGCTTGAAAGAGGAAGTTGAAGACAATATAACAGACAGGCAACGGACATGCAAGACCATTGAGAACTGGATGTGTAGGTCAAAAGGATGTGCTTTTCCCAGTCCAGACAGCCCACTTTTTCATAGAGCATTCCCATGAATTCAGAGGGACAGTGCCTCCCGTCTGTGCAAATTTTTTTTTCCCTCAAGTTGGTTACCATAGGGACAGATTGATTGTCTAACAAATTGCAAAGCAAAACAAACAATATTTTGGGATTAGCTCTGTAAGAAAGTTGCATTTTCTACTACGTTTTCCCACTACAATATATTGATTTATTTAGCATTTAGTGAAACGATTAGATAGTTTTCCCATGAGAAAATCTAATTTTAGTAGGAGTAGGTCAGGCTCGGATCTAAAAGCTAGGAGTCTCAAACAAATACTTTTTTTGTGTGTGTGTGTGTGTGTGTGTGTGTGTGCCTAGAATAAGGGTTAAGTATAGATAGAGGGAGAAAACAAACAAAACAAAAAGAAGTAAAGAAAACAACTGCTGTATGTATAGGCAGTTTTCCCACACATCATGGCTCCTTACGTTTCACATGTCCTAGTTTACAAGCTCTTTGAAGGAATCGGGGGTCAGGTTTTCATGACCTTGGGGGTTATATAAATAATAAGGTTTAATGGAAACCACATTGCAAATGGCCTTCTCGGTACCTGGCTGTAGAGTTCTACTGAGGATTCTCCTTTGAGCTGATGACCCGTGAGGTAGGTGTTGTGTGAAGATTCAATGTAATAGTAGGAGAGGGGTAGCTGCAATTCTTTTAAGTTCTCCTGTGACTCTTCATTTTTCGAGGCAAAATTATCTTTATCCATCAGAAACCTAGATGAAACACACTTTCTTAAGACTGCATGAGAGCAACTGACATTCTTAAATGATGGGCAAAAGATCTTTTAAAAGTTACCTTGCAAATCCTTCAAATGACATTAGGCCCTGATGACACATGTTGATGCTAGGCTCAAACTTCTGCATGGGATACAAAAAAAAAAAAAAAAAAAAAAGAAGTGTTATTTAGGTAAAGGAAACTAAGAGGGGAAAAAAACCACCACATGATTTTTAAAACCTGTTCTTTTTTCATCAGGAAACATCTAAACCAAATATTTGAACTAATTTAGTAATGTACCAGTAAGATGTAGTTTTTAGCCCAAAAGAAAATATTTATTATATGTGAGTTTATTATACTAAGCATATTTATTTAAGAGAAAAAAAAGGGGAGCAAGAGAAAAGAATAAGGCTGATTTATATGAAAACAAAGCATATCAGTTTATCCAGGTGAAAATGGGGATAATAATAGCAGTTACCATTGAGTAGGTGGGAGGTGAAAAGAGATAATTTTCATAGGGCACTTAGTACCGCATCTGATCTAAAAATACAGTGGGCACAACGACCTGATAATATTCCCGCCTTTTTTTTTTTTTGGTACTGGGAATTGAATTCAGGGCACTTTACCACTGAGCTACACCCTAGTCCTTTTTGCTTTTTATTTTGAGACAGGGTCTTGCTAACTTGGTGAGGCCATCCTTCTTCCCCAGCCTCCCAAGTCGGTGGGATTACAAGTGTGTGCCACTGTGCACAGCTACTCTCATATTTTTAGTGATCAAGTCCAACTGCTGGATAGCTAATCCACAGATTCCCAATCACACACTACGGCTAATTCTGAGGAAAGTGATGCAGCCACACTGCACAGCATCCCCACAATCTCTCGTGCTGCTCTCTAGTCTAAACCATCACCACCTCTTTCTTGCCTGGGCGACTAGGATAGTCTCCTAACCCGTCTCTGCCTCCATCCCTCAGCATAGTTTATTCTCTGAAGTGATCAGAGCGACCTCTTGAAAACATAAATCATGTTACTCTCCGGCTCAAAACTTTCCAAAGGCTTTCCATTTCACATGAAGTCAAGTCAGCCTCCTTCCCATGGTCTAAAAGGCCTAGATGATTCAGCCCCTGAAACCCACTTAAAATCATGTCTGCCACTCTCTGTCTGGCTTATGAAGCTCCCCTAATACTAGCTTTTTTTGTCATTCCTCTTAAACCCAGAGCTCACTCCTGCCTCAGTAAGTTTGGAATGCTCTTTCTTCAGAATCTCACATGACTTACTCATTTGGGCTCTGTCCAAAGGCCACCTCCCCATAGTGGCTTTTGCTGAATTACTCCTCAGCCTTCTCACATCACTCCATCCCTTACTTTGCTAAATTTTCCCCATAACTCATTGTTATCTGAAATTACAAAGATCTTATTTATTGTTTGCCTCACCCATTAGAATGCAAGCTACACTGAGGGTCCGAACTCTGATCTCATTCATTAATTACTGTATTCCCAGCTCCTGAAACAGAGCTAGCACAGTAGGTGCTAATACATATTTATTAAATGAAAAAAGAAGTTGAAGACCTAGACTAATTCTGTTGTGCATGCTAGAATAACAAGGAGGAATTATGTACTGACTTTTTTTTTTTTTTTTTTTTTTTGGTGCTGGGGATTGAACCCAGGGCCTTGTGCATGCTAAGCAAACACTCTACCTACTGAGCTATATCTGCAGCCCCATACTGATTCCTTGTAATGGTCACTGAGTCACAGACAGCATGGGGTCTATGTTAATTATGTGTTACATAAAACATTAGTATACTTGATATTTAAAAACAAAGAACAAAACAAAAAAACAAACAAAAACCTCAAATTGTCCCAGATGTGAAGACTTTGGAAAGAAGCATAGAAAGAATAAATATTTAGCAGCAAATTATCAGAGAAGTCAGAGGCATTACACACAAGTGCACACACACAAAATGAGCACAAACCTGGATGATGCTGAGGATCTCATCGTAAGTGCAGTGTTCCCCTTGGCAATTCACCAGGAAGTCATTGAGCTGGAGAATGCCAACCCCAAATATGCCCAGGGATGTGCTCTCAATCCCAGTGCCATTTGTCACAATGCTTGCAGCAGCGATGGCATCAGATATCTGCCTCTGGTTGTCTGAAAGCTGCTGTTTGCTCTTAATGAACAACCCCAAGTCTGAGACGTTTCTGGTCAACAAATCTGAAACAAAGCCACCCACAGAACATGGACTTTTGTCATGCCAGCATCTTGCGCAAAGTACATTTTGCAGATAATGGTGCTATATACTCATTGAATTGGAGAAGCTCTTTATTAATCAAGCTCAGTGTTGACATCTGGCTTCACATAGTTGAAGGAATAAAAAAAAATCAACCAATCAATCAATTGATCGATAAGAGCTAGGTTGATGATAATTGAAATTCTATGAGAATAAAATGTAGCTTCAATGGGGACTGGAGGCCAAATTCAGAGTTCAGTTTTTGAGAATAACTACATCTACATTTTTCTTTATGTAAAGACTGAAGATGTATTCTTAAAATTATGGTTTTCCTGTGCTTTAAAATTATAACTACCAACAATTGTAGGTAAGTTTTTGTGTGAATACAAAATTTTAACTCTTTTGGGTAAATTTCCAAGGAGCCACAATTGCTAGATTGTAAAAACAAGAGTATGTTTAGTTTAGCAAGAAAATGTCATACTACCTTTCAAAATATATGTTTGCACCTTTTTACATCTCTACCAGCAATGTTCTAATGGTCTAATTGGTATACTTTCACACCAGTTATTTTAATTTTCACCATTCTGGAAGATAATCTGGCAGTTTCTTATAGAGCTAAACATGGATTTACCATATGATCCAGCAATTGCATTGTTAGGTATTTACCCAAAGAACTTCAAAACTAATGTTCACACACAAGCCTATGTATCAACATTTATAGCAGCTTTGTTCATAATTGCTAATACTTGCAAGCAACCAAGATATCTTTCAGAAGATTAATGGATAAACAAACTGTGGTACATTCATGCAATGGAATATTATCCAGTTTAAAAGAAATGAGCCATCAAGTTGCTACAAAACATGGAGAAAACTTAAATGCACTTTGCTGAGTGAAATAAACCAGTCTGAAAAGCTATACACTATATGATTCCAATAATACAACATTCTAGAAAGGGCAAAATTATGGAGAGAGTAAAAAGATCAATAGTTTCTAAGAATTTGGAAGACTGAAGGGAGGATGAAAAGATAGAAGAGAGAATATTTTCAAGGTAGTGAAATATGCAGGATACCCTTATGGTGGATACACATTATACATTAGTCGAAACTAAAAGACTATACAACACAAAGTGATCCCTAACATAAACTATGGATGTCAGTAGCTAACAATGTATCACCATTAACTCGATTATAACAAATGTAATGCAAGGTACTACTAATAGGGGAAACCTGGGTGGGGGTGGGGGTATGGGGTTGGTATATGGGAACTTTGTATTCTGCTCATTTTCCCATAAGCTTAAAAAACAAAAGAAAGTCTAATGACTTTTTAAAAAGTGCAGTTACTTGACTAATCCATAGTTATACACAGTTTGAACAATAGGTAAGTTCTTAGCTTAAGGATAACATAAACATAAATAATTTTGAAGCAACTGCATGAAAAAAGAAAGTTTTTTCTTTTGCTTTTTGCATTTATAGTTCCACCAAGAACAGAGGAAAAAATGACAGGTTTAACATGTGCAGGTGACTAAAAATAGCATGAATGGTGATGGTAATGGTGATGGTAGCCAGGGGGATAGAACATGACACTTTGGTATGTATAGTAGGAGAAACGTCTTGGATGTTCATATAGGAGGACTCTGCTGTGGTCACCAAAGACTGTCCTATCAAAGGGCAGGCAATTCCTGCCCTGGGAATGAGCACCCACCTGCCTGTAGGTAGAAAAGAACCAAGTGTTTCTCAACTATGACACACCACACACCTCGTGGACATTTGGAAATGGTTAGGAAGGGGTTTTGGGTTGTTGGGATGACTGGAGGGCACCACTGGTTAAATATCCTGGAACATTTGGGCTGAACAATGATGAATTTCCTTGCCCCAAATTTCAATAGCACCTGCCCCAAATGATCTCTTGAAATAATTCAGTTCCACCAAACTCCAGGTAACAGCACATCATGTGCGAAAGGCTGGGAGCTTGTGTGACTGGATCTCTGACCTTGATTTTTAGACAGAAATTTCTCAAAGGGGAAATCCTAAGGTATTAAACAAACCTAGGTCCGGCTGAAGGTCACTGGTGTTCTCCTCAATTGTAAGGTTGGTGTAGAGTGGGGCTGACTCGGAGCCGGATCGGTTGCAGGGCACGCAGTAGACATCAAAGAGATCCTTCAGGTCCTTGCGGCTCCTTACACTGAGTGAGGAACATAAAACAACTCCCATGTAGTATTGTTATAGACATGTGGACCCGGGAAAGAGTAAGAAGGACTTCAAGGCCATACCTGAATGATTTGAACAGCTCAACAAATTCAACAAAACTCATGTTACTGTCTGAAACCATGAAGCTCTGGAACCCCTTCATTCCTCCTTTGATCCGCCCGTGCCAGCTGCTACTGCTCCAGGCACTGCAGAAAGACAGGGCCGTCATGGGCAGACTGGGATGCTCCAGTCCCTCTGCCCCAACACATGTTCTCTGGTTAGCAACATGAGCAAAACGATGGATTGCAAGTGATTTAAGTAGATTCTGTTTTCCTCTCCTCTCTTTCTATTTCCCTTGATCTACATTGTGTGAGGAAATAAAATGAAATCTGTTGAAGCCACATCATGTTTCCATCTGATTTAATAAGGGCACAAAGTTGAGGTTAATACTCCTCTACTAATCAAAGCAGGTCTTTGAAAACCACAGCTCAACGCGGGGGAAAACTTCTAAGTTCAGTGATTCTGAAGAAAAGTCACTTTAAAATGAGACCAGAATTACTCAGTCATAATCCATGGAAATATATGTGTTCTTTTCTATAATTTGAATTATAGGAACCCATTTAAGAGGAAAGTTTTAGGTATTGCAGTATCTTTTCTTCTTCCTTTCTTAATCAGTTCTTCAATGAAAATAGGAAAGAGCTTTTAATATTAATGGAAAATGTGAGTCAGAAAACACATTAAGAATGGAAAGTAGCCAAATCTGCCAAAGGATTATATCTGTATCTGCGACGGCAGCGTCCATTCAATATAAAAATGTCAGTCAAATGAGTCAAAAACTGTCTCCATGTTTCACCTTTTAAATTTTCTATACTGATTTCCTGACAGAATAGCAAGTGAAATGTTTTGACTATAGTTTTTAGTCAAATTAATGAATATAATTTTTGTTTTTACTGCCTTGGGGTTTTTTTTTTTGAAAATATTTCAAATATGTAAGAGAGTACAGAGAATACAATAATAAATAGTCACAGTCTATTCTCAACCTCACTAACAGTGTTTGGTGAGGGAAAATTGTTTTGTGTTGACAGCTAAAGGTCACCTCCCTCACTGGGAGAGCATCACCAATCGACAGATTTACAGGCTTAGGTTGTTGAAAATCAGCACAGAGCAGGACATAGGAAGCATAGGTTCAGGAAGGGGAGAATTGTGGCTTCAACATTTGCATTTAAACAATAAGTTCACTGTATTTCTTGCTTCTAGCCTCCTGACTGTAGGACTCATCTCCTGACTCTAGGAAGCTCTATGTCCACTCTTTCTCCTGCTAGACTTAGGGCTCAATCTTGCTTTCTCCTTTAACAGCATTCTGTCTGATTTTCTTCTCTTGCTTTGTTTTTTCTTTCTGTTTTAGAATGGCTGAGTGGGTATGGACCCCTAGGGTCTCCTGGGTTGGGGCCTCTGATCTTTGATCTGGCATGTTAGTTTTCTCTTTCAAAAGGTTTTTTTCTGCTCATGAGTGACTGAAGTGAAGGGAAAAGCCATTTAATCAAGGTTGTTTGGCTATTTTGTTTCTCCAGGATCCTGTATAGGCTGAAAGTAACATGTAAAGGGAACCAACTCTTTGTTAACTTTCAGTTTTGTTGTAAACCTAAATTTGAAGAAGAGTTTCAAGGGTGGTAGGAAGAATTCCTATATTCCCTGACCCATTTGAGCCAGTTGTAAATATAAAAAGGTTAACGTACAAGTTCCTTACTCATTGTGAGAAAGAATTCTTCTATGTGTGTGTGGGGGGGTGGGGATTGAAAGCAGAACCTTTCACATGCTAAGCAAGCATGCTACCAGTGAACTATCCCTTGGCTCTTTTCTTTTCATTTTGAAACAGGGTTTTGCTAAATTGTCCAGACTGACCTGGAAATTGGAATCCTACTGTCTCAGCCTCCCAAGTAACTGGGATTAAAGACAAGCATTGCTTTGGCAAGATTCTTTCCTTTAAAAGATAATTTACTATAGTATTCTTATCAATAGGGAGAGAGAGAGAGAATATGAGTGAATGAATGTGGTGTGTGCATGTGTGTAGTGTATATATGAATGTGGTGTGTGTGTGTGTGTGTGTGAAATTGACACTTCCAAGTCAATGTTTGCTCAGACGCGCTCCTCTGTGGATAGGTGAAGAGTACCTGTTTTATGGTGGTTCTACATGAAATCTCTGAATTTCTTTAACTTTATTTGAAATATTTGAACTATATGGGTAGAGGGAGATGTAGTAGCATTCTTGTTCTCTCTGGAAGTCTTTCATTTTAACATGTTTCTTCTTCTGAGAAGGTAGATTTTGTTTCAAGTCTGCTATTTGTATGAATCTTATATGATAATTTAATATAATACCAGCTTTAGAATTACATATAAACATATCCAGTAGGCTTACATTTGAATTCATTTCTCTAGGCATGTATAACTTTTCTCATATCTGAGGATTAAGTATATTTCACCAATAGTGAAGTGCCAGGTAGCCTATATTAAAACTTAAGTTATTCTTCACTTAGAGCAGTACTAAGTACTAGCCAACAGAACTTCTTACAGTGATAGAAATGTGCTCTATCAGCTTAGTGACCATTAGCCACTTGTGACTATGGAGCACTTGAAATGTGGCTACTATGATGAGAAGCTGGCTTTTAAATTTAATTTAATTTTGATTAATTAAAATTTGAATTCAAATACCCACATGTGGCTAGTGGCTACTATGTTGGACAGTGCAGATTTAGAGAATCACAGCTTGGATTTTGTCACTGAACTTTGAAGGGTTGGTCTCTCAAATAAGTAAGGGCAATCAGAAGGTAGTATAAATCAGGAAAATTGGGATCATTTAAAATTTGGAATCAGTCTTTCCACAGATAATTGGAAGCATGTGCCCTTCTATACAACTGGAATGATGGGAAGGGCCCTTCAGTTTTATCATGTTAAGGCCCCACCTGGACGGACTCTTGTTTGAAGAAGACAGCACAGGGGAGGAGACTGGCCTGATGGGAGATGACGTCCCGGCAGCCAAGTTGGGGGACCCAGCTGTAGTCAAAGAGTGGGCTCTTCTGGAAGGGAGAGGATTGGGAGGGCTAGCGATGGCATTCGCCTCTGTAAGGATGAAAGATGAAAAGAGAACTGCTCGTATTGTATTTTCCTCAGAAATCAAATACAAACCAAAGATGTCTGAGCAAACCAACCTATGCATCAAAATATTTTGATGAATGGACTAATGTGGTGGATTCTCAACTGGTTACACATTACAATCATTTGGGGAACTTAAAAGTATATAGACACCCAGGTTCTAGCCCCAGAATGTCTAAATCAGTCAGTCTTGGGTGTGGCCAGGACTTGGAGATATAGTTTTAAAAGCTCTACTCTCTAGCCAGGGTTGAGAATCCTTCATCTAATCCATCAAATTGTATCTTGTTCATCAACTATTACCTGCCAATAATGGCAAGTTAATTATAATAATGCGAGAATTTTGTTCCAAGTAGATTATGTTTGTAGAAGTGCCTTTTGGGTACTTTTAAGTATCTTTTTGGTTTCATCATCTGGTTTTTTTTTTTTTTTTTAAAAAAAGTATATTTAAGTTTTGTTAAGAATGTCCACAATGCTTAAATCACAACTTAAACCAAATGTGTTTTTCCTATGACATTAAAACCCGCAAATCTCCTGTACCTGACTCTTCTTGTTCATTTGCGTCTTGAGGATCAGAACCGCTCCGGCCTCGACACTCTTTGTACATTTTGACCTTTCGAGTTGCCATCTCGTCGTCAGTTGCCTCTCCACTCTCACCCTGGGAACACAAAGATCAGATGGCTCCTGGCCCGTTTTTTCACTCCCCGCACAGCTGCTGTTTGGGCAGGGCTCTATTCTAACCCACGGCCCTTCGAAACTCTCTCCCCCAGCTGAGGCCAGGAAAGACCCGTTAAGGCTGACCACGTGTCCTCCTGACATGCTGCCCAGTTTGCTCTTCATTGCAAGGCAGCTAACAGAGGGAGGCCGAAAAGAGGAGGCATATGAGCCCTGGAATCTCTATGTACAGACACAATTGTGAAGCAGATAAAGGTCTTATCAACAGCCTCATGTATGTAAAAGAGGGCTTTTTTTTTTTTAGATAGTCACGAAGCAAATATGCTATCATGTTACAGTGGTAATATATGATTTATAGTATATTGTGAAAATATATCTTAGGTAGTGTTCCACATACAGCATTATGGCCCTCTAGGACCTTCATAATGTGACTCTTGTTCTCTTATAGCCCTTCCTTGCCCAACTCAGCACTGATGCTTCATCTACCCAGAGTGGCATGTGCTTCCCTGAACAAGGATGACTCCATGCCTCTCTGCTGTCTCGTCTGCCAGGGCTGCTGTCCTTTGTCTTATTTGCTTGGTGAACTCCTACACATCTTTCTAGACCCATCAGTGAACTGCTCTGTGCCGTCTTCTCTGCCTGCCTCTTAGCTCTGTGTTTTCCTTCTTGCTGGTCCCATAGCAAAGGATTGGACAGCAACTTAGATTGCACTGTTTTGTTTATGTCTCTGAGTTCTTCTATGGACTTCACCTTTTCCTGGTGTTGTATTGGTTCCTGGTCCTGGCCTTGGTAGCAAGAGGTATGTGACATTTGTTTTATACCCCATGTTGTCCCCAACTCAAATAACCTAAGGTGATATAGACCACACAGTAATCCTGGAAGATTGAATATAGAGCTTAAGAAGCAAATAACACTGTACCCGCATGAGGGTTTTCTTCTTTTTCTTGGCGGTGCTTAGGCCCAGGGTGTTGTTTCGCTGCACATTGGGTTTCTCAGCATTCTTTGCTGATGTCCCAGGGCTGGGGTTTCGAGTACTCCATCGTCTGCCACCAAACAACTCCACAGCATGAGCCAAGGTTGGGCCTTCATACCGGCCATCCTCCTAAAAAGAACCACATGCTGAACAAATAAGGAAGGGGCCACCAATGCGGAAGTAAATGTATTAATGGTTCCTAGCAAATTCTCAGAGGTGGAAAGGCACAGGCAGCCACATAAAAATAATTGACCTGGCCACCCATGTGGCTCTAGCTCTGTTTCCTGAATCTTAGAACTCCCTGCTGAACATTTCATAGGGTTCTCTGCTATCCTGGTCACATCCTGATCGGATCTGGTGATGTGCTTTAAACCATCAACTAGGATAAAAAATATTTTGCATCCTGGCTTCAAAACTAACACTGTAGGAGAATTCATTAAGACTTACTTTGCAAATTGATCCTTTGGAGGACTTGATGGTGTCAAGAGTTGGAAACAGGGTGGGGATCTATTTAAGTAAAATTAACTTTTATTTGTCCACTATTATATCACATCAAGTAGATTCTCATCTAATTTGATGCTCAGGAAAGTCTGACTTGAAATAGAGGGGATGTGGCCTATGTGAAATTCACTTTGGAGGGCCCTGGGGAGGTCCTCAAACAGTTGAGTTGTCATTCTCTTGAGTGATTGAAATCTGAAGATGGATGGAGAGCTCATGGGACTTAGAATACCAAGGAGATTATGATGCTGTGAGCAGCAACACACACTCAAGGGGGAGATAGTGGTTTACAATAGTTACTGCTTGCAAGGCAACTCTGAGCAACATCTTTTAAATGAGTAATGGCAGGGATTTACTTAACTAAACAATGGTCAATGATTCGCTCCACAAGTCAGCAAAATCAGTTAATAAAACCACAAAAAGTCACACCTAAATTAAACATAATATTGCTATTTCACACACTGCATAAAAGGGTTTCTTTAAAATTAATTTCCATGTACTGTCTCTACTTTCTGAAAACTTTTAAGAGTAGTCTTCCTTTACAGTTCCAAGGAAGTGCTTGCTAACAGTGCTTTGCTTTGTGGCCGATCATATGCAAATAATAAAGAGAATTTGTGTGTGCATGCTTACTCCTTCATCCTAATGTTCAGTGACTATCTGATTATATGACTTGCTGTGAATACTACCTTCTGAATCCCAGGATGCTGAGTAACTTGGGCAATTGACATAGAAACCTTTAGGTGACCTCTTGTAGTGGGACATCTGTAACTTATGCCTGTCCATTATCCACTTCCTTCTTCTCCAGCCATTTCCCAATTTTACTTTATCTCTTTTCCATTGAATATAATCTCAATGAATCTGTTGATCAAAGTGCAATAGCATCCCTTGACCAATGATTGGTGCATGGTCCAAATAAACCAATCAGAATCTTTCTCCCTGGAATGGGATTCCTGAATGCAGCAATACAGGGGATGAACATGGCTGGAGATCATTCCACTTGATTCAGGCCTGCTGAAGAGAGCCCCTGCTGAAAGTCACTAAGAGTGACTCCAAACTGGGATGAACATTTCATGACACACTTTAGCAAATAGTTTTTAACTGCTTAGTGAATAATATACTCTATACAGTTGAAAGAAGTTTTGTTAAGCCTTTACCTATGCATTTCTAGCCTACACATCTTTAAAATTTCAATAGATCTGTTACAGTTTACACATAAAAGAATCAGCCCTATTAGCTTTTGCTGTTTGGGGTTTTCTAATTTCAGAACATCCCAACATGGACCAAAATTTACCCTTCAAAATATTAGGCCAGAAATAGGCAGGATGCCTTTTTTTTTCAAATATTTTAAGGAAGCTTTCTGGGAACTAAAATGCAGTTTGAATTTTTTGTTTTTTTAAGACAATAACCTCTTGTTTGGGTGTGAGGAGGACTATTGAGTGTGAAGGCACTTTCTCAGATTTAGAAAAGAGTTCATGTGAAGAAGACTAGAAAATTGATTCCTTTTAATATACCCACACACTTTTTCCTCTTGGTATATCTTTCATATGACATTTTGAACACTGTTAAACTAATCTATACCCCTGTAGATTGTGAGAATCTGTTTCTGTTGATTACAACCAAAGATGTTTACCTGATAATCCTGTATTTACCCCTTGCAGCTTTCAGAAGCCCCTTCCAAATACCCCCAGAATTATCAGCTCTCAGCAATGCCCAGGATAACTTGAAGCCAGAGCTCATATGTTAGTTTATCTTTCTTAATTAACATCAATGTTTCTGGACAGTTTACTGTCCTTTATTTTCATGTTTTCTCCTCCAATGCTGGAAAGATTATTTTTATTGCCTATATAAACATTTCCCAAACTGGGGATAAAGAAATGCTCTTCTAGGACTATTAACAGAAGTTTGGAAAAATCCAAGAGATTTCTCAAAAATGTTTTTAACTTATAGGTAGATATTTAAATAGTTTATTTTTTTTGTACTAGGACATATCAGAGCACTTTATGGGCTAACGTGTATTATAAATAATTTTAACATTATGCTAATGCTACATAGCACAGTCAGTTTTAGTTAATCAGCTAAAATGGAAACTAAAATATCTGCTTCCTGTGTGTTCCCTAGGGAGCTTTCAGTGTGGTTGGCTACTTGGAAGAAAGGTCTTCAGGGGCTCTTATGAGAATTAATTTTTAATTAGGATTATTCTTCTGCCTGTAGAGTCAGGAAAAATCCATCATCCATGGACATTTAACATTTAACAAAAGATCCATTTGGCCTTTTGCCCTTTAAAAGTAGCAAATCCATTTGACTGTCCCTGAGACAACTTGGGAAACTGGTGTAATTAGTCTATATTGGTCTGTTGGCCTTTTCCACGTTTTTCTTCTGGAAGAAACTTTGAATGTCTATTTTCAAGGCATGGTGCCTGTCTTCTTCAGTGACTCCTGTAGCATGATCTCTGAGGAAGAACTTCCACATTTCTTAAGTGACAGAGATACATGGAACTATCTGGCTTCTACCCTGCAGTGTCTTAGTTCCTGTGGAGGATGGGGGCAGGGCTCTATTTGCAGCGGTAGACTGGGGCTTCTCTTGGTCCCTTCTGTCTCTGCTCCAATGGCACTTTTTACCTCTTCATCTGCTGTCCTTGGTTTTAGCTTGTGCCTCCTTCAGCAAAAGCTGAAGGCTGCATGGGTAAATGAGAAAGCAGTACATTTTATGCATGAATCCAGTCACTTATGCTATCATCTTGAGAAGAAAACAGATGGAGAAACTAAAGCACATAGGCTTTGTGACCGGGGTTGTAATTAAGCTCAAAGACTGACTTATGTCTATGTTTGATGGTTTTTTTTCCTTGACTCTGCAAGGTTGAGGAATAATCCCAATTAAAAAGCAGTACTCATAATAATCCCCGAAGACCTTTTTCCAAATAGTTCACAGGCACTGAAAGCTTCCCGTACAACACACAGGAAGCAGGTATTTTGGTTTCCATTTTAGTTGAGTTAATTAAAACTGGTTTTGTGTGATGTAGCATCAGCATATATGAACATATAGGTGTCTCTGTTTACTAATTAATCAAATTAGTTATTCAGGATATGATCTCTGCTTATAATCACTCATGGGTGTGGATAAAGTAGAAAGAAGGGACATTATATGTGTCTCTGCTAATTTCCTAGGAGGAAAAATGTTTTGAGAATCATGTTATAGATGAAGTCATCCATGTGAGTAATTTTAGTCATAATTCTAATTGTCCTGTGATACTATAAGAAAAGACATTTCCCCATCAAGACAGAAAAGCATAATAAATTAAAACTGAATACTTTGATATGATCAAATTGACAATGCCATTTCAACAGTGTCACTTTATGGGAGGATTTATGACTCATTTTCTCAGCAATCTACCCTCTCCTTCCTTGACAAGCAAGATACTCTAGTTAATGCTGGTGTCTCTCCTCACCATCTCATTTAGCCCAGGCCTGTCACCACTCTAAGCTGGAGTATTGAAGGACCTGACAACTTAGGGTTAATGAAAAACTCAATTTAAGCAGCTGGTTTTTTAAAATTGCCTGCTAAGGGCTATTGTCACTGTAAACCTAGTGAGCATGAACTTCAGGTAAGAATGATCACACATTTGAGAGGCTTTCTTTTAAACTCAAAAGTTCTTCAATTAGGCAGCAATCCAATAAGGAAAGTAGCTCTCCAAGAGCCACACAACACATTAAGCAATGAATCAGGATTTCAGTTTCCAAAGGGAAGGTTTCCAATGTATCAGCTACTCTCTAATTAATGATAAAATCATTCAGATTACAACATTTTTGACTGAAACCCTGAGTCAGTGAAATTGTTTGTGCTAACTGGCTTCTTTCTAGATTAAAAAAAAAAACTATAGTAAGCATAATCACTATTATATAAAAAACAATAACAGGGCCTACCATGAGCAGACACTGTTCCTTACACATTTTAATTTACATTGTAGCTTTACACATATTAACTCAGTTCTCAAAGGTAGACAACAGGTACTATCATTTCCATTTTATAGATAAGAGAACTGTGGTACCAAGAGGTTAAGTAAAAAATGCACAAGGTCACAGAGGTGGTAAGTGGCAGAACTGGGAACCTGGTGGTCTAATTGCCAAGTGCCTGCTCTTGAGGATGACGGGCTCCTGAGTGAGGAATGGCTGCACCCCTTACCTGATAGAGGCTCACATACTGTTTCCGCAGCCACTGCTGTCTTTGGTCGGGGAATCTCCTCATCTTTCTCACGGCTCTAGTGAGTTCCAACAGTCCACTGAAGAGCATTTTAGCTGTGTGCTTTGGTGCCACAAAGTGCAATAGTCTATTGTCCGTGGTTTGAAGCCCATAGAGAAGTGTCACACCAGTCTCTGACAGAAGCATGCTACTCAGTTTGTTCTGAACACACACAGTGTGTATATCAATGCTAGGGTGTCCCATGTACACTGCCTTTGCTGAAAACAGATCTAAGACCCCCTCCAGCAGGCCGCTCAATACAGTATTGCCCAGTAGCGGGAATTTGCCGGGCTCCACGGTGTTACTGAGCGCACTGAGTTTTGCCTTAGTGCTGGCTGGGGAGGAGGTGGTGGGCTTTGTCCAGGTCAAAGTGCTATTGTCAGGCTGCAGCTGGAGGAAGCAGCGGGCAGAGAGGTGTGTGTCCTGGTCATAGTGGATGACCGTGGCCCCCTGAAGCAGGAACTGATGCACATCAGCTTGGATGGACAGCACGTACCAGGGGATGAGCTCCGTCCCATGGGCAAAGGCCTTCTGTGACTCCTCTGATCCATGATGATCACATTCTTTGGCTTGCTCAAAGATGTCATTTTCTGAGTCCAGCAAATCTCCAATTATAAACCTGATGGAAAAGAGACACAAATTTGGTGTGTCTTATAATCAGAAGGGGACCAATCTCAAGCCTTTTACTCATACTGGACTTCATGTTTCATCCTACTATAAATTAAAATAGAAAATAGAAAATGCTAAATGTCACTGGGTAATTTTTTTAGAGTGGCATTCTAAAATCTTACATTTAGCAGGATGTGTGATCATAGGCCTAAGAAAGGAACTAGTAGAGGCATTATTATATTTTTATTATCAACAACCGTAATCTTGATTATATATTAGTTTTTCCTCTTGTGTCAGGAACAATGTTAAAAACTTTATGAATATTTTTGCATTAAATCTGTTCTACTTATGAAGTAAGTTTTATTTATTTATTTTGTTTTTATCTGTGGGAAAAAAAAAACAAGGTTCAGAAAGAGAAAGCTGAGGTTACCCAGCTTGGAAAAGGCCTAACCAAGGTGAGATTCTGATCTGTCTACACTCTATAACCTGGGATTGAGTAGGTTTATTTGCCTTCCAGTTAAATCACAAACAAAAATCATGACCTGAATACATTTGTGCTAAAATAGGGGCAAATATAAAATAAAATGAGTTTCTTGGGGAAATATGGTCACGGTGGTCAGTTATGCAAGGATAGTTCTCCTTCACTCAAACTTAGATGTTTATTCTGTGTATATATGTGGTGTGTGCAAGCACGCACATGCACACACACATAAAAGCCTTGTCTAGCCGGGTGTGATGGTGCATGCCTGTAATCTTAGTGACTCAGTAGGCTGAGGCAGGAGGATTGCAAGTTCAAAGCCAGCCTCAGCAATTTTGTGAGGGCATAAGCAACTTAGTGAGACTCTGTCTCAAAAATAAACGGGCTGGTGATGTGGTTAAGTGCCTCTGAATTCAATCCCTGGTACCAAAAACAAAACCAAACCCTTGGTCTACTTGGGAAGTTTAGCAAGTTCCCTTCCCTGGATCAGGAGCATGGATTATAAAGTGGATCTGGGGAAAGGCAAGAGAGACCTTATTGCCTATATTCTATCTGGCCACCTTAGCAGGAACTTGCCAATACTGTAAGAAGTTATAAGTAAGATTAAGGTTTCTTCTACTCTTTGGTTCACAGACATTACCAGCAGAGTGTTGGACAAAACTGTGAAGGAGCTGATCCACAGGTGTCTGGGAAGGAAGGTTCTCATTGTCTTGAGGCACTTGGGAGCCTACTGCCTCTGGCAAGAAATGAGCAACATCACTAGGTTTTCTGAAGTTCTTTTTCTTGAAGAATGGCAATAGAATCCAAGATCTGGGTGCTGGTGCAAATACATTATATTTTGTGCATTTTTCCTACTTTACATTTCATGAGAAAAGAATGAAAATCCTGCTTGTACAATATAGCTCCACTCCTCTGAAACAGCTCTTGGTAACATCACACTGCTTATGTTCACCTCCACGATTGCTTCATACTTCATGTACTGGTTAGGAACATGCCCTCTGTAGTCACCTGGGCTTAATGTTCAACTCTACCAACTGTTTGCTGTGTAACTTGGTCAAAACATTTGAATTCTCTGGGCCTTATTTCACTTATCTGTTAAATGGCAAAAATACAATGCTCATCTCATGGAGTAAGAGTAGAGATGGAATAAGATGACCCTTGGAAAACAGCACAGAGCTGGCTTGGTAAAGTGCACCACTATAATTAAACGTCAGAAGATCAGTGTTCATTCCTTCCACTTCTCCTCCACTTCTCATGACTAAATCAGCCCAGCTGTTCCCCTAAAGGGGCTTTCTTCAGAGGCCACTGCCAAGTTTTTTCGTTTGGGACCATTTCCACATTCTCCAGGTCACACTTTATTGTTGTTGTTCTTGTTTTTTTAAGAGCAAAAAAGATTCAGTTGGTGAGTATCAACAATGATTTAAACACAACCTATGTTAATTTCAACAGAGAACTTCTGATTTTAATTTAGCAAGAGAAATAATGTTTCCCATATTTCATTTAAGTTCTGAGAGAAATCAGGGATTTTTTTTTTCTGTGAAAAAACTAGACATTATGAAAAATAGTGTCTGGATGACAAATTATATGGCTTTTGGGGAGCCTGCTTCTGCCTTCAGAGATGAGGTAAACCGGGAAAGAGGGGACACTGTCTTTCTTGGGGTCAGTTTTTATTTCAGAATGCAAAAAAGAACTAATGCCAAATGGTAATAATTCCATTAAAGAGCATTCTTCCAGGGACTAATTTCTAAAATAAAATTGACAATTGTTTGTAATGAAATAAGTTCATTTCAAGCAGGAAATTAGTAGTATTTTTTTTTATTGGTCTCTTAGATGATGGAGTGAATTTTGTGCAGTTTTATGTCTGATTCTCTCTGAAAACAATTTTCTGTGGGTCTACAAGGAATAATGTAGAACCTTATGAGTTGTTTAGAAACCAAATAATGTTGGCCAAAGATAAAAGACATGGTTGGTCAGCAAAGAAACAAAGTATCACTCTTAGGTCATATGCATTAGGGGAAAAGATGAAGAAGTGAAAACAGAGAGGTTTTTATCTTACTTCTCAGGACTTCCATAGCGTTCTCTAGTTAGGAACCATAAATTAACAGTCAAACACTTTTCTAATGTTCTTCAATGAAAATCTCATACTAGGTGCCAAAGGGCTATTTACCAACCTGGTTCTATATTTTCTTTGTAAGTGTTCATTACTTTCTACAAATTGAAAATCATTACTTGGACATGAATCATAAGCCTAAATTTAATGTTTTAAGATAGAAAAAAAATCACCTTTTTCAAATGAACTGATAATAAGTAATAAAAATCTAGTGTTTCTAAAGCTATTTTTTTTTTTCTGGAAAATTCTAGCATTTAATTAACCCAGCCCCTTTCTGAACTACAGGAAGTCTCTAAAATTATATCAGGGTGGTATGTGGACTTCACAGTCAGCTAGCCTGAATTTGAATCCTGATCTGCCAGTTGTGAGATCCTGAGTAAAATAAAAATGTTATGAAGATAAAATAAGTTAATATATGTAAAGTGTTTAGGCCAGAGTTTGCCGAAAACTAGGATCTCAATAAATATTAGCACTATGAAGATTGCTAATATTATTATTGCCTGGATTGTATCTACAAAGTCAATATTATAGAACAAAAGCAAAACAACTTCTCTTGAAAATGATGTTCGGGTTTAAAATTGTGATTCAAAAGGTAAATTAACCTATACTGTTACTCGGCAGGAAAATGACTCTTTTTATCTTAAGTCACAGAAACAGACTGTGCTCAGGTATTAGCCAAAGAGACAGGAAGAGAGAGAAACAGAGGGTCCCATGTGTGCCCAGCAAAGCTCAGGAGGGAGATCCTGTTAAGGTCCAGCCTGGGCTGAAGCAGTCAACTGTATACAAAGGATGTTGTGTGGTGGGTGGTTGCAAAGTTGGGATCTGGTTGCTTGCAAAGTTCTACTCCATCTCTTTTGGAGAATAAATGATTAGCTTGCTATCATTGTCTTAGTTTTGGGCATCAATGTGTATGCCTGTGTGTGTATGGTGAATCCTGGTAACTATTTTCTCAGATACCCAACTTTCCTATGCTTAGCTTCCTTATTTTCCATCACCATGAGGTCAGATTATCTTTCAGGCAAGTCTCTAAGAGGTTTTTGGAGTAAGAGGATGCAGAACACAGCCATCTCCAGGAAGGGAGAGGAGTGTCACTGAGGGGTGCTCCTGCAATATGGCCACATGTTCGCACGCCCAAAGCTTCAGCTTGGCATTCAGAGGACGGGATGACAGACATTAATCACAACAGCCACCCGTTTATAAGGCACTTACGACGCTGTTCACTTTGCTGGATTTACACGCACTGTCTCACATAATCCTCATGTCAACCCTCTCAAGTAGGATTATAATCTCCATTTTATGGATGACAAAAGAGAGGCTGAGTAAGGTTACGTCGACCCACCCACGTGACACAAACAGTAAGACTCAGTGGAGACAGTCCCGGGCGATGTGACCGCAAGCCTTGAACCCTTGACCAGTTCCAGCGGCCTTCATTCAAAGGGTTTGTCTGAATTCATTCTCCTCTTACATCCCATTTCTCCAAACGTCTGAGTCCTTCTTGAGGTCGGCAGTGCTCAAAATGGGGAGAATGAGGACTTGCAGCACCTGTCTGACCCAACACCCTCAGTCCACACTTTTATATTTTTAATTTCCATGTTTCCCAATGGGCTTACTTACTGCCCATCTGTCTCCAGGACTTACACATACAGAGACACAGCTAATTTACTCTTTGTGCTGGTAGATTAAAAAAAAAAATGTTACTAGAAGTGAGCTTTGCAGCCACAGAAATATAACTGGGATGCTTTTAGAATTCAGGAGTTCCTGACCCACGTATGAAACTAGGTATGAAAAGAAGTTGAAGGGTAGCCCCTCTTCTGTTCAAAGAAATGCCTTAATTACTGTGGGACAAAGGGTCCTGCCCTGTGATTGAGCACATGGTCAGACTTGTGGACCACGTCTGCTATTTGTTACGTAGGCAAGGGACTTCAGCTTTCTGAGCATGACTTCTTCATCTGTAGAGTTCAGCCAAGCTTACCTTAAAATTCCATCGACACTAAGAGACTCTCTGAACTCTATTACTGTTGAGATCTTGAACTTTCTATGATCACTTTTCTGGGGTTTCTGGGAGGACTTGCAGCAGGTTTTCTGGCAGGACTCTGGTAGCTGAGAGTCTGGGAGGAATCATACCCCACCCCTTCCTGCAGCCTGCACGAGCTACAGGGCCATGCTACGCTTATCCTTTCTTTCTTCGAAATAATTTTCACAGAGCTGGTGGCTGCCACATGAACAGGGGCTGGAGATTATCTCTGTCCTCATTTCAGTCAAATCAATGAGGCAGAGTTCTTCTGGCTTTTTGAGATCTGCTTGCCACATACTGTCCTGCACTGGACATTCTAATGTAGGGCTATGAATCAAGAATGGATTCCCAGGCAGAGGCAGGTGGTCATTGAAATAGTGCTTGCTGATCTGACTTCAGGGAATTCCATTAAACACCCCCTCCTCCTCTTGTGTGTGACCAGAAGTTCCTTTCAGAGAGGTAGGGGATAAGGAAACAATTATCTGTACTTAGGTATAAAGGTCTCAAAATGAGGATTTGAACATGACTTTATAGGCTTCGTAAAATAAATATTTGCATTTTTTTTCACCCTTCTAAGAGTGCTTACAACAGTGTCTGGAAAATGGGCAGTGGAAGAGAATGTTCTTGGGATGTAGATGAGAAAATGATTAGGACAAAGGAATAAGCAGAAAATTGAAGATAAAAAATTAATGAGAGTGATAGAATGATTGAAGAAATTTATCACTTGAAGGAAGCCCAGGGTACAGGAAAGGAGGGTAAAAAGAAAGCTGAGTCTAGGTCTCTGGGACTCAATCAAAGGGGCATTCCTGAAAGTATTTTAGGAAGCTGATATCTTTACATAACACCCCATCCTATATGAAGGTTGCTACAAAAAGGTATCATTACTTAATCTAGCCAGAGATGATGTATTCTTTATTATTATTTTTTTTTTTGGAGGTGGGTATTGGGGATCAAACTCAGGGGCACTCAACCACTGAGCCACATCCCTACCCCTATTTTGTATTTTATTTAGAGACAGGGTCTCATTGAGTTGCTTAGTGCCTTGCTGTTGCTGAGGCTGGCTTTGAACTCATGATCCTCCTGTCTCAGCCTTCTGAGCTGCTGGGATTACAGGCGTGTAACACCATGCCTGGCAGGGATCATGTATTCTTAAGAGTAGGACCTGAGGATGGAATTCAGTCAGATCTTACCATGAGAAGAAGGCATGCTTCTTCCAAGCAACTGTTTGATTTTTCTTACAAATACTTGTGAACTTTGTAATGAATCAGGATTCCCTTTTTCCTTTGGCCACTAAGAATCTTGAAACAAAATTTAGTCATTGTACAGGCAATATAATGTACATTTTTGTATATTTTTATTTTTCTTATCATTATTTTGCTTCCCTTTAATATCAAATGTTCATATATTTATTCTTATAAATGCCTAAAAATCTGTTGTGGAAGCAGCTGGATGGTCACACAGATACCTATAGAGAGAGATGGGCAGATATTATAGGCATAGACTAAGGACTTAAATGGTGATGAGATGCTTCCTGTGCAGATGTGCTTCTCTGCAGATGGTTTTCTTTCCATGCATAGATTGCCACTAATGTCAGCAACTTGTCACTGGGAAGACATTCAAATGTTCTCTGAGCTGAGATAAATTCAAACAATAACAAAAATGGTATATGATATCTGTGAGCTATTTAAACACTAGGGCAGTAACAGTTAATCTTGGAGTACTAGTCCCTCTGAGGGAACGAGCTAGGGAGGGAGGTCTGGAAGAAAGCCCAAAGGCCTTAGAGAAATCTGGAAATTAGATTTATTTCCTTAAAACAGAATAGCATTAGAACTTCAGACACAAGATGTTCACTTCTGTATTAACAATCAATTTTAAGAATTAGGGCAACTCCAAAGAAATTACTTTCTAAAAACACGATTTGTCCTTCCCAGTGAAAGTACATTCCAAACACACACACACACACACACACACACACACACACACACACAGCAATGGCTTATAAACCCACATACACATGTATGTAGACTCCAGGATGATGGCAGGGTCATGAGTATTGATCACAAACAAAGCCTTTGACAGCAAAGATATCAAAGTTAGTAGACCTAATGATTTTGTGTAGCTTGACAGGGTTCTTCCCTGGGCCAGCCTCTGCCATTGAGGTTAGGCTTAACCATGAGTGAAAGACCTTGAAGAAAGGCAAGGGATGCCCAAGCCACTGATTTCTGTGTTTCTTTTGGCTGTGGGTAAGCAGGTCGGGCTGGGCTGCAGTGTCCACTGATAAACAGTAAGAACAAATACGAAGCATCAAATCCCTTGAATGAGTAGGGCTAACTTTAAAACACCTCATGGAGCAGTGTTTCTCAACTTCAGGGAACCTTGAACTCCTGACTTAGAATCATCCAGAGGTTGGGCAGAGCTGCTAAAAGTACTGGTTTCTGGGTATCACCCCAGCCTACCAAAGTATTTTTTAAATTAAAGATATCCAGCCCAGCACCCTGTCCAAGGATTAAAAACCACTACTACGGAAACTGTGAAATGAATAAAAGATCATGTTTATACTTCTGAAATTTAATTTGCTGAATTTTTAAAAATGGCAGGATAGCCCTAGTTTTTTTTTTTTAAAGGAGTAACAGGTACCCTATTAACACTTATGATTTTTAATGTTTTTATGTATCAGTTAAAAATAAACTGAAGAAATGCTCAGTCCCCCTTTGTCATATGAAAAACTTACTGCCATCGGGTTTTCTCCTTCAGGGAGTTTTTCCTAGAGCTGTCCCCTTCACTGGCACTGTCCTCCTCCTCTGTCTCCAGACTTCGACTGCAGCTTCTGATGATCTGAAAGATACTGTTGACGGTGGACTCCTTCTCCGAGTTCTTTAAGCCATTTTGTCCCACTCGTTGCAAGAAATTATCTTGTCCACTGTAATCTGCTACGAACTACGGAAAAATATAATGAGAGTTTTCTACTGCAACTTACTATAATACATCCGAATAACCTACTTGGCGAGGGAAAGGAAATCATAATAGCAATAAATAACAGCATTTGTGCCTATTTTATTGGAAAGAAAACAAGAACCTCCAGGAAAAACATTTTTTCATTTCACCACGTGAAATATCAAAACTCAAATTTGTTTCCACTGAGACAACTTTAGTCCCTGCAGGAGTCAACACTCCATTCGGATTTAAAACACAAAAAGCAATATTATTTCAGAGCTCCCTAGGGAGAAGGTTAGCCACTTTACAGAGGAAGGGCAGAGTTAGGATAAAATACCCTTGTACGCAGCATCGAGGAACACCATGATGAAGGCATACCATGCTACGAAACCAGATGAAATGAAGGGGGTCCAAGGAAAACATTCAGAAATGGTACCTTTTAACTTTAATATTCATACATCCACTGGTGGGACAGTGACCCCTGGGTGCTTTTTCTTTTTTTTCCCCTTCTTTGGGTACTGGGGATTGAACTCAGGACTCAGTGGCACTGATCACAGAGCTCAGTCCTGTTTTCTATTTTATTTAGAGGCAGGATCTCGCTGAGTTGCTTAGCGCCTCGTTTTTGCTGAGGCAGGCTTTTAACTCACGATCCTCCTGTCTCAGCCTCCCGAGCCGCTAGAATTATAGGTATGCGTAGCATCTGGCTCCCTGGGTGGTTTTAAAGCTCTTCATATCTGTTTTCTGATGAGAAAGCTTCACTCATCAGAGGTGAGAGCTACAGCTAGGCCCAGAGATGTGAGTTTCCCTCTTCCTAGGACAGGAGGGGCTGATGTGGGTGTAGCTTGGCTCACTTTCAGCCTTCTTTATTTCTTGCACTTGTATCACAGGTGATAAACCTGGGAGCTGTCAGTCAGTGGCATTGCCTGTACCTGCTGGGACAGCTGGGGATGGCGGAGGGGTCTCAAGTCTTTCTGGTACCAGATGATGCCAGTATGAGGTTTTTAGCTGTCTTTCCACTCTTACTAGGTTGAGTGTGGATTATAAGTCGTGAATACTGGTACAATGGTGAGAATCACCCTAGATTTGGATTTGGGACTTCCAGATATGAGAGTCTCAAAATCTCTGTAAAGTTCTTTTTTAAAAAAATCTTTTTAGTCCCTTCTTTCATTTTAAACACCCCAGAGGGAGATTTTCTTATCTTATTTCTCCAGTTGTTCAATGCCCTCTTTTCCAATGCCCAACACCCTGGGTCCAGGCTCACACTATCCTCTCCACTACAGGAACAGGAAACAGTGGGCCTGGGAGAAGCGTGGGCAGCAGGGACTGAACCCTGGAGCGCGTCTTTGGATGAGACACCAGCTTTCTGAGCATCTTCCCACGAAGCATGGAGAGAAGGCAGTGTTGACTTGCCCCATTTTTTCTCCCACTGGTTTGGAGAAGGTAACACTTTCCCTTGACCTTCTTTATCCCCTGACTCTAGGCATTCCCACCCAATAAGAAAAACCTGCTGCCTTTAAAATAAAAGCCAGAAATAAAACCCTCTTCCACTGGTACTAAAACAGTGTCACATGAAACCTAGCCAACAATAGGGAGCCCCAAACAGTGCCGGTTGGCATTCTTTTCTCCAGAACTTCCTAGAACCTACCTGCTACCCAGAAACAACATAACAAGGACTACTGGGCACTCAGTGTGATGTCTCCATGTGACAGTGGGTACCAACAGGGCTGATGGGACGAGCAGCGATAATGGCTCCAAAGAGCACACTGGCTCTGAAAGGCCTCACCTCTAAAGTCTCCTCTTGGGAATTGTACCGCGGGCAAAGCTTCATGAGGCCAGAGGCGCCATCAAGTACTTCACAGAGCTCCTTCAGAAACACCCCACAGAACGGAACCACCTTGCAGCCAGGGATGTGCAGCGCACGGGTCACCACCTTTCTGTACTCGGAAGAGGACTCGTGCTGAGCCATGGCATCCTTCAGGCTCCTCATGGTCTCGATGTCAGACTGGTCCATGAATTGCCACATCTTTAAAACTTTTCTTGACCTGTCGCAAATAAATGACACTATTTAGACTGAAGGAGAAATAATGGGGCTTACGGCAGATATCCTAAATTCCATACAAATCCATTCTTGTCACCTTCTTCGTGTTCTTTACTTGTTAACATTTATTGAGGATTCCTATCTCCACCTACTTCCCGAAATGGTATGACTATTACTTTTGTAAATTGAAACTCAAAATGAAATAGGACAGATGCAAACAAGGACAGGTTTACGGTGTGAGTTAATTATGGAAGCTGGGCCCTGGATATAAGTTTGAGCTTTTCTGACGGCTACTGCCAAAAGGGAAACATAGTGGGTTATACATAGTTTGTACAGATATTTGTGGAGAATGCCCACAGAAAACCTGCCCCACCTGTTCTTCTTGATCTGAGTCCCTTGATGGTATACATGAAAACCTTATTTTGGTCTCTTTGGAGAATTGCTTTTTACTGAATTGAGTTTGACATTAAGCCACCTGTCATTTGGCGGGGGAGGGGGAGATGGGGTGGAACCCCTGTCTTAGAGTGCTTTTTGCCTTAAAAAGATTTTAATGGATTTTTTTTTTTCTATTTTGAAATTGCTGCTGAGATCCTCAGGTGACATTGCAGCTCACTTTCTAAACAGAAGTGTCAGGTGGTCACAAGGGAGTGCCCACACTGCCGTGCCCTCAATGGTCTCATCCTCCTTCAGCTCACACAAAGAAACTGGATCTGAGCAGACAGGGAATACTTCTTTGGAGAGGGTTATGGGATGGCTCACGTGAGAAGGAGGAAAATGACCCCAAGAGTCGGGGACTTCAAGTGAACTCCATGGACATGTAGACCTGTGTCCCGGGAAGTCTGTTCATCACATGGACCTTTGTGTGACTTTTGCCCCAAGATGAGAGGCTGGCTGGAGCTGCTGACAGCAAAGGGAGACAGGAGGATCCAGTGGATGTCCTGCATTCACAGACTTGGGAGGGAAAAAATAATGGATGTCTCCTGTGAGTTCAGAGTGGACATTGTAGGAAAAGGTTGGCCCTGAGCTGTCTTGAAAGACTTTCCTGCCATGTGAGATAACCCCAGCAGAAGGAGCCCAGCAGGTGGGACCTCCAGAGATAGACCCTGGAGAGTGGGGATTAGCCAAGTGGTTGCCCAGAACGTGTTCAGAATTTTTCCAGGTGAAGGAACAGTAGGGGGTCCCTACAGGACAAGGTGGGGGGTTAGAGGACTAACTTGGAGGAAACTCTAAACTCACCCACTTGGGTCTCTGTGAGGGCAGCTAGGACAAACCCCACCTGCTCCACTCCAGTAGGACCTTTTACCCCTCCTATCCCTTTCTCTCTCCCTCTTCTGTTCTCTCCCCTCCTTTGATTCTGTAAGGACTCTGAGATGAAGGAAGAGAAAGGAAAAATATGAACCATATCTTGTCACCTACTTACTGCAAGTTTTTGAGAGTGGATGGGCTGTGAAATGTGGGGAAGCAAAGACACTTTAAATGTATGAGAAATTGCAACTTTAATTTCTATCAGACTGGATTTAAAAAAATCATCATGTGTTATATGAGATATCCAAAAGACAGAGAAGTACGTGACAAATACTCATACAACCTCCTCTGGGTTTAAAACCAACATCGACCATATGGCTGAGGCCCCTGCGGACTCTTCCATGATCACACATCCCTCTCTTCCTCCAGGAGGGATCAGCACTGGGACTGGGACTCTGGTCTCTGGTGTTTTCATTCATTAGGATCTTTTTTTTTTTTTTTTTTTTGGTACTGGGATTAAACCCAGGGATACTTTACCACTGAGTTACATTCCCAGTTCTTCTACTTTTTATTTAAAAGGACAGGGTCTTGCTAAATTGCTGAGGCTGGCCTTGAACTTGCAACCCTCCTGCCTCAGCCTACTAAATTGCTGGGATTACAGGTCTGTGCCACCTTACAGCTTTTTATACTTTTCTAATATACATATATGTTGCTAAGCAAGTTACAAAATTGTGTATTTTTAATGTAACATACATAAATAGCATCATACTATAGGTAATCTTAGGCAACCTATTGTGTGTGTGTGTTTCTTTTTTAAATATTTATTTAGTTGTAGATGAACACACAGTATCTTTATTTATTTTTATGTGGTGCTGAGGATTGAACCCAGTGCCTCATACATGCGAGACAAGCACTCTGCCACTGAGCCACAATCCCAGCCCCAATGTGTGTACGTTTTAACACAACCTTATATTTCTAAGAATCATACCTGTTCATGAGTGTGGAGAAAGAGACTGCTTTTTAACCACAAGAGTGACTGGAAAAGCCACAGAATCTCGCAGTGTATAACCAGGGTCAGGGTAGGGACAGCCAATTGGGTAGGTTTGAAAGGCAGAAAAATTGGAAAAATAAAATTGTTTTCTGATTTCACCCCACTAAGTCTAGCCGGTCCTACAACTGTTCTTATAAAACAGTAAGTTGTTGTTGCTGTTGTTGTTTTTGAAGGAATGAAGTAGAAGCATAAATAAATGGAGAAAATGATTGAATGAGAGGTTATTCTACTATTTAATGATTTCACATTGTGTTAATAATGTATTTGTCAGGGTACACTTGGAGTAAAGGACAAACTTCAGCAAAAATCAATTAGATGGAGAATTGGTACTGTTTTAAAAATGTTTGTCTTTTTTTAAATTATAAAAGTACTAGATGCTCATTGCAAAAACTAAACAAAATGAAACAAAAGATCACCAAAAATATAGAAAAATCACCTATTATTTTATCAAATACAGACACTATAAGGTATATTTCCTTTCAGTATTTATTCTATCTAACTGTCTCATTGTAGAAATAGTGCTAATATTATTAAATAGACAGCTTTTGGTCCCAGAGAGTTTTAGTCATATATTACCTGTTTCCCAGTGATATAAAGCTTTTCATAAGCATCATTTTTTAAATCAGTCATAAACATAATTTTTGACAGTCTATCTGGATCATCATATTATTTCCTTTGAGTATCTTCCTATTGTTATTCATTTGGGTTATTTTAAATTGACAGCACAACTGAGTGAATGTCTTTGATTATAAATCTCTGAACTTCTAATTGTTTCCTTAAAAGAGCTGAGAATTTAGAGGAAGCAAAATGTTCAATGTTTATAGACAACAAAAGTCATTTAACAACAAGGGTGTGCCTTCTTCCCATCCAGTTCTTAAAAAATAAAAAAATGAAAAACCTCTAGTTATGCTGATGCAGTTAAATTATTTGGAATCCAAACACTCTCAAGCCTTTGTACACACGAACCCTGCCTCCACCATCATTCCATCAAGAAAATGTTCTGCAACTCATCTCCTACAACTATTGTTCCACAAAAGAGCCAATTATACCCAGTACATTTCCCATCTGTCCATAAAGATCAGTTTAGTGTTAACCCAAGTGTAGGAGCATGGGAGTAGGTGGCAGTGGGTCTGGGGTGTAAGACAAAATGCACAAGGATCAGTGAGGTTATTCCTTGTCTATGGAGAATCTCCTGGCTGTAAGACCTTCCTGGATTCCAAATGCAAACTAAGTTGGGTTGAAAAGTCAAATTCACTCTAAGTCTCCAAGGGTCATTCTGAAGCTATTCTTGTATTTAGAGAAACTTGTATTTAGAGAAACCCAGCCTGTGGTCTCCAACAATCCACACCTTCTGGTAGTATGCTTTGGGTGGTCCCCACCCACAGTGACTTAGTGATGATCCTGGGTGGCAAGTACAGTGTGGCGGAAGTGACAGTGTGTCTTCTGAGGCGAGGACATAAAAGGCATAGCGGTTTGTGCCCTGTCTCTGCATGCTCACTCTGGAGGGAGATCGCACTATGCTGTGAGCACAGTCACGTCCAAGGGGAGAGGAAAGAGGAGGTGTGGTCTTCAGCCAATAGCCAGCTCCAGCTAGTCAGTGAACTATTTTTATCATAATACCATTATTTTTCTTAGTATAAATGTAATACAGGTTCCATTTTTTTTTTTTTTTGGTACTGGGGACTGAACCCAGGGATACTTAATCACCAAGCCACATCCCCAGCACCCCCTTTTAAAAATTTTATTTAGAGACAGGGTCTTGCTAAGCCGCTTAGGGCCTCGCTAAATTTCTGTAGCTGGCTTTGAACTTGCAATCCTATTGCCTAGCCTCCTGAGTCACTGGGATTATAGGCGTGCATAATACAGGTTCTTCAAAGAAAACTTTTCACAAAAAGAACCAGAGTCATCTGGAAATAGCCTTCTCTTATTCAAATATGTGTTCTGTTTTTTTCTTCTTTTGAGCAATGCCAGGTCCAACTGTATGGCTATTGTAAATTTCATTTCAAATGAGATGATCATTTGAGTTTATTCTTAGGTAAGAAAGTTCAAAAGACAAGAAAAGATTTCCCACTTGGAACTTTCATCTCCTTGTCCAACCTGGAATCTCTGTGTAGGGATCTGGAGAATCAAAGAAAGATCTTGATGTTGTGATGCTATAAGGCAAAATTTACTTATAGTGAGAATCTTCACAGGTATGGCAAATCTTGGGAGACAATTACAACATCACCACTGTCTCTTTATGAAGTTTGACTACATAGCAGGCACATCTACCTTTTGATATATCCCCATGTTTAGACAGAGAAACTGAGGCTCAGTGGGGCCAAGTGACTTTCCCAGATCACACAGCTATTCCTTGGGGAGTTGGGGGGCGGGCAGGAGTTGATTCCCTGTTACTAACTGGACAACTCATGCTCTCTTTCCTCAAACTCATGCTGCTTCCCACAGGAGGGAGAGCAGTTATTTTATGCAACATAGCCAAGACTGAAAGGGAAGGAGGTGGGGGACTTTACAATGAGATGGTGGTTTTATTACTAGTTTGATAGAGAAGGCACAGGAGCAGAATAGCTCAGTGGTCACGATCATGGGCTGTAAAATCCAGGATGCCTGCATGATGCCCCAGCCATGAATGACTTACCTTCTCTTCAGTTTCCTCTTTTGGTATAATAGGGAACAATAATACTGTCAATCTCAAAGAACAGTTTTGAGAATTACAAGATATAAAGAGTGGAATGTGCTTAGCTAGTCCGGTGCTTGACATCCCGTGAGTGCTCAATGATTATGAAAGAACCAACATTACTGGAAGCTTGTTGTCAATATTAGCCATTGTTATTATTAAGGGTCAGTAGTAGTCAGGAGTTTACAATGCTGGGGTAATTCAAGAAGAGCTGAAGGGAGAGGTGACAGTGAGGTTTATGGGCAGGAAGGGGAAGAGAGGGACCAGTGATAGAGTTAATGGGTAATGCAACCAGGTAATTTTACTTAGCCTGGCCAAAGCATATGGGATCAGACCACACCCAGTGAAGTGGGATCATGTCTGGCCTACATCGGCCAAATTCTGCAGCAACTTTGAAGGACAGGACTTGTGGTAGTGGAAGGGAATAGTTAGTACACTCCTTAAAATGATCACTACCAACTGGTTTCCTTGGGTAAGTGTGGCTGCCTGGGGAATTAATTCAGTGCTGTTGGCTTGTCAGAGGAAATAGTGCAGATTACCATGTTCCTGCTGACTTACCTGAGGCCAGCCAAGAACTCCATGACAGCATTGTAGTTGCCCATGTTCCAGCAGCACTTGGCCACATGCACCAAATATGAGAAGACTTCCCGCTTTTCCTCCATGGAGCCTGCTGTGAGGATCAGCCATGTTACCCAGGAGCTCACCTGGAAGACGCAGGAGGGGCATTCACTGAAACTGTGTCCTGAAGCCAGATACATATTTTTTCCACAAGAAAACTTTCTGTTTTTTTTTTTTAATTAAGTTAGTATTAATAAAGGAAGGACTTGGCCTAGAGATCTGAAGTGAAAACCAAGCTCCATCACTGCTTTGATGCAGAAACTTGGTGAGTCATTAATGTCCCTATGTTCATCTTCCTCTTTAAGATAAAGAGACTGAAAAGGGCAATTGATAAGATCCCTCTTCAAAGTGCACTAGTGGTATAGTGCTGAGCATAGCTCCCTCCTATAAGATCCCTCTATACACTTCCATGACACTAAAAGAAAATAAGGCTTAAGGATAATTTGGATGGAAATATATTCGATGGACATCAAGACTAGATGTAACCAATGTGCTTAGCACTGATTAAAGATATTTATCAAGTAGTAAAATACATACTATCAAATGAAAAGAAGTTTAGAAAGCTATTTTTGGATAATTTATATATATATGTACCATCTATTATGTACTTCAAATGTCAAAATAAAGAGAATAAATATTCACAGAGCACTTTTTATGTGCTGGGAGCCATTGTAAGCATTACCTATATTACCATAATTATCTTTTACAACAATCCTAGGAGTCAAGGACAATTCAGATCCTCAGACCTACTTAAAGGCCTCATCCAGCAGGTGGGAAGGGTTCGATGTGGACTCAGGGTGCCTGATTCAGAGTTATATTATTAATCCCCAATAAATGCCCAATGTGTATACATGCACACTAATGTTCTCCAACTCTGGGATTAAACGTATTCTAATAGAATTTGTTTTTTCTACTACTACACAGTCTGGACTAAAAAATTTAGTAATAATTCTCATCTACTTACCTCTTTATGATATACACTCTTGAAATCATTTGCATTAGCTCTAATATTATTTTATTTATAGTATTCTCCCTATACTTTGGTGTTTGGACACTAACATCCATCTAAGTTAATTTCTCCACCTTGGCTAACATTGGGGTTAATGAATTCAGTTGTTAATAGACTAAAACCTTGGTCTTGACCTCACATGGCCTTATTAGGTACACTTGAATCGGCAATAATCTGAAACCTGGGGAGCAATTCTTTTCCCCAGCCTGCATGATGGTGAGACCTGAACAGAGACTCATGGTGACCCAGACGATTACAGGTTGTTCAAGGTCAAGGACATAATGTCCAAAAGTAGAGGAAAAAAACAGATAAGAATTAATGGCATTTAGCACTGGCAGCAACCATAGAGGGTAGTCGAACCCTATTTTTCCAGATCAAGTATATGGCTCACAGGAGAAGTGACTTTCTGAGGTCACCATTCTTGTTGATGTCAAAACTAGGACTCCCTAGTGCTCCTAACATGCCCCTCTGTTCCCCACCTGCTCAGGATCACACTGGCCCTCAGGCAACAACAGATCAGATCTGGACTCAGACCTCTAGGAGAAGCCCCATCCAGGTCTCCCCAGGAGCCCTCTAGGATTCCCAGGGCTGACCCTTCTACAGCTATGAGCTATCCCTTGCTCACGGTCTCCATGCTTCGTCTTCTCACCTGGTTAAAAGTCACTTTTGTGAAACTCTGACTCCATTAGGTTAAAAAGAAGTTATTTTGCTGATAAACATTGACTGTCATTGGTGCTACTGTTCAATTTTTCCTTTAGGCTGAATTGCTTTTGACAGGCCCTGCCCTACAGTGCTAAGTCACTTGGGATCATAACATTGTCAACTCTTTTGAGTTGAAAATTCAAACCCTTCTCCCTAAAGATATATGTGAGATTGTAAAAAGTACAATCGTTCCTCAAAGTCATCCAGCTGATTACTACTTGAGGCCTCTGGCTATATTCTTTCCACGGCTTTAGAGCCTTTTCTGTTGAAATTCATGGCAAATCAGGATTTCTGCAAAGCCACTGGTGTTTCAGGCCATTCTTGTACCATGCAGTGACTGGAAAGGGTTAACTCCCCTCCCCTGGAGAGGCCTGCTTGTAGCGCAGGTGCAGAACACCACTTGGTTTTGGGTCTCCATCCTGATTATGTGTCCAGGTTTATTTCCTATCAGTCAAATCATTTTCCATACACTTTCCCACAATGCTAGGAAAAAAATAGCGATACTATATTTCACATGGAAACCTAATTTAAGCCAACTGTTCCATCGCTGAGTGTGAGTCCCAAGGGCCCCTGGCTGTTGAGATTATGTAAGCACTGTTATCATAAACACACACACACACACACACACACACACACACACACACGTACACCATCTGCTTACAAACTTCAGGGAAGATTCTTACTATAGCCTAACATATTCATAATTTTAGAGGAACTAAGTGGTGGGAGTGTCATCAATGAGACAAAATATGAAAAAAATAAATAAGGCCAAAAAAAAAGATTCAGTGACAAATGTCAATAGGATGTGTTGCCAATTCAGAAAGAATTTCAGGAATACTGGAGTCAAAAAGAAAAACACAAAAAATGTATCAAGATAAAGGACCAAGTCTGTAGTAGAGAGAGCACCCCTAGCTGCTAACTGTGGCAGGTTAATTACCTGCTTTCATTGGTCAACTCAGAACAAGGAGAGAAATCAAGCCCCAGCCTCATTCTTCAAGAGCTCCTCCTAGAAGGCTCTGGCTTACCAGGATGATCCTAAACCCCTGGACCTGCTCATAGCATCACAATTGCTCTTCTCTCAGGATAATTTTTTTCTTTTGCTTTTTTCAGTACTTTTAGGCTTAGCTAAACTGAGAATCTTGCTCTCTCTTATCACATCAAATACCTTATTAGCGTCACTGTAGCTCAATTTGGAAGGAATGTTCTTGCACCGCTCACAGAGACCTTTCCTTTGAACTTGAGACCTTATGGGTCCACCGACTGGCACACAAGCCAGGATGGGAAGATAAGGTAGGTGGACAGGCTGGAGCCTCCTGTATACCTGTGCCCTGGCCCTGCTTCCTTGACTTTCCTTCTGGAATATGTCCTCAAGTTTGCCTGCTGTGGTATTATCCCATGGCATTCTGAGCTCTGTGCCCAATAGGTGTTGTGCTCCCACGAGGACAGACGTCAGACCTGCTATGCTCACAGGTAGGAAGCAGTGTCTGTGACCCACCAAGATCTGTCCTCTATAAGTCTAATGAGGCCTGTGAATGAGGGAATGAATGATTAAATGCTGAATGCTTACCTCCTCAAGGAAGGCTTTTCTGATGGTTCACCTAGTACCTTACATTCAAATTTCTTTCTCTTCTCTTGGACTTAATGTCATAGCTTGAGTCCAAAGTTACATCTATGCTTGGATTCTCACCACTGCATGAGTGTGCATCTGGCTTATTTTTGTTATATTTGTATGTCTGACTCTTTCACATGGGCTTGTTCTGTCTCCCTCAGCAGACCCTAAGTTCTCAAGGACAGAGGCCACCTTTCCCACATTTCTTGTATGGGGATGCTCAGTGCCTCAGGCTGACAGGCAGGCCATCGGAATCCCAGGAGGCCGTGGGCAGGGAGGATTCTCAGCCTCCAAGAACTCAGGAATTATATTTGGGAAAAAGCCTGAACATTTCCTATTGCTGTTCCCAGGTCCAGAAAAAGGAGACAAATAACTTTATGCCAAAAAAGTTTTTTGAATACACTGAGCCTAAGTTTTCATGGAAAGATGATATTTTATAATGGTTATTGTCAGCCTAATTGCGAAGGTTAGGCTCAAATGGTAAATTCTATAAAAGATAATGAAGTCGAGACAAAGCTACCTGCAAGTACTTTACATGAAGTGTACATCCACACCCTCCCTCTGTGGACTAAGGTAACCCTTGAACTAGAGCATGCAGGCACAGTCATGAATACAACACAGCCATGAATGCAAGTACGTAACACACACACACACACACACACACACACACATACACCTGCCTAGACAATGCTCAAGTGTGAGCACTCACAATGGAGTCACTGGGGGTGGTCATAAGGTGTTTATTTAAATGCAGATCCCAAAGCCTCACCTAGACCTGGGAGTCAGGCTGAGGACAGGGTCTAGGAATCTCTGTGTTCAGATAAAACTCCCTGGTGATTCTTTTTCTTTTTATTTATTTATTTATTTTAGTTATACATAGACACGATATCATTATTGTGTTCATTTATTTTTTATGTGGTGCTGAGGATTGAACACAGTGCCTCACATGTGCTAGGTAAGCACTCTGCCACTGAGCCACAACCCCAGCCCCCTGGTGATTCTTAAATGCACTGAAATATGAGATCTAGCCCAGAGACTCTGTATCCTTTTTCTGTATCGTGGGTCCTTGAATCAGGGCCCACACACCATTTCTGGAGTCCATACAGTCCAATATTATAAATTGGCCACCCTGGTTTCATCTCACCAACTGGACCTGAGTCCAGAACCCTTTGGGAACTAGGAAGGGAAGCCAAGGGAGGCAGGAGAGTGTAGTCGGAGGGTACAGGAGCATTGGAGTTGGGTGAACTATGCTCAAATCCCCATTCCACTGTTCCCTTGGGCATGTTCCTGAGGCAAGTCACCTAACTGCTCTGAGCCTCAAGTCCTTTTTCAGTAAAAGGGGAATGATATTTACCTCAAAAAATTACAGTGAGATGAAATGGGAGATTATATCTGAAGATCTCAACACACTGTTTAGTAGATGGTTAAGGATTCCATGAACATTTACTACGGAGACTTTGGCTGCTGCCACCACCACTACTATGACTCTTGTTACCAGAACACAGAAATCCAGAAGAAAGCAGTCTCTGAATTCCACTTGCTTATGAGACAAGGCTGGACCAGCAGAATCTGTGACTGTCCTGAGCACTGTCCTTTCCTAATAGAAGGATAACTCACAGGTTACCTCTCCTGCAAGTTTCCCTGACTCCTCAGTAGGAATAAAATGTCATTTTAAAAGTTATAATGACCCAAACACATATATGAATATATTTATGTCTCGATCTAGATCTTTATTTTCCATCTGACATTTTAGATGCACCATTTTCTGTTCTCTGCCTACACGGAGATCTATGCCATTTTTTGAATTTGATGACTTGTGCTGTGAAGATGTAGGGAATTTTGTTTGAACTCTTGCTTTGGCTGTCCCACCTCTCCTCATTCTGAGATATGTGAATACTGTACAGATTACATGAGGCTGGCCACACTCCTTCCTTCAGGCCTGGCCTCAGGGATGATCAGTGTACCAGCCAAGACAGGCTAACTACAGTTCTCCTTGAGTCTTTTGCTGAAACTCTCAGGAAGAGACACATCTTTTTGTTGGAATCACAAACTGTAAAGATAGAGTTCAGGGTCGTCAATAGATATATTTGCTACAATATCAGGAGAGCCTGCTTGGGAATGAAGCCAACACAAAAGAAAGATAAACATAGATTCCTGAGGACATTTGTCAGACTCCTACATCTAACCAAGCGTGAAACCTTTTGATGACCTCATATACATAAAGCAATTTTTCCTTTTTTGTATGAGCAGGTTTGAGTTCAGTTTCTACTAACTTGCAAATGAAAAAAAAAACAAACAAAACAAAAAAATTGAGAAATATATCATGACTTGAAATGACTCTCCTTCTTCTTCTTTTTTGGTACCAGAGTCTGAACTCAAGGGCACTCATAACTGAGCCACGTCCCAAGTCCTTTTTTTTTTGTATTTTGTATTTTATTTAGAGACAGGGTCTCACCGAGTTGCTTAGTGCCTCGCCATTGCTGAGGCTGGCTTTGAACTTGCGATCCTCCTGTCTCAGCCTCCCGAGCTGCTGGGATTACAGGCACGTGGCACTACACCTGATGAAGTGACCCTCCTTCTAATAAATATTTACTGAGTATCTTCCATGTACCATGAATCATGCTGGACACTAGTAAATAAGACAAGAACCTGAAGATCAGTCAGAGAAAAATCCCACAAGCAAGTTATTAAATGGTGGCATGGTTGGTATTATGACTGGATAAGTAGAAGACCAACTTTACCCATTTATATGCTGCATCTCTGGAAGACTAGTCCTTCTACCACTCCTTGGTCCCAGTTGCCCTCCAAAAGCACTTTATTTATATCTCTATAATGGTGCTTAATCTTTCCACAAACAGTCACCGCATGCCTATGAATTTGCTGGGAACTATGCTAGGCATGGAGCAGGAAAAGTTGAAGCAAGTATACGAAAATGAAGATAGCATACTCTGCCTGCCAAGGAGGCTGTTGTGTGCAAGTCCATCTTCTCTACTCAACTCTTTGAGGGGAGAGAGCATACCATTCTAACTACCTTCCTACTATTTGTAGAATTTCTTGCACATGATAAGCAAAAGATAGTTGCTTATTCCTACATTCTTCAACTCTAAATTCCCTGAATACTCAGAAATTAGGGTTTTTTTTAAAAAATTTTTTACTGTTTTCAGCATTATATTGATGGTGAGTTTAAGTGACAAAGAAAAACAGGAGGGGAGGTAATTTATCTTAGGTTTAGCTAAACCACACAAATTAGGTTTTAAATTCACTAGAATTATCAACTATTTTAAAACCAACTAGGGAAAATATTCTGAGATATGTGAATACTATTTTAATTAAATGAACTAGAGGAAACCACTAGCAGCTTGGCAGGATGTGTTATCTTCTCTTTTACTATCTTCAATTGAATTGAATGGATTATTCATTTTAAAGCCAATTATAAAAAGATATTCAAAAGTAAGTCTCATCTCATGCATATTCTCTCCTTCTGTAAAAATAGTTAATAGTAGCATAACATAGGATCTTAGTTATATAGTCCCTTTTAGATATGATGGAAGTTAAATCTGTAACTAATAGTTTACATAAAAAGTCTTGATATGAATGAACTGCTAGCATCAAACTATTCTGATCCTACTCCATGGTTATTTATGAATCATTTTTCTTCCTCTTCACATGTTTTTTCTTTTTGGTTCTGGAAACTGAACTTAGAGCCTCATGCCTGTTAAGCACATACTCTACTTCTGGACTACACCTCCCATCCCTTTTTGCATGATTTTAATCATCATAATTACAACAACAGCTTTTTACGTATCAGAATGTAATGGTGAAACGTACAATGTTTATCCCATTTAACTCTCTCAGTTCTACATGGCTGGAACTAATACTATTTCCATTTTAAGAAGAGGAACCTGGGCCCACAGAGTGGGAGAATATCTTTACTACATGTACATCAGATACAGCACTAATTTCCAGGATATATAAAGAACTCATAAAACTTAACACCAAAAAGACAAATAACTCAATTAATAAATGGAACTGATCAGATACCTCACAGAAGAAGAAATACAATTGGTCAGCAAATTGAAAAATGTTCACCATCTCTAGCAATTAGAGAAATGCAAATCAAAAGTACTCTTAAGATTTATCTCACTCCAGTCAGAACAACAATTATCAAGAATACAAGCAACAGTAAGTGTTGGCAAGGATGTAGGGGAAAAGACACACTTATACATTGCTGGTGGGACTGTTGCAACCACTTTGGAAAACAGTATGGAGATTCCTTAGAAAATTTGGAATGGAACCCATAATGCAAACCAGCCATCCCACTCCTTGGTCTATACCCAAAAGGCTTATAATCAGCATACTATAGTGATGCAGCTACATCAACATTTACAGCAGCTCAATTCACAATAGCTAAACTGTGGAACCAACCTAGATGCCCTTCAATAGATGAATGGATAAAGAAACTGTGGTATATATACACAATCGAATATTACTCAGCATTAAAAGAGAACAAAATTATGGCATTTGCAGGTAAATGAATAGAGCTGGAGAATAATCATGCTAAGTGAAGCAAGCCAATCCCATAAAACCAAAGGCCGAGTGCTCTCTCTGATAAGTGGATGCTGATCCATGATGGGTGAAGGGGGCATGGGAAGATGGAGGAACTTTGAATTGGACAAAGAGTGGGGCATGGGGGTAGGTAACATAATGGAATGAAAGAGACATCATTACCTTCGGTACATGTATAATTGCACAAATGGCATGACTCTACATTGCGTACAACCAGAGAAATGAAAAATTGTGCTACAATTGTGTACAATGAAATTAAATGCATTCTGCTGTCATGTATAACTAAAAAGAAAAAAATTTAAAAATGCTAGTGTATATATATATATATATATATATATGAGAAACCAGAGTTTCAGAGTGGCTAAGTAACTTGCCCAAGGTTACATCTGTAAACTAGGGATGAGCCAAATCACCAGGCCCTGCTACTTTCCATTTGCTCTTAAGAGACTTAGCTCCTTGTGAAATAATGAAAACTTTGAGTCCCAGACTGTCACTCTTATCTAGTGGGCAAAGAAGTGGCTCTTAGCAAAGACTATGGGAAGCCCAGCTGCAGATGCAGCTGAGTCAGATCCTCTGTAGGAACAGAATGTTAGCATTCTAAGTCACAGAGAATGTGGCATTGGCACCTGCTGTTTTTTTTCCAATGCTTCTATTCAGTCACCCATTTAAAATTTGTTTTCTGTGTCCTGCAGAATAGAACAGGGTCCTGAATAGGAGTCAGGAAGATGAGAGAATGTGTCAGAGGCCCATCCCTGCTGCTCACTTACCGAGGCACCCAGGTGTCCCCTGAAAAGCTTTGAAGGTTCAGAGATGTCCCCAAGAGAACTTCTTGCTGAGTTGCTGCCACTGTGGAGTGCCTGGTCCCTGCAGCTTCCTCTCTGAAACTTACTGGGGGGACTCTAGCAAATATTGACATGTTCAGCAAGTCATGACTGATGGCTACTCTGAAGCAGCTCACCCTCCAGTGGGTACTGTTCAAGGAACTGGTGCAGATGTGAGCAAGGCAGACAGACCTGCCCTCCCAGCAGATGGTGGCATCTATACCATTCGGCACGACCTTTCCCTCCCTCCCCAGTTCAGATCTGCTTGTTGGGCTCTTTGCTTCCTCTCCCACTCGGGGGATCTCAACTGGTCAGTGTCAGTGGGCACCATGAGATTAATTCTGTAACGGCTGGGTTTGCATCTCTTCCTTCCTCCCTTCCTTTTCTTATATAGAACCCAGGGATACCACTGAGCTATGTCCCCAGCCCTTTTTACTTTTTATTTTGAGATAGGGTCTCACTAAGTTGCTAAGGCTGGCCTTGAGCTTGTGGTCCTCCTGCCTCAGCCTCTTAAGTTCCTAGGATTACAGGCTGTGCTTCGTGGGTTTGCTCTTTTCTGACATCAGTGAAGTAATGATATCAAATACTCCCAGAGCTTACTTAAATAGACTCTGTTTTAAGTCTTTAGCAAACATTAATTCTTCTACTTGTATAAGAACCCAAATAGGAATATGTCATTATCACTTCATTTTTATCAATGAAATAGAAGCATAGAGAGGTTTAGTCACTTGCCTAAGATCGCAAAGCTTAGGTAAGTGGTGGAGGTGAGATCCCAACCCAGGTAACCCCAGCCCAGAGCCCATGCTTACAACTCTGTGCTCTATTGGCATGAGTGGTTCTAGAATAATGGTGTATCTTATGGCCCTTCTTGATTCTCTTCTTATATTACCTTTTCTCCATAGATGTTTCCCTCCCCTTAATTGGTTTTGCCCTTGCTTCTCTGCTCCTGGTTTCAAATGACTATTTCTTGTCTTGTATATTCAAGAATAAACTGGACATTTCCACCCAGAAGGCCCCAGACCTCAAGTTCACTCTTGGACTCCTCCTCCATTTTCAAGCTGTCCATCCAATAACTTTCCAAGTAGCAAAGATGTCACCTCTTCCAAGAAGTCTTCCCTGAGCCCTCGGGTTAGTGAGTCCTTACTATACTGCACTGTGACTGCTATCCCCTAGCCCCTCCACTGGAGATGGGGCTCCTTGAAGGAAGGACAGTTTTGCTCATCTGTTTCCTGGTATAGGATCGGGCATGATTAGGGGGCAGGTGCTCAACAACCTCTTGTTCTGAGTTATGCATGAGGCATAGGAGTCAGCTCTCTGTTAATGCTGCACTTCTAAGAAGATGAGCCTAGCACCTGAGTTGCTTCGGGGACCTAAAGCAAGATCACTTACTCTAGAAGATGACCCCATTGCAACCACCGTCAGCATGCTCTGCACCCAAGAGGCTCAAAAGATGTGCTGGGAAAGGACGCCTAGAGAGCCATGGTGCAGAAGCCTGTGGGTACTTTGGCCCACACCTTAAAGATTCCATTTTCCCTGAGATTCTTGGGTACTGGAGAGAGAGGGCAGTGGTGGACTTCCCATCATGTCTACAATGGGCTGGGTCCATTCTGAGGTGTCCTGAGCGAGCCCCCTGGATGGAGAAACCACTGACCACACTGCCTGAGAGAAGAAGATGAGTGAATATTGTCTGCCAGGGCCACTCTGCAGGGCCAGGAGACATGCTGTGAGTCATTCTGGGCCCCAGAGCAGGTGGGCACCTGTCCCAGGTGAGCAATGAGTCCAGCTAGTCATTATTTTACTTGGTGTGAAATATAAGCTTTTATCAATTGTAATACAGATGGTGAGCAAGGGCCGGGAGATGACAACCAAACCAACACTGATAATCAAGCAGGGAGGAGAGAATGGAAGGCGAGAAAATGGTTTGGGTGTGTTGATGTATGTTCCCCTGAATATGCATCTGTGTGAAGAAACAAAAAAGATTGGCAATATATCAAGACTGGTTACATCCTGGCCCCGCTGGACACATGTAGATAGAATGGATATTTAAGAAGAAAACAATTAAATTAGCTGTCAGTGCAGGGCATGTTTGTAGGGCTGAGCTTCTATGAATGAAACTTGTTAGGGACTAAATCTTATGAAACCTGAACTCAACCTCCTCAACTTCTCTGTCCCATGATGGGCCGGAGAGTATATGAAGTAGGCTCTAAGCTAAAAAAGTTCAGGTTCATTTTTGGGCTCTGCTTTTCACTGTTTCTGTGGCCTTGAGCAAGTTTCTAAACTACCCTGAGATTGGATATCCTCATTCATAAAAAGGGGACCATCAAATGTCCTGTAATACAAGGGATATGGTGACTAATACAAGAAACAATATATGTTAAAGGGCTCCAGGGCTGGGAGCTGAGTACATGTTCAATAAATGTCAACTAATATTGATAATTTAAAAAAACAATAAGCAGCTCCCTCTTCAAGATGAAGTCCTTGTGGAAACAATGCTGACCTTTCTATTACAGCTCCAGCTTTCTTTTCTCTGTTCAGCAGAGAGAGGCTTCCTAAGGAGGAGGGCCTCCAAAAGAATGATCCTTTGTATCTTTGAAAGATGCCAGAAAGGTGAAGGAAAAGGAAGACAGAAAGGGGTCAGGCAAGTTTTCAGAAAGTCTATCAACAGAATGTCTAAGCAAAGCCATCCCCTGAGGGATAGGAGAAGGAGATGAGGAAGGCACTGGGGTGGGGGCTCTCTGAGAAAGTGGGGACACATGAATACATCCAGCCTAGTAGGTAAGGAAGTCCTGAAACAAACAGTGGTGAGGCCAAATGCAGTGGTGCATGCCCATAATCCCAGGGGCTCAGGAGGCTGAGTCAGGAGGATCATGAGTTTAAAGCCAGCCTCAGCAAAAGTGAGGTGTTAACCAACTCTATGAAATGAAACTTTTTAGGGACTAAATCTGATAAAACCTGAACTCTACCTCCTCAACTTCTCTGTCCCATGGTGGGTCAACCATTTAGAGACCCTGTCTCTAAATAAAATACAATAGGGCTGGGGATGTGGCTTAGCGGTCAAGTGCCCCTGAGTTCAATCCCTGGCACACAGCCCGCCTCCCCCCTCTGAAAACAACAATAAAAACAACAAAACAGTGGTGAGTCAAAGCAGGTTCTTCAAGATCAGCTGCCCTGAAAACCTAGGGCCGTCATCTCTTGGAAACATCAGGGACATTGGTCTGCAGTGACAGCCTTTGATGGAGTGAATTTAACCACATCATGTGACATTGGCCATTTCAATATCTTTCTTGCTTTGTTGGAAGGAAGAACATGCCCCAATTCTGTGTAAAAACCCACAGAGCTGTACAGGAAAGGCAAAAATTCTTGTCCAAAAATTCAGCATGGTACAAAATTACTTGAAATGCCTCGCCAACTATCTAATCTATAAAAATAAACAGTGAGTGTCCTGCAAGGAGATCGTGTAACTGTTGAGTGGTAACCGCCTGGTGGAGCAAAGCAGAGGAACTTGAGACTGACAGCTGAGAGCTTGCATTCAATTCAGAACGTCAAACAACTGCCCAGTGGCCCCGCTCCAGCTCTTCCAAGCTACACTTGATCCTTCATTTGTCCTGTTTGTTGACTAGTCATAAGTTTCTGTCCCTCGGGGACATTAGGTTTTGAAATTTTGATGGGCAGACATTTGAACTGCCAATTTTTAATTATGATTCCATGTTGTATACCTAGTAGGTGCTCAAGAAATACAGCTGTTTATTATCCCTTTCTGCTCTAAAAATCCCAGATAGAAATAGGCCAGCAATTTTTTGAGGTAATGCTTCCCAAACCATGTTCCAGGGAATATATTCTAGCAGATGTTAAGTATTTTGTAAAGGAATGTCTGGGGCCATATAAGTTCAGGGAAAGCTGGGATTAAAAAGAGTTTTTTTTTTTTTTTTTTATTTTATAGGTAGGATTTCTTAGAGACTTTAATATGCTAATGTGCATGATAAATCTCTAAGAAGGATCTAATATTCAGTATTTCCCCAGTTCCTTTGACTGTGAGATATTTTTTTCCCCCAAAGCACACTAATATCTAGAAGAACCCTAGAATATTGACCCTGGCTCCCTCCTGGTTACTTTAGCCTGGTATGGACACAGCCTGGCACTTGTCTTCCCTGGAAGTTCTTCAGACTGTCCACCTGTATCTGGCCACTTGAAAACACATCCTTTCATCTCTGGAAACTGCTTAGGATGGGTGCTTGGGAGGTCAAAATAGAAAGGACATCACAGAATTTTATATAATTGATGTCATACATCCAGAATCAATAGGTCATAGGAGGAACTCTAAAATCAAAACACATAGGAAGTTTTTTTTTTATAATCCAAAATAAGATTAAGGCATGTGGGCATCTATGACTTCATAGCGGGGGCTACTGTGAGGAGTTTGTCCAGAAAGTAGACTAGCTTTTAGCCACGTGATCCTGTGAAATAGGGTGACGACTAATAAATCAACAAACCTCAGAATGTTTGAATTGGAAAAGTCCTTAGATGTTATTTAGTCTACTTCCCTTATCTGATAAATGAAGAAACTGAGGGCCAGAGAGGTTAGTAACTTACAAATGTCACCCAGTGAGTGAGTGGCAGTGCTGGGGCTGGACCCCAAGCCTCCTGGCCTCAGGACATCCTGTGTTCATAACCGGCTGGGCTTCAGTTGTCTCTGTGAAGGGACTCTGGTGCACAGCAACTGCCCTCCCTGCTGGGTGCAGAAGTAGTGCATTCTGGGTGGTGCAAGCTGGGAAGGAGCTAAAGTGGTCTGATGGCGAGGAAGAGGGGGAGAGATGGGAGCTACACAATCGCTAGATACTAACTCAGAGATGGTGGCAGTGGGTCCTAGTTAAGCAAAAGCCTAGGAATAAATTGGGACAGAGCCAGGACAATGAAAGCAAGAGTGCCCAGCTCAAGGCCTGCCATGTCATAGCCCTCAACAGGCTGGATGGAGTCCAAGAGGTGGCTGTGGCGGCAGACCTGTCTACAGAATTTCAGATATGCTGGCCTTGAACTTTTCCCCTGTAGCTCCAGCCAGAGAGGGATACCAGCTGTGCCCTGCAGGCTGGGCTGCAGGAGGAAAAGGGCGGAGGAGAATGAAGACTTGGGGCAGAATTCTAGAAGGCATGTTCAAGGGAAGACACAGCAGAAATAATAGTATAGTTGCTATTTGTCTTCATTAGGGATGGCAAGAGAGGGAGAGGCCACAGGAAGTAAACCTCCCTGTTTCTGTGAGGGGAGGAAGGGTCCTGCAAGGAACATTCTGGTTAGGATCTCTTTCAGGAAGGGAGGGAGCAGCTGCTCACCACCAGCTGCAAATTAGGGGCTGGAGGCTGATGAAAGGCTCCGTGGGCACAAACTTCAGGTTAAGAGCCAAAGAAATTCAAAACCTTGGAGCTAGGGAGGCTAAAGTGAGCTTGAGACCGGCAGAGGAAGGGGATTTATTTTGGAGGCTGGGGCCACTTGCTGGTAGGATTTTAGAGTGATTTTGCTGAGCAGGCTGAAAGTGAGGTCTGCTTCTTTTATTCAGGGTACTCAGCCAAAGAAGTCTGGAGCTGTGTTGGCAATTTCTGTACAAGGGTCTAGGAGTCCGGTAATTTAAGGGTTACATGGATCCCCCCAAATATCAGCCTTGCTTTTCTTGTAGAGAAGGGTGAGTATTAACTTGAGAGGGGTAAATTCATGTTTTATATCTAGTTGAAGAAATCTCTCAAATAAATAATTACTTGGGAAGTGCTTAGGGTGTAGATGATAGAAACTGAAAAGAAGCACCATTCTGGAATTAGAAAGTGACACATCGGATGCCCAAAATAAACAAATCCCAGATCAAAACAAAATAATAAAAGATGATCTTGGCATATTGATTAGACAAATGTTCTGTACTAGATGCTTGAGGGAGGGGGAATATTGGTTTTAAATTTCTAATATTTGCTGTGTGATAATATTGCTTAGTATTTTTTCCCCCTAGACCTTCAATTTAAAGCAAGTCTGTGAGCCATACCTACCTTAAAAGATCATAGGATTAAAGAAAATAATGTGAACTTGCTTGGCACAGTAGGAAGGTTAGCCAATCTTACTACTAGTAAGTGGCATTTATTCACATATAAGAGAGTAAAAGCAAATTTTGCTATGAGCTAATGAGAGTTGAATATATAATATAAAATAAAGAATATCTGGAAACTAGGTATTTTCATAGAAAACTGAATATGAGATTTCTTTCTATTTTCTCCTATTTTTCCAAGTGCTAGAAAACATTGTCAAAACTTAAAACACTTTAGTCAAATATTTTCCTGAAACAAAGTTGGTGTGCATACTTTCTTTTCCCCCTTATAACTATAAATAAGTAGGTTCCAGCCTTGTATCAAATATATCCAACACCTGTAGCATATAAACTCTGGCCTAAATTTCCTAAAAATGCTGGACATGTTTTAGTATTTTAATGATAAAACCCAGATGTCCTGGTTTACATGCCCTGGAAGAAACATACAACCTTACAAAGAACACTCACCACTTTAAATCTGATTAAACTCTATGCCAAACAAGGACTGGAAAGAGTATGATGTTTGTACAAACAATCTTTTAAAAAGTATTTTTCAAATCCACTTAAATGTCCTAGAAAACTCCTGAAATGTGAACCAGCAATATTTATTTACATTCCACTCTTGCATTAAAGTATTAGTTTGGGTCATGGCTTGGTGCTTGGAGCAGAATTGTACTGATGATAAGCTATGTTCTGAGAGTGAAATGAATCCTGGTTTGGCCATTTATGCGAATGACATTGCCATTTAGAGCCCGGTGATTCTTAAGCATAGCTCACTTTCAGAATCACTGGGGAGGGTTTTTTTTTTTTTTGAAACCCAACTGCAAACTTCACTATTTAGTATAAAACTCAGTAGACTGGGGAGAGGAACAGAATTGCCCTTTTGAAAGCTTTCCTAAGCGATTCTGAGAAAGCCTTGTGTTTGGAAACACTATCTAGGGCCCTGGGAAGTAATTACTCCCCAGCATAGAAATTGCTGGGGATCTTGCTAAAATGCAAATAATGACTCAGTGGGTGGGATGTGGGCAGAATATCCCCGCATTTCCTGCAAGTTCCCGGATGATGCTGATTCTGCTGGTGTGGGACCACAGGGTGCATTTCCTTCTCCAGTCTCTTTTAACCTGGAATCGTCCCTCATCATTCCCTCACTTTGATGTCTTCATGTAACTTCAACGACTCCAGGCCTTGAATTCTTCAGGATAGACCTCAGTCTTGGTCTGTCTGATGCTTTCTCATGACCAGACTGAGGTGATACTATCCTTCAGGTACCCTCCAGGTATACACAGAGAGAAGCTGGCTCCCCTTGCTGTATAATACCAGAAGGCGCCTGATGCAGAGCCTTCACACCAATAGGGATAGGAATCTTGGTCATTTGCTCAGGTTGCTGCCTACCAGGTATCTCCATACAAGGTCACCATTTTCTCTTCTGGTTATTGATTATTATTTTGTCAGGAGATATCCCAAGTAGGACATTCCAATGTACTTGCCACCCACCTGCCTTCCATTGATAACCCACCACCTGAACCAGCTATGATAGCTACCAATGATTTACATTTCCATCATTCTTTTCACATTTATTAGGTGCATTCTTTGGTAAGAAAAAACTTTCTCTTCTCCATTTATTTATTTATTCATATATTTATATAAATCAGCATAGACTCCTGGATTGTGATTTTTTTCACTGTATTGGAATCCATTACCATCATTATTTATTTTGAAACTCAAATTGTCCCCAAGTGGCTACCGGGTCCTTTTGACATGTTTCCATCTTCGTTTGAGCATTTCCTTACTTTCTGGCATAACAAAATGTTCCAGACTTATCTTTAATTTTCCCTGTCCCAGTCATAGGCTCCGTCATTTCTCCAAGAAGTTCTAATTTCTTTTTAGTGAAGAATGGTATTTAGACTCCAATATCTGTGTGCCCTATGCACACCCACATATATATTTTTTCCTCTTATTGATCTTTGTATATATATATATATATTAAAAACATAAATTCATAATGAAATCTACATTTTCAACTTAACACCTCAAGGTCCTCCCTAGCCTTCCTTCTTCGTATCTTTATAAGTATCTTTGAAAAATGAGAAACCTGGCTCTCATCTAGTTTTTTTAAATGTATTTATTTATTGCCCCAGTCATTTTGTTGTTTTTTTCACCAAGTAACCACTCCCCCAACATTTGGGTTGTCTCTCATCTCACCACCCACGTGCCATGTCCCTTCACCATCCTGCATCTTTGAGTGCTGGGGACATCCCTCTGCCATGCCACTGATGTGCCTCTAAGGAGTTCCCTTGCTCCTCACCACATGAGCCAGGCCCTCCCCGCACCCCACTCCTCCATGATGAAAAGAAAGGGAAAAGGGAAGGGAAGATGGGGAGGCTGTTCATCCTTTGTAAATGGTTCAACAGTGGGTAACAGAGCTGCTCCCTGATATAGAGAGGCTGTGGAAGGAGCAGAGCAGCCTCTTCAAGGATTACGCCCTGGAGGTCCTGAGCATCCCTTCAAGCTCTAAACAATGGAAGGCAGGCTTTCCTGACCACTCTGCCATTTGCTAGTAGCAATTTCAAAGTTTTGGCCATATAGATTTGCCCACTGTCCACAGCTGACGCACAGCTGGAAACCACCCAAAAGGCCAATAGAATAATAGACAGCATCAAAGATGAATCACCCATAGCTGCACGTATCAACATGAATGAATTCCCAAAACAAGCCTGAGTGGAAGAAACAAGTCAGAAACAGATGCAGATGGCTTGATCAAAACCTTCCAATGATTCCCCCTATCATTTTGGATGAAGTTGAAAACCCTTACCATGACCTTCCAAGCTCTATCAGCTGGGCTTTCTGACTCATAGCCTTCTGCTTCTTTTTCTACCCCCACAGCTCACCCCACCCAGCTGCACTGAACTCCTTGCTGCTCTCGAATGTGCCCGGCACACTTCCCACAGGGATTTAGCCCTTTTGGTTCCTGCTGGCTGGGAGGTTCTTCCTTGCCACATCCAGACTGCTGCATCCCTCAGCCCCTTCCCGTCTACTCAAATACCAGCCTTTCAGTGGGGCATCTTCTCGCCATGCTACTTAAGGTTGCAACAGCCATTTTTATTTTTCTGTTCTAGTACTCTTCAGTCCACTATTGATCTGATTGATTGTCTTATCACAAGTCTCCATCTAACTAGAATGTAAACTCCATGAGGTTAGGGGTTTCTGTTTATTTGTCCCCTGCAGGATCCCCAGAGCTCAGAGCAATGCTGGCGCTCAATCAATATTTTTGGATGAGTAACTGAATGGACAAAATGGATTATATTCCAGGAACAGTTTCAAGGAGCAACTAAAGGCTGCCGACCAACTGATGACAGGAGGCAGAGCTCAATTCCAATTATCCTGGATCAGAAGAGTCATTTTTGGCAGCCTACCTCTGACATATCATTCTAGCTGACAGATGAACCATTTAGGAATCTGGGGGTGCATTTGGGAGTTGCTCATCTTAGAAAAGGCATTGGGATGCTCCCCTACCCTACTAGCAGCAAAGAGATTTATTTTATCAGTACTGGGAATTGAACCCAGGGGCACTGTACCATGAGCCACATCCCCAGTTCTTTCTATTTTTCATTTTGAGACAGGGTCGAGCTAAGGGTCTTGCTCAGTTCCTAGGGCTGGCCTCAAACTTGTGATCCTCTTGCCTCAGCCTCCTGAGTCACTGAGATTACAGGTGTGTGCCACGGTGCCTGGCAGCAAAGTGGTTCATTTCCCAGGTGAGGTGGCCAGGTGGCAATGTCCACCCTCTGACCCTCAGCAGCTGGTTTAGTCATCCAGTATTTATGGAGCAACATCTAAGTAACAGGACTGCTTCATGTGCATAATTTATTCTTTTCATTAAACAGACCTTTTCAATTCTATTTACACACAATTGTGTCTCATCTTCACTCTCTCCTTTTTCCCTCTTGCCATGTCCCTGGCTCAAGCTTTATTTGTGCAAGTAATACATGCTTGTAAAATAAAAATTAAAATTAAAAAAGCCCAATCCAGGGCCTGGGGTTATGGTTCAGAGGTAGAGCGCTCGCCTCGCGTGAGGTGCTGGGTTCGATCCTCAGCACCACATAGAAAAATAAATATATTGTGTCCACCTATAACTAGAAAATAAATATATTTTTTAAAAAAGCCCAATCCAACAACACAGCATTCTATACAGTAGAAAATGAAATTCCCTCCTTCCTTCCTTCATGACAGATCGCCATAAAAATAAATTTTCTTGGCCCTCTTTGCAAGCAGACAGGTGAGAGTCCCCTGGGGAACGGGAAGGTGGTGGAAGGAAGAACTTTTGCAAACCTGGATTACTTTTGTATATAAAAGTACTTGTCAGGAATTTCAATTTTTAACCATCTGTAGCATGTCACACTTGTCAAAAGCTTGGCTAAGGCAACTGGAATTCATGAAAGTCATCCTACGGATAGTGCCAGGCATTCATTCCTGAGTTTCCTCAGCTTTATCCACATGCCAAGTAAGACTATCAGGGGTAACGCACCTGTACCAAGTTATCTTAGTTCCCCACCTCATATCTTTAAAGTCCTGTTTTTGCTTTATGTGCCTTTATTGAGGGAGAATATAAAATATGGCCTAAGGGAGATTGCTTCTGCAAATGTTTTGGTCCTCAAAACTGCTCTTGAAGGCACTATCTATTTTCTACAGGACACATGCCAGACATTCCTCCCAGAGATCTAGGACACAGCTTGGATTTTCTGATTTAGTATACTGCTGCTTCTTTGCCTTGCTTCTCTCCTTCCTTTTCCCTCCCATCCCCAGATGAGAATAATATTACCCATCATATCACCCTTTTGCCTAGGTTACCAGGAAGCTCTCACTGAACTTTTTTAGTCAATAACATCTATTTGCTTTGCCTAGGTATTCTTGCTTGCATGATTCTAGCCATTTTTATTCTATCATTTTTCAAAAGCTACCTTAAATACTTCCTTCCTTCCTTCATTTTTTTTTTTTTTGTGTGTGTGCTTTTGCATACACAATACATTAAAAAGCAGCCGAATGCTGACATTTTATCATTAGGTAAGAAAAAAAATCAGGACCAGAAAGGTTACCTTTTGCTAAAAACCACAAACAACTAGTTAGTGGAATCTTTTAGACTAAGACCTGAGGATTCCTGTCCTTTTGGTTACCTGATATTGTTTCAAATTAAAGACTAATATTTCTCCTGCCTCCACATGTTGTGGATATTCACTCAGCTTGTTCTGCTCCTGGGAAGTGCTGCCAAGGCTGGGGGGGCTCAGTACTTTTCTCTCCAATCATCACCATCAATGCCTTTATTGAGGGAGAATATAAAATATTCTAATCAAGGCTGAGAGTCCAGGAGGGAGGCGATGTGTTCTAGCAGCTTTTCATTTCTGCTTATGGAGGCTCAGCTCCAGCAACCTACCAAGTCCATGTGGGACTCCACACATAATTATGGGGCCATAGGTGGAATCTCTTTAGGAATCCAGGTATTCTGAGTATGGTATTTTTGTTGCAAAATGTGTGCTCATGAAAAATAAAGATGCAAAAAGCTTAATGCAAGCTGTGGAGCTCTACATTTTAAAGTTTTTAAAATGATAGTTTAGAGGCGGGAATGTAGCTTAGTGGTGGTGGAGTGTGAACTTGGCATGCATGAGACCTTGGGCTCCATCCCTAGAACCACACATACCAAAAAAAAAAAACAAAAAAAAAACAAAAAAACCCAAAATAATTAAAAATAAATAAATGATAGTTTAGACTCCCAAACTAAAAGACCAATTGATTGGATTTAAGTTAATAATTTCTGCTTAAGACATTGATATGAAGTCAACATTCCTATTTGTACCTCTTTGTTTCCTTATATGGAAAAAATATAGCAAATTTATTTATTTATTTATTTTAAATGCACAAATACGAAAGGTGGAACTCAAGAGAGAGCGGGGGAGAGAGAGAGAGAATTTTTTAATATTTATTTTTTAGTTTTCGGTGGACACAACATCTTTATTTGTATGTGGTGCTGAGGATCGAACCCTGGCCGCATGCATGCCAGGCGAGCGCGCTACCGCTTGAGCCACATCCCCAGCCCAATATAGCAAATTTAAAGATGAGTCCAGGAAATGCTGACTAAATATTCAGGGAGGACTGACAGGGATTCCTAAGTGCTGTGAAAGTGGGGTCACAGTGGAGAACAGGATCCATCTGGAGGGCCACTGTGCATAGGGGCTTTGGAGGTACATGTCTGCCCTAAATCCTAGTTCTCCCACTTACCAACTGTGTGAGCTCAGACCTGCTCCTTAAGTTCCTGAGCTTCAGTGTTGCCATCTATAAAATCTGAACAATTTTATAATAAGGGTTTAATAAGGGTTCCCTACAGCATGACGCACATGGCACAGGGCTGACTATTAGAACCAGATTGTAACTATTCTACCTAACCAAATAGACAAGAATCATAAGGAAAAAATTGAGAGAAAGAACATAGTGGAAGGTACTAAAGAAGTGTTGGTTAAATTTAGCAAAGGGCAGAGGTAACTGCAAAGATGAGTGTTCAGACTAAAGTGTGATGAGCCAGTTGCAGCAGGATGGAAACCAGTCCATGAATGAACTCCATACCTGGCAACTGTCTGCTCCTGCTGTATTTGTACAGTTTCTATCTAAGGGACCAGGGTCTCCTTCTTCTGTCATCAAGTCATAAACGGCCAACAGAGCATAAGACATGGCAAAGTGCCCTAGAGAGTAATGATGGGAAAGATCCTAAGCAGATGGTCCAAGGAGAAGAAACCCAGCAGAAGGGGCTGTTGGCAGCTGGACTCTTGTGGATTGGAAGGGGCTGTGGGGGAGCATTGGCCCTAGGGTGGTGGTGGTGAAGTTCTTGGCTCAATTTTGTCACAGATTGATTTGGATCTGAATGTAAAAACATCTTGCCAGAAACTTTCTGTCACAGGAAGTTCACTAGAAAGTAATGGAAGATTAAACTGCTACATATCCTTTAAAGGTATTGCTATTATCTTGAGGGGTGGGAGAAGGCAAATTCAGGTCAGGAATAAATAAAGTTGATAAAAGGAATATGGGAGTTCTCCCTTGGTTTAAAACATCTTGACTGACAGTTAAACATTCCAGAGGTTTATCGCGTAGACATATTCATACATGGTAGATCACATTAAAGAAATGTTGGGTTCTATTAACATTTGTAAGTTAAGTTTATTAAAAATAAGTTGCTCTTATTTTTAATCTGAAAACCAAAACTAAATAGCATTTAAAAGCACAAGCTAAAACCAGGCTGGATTCCATCATTAACTTGGCAGAAAGAGTGGCCTTTGATTTTGTGCCTGATATTCTGAATGATTATTTGCCGGATTTTATTTATTTATTTATTTAACCAATTCCTTCTCCAGATTTCTTTAAATTTTAGAAACAAAATGCTTCACAAATATCTACAGTCATCTTTTTCTTTGGATATCTGAGCAATAATAATAATAAAAAAACTATAATAAATGCTTCACTTGAGGCTCACATACTCCAAAACTGTACAATCTATAAAAGATTAATCTTATTTAAAAAATCATCAAGATTAAAGTATAATTCTTCAAAGAATATTTTTCAGTGGGACACAGTGGTCTAAATAAGGAATGACATTTTAGGTCTTTCTCTTTTATAAAAGGAGATAGCTTTTTTTAAAAAAAATTTAGTTGTAAATGAATATAGTGACTTTATTTTTTAAATTTATTTTTATGTGGTGCTAAGGATCAAACTCAGTGCCTCACATGTGCTAGATAACTGCTCTACCAATGAGCCACAATCCCAGCCCAGGAGATAGCTTTTTAAAGCATATTTTATAATACTTTTACACTTACAGAAAAATAGCAATAATAATGCAATTTCCCATATGCCTGGCACTCAATGTCGTCTTTTATGAATGTGTTAGGTGATCATCAAGCATCTATGACAACTAATAGACTAATATTTCTATATTATGAACTAAATTTTCCATACTTCATTATTTTTCAGTTTTTATCAAATGTCCTTTTGTTGTTTTTGTCCCAGGGTCCCATTACATTTATTCATCATGTCTTGTTTGGTACCTGTTGTTTGTAACAGCTCCTCAGAAGTTCCTTAGTTTTAATGACCTTGACATTTTTAAGAAGGGTCAGGTACTTTGCAGAATGTACTTAAGTTGGGATTGATCTAATGTTTTTCTCATGGTTAGACTGGTGCTAAGGTTTTAAGGGAGGAAGATCACAAGGTAAAGGGCACATTCTACCAATATGATATGTGCCTGTCGATGCTGACCTTGGTCACCTGGCTGACATAAGATTTTTCAGCTTCCTGTACTCTAGAATTACTCATTTCCCCTCCTTCCATGCTGCATTCTTTGGAAGGAGGTCACTTGCCCAGCTCATGCTTAAGCAGCAGGGAGCTATGCTCCCTCTCCTGCAGGTATCGTAGTTATTTAGAATTCTTTTGTACAGATTTGTCTATTCTTCCCCACTTACTTACTCTCCCTTATTTATTTATTTAATCATATCATTATAGATTCATGAATATTTATTTTGTGCTTTGGGCTGTCATCTAACTTTACTTTCTTGCTCAGATTGTTCCAGCTTTGGCCCTTGGGAGTTTATTCAGTTGGCTCCCTGTTTCTTTGACAGGCTCTACCACTGTGGGGTTCCCCACTGACCACATTTTCTGTTGGTGCAACACAGTTGTACATATTCATACATACACACAATATGACAATATCATTTGGCCAATGTCACTCTCTAGCATTTCCCCCCTCCCCTCCCACTTTCCCCCCTTGATCCCTTTGCTCTACTGATCTCCCTGTGATTTTCATGAGATCTGCCCATTTTCTTTTCCTTTTTCCATATATATATTTTTTAATCCATTCATCCATTAACTGACACCTAGACTGGTTCCATAGTTTGGCTATTGTGACTTGCTATAAACATGGGCATGTGTGTATCACTGCAGTCAGATGACTTTAATTCTTCAGGATAAATACCAAGGAGTACTATAGCTGGGTTATATGGTGGTTCCTTGTCTGTTTTTTGAGGAATTTCCATAGCATCACCATGTTTCTGTTTGAGCACCTCCTTACTTTCTGGCACCACCAGATGCTCCAGGTTTACCCTATATTTTCAGTTTTAGTCCTCAAATCAGTCATTTCTCCAAGAAGCCATGGCTCCTTTTATTGGAGAATAGTATTAGAAACCAAGGTTTGGGGGCTAGGTGTGCTTGTTAGTACTGATATGTCAGCTGTCTCTGTCTTTTCAGATAATAGAGCAAGGGAATATGCATATGTGTGCTAACCTGGGCATATTCACATATTTATAAACATTTCTATATGTGATCATCTCTATAACACACTCAATAATAGTTCATTTCAATGCCGAGGAGATAACTTTGGACTTGCTTGTTTCTGATACCTTCTGTTTCTAGAATGGAAAAAAGTAAGCTTCAAATTTAAAAAATAGTTGAGATTCGTACTTCCACTGTCAGTTTCCTAACCCTGCTCTCCCCGCCCCAGCACAGTTGACCACCAGACCTCCCCATTGCCGCAGAGTCATCCTGAATGCCTCACCCTGGGGACACTGCTTGGTTAGGCTCCCATTTATTTCTCCCCTAGCACGTCACACTGTCGGTCATGCTGACTCCATTCCTGCTGACTTCCATCACACAGGGTCATTTTTCTTGACAAAACTGACTCCCATTTGATGATTTATATCTTGGTCATTTATCTGTTTCTGTGAAGAGTTCAAAAAACGGAAGCCAAAACAAACTCCAGAATGCATCTAAGGCAAAAACCTCTCGCTGTTTTAGACTTGTTGTGACTCACTTTGCCAAGATCCAGGGGGAAAAAATGAAACGCTTAGCTCATGTGGGAAACAAGCTTCACATGTAAGTGGGCAGGATCACCAGCATCCTAACAGCAGCTTTTCTTACTTGGATACAGAGCTTTATAGTTCACTGAGAACTTCTCATACGCTTTTTCACTTCTCTCTTTTTAAATCTTTTTAACAATCATCATAGAGTAAGTAATAGGGCAGGGATCGCTGTTGCATTGACAAACAAAGAAACTGAGGTTTGTGACAGCAGCTAGAACCTGTAAGGATGGGAATAAATGGAATTCCCACATTGCTGTTGGAAATATAAAATGATACAGCAAGATCATTTTTTTGTACCATATTGCAAAAAGTTCAATAGTTATCTAAGACAAATGAAAACCTATATTTACCTGTTTTAGAATGTTTTTGCTAGTTTAATTGAAAAGAAAAAAATAAATTAAAAAATGTCCTTCAACTAATAAATGGATAAACAAATGATAGATCCATAAGAGCAATACTACTCAGAACACGTTATTGATATGTGTAATAACACTAGTGAATTTCCAATGCGTTAAAAAAACAGCCAGGTTTGGGCTAGGGTTGTAACTCCATGGCAGAGCACTTGCTTCACACATGTGAGGCACTGGGTTTGATCCTCAGCACCACATAAAAATAAGTAAACAAAATAAAGATATTGTATCCATTTATTACTAAAAAATTTTAAAATATGTTTTAAAAAAAGCCAGGTTCAAAGGGGTGAATTTGACTGAATGTAAATTGTACTTCAATTTAGAAAAGGTGGGGGGATGGAAGGAAGGAAAGATTCAAATAAGCTGAGTAACCTATTAAGCACCTTGCTTATAGCCATTAAATAGAACCAGGAATTGAACCCATGTCTTCTACTTTCAAGTGCAGCCAGACACAAAAGGCAACAAGTTGTAGGATGCTATTCAAGTGAAATGTCTGGAAGAGGCCAATCCAGAGGCATAAATGAGATGAGTGTTTTCCAGGGAAGAATTGGGGACTGCCTGCTATCGGGCATAGGGTTTTTTGGGAGGTGGTGAATATATTCTAAAATTTCCTGGAGTGATGGTTACACAACTCTGTTACTCTGTATAGTCATATACAAAAAATGACTATACAATTTATATATGGGTGTGTTTGTACTGTGTGGGAATTATATCTCAATAAAACAGCTAGAAATTTAAAGTGAAAACAAAAAACAAAAAAGAAGAATTTCTAAGAGTGGAGAAAACATAGAGGGCAGGGGGGCTAGGCATTCTGAGCTGGGGAGAATCATTGTGCCTGGGTGGGGATTTTCCCCTCTAAATCCCTCCTGTGAAAGGCTGGCTAGAAACCTTCCCTCCCACACTGAGAACTTTCTTCTCTCTCTTCTCAGAGAGTGTAGCTGCTTCTCCCAGGGGGTAATGCCCACTGTGATAACCAGGCTGAGGGTGGACCGGACAAGAAATCAGGACTTCGAAGGAATGAAGAGGACACTTCATGGTACAACAAGATACAGCTGTAGCAAAACCCTCACTATAACCCTCATCCTGAAGAATGTCAGCCCCTGAAGCCTATGTGCAGGGGTACAGCAAGTACATAGGGCATAGAGGATATTTTGGATTCAGCATTTGTTGGTTTTCTGTTGCCAGTAACATGATATCAGAAATAGAGTGAGTGCTAAAGGAAAGAGGTTCATTCTGGCTCACAGTTCTGGAGGTGCAAGGTCAAGGGGCTGCATCTGGTGATGGCCTTCTTGCAGAGTCCTGAAGTGCAGCAGGGAATCATGTGGTGAGACAGTGAGCATGCCTGTGTATGTGTCCCTTGTCATTCAGTCATAGAGGCTCCACCCTGATGAACTTAACTAATCCTAATCACCTCCCAAAGGACTCACCTCCTAACACCATAGACTAAGTTTCTACTTCCTTAATACCTCACAATGGGAATTCAATTTCAACACATGAACTTTTGGGGACATATTCAAATCATAGCAGTATTCTAGTCAAGCTTTACTTAACAATGGGGATGCTTTTTGAGAAGTGTGTTGTTAGGTGATTTTGTCACCAGGCAAACATAGGCTACAGACCTAGATGTAGCCTCCAGGCCTTATGGTATAGCCTATTGCACCTACGCTATAAACCTGTACAGTATATTAACGTATCAAATGCTATTAGATAATTATAAAACAATGATAAGTATTTGCCTATATAAATATCCAAATATAGAAGAGATACAGTAAAAATATTAGATGATAAGGATTTTTCAGCTTCATGATTTGGAACCACCAGTCCACCATTGACCAAAACATCTTATGTGGTGCATGACTGTACTTAAAATTCACCTCACATACTACCAAAAGCACTATACATATTTAATGTAATTCCTACTAAAATTCCAATGATATTCTTCATGAAATAGAAAAAGCAATCATGAAATTCATTTGTAAAAATAAGAGACCCAGAATAGCCAAAGCAATTCTTAGCAAGAAAGAAACAGGAGACATCACATATCAGATCTTAAATTATACTACAGAGCTATAGTAACAAAAACAGCATGGTATTGGGACCAAAACCAGACATATAGACCAATGGTACAGAATAGAAGACACAGAGACAAACCCACATAGATACAGTTATCACTTACTAGACAAAGGCACCAAAAACATACATTGGAGAAAAGATAGCCTTTTCAACAAATGGTGCTAGGAAAATGGGAAATCCATATATAGCAAGATAAAATTAAACCCATATCTTTCACCCTGTACAAAAATCAATTCAAAGTGGATCAAGGACTTAGACACTAGAACAGAGACCCTGTACCTAATAGAAGAAAAAGTAGACCTAAATCTTCATCATGCCGGCTTAGGACCTGACTTCTTTAACAAGACTCCTAACATGCAAGAAGTAAAAACAAAGGATCAATAAATGGGATGGAATCAAACTAAAAAGCTTTTTCACAGCAAAGGGAGAAAATCTTTACCACACACATCTCAGATAGAGCATTAATCTCCAGGATATATAAAGAACTCAAAAAACTTAACACCAAAACAACAACAACAACAACAACAACAACAAAAACAAATAAAAATCAATAAATGGGCTAAGGAACTGAACAGACACTTTACAAAAGAAATAATCGATCAACAAAATATGAGGGCTGGGGATGTGGCTCAAGCGGTAGCACACTCGCCTAGCATGCGTGCGGCCCAGGTTCAATCCTCAGCACCACATACAAAGATGTTGTGTCCGCCGAAAACTATGAAATAAATATTTAAAAATTCTCTCTCTCTCTCTCTCTCTCTCTCTCTCTCTCTCTCTCTCTCTCTTTAAAAAAATATGAAAAAAATGTTCAACATCTCTAGCAATTAGAAAAATGCAAATCAAAACTATACTGAGATAGTCAGAATGGCAATCATCAAGAATGCAAGCAACAACAAATGTTGGTGAGGATGTGGAGAAAAAAGTACACTTATACATTACTAATGGAACTGTAAATTGGTGCAACCACTATGGAAAGCAGTATTCCTCAGAAAACTTGGAATAGAACTACCATTTGACCTAGCTATCCCACCCCTAGGTTTATACACAAAGGACTTAAAATCAGCATACTACAGTGCTGCAACCACATCAATGTTTTAGCACCTCAATTCATAATAGCTAACCTATGGAACCAACCCAGGTGTCCTTCAACAGATGAATGGATTAAAAATGTTGTATATACACACAATGGAATATATTACTCAGCCTTAAAGAAGAATGAAATTATGGCATTTGCCAGTAAATGGATGGAATTGGAGAATATTATGCTAAGTGAAAAAAGCCAATCCCAAAGAACCAAAGGCCGAATGTTTTCTCTGATATGTGCATTCTAATTCACAGTAAGGGGACGGGGGAGACTAGAGGTATTTTACACTAGATAGAGGGGAGTGAAAGAAGTGAAGAGGGCATGGAGGGAGGAATGATAATAGAATGAATCGGACATTATTACCCTATGTGCATATACGATTACATGACATGTGTAACTCTATATCGTGTACAACCAGACACATGAGAAGTTATACTCCATTTATGTATGATGTGTCATACCGTAGAAATGCATTCTATTGTCATGTATAACTAATTAGAACAAATTTTAAAATTCACTTCACACATTAAGCTTCAGAAGATTAGGATAGCAATAAATGTCCTCTGTTGAGCACAAAACCCCTACCTAGAAGGGAACTAGTATTTTCATTTGACAAATGAGCAAAGGGAGGATTAGAAAGATTGCTACTTGCTGTAAGTCACATAAACACTGTAGTTGGAATTAAAACTCTGGGGAGGGGGCAGACTCCATAGTGCATGCTCTAAGGGATGTTGGAGATCATCTGGTCTAACCCTTTGCCTTCTGGAGCAGAAAGGGATGCCTGGAGAGGCTAAAGGACTACTCAACATGATACAGCTGGCCAGAGGCAGAAGAAGATTCCAGACTCATGATCTTGTTACAAGTTGCTCTAGCCTTTTTTAGATTCATAGTACAGATATGAAAGAATTTCCCTGAAGTCAGAATCTCATGTTCATAGTCCACAGTTATTTAACTTGAGTCTTAAACTACCACAAGCAGATGGGGTATGTATTGTTTTCTTAAGGATTTCTAAGAAAAAAGTTCTCAGGGAGTTCTGTGGCCAATAGAATGTCATGATTTTTTTTCTACTGCCTTTTATCTTCCCAAGAGAAAGGGAACCACTGGGGAAAGTTTACTTCCTACGACAACATTATTGCCATCTTGTTCCTGTTAGAAGAAAAAGAAGCTCCCTTTTCTGAGGGTGACATTCCCATATCTAAACTTCTATTCCCATCTTATTTCTCATTGTGTCTCTTTATGCAGAGACTTCTGTTTTTTGTTTGGACAGTACTTGATCTCCAGGGTTTGAGCACTTAGTCCCTAAACCATAAACTCCTAGAACCAGCTCAGTCCTATTATAGGCTATCTGGAATCCTGACCAAGTCACCATCCTTTCTCTCTAAGAGTTGGGAGGAGGGTGATGACTGTCTTGGTCAGGGATGGGGTAGGTGGAGGAGAGAACATGAGATATTCTTAAAGCATATATTCAGCTTGATAAATACTTCCATTCATACTATCAACTATACTTTGAAACTTCAAACCATATGAAATGTGGATATGAAGTTTATTTATTTAAAAAAATAAGGCATGGGTTAAGAATGTTAAAAAAACAAAACAAAACAACCCTTTAAGTCCAGTTTGCATGGTCTATGGATCCAGATATAAATAGTAGAACCAACCATACTAGCAGCACCACTACTCTGGGCCTTGGTAATCATCTGAGGTGTGTGGAATTGTTCAAAACATGGCCTCTGTTTCTCCAAACATTTTAATACCTTCTTAATGGTGATCTTAAAATGTGAGAGTATTGGAAACAAGTGATCCAGAGCTATTAGTTTTCTAGAACTATTATCACCATTAGTATTTATTCAGTGCTCGACTCTAGGTTGATTACCTTGGTAAATACATTCCCCACATTATCTCTCTTAATTCTATAATTGTTCCCATACATTAGGTGGGAGGGAATAGCATCATTTCACAGAGGAGGAGACTGAGAAATAGAATCGTTAGGAAACTCTCCAGTCTTAAAAAATCTGTCTGGGGTCAAACTTGCCTATGGTCAAAATTCCCAGCCAGCACTCTCTTTGGAGGCTGTGGTTTACTGCCCCGTGTGAATGGTGCCCTCCAGAACTGTGCAGTCTTTGTAGCATCCCATGGAATGCAACGGTGAGCCATGCAGGCTGGCAGATGTGCAAGGGGCATGCCGGAATGACAAGGGGAGAAACAACACACAGCTGGGGCAACAGCCCCTGAATGAGGCTGAAACACCTGGGCGCTACATGCTCTGCCATGTCTTAGCATTGCCACAGGAAAAAAAGAACAAATGTGAAAATCAAATGAATGACTGTAGCTGTTCCTTAACAATAGTCACATAATTCCTCTAAACGAATGGCAAAACCACACAACAAAGTGGGATATTTGGTTCCGAGTGGACTTACGTTAGTAGACTCTCTGGTTCTCTCATTGGCACAGATAACAAAAAAAAAAAAAAATTATTTGTATTTGACCACGTAAGGATAGTAACTAAGTTAAACAGCAACAAAATTCCTTGTCTGGCTTGAGATTCTGCTTGAATACCATTATATTTTAATAAAACAGTGTGAGGGAAATCTTTTTGTGACTGTTAGGAGATGTTAACAAAATTACACCATAAGATGCAAGAAAAAAAGTTGCTATTTTTTAAAAAAAGGCAATTTCAGGATTGAGGATGTAGCTCAGTGGTACAGCTTACCTAGCATGCACAAGGCCCTTGTTCAAACCCCAATACCGCAACAGAATTAAATTAAATTAAAAAGGCAATTTTCATCCCCCACTTTCTGTGGAGTTAGCCTGCTTATCTCATCCATTGGTTGGCGACCAAGCTCTTGTGCACCCCAGAAGGGAAGCCCGCCTTGTGTTTATATGACAGCAGAGAGCATTAGTTTCAACTTACTTGCAGAAGTGGGTTTCAGAGGAAGGGATTTGACAAAGTTGTTAAACCCAGTGGAGGCAGAAGAGGAAAGCTGGCTGATTATGCATCTGAGCACTGTCATCTTGAAATTCGTTTTGGCCCCTTGAATATAAATACACTTTAGTATTTTTGTTAGGATTGCCAGAAAATCAGCAAGTGCTCACTTTCGTTGGCCAACAAAAGCATGACTCTCTGTGCAAAAATCTTCTCCACATTTATAAACAAGAACATTTAGAAAATCCCCTCTTGCTGAGAGATATGACAACAGATATATTTAACTGGGCTGTAAAATAAAGCAGATACTACAAATACCACTGGGTTCATGAAGCGCAGGAAAAGCTTTTATGTCTCTCTTCTGCCACAAACTTACTCTTAAGTCTTCCTAGCCTCCCCAACTCCTTCCCTCTCCTGCAGGAGTGTGATGAGCCACTATTCAGGTTTGCATCTTTGCTTTGCTTTTCAAACAAGCTAATCTATCATCTGCATTTCCTCACCTCTGTACCCTAGTTTTCCATCCCTGAAGGGAACTGTGATAAAGACCTCCTAGTGATCTTGGGCCTTTTATCCAAAGCTCAGGCAGAAACTTCTTTCCCTCAGAATCTTGCATTTGAAACAATATCATTGGATGATCTCGATAAGGACTTGGTTAGTTTTTTCCTTAAGGGGCCAGAGGACAACTCTTCCAGGCTCTGCAAACCACTGGATCATTGTTGCACCTACTACCACACTGCCAACTATGGTACCAAGGCAGCCTGGCTGTTTTCCAATGAGATCTTGTTTACAGACATGGAAGTTTGTTTCCTATAATAGCTGCCTATCACAAAATATTATTTTGATAAAAAAATCATTTAAAAATATGAAAATCATTCTTAGCTAACAGGATATGCAAAAACAGGTGATGGGATGGATTTGGTTTGATGTAGTTTGAACTCTCAATCCAAATGAGGAGTTTCTTCCCAGCTTTGTCACCAGCCCGCCAGGCTCTGTGCAAAATGTCTCCCAGTTATAGGAAGCTTGTAACCTCTGAAGGAGGCCCGTTCTATGGTGAAATGACTGGATTTGGTTTTGCCTGCCAGTCACAAATAACTTAACTTCATCTTCATGGCAAACCTTCAAATACCGAAAGGTATCCCCATCCTGATCACCTTAGAGGTCTCCTGTCTGGGCAAAATAGCTCACATTTCTTTAACTGTTGTTTAATACTGTACGTGTGTCCTCTCTGGTCTGATCTGTAGAAATTCGTCTGCTTATACTGACTTGGGATATAGCACTTCAGGTGTGCCTGGCCTGGGGAGAGGAGAGCTATGCTTTACCATTCTGAACTATGTCAGTGTACTTTCTTAACTTGCTTGGCTCAGGGTAATGCGATACTTACCTTTTAAGTTCCTCCCTTTTGGTTGTTCATCACCCACTCTGCCTGCTTCTCTTGTGCTGCCCACATTCTCCTTGTCATGGATCCTTTCATTATCTACAATAGGTGTCACCAAAACTTATCTCTGAAGTCTACAATTTCTCTCACACTTGATGATTTGAAAATGCATTGTGCTGGCCTGTTCTTTCCTTCTACAGGGATTATTCCACAATTATCCATGCAGCCTCCGTCTAGTACACGGGCTCAAGGCTACTATCTCCCACTGCCATTTGAAGATCCTACTTTCCTCACTGTAAAACCTGCACGTCCAAAACTGGATATTTCCTCACCAGATGGCAATGGCGATGATAATAATAGTCCAAACTACAGAAATAGAGACTGTCATTTGTTGAATACCTACTATGTGCCAAACACTATCCTAAGCTAGAGATTCACTGTCTTAGTAAGCCTTTGCAACAACCTACGAGGAAACTACTCTTAGCCTCCTTTTATAGTTGGGGAGATGAGTTCAGAGAAGTAATTTGGCCAAATCCACCACTAGTAAATAATGGGGAGGGGGGGATGTCAGGATTTGAATCCTTGTATGTCTGAAATAATGCATGTGTTCTTGACGACTTTAGATGGACCTTGTATCTATCCAGATGCTGTCACAAGGACCCTGTTTATTATCAATACCTAGGTGGAAAACCTGAAGTCAGTCTTGACCCTGAAGTCAGTCTCTTCTTCAGCTACCCTACCCAGTCGTCACTGGGAGTCTTTCTTCTAAATATGTGAGAGTTGTTGTCCCTTCTCATTCTCACCATCATGCTAAGGCAGGCCCCTGGTCATCTCCTGTGGCTTATTACAACTCTTTCCAGATGTGCCTTCCTGCACCCAGGCTCCCCCTTCAATCCATCATGTCCCAGCCTGCCCAGAATACCTTCCAGCAAGCTGGACCCCCCTACTTGAAATGAGTGCCCTGCCATCTCCCTCTGTGCCAAACATTCATTTGACCATCTTGGTACCATCCAGCTCTAACTGACCTGGAGCCCTCATCCTGGGGAGAGATGGGGAATATATAAACTGCCAAATAATTTAAATATTTCATGCATACACATACATTTATATGTATGTACATATTTGTCTTTGGTAGTTTCAAAGAAGTGTGTTCTGCAAAATTAGAGAAAGATCAGAGAAATAAAGTTCCAGATTAAATAATCTGTGAAAGACTGGTGTCTTCAAAGTGTCTCTCTTGCTGGACAACTTTAACAAGGGGGAAAGAGAGAGGTGTCATCTTCTGGTATGTGATGCCTCCTGCTTCCCACTTCTTGCTAAAGATTGCTTTGGCTATTCTGTGTCTCTTATTTTTCCAAATGAATTTCATGATTGCTTTTTCTATTTCTCTAAGGAATGATGTTGGGATTTTAATTGGAATCACATTGAATCTGTATAGTGCTTTTGGTAGTATGGCCATTTTGACAATATTAATTTTGCCTATCCAAGAGCATGGGAGATCTTTCCATCTTCTAAAGTCTTCTTTGATCAACAAATATAAGAAAAAATGTTCAACATCTCTAGTAATTAGAAAAATGCAAATCAAAACTAAGATTTCATCTCACACCTGTCAGAATGGCAGTTATCACAAATATAGACAACAATAAATGGTGGGAGGATGTGGGGGGGAAAAGATACACTCATACATTGCTGGTGGGACTGCAAATTGGTACAACCAGTCTGGAAAGCATTATGAAGATTTCTTAGAAAACTTGGAATGGAACCACCATTTGATCCAGCTATCCCGCTCCTTGGTTGATGCCCAAAGGACTTAAAATCAGCATACTATAGTGATGCAGCCACATCAATGTTTATAGCAGCTCAATTCACAATAGCTAAACTGTGAAACCAACCTGGATGCCCTTCAACAGATGAATGGATAAAAAAACTGTGATATATATACATATACATACACACACAATGGAATATTACTCAGCATTAAAAGAGAATAAAGTTACGGCTTTTGCAGGTAAATGGATGGAGTTGTATAATAACATGCTAAGCAAAGTAAGCCAATCCCAAAAAACAAATAACAAATCCACTTTGCCTGATAAGTGGATGCTAATCCATAACGGGTAGAGGGGAGGCATGGGAAAAATGGAAGAACTTTGACTGGACAAAGGGGAGGGAGGGTGAAGAGGGTGCATGGGGGCAGGGAAGATGATGGAATGAGATAGACATCATTACCCTAGTTACATGTATGACTGCACATATGTGTGAGGCTATATCATGTACAACCATAGACATGTAAAGTTGTGTTGCAATTGTGTACAATGAATCAAAATGCATTCTACTGCCATATATATATACCTAATTAAAATAAATTAATTAATAAAATAATTAATTAAATAAAAACAACAACAAAAAACTAAATGCCAAAAAAAAAAAAAAAAAAAAAAAGATCTCATATTGTAAGTCTCTATGGCCAGACCCATATGCCAGGAGGGAGCTAGACCTCATGGTCCACAGCATCTGTCCTGCTCTGGTTTGCCACAGAATGCTCATTTCCCTCCCTGTTCCTTCTCTGGCTCTTGGGGGACTTGGGGGCAGGTGGAGGCCTCAAGACTCAGACCCAACTCCACCCCTACCACAGGGTTACCCCAAATCAGCTCTGTAGTGAGTACCTGCCCCTATGTATGTTAACATAACAAATGATGTACAAAGTTCCACAATGAAAAAACAACTTACTTATCATTGTTTGCCCAGCATGCGGCTTGTGTGTTAGACCAGGGACACTGTCTTCCCACAGAATGCTCAACCACATCCCTCAACACTTACTGGGAGACGCTGGTCCTGGTCTCACTTGTTTTTCCTGAAATCACTCAAACTAACCAGCATTCAATGCCCCCATTTCTTTATTGATGGCATTCTATAACCAGTATTTCTTTTGCAACTAAATGCAGTATTATAGGTATAGCAATGTAACAAAGAATTTGGGCTTCCTTTTGGGTCAGCAAAAGCCTGAGTTTCATCTTAGCTTAGCTATTTTTTTTTTTTTTGGTAATGTTGGGCAAACTATGTAACCTTTATACATCTTGATTTCCTTATTTGCAAAATAAAGCAATGAGTCCCACCTTTCAAGGCTGTGTGAAAGTAAAATGTGATTAGGAATCTCAGAGTGTCTGTCACAGTGCCCAGAGCAACCCACAGAATCAACTGCAGTTTTGTTATTTCTCATTCAACATCTATAAATATATGGAAGAAAAATGACGCATCCTCAAGTGGTTGTCAAATTAATAATTTTTCTTTCCTTTTAATAGGATAACTTCACTTGCATATTTACCGTGTGTCTTGGTTTTAGGAAGGTGTTTCGTGAGTATCACAAATTATGGTAGAGAAAAAATGGAGAGATATTTGTTGGATAATTGTAGAATTAAGGAGATTCACTTCTAGCTTAAAAATACTTTACAAAGAGTGGACTGATGAGCAGTTCCTAGTGATGTGCCATAAGGCTTTCTATCGGTTCCCATTTGGTTTGACATTCTTACCAACAATTTGAATAAATAGACATAAGATATATTTATCAAACCTGAATATGAAAAAAAATTGGGATTGATAGCTTATTCAACACATAGCTGAATTAAAACTCAAAATTATTTTGATAGACTTCAATGTCCCAAAATTAAAATTTAACAGACTTAAATTTATTTATAAAGGAAGAAGATTTCAGTCTGGCTTAGGAAGGAATTTTAAAGACCTCATCACATTGAGCTTCTTGAAATAGAAGAAAGTCTGTCTGAAAGTTTTTAGCAAAATCTGGGTAAGAAGCACAAGGGAGAGAGGGAAGCCTGCATTTAATGAGTGATGTGAACACAGAGCCTTATCTCCCAAACTGTCACAATGCCTGGGAAAGCCTGCCTGCCCTCCAAATCCCTGGGACCTTTGGACATCTTCAAGGGGCTGAGCCTGCATGACTTCTCTGTTCAGTTCTCCTGGTTTGCACAGTCTTTGCACAGCACGAATCACACTTTACCATTTACTGAGAGCCTATCCTGTGCTTAGTGATTTTATATACATTATCTTAAGTGTTCCAATAACCACGTGAAATTGATATCATTATCTGATTTTATAGATGAAGAAATATGAAGCTGAAATCAATTTATATCGCTTACTCACCCTGGGACCCACAGTGAGAAAGTGACAGAAGTTGGACTCATACCCAGACAGCACAATAGAACCACCCTCTTCCCACTAACTCACAGTGCTTCTCTGTCATCTCTCATACAGTTTAAAAAAATTTTTTTTTTAGTTGTAGATGGACACAATACCTTTATTTTATTGATTTATTTACTTTTATGTGGTGCTGAGGATTGAACCTAGTGTCTCACACATGCTAGGCAAGTGCTCTACCACTGAGCTACACCTCCAGCTCCTCACATGGTTTAAATAAATAATTGATAATACCAATTAGCATTGTTCATTAATTAAATATTTACTGAGCATCTATTATATAGCTGGCACAATGCAAGAAACCAGACATAAATCCATGAACAAAGTAGAAAAATTTCTAGTCTAAGGAGATTGAGAAAAAAAAGCGCAAGTGCAGACTTTTGAGCTAAGATATGATCAAGAGAAGTCAGCCCCCGTGGTACGACCTGGGGAAGAAGGTCTTAGGCAGAGGGAACAATAAGTACAGAAGTGGTGTGGAGAAAACTAGCTCAGCATGTTCAGGAAACAGAATGAAGATCTGTGTGGCTGGAACACAGCCAGAGAGATGGGTGAGCAGCATGAAGTCAGATAGGTAGGAGAAGCAGGCGGGAGCAAATACGCAAGGTCTTGAGCCACCACGGAGGCTCAGCAAAGGGGGTGATTTTCATAAGAGATCACTCACGCTGATCCATTATGGGGGGGCCTGGGAAAAATGGAAGAACTTTGGATTGAGCTGAGGGGAGTGAAAGGAGGAGAGGGGGCAAGGGAGTAGGAAAAATGGTGGAATGGGATGGACATTATTACCCTAGGTACACGTATGATTGCACAAATGCTGTGACTCTACATCATGTATAACCAGAGAAATGAAATGTTGTGCTCCATTGGTGTACAATGAATCAAAATGCATTCTGCTGTCATGTATAACTAATTAGAACAAATGAAAAATAAAAAATAAAAGAGAGACCATTCTGGCTGCAGGCAGAGAATGGATCATACACATGCCTGTGGAAGGCTGGCTAGCAGGTGGTGGCAGGTGAAATGTCAAAGATGGATCCAACTCAGGATGTATCATCAAGCTAATGAGACTTGCTGATGGTAAAGATGGTTGGGAGTTTGAGAAAAGCCCAAGGATGATCCCTAGGTTGTAGACTTAAGTACCTGGAAAGACATGGAGATTTTGGCTAAGGTGGGCAGGATGGTTGAATTGGATGAGCAGGGAAAACACTGGGTGCTATGTCAACTGGAGAACAGAATTCTAGCTATGTTTGAGATGCTTTTTAGACATTATTAAACCTTAACTTTGTGGAGGCAAGGGCTTTGCCTGTCTTGTTCTTTTTCTGTACCATACTGCACATTTAGTACTTAAGCCTTTAGTACATAAGTTGTTAATGGGGTAAAAAAAAACAAAAAACAAACACTCAGGGGAAATACTGAGAAGGCAACTGGATTTATGCATGTTTAAGTCTTTTGGGAGATACAGATCCTTGGCAAAATGTAAATACATTCCTCCTTGGTTCTTACATGTGCAGACAGTGGCTTTTCAAAGAGCTGAATTCAACATCCTAATAGGGTTAGCTACTGCAGTCTTGGAAAGAGGCTCCAAAACTCCAGTATCTGACTGAAGTTTACCCAGTCTTTCCCATGGTGTTCAGGGTCATTTAAGTGACCTGATGGCCCAGGAGATGGGGCTTGGGGAGCTGCTATACTGTTTCTCTGAGTCATGTTTAGCATTTCTGATAATAATAATGATGATCATAGTAGTAATAATATCGTTCACATATGTCAAAATCCTTATGTATTTCCCAATTTCCACTGGATCCATTCTTATTCTGACCAGTCTCAGGATTGCAATGTTAACTTGATGAGTGCTTTAAACAGAATAAAATGTGCTTCCAATAAATCCTCCCCATTTCAAGAACCAGTCTCTTAATTCCAAGGCAGTGCTACATTTTTAACTTCAGAAAGGGACTGCAAGGGCTGAAGTCAAAAAGGAAGTCAACAGCATCACACAGGTTGAATTCCTCAAGAATTCCGGGACTCTGGTGTGGAGTCTTGCTGTGAAGAAAATGATTTCATTCAGGGTAAGAGAACCAAGTTCGGGCAGAAGACCCTTCAGCTCTTGGATCTGGAAGTTAGAATATCTGACTGAAATCCTCACTCGGAAACCATAGATTATTACTTCATCTCTCTGTGCCTCAACCACCTGTTAAGTGGTGGTTGGTGATTATCATCATAGCAAAATTATAATGGAATTTGATAGCATTGGTTATTTTGAAAATGCAGCTATTTTAGTTTCTTTTTCTGTGACTAACATTGAACCCTCACTGTGCCTTTGGTCTCTGCTAAGTGCTTTAAATGTCATGTCTCTGACTACTCATATAAAATGTCTGAGGTAGGCACTATTATTACTCTCATGTAAAGATGAGAGATTAGGAAACTGGCACCAGGTTAGACGGCTGGGAAAGGGGATTAGTACCCTGTATGATGAGGTGCCATCGTGCTTCTCTTATTTCTCACCTGCCATTTGCTGAGCGTTATTGTAAATGAGGGGAGTCCAGGGGTGCAGAGTGCCAAGAACCATGAAACATGATTTACTGTCAATCAGCTTCAACTAAGCTTGCTCTTCAAATGCTTCACTGCAAGACTGAGCCTCTGTGGAGTAACTGCATACTGGATTTTCTTTTTCTTTCTTTCTTTTTTTTTTTGAGATGGGGAACAAGGTCTTCCTATGTTGCCCAGGCTGGTCTCAAATTCCTGGACTCAAGAGATGCTCCTGCTTCAGTCTCCCCAGTGCTGGGACTAGAGGCATGTGCCACCACTCCTGGCCAAGCCTACTGGGTTTTCTAGTGTAGAAACTCTGGAGTGAAATGTCTGTTAACCTAGGCATATGCAGTGAAGTGGTCTAGGGAAAAGATGCAACGTCTGCTCTCAGAGGTGCACCTCTGGGGACACAAGCTTTTGTGAAGGAGAAATGAGGTCTTCCAGGATGAGATGAGATTTCCCTTCCCCTGGGGCCTTTTTAGCACTTTACCCCATGAGCTCCTGTTGGAGGAAGAAAGTCTAAACAGCTGCCCTAACAGATGATTTGCTTGGCTGTCTGCTTTTATAAAAAGGAAAGAAAGCTTTGATAGGAAACTCTTCTTAACACAGTTCAATATACAAATTCAGAACTAATATTTTTTCCAAAACATTTCAAGTGAAGGAACGTATTTGGACATGAGGACACTGCCCCTGTCCAGACCACGATCATATGCTCTGCTTTCTGCCTTCTGTGCAGAAATGGTCTTTCCTGAGTAATGACCAGGCAGACTCCTAGATGCTGCAATGTGCCAAACTGGTCATCATCAATTGGGAAGTATATACAGGAGGGATTCTGGCGGGAAGGACCCAGTTTAAATGGCTTTTCTCTGGCCAGATGATTTACTTATTCTTACTGTTCTTTCCCAGGGAGCTAAGCTTCATCCTGGCATTCTTTATGGATGGAGTGGCCTTTAAACTGCTGAACCGACATCTGGTGAAACCTACCAGATGGCAGGAACCAGCAACAAGTGAGCGTGGCTTTGGGCTGCCTGCGTCTGTGAGGCCGGCGGAAGTAGCTTGATTAATGTTCCCGCCAACTGCCCATAACGGGGTGGGGAATGACCAGTAGGACCCAGAGCCATAGGCCCACAGAGGCTGCTGGGGTTCCCATGTTGCTGTGGGTGGACCTCAATCTCAGGCTCACGACCTGCCCTTGCACCAGCTGGTCTGAAAGAGGAGCCTACACAAATGGTTTTGCCAAGAACCACTTGACTGTCCTCTCAAGGCATAGGAAAAAGTGAACTTGCTAATGGCCTCTTGAAGCTGAAAAAAAGTCAACTATCTGTAACTTAGAAGAGTACCTGGCAGTGTTGTAGGCCGTGACAGGTGATGGGGCCAAAGAGTCACTTTGGTGACAGATCCTAAGGACCAGCTGTAGATGCAGACAATGAAAAGTTCCAACCCCCAAGATCCTAAGGCAGTCACAACACAACAAGGGAAGAGGCTATGTGAAGGGGGCACGAGGCTTGAAGACTGGAGACTCGGAACTGTGGCCCCCGAATCCTCTCCTTGAGGCGAGCAACCGAGGGGGTGAACTTCAGTCTCTAACTGCCTCTTATCTCTTCTCGGTTGCCTGTGAGCTCTTTGGTCAAGAAGACACAGGAAAAAATAAATGCCTCTCTGTTTCTTCTAGAAAAGAGAAATGGCTCTGCAATTTATTGTCAGAGGAATTTTTTAAAAGTAAGATCAAAAGGAGGGCGGGCTAGAGGTAGAGACTGGATAGAGGAAGGAAAAGGAGGCGGGAAAGAACAAGATGCTTTGAGACTGTCAAAGCAAGATACTTCGTGGGTGGGCAGAAGAGAGGTTGCTCATCCAGAGGCAGAGAGAACACTGGCTCCTTGGAGCCTCGGGTCAAGAATACAGCTAGAGAGAGATGGGTCCAGGTTAAGAGGGTTCAGGAAGACTGGTCTCCCACACCAAGCAACCCAGGACTGGGCCTGCCCTCAGCACAGATTTTGACTCCCACCTGCTTGAGAACTGCCCCCTCCCATGGGTCTCTGTTTATTTTCAAGGAGAAAGAGAGACCACCTGTAAGAAGCTTCTCTAATGCATACTGCAGTCTTGGAAGGCAGGAGAAGGGGACAGAGAGAAACACTGCTTCCAAGCCACCGTCCAAACTGATTTTTAATGATTTCTTTCCTGGCCTTCCTTAATGTCAGCTAAACTTTTTCAATTATTTCATGGTCATACCTTGAACTGCATTTTAGCCATAATTTTCTAAGAATAAACATTTTACAACCTGCCCCCAAAGCATCAGGAATTCTCTTCCTATTCCCCTCCTTACAGTTAAGTGGTCCTGTGAAGAGGTGGTAGAATGTGGGATACTCCCAGTTCAGGATCGTGTTCTGCTGAAAAGCAAGGGCAAGCTGCCTCCCTAAGCCACCAGTCTTGCTCATGACAAAAATTGGTCGTCTTCCTCTCTCAGTGTCCCCCTTCCCCTTGACCTTCCCGGGGATCCTTCCCACCTCTCAAGGCCCAGAGCTCAGCAGGAGTTCTGATCACCCACCTCCACGCCTCCGCTGCACTGTCTGTGCCACTCACAACTGCCCGACTTTCTGCCTTTTTTGGTAGCTATTTGTGTCCGCGCCTGGTAGCTCCTGGCAGCCGCAGACTGTTATTTACTTTCCTGAGAGAACATCCACCACGTTGCTCTCCTTCTAAAAAGTGCAGAATAAACGGGAGCAGAATGACTGAAGGCACGGACAAATGCACACAGGTCTCCCCCGCGTGTCCAGCACTCCTGCTCCAGGGTTGATGTTCTCTATAACATTCCAAGGACTAGACATTGTCCCTCCCTTTGAAGAAAGTGCCTTTATTTTGTTTATCCAACTTAATGGACCAGTTGTGGGCTGATGATGTTATCAAGTTCCATTAAATATTTTTAATTTCTTAATTAAAAAAATGTTTGATGCACCAATGAGAAAAAAGAAAAGGTTACAACCTAGTAGGTGCACAATAAATATGCCTCAAGTGAGTGAATAAATGAATGAGGGAGGGATGGCAGAAGTCTAGGTAGTAGGAAATTGGATAGAAAGAGAAACAAAGAGGAGCAGGACATGAGAGACTGCATAGGGGATTTAGGAAAAAGTAGAAAGAGAACACAGAAAAGGACACCCAAGTCTAATTAAATTCTACGTCTACAATTCTAGTTTTATTACAAACTTAAACTTGATCAGTTAACAAGTAGAGAGGCTGTTGGGTAAGAAAAGATAGACTGTAGAAGACAGATCTGGATTTTGATAACCACACAGCTACTTGTGACCTGGGACAAGTAACTCGACCTCTCTGAGCTCATTACTTTATTTTAAAACTTTTTATTTTGAAGTAATTTTAGATTTTCAGAAAGTGTGCAAAAATAGCACACACAAATACACAAATAGTTCCTGTATACTTTTCACCCAGTTTCTCTTAATGTTAAAATCGATCACAAGTATAATACAAGTATGAAAACCAGGAAATCAGAGCTGGGCCTGTAGTTCAGTGGCAGAGCACTTGGTGAGCATGCATGAGGCACTGGGTTCAATCCTCAGCACCACATAAAAATAAATAAAATAAAGACATGCTGTCCATTTAAAACTACAAAAAATAAAAATAAAAACATTTAAAAAACAGGAAATCAACATTGATATAGTAATACTAGCTAAACTACAAGCCTTCATAGGGTATTACCAGTTTTTCCATTCATGTCTTCTTTCTAGTCCAGGATCAATAGGATTCTACAACACATTAAGTAGTCATAACTTTTGTTCTCCTCTGGTTTTGACAGTCCCTTGTATTTTTCTTATCTTTTATTACCTTGCCACTTTTTTAAAAAGAGTTGAATGTCCCTCCACTTGGGATAGCCTGATGCTTTCTCATGATTTGATTAAGGTAAGCACTTGTAACAAGAATGCCATGAGAGGGTGTCTCACCACTCTTAGCGCATCTTATCAGGGGGCTCAGATGATTTTTACTGGCACGTTGACTTTGACCCCTTGGTTGAGGTGGTGTCTGCTGCTGGTTTTCTCCACTGTACTATTTTCCCTTTGTAATTAATAAGTATCTGGTAGAGAGATGCTTTGAAACCATGCAAATATCCTGTCTCTCATCAAATTTATTTTCACCCAATAATTTTAGAGTTCATCAGTGGTTCTTGCCTGCAATAATTGTTACTGTCATGTTTTAATGATGATTTCCTGTTTCCCCCTTCATCCTCCATGTATTAATTGGAATTCTTATCTATAGTAGGACCTATGCCCCCTGCCACATGCCACACTGATTGATTGATTTGATATTTATTTATATCAGTATGTACTCAGAAATATTTATTTTACTCTATGGGTCAGAATCCAACACTATCGTTATTTATCTACAAGACAAAGATAAAGTCAACTGTCATAGGAGGAAATGAGATTAGAAAATGTGAAAATGTCCAGTCCAGAGAAACCATCTACTAAATAGATGCATGCTCCTTTCTTTTCCCTTCTTTCCAGTGTGGAAAGCCATGATAATTTGGAAGCAAGACCATTCTAAAGAGGTGAAAATCTGAATTTAAAAATTCTCTATTAATGTAATACAGATTTTATACCTTAATATAGAAACAATTTTTTTCTTTTTTAAATTGGTGCATTATAATTATACATAATAGTGGGGATTCATTATGCCATATTTATACAGTCACATAACATAATTTGATCAATCTCATTTCCTAGTACCATCCCTTTCCTCCTCCCTCCCCTAATTGGCTTGCTCTACTCCTACTGATCTCTCTTATATTATTGTCATTGCAATTTTAATTAGTTACACACACACACACACACACACACACACACACACACGAATTTAGCTATCTCAGTGTTGTCTTGTGGAGATCGTTTGGGTTTGGACTATGATGACTTAAGACTGATTTTTAATCAGTATCCCCACAATTTGTATGAAAATAGATCCTTGAGAATACTTGAAAACAGTCTGTTCTTTTAAGTAGTTTAAGTGTTTTCCCAGAAATCTTGTTTACGTTCCGAAGTTGCTTAGCTAAACTATTTTCAGAGAGAGTCCAAAGCGTGCCCCAACCCAGCTGTGGCTCAGATCATCACCAGCACTGAATTAGTGAAATCACTGATTCATCTTTGATTCCCAAGGTTATGGCAGTGAATGGAAGAAAGCCAAGTTTACTTTAAAATTAGATTTTAAAAGTTCTGGCAATTTGCTTTTAAGTTCAGGTCAATTTGAGGAAAAAAAAAAAAAAAAGACAAGAATAGGGTCCTAAAGTTGTGAGAGTAGATCTGGAAGTTTAAAATAATTCACAAAATGCAGTAAAATACACCAATAAAATCTCTCCATTTACGGGAACTTTCATTTTCCACTCCATTTTTATCGGTAAGGAAAGTCGAGAATGTCAGGAGATTCGTTTTAAAAAACAACTCTGGGGCAGTACTGTTTGCTGGCGCTCTGTGCACTCTCAGAATTCTGTCTAATACCCTATTGGGGTGGGGCCTGATGCAGGTGAGAGGCAAGGTACTGCAGTGGTTCAAAACCCAGGCTCTGGGGCCTGATTATTAGGGTTTGAAACTCACAACTGCCACTCACCACCTGTGTAACCTTGAGCAAAAAAACTGTCTCTCACACCTCAGTTTCCCCAGTGGTACTGTGGGGCTCACGACAATGTCTGTCATCCAAGGTTGCTGTGAGGCGCTAGTAAGTGGTCCACGTACAGTGGCTGGTATTACAGCAGGAGATGGGTACCAGCTTCTCCTGGGGATGACAAGTGTCTTTTTGAGGAACACGGCTGGTCTCTCTAGACATGGAACTGATTGTTGGGCTCAGTCTCTCACACTTTCTGCATCCACTGGGCCTACCATTGCCACTGACATTTAAACACCAGAGTCTTCACTAGCAAGCTCTGGAGGCTGTAAAATGACTACAAAGTAACAAAGGTTGATGGATCCTAATTAGAATAAGTTATAGTCCACGTATATATAATATTTCAAAATACACTCCACTGTCATGAACATCTAAAAAGAACAACAACAGGATCCTCTGTTGTTGCTGGTTGTCCTTGCAGCATTAGGTAGAATTTACTGACTGACTAAAGTAAGATACTACTCTGTCTGTGGAATCCAACCAATCAATAACCAATAATACCCAGATTAAAATTCTGTGATTTAATATTCAAGTCAAAACACATTAAGTTTAAAACAAAATACAGAATAGAAAATTCAGTCTATGGCTACACTATGGACAGACAGAGTCCTTTAAGCCTCAAATTGTAGTATGCCCAGCCTCCAGTATGCATGGACACCCACTTGTCCTCCCCATCCCTCCTCCTTGCTCCAGGGCCACAGGGATGCCAGCCATTGACTCTTTCCTCTCTGGGAATCCCTAAAGCCCATAGAGATGCTCCATCTCAAAAGTTCCCAGACACCAGTCACATCTGTCCTCTTTAGGACTGACTTTTGGCTTGGTCTCAGAGGTTGTGGAATGAGTGACTTTTGGGGCTGAGAATTTTCATGGGCTGCAGAGAGAGGAGTGGGGCAAATTTCCCATAGTTTCCCATGTGTGGAACCCCAGTTGTGTTGGTTTTTAAGTTTCTGCGAGGGGTCCTGACAGTGGGAAAGGGGGGTGGGCTAGACAGGTGTGGCCAGGGATCCTGTTGTTGAAAATCAAAATTGAGACACCAGTCTTAAAACCTTGGGTGGGACTGGGCAGAGTGGTGTCTAGGGGTTGAAAAATCTGGTTGTCCAAAGGGAGAAGAATTGGCGCCCTCAACGGTGACAGGGAATGGAGATATGAGATCAATCAGACACGAGGGCAGGCAGAGTGCAGCAAAGGGAGGAAGATAGTGTGGTCACCTCACTGCCCGGAGAAAAGCAGCAGCCCCCATGGAAGTGGTGGGAGGCAGTGGGAATCAGAGAAGAGATACACTTAAAAACAGCCCAGAGTGGCTCCTTACCTCATTGAATCGCATCACAAGGTCCTCGAGGGCATTGTGCTCTCCATTCTGAGAGGTGAGAATCGATGCCGAGATGGACGCTTTGAGGCAGGGCAAGGACCTCTGGCATTCCGGCGTGCCCAAGTCCCGGGTTAAGAAGCAAAGGTAGTCCACTGGCAGGACCTTTCGGTAAATATTCTGCTCCTGCTCTGTCAGGATGCTGGCGACTTCCTCTGGGAATTGGATGAGGGGTTGCAGATCGATCAGTTCCTTGCTGATTCCAGCTGAACTTGAAGGGAAGGCGTTGGAATTGGCCATAGAGGTACCTGGTTGGCGTTCTGAAATAAAGTGATAGAAGTCACGGTTACACGAGGGATGGTATCCCTGACAACAGACACTTGCTTGAGAGCCATTCAAAACCTTGCAGGTTTTTTAGCCAAATCCTTGATGGGTGAACTATCCTGCTTATCTGGAGACCTTTCTGATATTTGTCCTGCTGTCCTCCCACCTCCATAAAGTGGGGATAGGGCATAGTTTTCCATTTTTAGAAACACTATTAATCTGGCTTATCATTCTTCAGCCAGTTCACTATAACACTCTATAGAGTACCATTTGCTTCTTTATCTTCCTTTGCTAAGGGAAAAGAAGTGAGGGTAGGTGAGGGTACAGACAATTAAAATGGAAATGGAAGGAAAGTCATATATGTAATGTGCTTATTTCATGTAAGCATTAGGTGACCTGGGGACCTGGGGACCTGGGGACCTGGGGACCCCTCTGAACACAAGGTTTAAAACTTCAAGGTATATTCTGCCAACTGTATAACTTCAGAAATTTTGATTTCACTGAGGTCCATTTGGGAGTTTGCAAGAGTAGCACTACCTATAAAAGTAAAGAAGGAATGAGTAATAAAATGTATTTAAATAAATCAGTCTTATTCCCTGGTCTACAACTGGAAGGGAGAAGGTGGCAGAAAGAAGCAGAAGAGAAAGTGGCAGGTACATTAGATAGAAGTACCAAAGGTAGGAATTCCTAGGCTCAAAACGATTCTCTTAGTCATACATGCTTTCTTTTTATTTTGACACTATCCCAGTCTGCCTCTTTATTCCCGCCTATATCACGTTCACTTATTCACTAATTCATCTACTTAACCATCCATCCATTCATTCATTCAACAAACTTGGAAAAATCTATGATGCACCCTAGAACAGAGTTTCCCCAAGTACAATCTTCAGAAGACTGGTACTTGGAAGAAAAAACATTTTTGTAGTCATGAAAGTCAGGGATTCATGTCACAGATTCATATCACACATCTCTTCCTGGAGAAATATGAGGCACACTGGTGCACTGTCACGGGCTCTCATGGGCCCTGTAGCAAAGAACTCATTTACAGCAGCTTAACCTGGTGCTCCCCAGAGCCACGATGCATATAGTACCTACGACATCATTCTGTGTGGTCAGTGTCCTTGAAACCTCTTCAGGAAATATCGCCCTAGAGTCCAAACTGCCCTCCTTCTCCAAACAAAGCAAGCCTTTCCTTCTCTGCAGGCCTTCCTGGGGGTCTCCTGCACATGTTATTTGCCCCAAATCTTTCCTACATCCCTTCCTTTTCTTACAAAACCCTTAACTGCCCCTTGCTAAAATAAAGTCCATCTTTCTTCTGACAACACTGCTACTGGCCACCTACCTGCCATCAGAACTGGATTCTGGGTAACAGTGATGTCCACAGAAGGACTTCCTTGACTTCAGCTCTCCTCAGTATTCCAGGGTTCGTTTTCTCTCTCCATTGCAGAAATGTTTGGAAGTATCACTCCAAATGTTTGTCTGTCTGTCTGTCTCTCAATCTCTGTCTCTGTCTGTGTCTCTCTCTCTCTCTCTGAATTACTGAGCTCTGAAGTCCTTCTTTCCCCCCCCCAATTTCCAAAACAAAGCAACCACTATGCTGACAGGACACCTGTGCTGATGTTCTGGGTTCTGATATTTTCCCCTCAACTCATCCTTTCCTAAGCAGCCTAACAGCCTTTGAAACTCTGCACAGGAAGTTCTTGATAGTATTTGCTACTTGATTAAATGAGCTGCTCCCCCTTTTGAGGAATGCTTTCAGGCCAGTAGCAAAAAAAAAAAAAAAAAAAAAAAAAGCGCAAACTCGTTAAGTTTCAGTGACATTGCTCTCTACTGATGCAAGTTGGACTTGTAAACATGTTTCAGGCAAAACTTGCTGTTTTGTCTTCCCTATAAAATTTGTAGTGTACAAACAAACATTCTCTTTGATTGTGCAAAGCAAACAAGTGAATAAGGAATGTATTCTAAGCATTTTGTCCACATTTTGGACCAAACTAACAAAAATCTACTGCAGCAAAAAGTGGGAACTACCAAAATATATTGGGTTTTCTCTAAGCTCAGATTCCAAAAATGTAAAATAAGGCAAATGCCCCAATCCAGCCAACTTGGCTTCACTCTCCAATTTTCTAAATAGTTTAGAAAGTGACTAGCTTTCCTGAAAATTGCATCAGAATGTGGCCCAATGACAGAGGCAGGTTGCAGTTTCTGGACACTGATAATTTATGTACAATGGAATTATCTACATATTGGAACGCTTCTCAGAAGTAATCAGGTCCAAGACACGATTTCAAAATATAGTACTTTACAGAGGAAATAAAGATAACTCCCAAATCTTATGAAACAGTCACTTACTTATCTAATATATTAGAGAAGAGATAATGCAATAAAATATAGAATATTAAGATGATGTATTGCAAGTAGCAATACATCTTGAGATATGAATCACATGCTGTTACAATGAATGACAAATTCAGTGACTGGTGAGAAATAGTAACAAAAGAGAGCTAAAAAAAAAAAACTGAATAAAAGAAGAAAAAAGAAGCCTGGTTAGTGTAACTTTAATAAATCTGGTGACCCCATGTATCTCAGTATAAGCACGCCAGTTACACTCAAAGGAAACACAAATTAGAGCTAGAGACCTTGAAACACATGCAGGCCTTTAATGTAGATTTCCTTAAAGCAGGATTATGCAGGGCTTTTATACCATGCACCATAGAGAAAAGTCCCAGAAATATTCTCAGAACATAATTTTCTGTCTGTCAAGTTCCGCACGTTTAGCAGCTATCTTGTCCCACTTATTTCCTTGCTGGGCTCTCCTTCTTCCTCTTCACATGCCACAGAGCCATGGTGCTCAGCTGTGTGTCACCTCCCCACCTCCCTATCTACAACACAGGACACCTGATGATGGATTAAAGACTCTGTGACACCTCACCCTTCCTCCATGTGTATAGCAATGTTCCTAGAGCCCACGATTATGTAGTTCCCTTGTGAAAGCATTTTTAGAAAATTTCTGCTAAATAAAATTTTCGCCTCATTGACAGTCAGTGCTCTCAGCCCCTTGGTCTTCTGTTAAGAGTCACTCTATAGCAGAATAGGGCTATCTTTTCAGGTATTGTCACAGTCTTGACCTGTATATAATGAGACAAAGTGATTCCATTTTCCTGCTTAAATAAAAGCTTCCTGTGCTAAGTGCTTTCTATGGATGGATGAATTCAGGACATAGTATTAGCCATGTTTTATTCATGAGAGAACTACCCTTCACATAAGGTCCTTGAAGTAGTAAGTTAGAGAGCTGGTGCCTGAGCAGGGTCTTTTTGACTCCAGAACTCATGTTCCTGGTCACTCAGCATATTGTCACACTGGCAGTCTGTAGATACAGCTCAAGAGATTTTTGTGTAAATAGGTTCCTTATCCTTTAAAGGGAGATCTGGTAAATGACCTCAAAGGTACTCACAGGGTTGACAGCTCTGTTTCTCGATCAGCATGGAACCAACGTCACTTGAATCACGTTACAACTACGTGACACTATAGTATGCAGAAATTCAGATGAGCCCTCTGCCACCCTTTCTGAGAGTTTATAAAAATGTCCCCATGCTATAAACCTGTATTTTCCAAAGTGCATTGCACTGTATTCATACAAAACACGGTTCCTTTGTTAGTAATTTAGGGGAAATATTGAGTTAAATGAAGCTAAACAGATTCTCTCCGCCCCCCTCTTTTTTTTTAACTGCAGGGTTTCTCAAAACCCTTAATAATTCCCATGGGGGAAACATAGTGTGACATAGCCCTCCTCAACCTTGCCATCTGTCTCTGTGTCTTTTACATGGAAATCACAGTCTCTGAAAAGTGTTCTCATCACACTCCACAATTCTCAATGGGAGAAATGGAGCCTAAGGGGTTGGTGATTTCAAGAGCTTAGTTTGCCCCATTGCTGGAATCCTGTGTAAGGGTCCAAGGAGGAGAGGGACGGTGGCTTATTTAGGAAATTGCAAGTTGCTCCCTATGGCTGAAGCTTATACTAAGAGAGGCAGGTACTGCTCGAGAAAACACGGAAGGAAGCCTCATTTTCCAGAAGGATCTAGAGAATGAGTGAGTCTCCTGAAGGAACAAAGGCGAACAGGAGTGGTGGGAAGAACTAAACACAGATGCATCCTAGACTTCTGGGTCTTCCATGGATGTTGGCATCCCAAAAGGATAGGAAGTCCACACCAAGTTTTCCTTTGAAGAGTGCTGCTCTGAGAAGATGAAGCATCCCCCAGAGCTCTCCTACCAGACCATAGAGTCCTCTTCTCCACCCTTGTTCTCTGGTGATCAGCTCAGCAGCCATTGACCTTGTTTATTAGCTGTCATTCCCAGGGGTTGTACACAAATTGCACAACCCAGAAATACCCAGGTATTGATTAGTGCTTTTCCTATACTTGTTCATCTAGTGCCTTTGGGGAACCTTCTACCCTTCAGGCTTAGCACTTATGAAAACAATGCTGATTCAGATCCTGATCCCATCCAAGAACCTTCAGCTTGGGCTAGAGTCCAGAAAAACCTTCTGCTTTGCATTATTTCTCCTTTTGCTTTTTGGTGCCCACCAAAAGTCAAAGCATTTGGGGTTTTTTGCTATGTCTCTCTTGGTGTTTCATACCCATGGGTTCCTGGGGAGGCTTGTTATTCTTAGTGGTGAGAGAAGAAGGACTTCAAAGAATGTGCTATGATAGGTAAGGAAGAGGAAACTGCCCACTTCCTTTATTTTCAGTCATTAGGTAGGGATCAAAACAGAATGACCTGGCACACAACCCACCCTGTATATACTCTCCTGTTTATAGATGAGGGGCAGCCCTCCCTTATACTGGCCAGCCACTGCCAAGGAACATGCGAGTAATAAAATGTCCAAACCTCCTCCTTTGAGTCTTCCAAGTTCTTTCTTTGGAAAACCATATGCTGGGGTTTTGCAGTCCTGGAGTTGAACAGTTTCATATGAACATCTAGAGTTTATAAAATAATCTCTCATATAATCTCTGCATAATGTGAAGGAGTAATTGCTCCTACCACAGGTAGGAATTGATGCTCTTATTTTTTTTTTATAAAGCTTCAATCAAGCTGTTATGTGGCTTGCCCAGGAATCCAGCTTGTGAGTGGTGAGTTCTGGAACTGGCAAAGGCTGAGAGAGAACCTGAAGATTCTGGCTCCTGGCCCAGTACTCCATGTTACCCTAAGCCAAGGCTGAGCTATCTTGGGCTTACTCAAGTATCCAGGGGCCAGCCTTAGTAGCAGCCAGTATATCTGAATGGGTTTAAGAAATGCTAAGGAGAGGGGCTGGGGTTGTAGTCCAGTGGTGGAGCACTTGCTTTGCATGTGTGAGGCCTTGGGTTCCATCCTCAACACCACACAAAAATAAATAAATAAATAAACAAACAAATAAAGGTATTGTGTCCATCTACAACTTAAAAAAAAAAAGAGAGATTAAAAACAAAACAAAGAAATTCTAAGGAGAAATTAATCCATTCTTTTGAGTGCCTACTATGTGCCAATCTTTGTTTTAAGGCTACACTGATATTGGGATTTAGTGAATAATAAAATGATCCTTGTGCATATAGAACATCTAGGAGAAGACACACATAAACAATAAATCAAGTATATGAGGGGCTGGGGCTGGGGCTCAGCAGTAGAGCGCTTGCCTAGCACATGCGAGGCCCAGGGTTTGATCCTCAGCACCACATAAAAGTAAAATGAAGGTATTGTGTCCAGCTACAACTAAAACAAAAATATTTTTTTAAAAGTATACAAGTGATAATGCATGTTGGAAGGTGATAAAAGTATTATGATGAAAATCAGAAGAGGGTTTCAGAATGTGGGTGCGGAGGATGTTACACAACATACATGAACTTGAATGTTGGCAACTTCTGCAAGTTTTTTTTTTCTTGCAAAAGTGTTCAAAATTGAGCTGGGGTTGTGGCTCAGAGGTACTGCGCTCGCCTAGCATGCGTGAGGCACTGGGTTTGATCTCAGTGCCAAGTAAAAATAAAATAAAGATATTGTGTCCATCTACAAAATAAAATAAAAATATTTTTAAAAGTGTTCAAAACTTAACTCATCAGGATGCTCTTGGCTTGTCATCCTTTTCTAGTGTTTTAACAATAGCTATTCACCTAGCTCTTGCTCCTCACCATTAATTGGCCCTTGGAATTAAGTAACACATTTAATTCCCATGAGAAACCCAGGAAGATGAATGTGATTATTCCTACTCCATAGAGGTCAGAAATGTTAAGTAATTTACTTAAAGACACCCTGCTTCTATGAGATGAGGCTGGAATTTAAATCTCGATCTGACTACAACAAAATATCTGCCCTCTTTCATGCTTAGCATTTTAAGGGGTGTTCTGCAGAGGACACACAGTCCCCTGAATTTCTTGAAAAAATCTAGACAAAGTGAGGGAAATTAATCTGTACTAAAATTGAAAAAAAAAATCACAAGATGAGAAAAGCAAATTTAGAGCAGTGAGATACGATCGTACTGGGAGAAAAAACATTTTATAAATGCAGGTCTATGTTTGATATCTATTCAGTACACACGAAACTAGTAATAGTGTCTATACATTACATGGCTCTACTGCTTAACTTTTCATAACGCACATATAACAGTATTTTTAATTTTTTCAGCACTGTGGATGGAACCCAGAGGTGTACTACCACTGAGGTATATCCCCTGCCCTTTGTTACATTTTATTTTGAGTCAGTCTTACTAAGTTCCCTGGGATGGCCTCCAACTTTTATGTTTCATAGAATATAATTATATGATCTACAAAATAGAATCATAGAACATATAATTAATTTCTATAATTTTGCCTCAACCTCCCATGTAGCTGAGATTACAGGCATGTGCCACTGTGCCCAGTAATATCAGTATTTTAAAAAATAGATAAAGTGATATGTGAAAAATGGGAAGTTATACTCCAGTATGCATGATGTATCAAAATACATTCTATTGTCATGTATATAAGAAAATTAGAACAATAAATCAGAAAAAAAGTGACATGTGAAAAATTTACCCAGAGAACAAAACTTCAATCTTCCCATGTTCAAAAACTAGTCTAGCTGTTCCAGTTTTTTTCCTAATAAACTGCAATATTATTTTCCTTTAAAAATTTTTAATTTATTCTTTTTAGATATATATGATAGTAGAATGTATTTTCATGTACTATACATACATGGCATATAACTTATTCTAATTAGGATCCCATTCTTGTGGGTGAACATAATGTGGCGTTACACTGGTCATATATTCATAAATGGCAATATTGTTTTCAAAAGTCCTTCAAGTTACAATTAAGGAAGAAAGTAGGAAACTTTTATCTACTCTGTTTTCTTTTGAAAATAAATTAATTTTGGATGAACTTTATAGACACTTTTTTAAAGCATTGGATTCTCAAAAGCACATTTAATGGTGTACTTCCAATTACATAAAACAAGAGAGAAGGACATCGATTTCATTTTATAACAGGTTCAGAGTTGGTTTGAAAACACTATCTCAGGCAGAGCTGAAAATTGCTTCCAACAGGGAAGTAATGGGTTTGGAAAAAAGTTAGTCAATTGGTGATTTTTTTCTCATTACCCATTATTGGTTTTCCGAGTAACAGATCAATCTTGCAATGAATGTGTCTGGCTTGTTCTCAATCTTCCATGAAAAAGACAAATCAATATAGCGTATTATTTCTCAGTCAGTACTTAAAAAAGAAAAAAGCCAATATGTCTAGACTGAGAGTTAAGACATGCTCACCATCACACTGAGATCAGTGATGGAACCAGCACCACATCAGTCTGACACCAAGGCCCAGCACCCCTAAATCACCCTGCTACACGACTTGAAGGGTTTCTTCCCTTTGGTCTCCATGTAGGGCTGACAACCTGATATCTCTGAGTGGTGTGTGAATGAGGCAGGGCTGGGACTCAATGCTCAAGCTGGATGGGATGAATTTTCAACACTTCACAGTTTGGAAAACCATGCCTCTGAGAGGCCACCTTAGACAACTCAAGGTCCCTGACTCCCAGCCTGGGGCATTCCCTGTCCACTCCATGATCACTCTTCCTTAGCGTGGCTAGAATCTCAGATGCTGCAAACTCCTGGAGGAAGCTCTCTGAGAAGGAAACACTGAAAGTGTGTGAACTCCAGAGGCTGTGAGTGAGGTCCTGGGAGTCGTCCAGACTTGGGGTCGCAGCCCAGTGGGGTCACTGACTTGCTGTATGACCTTGAGCATGTTCTAAACAGCTCTGTCAGAGAGATGATGGGGGCATCAAAATGAGGAAGTGTACGCAAATGTTTGTTACCTATTCAGCTCTCCATAGTTAGCTGTTGATCATCAAAACTAATTCATCAACTGAAAGATGAAGAAGGAATTCTGGGTCTTTCATCTTAGAAATCTTGATGGCAAGACTTGAGTTATGCATGTATCAAACCATTTCAGGCAATGGAAACTTTTGCTTTTTTTTTTTTAACCTGCAATTTGCACCCTCTGGTGTGGTGCCCACCATAATAATAATAATAAAAAAAAATTTAACTCCCAAGAGACCAGAGTACAATCCATTAGTTTTTATATATCCAAGAGTTGTGTAACCATCACCACCATAGTCAATTTTAGAATATAGTCATCATCCCCAAAATGCATAAACTTGTACATGTTAGCTTTCACTTAACTCTCCCAATTCTGTCTCACATCAGCCTCTGACAACTACTAATATACTTTCTGTTCCTATGGCTTTGTTTAGATTGGACATTACATATAATGGAATCACAGAATATGTGGACTTTAGTGTCTGGCTTCTTTCACTTAGCATATTTTCAAGGTTTATCAAAGTGGTAACATGCTGCAGTACTTCATTTCTTTTTACAACTGAATAATTCCAATTTCACTCTGTGTATAAGTTTAGTTTATTCATCAGATGATGGACATATCAGTTGTTTACATTTTTGGCTATTATGAATAATGCCATTATGAACATTTAATTTCTATTGGGCTTATACCTGGTAATGGATTGCTGAATCATATGGTAACTCTGTATTTAGTGTTTTGAGGATGCTCAGTTTGTTTCCATAATGACTGCACTGATTTAACCTTCCACCAGGGATGTACATACAGGATCCAGTTTCTCACATCCTTGTCAACATTTTCTTCTTTCCTGTCCCGTCCCTCCCTCCCTCCTTCCCTTTCTTCCTTCTCTTTTTGATTATCCATTCTGGTAGGTTTAAAGTGTAACTTATTATATTTTTGATTTAACATTTTACTAATGACTAATAATATTGAATATCTTTTCATGTGATTATTAGTCATTTGTCTACATTCTTTATATATACTCAAGTCTTTTGCCCATTTTTGAATCTAGTTGTTTTTTTTACAGTTGGGTTTTAGTTCTGTATACATTCTAAGTGTTAATTTCTTACTATATGTAATTCACAGATATTTTCACCCATCCTGTTGTTGTCTTTTACTCTACTGATAAAGTCCTTTGGTACAAAACAGTTTTTAGTTTCAATGAAATCTAATCTGTCTATTCTTTGTTTTCTTGCTTATGAATTTTTGTATCATATCCAATAAGTTATCACCAAATCCAATGTTATGAAACTTTTCCTTGTTTTTTTTCTTCTAAGAGTTTTATTGTTTTATGTCCAATTTGTTTTATGAACCACTTTGAGTTAATTTTTGTATGTGTATGGTAAGGGTCCAACTTTATTCTGTTGCACGTGAATACCTAGATATTTCAGCATCATTTATCAAAAAGATTGTTCCCTCCCTGTTGAAGGGTCTTGGCATCCTTGTTGAAAATTACTAAACTCATATATACGAGGATTTATTTCTGGGCTTTCTATTCTATTCCATTGGTCTCTATGTCAGTCTTTGTGCCAGCACCACAATGTTTTGATTACTGTAAATCTGTAGTAAGTTCTGAAGTCAGAAATCTGCTTTAAGATTTTTTTCTGACTATTCTGGGTCCCTTGACATTCCATATGAATTTTAGGGCCATCTCATTAATTTCTGCAAAAGTAAAACCACAACAACAACAACAACAACAAAAAAAAAACCCACAACAACAACAACAACAAAAACACCAAAACCCCCTGAAATTTATATATTGTGTTGAAATTGTACATCTCTTTGGAGGAGTATTACCATCTCAAGGGTACTGAGTCTTCCAATCCATGAACACAAGGTGTTTTTCCATTCATTTAGGTCCTTTAAAATTTCTTATGAAGATTTTTTTGTAGGAGTCACTATACAAGTCTTACTTAGATGTAACTTCAAATCATAAAAAAAAGCCTTTGTTATTTGTTCCTAAATATTTTGTTCTTTTTCATGCTCTTATAAGTGGAATTTCCTTACTTTCATTTTTGTATTATTCATAGCTAATGTATTGAAGTACAACTGATTTTGTATCTTACCAACTTGATGAGCTTTGTAGTGTTTTAGTGTCTATTTATGGCATCATTCTATCCAATAATATAGTTTTACTTCACTTTTCCAATCTGAATGGATTTATTTCTTTTTCTTATATAATTGCCATAGATAAAAATCTCTAGTATAACATTGAGGGGAGTGCCAGGAGTAGACATCTTTGTCTGGTACTTGATATTAGGTAGAAGTTTTCCATCATTATGCACAATATTATCTGTGGGTTTTGTGTAGATGCACTTTATCAGTTTGTGAAGTTCCCTTCTTTTTTTTTTTTGTTGATTTTTTTTCATGAAGGGGTGATGGATTTTGTCAAATACTTTTTCTGTCCATTGAAATGACTATAGTGGTTTTCGCCCATTATTCTATAAAGAGGAGTATTACAGTGATTGGTTTTGGTGTAATTATGTATATGTATGAACATTTATTTTTATATGAATATACTAAATGTTTAATTAAAATTGAACTGAGAAGAGCTTTGTACAAGACCAACAGACATTTATTGTCAATTTGCTATCCTGGCTCTAACTTGAACCTCTATGTTGGACAAGAACAGGTGGCAAACTGAGATGTAACTGTAACCATGATTTCAAATCACAAACAATCATAATTTTAAAAATTTGTTTCTTTTAAAGAAAGGATATATATGTACATATATAAAACTTAAATATTAAATTAAATGTAGATACACACATGAACTTTTTATTGTTTGCTATCATAATCACATTTTCAACTCTTGACAAGATGAGTATCAATTAAAAAGCTCTATAAATTAAAATCAGTCCATAATATTTCTTGTTTAAATATATTATTGCAAAAATGACTTTGGTTAGGTCAAAATTACTTAATGAGAAAACCATATATGGACCTGGAAACTTTCTTTTCCCATAAAAGGCAACAATAATGGTACTGATAATATTACTTGCTAACATTTATGAAACCTGCCCCTCAGTTAATCACATCCTAGCAACAATTTTATTTAAGTATCTATTTAGTCCTACAAAAAACTCTATGGCCAACATAGCGATTATTCTATTTTTAAAAAAATATTTATTTTTAAGTTTTAGGTGGACACAATATCTTTATTTTACATCTATGTGGTGCTGAGGATTGAACCCAGTGCCTCATGCATACTAGGCGAGTGCTCTAACACTGAGCCACAACCCCAGCCCCAGTTATTATTCTATTTTATAGCTAAGAAAACAAAAGTCACTTGCCCCAGCGTTCACAGGTAGTTAAGAGGTGGGGTCAGAATTTGGGAGCAGACCCATGTGATTCCAAAGCAATTTGACTTTAAACCATATTTTGTGATTTGAGTACCAGAATTTCATCTACGTGTAAACTCAGAATTGTTCATTTCACCTTTTGAATTGAAATGGGACCAACAATCCTGGAAGATTGTAAGACTCGCAGTATGCCATTTGTTGACCAAATGCTATGTCAAGTACTCATTGAATACTTACTATGTGAATTTAACCCATATCATGTAACTTAGTAATGGACAAGGCTATCAGGAACTGTTGTATATTTTATTATGCAGTTAATGATTTTTTGACTACGTTTGATCATTTAAGTAGAAAATATTTATTGACAAGGTCAATTCCATCTTTTAACAGAAAAAAAAATTAGCTATCCCAGAGTGGCTAATGATTCATTTAGTATATCTGTAACTGGGTACATTAAAATCACCATAAAGTTGTTATATGGAGGGAGCTTGACAATCTAAAACTTTAAGCTCAATACGGTGGACCTTCCTGAAGTCCTGGCTCAGGACTCAGGACTACACTACTGTGGTTTTCTTCTTAACTCTCCCAACATGGTGCTGATTTCTAGATCTCCTTGCAGCCTCTTGGCCTGAACTCGGTCTTCTCAGTTGTTTGTTCATCTCTTTCTTATCCTTTATTAAAATTGGTATATTATGATTATACATAGTAGTGGGATTCATTGTTACATATTCATACATATATATAATTTGATCAATTTCATTCCCTGGTCTCTCCCCTTTCCTTCTCTTCCTCCTTTCCCCTGCATCTTTCTTTTTCTTTCTTTGTAGATAGACACAATATCTTTATTTATTTTTATATGATGCTGAGGATCAAACCCAGTGCCTCACACATTTGAAGCAAGTGCTCTACCACTGAGCCCCAGCCCCAGCCCTACATCTCTTTCTTAACCTAAAAAAGCCCATCTCAAGTTGTAACCATCACAGCTTAGCAGATGGCTTGCAAATGTAAAACTTTGGTTTTGACCTCTCTGACCGAATTCAGACTCTTGTGTTAGGAGAGTTTACTTGAATGTCCCAGTCTCTTAAAGTCAAGATAGTCAAACTGGGGACTAGGGTTGTAGCTCAGTGGTGGAGTACTTGCCTAGCATGTGGGAGGCACTGGGTTTGATCCTCAGCACCACATAAAAATAAATAAATAAATAAATAAATAAATAAATAAATAAAATAGAGGTGTTGTGTCCATCTACAACTCAAAAGAAAATTTAAAACAAAAGATATTCAAACTGGATCTAATTTTTCACGTTAAAAAAAAAAATTAAAACTGCCTTTGTTTCTTCAGGTCCACAATCTTGGAGGCGTTCATCACTTATTCCTCCCCGTCCTGGGTTGAGTTTGCATCCATTCGTCCACCATTGTGCAAAGGATTGGTCCCTTCCTTTCCATTGCCATTGCTTTCCCTTTGTTCCCTTACAAATCATGTTGCAATGTGGTTGTTCTGTGCTGTGAAAGACCAAGAGGAATCCTTATGCAACCTCCTGGCCAAGGTCCAGGGGATCAGAAAGGCCATTTGGCCCTATGAGATGACGTCCATGATGTCAGTGGGAAGGGGGAGAAGGATGGAGGCCAGCCCAGTGAAATGTGTAAAGAAAACGAACATGGTTTACATAAGTCTGGGAAGGTCCTCACATTTCCTTCCTCAGGTCAGATTCTCTCTACTTTGGTATAAAACAGCGTAGATTATGGAAAGACAGCTGTTGGCTGAGTCCTGAGCAGTACAGACAAGAAAGATGTTGGCCTTTAGCTGGACGCGGATAGCCCAGGCTGCCTGCATCTGGTGCTGTGACTCTCCTGCTGCACTGCTACCAGCACTTGCTGTGTAAACCAGGGATGCAAGCCTGAGCCGAGGGCTCCATAATAGAGTGCTCAGGAGCATGGGCTCTGAAATGGGTTGGACTCAAGTTCAAATCCCTGCTCAGCCACTCTCTGGTTGCTTAACTGTGTAACTAATTCCTCAGAGCCGAGCAGGTCAACTTCTTAGGAACACCTAGGTAGCAGAACAAGACATCACCAGGATGAGGGTGCAAACTGATATTCCTACACCCCCCTGTTTTAGTCAGCCTTTTCACTGCTGTGACTAAAAGACCTGACAAGAATACTTCTAAAGGAAGAAAGTTTATTTGGGGACTCAAGGTCCATAGAAGGCTGGTTCCATTCCTTGGGGCTCAGGGGGAGGCTGAACATCATGGCGGGACAGTGTGGTGAAGGGAAGTAGCTCGTATGATGATCAGAAAGCAGAGAGAGACTCCATTCACCAGATATAAAATATATACCACAAAGGCACACCCTCAGGGACCTACCTCCTCCAGCCAAAACCTACTAGCCTTTGGTTATCACTCAGTTAATCCTGTCAGGGAATTAACTCACTGATTGGGTCAAGGCTCTCATAAACCAATCACTTCACCTCTGAATGCGCTTGCATTGTCTCACACATGAGCTTCTGACTCATATACAAATCATAACACCATCACAAGTAAAAGATCATATATGTGTCTTTAGCACACCTCTGAGGTTTGAGGGGGTGGTTGGGATCACCACGTAGATCTCTAATAGCCTGGTAAAACAGAGGCTCTACCAAGCCTAATCACAGGGCCTTGGTTTTGAGGATTAAAGCAGGCCAGTATGGGTCAGAAGAGAACAGCTCAGATAACATAGGAGCTTGAAGCTATCAACTATCTTTCTTCTTCTCAATCTCTCTAAAGAACTGAAATTTGTAAAGGCACCAACTTAAAACATGACAGTCTCTGTTTTCTCATCTTTGAAATGGGGATCATAATTCCATATTACTAGACTGTGTTGAGAAATACAGAGAATGTCCATGAAACACTTTGCAAAGGGGCTGGGCCACTAATGCAAGGTCCATGTACTTCCACATAAACTCCAGGCAGGCTGTCACGGGCATGTGTTCACATTTACTTGTTTATGAGCACATGAGAGTTGGAAAAGGGTGGGTCATTGATATATATATATATAAGACATGTGGATCCTTTACTGCTTTTAAGCCCAAATTACTCATTGGTCTATTATTTCTTTCAGAGTGATTTCCTTTTTGTCTACACTTACAGATGGAAATATAAAAATGCAAGGAGATTGTTTTCTGACAGCTGGTGAACCATATCTAATTACTCTGTAATCTCTTCACCTGAAGTCCCATCTGGTTAGCCCCTGTTCCCTCTAAAGGAGCAATCATCAATCAGCACTCCCTCTGGCTACTCTATGTAGGTTTTATAGTTGTTCACTACAGACCCCAGGTACCAAAGACATCCCCCAAACATTATCAGTGGAAGGCATTTGGGGCTTTTAAAGTTGGTCATGAAACTAAATGAAACAAAGGGATTAAGGACAGATGGGATTAAGGAGAGATGACTGAGGTTGCATGAGTAGGTGGCAAAGCCAGCAAATCTAAATCTTTATCTGGAGATTTTTATCTAAAAATAAAAAGGGCAGATTTTGACTTGATTTTTGCTGGTTTTAGAACCACACTTCCAGTCTCAAGAGGATTAGTATTGGTAAAGCACTTATGACAATATATTCATCTAGTGTCTGATTCAATAAATGGTAGTGTAATCGTCATTGCTGATACTTGTAGTGACTGAGATGCACATGAGTGAGCTGCATGCATATAGCTCTCAGAAATTAGGAAGTGGTATTTGGGGTTAGAAGTCAATTTCTTGTGAATTTGATTGGCTCAAATCAGTACCCCCAGAGTTTCAAAGACTGACTCAAGTAGACCGGGTGGGCTGACTACAATAAGCTTTTAAAGCCAGTTTCTGGGCTGAGGTTAAGAAATCTCAAAGTAAAGCAGAACAAATGAGCATAAGGGATCAAAAACCTGGAGCCCTCTTTGGGGAGGTCAGAGGGTTCTGGAAAGGACATAGCATTCATGCCAGAAGACTTCTGCAGACAGAAGGTTTAATCTTTTCCAACTCTAGACATTTGGGATAGAAGCAAGGAAGAGAATGAGAAGTGGAAGTAATACAAATGAGATCCACCGGCGAGTCTGATCTGTAACCTGCTTTTGATAGACAAGGTAGTAGTCTCTGCTTTGCTGAACTTGTCTGTTTCAGTGCATCTGTGAATCCTTGCCTTCCCCTTCCTTACCCTTCCCTTCTTCTATTCCTTACTCCCACCCTTCCTTCCTTTCATCCTTTATATCTTTTCTGTTGAAAGAAAAATTTTGCATTAAAAAAAAAAAAAACACCTCAGCTCTCTCATGGCCAAGGTGGAGAAGAAGAGGGATTCCTTTGCATTATCCAGCAGAGCTGGCTGGGAAGAACAGAGGGAACTTCTAGGGCAGGTGAGTTGCTGAATATGGCTAATACATCTTGGAATCATGGTCAGGGGTAAATGTGGAGAGAAGAAATGATCCCTGAAGGCAAGAGCCAGAGAGATCTGCTGTCCTTGATCCCTGTCCTCCTGAGATTTGCCACACCCTGGAGACCAACACCGCTCCAGATGTCCCCATACCAGAGTGCCCCTCTCAACTCTGTTCTTCACAGTTCCCTACCAAATCTGACCCTGATCGCCCTTTTCCTGAGACCCTCTTGCAACTGAGCTTCAGTTCTTGATGTTTCTGAGTATCTTCTTTGCTCCATCTCCACGTTTTTTTAAAAAAATAATGTTCTAATCACTTCAGTAATTCACATATTTGTATCTCATTATAATTCTCTAAGTATCTAAATTGTCTTATTTTACAGGATGAAACTCAGGAGGAAAGGAGTCAAGTAACTTGTCCCAGATCTTGTAATGTGTATGCGCTTGGGTCTGGGATTTGGCTTTATCTCCAAACCCCAGATTCTTAATCAGTAAACTTCTTCTCATGTGTATCACACGATAATACAACCGCTTGTTGACTTGTCCTTGTCTCTCTGTCAACTAAGTCATTAGCTCCTAGAGTTAAAAGCAGTGCTTTCCTCCCACTTTTTTCATCCCTACCTAGGATAGGGCCATGGTGGGCATGCTGCACGTGTTTTCCATTTGTGCCACATTTCACTGACTTCCTGCAGGTGGACCAGAGGCAGGGTAAGAAAGACTCCAGTCCAGCTCCAGAATAGTTCAACTCATGATTCCGTGAGCTCACAGTATAACAAAGTTATACTATGGCATGTGTATAGAAACCTAAACTATTAAGCTGGAAGGAGTAACAAAGGACATTGAAAATAGAAATTGAGGTTGGGAACTCACCAAGACCCTGTCCGTGGAAAATGTGAACACTCTCTGGAACTTTTCCATCCCAGTTCCTGAATTTGTAACACACTTTCATAGGTCTAATTTGGGCTTTAGCATCCCATTTGCAGAAAAAAAAAAAAAAAAAGATATCACATATGTTATAGGTTCAGGGCTCAAGCCATCTTCAGACTTGCAACTGAGGTGTTAAGATACTGCAAAAGAAACACAAAGTGAAGCACAGGTGAAATCCCTTCAGACTGGACCTGGGCAGCTGAAATAAGACTCGAAGACCCTTGAGGGCTGTAACCTTTCTCCTTGGAGATCTCTGAAAGACGTCCAGTGAGTTCCAATTTGGGCAGGGATTTGTTTGTTCTGCTTGGTTCAAATCAGGGCTACAGATCCCTAATGGTTTTAATGTCCCTAAAGGTTTTCCACATTTGGGCAAGATCTATGCTTCATGTAAGCCCCAAGGAGGTGGTCTGGTTGAGACTTCTGCGCCAAGGGCGCTCCGATGCCGACTCAGGGGAGAGGTTTAGCAACATCTACCCCTTGGCATGAGCATGGAGATTTTTTACAATTGTGCTGTGTCGTAGTAAAAATGCCTCCATTCTTAACCAACTGTAGTTTTTACTGCATTTCATTTTTCTCCCGGTGATGCTGAATTTTCAAGACTAGACCTTTTCTCCAACCACTGCAGTGTGCCAACAAAAACTAAGAGAGCTCGCACTGGCTTCTGGCCCTTTCTTTTGAGTGCACCCGTTCCTAATCCAGGAATAATCACTCAGGTTTGTAATTGCCACTCTCCTCCCCACTGAGGGTACCTCCAGGCTCTTGCCCTCACATGCCACTGCTAGTCTGACTTTCCTAAATCCGACCTGCTTAGGAGCCTGCAGGGGCTCCAATATCTCCTATATCTCCAGGGAGACCCCAGCTACAATCCTGTGCCAAGATGACCCCAGTGTGTTTATAGCCCGACTCCCTTTTGCCCCAACTTGCTGGCCAACTCCTGAATCTCTGAGCCGAAGTGCTCTGGCAGAGTTAATGAGAATCTCAGAATGCAATCCAGGGCTCACAAATGTAGACGTGTACAGGGCCAAGCAGGTCAGAGAATGAGGTGGAGCCATGTGTCTCACGTATGGGGCTAGTGTGTCTTATCTGAGGGGTGAGTGTGCGTCAGTGCCAGGCCACGGGGCCAAGGGAGGATGATGGTCCAGGGCTTCCAGAGAAGTCAGAAGTCTACACCTTAATGCAAAGGTTCCCAATTTTTAAAATACTGCAGCTGTCAAAGACAAACACACATGGCCTGGATTTGGCCCATTAGGAACAAATTTTGCTCCCCTCACACAAGTAAAAACAGAGTACTAACTGAGTTTGGCATGGGGTAGGGGACTATTGGTAGTCCCCACAGGCTCATCTTCAATCCCCTTTCTAGTCCATACCATAGACTTCTCTTCTACAACCAATCTTTTGGAATATAGTTCCCAGAAAGCAGAGAGAGCTATTATCAGTTACCCTCCTTTCCCCACTTTCTCAAAACAATTATGTGGTTTACATGGTTTTCAACTACTACTATCTCAGGTCTTCATTTGGAATAATCATTTATTTTCAGATTCCATATCATTGACATTTCAAAAATATTTTTATTTGGGGTACAAAGAGAATTGGAAGGGACTGAGCAGGAGAACACCTCTGCTTTATTTGGATCTGAACCATCCTTTTGAAACATACATCTTCCTGATTAACACCCTCTGAGGGCTTCCTATTGCTTCTGGAGCCCTTAATAAGAGCCTGCACCGTCCAGCAGTTTGTTTTGCCTCTCTGTGCCTCAGTTTACTCATATGTAAAAATGTGAGGCCTAAATTAGATAATTTTAAAACATTTGTCACAGTGCCTGGCACATAGTGAGCATCCAGTACACGTTGGTGTTTGTTGTTCTGACTTTTCTGGACTTTCTTGGTATAACGAACCTTCCAGCTCCCTATTCTCCATCAAAACCTCGACTCTGCATACTCTCTGCAGCCACTGAGCCTTTGCATATACAGTCACTGCTGCCCTGACACTATTCCAGCTCCTCTTTCCTCTTAGTTATCATAGATTAGACAATTATCCCCCAGCTTACACATCACTTCTCTGCCTGGTCAAATCTCACACAGACATGTCCATTTCCCTTATAGCATGTATCACAGTTCAGTTTGCCACTTATTTTTGTGATTGCTTGCTTCCCTACTGGTATTTAAGCTCTTCATGGGTAGAGACAATGTCTCTTCTACTCTTACTCCCTGGCATTGTAGGTATTCATAACGATTCATGAAATAAGTGAATTCCCATATTCCCATCAGTGGTCTTTCTGACAGGTTGGGTTGGGATAACTCCAGGAAGAGGGTTTCCCCCAAAGCTCTTTGCCTGGTTTGAGTGCTGCAGAGTGGACCCCTACCTTTTTGCTCAAGGAAGAGACCCCAGACCTCCAAAGCAGGGCTTATGTAAAGACTGGGGTCACCTTCTGCCTTATTTTCCTTTTCTCAACAATTTACAGAGATGAGACCCCTCAGGAACAATTGCCAACTGGCCCAGAGGTGTGCGGACACTTAGGAAGTCCATAGAAGCAGGTAAGAGGGCTAACCTCCATGGTTATCTGCCTTATTGTGGTCAATTAATAACACATATTAGGGCAGGGGCCAATGAAGATCAGAGGCGTGTTTCTCATGTGACTCTCAGAGGGTCCACCTCTGCCACCTATCTTCAGTCACACATGGGGCAGGACTGAGACCAGTCCAAGTGACTTTTGCAAATCAAGCTTTCAAAAAAATGGTCACTGTTGACAAATTAACTTTTTGATGGGGCAATGATCTCAGGACAATGCAGATATTTCAAATATTCTTGGTTTTAGTACAAGGAACTGAATATGAGCCTGGAGCTGTGTGTACATGTTCACATAGTCACTCATTCTCTCAACAATTATTTTCAGAGCTCTTTGTACAGACGAGGCACTGTGTGGCTGCGTTTGCAGAGTAGAATACATGCAGAGTGGTCCATTAGCTAACAGTAGCGGCTGCTTCTCCTCTTTGATTGACTCCGTGCTATGACTCTGCAGCTGTAGGTGGAAGACCCCAAACTACCCTCACCGGTGCCCATATGAAAGAATGAAAGTGCATCACTTCCCCAAGATCTCTGAAGTCCTTGTAGATCTATAGGGCAAGAAGATAGAGGGTATATGGGAAAATAATTGCTTTTGTAGTCAGTTGAACCTGCATTCCAATTTGAGCTTCCATATTGTATTATATTATGTACATACACAAACACATGCACCCTGGTGTAAGACACAGGATCTTAGTGGGGAAAATCTGCAATGCTTCCTAGAGGTTAAGAACATGGGTTTGGGAGTCAGATAGGCTTAGGATCAAATGCTGACTTTGTCCCTATTAGCTGATAAACTCCAGTGAAAGATTTTGGTTCTACACTTGGTAGTTCACTAGCTCAGAATTTTTGAGTTTCCAGGGTTTCCCTCTGAATTCCCAGATCATATACACTAATACCTGCTGGAAATGGATTTTAGATGTTTGCTTACAAATGCAAAAATGTGACTTTGGGTACAAATAGGCGGAAACATCCACCACTGCTTCCCAGGGTATTTCTGGTAACTAAAATTCACAGGGAAAGCCTCAGAAGCATTGAAGCATACATGTTCAGGCTTCTATGGAATCACTTGTAAAATAAATATCATGGAAAACGTTTTTGAAGAAAGTTCATTGTCATGATGAACTGTTAAGTTAAAAAAGACTTAAAAATACCAAATATGTATTTCCACTTGACAAAAATATTTAGACTTTTATGAAGGTGGTAAAATATCTTCTGTTAGAATTAAGTTAATTGGAAACCAGACATCCTTTAAAATGCCCTTTTACTCTTTTAACTTCACTACTAATTTCTTTATTATTTTTTGAAGACTCAATTCCAACAGAAGTTTGAATAATGACTCAGACTATCTTAAGATCTTCTCTTTTTTTTTTCCTCTTAAATATTTGCTACTGACCCACATGTTATTATAAACAGATTATAAGCATATTCCATTATGTTCTATAAATGTTCCCATGGACAAGAATTTTCATAGCTCACTTAAAGGAGATTTAGCCCTTTAAAACAATAAACAATTTAGGAACATTGAAAAGGATGTGTTTCATGCACTGAAAAACATCTCATTTAATTTTAACGTAATGAGTACTTCATCTTTATAAAATCGTACAAATTTTAACTTGCACACTAAATTTTGTACTGATCACAGACTTTAGACAAAGTTCTTAATACCAGGAATGAATACTTGGCATCTTTTCTACTCTGGAGGGAATAGAGAGAACATCGTCAGAGAATCAAGTAGAAAAACAGAAGCTTGATCTTCTAGGTCAGGGCTTGTTTCCTCTTGCTAAATACCTGCACACGCTTCTTCATGCTCTGATGTGGTTTTAGAAACCTCGAACTTCACTCAGGATGGTTCAGGGCCTCTGGGCTCACACATCCTATGCTAATTTCAACTATAACCCTTATAACATCCTAAAATAGTCTGTTCATCTTACCATCTCCATTAGCACTCCTTTCCTTGAAAGGAAAGACTGCATCTGGTCTACTGTTTTATCCTTGGCACATAGTAGATGTCCAACAAATATTGCTTAAATGAGTAACTGAATGAATGGCCTAATGCATGGGAACCAAAGAAAAGCTTACTCAAGAAGTCACACCGGAGCAGCTCCCAGCCACCCTCTCAGGTGTCCCATATGTTGCTAGTGCTCTGGGTCCACAGCTAGGAAAACCTAGAGGGTGCATTTCCTTCTTGTGTGCACTTATGACTGAGCTAACAGCAAAGCCTCTGAGTACAGGGGAGGGATGGCGTTTCAATTTTCTATAATAAAGGGTTCCACCAATCATCATTTTCCACCATCATCATCCTCAGTATGACATAAGAGACTATGCAAAGATTTTTTTCTTTTCTTTTGTTGTTTTTTGTTAGCAGTGCTGGGTATTAAACCCAGGACTTCACACAGCTGCTCTACCACTGAGCTATCTCTCAACCCTCTGCTAAGTTCTCAATATACATTTTTATACTTAACCTTCAGAATAACTAGAGGAGTTAGTTGTTGCTCTTATTTTCATTTTACAGATGCAGAAACGGAAGCCCAGAGAACTTAAGTCACTGATTCAAGATGACACAGTGTTGAATTCAAGACTCTAAGACACAATGATGTTCATGTTCAATTTCTTTTAACCATAAAGTAACTCAGAGAGTGGCATTCTTAACAGGACAAAGAGAGCCTAAAATTACACTGGTCTTATTCATTCTGAGACCCTCTTCCATTTTGTTTCAACAAAACCAGGCTTTCCCCTCTTCTGCCATATTTTCATTTGAGCATGAGGCCTGAATAGCTTTTATTATTTCTGCTGACAACAAGAGCATTGGAAAGGAGGAGTTTAAATTCATCAGAACCTCACATTGGCTTCAAATGCACATATGGAAATTAAATTGCAACTGTAGAAGATGGTAGGAGAATGGCATTTTTTGGAGGAAACCACTTTTGCATGTTTCTGAATCTATTCTTTGGCACTTTCATCTCCTTCCTCTAAAAATGTTTACTTCCCTATTATTTTATATGCTCTCTTTAAGAAGAATGTTTTTGATCACCTTGATGGAAGACGAGGAATTTAGTCTATTCTTCTAATTACTGTAATTTATATATATATTTTTTTAGTTTTGTTTTGCTATTAGTAATGTTTTCAGCTTTAAATACTGTTCTTGAACTTCTCTCTTCACCCTCTAATTCAAATGTCCTTTTTGACTCCACCAGGGCAAGCCAGCTGTTCTTTTCCTTCTCTAATTAAATCCGCCTCTTTCAGGATAAACACACTTTCTTACTCTAGTTTGTTTTTTTGTGGAACATTTAATTAGCAACACTGAGTATTTTTCCCTTTCAATATTCAGCAAGTTTGGAGGAAAACCTTGGAGTCTAATCATTGTTAGATTAGATCTGGGCACAGCAGTTCAAATAACTATCTTGTAAATGATCTCTGGAATATGTAATCAGGACCTGACATTTTTATTTGAATCTCTTGAGTGTCTGTCCGGCATGCTGTCCTCACCAATCATCTTTCTGAATTCACTGATTAGGATGTAACCAGCCCTTAATCGTCTGATTTATTTCCCTGCATCCCTCCCTCGATTCTGTGTCAACATTTTTGCTGAGATATAGGACAGAATGTTTTCTTTTCAAGAACTTGTTTCTGGGAACAAAATAAAGACAAATGAAAGTATTGAATTCATCCAGTTAGATCCATTCACACCTTAGCACATGACATGTTTAGGTCATACCTGGCCATGGAGTCACAGTCACATTCCTGGGTTACAGCTGGTATGAAGTCATACTCTGATGTCATACCTGTGTGCAGAATCACACTCTTTGATGATACCTGACCACCAGTGGTCCCAAAGGCAGACAGACTTTGTTCTGTGCCCACCACAGTTCCCGAATCCAGGACCTACTGGGGCCACTTTCAACTCACTAGTCTGCCACTTTCTGAATTCTCTTAGGTGGTTAAGTGGACTTGAAGCCTAACATTACATTTTTTTTCTGGAATGAGAAACACTATTTTGTAAGTTGAAGATTTCCAGATGTGATGGTTAGTGTTCTTCCCATAGGTGGCAAAGCACTCGGCCACAAAGGGCAGCTAGTGAATATTTCTTCAATGATTAATTGGTTCACAAACACACCCAATATCACATTTAAGCATACTTTTAACCTCCCCCCCCCCCAAAAAAAAACGCAATGTGACAAAACTAATAAGTCAGGATAGTCTTTAAATAAACTTAACTCTTGGAATTAGAACTATGCACATGCCTTCCCTGCCTGGTAGGCATGTAAAGGGTAATTGTTTTGATTATGAGGAAGTCAACTAAGGCAGCTGTTATGAACTAAATTATTTATGAGGTATGGTCATGCATTTCAAATGTAAGTATGTGTATTCCTAATATGATTTCTGTTTTTTGTATTCAAAGTGCTTCGTTTTAGAAATAGACACAAATAGGACATACTTATTACAGTGAAAGACAAATAAGTTGAAAATTTATCAGACTTTTCTACCAGAAATGAAATATTCCCTATTTTCAAATGATAATATTAAATCTCTAAGACATGTTTTATTTTGACATTAATGTTCCATTTTTTAGCTTATGTATGACCAATAACTTTTCTACACATACATACATGCAATCAAACTTGTTAAAAATGAACAGCGGAGACTACTTTTCTACCTCATCATTTAAATGAAAAACTAGCTAAGCTTTGTCCTGGTTATATGTAATTCCTTAATTACAAACTGGACTCAGCAACAATTATGAGAAGGAAAAATTATGTTTAATGCACTAAGTTTACACTACTGTTGGTACCATATACACATTTGAGAATATTTAGCTGCATTATTTGAAAAATTCTCTTATTATTTTTCTGATTTTGCTATTTCAGGGTGCTATCTCACTATGGTTGATCCCTTTTTCCTCTCCCTTTTTGCTTTATCTTGTTTTTCCTTGATTATCAAAGCCAATGATTCATTTGACGGCCATTGCTGTGCAGTGTTAGCCTTGAGATTCTAACAAGTTTAATGGGGAGAAAGGAGAAGGGAAATAGAAAGAGCTTAACTGTATCAAACTAATGGACGTCCATGACAGAATGGTATAAACTTTCACTTTTCTATTTTGGTACAGCATCCATAATAATCAGGGGTACACCCTGATTGATCAATGCTTCCTATTAGGAAATGCCTCTCTCAATCTGGGAAACTTTCAACTTAATGGACATCGTCCTCAGTGGTCAGGAAGACAGGAAACCAGGCATATTTGTGTCCTGACTGTCAGCTTTCTGTGCCATCCCATAGATTGGTAAAGCTACCTGGCAGCAGAACTCTGGGCAAACAAGCCTTCAATTACCAGCCCCTGACTTGGGGACAGTGATCAACTGGCTGTACATCCTCTTCCCCTGTTTTCCTCTGCAGGGTCCTGCAATCCCCACTGGTGATCTAATCCCCTGCAGGGGACAGGTTCTCAGATCCTTTTAACCCTATGATAGACTTGGGGTGAAAGATGTACGTAGCATTGTCCTTCCTTTTTCTTAATTGAGTTATCTTTTATTGTGGTAAAATGCACACAAATTAAATTTAGTGCCTTAACATTTCTAAGAGCACAACTCACACTGTCATGCCACCATCCAGATAATACTCTTTCACCTTACAAAACAAACTATACCCATTACACACTAATTCCCATTCCCACTTCACCCCAGCCTGGTAACACCACTCTACTTCCGTCTCTCTGGTTTTGACTACTCTAAGGACCTCATGCAAGGGAATCATAAGCATTTGTCTCTGTCCCCCTCCTTTCTTCATACCTTTCCTAACTCCACTTAATGGACTTCAAACATCATTTCTCCCATGGAAGAGGTCATTCTTTTGATCTTCATTTTTTCCCTTTCTTTCTGGGAAAATTTTTAAAAAAAATTTGGGCTATCTCCTTCTGTCCTTCTTCATTCCATTTATAAGCATTCCATTTTTTTTTTTTTTTTGTGAAAGGAAAACATTATCGGGATAATTATCTGATTCTTTCATAGAGATCTGAGTTTTGAAGGGTAATTAACCACAACAAAGAACTACAGCTGCCAATATGTAAAATCTCAGAAATGGCTGAAAGTTCTTTTCAAAGTCTCCATGAAAGTTTTAAGTTAACTCTTCACTCGCCCTAATTAAAATTATTCCTCAACAAGACACGTTTTTTAATTCACTTGTACTGCTTTTTCCTCGGAGGCTGAATCTCTGTGTCTCAATAATAATGTTTTTCTAATATTATTTTCTTTATTCTGAAAGGTGTATATTTCAACTCTGATTTAGATAAAAGAGGCTTTTAAGGACTAGAGTCTGAGAACTGAATCGCGTTTAACTCTGCTATTTCTCTAGGAATGTGTTCTAAGTTCCACCCAGTTCCTGAGAAGTGAATTTCTAAAACACAACCCAGTTATAAACTGGAAACTGTATTAAATGCTTCCCCATGGATTTTCACTAGCAACTCAAAACTGAAAGTTGTTGACCAAATTTATGACACAGGACACACTGAATGATTAAAAATAGCCAAAATCCATGGCAGCCACCACTACCTCCAGATGCCCTGGTGGAATATATGGCTGTCTGGTCATCAGAGAGCTCAACACCCATGAGCCAAAATACTGATCCTATAGATTCTGTGAATACTCTGTGACTTGATGATTCATCCATCTGATACTTTAAACATTTTTAATTTTTAGAAATTGACAAAATTATGTATGTTTATTGCGTATAACTGATGTTTTGACATATGTATACATTGTGGAATGGCTCAATCAATCAAAATAATTAATGTATGCTTTTCCTCATATACTTATCATTTTTTGTGTGGTGAGAAACCCATATGGTTTTTTTGTTCCTGTTTTTGTTTCCTGCTGCATATTGAAGAACATGTTTAATTAAGACACATAAAGACTTTGAAAACCGTTGGGGGAGGGGACTGAAGTTGAAAATGGCTTAAAGCAGGCCAGAAACTATAGAAATAAGACCAGGGCAGAAGGCAACCAGTTAATTGTGTTATTCAACAGGAGCTACTTACAGAGGGTTATCAGAAACCATTAAAGAGCCGCAAAACAGAAAAAGAAAGAAAGAAAGAAAGAAAGAAAGAAAGAAAGAAAGAAAGAAAGAAAGAAAGAAAGAAAAAGATAAAAGCCCAGCTCAGTCTTAAAAATGCCAATTGGAAGATCACACATTACCAAAGTCTCTGTGCTGGGAATGTCGATCTACGAGGTTCTACACTGAACAGGAAGGGCAAACAGAAATCAAGATCAAGTTACTATCAGGGCAACAGATACGCTGACCAGCAACCGACTTAAAACTTCAACAGGATCGCCCATAGCACGTGCACTCTGCTGGGCAGAGTGTGTATCTAAAAAGCACAGGTTGGTGAGGTCCTAGCATATAGTCACATGCAGCAAAGTAATGCCAATTCCATATGCTTTTCTCAGCTCAGTTTCCTGGAAACAGTACTCATAGAGAATGCACGACGGCTATTCTCTGGGGACCACATCAGGGTGGAGAAATCTTGGATCTTGTGCATAGGAAAAAATGCTTACCACCTAGAGACTATAAGGTCTATGAGGGGGGAAATTGTTCTTTTCCCTTCCCAGCAAATCACCCTTTCTAGGAAATCAAGTTTCTCCCTATTAGTCTCTTGGATTAATGTTCTCACATTGTATGTGTTTTTTTTCATTCATCATTTAAAACCAATCCTCAGAAGTTAAAGTGATTCCAGAAAATAAATCAACATGGCACCCAACAGAGAGGCGGTGGTGTTCCTCTTAAACCTACCCAGGATGTGTGTGGGGATGGCATGGGGGAGGCTGAGGATCAAGGAGGAAGCTCACTGGTCTGCTAGCCTGGTGTCTCAGGTTCAATGTGGAGGAACAACAGCTACTCTGCTTAAGAGAGAGAAATGGTCAGATATCAGATGGAGCACTTGGCAGCCCCCAGGGATTGGAACACAGCTCTGCATGGTCCCTGTCTGGCTGGTAACTTCCTGCCAGGGAAGACTGCCAAGTGGCTTGTGACAGCTGTGCAGTGAGCAAGTCTCTGGGGTTCTTTGGTGTCCTGCCATTTCTGACCTGCCTGTCTGCCACTCGTGGGAAGTAGCAGAAAGGTTCAGATGCTGAGGGACCACATTTTCCATCAGCTCTCATCTTTCAGAACTTTGCCTGCCTATCTTGTCCTTTAAGGTGGGAGTCATGGAAGATGGTCCTTGGCTTTTCTGATCAACAGGAACCTATCGATTCTGTGTATGAAGGAGCTCTGTACTTTATGTGTCCAGCCACCGCTGATTTTCAATGTGACCACATGAACATATTTGTTTACTCTCCTCTTGTCATAGTAATTGATATCTGTCAAGTTTTACCACTAGGAAAAACCAACTGCCTGAATTAAAGGTAGCATTTTAACCATTTACTTCTTTAGAAAAAGGAATTTGAAAATCTGGGTTTTTTTTTTTTTTTTTTTTTGTGTGTGTGTGTGTGTGTGTGTGTGGTGCTGGGGACTGAACCCAGAGCCTTGTGCATGCCAGGCAAGCACTCTATCAACTGAGCTACATTCCCCAGCCTGGAATTTAAAAATCTTAAGGCTTACTACTAGAAGGTTTATACTTTAAGGGATTTTAATAAGGGAACACTCTTTTGTATTCTTTCAAAGCAGTTAACTTTTACTTAGAGTTGCTGATATGTGAATTCAGTTTTCCATCAAGAGTTACCTAAAGGTTATCTAAGATTCTTCTCTGAAGGAAAGGTGCAAAGTTAAAAGTAAAATTTCAGACATTACCTTTCAGCATCATTCGTCCAGTGGCTCCTCCAAAAGTATTGAGAAGGCCACTTCTTGCTCCTAAAGATGTGGTTGCCTCCAGGAGAGAACCGGTGACGTACTGAGCTATGGAAGTCCTTTGGAGGGTGGCACGGTACTCACACACAGTGTCTTGGACACATTGCTTTAAGCACAGACCAATGCTAATCCCTCCATGGACTGTCTCAGAGGCTGGAAGCTGTGGTAAGAAATGGAGAAGAGATCCAACTGTGTCTTCTGTTTCTTCTCCTCTTCTCACTGCATTGTAGATCTGGGAATAGCACAAAGCACAGGAAGTATTAATCTAGTTTCTTAGAAAAGCGAATTAACCTGTTGACAAAATGCCAGGATGACTTATTAAGAAAGAAGGCCCAGTCGCTGGAAGCGCAAACACTCTTGGGCACTGGACCCATGCATTAACCTGAACATTCTACAGACACCGTCTATTTGGAAAAGCTATGTGTAGTTATGAAATAGGCCATTCAAACAACCCTGGTATCAAACAGAGCACTTAAAGTTGTACCAACCAAAAATACATTCAGCTCAAATTTCTCCCCCTCCACAGGAGAGCAAAGCTCTTCTGCAAAGAGACAGGGCAAACCTTCTTGTCCTTGCCGACTATCCTGCATGACTGTCTCATGCCTATCTGCCTCCACAAAACATTCATGGGGAATCTTTGCTCCATGCTCAAATTGAAGTGAGGACAAGAGGGTCAGGGGGAAAAAGAACCTCTCTCTTTCACTCTCAGGCATAATCATCCTTTATCAGCTGAGGACACTCTTTGAATCTTTCTTTTTTTCTCTTCCTCCTCCCTTACCTCCCACATCCAAAGAGTTGACAGCTCCTGCCCACTCTTTCTGCCCTGTCACTGTCACTATCTCTTGATCACTTGAACTCGCGAAGAATGATCTCAAGAGGACTATACTATTGGGACAGATTCCCCATCATGCCCTGGTCCATTCTAATGTAATAGCTCAACATGATGAACTGCTCTCTACCAGGCACTGTGTTGAGAGACACAGGGCAGGCATTTCTGTTTCCGTCATCTTGGAGCCTGTGAAGGGCTGCTGGGAACGGGACTTCTAAAAGGCAAACATGTGGAAGACTGTGGTGCAAGGACACTTTTGCTGGCTATGATCAGTGTCTCTGGAACCAAAGGGAGTACAAAGCTCTTCTTAAAGTCGAAGGTGTTTATACTAGAGATGAAAGTGAATTCAACTCAGGCAAGAGTTGTGCTACTGTGTAGAAGGCAAAAAAAAAAATTACACAGTAACTCCTGGCAGTAAACTAAACAAAACCAGAAGAATCTGGTGAAAGGTAAACTTGTATCCATGGGAAAAGTGGCATGGTTTGGACCAAGTTCAAAAGCAACCTTCCTGCTAAGGCCACTGGATGTAGAATCCATGTGATGCTGTACCCCTCAATGATTTAAACTAATGAAAAATAAATAAAAATGGATTTCAAGAGAGAAAACAAGAAAGCGAGAGCGAGAGAGAAAGAGAATGAAAAGTGTCAAGTAGCACCAAGTAGCACCAGTTAGCACCTTCTTCCATTTTTTGGGATATGGGGTCTGGCTGTGTTACCCAGGCTGGAGTCAAACTCTTGGGCTCAAGTGACCCTCCCCTCTTAGCCTTCAGGAGCTGAAACTATAGGTACATAATCAGAAAAAAAAAAAAAAAAAAAAAGACTGTGGGTAGGTGCAAAAAGTGGCACATGATTGGTGCTGCAGGATTTCACAATATAATTTAAAGGGTAAGGTCAGAATATTATGAGGTTTGATATTGTTGCAAGAAAGTTTTGGGTTTTGTCAAGTGTTCTGGAGAGCCAGAGTCTTCCAGACAGTGCATGGAACAGCAGGGAGAAATGTAGCATTGGGTGAGCTATCTACACTCCGACAGAAGGTTTACTACCCTGAGTTGTCTTCATCATGCTGCCTTGAGCATTTGCCTCGGTTGACTTGTCAATCATTCATCAAACCAACAGATAGTTATTTGCATTTATATATCAGTCACTGCCTCGAGACTGGGTAAATTAGACAGCTTCTCCACTCAAAGAGCTCTCAGTCTTATAAGGGAGACAGAAAGCAAAGAACTCATGATAGGGTGGCAATGGAGGGTGGCATCAGTGTCCAGGAAAGGCAAGACCTTCACATATCCTCCAGGGCATTCATATACCCCCTGGTGCTGCACACTCCAAACTGCACCTTGACTGGGGCCCTCAAGAAGTCCCCTGTTGAGCTGTGCTGGGTCCTTTTGGGATCCTCCATTGTACCCAGAACTTCCATAAAATTCAAACCACAGTGACTTTAACCAGATTTCTACTCTAATTTCCTCTGCCTGTGGATATACCCTGGTCACTTGGAGGCAGAGTGTGAATTCAGAGACTTAATTCTCTGTCATTAAATTTCCAGTGGTCAGTATGGCCATGAAGATGGTGTGCTGGGACACAGCCCAGTCTTTGGAGCCAGGTATGTGGGGTTGTGTACCTAGCTCTGCCTTGACCCACTAGAGAGCTAGTCATTAACATGAGCACATGGACTTGAATCTTTTGAGACAGTTTCTTCCTCTGTAAAATGGGGGTAATTATATGACTCCTTAGTGACACTGTGAGATTTACTTGACACACAACGTGCTTGACCTAGTATCTAGAAGTGGTGCCTGTTACTATTGGGTAAGTCAAAGGACAGAATATGCTCTCCCACCCTCAAAGAACTACAGAGCAGAGTCTATGCAATTCAGTGCGATGGGTTATTCCTGTGCTCTCGTGGTTTTGCTGGACAGCATCATCCTAGCCTTATCTGGCTGTGTTGTGAAGGCCAATGTGGGGAGACAGCTACACGGCTCAGGGTGTGATTTTTTTTTCACTCAGCTCCAAATCATGAAGGCAATCCCCAACACTAAGGTCCATGCAAGTGCGTCAGACGTAAATTCTCTAGACATTAGGGAAAAGAACTCTCTGTGAGGATTGATAGCTAAGGGCTTCAGCAGGGAAATCAGGGTTTGACCTGAGCCTTGGAAAGCAGTGTGGCCCAAACTGGAGCAGGTGGAGGAAGTAACTCACAGTGGAAGCAACAGTGAAGAGGCAGGAAAATGCAGATTAACAGCACATAGAGCAAGGTGTTTAGAGCAGCACGTGATTGGAGATTATAAGGGCAATGAGAAAGCTCAGAGGAAGTGATAAGACAGAGCCTGGACTGTTAAAGCAAAGAGCTTAACCCATCAGAGGTGGGCAATCCCTGGTGCTTTTTGTTGTTATTTTCACCAGAGGAATGATGCTAGGAGGCTTTGTTCAAAAACCAACGTGCGGGACGATTCCTGGTTCTAATGGTTTGCCTGTATCCTTCACTGGCCAAGTTGCTCTGCTGGCCCACTGAGCCCTGCCTGCAATTGTCTACACTCCACTCTCCACATCACCCTTCATAGATTCCCCATGTCTCATTCAGTCTTTTAATACAGTTTTTTTTTTAAATGTTTTACTCAAAATATTAGATTTATAAAGGATTGCATAACCTAAGGACTCCTTGATCACAGAAGCTTGAAAATCAGTAAATATTCTCCCTTTTGTGGATTTATATTTCATAACAGAAGGTTAAAGATAATTGAAATGCTTTGAGTAAAAAAAAATATTTTATTTTGTTTTACTGGGTGTTTGAATATTTCTCAAGTTGTTGAACCAAAGATTTAGAACACTTAGTCTATAAATGGTTATATCAAATAATTTGTTCTAATCAAATTTTTTATTCCCATTTCCTTGACCTCTGTGGAATCCTAGAAATAGACAAGTCTCAATCCTTCTTGATGTCTTTCTTCTCATTTCACAGCTCCATTTTTACCTTACTCTATGTCTCACCCTCCACCTCAGGGCTTCAGGACAGTAATAATGCAATGGAGAAGTACCAACAGGTGCTTAATGTAGGAGGTCACAAATAGATGGCCATGAGCCAGACTTAGCCAATGGACTGGTTTCAACAGACACACAGGGAAATCAGGAAAGTTTACATACAGCATCCTGAAGCCTGGAACAGTCTGGTAGCAATGAGCATGCCTACACAGCCTCAAATAACTAGGCTTTCCACTGCAAGATGGAACATGAACTCACCAGTTGGTGCCAGTACCCATGGCTTTCGTGATCACATCTGGCCACCATCTGATTGCCATTGGTATATTTGTTTGGGACCTTTGTCTTAATGAGATTTTTATATGAATGTAGATAAACACTACATTAAGCTCCTCTGACGTGTTCTCTGTGTATTCTTGCCTGTGATAATTACTGAGCATATAGGAAGAAAACCATAATCTCTGCTCTCAAAAAAATGTTGCAACTTACCTCCAAGAAATGACTAATAAATATATTAATGCTGTTTATATTAAGTTATCATTCCTCATTGCCACCAGCCACTTGTTTCTAGGCCCTCAGACTTGTCTGAAGAAATAGAAGATGAAGGGCTCTAAGAACAGTGGTCTGAGCTGCTACCACCTTGGCTAACACCCCACCTTAAGGAACCAGAAAGAGCTCACAGGTCTCTTCCAAGCTCTGTACAAATATGCCCTGGCCATCCAATTCTGGATGATCAGAATTCAAGGTGCTAGTTGGGAAAATGCTGAGTAGTACTAGATGCAGTATTACTCAGAGACCATGTCAAAATCTGGTTAGTATCTCTTATCTGATCACTCGCTTTTTTAAAGAAGAAATCATGGAAACCCCTCACCCCCACATGGAGTGGGAAGAGAAGGCAGTATAGAACCGTCATCACTACGGTGGCTCTGGAGCCCAGCTCTGAGTCCTGGCTCCCTACCTCCTGGCTGTGTGACCTTTACAGAGGTTGCTTTGTCATTCTGTGCCTTAGTTTCCTTTCCTCTCATATGGGGGACATAAATGTATCTGCCTCATAAAGTTGTGACTAGAGTTACAAGCTTTGATAAAGACAATGGGATTAGAACAATATCTGGCATTTAGTGAACGCTCAACAAATATTAGTTCTTACAATGATGGAGACAGTGATGATTGTGGTAGGCTCGAAAAACCGTCACACATTATTTCCCATACTGACTCTGGCTGCCCTTGTGATTTGCTTAACCAATACCTGTTCACTGGAGTTCCTTCTCTTTTGTTGTTTTGGGGACAGTGTAACAACTTGCATGTTCAGAAGCCTGAGCTAGCTTGCTGGAGGATGAGAGATCACGGCCCAATCACTCCTGTCACCTTGGCTGGTAGCCTGCCAACAGCCATCCATACAGTGATGCCACCCTAGCTTTGAGATCCTCCAACGGCCAGTCCAACCACCACCGCAGATGTGTAAGAAAGCCCAGCAGAGATCAGCTGATTCAGGCAAGGAGAACTACCCAGTCAACTCAAAAAACCATCGCTGAATAAATGATTGTGGTGAAAATTCACTACAATGATTGACGAAATGAGGATGTGTTGAGCACAAAGAGGAGTATTTTAATTACATAAAAACCGACTCCACACACTAACCCAATGAGGTCAATTTCATTTTGTAGTTGGGGAAAATTATCTTAGAGAAGTAGAGAAATATAGTCAACCTTACACAGCTAGTAAGAGGCTAAGACAAGAGCTAGGGATGTAGGTCAGTGGTAGAACACTTGCCTACCTGTGCAACTGAGTTCAATGTCAAAAACCTGATAGTAACCCAATTCCCTCTCTCTCTATCACACAAACACAAACACACACATGCAAAGGATAAGCCAAGATTAAAATCCATGTTTCTCCAGCTGTGTAGTCCAGCTTCACCCACTGCACTACACACGGCCACATTCACGGCTTACCAGTGGGATTCAAGATCTCATTGTTATTTGGCAAGGGGTTTAGATGCTATTTACACTGCTCTTGTTATTATTTTGATTCATGATCATTCCTTTCATGGTCTCCCTAAATTACTTTTGGAAATAGTCAAGTTATGACTAATGAATGGCCAAACATATTTCCTTTATATGGAGATTTATAGTTTTAAATTACAAAGTGAAAAAAATATATATAAACTTTATCTCACTTGATTAATGTGGTAATAGAAGGTGCTGAAAAAAAGAAGACAGACTACTGCCCTATATGGACCAATATCATTTTTGAGCTAAAATAAACATGTCACAACATGGCAACCAAGCTTGTTAAACAGCTCCGTGTCCATTCATTTACTCAAAAATTCAATTATATTTACTAAGCACAAACATCGTGCCAAGCCCAGTTGCTGGAGATACGACAGTGAGTAAGAAAAGCTTCATGTTAATGGGAAAGACAGGCAGTAAACAGGTAGACCAAATAAGATAATTAAAAATTGCACATTAGGGGCTGGGGTTGTGTCTCAGTGGTAGAGTGCACACCTAGCGTGGGTGAGGCACTGAGTTCTATCCTCAGCACCACATAAAAAGAAATAAATAAATAAAAATAAAGGCATTGTGTCTACCTAGAACTGAAAAAATATTTAAAAAGAAAAAAATGCACACTAGGGGCTGAGGGTGTAGAACACTTGCCTAGTAGGCATGTGTGAGGTCCTGGGTTCTATCCCCAGCCCTGAAAAAAAACAGACTATTAAATATAATCAAAAGATATTTTGGACGTAGACTATAAGACCTGCTAAAGTTGTTGGAACTGAAGAAAGAAAAGGAATCAAGGAAGCTAGACTTGCTCACTGTTAAGTTCTAAGAGACTTAAAACGTGTGTAGCAAGATCAATGTTGTACCAATGACATTGGCCTCACGGGGCTCCTAGGCTTAACAAGCACTGGGAGCTGTGAATGGATCCTCTTCATGGACTCACATTTCTCACATCATGGCAGGTGCTGTGGGATGACACGTGGAGTGGTTTGAGCAAAACAGTCTCAATATTATGAAGTTACTTACTGAAAAGCAAACAATGCAGAGACAACGCTAGCAGAGACACTTGAGCAATATGTGAAGTTCCTTGTGACTCAAGAAAGAGGACTGCCTGGCAGAAACCAGGGCTGGGACATGGAATTCAGACCCCTTGGCTGAGGAGTTCTGGGGGAGTTGAGATAGAGACAAAGCAAAACCTTGAGCGCCCTGAAAGGCTTGAAGCAGGCAGACCCTGCAGCCCTTACCCAGAAGGAACCTCCCTTCTCTATGCAGCCAGAAGGGGTTCTGCCTTCACTTGCTAACTGAAGGTACAGTCGAGGGGAATCCATTTTTTACTTGCTCTATTTCAAAAGCTGACTTTCTGGGATCAGAGTTGAGGAAGATTATGATATTTCTAGATCTTGTGGCATCTTCTGAAATCTTTTGACAGAAAAAGATTTGTTATTCGGGGTAAATCGACTCCATAATTGCAATAATTGCAACATCCATGGAGTGTTTAAAGTGGAGTAGGCACTGAGTGTTGAGGCATGATTCGTCACCTCAGAGCAGTGCTGTGAAGAGGTCTTACTATATTACCAGCATCTAAAAATAAGGAACTAAGACTTAGTATTAAGACTCTGCAATTCTAAGCCAGTGCTGGTAACTACCAAGTGGAACCACCAGGGAATCTACTATAGATGTAAAAGAAGCACTTTCAAGAGAGGGGTAATTGTACCAAGATTCCTTCCATCTCTCTGTGTCTATCTGCTTATTGTCTGTCTCCTCCCAGTAGAAAATCAGTTTCATGAGGACTTTTCCGTTTTTCACTGCTGTATCTCCAGTGTCTAGAACAGTAGCAGGCATTATAGCTTCTCAAGAACTATTTCTTGATTGAATGAGTCTCTCTATTCTATGTCTTGAATAAAAACTTGGCTAGAATCTTCCAGTATTTTGGCGATGAATCCATTTGGGTTAATCTACACCTGAATACAATGTTACCTATGTTTGCTGAACATCAGATGTAGAAATCACAGGAAATGCATCAAATCTTTGCAAAGTATCCAGAACATCTATAGCCAAAGCAGGCTCTAATTGTTCCTAACCGCATGGGCCAGTTCTGAGAAATTCACTGATGGTTTAACATGCTTCTATTATTATTTGTTGACTGGCTTAGAATTAAGAGTACTTAATCTGATGTATTATTCCCCCTAATTTTTCATGGAAGTGGTAACTTGGAAGGATCATGGGCTTTAAAAAAAAAAAAAAATGGAATCCAGGATACAGATTCATGGATAGACTCTCCTATACCAGTTTAATTCAACAAATACTAAGTTACATTTACAGAGACTGTGATTGATGCATGAAAAAAAAAAAATGATTTAAAAAAAGAAGAAGAAGCAGACTCTGCCCTGGCAAGAACCACAGTTGTTGATAACTATGTGATGTTGGGCAAAGGGTAGAAACCCTTCCTCTTCCTCACACTCCCATGCCTTCCTCACACTTCCTCTTACCTCTGACATGAAGGGGCAGGCCAACATTCTCTGTAAGATTCTTAGAGTTATGGCTCTATGCTCTACACTTCCTTGCCTTCTTATGGGGGAGCAGGGTATTAATTAACCCTGTTATTGATGAACATTTGATCGCCATTATTCTCTAATACAGTTAGGTTCTCCTGTTTCCCTCCTTCTTACCAGTGTTCTTCAATATCAACTGTCACTTCTCACAAATCTACTTCTAATGGCACCCTTACCTTCTCCATAATGTGTTTTTAAAGGGCCTCATGCTAGGGAAAAAAAGCAAACAAACTAATAAGCATGTTTACTTTAACTCTGTGTTAACTGTGAGTGGACAGGTAGGGGCCCCCTCCTGACATGAAGTGTGAGATCTGTGTATCATGATTTGGAACCCCCTTTACTGGTCTCATATACCCCTCCCCTAACTTCTAGAATCTGGAAGTAGTGTTCTAGAAGGTTGGAGATGCTGGAAGCTTGGTGTCTGATGGGTATCTGTGTGTAAACAAAGGCAACGACATAAGAACCATCAACTTTCCTAAGAGTCAAGAAAAACAGTGGGGCTGTTAGAGAGGTGGCAGCTGTGGCGGCCTAGAGACCCAGTGGCAGGGATGGGGAGCAGGGTTTTGGCTGAGGCTGTATTTCCTCTGCTCTTGATTCCACATTCCATTCCAGTGCCTGTGCAGAGAATTCCATTCTACTGAGAGTATTCAGACCATGCAGGAGACACTGACCAAACAGAACTCCAAAGAGCCAAAAATAAAGGCTTTGCTAAGACCAGGCCAATTAACCAGAGCTATACCACTGGCTTCTACAGGAAATAAGCTGAGTCTGTTTTTTCTCTCTCTTTCCCTTTTTTTTTGGGGGGGGGTGCTGAGGGTTGAACCCAGGGGCCACTGAGCTACATCCCCTTTTTATTTTTATTTTGAGACAGGGTCTTGATAAATTGCTGAGGCTGGCCTTGAACCTGTGATCCTCTTGCCTTAGCCTCTAAAGTAGCTAGGATTACATACAGGTGGGTGCCACCTTGTAAAGATTTGGCTGGCCCTGAATCTTTGATACTGCAAAAAAACATCTAAGAAGAAGTGTGAGAGGGTGTCCCGGGACAGCTGATGGATCATCTGGGAATCTCACAGTGCCTTTCCACATGACTTTTTCCAGTCAACATTTTACATTTTCATTAAAATTTTGCTTCCTCCATGTAGGTTTCCCTGGGCTCCCACAAGAAATAATCATGATCTTTTCTGTGTACCCTCTGCAAAACTCCATAGTGGTATTTCCTGTGAAATATGGCCATCATTGACTACTCCTCTTCTGGGCTATGAAGGCCCACAAGAGTGGGGGCCATATCTTTATTCAACACTTGTCCCCAGCACAGAGCACACTGATTAGCACACTGCAGTCAGTGAAGGATGGGTGCCCAAGAGAAATTACCGGAGGCTTAGAGCTGTGCTTCTCAAAGGGAGGGGCATCACTAGAGCAGCAGCATCACCCAGGAACTTTTTAAGAAATGCAAGTTTGCGGGGCCCCATCCCAGATCTCCTGAATCAAAAATTCTGGAACCCTACCCCAGCAATTTGTATTTCACCAGCCCTCCAGCTGATACGAACTCCTGCTGACATTTGAGAACCACAACCTTGGGCTTTAAGGAGAAAAATGTTACCTTTTTATTTCTGTACTTCTCAGATGATACACAGGCACTGTGTCCATATGAACTTGGCATCCCTTTCTCTCTTCTAGAAAGGGAGCTACCAAGAGCAACGGCAAGGGCATGTTCATGTCCAAACTCCTAGCTCAGAATCTAGCACAGGGCAGAACTAACAAATGCTACTTGAAGGAAGGGGCACCTCCCAGACGTTTCCCTGGTTGTGAATGTAACAGGCCTTTCTGTAAGAGATGCTTCCAGCTTCATATCTGCCGAGATGAATCACGTCTGAGATACTAATTCTAATGGGAATTACCATACAGATGAATCATGTTGTAATGAGAAAACCTGACTGCCAAGGAAGCCTCTTGGAAAGGAAAAAATCAAATCAGGACAAATGGATTATGCTGTTAGGCTTGTGATGTCAGGCCGTGAATTAGGTCCACAGAAGGGACTTAATGGCCTGAACTACCAGGCTCCTTGCAGCTCTAAGGAGCAATGGGTCAACTAATGAATCACATGGGGACAAAGCCCCTGCAAGACAAAAACAAACTTTCACAAATCCTGTAGCCTACAATCCCTGGCTCAGAGGCTGCATGGCAGTGTTCTTGCTAAGCTGTGCACATGGGGAGTTGTGAGGGCAGAAAATTCCTGACATCCTGCCTCTCTGGACTGCTTGTGTGCACAAAGTGGAGGGGACCAGGACAATCCACCAGGCTGTTTGCTTCCTGTGCCCCTCTCCTTGGTAACCTGAATCTCTGCTCACCTCATCCCAATTTCTAAGCTCCCTCCCTCTACCTGGTGGAAAGGACTAGTGTTGTCTTTCTTCAGAGCTCTGAGGGTCTCCTGCCTGGGTCATTGCTTCTAAAGCAACACAACATTTCATTCCTGGGCTGCTTCTTCTTTTTTTTTTTTTAAACTGTGATATTTGTTTTACGATTCTTTGTTCTTTTTAAACGTATAATTGTACGCATTTGTGGGATGCAATGTGGAATTTCAACACTTGTATATAATGAGTAATGATCAAATAAAAGGTCATGAGCATTTCTGTCTCCTAACCATTTATTTGTTTGGAGACCTTGAGCCCCTCCCTTCTAGCTCATCATGAAATATACAACTGGTTATTGTGACTTCACCCTCCTGTGCTATAGCACACTAGAACCTTTGCCTCCTATCTAACGTATTGTGGTACTTGCTCTCCAACCTCCCTTTATTACTCCTTCCTCTACCATTCCTGGCCTCTAGTAATCACAGTCCATTCTCATTTACTTTCAGATCAACTTTTTTAGCTTCCACATATTGAGAAAGAATAGGTGAGATTGTATTTTTGCACCTGGCTTATTTCATTTAACACGATATCCTTCAGTTCTATTCATGTTGCTACAAATGGCAGGATTTTATTCTTCTTTATGCCTGAGTAACATTTTATTGTGTATCTAAACCACATTTCCTCACTCAATGGACATTTTTGTCAGTTCCATGTTTTTTGGTCTGTTCTGAATAATGTTGCCATTAACATGAGAGTGCAGTCATCTCCGTAATGATGTAACAAAGATCTATTTTCAGTCTTTTGAAGAACCACCAAACTGTTTCACACAATGACTACTAATTTACAATAGTGTTTTAGGGTTCCTTTTTTTCTATATCCTCAACAGTGTTTGTTATTTTTTGCTTTTTTGATAATAGTTATTCTGACTAGAGTTAAGTGATATCCCACTGTGGTTTTGATTTGCATTTCCCTGATGGCTAATGATGTTGAATATTTTTCACAAACTTATGGGCCATTGTATGTGTTCTTCTGAGAAATGTCTATTCAGATCATTTCCCATTTTAAAATTAGATGATGATGATGAACATAATTTTTTTTTTTGTCAGTTGGTTTGCAAGCATTTTCTCCAGCCTGCAGGTTGTCTCATCCCTCTGTTAATTGTTTCATTTGCTGTACAGATGCTTCTGTAATCCCATTTGTCTACTTTTGCTTTTGTTATCTGTGCTTTCTTATCCAAAAGATCACTGCCTATACCTGATGTTTCAAAGTGTTTCTCCTATTTTTTGTAGTATAGTTTCATAGTTTCAGGCCTCACATTTACGTCAAGATGGTCTTCAATCCATGTGGAGTTGGTTTCTGTACATGGTAGAGAGAGGAATGCAATTCCGTTCTTCTGCATCCTGTCTAATTAGCATCATTTATAGAAGAGGCTGTGGCTTCTTCAATGTATGTCTTTGGCAGTTTTGTAGAGTATCAGTTGGCTGTAGATGCATGGATTGGTTTCTAGGGTTTTTATCCTGTTCCATTGTATGTGTTGGCTTTATGCCACTATCATGCTATGTTGGTTCTTCATGGACTTTTAACCTCTTGTCTGCTTGAAGATAGCCCGAGGCTGAGGCTGATCTCCTACTGCTCTGACAACCAGAGATGGACAGCAGAGATATTATCACTGGATAAGGACTCAAAGAGAGAAGATAGCCGCAAGTCTTTTGTCTTCAGTTTCATCAACCATCTGTATCCACTGGTGATAACAGCATTGATGCCTAGAATCTTTAGAGATCCAAGGTCTTGCAGGCTGGCTTTCAGGACCTGAGATGACCTACCACCCCTAAAAGCCACCCTCTGCCCCCTCCTGGTTATTCACTAACATTCCAGAGGTGGTGAAAACTCCTGTACTCAGAGATAAGTGTGCTTCTGTTTATCCACTGAGGTCCCTTTGTGGAGCTGCCAGGACTGGCCTCTGCAGCCGGCCAGGCTCTGCTCTCCTGGGCTGGGGCAGGGGTTAGGAGTGTGGCGATCAGCCAGTGAACTCATGCGGAGATGTCTGGGTATTTTCAGTTACAAAGTCAAACAGAAAATTCTGGGATTCGATTGTGAGCCTGTGGGCACACTCTCTACCAATGCGCAGCACTTGGCATGCATGAGGCATTCAGTAAGTGGGAGTTCATTCATCTTCTTGGCTAATATGAGAGTTAAAGTTCAGATCCTCCCTCTCGTCCTCTCTCATTTCTCTGCCCCCTCTATCTCTGCTGGTTGCTCCAGGCGGTTTTCTCCAGATTCCTCTTGGTCCCCATGGTTCTTCACTTCAAAATTTCTTGACCCTCCTCACTTGCAGACAGTCCATTGTGCTCTCTTTTGAATCTCATCCTATTTTTAATTCTGTCTTGATCAATTCTACCTTCCTCACCAAACCTCCTTCTCTTCCCTTTATTCCCATTGCTCATTTCTTCCCTCCATCCTTCAAGAGGTTCTCTCCCCTTTGTTGTTAATACCATGAGCTTCCATTCCAGGGGTAAAGGAAGAGGGTGAGAATGAAGGAGGAGTGTTGCTAAGTAGGGCCTGAAATCAGAGACCTTTATCTAATTATTAGTGGATGATTGCTTACAATATTGAGTGTTCTGTATTTCTTTCACTGGAAAACTGCATTGATTTAATTTTTGACGGTCTCTCCTCTAATGGAAGTTAAGTGAGCCATCACCAGAGAGGAGTGAGGGACATCCCTCCTCAAACCTCCAAGGAACAGAAACTCTGTAGTTGAGCAAACATTAAACCCGCCCTCAGAAATGGGACTCAAACTAAGTGGGATTCTGGTCCAGATTAATTGTGCTACTGCAGGGAAAAAAAAAATGGCACCCACTTAGAGCCTCAAGTCTATTGACAAGACCTGAGAGCCATTTAGGATAAGCAGTACAGAGTTCAAGTGTCATCCAAGGGTAGAACCAGACTTAACCTACTAATGAACACACTTCAGGAAGAGCAAATGGAATAGGTAGTGATGGGTTAGAATAGCATCTACCAGCTTTGCTGGAGCTAGAGTTGTCACCAAGGTTGATAGCCAGGAGGACCGGGAGCCTGGAGAGGAACTGTTGGACCTGAATCAGAAAAGGCAGCAGAGGCCTGGACAAGATGAAGGAATTGAGGAACAACACAGAATAGAAATATAGCCCAGCTTGGTGGGGGAAATCCTGGGGGCCCTACACCCAGAGAGGCACAGCCTCTGGGAGGTCCCAAGTAACAACCAGGCCCTGGCCAGCGTGCCCGCCCCAGGGAATCCTCTGAAAATCTTGTGCTGGCATCCAATCCAGACACAGTCTCTGGCTGTATGTGAATTTCTGAAGGAGAAGAAATCTATGCCTAAGAATGTCTTCCTTTTTTTAGATTCCATTCATTCATTCAACAACTATTTACCGAATGTTTACTTTGTGCCAAATAGCTTGCTAGAAGCTGGAGATGAAAAGATGAGTAAAACAGACTTTTGTTCTCCAGAAAGTTACTGAGTATCAGGGAAGATAGGCAAGATCATGGGCAGCTTTGCGGTGGTGTGAGCTCAGAGTGTCAGAAACACAGAGGAGGGTCTTAGAAGGCCATGGAAGGCTTTTCCTAGGAGGGAATACCTAAGACACGACCTGTGGGTGGTAAGAATTGGCCGGGCCAAGCTGAGGGAGCATAGGAGGGGCGAATGTCCTAAATAGAAGGAACAGTATGTGCAAATAGCTCCTCACGGCTGAAGCTAAGAGACTGAACATTGAGTCTGGGGGGATAAACAGGGCCCTTCTGAACTCTTACAGCGGATGTGATTCTAGCCCAGAACCATTTGCAACTATCACATCAGTGCAGCTGGGGGTTATGTCTTCTGTGTCTGAGGACATTCATTGGTATCCAGAAGTGTCATGTAGGTACTGAAGACACAACTCAGACAAAGCCCTTTCCCTGGTAAGGCACTGATGGAGATAATCACTTCTAACATTTGTTATGATGTGGTAGTTTCCTTGTTAATAAAAAAAAAAAATCAATGAGAAGGGACAGAGTGCACATTCCCTACCAGCCTGAACTATGCAAGAGACCACCTCCTTGTTTGCACTCACAATATATAAACTTTCAGAGGCATCCCCCAGGGTGAGCAAGAACTAGGAACTTTTCCAGTCTTTGGAGTATAGATCCAGAAAGCAATGCAACAACTTAAAGGACACATGACCTTCCTCTCTACCTTGGAAGATAACAGTGGAAAGATAAGCCTTCAATAATGTTCTGCAATACTGGAGAACTACGAGAACATAAACAAGCCATGGCATTTGAATTTATACTCAAGTTCATGAGGAGGAGCCAGGGTCAGTCTCTCCCTGTACCATATATTTCTATCACAGAGGCATGTGTGAGTGCCAATGTTCACAGCTAGGATCATACTCCTAGACTGAAGTTGGAAGAAAACATATTTGACCTTCAGAAGACTCATGGGTATAAGTAATGATCACCTTCCATCTCACCTGTGCCTACCTACCCTATTACAGTCAGGTAAGAAAAATAAGAAAGATATGATGCCCTGAGTTGTATTCTAATTCCAAAGAACTCCACAGAGATCTCACAAAAAGAAAACAAAATGTAAAATACCCCCTAAAGTTAGCCAAGAGTTTAAAACGTTAAAAAAATTAAGTTAAAAACTTAAATTTAAAAAGCTAAGTTTTTGAAAGTTAATTTTAAAAAAAATCAATTTACATCCCAACATGGCATTTTAGCCCTTACATTTTATAATTTTAAAAGCCTCTTCTGTTGTCTCTACTGAGCTTAAAGTTTTTCTTGGCTATCAAAACAAAGAAGTCTTTTGTTGAAAGAATCAGGCGACAGTGTTTTGGTGAAAAGATTATATATAGAATAATGGTATGAAGCTCTATTGTGTAAAAAGTAGACTTAAGAGCTTTCCCTGTCTCCAGATTCTCTGGGTTTCTTGCAAGTATTTAAAATACTGTTATCCCTATAACACACCAACAACAACGACAAAAAAAAAAAAATGTGGGGAAAAATAAAGATGATAATGAGAAAAATAAAATGTGGTTGTCCTTCACGTTGAGGGAGCCCTAAATAATTGCTTACGGTCAATATTTTGTAGGAGCTCATAAAGGACACTATGCAGATGCCACTATACATACTTAAAAGCAGTGTCAACCACAACTGTGGATATACTAGCTGCAGCCATGACCAACCCACTGGGATCAATTGCTTATGGGTGCTCTCGGGGCGTTCTCTCCTTTGGATCCTCCATGACCTGGTGATTCATGGTAAGTTACATGATTTCTTGGAGCTCTCTAACTCAAGTAGAACACATTCCCTTTTCTTGATTTTTCTCTTAGACCACTCATATAAGGAAGTTGTGTATAGTCAACTTTAGTAAAGATTTGTATGGTTGATGGTGGCCTATATTGCATATAGTTGGAACCCAGGAAATATTCCTTGAATTGATTTTAGCTGACCCGTGGCATCTGCAATTATTGGACATTACCTGTTATGTCACAGGTAGGGAACAGTGTCAGGGCAGCTGGCATTTGGTATAAGTCTCTAGGCCTGTGGGCTAGAGAGAGGGGAAAGTCACTGAATCTGATTCCCAGCAGAGCATGTAGAAGCCAAAGAAGATACATGAATGTGGTGCTGAGCTGGAAGAAGGGGCCTTTGGATGGGCCACATCTCTGTTTAAATCCCGATCATTTCTGCAGCTGATCTGGATATCAGTTGGTGCTTTGTTTGGAACAAATGCTGTTCAACTAGAGGTTCTATCTCATGTGGTCCAAAAGTCAGATCACTTTTTATTTTTTTAAACTGGGAAGCTTGTCCTCATATTTTTGTTTATTTACTTACTTATTTATTTATTTTAGTTTTCAGCGGATACAATATCTTTATTTATATGTGGTGCTGAGGATCGAACCCAGGCCACACGCATGCCAGGCAAGCGCACTACCGCTTGAGCCACATCCCCAGCCCCTGTCCTCATACTTTTCTCTCAAAAGCTGTCCTATCCACAAAAACCCAAATTTTGCTCAGCCATTCACCTCATGAGCATGGAGGAAAGAGGAAGGAAGTTTCATTTTTTGTGATCAGAGGAGAAAGTCTACATACAGAGACAAACATATCTTTTGCTGTCCCTGGAATAACAATGATGTTGACAATGTGCTCCAAAATAGGAAGCAGAGGAAATGGAAATGGAGAGGGAGCAGCTGGTAAATGGGCTGTGGGACATCAGGGGTGCAGGGATGAGGACAGGAGCCTTCTCTTTCCTTTTGATTTCCTCCCTCCAAATTGCTTTCAGTTCTATGCCTTGTGGGCATGGAGAAGCAAATGCCATTTCTTTTAGAAGGTGGAACGTTTTCTGTGTTAGGAAGAAGGCATGGCTATCCCTGGCTGGCTGAACTTGGGGTTCCATCAGTTCACCCAACAAATTTCACTGCAAGCTCTTCTGTGTTTCCTAAGAATTCCAGAGGCAGACTTGGCAACCTTTTCCAATCAATGCCAGGGTTCCTTTTCCCACTTTTAAATTAATTGATCACACACACACACGCGCGCACACACACACACACACACACACACACACGAGTTAGACAGTCATAATTACTATTATTTTCAGACACAAGATAAAAAATAAGAAAAAGCCAAGTGCTATGGGTATGGCAGATAAGGAGATCAATGAGTTCTAGATTAAGAAGTTGGTATGGGTATGTGGTGGGGGAGGAGAGAAGCACACAGAGATAATCTTTTGAAGAGAAGGAAGGGAAAAGGGAGGTAGAAATGATAGAACAAGGACTGAGGTCAGCGAGTCTGAGTCATGCTCTGGATGCCTGCTGCTCACCCTGGTTTTGGACATCAGAACAATTATCACCTTCCTCAGTGCCTAGGAAGTGCTCAGTGATTCACCAATGATTCATCCCCACTTTATCCAATGTCTCTCACTTAACCAGAGGAGGCTGGGCAGGCTAGGTGGGTAAGAAGGAAGGTTACCTAATAGGACAAGACAGGAGATAACAAGTGAGAAGAGAGCAGTGCAGGTCGCTGGGGTCTCTGCAGTTCAGGGGAGGCCATGGTAATGGGAACAGGCTGGCTTCACTGCGGGGGGAATGGCTGCTGGGTGCCTATAATTGATCATTCAAGGGAAAAGGGGGGAGAGAGAGACAAAGTATAACAGGACTGACACATTATGAAGTCCAGAGGACAAAGAAATAAGGAAACATCTATACTGTGAACACTTGGTTATTTGGGGGTGATGTAAAGTTTATAATGCTAAGCAAAGTCACCCCAAAGTGAAGTGCTATGAGACTTAGTATAAAAATCCAAGCATGACAAGGAAGTTCGGAACAGGAAGAGATTGCAGAAAAATCATAAATGACCAAGCCCTGAGATGGACCATGCTTAGAAGGGAAAGTGGAGGGAATGTGTTTGCGGGGATGAAAAGCTGCTGCCTCTGATGGGCAGAGCTTGGATTATAAATCAGACTGAAAGCCTGAGATGATAGATGGACACAGGCTCTATTGTCCCCCTTTCCTCTGTCCCTGTACTTTGCTGTCTGTCCTTATCTGTCCCACTGAGAAGGAAGGGGAAGTCAGGAAACCAAATTTGTTTGGGGAGAGTGAGGAGGTAAGGACAGACTTTTCCTCTCCTTGCAGGATTTGCCTTTTAGTCCAAGGGTTTGATGCCGAATGCTTCAAGCACTGGGGACTTGGGACACTCCCTGGGGCTGGGACTTGGCTATTGCTGCAGAGAATTGGGGGTCCAAGGGCAGGACCTGAGGAAGCACTTCAGTTTGCCAAGGTTGTTGTGATTTCTCTTTTGGTGGCTGCTTCCCAGTGGGATGTCATGGGGTCAAGTGGGATGGCAGGTCCTGAGGTGTGATCACTCCCAGACAAGTTGAGACACAGGAACAGACTGAGGTCGATCCCCATTCAGACTGGCATATATCCGGGCATTTAGAAAAAATGATCTTGTTCTGATCCAACCATCTTCACTGATACATTCTGATTCCTTAGCATGGTCAGGAGAGCTCAGTAGCCTCCTGCTGTCTATCCTCCCAGCCACGTCCTCCCTTACCCACTGTTGCTTACCATCCATCCCCTCCCCACACCCAAGCTTCCCTGCCCTGTCCCTTGCCTGTCCCCATCTCCACACTTCTATCAGAATCCTTGCCACCCACTGAGGTGGTCTTAACACCACCACTTAACTAGTTGTATGACCTTGGGGCAGTTTCCTTTTGGGTACCTGGGTTTCAGTGTGGTAGGATGGGGAGCAAGCACTGTGTGATGACTAAATGAATTAATCCATCCCATGGAAAGCACCTGTGGCACAGTGAATTCTATGAGTTCTTGTCTTTTTCTTAACTGGGAGATATCCTGGGACAACTGTGCCCTATCTACTGGCTCAACATTCAGGTGCTATTGCAGGTGACGACTGCATGTCTTCAAGCAATATTGACCTTATTTTGCGCTCAGTGATTGTCCTTATTTTTAAAGCTCTATCAATTTTGGAAGGGATGGGTTTACTGCACTGAGCTGCTTCTATGCTGATCCTAATTCACTTTCTCAAGTGTTCAATGGAGGACACGGTTGACTTTTTTTTAAATAGCAACTTTGTAATTCACATTCCAAAACTTCACTCTCTTGCATAAGTCAATGATTTTTAATATATTCAAAGAGTTGTTCAGACTCACTACAACCAACTTTAAACCATATCAATTACCCCAAAGAAGGGCTGGGGATGTGGCTCAGTGATAGAGTGTTTGTCTAGCTTGTTTGAGGACTTGGGTTCAATCCCCAGCCCTGCTAAAATAAAAAAAATAATTAAAAAATAACTGCTCCTTTTCCAGGTGTGGTGTGACGCACATCTGTAATCCCAGCCACTCAGGAGGCTGTGAGAAGAGGATCACAAGTTTGAGGGCTGCCTCAGCAACTTAGCAAGACCTTGTGTCAAAATAAAAAATAAAAAGGGCTGGAGATACAGCTCAGCAGCAAGGCACCCTAGGTTCCATCCCCACTATCACAAATGATGATGATGATGATGATGATGATGATGATGATGACGACGACGATGACGACGACAACCCCTAAAGAAGCCCCATATCCATTAGTAGTTACTTCCCATTTTCTCCAACCTCCTAGACCTAAGAAACTGCTAATCTACTTTCTGACTCCATAGATTGGTCTATTCCAGACATTTGAAAATGAGCTTTGTAAAAGACCCAAACTGTTCTTCTTAGACTTGTCATGATTTCCCCAAAATATCCAACCACAGGATCAGACACATAGTAGGTACCCAATAAATGTTCCATTGAATGAATATCTAAAAGGAGTTCAATCAAGTTAAAGTAATGTTTTTCATTTCATCTTAGAACTTTGTTAGTGCAAAGCAATATAAAAAACATAGGTCAGGAGCCAAGGTGATGCGTTTTTCTTTTTCCAAGGCAGAGAGAAACTTTGTGGAGACTCCTCAAAGGGAAATGCTCATGCAATGGTTCTCAAACCTGGCTGCACTTCAGTGTCACCTGAGGAGCAAAAAACACTGAAGCCCAAGCCCTGGCCTCACACATACCACCCCCAACATCCCCCAAATGCTGACCTGTCAGTCCAGGATAGAGCCCAGGGATTAGCATCTTTTTAAAAGTTCCCCCAAGTGATTTTATGAGCAGCCAGGGTTGAGAACTCTTGTTCCAATGGAAACAAGAATTCTAAGCAATAATAATTTGTTGAATTCCAGCCATGCCCAGCATGATATGCAGCCAAAGTTTTCAACTCCAACTTCAGGGAAACAAATCTCTGAATTTTTAAGAAAGCAATAAAAAGTAGAATATTCATTTCACAAAAATTTTCTTTATAGACTGAACCATGTGAACTTGCTGATATTTCACTGGTTTGACCTATAAAAATGAGAATTTCATATCATTCAACCAAATTGAAATATATATATATAAACATACACACATATATAGACACAGAGTTCAATTTGAATCTCTATCTTACTAATTCCTCATTCGTTTTCCTTATGCCTCATATATTTCTTTTTAAAAAGAACACTTCAAGGGCTGGGGTTGTGGCTCAGTGGTAGAACACTTGCTTCGCACGTGTGAAGCACTTGGTTCGATCCTCAGTATCATATAAAAAAAATAAGGGTATAAAAATTTTTTTAAAAAAAGAACATCTCAAGCTTTAGTAAATATTGAATATGTATGTCTAGCAGAGAATGGAAAATAAATTAGATTCTAAGGGGCACAAGTGCATAAAAATGCACAGAAGAAACAAACACCAATCACATAGACGACCTCTACTTTGTGCCACACGTTATTTCTGGAAAACATGTCATAAAGTACACTGTCATAAAGCAAGATATATTTTTCCCATAGGAAAAATTTTATGACTAGAGATTGTATTCCTGACTAGGCCTCATATAAATCAGAGATATGATCAACAACAGGTCAGGAAAGCAAAACTGCCATAGCCATAAACCTCCATAAATGTTTAAAATAATAAATACTCAAAAACTATAAAATGGCAAAATTACATTTTTAAAAAAATGATTTGATATATTTATTTTTATTTTTTTTAAGAGAGAGAGAGAAGAGAGAGAGAATTTTAATATTTATTTTTCAGTTTTCGGCGGACACAACATCTCTGTTTGTATGTGGTGCTGAGGATCGAACCCGGGCCGCACACATGCCAGGCGAGCACGCTACCGCTTGAGCCACATCCCCAGCCCCGCAAAATTACATTTTAATCATTGATCATTATACTGTCATTGAAAGGCAACTAAGTGTTACGCACTGAAATTTTAAAAGTACACCTTTTTTTTTTAATTCACTTCTAGAGATCTTTCCTATAGGAAAATTGATTGTTTCTTTCCTCTGTTCCAGAACCAAGGATGTCTCAGTCTTGACCCAAGCCATCCCCTCCCAGCCTTGCAGGGGCTCTCCAGCTGCCCACCCTTCCTCCTCTTCACCAGGGCCCCTGCTTCTTCCCCAACACACTGAGTGCTGCCCCAGGCTCTCAGGACAATCGCGTTCCCTGTCAGGAGGAATTTAGGGAGCTTTAGTTCTCTGGTGCAGGCTCCACAATGTCTAGTCAACTGTATTTTTGCTTTTATTCTCATCTCAGATTGGGAATTCTGCTTGTCTCTCTCTCCTGTCACCAAAATTGCTGATGTCTCAGTCTTTGTGAACCTTGTGGCTGGCCAGATCCCCCTTCCCCTTCATTCTGCCTCTGCCTGCCAGGGTTTGAATTCCTCCCGTGGAATCCTGGCCTGCAGCTAGAAGGGTTAGGGTGACATATTGCCACACCTTTCTGCCACCAAACATCTCCTGGTTAACAAGTATTTCGTGAATGAATTCCTAGATCTCTACATATGAAGCAGCTACTGCTATCTCTTTTGGGGGCGGGTGGGGGGCAGTAACTGGGGATTGAACTCAGGAGCCCTTGGCCCCTGGGCCACATCCCTATTTTGTATTTTATTTAGAGACAGGGTCTCACTGAGTTGCTTAGCACCCTGCTTTTGCTGAGGCTGGCTTTGAACTCTTGATCCTTCTGCCTCAGCCTCCCAAACTGCTGGGATTACAGATGTGCACCACTGCGCCTGGCTACTGCTATCTAATACAGGGTCTTCAGGGAAGTGGCCTTTAGAAAAGTACAACATATGGTTCTAGAACAGAGCTCTTAACGAATGATTTTGCCTCCCAAGGACAGTTTGTAATGTAGAGAGACATTTTTGGTTGTCACAATTGAGGATAAGTGACTTGTCATCTCATATGTACAAGATAATGATCCTGCTGAAACATCCTACAGTGCCCTGGACTGTTCCCACAACTACCTGAGGTGAAGAAACACAGTTCTAGAGAAATCTCAAGAACCTTTTGCAGCACTACAAACCAAATCAAACCGAAAATTGCCAATAGACAAGGATGACACTTGGGATTGCCACAAGGATGACACTTCTGCTCTGGAAAAGCAAGCAAACAAACAAAAACCCCTTTCCCCTCTCCAATTATAAAAATCCATGCTCATTGCAGAAAAAATAGAAAATAAAGAAAAGCAAAATATCACATGCTACATCCTCATCACTGTGCACTTTTATGTATTTATGATCATATCACAATGTATACCCTGATTTTTCTACATGACATGCTAACCAGACTTTTTACCACATCATCATTATTATTATTGGGTATTGAACCCCGGGGGGAACTTAATCACTGAGTCACGTCTGAAGCCCTTTTTATTTTTTATTTTGAGACAGGTCTTACTAAGTTGCTTAAGGCCTTGATAAGTTGATGAGGCTGGCTTTAAATTCATGATGCTCTTGCCTAAGCCTCCTAAATTGCTGGGATTACAGGAGTGCGCCATTGCGCCTGGCTTCACCATATTTTTAAACTCTTCAGACTTCATTTTAATTGCTTTGGAGGTTCTTCTCAAAACCAGCTTGTAATGAGCCATTCTCTTACTGGTGTAAATTTGTTTCCAGGTTTTCGCTATGATTAAAAACTGTGATGATATAGATATTTGTGCCTAAAAGTGTTTCTTCATGTGTGGCTATTTCCTACATGACCCTTAGAAAAGGTGTATACTCCTGACATCATTTTGAAAGACAAATATGATTTGCCAAGGATTCTTTCTAACATCAAAGTTCATGTGAAACATTCTCCCAGATCCGGGCTTTGCTCTAGTCTAAAAACATACTAGGAACCCGCAATCCCAAGTGTCTCCGTTTGAGAAACATCAAAGGAGCTAAGAAGGAAAAAACGTCTAACCCAGAACTTTCTGAATAGAGCACTGCGGTGGACCATGAGAACAAGAATGAAAGGTCTTGTGATTTTTGGCACAGAGAGACAAAACTAATTTGTCTTTAAGATGGCAGGATTTTCTGGTTAGAGGCAAAACCATCTTATTTAAAATGCTTTTCTTTTAAGCCTAATCATTTTCTCTTCATTCAAACAGCTTAGCTATTTATTTTATTTATTAGTATTTTCTCTTTATCTTAGACATTTATTTAGACTTTTGAAATACAATAAATTTGACAAACCTTTTAACAATTGCTTGTTGGGATAAAACCAGAAACAAGAATAGGTAAAAATTTTTTAAAAATTATTTTTCATTAATACCTAGATAATTTTCTTGCGTTTTAGCAGCTAATTGTGGTATGGCTACAGAGGAATAGAGATTAAACTCTTGCTCTCTTCTTGCTCCCAGATTCACAGGGACATCTGCAAGTTTATTGATACAAAATAATATATCTTGATTGTAATGGTAAGAAGTTGGGAATCAGAGGGTCTGGACTTCTTCTCATGTATACCACTGAAAAGCCCTTCACTGACCTTTCTACATTTCAACTGCAGAAAAGGAAGACTATCAAATATGAAACAAACATATGAGACATGTCCTTAAAAGATAAAACAGTTCTCTAAATGCAATAACAACCAAAGAGAGCTAATATTATGTATCACTGTGTATTATACACTGTCCTTTGTGATGTCAACCCAGACGTGGTCAAGGACAGATAATATAAAAACTGATCAGGTGAGCTGTGAGACTGGAAAGGAATAGGCAGATGTCCAAGTGGGGAATTAGTGGCTAAGGAGCAGGCATTGCAGCAGAAGTCAAAAGTCCATTCTGAGTCCCAGGGATGGGCCTGGGATCAGCAATGACAGGAGCGTGCAACCCAATATCAACAGCAACTCTAACTACTGAGACACCACGATTTATTGAGAGTTTACCACACTGCAGGAACTCTGCAAAATCTTTCTTGCTTTATCTCAGCCAGGTCTCTTCTATGTGTCTATAACACTTCTATCAGGCTGTAGGAAACCTGGTCGAGATAATGCAAGTAAGAAGTGTTACAGACACTGAAGTGACAGAGGTTTAGATAGGTTCAGAGTGTTAGGGAATCATGCAGTTGCACAATGGCTAAGCAGAGACTTCGATCCCTGTCTTTGGATTCAGTGCCCAAGGGAAAGATCAGCTAAGAGTAAAGTTTAAATAAGCAGTTCAGTGACTGCACAGAGGAGGGATGAACCTGAGCTAGAGCCAAAGCTGAGCCTACTGGCCTCCCTCCCTCTTCCTTTGGAAGCACACTGTGGGTAAAACACTTGCAAATGCCATGCTGCAGGTGAGCTCAGATCTTGCCTGGGGCAAAGTGGGGTAAGCAAGTAACTGCACTTGCCCTCTCTCACCTACCCTTTCCCATGCCCAGACTCAGGGATGGGCTACAAGCCTGAACCATGGAAGCAAGAGAAGCAGTGGTTTGCGTGTAAAACCACAGTGGGGTCAGCCCAAGGCTTATCTCCAACAGCAGGTCAAATAACTAATGCAATGATTTATAGACTTTTAAAATATTTGAATAACATAACATTTTTCTTCAAAGGAACTTTGATGTAAAAGCCCAGAAATTACCATAGATAAGAAATAGAGAGATTTTGTTAGAAGAGTGGGGAGCTCAGAATGTCCCCTTCCTCCCCTGCCATATACCCACATGGGGCCCTAGGGCTGTAAGCATGGTTGGGCCCATCGAGGTCAACATGAATGGCTAAGGACCCCAAAGCATTCTAACTTCCCTCAGTGATTCAGTGGCAAATCATTACCATGTAATTTTCTAAAATCTTTTTTTTTAATGTATTTAAATTGTCCATCTGTGCCACACTTTTGGCACCAGAGGCCACCAATTGGAAGTCCCACTTGCTCCTTTTCTCTTAAACCCACTCTCAAGTTCAAGGAGTATCTTAGAGAAGTATTTATGACTTTAGAAACGTTGTCCACGTCCTCCTCCTTCTCTCCAGACAGAACATTCCTAATCTGTTTAGTCTGTTCTCACTGGCGATGAAATGCAATAACGTATGTAAAACACCGGCAAAGGGGCGGCACAGAGGCCGGGTTCAGCACACACTCTGCCCTAGTCTCCCTTTCCCCTCTCCTTCATCACTTCAAAGGCTGTCTCTAGTTTTGCCTTCTATCCTAACCCTTTGTCCTTTCTTCATTACTGCTGCATCACAAATGATGGGGGCGAGATGGGGTCATCTTTGCCAACACAGTCAAATGCCGATTGTGCAGCCATCAACCCCAACCTGCCTAGTGCAAAGCATTGCCACAGCCAGAAATACAGTTTTTTTTTTTCTCTGAACAGTCTCTAAATTCTCTCTCTCTCTCTCATTTTTAAATTATTGGTTCTTTTTAGTTATACCTGACAGTAGAATCTTTTTGATATAATTATACAAACATAGACCATCTTAGGAAACAAACCTGGGCCTGTACCTCCATTATGTTTTTGCATAACTAAAGGATGTGGGAAAGGGAGAAACGAGGAGAGAGAGAGAGAAGAGGGTAGAGAGAGGAGGGATGGGCCCAGGGAAGGACAGGGGACGGGGACACATGATCCTGAATAAGTGAGCAACGGGGATCTAGATATAGCCAAGCAATGTGGGAAAAAGGAATAAATTTACTCTGCAGAAAGGCAGGACAAGTGGAGAACACAAGTTCTCAGAGAGGACAGTAACCTCTAAGAAGGGAGCTGGCTTTTACTTCCTGAATTTTGAGTGCAGAGGAAAGGAAAGTCAGTGAGAATTGCAGGAAATTATTTGTGGGAACATAAACTGACGGCTTTTCAAGAGGACCGTTTTGCAGTATCCTTCAGTTTTAAGTGTATATATCTATCCAAAGACTTAGCAGTTCCATTTTTAGGAATCTAAACTATAGAAATATTTAACACTGCACAGAGGTACACCAAGATGTTCATTCTAACATTGTTCCAAAGGGGGATATTTTAAGAATACCCCAAGTTTTTATCAATAGGGTACGATGAATGGAAAAAATCATGGTGTGTCCATAGAATGGAAATCTATGCAACAATGAAAAGAAGGAGGTAACCATAAGTATAAGTGTACTAATGTTCAAAAATCTCAAAAATGAAGTAAGTCAAAAAGACAACTGGTAATAGGTATAATGTTTTAAAATTCTATAAATATTCCTGCAAATATAAGAAAATCATCTAGAATGATGCACATTAATTATCTATTTTGGTAGGGGTGGTCAATTGTCACTGTTTAATTTTCTGCCCTTTTAAAAATTTCTAACTAAAAGTAAATTGATAGAAGAACTGGCCATGGCACAGTGGGTACACGCATGGGTGGTGAAGCCACACTACTCAGGTTTCAGTCCTAGCTCTGCATCATTGTAGAAGTGTGTCCTTCCAGAGGTAACTCTACCTCTCTGTGACTCAGTGTCCTCATCTATAAAATGGTGATGATGATAGTACAAACCTCATGGGATGGTAAAGAAAGAGCAACTTGGTGGTGGTGGTTGTTTTTTTTTTTTTTTTTTTTTAATTACCAGAGGATAGAAGGGGAAGAGTAAAGAGAATGGGAAAAGATTAGTGCCAGATGGGAAAGGGACTTGAACACCAGGATAAGAAGTGAGAATTAATTCACAGAAATAAAGAAGTCTTTCATTCCTTCAACAGATATTTACTGAGTGCCTCCCATGTGCCAGAGACTGTTCTAGGTGGTTGAGATACATCCACCAATGAAACAAGTCAATGGCAGTATTTTGGAAGGTAATCAAGACTGGCCTTGTGGGCTTGAGGGGTGCGTGTCTTCCAGGTGCTTTGTGTGTGTACTCAAGCCCGGCAGTCAGTGCACTGTGGCGTGAATGGTACAAGGGCTGATGCTCAGAGGGTTTGCAGGCCTGAAGCCCCTGTTGATGTTGAAGACCTGAAACCACAGACCAGGGATCCTAATATTGGGTGGTGCTGAGGCTGGAGGGACAGGTGGGAAGCTGTGGCAGGCCAGAGAACCCCTGACCGCCAACTTTTCAGAGTTCATCCCAGCATTGCCCAACTCTGTCAGCCTGGGGCCAGGGAACTGCTTCAAGTCCCAAGTTTAACACTACTGACCAGGCTTCTCTCCAAAGCCTCTGATACAATGAGAGGGTCACTTTGATGATGTCCAGGACCCTCTCTGGCTCTCACATCCCATAGTTTTCATGTCATACAAAGAGGTGTAAGTAAGGGACTTCCTTTTCCATGACCAACATATGATATTCCAGTGCCAAAAGAGAAACCATTAAAACGTAGGATTCCCACGTGCAGGATAATATATGAGAGGACTGTTTACATTTGCTTCCTTTTTGATAAAGTGCATGTTGAATTCTAAGCTACATCTTGTGTCAAGGTCTGAAAATAGTCACTCAAATAACTTCTTTCTATACGTGCAGCTGTTCTGAAGTATAAACCATACTCGACTGGTAAAACCACCATTTGTCCTATAAGGAATCTGGACATCCATTGGACCCTTATTTTTAGCATAAGAGGTCAAATGCACACGAGGTGAAATGTAGTGAAGTCCACTGTCCCAGAGGCAGGGGACAAGAGGAGGGCTGAAGGCCAACTATAAACCATATCATCTGAATTTGTGGCTATTTAAATTAGATGGCTTAGCAGATCAAAAGAAATAAATCATGGAATATCAAAGTGGCAAATAGAAGCCACCAAAGACCACGTTTCGTTGGTTCATTCATTCGACAAATCATTCTCACAAAATAAATCACCACTGTAAACAGGCTCTGACTCACTTCCCATTGCTTGCTGTGGTTAGGTTCTCCCCTCTCCCCCACAGGGTCATAGAATACGTGAACTTCAAGCTGACTCTCTGTGAGAAAAGTCCGGCATGAACATAACCAACTCTCCTTCAGGAGAAATTGCAGCTACCCAAGAGTCATGCAGACGCAACACAGAAGTCAGACTCCCTGAATCTTGATCCCTTTTCTGCCACGCTCCAGCTACGTGACTTTGGGTTAGTCAGCTCTTTCGTGCCTCAGTTTCCTTCTCATAGGGCTGCGATGAGGATGTTACACTTTTGTACGTTGTTTCAACAGAGCCTGCTGATAATCACTCTATATGTGTTTGTAAAATAAATCTTAGTTGCTAGAGGCAACATGAGACAGCTGAGTGCGGCTGCACATTGATTCTCTTAAACAACACTTCCTACTCAGCTCATAAAAGTACCACGGAAAACCATACATTTAGACCAGACGAGAATCAGCTGCTCTTCATTTTTACATAGGAAGGGTCAAGAGGAATTTACACCTCCTTCTTCAAGGAGGGCTAAAATCAAAATGATTCTTCTCTTGCAAAAAGAGATACGAGTTTGTTGGCAGAGAAGGAATTAGAACATCCGGGCACAGTGCCCACCCGTCTCAGAGTCTGTACTTTCAACCATTTGCTTGAGTTATTTGAACCCATTTTATTCTTAGCTTTTTGGTGTGTGAGTTGTATTGTGAGTGTGTATTGTGTGCATGTGTGCGTGTATGCAGGCACATGAAGGCACATATGCACGGCAGGGGTGATGCGTTAACAACCCATGAGATGACAAAATGCTTGAGTTTGGGTCATTTCAGCTCCAACACTTATAGAGCTGTACCTGCAGCAAAATATTTGAGTGTCAGTTACTGGAGCAGAAAACTCATGTTGTTAATCTTGAAGAAGGATCTCCACAAGCCGCCTTTTTGGTGCTCTTTCCTGGATGAAGACCTATTGTTCAAAGTGGCTAGGAAGATTTGTTGCTCTCCTGCAGGTCAGCCAAAGGGCCGCAGCCTCTCCCCTGGCTACAGAATGATCTCCAGGGTACCTGGCAGCGTGACGGCTGAGGGAACAAGCGCTGGAGTCAGGCCCCAGGCCCAAGCCCCGACTTTCCCACCTGTTAGCTCCATAACCTTGAAAAAAATGTCTTAAACTCTTTAAGTCTCAGAGCCCAGGATATAGATCAGTTGATAGAGTGCTTGCCTCGCACGCACAAGGCCCTGGGTTCAATCCCCAGCCCCATTAAAAAAAAAAAAAAAACCAAAAAACTCTCTAAGCCTCAGTTTTTCTATCTATAAAATGGAGATAATGACAATAACAGTATCTCTCTTATCAGGCGGTTGTGAGGAATAAATGAACTTGGTGGATGCCTGATGATTAGTGTCCCATTAAACATCAGATTTCACAGTGATGGCTGTTCTTGTCCCTAAGGGTCTGAGCAGGATCTTAGGTGTTTTCATCTTTGGATTGTGATGGGAAGTTTATTATCCAGTTTTTGTATTAGTTTTTAAAATCTCCAGTGAGAACTCTTTTAAAACATGCCAGCTGCCTCCTCCAGCTGCTGCCTTCTTTGCTTTTTTGAAAATTTTAAAACAAACCAGTATGTCAGAGCGGACACCTATTATTCATCAGAAGAGATTCCAAGGCTTTTTGAAGGAAGGATTTCATGTTGGAATGCTCTGGTCAAAGAGCTGCCTGTTCTGTTCTTCCTTGCCCCTGGACAGTCATGGGGACGAGCAGGGCTTTTCATACCTCCCACCCATAATGTGACAAGAGGTGGCATGATGAGGAGCTGGGAGTGCAGTCCTGGGCAAGGGTATGAGGATGCAGGAGAGCCCATGAGGGAGGGTCTGGTCTCTGCCCTTCTACTGACTACTAGCTCTGTGACCTTGGACAGCTTGTGTTCTACTGTGTTATTTTCATTTGTCACATGAAAGGGCTAGCAATAGAAAAAAACAAGAAGATAGTTCACCAAAGGTGGTCATCAGCAAGCATGTTGCTTCCTTTTTCTGGTTAGCAAAGAAATGCTGATTAAAGAGACATGAAGACATCGTTTTTGTAATTATTAAAGTTAAAATGTAAAGTGGCACATGCCTATAATCCTAGCAGCTCGGGAGGCTGAGACTGAAGGATAAAGAGTTTAAAGCCAGCCTCAGCAAAAGCAAGGCACTAAGCAACTCAGTGAGACCCTGTCTCTAAATAAAATACAAAACAGGGTTAAGGATGTGGCTCAGTGGTTGAGTGCCCCTGAGTTCAATCCCTGGTACCCCACCCCCCAAAAAAAACCCAATCAAAAAAAAAAAAAAGTAAAAGCAATGCAGTCAACGTCGTTTATATCTTGCATTACTGTAAGCATGGCAAATTCACACAAATGCTTGGGAAAAAAATTCATATTGTCCTGTGAAAGAGAATGAGGTAAGCTTGGGTATGAATTCTCCTGTCTGTAATTTACTAGTTTTTAAGCTCAACCTTTTTGGCTCATTACAATATGAAGTAAAATGGGAATAAAACAAATAATTCTCCCTAGACGGGTTGTTGTGAGACTTGGAAATCACGTCAATATGGACCTGGCCCAGTGTTTGGCATTAGCAGATCCTCATTGTTGCTGTTGTGGCCATGATGGCCCTGCCTCATGCTGTGCATCTGGCTCACGTGAGAAAGTCACAGGAAAGAAGACCCACTCTCCTCTGTGTTCTTGGATTTCTTGTCACAACCTGACTTCTTTAGCAAACAACTGATCTGCAGCCGCACTCAGTTTTCTAAGTCCTTCTGACTCTCAGCCTCCGAAGTCCTCAGGCAGCTAGGTAGGTGCCTCACATAACCTCCTATCACACACCTGCTACCACCTAAGAGATGCCGGCTCCACCAGCCAGCTGATGTTCCCTTGGTTCCACAGATGGCCTCCCAGCCTCAGTCGGAACCCCCCAGTACCTTCACTCAGAGCAGAGAGCACCATCCTCCCACGCTCCACAACCTCTGTCTGCACCTCCAAAGAGCTCAGGCTCTGACACACGTCTGCCACCACCATCACCTGTGCCACTATATTTCCAAGTAACTCACCCCTCCCCAGCAGAGGCCCTGGTCACTTGTTTTCAAAAGCCCATTTGCTTCTGAGAAGGCCTCACTCAGGTTCCTCCCGTGATTCATTTCTTGCTTGTTGGTGACTCAAACCCAACATTGACTAGCTTTGCCATAAAATCGTTTTTATCTATTCAATATCAAAGATGTCTTCTTCTCAAATGTTTCTTTGAATTCTTTCTCAATACCAGGTTCTGTCTCTGTTCCCATTCTGCAACCTAATAAGGACTGAAATCTGTTTTCAGTAGTTACTCGGGTTTTTTTTTTTCCCCTCAGCTTTAAAAATAATTTCAGAGAGCCATAGAAGTGGGGGACAAAAAGGATATCAAGAAGTCCTTGCTTGATAAGAAAACGGAGACCAGAGGGGTGTGCTGCTCACATAGGTTGGTTAGCAGGTAAAAGAATTCTAGGAAGTGCTTCTGCACCCCCACCTGTGCCATACCCCATCTCCTCTCTGAGTCAGGGCCAGGTTCTCCAGGGCTGCTGATGGTCACTGACCGTCTCTCTCTTTGGAGTGTTCTGAGGGCCTGGCAGTGCTTCAGAACTGGCTCCCTATAAGGGTCCAGAACTCATCGGGACTCACTCCTCTCTTACCTCCAGGCTTTTGCAAACACTGTTTCATCTTCCTGGTAACTAAGGCTAAGTCACGCTCAGTCTCTACGTGCTTTCCCCAGGAAGGCCCACCTGAGCCTCCAATTCCAGGCAGGGAACTTTCCATGGGTCCCCTCAGCACCTCACACACCCTCCCAAGCTGCAGTCGCACACTTGCCTGGCCTCAGTCCATTTCTGTATGCATCACTTTCTCTAGTGAGGAAGAGCAGACACAAAGAATCCACAGCAAAGTATTAGTGACCTTGGACATCTCTCCCACCTGCAGAGACCCAGTGTGGAACACCTGAGCTCCAGAAGAAGGTTACAGTCCCAAAGGTGGTCAGAATCACAAGGACAAAAGACTTCATATTTTTAGACTAAATGGCCTTCTTTTAAAGTTTTTGAAAAATTGGGAAATTTCTCAAAAAAAATTTTTTTTGAGAAATTTCTCACTCAAGGAAATATGGGGGACAAAAGCAATTTCTTGGTCCAGAGGAACACATCTAAGCCTTCTCTTCTTGGCTCTTACCTTTTCTTATCCAGGATCTTATTTGTGTAGAAAGGAGCGAGCCCTTTAAAGCATCATCATCCCGATGCTTTGGTGGCATGGCCTGCCTCTCTTGCCCTTCAGGGTGGTGACGGGAGGGAAGACTGCCACCCCAGTAGACACAGGGAGGGCCACATGGAGTTTTTGACTTCTCTTGATTCTGCCCTGGGACTTATTTTATCTGATACTATCCCCCAAAGCATCCCTAAGATTTAATCCTTAAAGATCTTCATTTTGTGTGGGAAGAAACAATGAAATGCAAAGAAATTCAGTAATTTTCTGAGGCCACAGAGCTGGACAGAAGTTGTTCTGAGTCTCATTCAGAGCACCTGGCTCTTAATCAGGGCAACTTTTTATTATTTCTTCTGTGCTGTTCATAAAGGAGCCAGGGGAACTTAGCTCTTTTCTCCTGACCATTTAAGCACCTCAGGATAAGTAGGAGGTTTAGAATGTGCTCCTCATCTGCCAGTGGAGTGACTTTTACCTCCTGTGATGGCTAAGGACCCACTGGATCCTACCTGCCCCCTCCCTCACCATAAATGGCTTCTACCCACATTAACATCTCTATTTCCATAATCCTTTCATGTTTATGGCTGGTTCTGAACAACTTAACGTTTCACAGAATTTTCCAACCATTGGTGTAATTATTTACTTTTTTTTAACCACCAGGAAAACAAATACTTTTGGGCATTTGCTGAATATAATTTGTCTTCATTAATTTTGATGATAATTTCATAAGACAGATAACAATTTACAAGGATATTGAGTCTCACTAACCTATTTGGGAAAACTAACACATCCTAGCAGTTTAAAGTGTGAGCTCTGAGCTCTGAATCGGTCTGCCTGGGTCCAAATCCTAATTTACTATGTAGGTGAATGTGCACAAACTGCTTCTTTAAGCCTTAGTTTTGATATCTGTAGAATGGGGTTGTGGAGAGGCTTAAAATGAGGTGACATGAAGTGCTGGGCACAGGACTGGCACAGAGTAAAGTGCTCAGGGACTGCAAATACACAATATCATCAGGAAGAAGCCAGCTGTAGCCGGGTCACAGTCAACTCCTGACGTCTAATGTCTATATGCTGCCTGCTTTTCATAAAATCTTGAAATAGGCAGAGTTTTTTCTCCTTTTTTTAAAGATGAAGGATTAAGTTCAGAAATGTGAAGCAACTTGTTCAGGACCACACAGCTGTTAAGTGTCAAGACTGGGGCTGAAGCCAAGAGTAGCTTTACTTGACTTCCCAACGCCGCTGGGCTGCTTATGTTAATCTGCTGGTTTCACGTAACTTTCTTCCTTCCAACTGAGTGATAAGTTCTTCAGAGCCAAACAAAGGCACTTCCTCTTTCCCTGCATTTCCCAAATGGTTTGGCCTGGCATCACACAAGCGGTGCCCTCAATACATGGCCTATGAAGAAAATCCGGGTTGCCTTTGCACAGCCTGGCACCCTCCTTAGCACCCTAAGCAGGATCCATTGTGATGGCTGAGAATCCCACAGCTGGAGGAACACAAGAAATATATTCCAGCGTTACCTAATGATGTTATGCCTACTGCACTTGAGAAGCACATCTCAAATGGCACATCAAGGTACTCTGAAAAGGGCAGATGCAGGACAATAGCCACTGCCTCCTCTTTTCGTAAATATTGTGTAAGAAGAGAGACGCTGCTGGAGGTTAAAGACTCGAGAGGCATATCAATCAAATGTCATATACAGACTTGTTTGATCCCGGTTCCAAAAACCAAATATATTAAAAGCCATTTGGAGGACAACCAGGAAAGTTTGAATACAGACTTGTTATTAAGTAACAATTTGGATTTATTACTAATTTAGGTACGGTAAATCTGTAGTTATGTTTTTAAAGAGGTCTTTATCTGTTAAAAATATAAAATGAAGTACTTATGAGGTTGATGAAAGAGACTGGCAATACTGATGAATGCTGAAGCAGGTAATGGGCCTGTAGGGCTTCACATACGTTTCTCTGTATTTCTGTGTTTGTTTGAAATTTTACACAATAAGAAGTTTTTGTTAAAAATATTTTTAAAAGCATGGTGAATCTCCAGCCATCTTATTGTTTTGTTCTGCACCTGCTTTTTCTCCAATAGAGTACAGATTCTTTGATAACATGAAAATCATCCTCTTCCTGAGACTCAAGGCGTACTTGTCCAGGTGAGAGTCGAGCACCTGTGTGATGACAGGTCACCTGTACCCTTCTGCCATCCCTGCCCAGTCAGCCTGCTCTGGATTGACTTTTCACCTTCCACCAAACAAGCTCACTCCCTCCGCACTCAGATCTACCACTGCCACTCCCTCTTTCCACTCTTACAGGTTAGGGACCTTGTCTCTTTCCTCTTTCAACCCAATTGCCAGCCATCCAATGACATTTTGGAATATGAATCGAACAGAAACCTTTCTTCTCCATTCTGACTGTTCCCACTGTCTAAAGCCTCAGCACCACACACTGGGATTTCCACAACAGCCTCCTAAGTGGCTCCCTCTTCTCTGACCGTTCTCCTTTCTGTACAAATAATTGAATTTTCCAAAACTCCAGACAGTGATGTTTATGCTTTTACATGGAACTGCTCATTTAAAAACCCATTTGTAATGCTCATGTCCATTTACATAGGCCTCTCAGGAATTCTTATGGTTGAGCTCCATCTTATTAACGTTGTACACCTTCCCTAATCATTTTAGAATAAGTAAATATTGGTTGAATGAATGAATAAGTTCATTAATAAACTCATTCTGTGAAAGACTCACTGACTCACTTTCTCCTCTCTGGATGCCTAATTGTGAGGGGCTGTGTTCAGTATAAGTCCCAACCTTGCCAATCCAGCAATCCTAACCCCATGACGACTAAATGGTTATGCATCTTTTCAGCCTGACTATATAAGCAGTATGTTATTTCATACTCAGGGCAACCAGTGGAGATAGGTAGGGTTTATGATTGGCTTATCATTTTGCAAAGGAGTCAGCAACAGGTTCAAGACCAAACAGCAAGTGCAAGGCAGAGGAACTTAGAGTCAAGAACTCCTGTATCCTGCCCTGGACTCTTTAGCTTCAATCCACAGCAGGAGAGCTATGAGGGTGAAGGTAACTGTATGTGAGGCCATCCATCTCAGCAATCTAGAATGAGTCAATGAAGTGATGGTCCAAGTAAGGACACTTCCGGATCATAAAAACCTTCCAGAATAGTTGGAGATGACAGTCTTGTTGTTAGACCTGGAGGTCACTCAAGTCCATATCATATTTGTAGCCTGAGGAGGTTCATGAGGAGCCTGTCCTAAAGACATGGGAGCTGGGCTGCAGCAAAGCCCATTAGCTTGGGTGGGTCCTCCAGAACATGGAAGTAGAAGGAAGAGGTAGGCACAAATTCCACCTGTACCCCTCAGGAGACTGATAAAATTGAACTTGGTTTCATCATTAAAGTGAAGATGGTTCCACTGGCTCAGAAGGGCTTTCTGAGAGTATTAAATATCTTATATGGAGGTGGCTAGTTTGATGCTAGGCTCAGTTATTTCCTTTTCAGTGCCCCTCTCTCCTCTCCTATGAAGCCGTGTGGCTTCTGGAACACAGCAAGTGCTTGTGTTGAGCTGAAGAGAGAATACCACCATAGGTGACACAAGGCACATCTTCCCTAAAGCTGATCATCATCCCATGAGCCTAAGGTAGCTCCAGAATTGCCACCCAGGCCTTTGCTGGAATAATTACAAGCCAGTCTCCCTCTAGAAAGGGACCCGTTTTAACTAACTGTGGAACCAACCTAGATGTCCTTCAGCAGATGAATGGATAAAGAAAATGTGGTATGTATACACAATGGAATATTATATCAGCATTAAAAGAGGATAAAATCGTGGTATTTGCAGGTAAATGGATGGAGTTGGAGAATATAATGCTAAGTAAAGTTAGCCAATCCCAAAAAACCAAATGCCAAATGTTTTCTCTGATTTAAGGATGCTGATTCATAAGGGGGGGGGTGCATGGGAGGATTAGATGAACTCTAGATAGGGCAAAAGGGAAAAGGGGAGGGAGGAGAAGGGAGGGGACATGGGGGTAGGCAAGACAATGGAATGAGATGGACAGCATTACCCTAAGTACTTGTATGAAGACATGAATGGTGTGACTCTACTTTGTGTACAACCAGAGACAAGAAAAATTGTGCTCTTTATGTGTAATATGAATTCTAATGCATTCTACTGTCATATATAACAAATTTAAATTTAAAAATGAGGGGGAAAAGGAGGAGTCAGTTTTAGAGGGAGAGAAGGGAGAAGAGAAAGGCATTTTAAAGATGTTAAAGATGTTAACCCACTGCCAAAAGAGTTCATGATTGCTAGCAATTGGACACAATCTATAGTTATATAAGGAAGTAAGTTCTTTGCTAGCAAGTTTTGAATCTTCATCTAACCACATTTAGCTAATCAAAAATACACATTTGAGCCAAAAAGGGAAGTTAATTTAGTCAGAATTCTACTCCTATGGAAAATGCAGTACGAAGGTGATTAGACGCCCATTTCTTCCCTTTCTGCACTGAGACCGATAGGCCTCAGACTCTACACTGACATCCCTTCTCACCTGGTGGCAGCCACCTGCACAGCATCCAAAAGCTGATAACCTGAATCTCTGCCTCTTGCGGACTGACAAGGTTGTGTTCCAAAACGGTGGCTCACCACTCCGAAGAACACAAGGTCCAGGGCTTCCTCTCTCGCCTCCAGGCTTAGATGTCCCCTCCACCTGAGCATTTCCCTTCTCAACCTTCCTCTCCAAATTGTCAACTGAGGGCCTGTGACCCTGAGAGTAAATCCTAAGATTCACTTCCTCCAGGAAGCCTCCCCTCCCTGCCAGAGCTGGGCTAGGGGAACCCAGTGTGAGCTCCCATTAAAGTCTCTTCTTTTTCCCTTCCTGTGCCTATCACAGTACACTGAGGTGGTTCTCAACTGGGGGTGATTTTGCCTCTAGAGGACGTTGGACAATGTTTGGAGACATGTTTGGCTGTATACCTGTTGGATGGGATGATGCAGCTAGCATCTAGAAAGTGACGGCAGGGATACCATTGACATCCTGCAATGTGCAGGACAGTCCTCACAACAAATAATCATCTGGCCCCAAATGTCATTTGTGCTGTAGTTGAGACACCGTGCTCTACTGTAACTGTTGACATATTTCTCTTCTTCACAAGGGCTGCCTCATTCATATTTGTGTCCCTAGTACGTCTCCTAGCTCATTCTCGGGGCTCAATAAGTATCTTTTAAATGACTGAATGACCTTCGGGGAATGAAATCTGCATCTCTTCTTTACTCTTGCTAGACTTTGACTGTAATTAGCTCCCCAAGCTGGGCTCTCTGTCTTGTCCAGCACAAATTCTGACCTTACTCTGCCTGCCCAGTTTCCCCTCCCTATGCTACCTCTGCTACATGCTGCACAGGTCCTGGGGATAGAGAGCTAGGGTCACCTGCAGCAAAGCAGAGCACAGGGAACGCGGGCTGTGGGGTTAGACAAAGTCAAGACCACGAGAAAGGGAAGAGGCCTGAGACAACTGGTCCTGGGGCCAGGCCACCAGGCAAAATGGACAGCAGGTCTGTGAGGTTAGGGGCTCAAAAGATGATTCGTTCTCAAATCATCTGCAGGCCATTTATTTAATTAATGGACAGGAAACATCCATTTCTGAGGCTACAGGAATCCTCTCCCCCCTTTATGCAGCAGCACTGTATGATGAATACCTTCTTGAAACACTGAGTCAATGTCCATTTGTTTCTTTATGTTTTTGCTACTGAGTTCACATGAATTATGATAAGCTTGTTTAACATGAGCGTAAGGGGCTGGTAATTCTCAGCAATTTCAAGAATGAAATGCTCACAAAGACATTTCAAGGCATGATATACAGGGTTTGGGAATTTAGTCACTGCTATCTAAAACACATTATTTGATTTATTATATTTTGTGCTTTTATATATATGTTATACATCTGTTCAAAGAAATAGCACCAGGCAATTTTTCCAAGCAATCAAGGCTTAAGGAGTTGCTAGACTTTTGAAGGTAAAAATTAGTTGCTTTTACTCAGCCCCATGATTTCACCCTTGAATTCCTTCCGAACTCTTGGATGAAGGCCAATGTTTTCCTGTGATTTATTCAAATCCAGTTTGTCAACTAGGTCTAGAACATTCTGTGCATCTATGACTACTTGATCTAGCATCTCTGCTTGTAAAGGAGATCTGAGAATGGTGTTCATTTTGACATATTTTTCAAAATGAAAAGAGCAAGGCAAATAATTTATTGTAATGGCTAGCTCCTTTTCATATCGCCCAGAGAGTATTCTGGTCATCTACAAAAGTTCTACCAGGTTTTGGGTTGGTTCCTTCACTTCAATTACTCTTAAAGGCCCTGTCATTTTTGCTTATTATCGATGTCCTTTAGACTTCTCCCTAAATTATGAGTGGGTCTTCTTCATGGGCTTCCTAGTGGTTTTCCCATCTGCATTAACTTTCTATTTTTGAAGATGTCTCTTTCTTAGGAAGTGTCTTTGGCTTGTGCAATCCTCTTTGAGCTGCATCTATAAATTATTATTATTCCAAATAACCCAGCCTCCAGAGGCATAAGGGTAAAATAAACTAACACAATGCCTGAAACACAGATATGTTTAGCAAACAGTTGTTTATTCTTCTCTTACTGGAAAAAGAAGTTGGGATAGGAAAAGGAATGTTTTTTTTTTTTTTTTTTCTCAACTGCACCTTCCCAAAGGATTTTTTTTTTTAATATTGTCATACTTTATGCTTCCTATAGATGTCAGGTAGTTAAACTTTTAAAAAAATTAGTTGGCAATATTTTTGAGGTCTGATATATTTTCTACCATAATCACTGTTCATTTTTTCGGTTCCTGTCGTGCACATTTTGCCTTGGTTTTCCATTCTTGCAGCTGACTTCACCTTCCTCTCACTAGAGTCTTTAAGTCACAGTGGCACAAACACAGATACTCCTGGGCACCTTCCATATGGCACACACACAGATACTCCCGGGCACCTTCCACAGCACTGTGCTGCCTTTTCTTCCGTAAAAATCATTAGCACAGGAAACGATCATTTGTCCTAATTCATCCCAGGGAGGTATTTGGCCAATCTATAAGCGAGTAAACACCCTCATTATTACTAATTGGCCTGATTTTTTAGCTCAGCCAGTCCTACTCCAGTTTCCAGCACAATCTTATTATCCTTGTCAGGTGGCCCATAACCCCCCTCTACTGCCATATTTTCATTAACTATTGACTGCCCCCCCACCTCCACACTGGGCATTTCCTGATAGCATTTTTAGGCTGAGTCACCTGGATTTCACTAACTCTAATGTTCTGTTTCATGACCCTGATTCTAATTTTTCTTTGTCAACTGTCTCAAGAGAGCTGTTGGGGCCTGAGGAACCCAAAAGTCTCTCTGTACCTGTCTCCTGCTCTCATTGAGGACCTTCAAGTTCTGGCTGTCTCTGGGTGCTATGGATGATAGATATATAGTGGGTGATGTCTCTATTTCTCCATCTACCCGTCTCTCTGAAGCAGAGCTCAGGAAGCTATCTACGTTTTAACCTCCTCTGCCAGGGTTGCTGGAGAAATGCTTCTAAATTCTTTCTCACTCCTTTGCAAAATTCTCTCAAAGACTGCCCCATGCAAGAGACTTTTTGAATTTATCTCTTTGTCCTGTTTGGGTTGCTCGCTCACCTTACTATTTCAACAGAAATTAAACAACATGCAAAACCTTTGTCAAGAGCTTGTTAAGAAGGAAAGGGTGGCTTGTGGCAACTGTTCCCAGATGTTCCTGAAAATTGTTCCTCGATTATTTACCTGCACAATTTTCCCTCTCTCCAAAATGACAGCTGAGGAGGAAGAAGACAGGATGAGGATACGGTAATATGTTGACAAAAATCATATTCTGTTTTTTGCCTTCTAAAAATATTTGAGGACTAAGGCTATTTCTTAAGATGTTATCAATGTGACAATGAATAAAGTCAGGACATCAGGGTTTATGTTTATTTCCACACTATGTAGCATGACTATTTTAAGCTCAATTATGAAAAGCACAGTAGCTTACAATAGCTTGTATAAATTCTCCAATAATAGGAAGAGGATGGACACAGCACAATTAAAGGTTTTCATGCTTTAACCCTTGGAATAATTTTCTTTTCCTAAAGATTCTAGCTGCTTTCACATCTTCCCAGATGAGTCCTTAAACTGGCTTTATTATCAGCCATCTCACCAGTACAACAACAACAACAACAACAACAAAAAAAACCCATAAGCAGTCATCTCATTAAATAAAAACATTCACAATTGTCAAAATGCTAGATTAAAATAGTTTTAAAAATAGGGCTGGGGATGTAGCTCAGTGGTAGAGACTTGCCCAGCATGTGTCAGGCCCTGGATTCAATCCCCAGTACCACAAAAACAAAACAGTTACAATAACAAAAAATGCAAGATGCATGGTTAGTTGGTTTCCGAAAAGAAAAACAAACTATTATGTGAACTAAAAAGGCTCATCAAACAAAAACCAATAAGAACAAAGGGATGCAGGAACATCCTCTCTCCCTGTGAAAGCTAGAGTCAAAATTCCCTACAGGAAACGGAACCTTTTGTTTTCAATAAATTAATGTGATCAATAGTCCCTGCAGCTACCTGTCTGCCACAATGCCACATTCACTCCCACCAACACACTCACACCCTCGCTGGAGTGCAATCTGCAAATGCTCCTTTTCTACATGACTTTAGACACAGGAAAAATGGGCTTGTGTCAGGAAACTGACATGATTTCTCATGCTATTTTCTTAGGACTTTCTTTGGAAGTATATTTATCTCCCAGGCTTGTAGAAGGAAGACTTAACTGAAAATTTTAATCCTAGTACCCATAAAGCATTGTATGCTCTTGCAGAAAGTTATAGAAGTTCGAAGATAGAATAGTGTGAGCTGTTTCAAGAGTAGTCTTCATAGCTTGAATTCCTTAAACACAGTACTTTGCAATGAAGTTAGCCAAATACAGAGAAACAAAACAGTTTTCAAGTTTTATTTTAGGTTATTTTTAACTCCAGTTTTTTTTTTTTTTTCTAACGAAAAGGACCAGAATTCTGAATTGAGTTGCTGGTGAACAGACAGCTACTCTTATAAGAATTTCTTCTTGAACTCATCTTACCAAAGATCTAACAATGTCTTTAATGTTTGTGAGTAAATAGCTTAGTCCCTTAGATAAACTTCATAACCTTCCCACACACTAGGGACATTTACACTGAAACTTTTGGAAGTATATTTGAAGCACCAAAATCTATGTAACTCACTTAAATCGGGGATGCTATCAAACTTATTTGCGCTAAGCTCCTCAATATAGTTCTTTCCTCTTAAAAAATCACTTAGACTTCAGAATATTCCTTACCAGTATCATATTCACAAAAGCCAAAAGATAAGAAAGAAAAAAAAAATCAAAATCTGCAAAAAGAAGAGCAACTTATCCAAAAGCTAGTAGCCTGAAGAACATTATGAATTAGAAGTTTTCACTAAACTATATGTTAATACATAACACATCATAGATCCTTGTAAAAAAACAAACCAAACCAAAATAAATGAATAAAAACACACACCTTACAAACCTCAGGATCCTTTTCAATTCTTGTAGATTAAAATGCAAAAAAAAAAAAAAGTAATCTCAAGGCTTAGATTCAGGGAAAGAAAAAAATTTGCATCTCAATAGTTAAGCATTTTGGGTTAAAATGTTTTAGAAACTTTCTTAACAAGGAAAGAAATTCCTCTGATCCTTTTTGCAAAATGTCTCAGAGGAATTATATTTTGGCTAACACTGCGTGATGGGACCAGTGAAGGAGCAGTTCCCAGGATTCCATCCATTAAGAACCTCGGGGTCTTCTAAGACAAATGAAAACTCTTACCTGGTCTTCCTTAAGCCTCCATCATCCACATCCATCCTTTAACAAGGTAAAAACTGGGTACCTCGGGGAGAAGGAAGAGCCAACCACCCTTGAAGGCCGCCTGAGAGCGTGCAAAGCCACAGCTGACAGTCTGCTTCCCTCTCCTGGGGCTCTCTGCCTAAGAGGCTGCACAGAAACCCAGCCCGGTGCCAAATCTTAATCCCTTTGCAGAATCTCACATGGAGCTGCCTCACCTCTTCCATTCCTGCAAAGCCTCTTCCTGCTGCACTTCCTTCTGAAACCATTAATCACCACAATGAGAGACCTAGTGAAGCCCAATCTCAAACTGTAGTGAACAATCCTGCAACACGCAGGGTGATGAGTGTTTACATTAGCTGAAATGAAATGATGTAATATTCAGAATCAAGGGAGGGCTGAGATTCAGAGTCAGGGCATGGCAAGAGCGGCTGTGAAATACAATTTCTCTCCTTGAAAACAACAACAACAAAAAAACCATCCTTGGGTGGTATGTAGTTAGCCTCTGTAAATTTAGGGTCATTTGTATTGTTCTGGTCTCATTAAGACTATCATGTTTTCCAAATAGAAATTCAGAACTCCTCAATTATTCAAGTTTTTAGTCAAGTTAAGTGGGAGGGGAGCAGCCAACAGAATCCAGGCTGTACTCCTGGGTAAAGAACCTGACATCCAAGGGATAATGATGTGGACTCCCACATGCTGCAGAATGCCAGCCCCCCCCCCAGATATAAAGGCCTAAGAAAGGCAGTGCTTATTTAAGCCAGTGGTCCATTTTTTCTTCCTAGATCAGTTGATGATCAAGAAAATCCAGAAGTTCCCAGCCCTATTGCTGGTGGGTAACTTCTATTGATCACTTCCGGCTCTTATGGTCCCCAAAACAGGTGACAGGAAAGCTGAGAAGCCACATTGCTGTGGATGAGAAGAGGATTAAAGGGAGGGACACTGCCTGAGGAGAGCCCAGGTAAGGCTTCACAGCAGGTTAGGTTGGGGATGCCAGAGGGAGACCTGCTTTGGTCTATGTTGCTGATCATGATGTTCAATATTAACAGGTGTTTGTCATGTGCCAGGAAACATTCTAAGCACTTCCATGCATTCCCTCACTTAATCTCACAACAATCCTCTGAGATAGATACTGCTGTTGTTCCCTATTCTATAGACGAAGAAACCAAAGCTCAGAGAGGCTAAGCGGTGGTAAGCTATACACTGTGACCAGGTCTGACATGCTCCTTAACCACCCTCTATCAACTCTGTCACTCATACCAGCTTTTTTTTTTTTTTTTTTTTTTTTTTTTTGGTACCGGAGATTGAATCCAGGAGTGCTTAACCAATGAGCCATATCCCGGCCCTTTTTCTGAGACAAAGTCTTGCTAAGTTGCTTAAGGTCTCACTAAATTGCTGAGGCTGGCTTTGAACTTGTGCTCCTGCCTCAGCCTCCTGGGGGGCTGGGATTATAGGTATGCACCACTGCACCTGGTACTCCTGCCAGCTTTGTGAGCTATACAGCTCTGCTCATGGGAGAGACAAGGAATGAGACCTGCAGAGGCACAGAGTGTTACTTCAGAAAGATGAGGAAAGCATGTACTTATAGCTCCCCAAATGCAGATCCCAAATCCTTGACTACGGTTGTCCAGGAGCACCATGACCCAGAGTTCTTGGCCCTTATAAGGAAGCTAAACACCACCAAATGTAGGGACAAGAATCAAATACCACATAAAAGGTACCCTGGCTTGGCCCAGTACTACCATGAACCAGTTGTGTGACATTAGTCAAATTCTCTTTCTGGATTTCAATAAAATTAGGATGGGCTCAAGTGCAGAAATTTTACTTTTTTTTTTTTTTTAATGCTGGGAATGAACATGGGGCCTCATGCAATCTAAGCATGCACTCAACAGCAATGAATTTTCTATGGCCCATGCTTTTAAATGATGTGACTGCTAGGTGAATTATTATTATTAAAAACAACAACAGACTTAATGCATCCAAATGAGAATTCTCTTCAGCATGATAATAATAGGAATCATTCCCATTTTAGGCTTTGTGCTTCAGATGTTACATGAGAAATTCTCACTTATCCTTATAAAAGTCCCCTGAAGGCAAATGTTATGACTCCTATTGCAGATGAGGAAAGGGAGGATCAGAGGGAACACATAATTTGCATAGGGCCACACATTTGGTAAAAGGGACAAATAGAGATTGGCGCCAGGCCTGGTAGATTCCAGAACCTACTACAATGCTTGATGTTTCAACAATGCTTTTGTCGCTCAGAGCAATTCTGAAAAACCTCTTTGGAAACTCCCTCTAGAACCCATATGTTCAATTTTAGTAAATGTACCTGTTTAAACATCTGCTCCATGCTGTGCACTGGAGAGGGTACAGACGTACGGTCCTTCCCTCCCCAGGCTCCTAAACCTACTGGGGAAAACAGAGGCAGAAGGAGGTAATTCTGACACAGGGGAGATTGAGCAGAGTGTTACAACAGAGATACAAAGCACAATGGGAGTTTGGGCCAGTGAGAAATTACTGCAAAAATGATCCAAATTACTGCTAATATGCTCAGTGGTGGTAAATATCCATCCTCATGGGTGGATGTAATTTTGGCTCATGGGCAAGTCAATCAGAGCCAAGTCTGGGGGATAAGTGGGTCATCAAGCTGGGCAATACCATTTTTGGTCACAAGCTAGGTGTGGCTATAAAATAAAACAGTGAGATGGATTTTCCTGTGTGGCCCAGACCAGCTCCAGAGGCAATTCCTAAAGGGCAGTTCCAAAAATGTTTTGAGCAATGATACCATCTCCAGATTAAAGGCAGAGCCACCCAAAGTGATTCCAAGACCAGGCTTTCCAGCAAGCACTTGTCCGCACCAGAAGCAGTGGCCTGAAGAATCTTCTGCTCACTCACTATTCAGATCCCTATCCGCAGATCTACAGCTTGCTGTGCCCCCAGTATCTGGCATGGTGCTTGGCATGCAGGGGTGAGGGACTCAATAAATATTTGTGACTAACTGAGATACTTTTAGTCATTCTAGGTTTTTTAAAAATAATTGTCTTGTTATTTAGTCACATGTGCATATTGATTATAGGCACATTTCAGCTGAACTCTTTGGCCAGATTAAGACTGTATTTACCCAGTTTGTCTTCCAGCCAGGCCCTGAGCGACCAGCCTGGCCTTAACTGGCCACTACAACCTCCCACCCTGCCCCTGTTCATGGCCTGTCTTTCTTTCAGTGCTAAGAGGAGTGAGCACCAGGTATTAAAGACGCTACCCCATGCTGTTCAGGACTTGGGACCAAATGGACTGACTGGTTCCTCCTTAAGTGCCAGTCCTGGAAATCAGGGACACCCTGGGGGATAGTCCTCTAACCCTACCAGCAGCAGGCAGAGCACTTCTAGGGGCACATGGAACATCCTGCAGCCAGGTTGGTCTCCTAACAGACCTAAGTCATGGGGACTTGAGATGCCCTAGGAAGAATCTCCAAGCATAGCCCTCCCTCAAATCACATTCCAGAAAAATGGGCTGATGTCCCTAAGACTCCACAAATTCCTTAAATCAGTAGAACCAACTGGAGTTCAGAGGATAGTTAGAAGCCAAAAAAAAAAAAAAAAAAAAAAAGATCCTCCAGTGGGTATCAATTCCACTCTCCTTTCTTTTGTCCTGGTAGTTTTCTTATGGCACAAGCCAATTCCAGATGAGTCAAGAATCTCTGCCCCTAGGACCCCAAAGGCTAAAGGAATTTTGGCGGTCCAATGTGATCCAGGGTAGGTCCTTAATATATTTCATTGTCACTATTTCGGCCTCCTTGGGAGTGGAGAAGGAGCCAGAAAATGGGTGGAGGGGACAGTGAGAAGGAGTGCTCATACATTTATGCATCTATTACTGTCACTCTGCAGGGATGATTTATCCGCTGTTTATGGCATGAGAGGATTTGATGTGGTCTCTATCTTCAATTACATAAAATTAAACAACCTCCAGTTCTGAGATGGATTTGGAGACCTGAATTGTTTGAGAAAAGTCACAATTTGGGATCTTGCATTCAGCTCTGAGGGGCTTGGCAAATGAATCATAAGAGAAATAACTCTGGGTATATCACTGACATTGTCCCATCGGGAAACAGTGTAAGGGTTCAAGCAGAGACAGAAACTTGTTGTTGGCACCAAAGGTTTTATTCTCTATACGAGGTGTTGAACCTAGTGGTGTTTTACCACTGAGTTACATGCCCAACCTTTTCTATCTTTGATTTTGAGCCAGGGTCTCATTAAGTTGCTCAGGATCTTACCAAGTTGCCCAGCTGTGATCCTTCAGCCTCAGCCTCCCAAGTCACTTGGATTATAGGTATGTACCACCTCTCCCAGCGATTTCTTGGCACCAATTTTAAGAGGAAATTATAAGCTGAGATATTTGGGCACTACTGGGTAACAAAGAACAATGCCTTCCCTGTACTTCCACAAAAGACACTGAGACGTCTTTTCTCTAGGCCAGACTTGATGCCCAGGGCTCACATTAAAGTGCAGGCATTTATGATTTCACAGAATGTCAGCACACCAGGGGACTTTTAGTCCAGGCCCCTGGCCTGATAGAAGTAGACAGAGCAGCCTGGGGGGCGCTGAGGGGACAGTTAGCCCAGGGCCCTGACTCAGCTTCCAGGCAAGTTCTTCTCCCCACCCGCCAAACTCTTGCCCTCTCCCCTCATTTCTTAACCAGCAAAGAGAAGCTTCCCTTGGTTCTTCTCTATGGGGATGGCAGAGCGTGGCAGCCTCCTTCACATTGTGGGAATCTTTTTCCTTTAAGTTTGGTCAACAATAAAATTGAAAAATGTTTTAAATTTTGAAGTCCAGCCTTGTGGCTGTCAACAGTGGGATGCTGCTACTAATTGTGGAAACTCACTTCTTATTCCAAGTCCAGTTTTACATGGTGGTGTGTTTCAGCAGCTACTGTTCATTAAAAAAAAAAAAAAGAAAAAAAATTAAGTGCATTGTAGTTATACATAATAGTGGGGTACTTTTTGACATGTTCATAAATGAATATAACATAGTTTTCTACCTCCCTCTTCCTTTCCCTCCCTTTGATCCCCTTCTCTACTCTATGCATCTTCCTTCTATTGATTTTTCAATTGGAGAATTATAATTATCTATAAAATTGGAATGCATTGTGATATATGCATATATGCACATAGCATAAGTTGGCCAACTTTATTTTCCACTTCTTCCCCTTTTCCTCTCCCCCTCCCTTGCCCTGCCTCTACTCTGCTCATCTCCCTTCTTCTACTTTTGTGAGATCCCTTCCTTTTTAATCCCTTCTTTTCTCTATAACTTCTGCAAATGAGCAAAAACATGCAACCCTTGACTTTCTGGCTTATTTCACTGTTCTCCAGTTCTATCCATTTATCAGCAAATGACATAATTTCATTCTTCTTTATAGTTAAATGGAACATCATTGTGTATATATACCACATTTTCTTTATCCATTCATCTATTGATAGGTACCTAGGCTGGTTCCATAACTTGGTTATTGTGAATTGTGCTACATTCACAATATGCACGTATCACTGTAATTTGGTTCTTTTGGATAAATACCAAGGAGTGGGAATAGCTGGGTCAAATGGTGGGTGCATTCCTAGTATTTTGTGGAATCTCCATGCTTTAGAGGCTACTATTCTCAAGACCTTTCTTCATGCCTCACAGTGTGCTAAGTACCCCAGGTGACAGCCTCCTTTAATTCTGCCAACGTGCTAGGCAGATGGTTCTATTATTAAAGCAGGATTTGAACCCTATCAATGGACTCCAGAGCCCAAGGTCTTAATCATGACCTCTTAGTTCCCTTAAGGGAATGAAAGTTTTTGCTAGGCAGGAACCAAGAACCAGGCCTGGCAACCATGTCTGCATCCCAGAACTCTGTTTCAGCAATACAATTTCTGAGGCCAGAAATATCATACAAACTGAATTTGGTTATTTTAGAGTTCGGGGATATTGTTTGGAAAGATGATCTTAATATTGGGACAGTTCTTTAATTACAGTATCCTCAGGACAACACCAAAATGAGGCCTCTAAAGGATACCCACATATCACAGAAACACTTCTAGCCAGTCATAGGACACTAGTTTTTTGATGAGACTCTGATGGAAAGAAGAGGGACACAAGAGCAGGTGGTGAACACACCGGTTGCTCAGTTGCCAGGCCTGGGTGCAGCTTCTGGGTCTGTAACAGGCTAGAGCGTGACCCTAGGCAGATGGCTTAACCTCCCTGGCCCTTGGCTTTCCCTCTGCTAAAGGAGAGAAAATAATAACACCTCTTGTGTGGGGCAGAACATCAGCAAAGTTGTTCAGAAAAGTGGTAAATACATGCTATAGGCTCTGTAAAAATTAACAAATGACACCAGATACCATTTTTTAAAAAAATATAGACTTGTGGTTAAAATGTGCAATATTAAGCATCCTTAATATGAATTAGGTTTTGCTAAATATTTCAGCAAAGTTCCCTTTTTACACACATAGCCTGATGTCATTTTACCCATATACATCTTTCTGGGCTGGAGGTGTATGTAGCTCAGTGGTAGAGCAGTTGCACCAGGCATAAGATCAGAATTCGATCCCTAACACCACCCCACCCCCAAAATATATATCCAACTCACAAAGCTATTATGGCACTATATATTGTGGGCTCCTCTATGTCTCTAGCAGCACCTCTTATTTGCAACATATAATACCCATACTTCAGATTCATGACTAAGAATGTAAATCCAATCCTCTTCTATTGCTTCTTATGAGGAGCTTGTTAAAGTAATAATCTAAGTTGCATGCTAAGTAATAATCATAGATTATTCTATGATTATTATTGAGCATGTTCAGCTCAAATATTCCTTAAATTTTAAATTATAGCCTTTGATCAAGTCAAGTCAGATCATCAAAAAGCCATACAACCTAAAAACTTGGCCTTCTTACTTCATATGCAATTGCTTTCAATACTTTGGCCCCCAGGTTTTGCCACTGGCTTTCCCACAATAACCTGTAGTTTTCAGTGTATAAATCTTGCACCTCTTTTATAAAAATGTATTCCTGATTATTTCATTCTTTTTGATGATGTTGTGCCTGGAATTCTTAAAAGCATCATTTCTAGAGTTCATTGACAGTGTCTAGAGCTACAACTGACTTTTGTATATTGATCTTGTACCCAGCCAATGGCTTTTACTGATGCGTGTTATAAACAAGATTCATTCATCCATTCATTTAAAAAAAGGCATTATGAGCACTCTTGCTTTAGGCACTATCCTAAGTTCTGGTATATGATGACTAATAAGAGATATGCTGCCTGTCTCCTCAAGGAGCTTGGAGTTGAGTGTGGGAACATGGTCCAGGCAAGGTGCACTCCCCGCTACTTAGAGGATGCTGGTGAGTATTTCCCACTGTGTCACGCAGAACTCTGCATAAGGGCCAGGGCAGAAGCTTCTTTCCAGTCTCCGAATCAGGAAATGCTAGTATCCCCTTAGCAACTATTCTATTTTCATCTCATGCCCACTGTGAATTGTGCAGCTGGACAGGTTTTCTTTGCTTCAGTTGCTAGGGAGCTTTAGTCTATGTTGTGGCCAAACTCTAGCAAATGGCATTAAGGCAAGAATTCTTCTTCTTCTTTTTTTTTTTTTTTTTTTTTACTTTATTTATTTTCTTTTTGTCCTGATTTTCTCATCTTCTTATTCCACCTTGTTTTGGGTAGATCTCTTTAAGCTGCCTCAGCTTTTTAATGGTTAGAGACTGGGAAAGGAAAGAAGACTTTGCAGTTACTTGTTAATATTCTTTACAATATTAACTTCCATGAAGATCCAGTCCTTATTTCAGAAGTTCCACCAAGATGTGATTATATTACCTGAGTGAATGCTTATACCATCTGGAATAAGAACTATTTCATACTTATAAGTTCTTTAATTGACTCTTGGCAGGTCTAAATTAAACAAAGTCTATTAGTTTTGCTCAGACACACTGGAAGTGCTTTTCTGGCATTCCTTCAAAAAAATTTTCTGTCCTTATTAGAAATAAAGGATCAGGGCATAAGCAGGAAGGGTGGGAAGGGATATCTTCCCCTTAGGCATTTCTAATCAAGAGTCAGTTTAGCAGTTAGACTTTGTTGTCTCTCAGACCTGGTTTTAAATCCAGGTGCTATTATTTACCTACCAGTTGTATGATTCTGGAAAGGCTATACACAAACTCCAATTTTCAGTTATTTCATCTATAAAGTTGAGGTAACAACCACACAATTAATTATTAATTGTAACCAAGTTAAATACAAACTCAGGGCTGAAAACAGGTCTATTTAATACTGGCTTTGGAGGTACTGGGCAGTGTAATAAGACAAGAAAAACAATAAAGAGGTATAAAGATAGCAAAGAAAAAAAATGTACCCAACTGTGTGTGGCATTTTGGTTAAAATAAACTAGATTCCTATCTAATCACAAAAGCAAATTGCAGATGAATGAAAGATCAAAGTGTGAAAAGCAAAATTTAAAATATTCTGAGGGGACTATCTTTGTGATCTCAGAGTAAGGCAAATATAAATATATTTTGTCAAAATATAAAAAAGCAGAAATCATGAAGGAAAATGTAAATTAATTATATCACATTAAAATTTCTGCATAGGAGATGAAAATATAAATAAAGCTAGAAGAACATAAGTTATGGTCTAGAAGAAGGTATCCATAGCACATGTAACAGGTAAATGAATAATCCAAATATAGAGAGAACTTCATTAACCAATAAGAAAGACAAATAAGCAAATAGATACATGATAAAATATAAAAAGGGGCAATTTGCAGAAGCAGCCCAAGTAGCCAATACACATGAAAAAATGTTCTACCTTACTAGTAACGAGGGAAACACAGGCAAAAAGAAGAATGAGACTATATTTCCAACCCATAGGATTAATCAAATTGTCATGTTTTCTGTTGACATCCATTTATAGACTTTCCATGACTTATTTAGTAATGTCTACATAGTGGTTCCCTCTGAATGGAGGGAAGAGGTAAGGGAATGGGACCTCTACTGTCTCTGTAACATTTTGTTAAAAACAGCATAGTGAATGTTGACACTTGTAAGTCTGGGCAATGGATACTTGGCTATCTGTCCTAAGTTTCTCTGAGCTTTCTTGGTATGTTTAAAACATCCATAATAAGTCAACACAAGCAAATAACATCTAAAACTAAACCTGTTGATATTGATGAGAAATCACAGAATAGAGAACTGGTGGCAGAAGTCAGTATTTGAGCCAGCTGGTTGGACCTAGAATTTGAACCAGGTTACCATGGAGAAGAACAGTGTGAAGGCCTGTAGAAGGGCCAGTGGAAGGGACGGGTAGGTGATGTAAAGAAATACTCACATTCTAGAACAAATTTTGGTGTCAAAAATTAAGGCTGAAAGTAAAAGAGCTGGACAGGAATCCAGAAAAGTAGAGTCCTTGCTGGTTCATTCACTGCATATTGCTCTGGAATATTTTACCTGGTCCTAGCCTAACAGCATGTCCAATTTCAGTGAGGTGATCAAGAAAGGATTCTCTGAGGACATGAACTGAAGTTAACCACCAGGTTAAAAAAAATCTAGTAGGTAGAAGAGTGTCCCAGATTGCACAGCCAACATGTGCAAAGGCCTTGAGGCAGAAAGGAGTTCAGAACTATGAGGTGTTAGCATGGAATCTAAAGAAACCACAATGCTGGGCTCAGGGGAGTGGTGAGGGAGGGAATTTCAATGAGGGACCAAAGGGAGCATACTTATCTCTTCTGCAAAGACCAAAGAGCCCTAGAGAACTCACACAGGGTGAAGGACCACCAATAGATAAGAAGTTGAAAGACATCTAAAAGAAATAATGAAACTCTGGCAAGCCAAGAAATAACAAGAGTACTTAACTGGCCTGTATACAGTTCATATCCTAGAGTACCTTTTACGATTATGCACTTGAAATTTGAGAACAAGTCAATAGATTGAGTTGCAGGGTCGTGGTGGGGATGGAGCACTGGAGACTGTTGAGGAATGGGAAAGTTCCTGTATGTTGCTTCTAGAGAAACCCTTGAAGCCAGAATTAGACAGGCAGTCAGTATAGATGGGTAAATCGAGTCAGGTTGGATTAAGGAGGCCAATTTTGAGTGAGTCCGGGAAGTTGGAGACTGTCCCCTGAGGGATTGAAATGTTATTTCCTTCAGAGCCCTTTCTCATCCTCTATCAAGAGCCTGCCTTTGCTCCAACCTGTCACTAAGGTCACCTGTTTTAGAAATTGCCCCTCCCTAGAGGGAGCTATAAGGATGTTAATTAATGTGTCCTGAGCTGCTCCATCCTGCCCTTCTCCCTTCAGCCCACCTGTTTCCCCCTTTTGTCCATCCCACCGAGCATTCCCTGGGTCTAGTCACATATGCAGGAAGGAGAGAGGTATGGGGAAGAGAGCAGGAGAACAAAGAAGCCTAGGACATATAAACAGGGCAGAACACCTCGCTTCTTGGGATACTGGGATAGCAGCTGTGGTCCCTCTCTCCCTCCTGGGAGAAGTCTGTTACCTCTTTCTAAATAAACCCTGCTTAAATGCTTGCCTTGGCGTGCTTCTCCAGTGTTCAAACTCCAACATGTGGGGGTGCAGAACTTGTCACGCGTAACCAGCAGTATCACCCCTAGAGCTAGGAGGCAGCGGAACAGATCATGTCAATGGCAGTTAAAACGCAATCTAGGAGTATCTTTCCCAGTTACTACTTCAGTCTAAGTTGGTCACACGCAAAAAAATTCAGGAATCAAAAATTCCAGTTGACTTGGGTCAAAATTTCTTTGTAGGGTTCTTGGATTGGCTGCTGTAGAGAACCGAGGATAGTATTTTTATACCTGTGACTTTCATAATGGAAACAGACAACCTCTTGGAACTAACCCAAGAAAAATAAACATAACTGCAAGCTTTCCCCTAATGTCACATCAAATCCAGGCTCCAAGGTCGACATTAACGTTTTCTCATTTCAAATAATGCTCAGAGCTGGAGTTCCTTGGTGGGAGAGCTTTATAACCTCAGATTTGCTCCAACGACTTTCCCTTAATGTTATGATGAAAATATCCACTTGACTCAAGTGACATTTGCCTATTTGCCCTGAAGTCCAAGTGCAGCCCCTTGAGAGAAAGGCAATTTGGGATGAATTTTATTTCCTAAAAAAAAAAAAAAGTTTTAAAGGCCGCCAACACAGAAATACAAAAACTCCATCCACATGGGGAAAAGTGGATCAAAACAACACTGGAGGTGGGTACAACACATATAGTGACAGGCTCCAGTCCTGCCTCTTCCCAGATAGACAGACGTCTTTGCACAAGTTCTCGATTGCCTGAACCTCATTCCCCTGAGATAAATGAAGAGGAAAAGAAGTGTCAGACTCCCAGAAGAGTCATTGTGAAGGTCAGATTTGGGGATGTTTTGTTAAGCATAAAACACAGTAAGCACTAAATATATAGGAGTCATTGCCAGTATATAAAAAAAAAATAAGCAAAAAGCACTTTTCAAGGTTCTGCTGCTTGTGTTTTGAAATGCTAATTTGCAGAGGAAACTATAAGGTACTGGCAAGGATAAAGACATGGACATTTGCAACTTTTTGTGTTAGAACTAAAATCACCTTTAAGTGGGTTTTAGATGCTGAAAACAAAAAACACTGAGGCCACCAGAATGTGCTCATTCCAACCCACAAGGACTCAAGGGACGGAGTGCTGCACACATCACAATGTTAAATTCCTGAGACAGAGGCTTCCCATACAAATGGATTTATCACATGGCAATGTCTTATCAAAAAGCTAGAAAAACATTAGGCTTCAATTTTTATTTTTTTAGATTTAAAAAAAACCAGTGAGACTCTGATGCCATATATTGTGCAACGCATCCCTGAAAGATTAAGACAGCATCCCATGACCAATACATTAATGCTTCTGCAACAAAACTGCCACAATAAATGAAATTAATAAAGATGAACTAGCCTCATACCAATTTCAGCGAGTTCTGCCACCAAAACCTGCTTTTAAGTTCGTAAAACTTTATTTCCACATCTTTTACTTTGCAGAACGGTGGATCAAGGATCAGGGGTGTAAACTAAAGTCTCTTTACTCAGACATTTTACTTTTGTCTTTATGAGATAAAACCCTGAAGTGCACAAAGATATAAAACAATGTGCACTACAACATTGGTTTTTATAGTGCTGAGATGGAAACAACCTTGAATGAGTACCAGTAGGAAATCAGATTAAGACAGCGTGTGAAATCCACCCAGTAGAATACTGTGCACCCATTACAAAGAATGGGGCTCCCTAGCAAAGGGTTTCTCAGTCTCAGGGCCAGACATTAGGGGCTGGGAAATCTTTGTTGTGAGACTCTCCTGTGCATTATAGGATGTTCAGCCACATCTCTGTTCTCTACCAACTAGATGCCAGTAACTTCCTCCAAACCCAGTGGTAACTACCAAAAATGTCTCCAGATATTTGGGGTAAAATTGCTCCAGTAGAGAACTACAGGAGCTAATCACATTCATGGGCAGCCCTGATACACTGGTAAGTATTAAAGGCAAGATACAGTATATGTTATCCGATGCCAATTCTATTTAAATAGAGATACATACAGCAATTGCATATGTATAGAAAAAAGTCTGAAGAGCTATGCAAAAACCTATTCATGAATCTATCAGGAAGACAGCAGGATCATGAGGGCCAGGCCTTCCTTTTCTACTTCACCCATTTATACACTGTTCAATTTGTTTTTTTGTTATTTCATAAATGTAATTTCTGAAAATAAGCACGGTATATAATATGACATTAAGCCAAAGGTTTAAAACTGAGGGGAAAAGTCTGGAAAAGAATGTGTGGTCAGGACAGGACAAAGTCCCATGCAGGTGGGTGTCCAGCAGAGCGCATGGGACACCACAGCTACTAAGGGCTGCTTCCAGCACCCTGGCCTCTAAGAGGATAAAATCATTATCTGACCATCTGGAAGTCCTTCCAGTCTGACTGCAATCCTCTAACTGTACACTCTGAACTTCTCTTGAGGATTTTTGTTTCTTCTTTTTTCCTTTGAGGCAGAACTTAAAGGAATCCTGCCAGGATTAAGCTGAAGGAGCAAGTGCTGAAAGATTCAGTTCTATTTCCACCTACTGGTAGGAAGAAAGACAACAATGTGCAGCTGAGCAAAGGCAGCATGACCCTTGGATGCCCAGTTCCCATGGCCTCTTCCAAGCTGAGAAACAGACCTGTCCTCTGGCCTTGCGTTACAGTACAGCAACATCTCAGAAATCACCCGTGAGTAACACGGCATGACTAGGTTCAGATCTCAAGTTATTGATCAAGACAATCACTGCAGTTTTTATAGCTTCTGTTTTTACTCTGGGCTGAGACTTCTCTTGGGGAGAAAAACACACACACACACACACACACACACACACACACTATTACCTTTATTAACTCCTACTAAACACTCTCTCTAGTGAGGATGCCCCCAACCCTTTTATTTATTTTAGCTCTTTTCTGAGGCTCTTCTCAACTTCAGAGGCAGCTCAACATGAAGGTCAAAACAAAACAAAACAAAACAAAAACATGAGCTCTATTGTCTATGGTCAAAAAAGACCTGGATTCAAGTCTCAGACTTTTCCATTCACTAGCAGTCAATCTTGAACCTGTCACTCAACCTCACCAAGCTGATGTTTCCCCTCCTATAAGGTGGGAATTCTCACGGTACTGCTCCATGGAGCTATTGGAAACATTGAATGAGCTCCTAAGTTCAGCTTTGTACTTAACTCGCAGGAAATAAGCTGTTTTTGTTACACAATAAAATTCCACTGACTTACACCCATTTCCCATACGGAAAACTGAGGCAAAGGGTGATGCTCAAGAGGAAGGGGACCCTGAAGAGCCAGACACATTCTGAATGTCACTCCCTCACCCCAGGTCATGGCGCAGGCCTCTGTACACTCCCTGCCTTTCTCATTTCACTCAGGAAGTGGATGTCACCTGTTGTCCTAACAGAAATGCCAGCATATTTCTCTCATGACATGCATGTTTCCAGTAACATGATCCAAACACTCTCTTTAATCAGACAAAGGTAGGCTCAGCTCAAACGAGAGATAGAGCAATAGCAATGCTTTCACAGCATGACATTGTTATTGTGAAAGACAGAAAGCAGCAAGTTAGTCAGTAGAAGGGATGTTCAGTCTTCCAAGATGCATGACTCCCCATATCCACATTTATAAATTTGTCACCCAATTTTCTGCTGATTATGTTTTCTCAAGTTAACTGGCATGAACAATAACATATTCAAACAAATGAAAACACAAACTAGTCCAGTAATATAAAATGATTTATTACTGTGACCAAAAAATGGCTCATGACAGTCAATCACTTAGAAAGGGTGCATCAGGTGCCTACAGTGTAACAGATGATAGGAGAACAAGGCAAGTCTAGTTGGGGAGGTGGCATGTCCTCAGCTCATCAGCCTAAAAGACAAGTGCTACTGAAACAAGAAGAGAGACTAATTCTGATGCTGGACATGGAGGTTCAGGAAAGACCTCACAGGAAAGATGATTCTGAAAAATAAGAACAGGCCCAAGAAGAAAGAGAAGAAGGCAGGCAGAGAAGGGAATCCACAGGGTACAAGAGCAAAGGCCCAAGCACTTGCAATCATACTGACTTCATGGAAAACATTATGTATAGAACTGGGTTGTCAAGGGATAAATCGTCTATTTGTTAAGAGAAGAGTAAAACTTACTAACAGAGCTGCCTCACTTAGTATTCTAAAAAGTATTCGTTAGAAAATCAATGCCAAGCTCTGCAAAATGGATCAATCCAAAATAGTGATCTAAGGAAATAAAGCAATTAACATCAATGGACAGATGAGTGTCAGCTTCTAAAGAACATCACTATGAAATGTATGTCCTAGTTAGATGGTATCATAATGTCATTGAACAACTACATTTATGCTGTGATAAATGGTTATTTACCTTTCTCATTCATTAAAGTTACTCATAAATGAGCTAAATTTAAAGTCAAAGGTCACACTGGGAGTGTGGCTTAGTGGCAGAGTGCTTGCCTAGCATGCACGAAGCTTGGGTTCAATTCTCTGTGCCACCTCAAAATACACATACACACACACATACAAACAAAAAACAAAAAACCATTGCTCAAATAAAGTAAAACATTGCCAGGTTGACTACGCCAGGATACAAATAGCAAACAGATATCAAATTGCATGTCATCTCTGATCCATTGGGATGCTGCATTATGAAGGATGTTTAGATCATGCCTGGACTCATCAAAAACACACGTGTCATGATGGTTAGCAATATCTGCCATGGGTGCATTGGAAGGCAGCACATCAAACATGCCCAGTGGTGCCATCCCTGACTTAAACATCAAAGGAAGTAGAAGGAAGGAGAAATGAATCCGATCAATTGTCTGGCTCTAATTTATTGTGGGGTAAAAACTTTCCCAACATATTTCCTCCTTCCTGTTCCTCTTCACTCTCCTCTACTAATTCTGCTTCTGTAGCCTCACTCCTCCAGGGGAATATCTCCCTTTCTAACTTCCTTCTACCTGTTCTTCAAGATCTAGCTCAAGATCTACTTCCAAAAAGGGAAAAGGGAATGAGATTGATAAAACTATGCAGTGTGCCTGTACAAACATGGCACAATAACTCCTACTATAATGTATAATTATAATGCACCAATTAAAAAAAGATTCACTGTCCATGAAGCCATTACTAACAAACTCCAGTCCTCAGTGACCTCCACGTGACTGTACGCATATCACTTATGAGTTTATAAGTCAGATATCTGGGATTCAGAACATCTTTGCTCATAGAAAAAGCAATATAAATATTAGTTAGTATCTTAAGCTAATCCATAAAAATCAAAGAAATTACATGGGAAAAAAACAAATCTGCCAGAATGTTCATTTAAAGATAAACTATTATGAACTGTTTAGTGGTGGTGTGGAGGGGTCATCCTCTTTTAGAAAATGCTCAAAGTTTGGGCAGCGGGGATTGGGGGGTGGGTATAGAAAGGGGTGTATGATGGGCTGGGGATGTGGCTCAAGCGGTAGCGCGCTCGCCTGGCATGTGTGCGGCCCGGGTTCGATCCTCAGTACCACATACAGACAAAGATATTGTGTCTGCCGAGAACTAAAAAATAAATATTAAAAAAAAAAGGGGGGGGTGTATAAAAACAAGAGCCAGGAGAGCTGGGTGCTCTCTGGGGCAGGAAGTGGGGGTCTGGGGCCAGTGAGTGTGGGGTAGAATTCGTGGCGCCCCCTGGCAGAGAAGACTCCGCTGTTGGAAAGACCAGAGGAGGAACCCAAGAGGTTACTGAAGGAAGGTGACCAAAGGCCTCTCCTCCAGCAGCACCACAGGATCCTAGTCACACCCACGCTGCTCACCAGTGCTTCTGTGTGGAGAGTGGCTACTTCTGAGGATGGCTCCAAGGGGAGGCCCACCTGATGGTGTTGGATCCCATTCACCTGACTCTCATTATTACATGAGAAAGAAGAACAGAAAACTCTGCCTGCTGTTCTAGGAATTATTATTTTTTAGTTGTTAATGGACCTTTACTTCATTCATTTATTTATGTGCAGTGCTGAGAATTGAACCCAGGGCCTCACACATGCTAGGCAAGTGCTCTACCAGTGAGTCACAACCCCAGCCCTTCTAGGAATTAAATGTAACAAAGTTTAATATAAGCAAGTATCACTGTTGGTGCTTCAGGAAAAAAGACTGATTAATAGGAAAATCAAGACATAAAAGGAAATGCAGGGAAATATTCTGAAGAGCTTCTAAGCTTAGATCTGTGCAGGTCACAAACTCCAGTAGCTCTGGAAGCCAAGTAGATAAGCAAAACGGACAACAGGGGAAACATGGTAGAACCATGTGGACTGCGGGTCCCACCCAAGAACATTCAAAGTCAGAGTCTAAGGACAACAGGGATACTGCATTTCAGCTTCAGCATCTTCTCTCATGCCCAGTTTATAGATGAGGAAATTGAGGAAGAGGTTTAGCCACATGCCAAAGGTAAGAAAGCGGTAGAGCTGGGAGGGACACCCAGGCAGAATGACTCGCAGTCCCCTAACCATAGCACCGCTGTCACCCAGTCACCATCCAGGGATTTTCTCTTCTTTTTTAGCTCTCCAAAGAAAAGAAAAGTAAAAGAGGGGACAGAAACAGAAGTACAAGAGTTAGTATAATGGAGAGGGGATGGGGACAGAATAAGTGGTAACAGAGCAGAAGGGAGAAATGAGGGGGCAAAGGAAGGAAGACAAGGGTGGAAGGAGAAAGAGAGAAAGCAAGCAGGCTTAAGATGTGTGGGAAGGACGCCTGAGGGGACAGGAAGAGGGGAAGTATAAAGGCTGTGGAGAGGAAGGAGTTGGGAAATGGACTCCTTTGTCCACAGGAGGAAGAAAGAGGAAAAGCCAGAAGTCAGGCTCAAGGTAATGCACAGAGAAGTAACTGGGGCCGTGGAGGAGCAGGAAAGCAGGACGCTTGCAGACACCTCTGCACCTTGCAAGTCTGTGCATGGAAGAGGGGTTAGCTTCACAGTGCGTCCAAGGCCGCGGCTCAGCTCAGCTCTTACTAGCTATGTGATCTTGGCAAGCTGCTCAGCCTCCCTGAACTTGACTGTGTTCCTCTGTGAAGTGGGGATGACAATGCCTCCATGCCAAGGAGTGACCTGCTGAAAATGCTGTGGAAGCAACAGACCTACCACTTGAACAACTAGAACGTGGACTGAGAGGGTAATAAAGGAGGAGTAGAGAAGGAGCCTGTGGAGAGAAAAGGAAAACAAACCCCTGGACCATCAACAATTTAGGAGAAGGGAGGGAAGCCCAGCTCTTCCTCCTGAGGATGAAGCCATCAGTGAAGGGTGTGGGTTCAAGCAGAGGAAAGTCAGACATCTGGGCCCCCTTTCTACCGCTGTTCTTAACATACTCACTTAACATGTGTATGTTGGAGAAAAGGCAAAAGCTGATCCTCTATTAAGAAAATGAATACTTCACTCTTCATGTTTAAAAATAAGGAATTTAGCTGGGTGCAGTGAAACACACCTGTGATCCCAGTGATTTGGAAGGCAGAGGCAGGAGGATTGATTGCAAGTTTGAAACCAGCCTCAGCAACTGAGCAAGGCCCTAAGTAACTTAGTGAGACTCTGTCTCAAAATAAAAAATAAAACAGGGCTGACAAATGTAGTTCAGTGATTAAACATCCCTGAGTTTAATCTCCTGGTACCAAAAATAAAATAAGGGATTAAGTATTGATGGATTGCACTTTAATTGTTTAAAAATTTAAGCATGAAGATGAATCATTATCATGCCACATTTTTGATTTCACAATTGGTGAAAAATAACTATGGGTGACAGCTGACCATTTGTTGGGTGGAGGCCTGTGACGGCACACTTCCTCCCTCCTGGGGACTGGCCATCACTGGTGGGCATGCTTTGAAACAGTTTTTACTTGAATGAGAAAGGACCAATTCTTCTTTCATTGTTCATTTTTGAAGTTGCTTATAGAACACTCCAAACTGACACTTTACTTCTAATACATTCTAGGAATATTTCGACCCTCAGAGAGCCGTCCTGGGGACCTGGCTTTGGTTAAGCCTCACTCCATACCTCAGAAGGCACACTCTAAATTGTGCCCGCCACCACCACTGCCATTGTTTCAAAAAGAGGCAGAATTGGGTTGGATGCTATGAAAACACCTCACTGTAAATGCCTGGTCCTTCTTCCAGAGTGTGTCCCTGAAGTCCCCACTCATTGGCTATTAACTTGAATGCTGACCTAGAATTTTCTCTCTGCTCCTGCCTTCCAGCACTCATGTATTAGTCCTGGGTAGGTTTCTGCTCTGATCTCAAATGGCATTCAATCTCAATCTTGAGCAGTTTACCATATTTTGGCAGGGGGGGACAAATGTATAGCCTTAAAGTTTTGTGCTCTTGAAAGCAGTCTGGCATGGTGGAAAAACAATGTATCATGGAGTCAGGCAAATTTGCCCTGAAATTATAGCAGGAGCTCTGGTTTAGGACAAGTTACTGAGTTGCAACCTTCTCAATTGTAAAGAAGGAATGCTTGTAATCTTACACTTCTCATTCTTCATCTATTAAATACTTCCTTTGCTAAGCAATGGGCACAGCAAGGGACAGTAAGGAAAAGGTGACTAAAAACATCCTGTCCTTGGAGAGATTGTGGTTTAGGAAAGAAAGATGGGCACACACTAATAAGTGCAGTCTCGTGACACTGAGATACATGAGCCCTCAGGGAGGGAGAACCTTGGTAGTTGGAAACCCAGGTCTATGGGCATGACCAGCCATGCTTGTCTCTTTAGTTAGATGGAGAAACCTCCAGTATATGCTCATAACAGATTAATTAGAACAAAAACATCACAAAGACCTAATTAATGCGTCCACAACTGATTTATGTCTAAGCTACTTAACCAAAAAGTAACATTCTGAACCCCAAACATCAAAGGGTTGACATGGGTTTTGATTTTCACAAAAGCTTGCCTGCGAACCTGCACTTTTCTCTCCAGGAAAAATCCTATATATAGTCAGAGATCTCAACCCTGGGTGTGTCACTCATCTTCTATGAGAGGCCAGGGGTGTCTACACCCTGTCATTAGGCTGTATATACATTTGCTATCTTTTAATAAACCTTTGCTTCTGCCTTGTTTTCAACACGTCCTGAAATTCTTCCCAGTAGCGTAGTCAAGAACCCACTAGAGCCGAGTCTCACTGTTCCCTTAGAGGGACCTTCTGGGATACCCATCTGGTAACAGTACTGGTGCTTTAAGGCTCGATGGCAGCGCAGTGAAGCAGTTTAGAGTCAGGCTACCTGGCTTCAAATCCAGATATTAGAGTGTTAGTCCCTTGCAACTTTACTGAATCCCTCTGTGCCTTTACAGATAAGGATAATGGGTTTGCTATAAAAATGTAATGAGTCAGCACATACAAACTTCTCAGTAAGCACTCTACACATGTGAACCATCGTGATGTTGATGGATTCACATGGGGCATGATGACAGCACAAGGCAATCAGTGGCCTCTATTTGGTGAGGAAGCTGAAGAAATCCTTCATCAGGATGGTGTCATTTGCTGTGTTCGCTTTCTCTCACCATACCAAAATACCTGAGGTAATTAACTTACAAAGAGTAAAGGTTTATTTTGGCTCACAGTTTTGGAGGCTCTAGTCTGTGATCGACTGGCCTCTGGAGAGGCAGTGCATCCTGACAGGAACCTGTGGTAGAGCAAAACTACTCACATAACAAGCCAGAGAGGAAAGAGAAAGAGGAAGGGGCTGGGGTCCCACAGTCCTCTTCAAGGGAATGCCCCCAATAACCTATTTCTTCAAATAAAGACTCCAGGTGATTGTGATGGAACCCCACAGTTGTTCAGGAACCCTGACCAGTATGTTGGGCAGGATCCAGAGAGACCAGAGGAACAGGGAGAATAGCTAACGATACAGGCCTGCTCCCAGAGGACCGGAGGGATGGGGAGGGTAATCAGACACAGGGGTGGAGGGTGTTTTGAGGAGGCCAAAAGACACTATTTCCCTTGAGGGAGACAAAGCATCATGAGTGTAAAAAGGAAGTTAAAGGAATTCTCACCTTGTAAACTTCAGTGGTCCAGAAGCAGGGAGCAGAGTCACACACTGAGACTGAAAGAGAGGGGAAGGGTGTGAAGGGTAGAGTGATGCCGGTGGAAAATAGCCACTGTGGGGCCTGGAGAGAGTGAGGACCAGGCACACTGCAGGACTGCTCAGTGAGCTGACACAAGACCGTGGGTCTCCTAAGGGCTTAGTTTCACCATTTGTCTCTAGCAGTACTTGGCAGTCCCTGTCTAGAAATGGAAAAAGCAGTAAGTAGCTAGGTCAATCCCTGTTGGGAGGAGGCAGAGCAGGTGTAATGACAGACAAAGGGCCTGGGACATTGAAAGCATGGGAACAGCAGGACAAAAAAGTGAGGGGAAGGGCCAAGGGATGCTGTCCTTGGTCCTGAACTAGCATTGCACAAGAGGTCATAGCCATTTGGTTGTGAAGCTAGAGGCGGGTGGTACATGTTCCCCAGCCTCTCAATTAACACCCCCACCATTCTAGACTGGCGGTGTCAACAGATCATGCTCCCAAACCCATCATACTGTGAATGGTGTGAATACAGGGCCTACAGGCAGCAAGAATCATTTATTAGGATACAATTCCAACCGGTCACAAATGTAAAAGAAATTAACTCAATAAATATTTACTGAGCAGTTTCTATGTGCCCACCACCGTGCTGGATGCAAGGGACAGACTAATAAAAAATACAGAGAAAAATCCATTCCTAGGTCAAATCTTTATTTGCTTTTCTTAAAGAGCATCACAAGGGTCCAGTCACCCTTCTCTCCCCTCTCGAACTCTTTTCACCCTTCAGCTGCTACAGAGTGCTTTCTGCAAAATGACCTCCTGAAAGCTCACGCTCCCTCCATATAGGCCTGTGTGGACCTTGTTCTTCTCCTCCCCTGGGTATCCATCAGTCTGTAGATAGACTTGGTTTCTCTCTCAGGTAGCCAGAGTACCACGCCTTTAGGAAGAGAGCAAAGAAGACACTGAAGAGCAAAAACAGACATCTTTATCTGGTCAGAGGAGGGGGAAAGGTTGGGCCATCATGGTATCAAGTAAGTCCTCTCTGAGCAGAGGGATGCCATCTCACTGACTCTATCAGGCAACCATGGCAAGTCCCCCCAGATAACACGACTCTGAAATCCCATCTCTGCAACTGTTCTCAGGTCCCTGCTGCCCTCTAGCAGCCAACCTTTCTACTCTTCCTGGCTGCTGCAGATTGACCTCCTTTCTGGCAGGATGACAATCTCCAATTAATTTTGAAAACTATTAATTAAAGGTCTTCTTTTATCTTCCAGGGCCTGGATGAAAGGCTGAAGACACAGAGATAATTAAGGACAACTGCTGTCTTCTGAGGCTGCACAATTTCTGAGGAAAGCAAATATGATGCACTAAGTTCTCTGCCTGCAACCTGCCAAGGCACACAGAGAGTGAGGCACGGAAAGGGAGATTCTGTTTCAATATGTGGAGCCAGAGGTAATGCCAAGGGTAATGCCTCTTATCCAGGGAGAAATAAAGGGAGTGACGGCATGACGTTTTACACATAGGCAAAGAAGTGGCTGGGCATGAGTCTGGGTCTAGAACTAGAAAATGGGGTTTTCCACTCTTATTGCTATCCCCAGATGGCAAATGTCAAAAGTGAGCCATGGCTCCAGAGCCAGGAGGCCATCGGGAGGGAAATGAGTACACGGTGATTCCTATCCAGTACAACCCAAGGGTCTGGAACCAGAGTAATAGATTGCGGACTCACAGAAAACCAGATTCTGGGGCGAGCAAAGGTTCAGAATCCAGAACAGGTAAAGTCAGAGGACAGTGAGAAGCTGAGATGGGAAATAAAACCATGGAGAGTAACCAGCAGAGACAAGCTGGAAGAAGACCTTAGAACAGGGAGCTTCCTTAAGGAATGATGAGTGGGAAGCAGCAGCCAGGGCTAAACATGCACAGCACATGTTGAAAGTAGAACAGGTATGAGAAAAAAGGTTTGGGATCATGTGGTTGTATAGAACAACCACAAACAACAACAACAACAACAACAACACACACCCACAGAGCAACCTAATTCTCACCCCAATTAGTGCTCAGGGCTCTGCCAAGAAAGGTCAAGCAGCTGCAGAAAAAGAGCTGGGGCTACTGTGTCTCCTGCTATACAAGGATGCTAAAGCTCCTCCACCTCCAAGAAGCAGGGCCACGCCATGAGCAGGTCACACAGTCTAAGTCCTGTACTCAGTGGTGTTTCTACTGCAGTCTTCTATTTAATCTTTGCCAAATGCACGAGGGGGAAGGTTATCATCTTCATCCTCAGATGGAAGCTCCAAGGTGTTAGTACTGTGCCAACATCATCCAGCAAGTTGACAAAGCTAGGATCTGAGCCACAGCTCCACCTCACCACGGGGCTCACTCTTAGTTTTCCAAGAGCCCACCTTCCCATCACTATTTTGCTCTGGCCCCCCTCATTGTGATCACTCTGAGTCGGAGGTAAGGCAAAGAGAGCTTTGATAGAGATTGAGCTGTGTGCTTACAGAAACACACAGGGCAAGCGAGCACCTGGGCAGAGTTGGCAGCCATGATGTTAAGGAATATCAAGGTCAATGAAATGAGTGTTGAAGTCCTTGGGCCTGGACCTTGCCACCTCTCCACACCTCACCTGCAGCCCCACTCCCGCGTCTGCACCTCCCATCCCTTTCAGCCCTTCACTATGCACCTGTTCCTGTCCCCTCGTGCCACCCATCCCACCTGGAACATGCGTCCTCCTCCCACCCCTCTTGACTTAGCTCATTGCTATTGGCCTTTTAGTACAGAATTGAACCTCATTTCCTATGGAAAGCCCTAGCTTCCTACCCTCATCCCCCATGGGTTAGGCTCCATAAACCCCTGCAGTTTTCCCCAAACTCTTACCACAACTGTAACTAACTGATTCATGCACTATACCCTTCCTCCCCACATGGCGAGCTCCCAGGGGGAAGGACCACATCTTCTTGGGCACTTCTGTGCTCCCCATGGTGAGCCACTTTAGCATCACTACAAATGTCCATCCAGTGAATTGATAAACACCCTAATAATAAAATGAGGTTGGGGCAGGCAAACCATGTTCGTTCTTTTCATTCAACACATATTAGAAGGTTTCTGTTCTAGGAGTCTGGTCTAGGATCATGGGAATGAGAGGTGGCAGCACTGCAGCAAGATCTCACACAGGAGGTAAGAACAACCTGGGAAAATGGCAGTTCAGTTGTCCACTTCCAGGACAGGGCAGCGAGGAAGCCAGCCCCTTCCCTTCCCAGAGAAGGTGAGACTTCCACTTGAACCATGGAGTACTAGCCGCCTGCAATGAAGAATGAAGCTGCTGTCCAGGAAAGAGGAGGAAGGAGGCTGTGGACGAGGCAGAGAGTAGGACGGGCTCCTAGAAGAGCAGGTATATGCAGAGGGCAGAAGAAAAGACAGTGGGAAGAAATTTGGTGGGAAAAGAGTTCAGTTAGGAAAAGGCTGGACCTGTTTTGGGGATTGGGCCAGAGGCAGCAGGACAAGAGGCTAAGCATGGAGGCAAGGAGGAAATGGGAGAGCAGCAGAAGGGGTGCCAGGGGGTGACATGCAGAGAGGAAGTAGGAACACCAAAAAGATGGATATTTCAGAGATCTGCTAACAGAATCATATGCTTTTATGAGGTTCAGAAGTACACAGGACAGAGTCCCATGATGATTCATGTACTTTCCTGGAACCCGATGTATTGCCAAGAGCTGCTATAGAACACCATGGTCTGGGGAATGAGTTCAGAAACCACTGACTCAGCTGTTCAGTGGCCAGCTCAGAACCTGGGGAAGATCTTCCAAGGGTGGAAGGCAGGCATAAGCCCCCAGAAATTGTTCCTCTTAGTTTCCCTGAATTTCTACTAGAGGACTAAGAATGTTGTCTTTGAAATCTAAAGACAAGAAAAATCAAGAAATCAATAGGTAACACATACTGAGCGTTTAATATATATAAAGCACTATGTGAATTATGAAGTGCCCAGTAAATTCTCATTTAATTCTCCCATCAGTACAATTAAGTAGGTGTGAGGTAGGAAATCTGGGTCACAAACGCAGGACATCTGAGTCTAGTATCCATACTCTTATTCACCAAGCTGTCAAAACAGTAACCGCTAATCTGAACCCAGTGCTTGTTTTGTATATCAAATAGTGTTCTTAAATTTATATATTTGTTAACGCTTTTAATTCTTACCACTCTGAGGTAGGTACTGCTATTCTGTCATTTTAAAAATTTGAAAACTGAGTCATGGAGTGGTCAAGAAACCTGCTCAAAGGCACACAGCTAGGAAGAGGTCAAGCCTGCATTCAGTCTCAGGCAATCTGCTCGAGAATCTTTGCCCTTGCTGGGCGCAGTGGCGCACACCTGTAATTCCATCTGCTCGGGAGGCTGAGGCAGGAGGATCACAAGTTCAAAGCCAGTCTCGGCAAAAGCGAGGTGCTAAGCAACTCAGTGAGAACTTGTTTCTAAACAAAATACAAAATAGGGCTGATGATGTGGCTCAGTAGTTGAGGACCCCTGATTTCAATTCCTAGTAACCCTCCCGCCCGCCTCCGAAAAGAATCTTTGCCCTTAATCATGATGCTGGCTCCTCACATGAGCTGTCCCCTGCACATGATATCACGGGAGGCATGCAAAACCAAAAGCTCATATTTGTACTTGAGTTTTCAGTGTGTTCAAATTTAAATACCACTAGGGAAACTTGCATTTCCTTACTTGCCTGAATAAAAAATAAACAAATAGAAAATCCTAGGGAATATCTTCTTCACATTAAGTATAAAAGTCCAATTCTCTTTGGCTAATGGTATGCACATCATAAGAATACCTGACTATTGTTCTGTGGGCTCTTAGTCACTGGTGTTCATTTGTCCTAGACACCTTACTTAAGAACCTGGTCCTTGGTACACTTCAGTCCTATCCACAGATCCTATGGTGTTGGTTTGTTATGGTCTCATTTCTACCAACTCCTGGTGATTGGAGTAGAAATCACCCACGTAAACTAATCTTTTGCTCTCTAAGACAAGAATCCATTTGCACCACCAGCCTGTTTCAATCTTCCAACACAACAGTCTTCTCAAGCTTGTCTCAGTGAGAAACAAGCTTTGGGGGGAAAAGAAAAAAACCCAAAAAACTGGTTTTGGTTACAGTGTGCCACACTGAGCATCTGGTGCCCAAGCCCCATGGCGTCCTCCTCACTGAAGCATTGGGAGATAAGTTCTCACAACAGAGACTAAGAAACATAGAAAAGGTTTCATAGAAGTTGAAAAGGGGCAGAAAAAAAGATTCTAAGTCCAGCAATTGGGCATTAATGCATCCCAGCTGCAAAAAATATTTCCTACTTTGCAATCAGAGAGTCCAGGAGTTCAATATAAATGCACTAATCCTTGTAATTTTCTTGTAAGGCAAGCCACAGGAGTACTCATTTCTTCAAGGCGCAAGGAAGTACAGTCTTGCCAAGTTCACAAAACTATGAAACAGACATTTAGAGCAAGCAAAACTTATTTCTTACATTCTCCTTTATTTTTCAATTTTGTCTTTTTTAAATAATTAAAAGGTACAACCATTTGTATCCGTTGTAAATCTCAAGTAGTTCCATTTCCAACCATAACAATAATAGTAAGCCCTATTTATCCAGTACTTACTAGGTGCCAAACGCTGCGCTGAGCCCTATTATGCACCACCTCACTCAAGACTTACAACCATATCAGGAAAGAAACAGCACAATTACCTCCATTTACAGTTGAGAGAGCTAACGTTTAGATGGGGAAAGTAACCTGACCAAGTCCAGCCATGCTTACCTCAGACCCCAAGGGAGGACAAAAACTGGCTGACCCTTGATTTTCACGGAGCAGAAAATATACCATACCATGCTAGACTTTGGTTCTTCAGAAAGTGAGATGATAAATCCATATTGTTTAAAGCCACTACATATGTGGTAACATAATAGGCATCACTAGAAGAAAAATGGACAAAGGACATGATATGGAGCTATGCTCATTTTGGTGAAAATGGAAGTATGGGTTGCTAATATTTTTTAGAGGAAAATGTGGTATTAAGTAGCAAGGATCTTAAATATATCTACACCCTTTGACCCAGTCATTCCACTTCTACATTAAAAGAAATAAATAGTGATAAATCCAAATAAGGCCAGAGGGGTTTTTTTTGCTGGGGGGAGGGGGGGCGGAAATGTAGAAATTGAAGACCTAGAGAGATGAGCTGGGTAAAGAGAGCACTGGCTACAGAGGGGAAGGGGAGCAGCTGTGGAGGTGGATTTCATGTTGGTTCCTCTTTCTCCAAACCCTTCTTGGAGCCCCAGGCTTAGCAGGAAAGATCTTCCTTTATAGAACTGTACAGAGGGCTTGCATTTTTCCAATTTGCTTGGATTCGATTTCATCCTCGTTGGATGGAAAGATGAGACACGCTGAGGTCACTCCCAGTTAAAGCTTGTGGGCTGACAATTCCCACCTCTCACTTTGTAAGGCTTTCTTCTTATGTTCTGCGACTCTCAGACTTGCCTGAGATTTCTCTGGATGATTTGATCATTGGTACTGACACTCCTACTGCCTGTTTTTTCAACCTGGATTCTGGCAGTTTGCCAATCTCAATCTCAACTTTTGACCATAGAATGTAAAATATTTACTAGCAAAAAAAATAAAGGGAGACTAATCTGGCCAGTCTGTGAAATAGACCCGTTTTTATTTTCCAAATCTGCTCTACTTTTTAACTTCATTCAGAGACTACAAGGCATTAGAAGCCTGGCTCTCACGGTTGTACCTTGGCAGCTCCTATTCTTGGTTAGAATGAGAAATGCCAAACCCTCGCCCTGCCCGCATTCAACAACTATGGGGACAGTTCAGAAGACTGAGCCCTCAGCTTGGACCCAGCCTCTACCTAAACGTTCCCTGTGCAATTCTCATAAGCTTTTCTTGAGGACCTTTGAAATGCAAGGCATTCTGAGAATCTATGATGATTGCAAAAATTAAAGTATAAGAGCAAGTCCCTACAGCAGGAGGCTTATGGTCTAGAAGGCCCAGTGGACTATAAACAATTACCATGAAGCAGAGGAAAATGTTGTGTGTGCTAATGGGTTCTGACAATATTACAATCTTACAAATATTGCGTGCAATATTTGCTCAGACAGAAAGTACACTCTTCTGCCAATTCACATTAGTAGCCCTGTTCACAGAGACCATAATGACAGCAGCAGCCACTGGATTTTATTGAGCAATTTCTACATGTCACACTTAGAGCTTTTTCAGATATCCATTCCTCACTACTCTCTGGATTAGGTGTTATTTTCATTATTCTTGGATTACAGGTGAAAAAAAAAAAAGTGAAGCTTAGGGAGATCAAGTAAATTGCTGATGGCTCCACTGCTGGTTAACGGGGAGCTGGGATGCCTTCCAGCACTAGCTCTTAACTGCTCGCTGGGCTGCCTGCATAACACATTCCACTGTTAGGAAAACTCCAAGAAATGGAGGCCCTTCCAGAAGTTTTCCCTTCAGAAAGCGTTCCTTGGGACAGTACACTTCAGGTTCACCAGGAGGACTTAAAAGCATATCCAAGGAAATTCATCAGCGATGGCAAATGGCTTATTCCAGCCCAGACTGTTCCAATTTGCAAGCACCAAATAAACGGTTTAGTCATGGAGTCAGAGAATAATCAAATAAAAAGGAAAATGAAACCCTGGGGAAATAATATGAATCACACCTTATGACTATATATTTTTTTAGTCTTCAAAAGTCATTGTTCTTTATGCTTAAAGGAAACTACTAGTTAACTAGGAATGAGACACCATGCTCACTTACCTTTATTCCCAAGCAACAATTAATTTTTCAGTTCAAGTAGAAAAAGACACTTTGGATTCTCTTTCTTTCTTTCTTTTAATTAAAAAAAGAAGAAGAAGAAAGAAAGAAAAGGAGGAAAAGTTGCCTGCCTTTGTACTTAAGGAAACAAAGTAACGTATGTTTAAATTGCAATGTGGAGTCTAGATGTGTTTTTTACCAGCATAATTTCGACTTTCCTCCCAAAACATCTGTAAAAGAAATTACCAATAAAAACACTCCACAGCAAATTTTACAGTTGGGTAATACAAAGTAATAGATTTATCTACCGTGCCCCTCCTAACTTAAGTACTCTTCACTCCACAAGAGTTGGGGAGGGGAATCACACTTAGCTTTTCTCAAAGGTTTGTTTAATTGTCTCTTTAAGGAAAAAAGAGACAAGAAGGAAGTAGAAAAATAGCAATCAGAGCACTCCATCAAAGGTTATCAGTAATACTTCTTGTCAAATGCAACTGAATTGAACTTTGAAAACACTGCTTTTGGTTTCTTAAGCCTCCAGGTTTCCACTGGGATGCCCTGTCTTCCAATCCCTCTGAAGTCAACCATTAGACCAAAAAGCATGTACTCAGAACCTGTTTTGTGCAAAACTTTATTCTGGACAGAAAGGGTTGTGAAATTAAGTAATGCATGTCCTTAAGAAGCTTAAAATCTAGAAGAACTCATAGGGAAAGATCTGGAACCAGGACCAACAAACTCGGGGGTAGAAGAGAGATTGGGAAGAAATTAGGGAAGAAAGAAATGATTACTTTTTAAATTCTATATACTACTATTTCTTTATTAAGAAATGTGCATTCCCTTTGCATGTTTTTCAAATTTAAAGCCTAGTTAGATAACATTATAAAGAATACAAGTGGGACAGGGTTGTGGCTCAGCAGTAGAGTGCTTGCCTACCATGAGTGAGGTACTGGGTTCGTTCCCCAGCACCTCATAAAAATTAACAAATAAAATAAAGGTATTGGGTATTGCGTCCCTCCAAAAAAAAATTAAAAATTAAAAAAAAAAAAGAATATAAGTGAAGGCATCCAAGTAGTGAGCGAGGTCTGTGGCTGGTTTCCTTGTCATTGACAAGAATAGCGATGTTGGCAGGCTTAGCTATGAACTTCAATGATGAACCCAGGTTTATTTCACTAGTCCTGTCTTCAAGTTTTCATTGAAGCGGTCTGATAATAAAGAATGTACTTCTTTGACACCCACCAGCCTCTAAACTTTGACTAGTATTTGACCACATAATCAGAAATTTCCAAAATATAGGTGGCGAGGTATCCCCTTGAGAAGCACATTTCTTTTTCAGATGGGTCAGTTTCTCTTGAAATGAACTACAGTGATGATATTTGATCTCAAACTAGACCAAAGCTGCTAGCAAAATCTTTAAGCATGGTTCTTAACCACGAACCCCTGTGAATCTCTTCTGCAATTACAACTTCAATTTCTTCTAAGTAACTCTAAGAGTTCTATTTGTTTGGATATTGTTTTTACCTTAATATTTTTCTAATTTAGTGTATTCAGAAGTCTTGTCCCATTAGTAAGACAGTGATGCATTTAGGACCACTGTTAATTCAGAGATTTTTGGTCCCTAAAAGTCCTTAATCTGAAATAGAAGTGGAGGAGGTCTTGTCATCAAGTTTCCATTGCCTAGTCATCTGATGTCACTAATAAATAAATATAAATACATACTCTGCTTCAACCTTGTCCAAGTATCTTATCCCATAAACTGGCAATAGTTAAGGAAAGAAACATACAGTTCATTAAAAACCTTGACTATTTTCTCCATCACTTTATGCTTTGAACCTGGCTTATACTTTCTTTTCTTCCTTTAATATTTTTTTTAGTTGTAGATGGACACAATACTTTTATTTATTTATTTTTATGTGGTGCTGAGGATCGAACCCAGGGCCTCATGTGTGTGAGCTAGTGCTCTACCACTGAGTCACAACCCCAGCCCCTGAACCTGGCTTATACTTTCTCCCAGAGAATGAGATAATAGAAAGTGGTTACGTCAATTGTCTCCTCTACTTGAACAAACTTTTAGTAGCTATTTACTCTCCCTTTCCTTACATATGATTATAAGGGCCCTCGGTGTTTACATGTTTAGGGAAAATTACTTGAATTCTTTCTTGGCAAATAGAACCAATTAGTTTATAGTTGCTAGATAAAAATTATATTTTAAAATTTATTTTGCCAAATAACCTTTTGAGTATGGTACTTAGGGTTCAACTCACAGGATACATGGTTAGAACTCCTGACAGAGAAGAACTTGGGAGGTGAAAGTAGTCTAAGGACAATTCACAATAGGGATAGGAGAGACTTAGGCTTTATGAACTGTCCAGGTCTTAATTAATAGAGTGAATTAATGACAGGAAGAGAGAAGCAGTGTGGCAAGGGCTTAGAGGTTGGTAGGAAACAGACAAGCACTGTTCAAAATAGCCCCAGACTGGGAACAACCCAAATGACTGTTAACAGGAGAATGAATGAGGAGCAGGACATTCATGAATTGGAATAGAAAACAGCAATGAGAACACACAATCTGCAGCTACGTGCAACAACAGGGAAGAGCCTCAAAGATCTAGTGTTGAGTACCAGGAGACACACAAAACAGCACCCAGTATGAATTCATTTATAAAAAATTAAAAAATAGTCCAAATTAATCTAAGGTGTTAAAAGACAGGACTGATTGTTTTTGTGGGAGATAGAGGGAGAGGCTGGAAGGGGAACAAGAAAGACTTCTGGGAGCTAATGTTCCAAACATTCCACCAGCTGATTTTGTAACTATTAAGTCACTCTGTTTTCTTTGTGAAATACACAAACCTGCACACTCTTATAGTTTATTCTTCTGTCCTATACATCATAATAATTTAAAGAGAGAAAGAGAAAGAGTGAGTATAAAGAGCCAAGAATACTAAAAACACTTCTGAAAAGATGTTCTTAGGACTTGATGATGTTACTGGCACATTAAGAGATAAATTAATCAAGGAACTAGATTAGAGGGCTCAGAGAAGACCTATGTGTGTACGGAATTTTGTTATAATACAGGACATAGAAAATGGAACCAATGTAGAAAAGGATGAAATGGATCCCTGACTCACACCATATACAAAATTACACACTTAAATGGGTTAGGGAATTAAATGTCAAAAATAAACTTTAAAGCTCCTAGCAGAAGATATGAGTGAATACCTGAGACTTTGGATAGGAAAACAATTTTTTTAATAATGAAAAGTATTGATCATCAAATAAAACTTTAACAAATTTGAATACAAAAATAATAATTTTATTTGAACAAATCCTATGAAAAAGAAAAGACTATTTAAATACGGGAGAACATTAATAATACATGGAAACAAAAAACATAATATTCTAATAAGTATAGCTTTTAAATCCTACAAATCAATAAGAAACACAAGCACCAACAGAAAATGGGCAAAAGAACAGAGACATTACACACACACACACACACAAAAAAAAAAAAATGGGCAATGAAACATGAAGATATATGGTAAACATTGAAAGAAACCAGGAAAATGCAAAATCAACCACAGAGAAATATTTTTAACCTGTTTGGCAAAATAACAATTTGGAAAATACCAAGTATGAGGATATAGATCCAGAATCTTTTCTATATCACTGGTGTTGGGGAGTGTTAAATTGTGTAACAACTTTAGCAAACAGGTTACTGCCATCTCTCAAACTGGAGCATTCACATATCCTGCGTTCCAGCAATTCCACTCCTGTGTGTATAAGCGAGATAAAATCTTCCAACATATACAACAAGCAACATATACAAAAATGTTCCTGGGGGGGTCTGTTTAAAATTACAAAAACATGACGTACACATGCATCAATGGAAAGTGCTTCCAAACACCATGATATATTCACACACCAGAACATTATATGGCATCAAAACAAAGAACTACAGCAACACACAGCAGAGTTAATGAAACTTAGAAACGTAATGTGTACACAAGATCCAAAAGATTTCACGCGGTGTCCCTGTACATGAAGCTTAAACAACTAAAATTTAAAATCTGTAGTTTTTCTTAATTGCAGTGAGTCACACAAGAATTTACCACTTTGAAGCATTCACTTCAGTGGCATTTAGTAAATGCATATTGTTCTTTGAGTGCATGCAGATGCCTCAGCACTGTGCAGAAAGGAAAGGAAGGAATGGCGGCAACAGGACTCTGTGTAGGTGTCCCAGGGGACAGGGCAGAGCAGGCAGAGGTGTGGGCTGGACAGAGGGGACACCCATGTGGCTAGATGGAGGGTTTATTGAGGTCCTTAGCTTTACTGGTGACTGGTAAGTTTACAGATGTTTGCTTATTTCATGACTGAAAATCACCAACTACATAAACAAACAGATAAGCTGTTCCTCTTTGCCTCACTTCAACAGATGTCGCCAACAAACTTTTTGCAAATAGAGAAGGCAATTTTTACAATGGGTGCTTTGAAAACAAAACAGGAAAATTCCTGTTCTACTGGGAGTAACTGCATCACTTTAAATTTTATGTGAAGTCATAAAAAAAAAAAAAACGGGGAGGGAAAGAAATGGCTAAGAAGAAATGGCAAAGTATCTCTGAAATCAACATTATGTTGGAATAAGTCACATGGGCGCCTGTGAGGGGGAGGTGGTCAAATTTCTTATCATGGAACATCTTGCTTTCTCACTGGTGGAGAGAAGCATTTCTATCTCCTGACAAGAGCTAATAAACCACCTCCTCTGGGAAGCCCTCCCAGACTATGCAGATCCTCCTGCCACTTTTTTTTAAAATTTTTATTTTATTTTTTTAAATTTATGTATTTATTTATTTTAGTTCTGGGGATTGAACTCAGGGGCTCTCGACCTCTGAGCCACATCCTCAGGCCTATTTTTTATTTTATTTAGAGACAGGGTCTCACTGAGTTGCTTAGCACCTTGCTTTTGCTGAGGCTGGCTTTGAACTCGCGATCCTCCTGCCTCAGGATCCTTACGTGTACCAGCATGCATATATATATTGTATATGTATTGTATATGCATATGTATTGTATATGTATATGTATATGTATGTATGTAATGGGTTTTTTTACTTGTCGATAGACCTTTATTTGATTTTTTTATTTATATGCAGTGCTGAGAATCGAACCCAGTGCCTCACACATGCTAGGCAAGTGTGCTACCTCTAAGCCCCAGCCCTAGCCCCATCCTGTCACTCTTACAGTGCTCACAGGCTATCACTCTCAACTTATGTCATTCCATAGGAGTCCCCCTGCATTTACTGAGATAACACAGGATTGTGGTTAAAAACTGAGGCTTAAGAATCACAGAAAAACAACAACTGTTACGTAGTGCAAAGTATTGTTCTAAATGCTTAAAAATTTAGGACATTTTGGTTGTTAACACAATTAACATTTAACATATAAAAATCTATTAATCTTTACAAACCCCAAGGGGTAGGTCAAATATTATCTTCACTTCAGAAATAAATAGAAGCACAGAAAAGTTAAGGAATTCCCACTAGGTCACAGAGCTGTAAGTACAGAATTCAAATGTAGGCAGATGGCTCCCAAGCTCATATTCTTGATCACTCCGCAGGCTTGAGTCCTCAATAACTAGGTTGTTTTAATTCCACCAGTTCAGTGCCACACCCTATGGTTAGAAATAGTGCTTGGCATCCTGACACAGGGCAGGAAAGGTGACTTGAGAGCAACGTGGATTCTAGTCATGGCTCTGAAAGTGAAGCCTAACCAGTCCTGGGCAAGCCTGTTGTTGTCTCTCCTTGAGCCTCAGTTTCTTTCTTTGTAAAATAAAGGATTAGATCCGACGGACAGCCCTTCCAGTACTGATATTTTATGAGCCTGGGATTCCTGGCTTGATTCCTTGCAGCCCAGACCATACAGGCTCTTCCTGGCCAGGTCTGGTCCCTCCTGCTAGGCTCATGTCTTGCATTTGGCTGTCTTTCCCATAAATAAGAGAAAAAAGAACAAGGGAAACTATCCTCCTGAGAGACTGGGAGGGACCTCACGGCTGCTCTGTTATCCTTTGAAGAACTTACAGTCATTAACCAGAGAACTACCTGCCAAGTACAGGATGGAAAGAAACTAGACCAAGGGGAGAAATGAACTCACACAAAACCTGGTTACACTCAAGGGGCATGCATGAGTACTTACAGAATCGACAACGGTACAGAACAAAGATGAGCCGGCTCCTTAAAGAACCGAAGACAGGATATACAGCCATGTAGACGAAAAGGGTCTGGGAAGGTGGGACAAACCAGATAAACTATGCATTAACCAAGCCTATTTGCACTCTGGGAAGTGCAGAACAGTGCTATAGCAGGGATCCATGCTTCCCAGGAGCCCTGAAGGAATTGGTGTTCCAAATCAGCTGACATGCACAGAATTTCTACTATGTGACAGGTTCTACCAGAAATTTACTGTGTGTGTGTGTGTGTGTGTGTGTGTGTGTGTGTGGTGCTGGGGATTGAACCCAGGGCCTTATACATGTGAGGCAAGCACTCTACCAACTGAGCTATATCCCCAGCCCCTACATTTTTATTCTGTTTTAGAGATGAAAAGATAGACTCCATGGAGATCCAGATTCTAGTTTCAGATCTTCTGTCATTTGCTGTGAACCTGGTCAAGTGACTCCCTTTCTGGGGTCTTGTTCACTTTATCTATAAAATAAGTGGGTAGATAGGTTACAGGGCCTTTCAAGCTCAGAAATTCTATAATTCATGAAGTTACCAAATACTTATTTCATATTCACCTAGGAAATCATTTTTCTGAACTAATTTAATTTCTTTATACCTCAGGCCATTGAAACTCAACAGACTTCTCTGTGCTGAGCACGTAATACATGAATTCACAAGAAAACCAGTATTAGTCTTGGGCTTTGGTAGCTCTTGTGATTCTGTTCCCTATGGTGCCATCGGGCATCACTATCTGTGGTTGGGCGCACCATGCTCTTTACCAGGGCACTCAAATGGGGTGAGGAAGACGAAACTAAATTTCAATCTGTCCTCTGCCATGAGGCTCAGTTCAAATCATTGGTGTATTATTTGTGGGTGCTTCTGAACTGTCCATCAAAAGAAAGCAGTTGGCAAAACTGAAGCCGTGGCCAAGTTTGTATCGTATCCAGACTTGTTATTTTGTCTTTGCCAGAACATTTCCAAAACACCTCCTTTCACCTTTAATGACTTCTAATACCCACCAATACAATCAATCGTATCCTTTATGGATATTCTGATCCAAGTCAGCATTAGCCAGGAGGCTTGAATGGACTGTTTCTAAAATCTCAATCCAAGCTCAAAGGAGGAAGATATTTTACATAATGACAGCATAAATGGAAAATGGGGACAGCCTTGCAAGGTGATTCCTTATAAAAGGACAATCTTTATTTAGCTGAGCATGCCCTGCAGTGTAAAATAAATCTATTTCATCACCTTCACACTTTCAAAACATGGTAGCTACCAAATGCATTTGGCAAAAACACAGAATAACAAAAACTCTGAGAAAAATATTCCCTGGATCCTCTGAGCCTCTAATGTGTTGTTTTCACATGTGGACCATGCATGGCTCTCTGCCACCACTATCAAGTCATTCATTTGAGGCTCTGACCTTTCCAGCAACAATTAGATTTTTCTTGCTTTATTCACATTCTTTCTCCTTTATATGGTGATCGATAACTAACAACACCATTCATTCCAGATTTCTTGGATTAGTATCAATTTTAAATATTCTGCCCTTCTATCCTCTGAATAAAAAGTTTCCAATTTTTTATTTGGAAAATACAGTCACCATAATAATGGCATTTTCCTCACAAAAAAATATCAGTTCATCCAGAGCTGCACCATCATTACGGTTTGTGGCCATCAAAAGGAGAACTGGCAAAGTCCAGCCAGGGCCTGAGACCATTTTCTGGGTCTCATTGAATAAAAAATAATGCATTTCCTATTAAACAATTTAGAACTCAGATGAACTTCTCCCTTGGTCTAGAGGAGAGTTTTTCAAGGCCCAGGAATTACTATTTGATGGAAGGGTACACAATCTGGAAAAACTGAAGCTGTGGGGCTTTCCAACAGCCAAACTCCCACACGCTGGCTCTCGAGGCACACATCACACTCACTATTAAAGTGTCACCATTTATAATTTGGTGCTAAATCTCTCTGAAGCTAAGCTACCCAACTTGGTCTACTAACAAATTGATCCTTATTCTATTAAAATATAGGGAGAAGGAGATGTTGGTTTAAAAAAAAAAGTGACCTAATCTTAAACTAAAAATAAAGTTATTCTTTCTTTCATACCAGCACCATGAAAAGAAAATCCAAGAACTGGGTTTGATTCCATACTTGTAGCATTTAGGAAAGAAAATCGGGCTGCCTCTGGTGGTATTTGATGCCTCTACCATACTTTTATGTCCCTTTCTCCCCCAGGGCCTATGCTGAATCCTTAGAGCACAGAGAAAGAATAGAAAAGTTATACTCACAGGGAGATTGTATAACATTTGTCAACTGCTTGAATACACAACCCATTTCCAGTTCTTCTGCCACACCCTAACCTTATGAGGGAGGAGACAACTTCATCTTAATGTCATGACTCTGCAAAGAAATGCCACTGAGTCATGTTTTTCACGCTCTGGTCAGTTGGTCAGGACCCTTGAAGATCACAGAACATTTTAAAATGGATAAAATGCTAAACGGCGTTCCCAATAGTTTTGAGCATTTCAGCATGATCCTAAGCTATATGTTCTGACTCAGATGTGTGTAGTTTGCTTTGGACTTTGTTCTTGCTTACTTACTTATAAAACTTCTTAAATGTACTTCTAAATTACAGCAATTCAGTAAAAAAATTCAAACCTTTGGGCTTGGTTTCTTCCCCCTAGCCGCTGAGTCATAAAAATAAATCTCAGCCATTTCAATAGCCAACACGCCCCTAGCATTAAGAATTGGTATTGTTCCCCATGACTCCCTTTCATCCAAAGGTCACACCCAGCTCACATTTGAAGAAAGAAAGAACTCAACATTTGCACATTTAATAGGAGAACAGAATCTCTGCCAAGTTGCAGGGGAGAGTTGCATCAGAACCTTCCCGAGAACCTTCCTGAGGAACTTCTTACTAAGGAATGGCTCTGGGCATGGAGTTTAGAGGCAGCCAGACCTGGGTCCAAGTCCCGACACCGTGTGACTTTGATGAATCTGCTTGCGGTTCCTTGTACTGAATATGCAGTGGGGGTGTTAATAATACCTGCCTTATAGAGAGTTCCTACGAGAACCAAAGGACAGAGGACAAACAGGGCCTGACACATAGTAACTGCCCAAGTGCTTGCTTCTTCCTGCTACAGGCAGTTCGGGGCTTAGCCAATGGTGAAGTCCTTCTCCCTTTGCTTTTCTTGCACATCCTGTGTCAGGAGCAACTAGGGTCTCTCCAAATCAAATCTCAAGAAGACACTGCTGGGAGAGGCAGAATATTTACTCACTCCAAAATCCAAGGCCAGGATTTAAATCAGAAAGTCACACACTGATGGACTTTTAAAATTGGGATAACATGTGTAACTTGTAATTCCTTAAATCACACGTGCCAGTTGCATTCATTATGTCTGGCTCATAGCAGCACACACATCTGCCCTCACTCTTTTGAAACCCCAAAGAACTAAAATCCCAGGCTCTAAAGTGACTTCCTCAAGGTCACACACTCAGCTAATGGCAAAGCTGAAGTTGGTACTTGGGTTTTTTTTGGAGAGAAGATAGACTCTAGTATTGAGAGTCTTGAAGTCAGTTTGAAGAAACACCTCCCAGATCCCCAAAGTGATCTCCCCAATTTAAAAGGGCTTTCCCTAACCCTTTACCACCATCCCCATCCCCGGCTACCACTGAGAAACAAAAATCAGACTACCTTTAGCCCATGGAAGCTGGGCCTGGTAAGCACTGGGGGCCTGAAGGGCAGGGACAGTGCCCTAGGAGAAGGGGGCTTCTTTCCCCGCCAGCCTCTGCAATACAAAGCAGTCTTGGATCTTTCCTTGTGAGCACAAAACATCTGGAAATTTTACAGCCAGTTGAAAAGGGGAGCCAGGAACAAAGGGACACAAACATGACCCTTCTTTATCTTCCAGGCCAACTCTGGAGAGGTGACAAGCCTGGATCTCTGGGTTCACAGGCTTGGAAAGACCCTTTTGAATTTTAATGGAAATGCTGATTCTGTCCCAGGTATTGCAGGAAAGAGCTGGAAAGCTCTGAGGGAAGGGGGAGAGGGGTGTGGCTAACAAGCCTGCCCTAGGTCTGGAAGGAGAAGGAGACACCAGGAGTGGCTGGAAACTGCCTTTCTTCATTAATAATTCAAGGAATCATTCAAGAAATATGTATTGAGCACTGATAGAGAGACTCTGGCTCAGAGTCCAGGTTGGGAATGGGGGGCTGGCAGGAAAGCCACTGAAAGCATGTGAAACTAAGCTCAGGCCGGAAGGATAAATAGGAGTAAGTCAGGCAGAGAGTGGTCCCTGAGCCAGGGGAGGGCAAACTGTGCTCCAGGACCAGATAATAAATATTTCACTCTTTGCAGGTCATACAGTCTGTCCCAGCTACTCAACTGCACCATTGCAACATGAAAGCAGGTACAGACAGACAATATGTAAAGGCACAAGTGTGGCTGTGTTCCAACAACCTTTCCTTTTGATGGCTCACATTTGAATTTCATATCATTTTCACATGCCATGAAGTAGTCTTCTTTGGATTTGTTTTTCAACTCTTTAAAATTGCAGAAGTCACTCTTCACTTGTATTTTAAGAATATCCATGTTGAGTTGTGTGGAGGTTCAAGTCAAGGTCACTCCTGACTAGGGAGATGGTATTTATTTCTAAACCATAGATTCTCTTAGATCTTTGTGTCCAGGGCTGGAACTAGGGTGAGACATCATGTGAGCTGCCCACTACTCAAAAGAGGCACTCACTGATCAGCACAGGATTGGCACTTGGGAGACCTGAGAGTTAAGTTCCTCCTTAAATTTTGTGTCCTGGGCACCTCACACATCTCCCTCCGCCCTGGCTCTGCTTGTACCTGTGCATAATGAGGTACATTACTGGGAGGTAGTGGCTTCTTCCTCAACCATTAGTGCTGGCTGTCTTCCTGGTGATGCACAAGTCTGCAGAGTGGAAATGTGTTTCTCTACCACTAGTCTGAGGGACAGAATTTGTGTAAAAAGAAAATTGATCCATAGATAGGGCTGGGATTGTGGCTCAGCAATAGAGCACTCACCAAGCATACACAAGGCCCTGGGTTCGATCCTCAGCACTACATAAAAATAAGTAAATAAAATAAAGGTAAAAGAAATGATCCATAGAATAAAAAGCTTAGGACAAAAGGAAGGAGAGAGAGATGGGAAAAAAACTGAAAACCGGAGAACATGAAAACTGGAGATTGGGGATGATCTGAAAGAAGTCAGATAAAAAAAGGAAATCTTAATTGAAAGTTATTGCACTGGACATGGTGGCAAACACCTGTAATCCCAGCTAGCTGGGAGGTTGAAGCAGGAGGATCATACGTCTGAGGCCAGCCTGGGCAACTTAGTGAGATGCTGTCTCAAAGTAAAATTTAAAAAAGGAGTGGGAATATAGGTCAGTTGGTAGAACATTTGCCTAGCATGCATGAGGCCCGGGTTCAATCCTGTACCACAAAGACAAAAGAAAGGAAAAAAGGATATTGTTGCTTATGGGGTAACTTAAGAGACACTGAGAATCAGATTATGATGTCCAAAGAACAGGTTTAACAAGTTCACTGTGCATTAAAAGTATAAAACTTCTTTGCCATTTCCTTGACTTTCATTCATTATATCTCTACCTTTATTCAAGTCTCCGCTGCAAAGCCTATATCTGATAATGGACTTATATTTAGAACATGTAAAGAACTCAAAAATTAAAAGACAATTCAATAATTTAATAATAGGCAAAGGAGCTGGGGATGTAGCTTAGTGGCAGAGTACTTGCCTAGCCATGTGTAAGGCCTGGGTTTGATCCCCCAGGCTGACAAAAGGCGAGCAGGGGGGAGAAGATAGCAAAGCATTTGACTAGACATTTCTTTTTAAAAAAAAGAATACATATGGTGAACAAGCACATGACAAGATGTTCAAGGTCATTAACCATCGGGAAAATGCAAATCAAAACCACAATGAAATACCACTTCATAGGTACTAGGATGGCTACAGCCAGAAACACAGACTGTAACAAATGCTGCTCAGGATATGGAAAAATTGGACTCCTCATGCATTACGTTACAGAATGTAAAACAGAGCCAATGTTTTCAAAAACAGTCTGTCAATTCCCTAAAAGATAATACAGAGAGTATTTAGAATGGCCCTGCCATTCTAAAACTCCTAGCAGTGTACCCAAGAGAATTAGAGTTATATGTCCTCACAAGAGCCTGTACTTGCAAGTTCACAGGGGCACCTGCAAGTTCTCAAGGAGCACCATTCATACTAGCCAAAATTGAAAACAACACAATGTCTAGCAACTGATGAATCATAAAGTAAAATAAAATGTGTTATATCCATACAATTGAATAGTATTCCACCATTAAAAAAAAAATGAAGTACTACATGCTACAATGTAGATGAATCTTGAAAACATCAAACTAAGTGAAAGAAGCCAGTTACAAAAGACCATGTGTACTGTATGAGTTCATTCAGTTGAAAGTCCAGCATAGGGAAATTGGCAGTGACTGAGAGTAGATCAGTGGCTTCTTAGGGTTAGTAAGGGGGTGAGAGGCAGGAGAAGGAGAGTGATGTTAAAGGGCACTGGGCTTCCTTTAGAAGTGATGAAAGTGATCTAAAATTGACTGTGGTAAAGGCTGTGCTGTACCCTTTATATGGGTAAGCTATATGGTATATGAACTGTATCTCAATAAAAATATTTTTAAAAAAAAAGAATAAAAAGAAATCAGAGAATCTCTCCTCCCTCCAAGGAGAGCTGCTACTGCGCTTCTGAGAAAGGACACTCCTTATCCTCCAAATGTGATCACAGGTCTTTGCTTTGCTGGAGGCTGAGGTAATTTTTTAGGGTGCTTTGTGAAGGTTTGAGGGAAGGGCCTGGGATTCAAGGCCGGGGGCCAAGTGTAGGCAGGCTTGCATGAGTGAGCTCTGCAGGATCCATATTGAATGTTTGGCTCTGGATGTGTCTAGTCTAGTCAAGGGAATTAGAGGACGGTCACCCCAGCCCCACACTGACGCTTCAAGTCCTGAGTGCTGAATCATTTGGTCACTAGGGCAAATCCCCATCACCCAAAGATGCCTATAAACACTGACGGGGGAGGTTGTTCTACTTGAGTCAGCACTCACAGAGAGGAAACTCCTATCACTCATGACTGTGTGGCAGTCATTCCATGGGGTCCCTCAGTAAGATGCAGGTTGAGGATGAGACCAGGGCTCCACATGATGGTATTATGCTTCCTCATCCACTAATTCTGATTCTTTTCTGGGCACAGATACAAGCTATGGCCCATCTTAAGGGACAGGGCCTCTGCAGATGCTAATGCCCATTATGCAGGACATCTGGGGAAGAGGAGGGAAATGCTGCTGATACTGCCTCAAGGCTACAGTGGCCCAAATGCATTCACCTCAAACCAGAATCCAAGATCAGGGGTTTTTGTTCCATCTCTTACTGAATCCCAGCCAAAGAACAGGTATAACCCCAGAGATACAGAAGTAAGTCTATTCTACACTGTCCCAATGCAGTCATAAAGAAAAGCAGCCCAATCATCACAGAGCTGGCCTGGGGCAGCCCATCACATTTTCCACTGATGCACTAGACGTGACTAAGCTGCCCAGGGATGAGTGGGGGCTGGATTCCCTTGACTCTGCTCAGCAGGAAGGGCCAGCATCGTCCTATACCCATGTCATGAACCTCGGCAATGGAAGAGGCGGCCTGGCATCTCACCAAGAAAAGGCTTCCAGCTTCGCCTAAGCACCCCATGAATTTTTAATTATCTCAAGGTCCAAACTGTCCCTGAGCTCCAAGGCAACCAAATTTCCAGACCATAAAACAAGACATGCCGTTGTTTCAGCAGCCATCTCTTACAACATGAGACAGGGGGCTCATTGGATATTTGATCACTCATAAAAGTTAAAAATTAGAAGATGAATTTATTATCAATGGATCCCTTTACACATAACAGAGACATTATCTCTCTCTTAAGGTTCAGTTTAGTTTATTTTGAAAGAGACAGAATATAGAATCAAGAATATTTATACCAACAAAGATTTTGCTGTTAAACGCTCAAAAATTGTCATTGCCTCTTAAGTTTAATTTTCAGTTTGGTAGTAAAGAATGAAGGAGAAACATTTTAAAAGGAAGAAAGCAGAATATGGAAGCTGGTTTTGACCTTGCTTTTTAGTGTACAGTTTTCCTTGTCTGATTTTTTTTCTCCTCCTGTGGTACTGGGGATTGAACTTGGCCTCACGCATGTTAAGCAAATACTCTACTGGTGAGCCACATCTCCAGCCTGAGTCTAATTAAAAAAAAAAAAAAAAAAAAAAAAACATGTTTTTTTACTCTTTTCTCTGTATTTTCTTTTTTAGTTTTTTTTTTGGGGTGTTGATGGGCCTTTATTTTATTTATTTATTTATTTATATGTGGTTCTGAGAATTGAACCCAGTGCCTCACACATGCTAGGCAAGCACTGTACCACTGAGCCACCACCCCAGCCCCTCCGTATTTTCTTGATTTAATCTTTTTCATTTTTATTCTTTGTTTTTTATTTCAATCTGAAGATTATTTTTCTATCTTGCCATGTATATCTGTGTACAATAAACCCTCTTGTGGATCAAGGCAGGGAAACAACAGAGGAGCTGGTGGAATTTCTGCCCTTTCCACCACCAGTCCTCCTTCCAGTGCAGGTGGAACTCAGGTTACATGAGGGCAGAAGCAGAACTTGTACTTTACCTTCAGGATAACTCTAGGATTCCAAACTTCCCAAAATTCAGACAGGGAAAGAATTTTTTAAAAGGATAAACACTTTTAACCAATCTTTAACCTGGAGACTAGCTATTTGCCAAAATACCTCACCTTGTTGAGCCAATAAATTGAGAGCAGGAAAGAGGGAGTAGGACTGTCAAGGGGTTAAGGGGAAGGGCTTTCATGTTTTATAAGCAGGAGGAGGAGAAGGATACCAGCATAGTTAGTCAGCATGCATTAATTCTCATTAATGTCTTCCGCTCAACTCCATTCTTCTCTGCACAGCTGTGCAAATATAAATTAATTGGGCCATTTTGACCAAGGCATCCAAGAAAAAAAAATTAATGTGAGGCCAAAGAATTAATTGGACAAATAACACATTTTTTCTACACGTGGGAAGGATTTTTCAAGCTACCACATCATAGATTGAGAGACATACAGGCATTCCTTGGTAATCATGGGGAATTGGTTCCAAGACTTCCTGAGGATGCCAAAATCTGCAGATATTCAAGTTCCTCATATAAAATGATGTAGTATTTTTATATAACCTATCCACATCCTTCTGTATACTTCAGATCATCTCTGGATTACTTCTAATAACTAAGATGTTTCAGTTCTATGCAAATAGTTATCATACTATATTATGATAACGACAAGGCAAAAGTCTGTACATGTTCAGAACAGACACAATATTTTTCAAATACTTTCAATCTGTATTTGACAGAACATATAGATGCAGAACCTGCAGACACAGAGGGGTAACTGTTCATTCAAGTTCATCCTATTGTAAAAATCCCCGAGTAAAATGCCACCAAAGAGCAGAATGAGTTGGGAATGAGACCACTATGAAGCAGGTAGTGAATGGCCCAAGAGAACAGTAGCACTCTCTCTTTGTGGCACTGTGCAGAGAGTAATATTTAACATCCACAATAATGCCATTATCTCAGATGGAAGAGCAGTCCCTCTGACAATTTACATGTAACTAGGAACAAAGAGGTTAAGCAACCTGCCAGTCAGTAGTAGAGTCAGTCACAATTTGTTTTCAGTGTTTAAAAAAATTTTTTTGGCATTAAACTTATACAAAATAGTGCAGCTCATTTTGACATATTCATAAATTTATATAACGTGGTTTCTCCCTTTAAATCCCCAGTACTACCCCTATTCCCCCTGTCCTCCCTCCTTCCCCAATCCCCTTCCTCTACTCTATTGTCTTTTCCTTCTATTTATTTCTTTATTTGATGCACAATATACATTCAGGTTGACTAGCTCTAGAGACTGTTTCTAACCCTGTCTTTTTCTAGGCATTATGCTTGCATTACAGAGAGTAAAAAAGGTAGGGCTCGGTTCTTGCCCTTAGCAATTTACAATCTGACTGGTGAACCAGGAAGGACATGCATAAAATAATAAAGAACAAAACAGGAGCACATCCTCAGGTATACATCTTTTAGGTGAAGGAGGCAATTCATGAAAGTTGGGGGCACATGGTATGTATAATTCATCTGGGCAACACTTGAGAAGGATTTCCACCACATTCTCAACTAAATAACAACATGTAGAGAAGACCATACTTCTGATAAAAATGATGGATCCCTGATACGCCATGGTGTGCATGCTCAGGAAAAACTCTCCATTTCAAAAATCTCCCTTAAGAGGATAGACGGATGGCCAGCCCATCGCCAGCTGCTTCTTAAGGATTAATAAAAATGTCCATAGTCCCCCTGAGCTTGATCTCAGATGGGAGGGCAGTTCCTGTAGTTCCTCTAAAAGAGGTGTGGCAACTTCTCTCAGCCTCCAAAGACTAAGGAGGGAGGAGAATTTGCATCACCTCCTACTCAGTTCAATTCATTGAAAGTTAACCAGCCCCAGCGCCTGTGACTGAGGAAAAGGGCAGATTTGAGAGAGGGACCATAAAAGACTCAGAAGAAGCAATCACAGGGCTGCAGAAAGGAGAAAGCCAGAAGAAGGCACTGGCATGCAATGAATTATCCTGAAATTTAACCAGACTCACAAGCTTCCTTGAGAAATTCTGACAAAGGTTCTGAAGGAACCTGTTTCCATTCCCTTTATCATGTTTCCATTTCCTGTGTGCTCTTAACATTCAAGCATACGTGTCTACAGAAACCAGCACTTTTGAGCAGGACATTTTGATGCTTTCAGTGGCAGTCTCACAGTTGGAGGTGCTGGGCAACTTACAGTACAAAGCAGTGCAGGGAGGCCCCTCACAAGCTTCACACCTGTGACTCATGTGGGAGTCACAAAAGGAAATCCACAGACTCTGGCTGGGGGAGTGGTCATCTGTGCAGAGCAGGCCTACTCCCCGGGCAGACTCCCTGCTGTTCCTGAGAGTCCAAGTAGTATCAGGGTCCTTATTTCAGGGCAAATATTCCTAAAATGTCTCAGTCAAAAAAGCAAAGTGCTCAGTTTAAACTCTTAGCCAACAGTTCTCAACTCCATAGAACCCATAGAATCACTAAGGGGACTTTTAAAAAATACCCAAGCTGCACCCAAACCCAGCACTTCTGATTCAGAGAGACTGGGATTGGCCTGGATACTAAGTGTAACATGTAAACGGGGTTTGAATCACCATGTCTAACTCAGCCAAGTCTCAGACAACATAAATATAAATTTATTGCTATTTTCCAATAGCAATAAATTTTGAGAAACTACCTAAGAACAAAATGCCTGGATGGTAATATAATTCTAATTCTGCCATGCACTAGCTAAATGGCACATGACTTCCCAGAGACTTGGTTTCCTCAGCAATGTAATGGGATTAATCACACCAACATTAGAGGGTAGCTGAGATGACTGTGTGACTTTGAGCACATAAATAATTTAGCTCAATGCACATGCTAAATGCTCAGTAGATGTCAGCTACCATAATTGATGATGATGGTGATGATCAAAGTATGAATATACCAGTGTTATTTCAATAAAAGGGATGTTTTTTCTAGACTGGGTATTTAGTCCTCAGGCAAAATTTTAAAGGAACTGTGAAGAATATGAAAGTTCTAGAAATTATTATTTCATTTATATACAGAGAACTGGTGAATGAAGGAAGAGTATTTAGCCAGGATAAGAAAAAAGTGAGAAGGTATATGGTACTGTCTTCAGATGTGAAGATCAGCCAAGAGCGAGATTCTTAATGAGGACAGACTATGGACAGAAATCAGAGCCTGGAGATTTGGATGAGAATTTTTAAATGAATCTTTATTAATCTCAAATGGAAATTGAGCATTTCCTTCAATTATGAAAACAGGCAACAAATCTAAATATTGACATTTAGGTGACTTGTAGCCCTAGTTAGCTCAGGACTGAGGGGTTTCCCAGGATGGAGCTTATAGTACTCAAATTGAGAAAGTCCCAAGCAAACCATTCCCTTCTTACATTCATCACTATTTTAAAATTATGGTAGTTACCATATTTCTAGATATCACTATTTAGTGTGTTAATAAGGAAGCATTTAAATTGTTATATCACAATTTTGAAAAATTTATAATCTGATCAACATAATTATAGGCCTTCTATTTCATTTGATGCATTTAAAAGCAATGTTCTAAGTCCACAGGTCTCATCAGTTTGTCAAAGGTCTGAGACCACAGCAGAAAAATTTAAGAGGGAAGAGTCAGGGACCATTGGTTGGAAAAATACAGAAACCCAGATTTAAATTCCTTTACATCTGGAAACCTAAAAACAACAATGAATCACATCATAGAAGGAGACTCAGACATTTCTCTCCAAAGATAGCCAATGAATGGAGGCATTTTTCTACTACCAGGAAGCTCCCTAATTCCTCCACTCCTGTAGATACATGAACTTGTGTTTTGTTGCTTACTTACAGTGTTACAAAGTTGACTCAATCTTGATAGCTATCAACTAGAGTATCTATTTTCCAATAGCTACAAATGCTCCCACTAAAATTTGTAATTTGACAGACTTAATATTTTTCATGAATGAAGACAATGGAAATTTGGATTTTGAAAAGATCAAGTTTAAAGAAGTGATCAAATAAACTTGAATTCTTACCGGAGACCACAAGGCTTCTGACAGACATCGGCCCCCACTGGGCCTTATCTCCACTGTGGGCAGAGGTTTCATGACTTTCCCACAAGGCAGTGAGAGGCCATTTCTTTTCTGATCAATGTAATTCCAAGCAACCAGTCCAATGTGGCCAGAAGGCAGGGTTCTCATGATTGCTCTCGTCCCCGTATACACAGATTTCTTTACTTCCCTGTCATTTTTGCAAAATCTCCTGACTAACAAAGTGGACCGTTCCTTTTTGCTTTTAAAAAAGTCTTCTTCAGTATCTTCACAATTATCAGGGAAATCCTCAAAATGGCTCAAAAAAGTCTTAGTAGGTGCACTTTCAGTGAAATCCCCCCTGCAAATGCTATCACTAGAGCATATCACGTCATCCTTCTGGCCAGAGCCCTCAAAGCAAAGGTATTTATGATTCAAGGTGTCCCAATGATCACACTGCAGCTGCCCATTCCTGTTATCACAGTTTTTTGCCAAGTTTACCAGTTTACAAGTATATGCTGTATAATCTTGCTTTTGCTCCCCCGCAGGAAGTGGAATGCAATTTCCACAATCGTCCAGAATTAAGTTTTCTGATAGGGTATGGAAAGCCTCTGACATTCTTCTGTCAACTTCATAATGAAAATTAAATACTGCCATGTTGCTGTCAGGCTGCGCTCTGTGGGTCTCGATGGTCTGCGAGTGACTTCCTGGAGGACTAATGCTCATGGGAGGTGTATCTATTTCCAGTTTAATCCCAGGGAACACCTTTCTTTCCAGTGGAGAAGGAATTCCAGTTTCCAAGCACAGGCCTTCCTCCGTGTCAGAGTTGCACGTTTCATAATAGTGGCTCTGAGGCAGGCCACGCTGATGGTTTCGCAGGAGGTTGTTGCAGCTAATGTTAAGGTTTTTCACAGAATCTGGCGTGCTTTTCTCCCAGCACTTTTCATTGCTGTTCTCATCACTAAGCATTTTCTCCCTTGCTATGGAGAGAACATTAGGCAAGTGGCTTCCAGAAGATTCTTCTTTAAGTTTGTTCTGTTGTGAGACGGTATAAGAGGTCTGCCCAGTTTGCCTGACAGTATGTGCCTTTGGAATACAGATGTCAGAGTTTTCATTATTTTCATCTAGGGCCACCTGGGCAGACACCACTTTTCTCTGAGTCACAGGGATAAGAACGGAAGCTGCCATTTCTTCAGAAGTCATCTTGACCGATGCAGTTTTCAGCTTACTGCTGTTGCTCCTCCCTGCTGATCATGTCAAGGTTTCTAGAAAAGGACTGATTGTTAAAACAATCTCAGATCTAAACAAGTGCTTCTGAGAAACGTGATGACTCCTTTCAACTAAGTACATTAAAAGCCAAATAAAATTTCCCAGCTGTAATTTCCTATTATGAATATTTTATTCTAGATCAGAGTTTTAACATGGAGATAGATTTTCTTTCCTCTGTTATGTGGAGCAAAAAAAAAATTTTTAAAAATTTAAAAAATCTGAAGACTTTCATTCAGGATTACATTCTGCAATTTCTGGTCCATCATTAACTTGCAGTGATTTAAAAATTCAGCTTGAATGTTTCCTGTAAGAAAAGAGATAACATCAAACGTTGTGGCACTGAGCATGTTTCCGAAACTGAGCTCATAATTCTAAATTAATACAAAATATAGTACAATTTTGATTAAGAAGTTTTGCAATCAAAAGAAAATGTTTAAAAGAAAAAAAAAATTGGGGGGATGGGGTGTTTTTGGCTTCCAGCCAAAATGGAGTAGTAAGAACCAAATTTATTATCTCGCCTTTGATAACTAAACAAATTGATGTGGATGAGGCAAAGAACAATGGTTTTCAGACATTGGACAGGCAAAACAGAACAGTGATCTCTGAAAGAAGAAAAAAAAATGAAGTAAGCCCTATAAAGGCTCTAATTTATTACTTGGAGAGTGTCCAAGCCATAGGGCAGGAAAAGAAACTCAGGCAGAACCCAACAGTGTACCTGAGAAGAAGAGAAAGAGTTCAGACTTCAGGACAGTCAAGGAAATAAATAAAGAGGAACAAAAAATAAGAATGACAGCAGACATGTCATCGGAAACAATGCAACCCAGAGGGAAGTGGAGCAAATCTTTTAAAGTACTGAATTTGAAACAAAAAAAAAAAAAAAAAAAAAAACATTGTTAATGGAGAATTCTATACTCAGCAAAAAATGTGTTCTGCAAATGAAAATGAATAAAAACTTTTGCAGACATACAAAGCTGAAAGAATTCATCGCTAGTAGACCTTCACTATAAGAAATGACAAAGACAGGAACTGGGGTTGTGGCTCACTGGTAGAGCGCTTGCCTGGCATGTGTGGGACACTGGGTTCAATTCTCAGCACCATATTAAAAAAATAAATAAAAAGATGAAGGTAATTGTGTCCATCTACAACCCCCAAAACATACATATATATATATATATATATATATGGTCAAAAGACAGTCCTTTAGGCAGAAGGAAAATGCCAGATAGAAATCTGCCTATATGTAAAGTAATAAAGAGTCTAAAATGTTAAGCATGTGGGTAAATACATTTTTTTCTCATTTTTTAAACAAGATAATTGTGATAGTAACAAGATCATGGACCATTTAAAACAATGCATTGTGGAGTTTATAACAAATATAGAAGTAAAATACATAACCAAACACACAAAGGTCAAGAGTGGGGAAATGGGGCTAGACTGTGACAATGTTATTCTTTACATGAATCATTATACTATTAATTAAAGTTAGGCTGTGATAAGTTTGAAGATACATATTCTAAATTGTAAAGCAACCACTTTTTAAAAAGACACAGGTAATGAGAAAAAAATTAGTATCATAAGAAATTTCTATTCATTGTAAAGATCAGAAGAAGAAGGAAAAGTGAACAAAGAACAGATGAGATAAGACAAATAGGAAACTAAAGGTAGATTTAAATATTTCAAAAAGCAACTTTAGGCAGTATTTCCAGCCCCTTCCTCAAATATAAACATTTAAACTCCTATTTCTTTTGAATAAGAAACTATTCACCTGAATATTAAAACAATTCCCCTGAATATCAACAAACATTTTATAAACCTTTGATTTTGAAAAGTATTATTCAAAAACTAGTTTATCCCATCTTTATTTTCCCAATACATCACTGGACCCCTTCCCCATGCTGGGTCCTGTGCTATGGGCTGGAGAGCTAGTACCTGCTAGCAACTCTACTAATAGAGGGAAGATGAAACAATTTCCATTCATCTGAGGAGGTGCAATTATAAAGGACATACAAGGCACTCTGGAACCAGAAGGTGCCCATCACAAGTAGGTACAGCTCTCTCCCAAGGCCGCTCATCAGCAGTCAGACTCTGTGGTCAGTGCCAGCTTGCTTTGCCTTTGCTCTTCACCACACAGATGTCCTTCTTCTCCTTGTTTTCCCAAAAAGTTATCAAGTTCCCCTTATTTTATTACTCACATGTCCCCTCACCCAGTTTCTCGCCTGCTCTAGCATATACCAGTCTTCACAGCTACCCTAAAGGATCTGATCACGCCCTAGCAATCACCTTCTTCACAGGGTAAAATACAGCCACACAGAGCAACACATCCTAGCTCAACACCCCAGTCCTTCCCACCTTTTGCATCTTACTTCCAACTTGGTTTCTTTTTGCTTTTCTTTGGAAAATGCCTCTTTTTTTTTAATTTTGTAGGTATATGCTCAGTGTAAAAAAAAAATTCAAACAATGTAGAAAATGACACAAGGAAAAGTTTTAAAAGCATTAATCCCACCTTGAGAGAGAACATTGTTAATATTCCAAGGGCCTTCCTTACAGAACACTCCCGTACATCAATGTGCAAAGATGTATGTATATAATTGCACAAATACCAGTTTGTGTTGTACATGTTGTTCTGTAGGTGCTTTTTAAAATTTAAAGTGCATCATAAACAATTTTGCATGTTAAGAATGGTACAGATTGGCTGGGGATATAGCTCAGTGGGTAGAGTGCTTGCCTCACATACTTGCATACACAAGGCCCTGGGTTCAATCCCCAGCACCACCAAAAAAACAAAACAAAACAAAACAAAACAAAAAACCAGAATGGTACAGATAATTTGAAGGGCTTATTGTGCTAACTTGGGTTTAATATCTTTGCTGTGATTTTTAAAGGACACTTTTTCAGACCCAAACCTTCACATTGACAATTGATCTGTCCTTTCTCACCCATGAGGTAAGCAATTCAAGGTACGAGAGGCTTAAAATACATGATTATTATCTCATGTAAGTCTCACTCAATCCTATAAGATAGTGTGATACTCTTTAAATATGTTCATAAATTTTTTGATACTTTTATTTTCAAAAGGTGGAGGCCATTCCCTTTCCTTTGAATGTGGGTTGTGCCTCCTAACTTCCTTCTAACATAACAGAATGTGGTGGAAGTGACGAGTGTAGGTTCGAGATTGACATCATAAAAGACATTGGGATTTCCTCCTTGCTCTTTCTCTCCTTCTCCCACTTGTTCTCAGGACAAATGACTGCCAAGGACTGAGGACTCCCTCCAACAGCCATCTGAGTGTGCCATCTTGGAAGTGGCTTCCCCAGGCTCAGCCATGGCTTCAGATGATTGTAGGCACCACCTACGTCTTGACTGTAATCTCATGAGAGACATTTAGCCACACAAGCCATTCTCAAATTCTTGAGCCCAGAAACTGTGAGGTAATAAATGTATATTGTTTTAAGCCGTAAATTTGGGGTAATTTGTTACATAGCAATAGATAGCAAATACAGATAAAGTTCTGTTATCCACATTGGAAGATTATAAATGAAAGCATAGATAAATTAGGTCAATTGCCAAAAATTATCCTGGATCTTTGGCTGGAAAATAATGGAGACAGAACTCAAACCCAAGAAGCTTGACTCCAGAAGTTCTTTTGTTAATCATGGACTATGCTGCTTTCTCTTCTATTTAGCCTGAAACCCCATGGGTTTGGTTCTGATGTATGTAAAGGCTCATGGTCATGGGGAAGTATCTATGATGCCTCACAGATGTCATCACAAGAGACAACCAAGGTTCAGCAGCTCTGTTATATCAGTAACATGATGCTGAATTTACCATTACCAGTGCACACACTCCTTTCCCCACATCGAAATTCTATTTGAGTTTGTCTCTGGAAGGCTGAGGATTATATCCAGTCTGCTGAAGCAATGGTCTCTGTTTCACCTCCAGCTGTATTCAGGAATGAGCAACATCACAGAGAGCTGACTCCCTGGAGCACTAGACTTGGCTCCGTCTCAGCCCATTCCTTTATTCAACAAATATTTGCTGAGTGCAAAGTCAAATAAGTCACAAATCTGACCTTTGTTTTCCTTACAACCTAATAAATCACCAGACAATGTACACTACAAACAGGGTTATGATCTGCATTAACACAGAGGAAGAGCACCCATCAGAGGAGATAAGGTGGGAGTGGTTTCTAGAGTGGGTTTCCTGGAGAAGTTGATGATTGAGCTGAGTTTTTAAAGATAAGTAAGAGTTAGCAAGATGAAGACAGGGGGCATACTTTCCATGGAAAAGCAATGTGAACTATCAAACATCCAGACATAGGGTCTGGCACCTCTGGAAAATCTTTTAACCACTTTTGGGTTTGATTTCCTCTCCCATAAAATAGAAATGAAATCATCTATTCCATAAGGTTGTGAAAGAAACACTTTGAAAACTACCAATTCAGGGGAAATGTTTGTTATTCTATGCCTTGTAAATGTCTTCATGAGAGACAACAACCAAGGTTCAGCAGCTCTGCTGTGACAGTGATGTGGTGTTGAATTTACTGTTGCCAGATACACATCCTTCTCTCCCCAAGTCTACTCAAATTTTAATTTCAGTTCTATACCTAGGATCAGCTCCTGACTCTCAGTGGCATGACCACGAGGAGCTAAATTATTAATCTTGAGTTATACTTTCCACATCTATAATGATATAAAACATATTTTATATGTTAGTAGTGGCTAGCCCATTAGTAAATTGTCTGCCTCCTCCCTCAAAGCACATGTGGGCTAAGGAAATGAGAGAACAAGAGGGGACTGTCAAAGTAGCAAGTCCAAGCCAGAGATTTATTGTAATATATATATATATATATATATATATATATATATATATATATATATATAAAATGAATGTGATATGTATGACATACATATATATTTTTATGTGTGTGTGTGTATATATATATATATATATATATATATATATATATATATATATATTCATATATCATATATTTATTAATGACTAGGGAAATGAAAGACCATAAAGTAGAGCTAGAGCTATGGACATTCAGGAGATGCTTAGAAATCCTAGACAAAGCAGTAAGGTAAGAAAAAAAATAAAAAGCATAAGAAAAATCAAGAGTGACATACAGGAAGCTTTCAGCTTCAGGAGAAATACCACTCAAGAATAATGCTGTTGATGGATTCTCATGTGTTAAATCAAGGGCTGGAAAACTATAACCTAAGCCCAAAGCTGGCCTGCCACTTCAATTTTTGTATATAAAAATTTATTGGAACACAGCCACATCTATTCATTAATGTCATATTTCTGGCTGGTTTTGCATGATAACGATAGAGTTGAGAAGTTGTGACAGAGATCATGTGGTCCACAAAGTCAAAGATATTTATCACTTAGCCCTTTACAGAAGGGCTACTCCCTCTTAGGCAGCCCTTGTGCCAGATAAATAATGAGATAACAAAATGCCTGTTTAAAACAAGGAAAAGAAGTGGGAGGCTTGATAGCAGTCTTCATCTATTTGAAAAATCCAGATGAAGGAATGGGCTTACTTCATGTTTTTTTTTTCCAAAAGGTAAGATAAGGGCCAAGACACATGAATTATTAGGGAGGAAGCTTAGACTTGTCTAATAAAAAATTCCAAAATATTTAGAGCTGTTCAAGAAAAGGTGAGCTGATTTAGAGGATGGTTCTTCTTTTACTTGTTGATAGAGGCATTTAAATAGAAACATAATATTCAGCATTGGGGGCACTCAATATATGCGGGACACATTAATAAAGTGAATGGATGGATGACTATCTATCAAGGTTAATTATAAAAACAATGTCTGATACTTATTGAGCATATACCATGTATCAGGTATGTTCTAACTATAGTGTACATAATATCTCATTTAATCTTTACAATAACAGTATCAGTAGAGTGATGGAGACTCCTAACTGTCTCCCAAAATCTGTTCTCATTTTCCTCAAGAATAGAACCTCAGAACTTTAGCCAGGCACATGACTATTCCTTATTAGCCTGACTTACAGATAGATGTGACCCAGTGACTAAGTTATAGCTAATGAGATATAAGCAATAGTGGTTTACAACTTCTGGAAAATATCCTTGAAGAGAGAGGGTGTGCCCTTCTCCTCTCCCTTTTTCTTGTTTATTCTAGTTAGAAAAAAAAAGGCATGATGGCTGGAGATGGAGCAGCAATCTTAGGCCATGAAGTGAATATGAGAACAAATGTCTTATATAGCATAGAAGAAAAACAAAAGCCTGTATAGCTATTTCCTGGATTTGGGGAGGGAAAAATAAAATTCTATCTTGTTTAAGCCACCACTATTTTAGGTTTTTTGTTACTCACATCCAAATCTCTTCCTGATAAAAGTAAATACTATAATCAATCCCATTTATTTGTGAGGCTGATAGTGTACAAGAATACAGAGATATGATTTAACAAGGACTAATGAAGAATTCCTGTACTGGAAAGAGTTGTGCTCACTAATTATTAGGATGTTTCCAATTGTGCTCACCTAAGCCAACTGGAATACTATGTATCAAAAAGAATACTTAAGAAAAATGTGAAAGACAAACATTTTTCTTATTGTAGGTATTGGAAGGAGGTAGGGCTTAACAACAATAACAAAAATAAAATTTACCAAGAACTGTCAATCATTTATTAAGTATCTATTATATTCTAGAGTTCAGAAGATAATGTGGTTCTGGATTTGAGCTGAGACTTTACAGAGAGGTAGAAATTAGCTGCATCCATGGAGAGGAAAAGAATCTTTGAGTAGAGGGAATAGTTTTCACAAAAGATGAAGAAGGAGGAAAACCCAAGGCAGAATCATAAATTCATCTGAATTTTTTCAGGAGAACAAACATGTCTTTCCATCAACATAGAATTTGCTCAGTAATTTCACTGTCATAGAAAGAAATGCAAGGTAATTGTGAAAGCTGGTAATGGAATTTAATAGTCCTATTTGTATCGTTCAAGAGTTTTATAGAGTCCCTCCAAGTGTCTGCGTATGACAGACAACTGACCATGCGACAGTCATTTACTCACATTATCTTCCTCAAGGCCCACTCTGAAAAGGGATTAAAGAAAATATTTTGCCTTCACAATCCTTGCCTCCCTTTCTCCTTGTCACGTGCACATGGTGGCCCAAGCATAAGTGTGCACACACCCACACACACACACTACATGACTCCAGTCAACCTTCACTTTTTCTTCTTCCAAATATCTGCTGCTCCACTCCCTCCTGACCTCCTTTCTCTGAACAAACTCTGAACTATTATGATGGAAATTCCATAACTCACAGGAAATAAAGCTTTTTAAACATTCCCCAAAGGCACTAGTGTACTCATCTGGGTTCTTTTCCAAGACCACAAAGGTTTAACCCTTCAGACTTCAACTCCCTTTATTAGAAAAGTTTCAGAGTCTGAAGTGCTGGACCTCAGACGTAGAAAACCAGAGACGCCCTTATCTTTACATCCTGTGTGTCCTGGACGTCAGGAGTTGGTTGATAGGCAGCTAAGAAAGATACACCAATATACTTCAACTAATACACTGCTAATAGAGTAAAATGGAGGGTCACAAAGTTTGTCCATACCTAGCTAATTCTCAATTGTAAAACTCACAGGGAAAGGAAATCCTTCCTATAAACATGATCTCTAATCAGTTTGCAAATGACCCATCTCTCCCAGAAATATGGGTCACAGACAGTAGTAGAATGTAACTTTAAGCCAAGGGTGGACGTGGGGAAGACTGTGGTGTGATTGCTCTCAGGATGCCCTCTCCTTTCATTGTAGTATAATAACATCAAGGAATTTTGGAGTTACATGTGTACACACAAAGGCATGTCACTGATGGGCCTTTGACGAGATGAAAAGGGAGAGAGAAGCAGGTGGCAGACTTTAGATAGTATTCAGCCCTCCATGATTTGGTCCTAGTCTTGTCTGTTATGGCTTTGTCTCTGACCCAGTTGTGCTGGATTTTCTACCAGGTATGAAACCAGCCTAGCGCTCAATACCTCTGTGCATTGCCCTTCCCACTGTTTCTCTCTCCTGGGACTGACTCCATCACCCAGCTTAAATGGCAGCTCCCTTCTGCAGCTCTCCCTGACACCTGTCTGTCACCATCAGCTGCTCTCCTTTGTTTCCTGGCGCTCTTCCTGCCTCTGCAGCAGGTCATGGCACCCCATACCACAACTAGTGATTAGGTAGGGCCCCTGCCTGGTTGAGAGCTGCTGAACAGGCATCTCTGACACACGCTGCACTCTACATTCATTCCTGACACATTCATTCCACTAAGAATCTACTGACTCTCTCCTTCTCTTCTATGGTTACCTGAGCCCAATCTGTGCATTAGATCACTTAAGGGCCTCCAGTCTCCCAATCTCTAATTACCTCCCATTTTAATCCATCCCATTTGACTTTTAGAAAAATCTTCTCTAAACACTATTTTCATATTGTTCCTTTACTTAGCAAGTAACAGGACATCACATTAACTACTGTGGTAAATTCAAATCATTGCTTTGACCATCAGAAATAACAATTCTTAAGGTCTGGGGTGGTGGCTCAGTGGTAGAGTGCTCGCCTAGTCTGTATGAGGCCCTGGGTTTGATCCTCAGTACCACATAAAAAAATGAAATAAAGGTATTTTTAAAAAAAGAAAGAAAGAAAGAAAGAAAGAACAATTCTTAAAAATAAATAAGTAAATAAAAAAGCTGCAGGATTCTGATTGGTCGAGTGCTTGCCTTACATGCACAAGGCCCTGGATTCAATCCCCAGCACCACCACCCCCCCACACACACACACACACACACTATATATATATATATCAACTTAGGGAGAAACAACATCTTAACTACATTGAGGCTTCTAATCCATATATAGCTAGCCAATGCTAGTGTGCTCTCTGTTTATTCACTCTTTCCTTCTGTTTCTCTTTATACCAATTTGCCTATGTGTAGAAAAATATATGAGCATAATGTATATATTTATATATGAATACACAAGTATATACATCTTTAATTTATCTAAGCAATGTTTTGCATTTATATAGAGAGAGGTCTTACACGTCTTTTGTGAAATTTGTTCCTAAGTATTTTATGTTAGTAATGGTACTATGACTAGAATTTTTTTTTTTTTCCCCAGTGCTGGGGATTGAACCTGGGACCTTGTATATGTTGGCAAGTGCTCAACTACTGAGCGATACCCTTAGCCCAGTAAATGAAATTATTTTTAATTTCATTTGCAGTTGTTTGATGATAGTACACACAAATATAATTGATTATTTTGTGTAGACATTATAATTTATACTTTGTAAATTCAAATTTTGGTGACTCAGAATTTTCTACATAAACAAACATGTCATCTTCAAATACTATTTTACTTCTTTCTTTCCAAATGTATCTTTTCTCTTTCTTGCCTTAGTGCACTGGCTAGGATTTCCAATTAAGATGCTAAATATCAAGAGCGTTTGTTCTTAATCTTAATATCAATACATCACAATTTAACATTTTATCTACATATATCCTAAATATCACTATTACATTGGTATGCTCTCTTGTATTCCCAGTTTACTAAAAAATTTCACCATGAATGAACACTACCTAAGATTTTTTCCACAGTTATTGATAAATTATAAGGTTTTTTTTTTTTTCTCCTTTGGTAAATTAACATGGTGAATTTCACTGACTAATTTTTGGATATTGAAACAACCTTGTAAATTCATGGAAAATATAAAATGTATCCAACCTAATTTCAAAACTACAACAAAGCTACAATAAATAATCTTGACAGTGTGATATTGGCATAGAGATGGAAAATACTTCAGGGGAACAGACTAGAACTTAGAAAAAGACCTATGCATAAACAGCCAATTGGGTTTTCAATAAAGGTAAATTCCTTAAGGCAAAGATAATTCTTAGGGAAAGGAAAATCAATAAATGATGGTGGATCCAAATAGAAAAATAATGAGGGGCAGGGGCTGTAGCTCAATGGTAAAGCACTTGCCTCTCATGTGTGAGGCACTGGGTTAGATCCTCAGCACCACATAAAAATAAATAAAGATATTGTATGTTCACCTACAACTAAATAAATATTTTTTTAAAAAAAATGAACATCAAACCCTGTATCACATCATAAACAAAAATTAATTCATAATGGATTATAGGTCCAAATATAAACTCTAAAACTACAAAAACTTCTAGGAAAAATTTCTGTGACCTTGAGATACAAAAAAAAAAAGAAAAAAATCTTAGGACACAAAAGCAGTAACCATAAAAGAAAAAAAAAGAAAGAAAGAATGATAAGAAAGAAAAACAAAATGGACATAATCAAAATTTTAAACATCTGCTCTTCAAATGGCAAGTAGTAGAAAGTACTTGTAATACAAATATCTAACAAAGGGTTTTCATCCAGAACATATAAAGAAATCCTACAACTCAATAATAAGAAGACAAAAACAACTCGGTTTGTAACAAAGGGCAAAAGGTTGAATAATCATTTTATAAAAGAAGAAATACAGATGACCTAGAAGCATATGAAAAGATGTTCAACATCATTAGTTATCAAGGTGATACCAATTAAGATCACAATGAGAGAGCACTTCACACCCACCAGAATGGCTAATGACCAAGTCCATGAGGGTGTGGAACAATTAGGACACTGCTATTGGGGATATAAGGTGGTGCTGCCACTCTGGGAAACCCTTTGGCAATTTCTTAAAAAGTTAAACATACACTAACCATATGATCCAAAAACTCCACTCACAGAAGAAAAATCAAAACATATCTACCAATAAATCTATACACAAATGTTTATAGTAACTTTAATCATAATAGCCCCTAACTGGAAACAATCCAAAAGTCTATCAACAGATGAAAAAACAACTTATGATGTATTCACAAAATAGAATACTACTCAGCAATAAAAGTGATGATCTCCTGATTATGTAATAACCATGAATGAATCTCTAAAATCTTAACGTTGAGTGAAAGAAGCCGGACACTGAATGATTCCATTTGTATGAAATGCTAGAACAGTGGTCTGCAATTAGCCACTAGCCATGTGTGGCTATTTAAATTTAACTTAAATGTAAATTTAAGTTAATGAAAACTAAGTAGAATTTTAAAATTCAGTTCCTTAGTTGCTTCAAGGGTCATGTGTGGCTAGTGAAGGCTGTGTGGGATGGCCCAGATGGACAGAACATTTCCACCATGTCATAAAGCTATAGGACAGTCCTGCTCAAGCTAGCTTGGCTCTGGGAAATACTCTGCCTTGCTAGACACAAGCTCATCAGAGGCAGCAGAACCACCCTGGAGAGGCACTGAAGTGTCAAGGCAGCACACTGTAAGTCTGTCAGTGAAGGGAAAGAGAAAAGTGGGAAGGACCCCAAGTGGCTTCTTGGAAAGTACTGCATATGTGCCCCATGCATTCAAAATGTAAAAAGCTCCCACAAGCAGCCAAGTGTCACCCTTTAGCTAGGGCAGCCACAGCTCATGCTATAAGAAAATTTTTTAATTAATTGACAGGCAACATTGACATTTCCTGTCAAAGAAATGTCATTGACTAGTTTTCTCAAACTGGTACTCTACAAGTCATCCCTCAATTAACTTTAAGTGTCTTTCCAAAGAATTAAAAATGCATGTGATGAAAACTCATCCCGATGAGATAAATACACTAGAACCACTCTCTTCATCTAACACATTCTCACTTTACAGTTACTCAGTAAAACAATACTGATTTAATCAGAAGAAGATATGATTCAGCTTCTGTGAGCTCTTTTCTTCATGGCTGTTTTTCCTGCACCTCCAATGTCGGTCCCCCACTGCTGATATCTAGCCTACATTTCATCATTGCAACAAGTAAAACACTTTCCAGGTTAAATAACGCTCCAGTCCCATGGAGGTTCCTCCAACAAAGCCCGAGCAGATGGAAAGCATTCTAATAGGCATACTTAACGTATCAGATGGCCATTTCTAGCCATTTTCACTTTTATACCCATATCGTATTTAACACCAGCACCAATGAAAGCCTTTAGAGGCCCTCCAGTCAACAAGCTTAAAAAATTATTCCTGCTCCTCATGGATGCCCACCAATGACCTCAAATTCTGGGTGGAGGCCCGAGCCAACAGCTGACTCAAACAGTTGATGTCATTCTAACGGCTTGTTTGGGGTCTAGTTAAAAATGCAAATAGAACACCTCGTTAAAACTCACAGTTCATTTTAGCTGTGCCTCTGATTTACCACTGAGAAGGCATCATCCAAAGGGAAGAAGCACTATTATTCATACTTCTTACCTAACTGGAGGAGAAAAAAAGGAAAGCAAACAAGCTTTGGGGTTTTATTTTGTTTTGTTTCGTTTTTCTATTTTTTTCCTCTGTAGGCCAATACCTTGGCACTTTTGGTCGTTTTCAAAATGGTGTAACCCCAAGTAAAACATACACAGCTGTTTGTGGAGTCCACGGTGTGAAGCCAGCCAGTTTCTCTGGCTGCATGATCTGTCATTCAGGCCATTTCTGAGGCTCTTGACAGTGGTGGAGTGGGGGTGCCAGGGGAGCCAGAGAGATATGCAGATGTGGGGAAGAGGCCATGAAGTGGCAAATCCCAGGCCCTGGATGATGGGGGATCTGATGGGGGATCTTCAGCGAATCAATCGTGTCATGTGACACAGGGAGGACTACACTCTAAGGAGTCTGGGAAGTGTGGTTCTCTTCCTCCTCCTCCTCCTCCTCCTCCTCCTCCTTCTCCTTTAGTGTGTGTGTGTGTCTATGTACTATTATGTCATTATTTCAAATATCAGTTGCAATTTATGGGTGCCAGGGATTTTTTAAAAAGGGCAAACTTTGGCAAAGGTGTTATACCATATTCTATGCTAACTTTTTAACAAAAAAAATGCATAGAAATTATAAAAGTAATACAAATTAACTGTAGAAAATTTGGGGGGGGGGGAGAAGGCTGATAGGACTACTGATCCATCAGTAATTACTGATTACTGATCCATCAGTAATCCTCATTTTGTTATAGCTTCCTTCCAGTGTTTTCCCCATGAACATATACCTTTTATAGAATTAAACTATATATTGTTTTGAACTGCTTCTCTAGGCAATGTAATTATAGTATAATGCCTAAATATAATAATACAGGATAATATCATATTCTCTAAAAAATAACTTTTGGACATGATGAAATCTATATAAACATCAACAATTCTCATTCCTAAAGTTCTAAATATTATTTTTAAAAGGAGAAGATCATAGAAAACCATACAGTCCTGCCTCCCTAAAATAATGCAAAATCTCACCTGTTTTATATGCTTATAAACATTGCCTTATCTTTAGAGGTACAACTTCCAGATTGTGCAATCTCTCTTCCAAGGGCTGGTTAGCCCAAGGGCATGATTCATTCATTCATCCGTACAACAAATTAATTTCTTTTTTTTTAGATGGGGCTCTTGCTCTGTGGTCCATGATGGTCTCAAACTCAAACTCCTGGGCTCAAGGGGTCCTCCCACCTCAGCCTCCTGAGTAGCTGGTACTCAGGATGTGTGCCACTACACCCAGATCACAAATATTTTTCAAACACCTGCTATGTGCCAGACCCAGTGCTAAGCAATGAGTATAAAACTCACTGTTCCATAAAACTACTGATGGGTCTAGTTGATATTTAAGTTTGGATGGTATTTCATACTTAGGCTGAGTAGAGCCAGGTTTGAGGCTCATATGATAACTAGTCACTCCTACCACCAATCTCACACCCATTTCACTCAAGGTGGCCCAGACCCCATTCCCTGTGCCTGGTGCTTTGACCACTTTCCCTGCCCTTTCATCACCCTTCTATCTTCTTTTCTGCTCAGCCACATTCTATCAGAAGCTTTCTTGACCAGTATCTATGAGCTTCTCTCTCAAACTACTTTCTCAAACATCAAGAAAATTCTTAGACAATCCTGACTTCCCTTGTTCCCCAATTAGGTGGTGGTAAATGTCCAGGAAGTCACCAGAGCCTCATTTTCTTTTCCTTTTTTGGGGGGTGCGGGGGGGGGGGGAGTACTGGGGATTGAACCACTGAGCCACATCCCCAGCCCTATTTTGTATTTTATTGAAGACAGGGTCTCACTGAGTTGCTTAGTGCTTCACTTTTGCTGAGGCTGGCTTTGAACTCACGATCCTCCTGCCTCAGCCTCCTGAGGTGGTGGGATTACAGATATGAGACATCAGGCCCAGCTACCAGAGCCTCATTTCTTTATTATTTCCTATAGCTAAGCAGTGCATGCACTACTATTAATCACTTTCAGGAACTTCCCTTAAATCCATTGCTAAAAGATTTTTCAAGAAAGGCATTCTACTCTCTCAATTAGTACAGACTTACATATTTTTTCTAGACTAATAACCTTGGTTGCTTTCCTGTGATGGGGTGACAGCTGAAGGCAAAGCAGTTTGGAAATAGTCCAGTTTGATTCACTCTACCTATTCACGCCTCCAGAAATCCTAACCCGGTGTGCATAGCGGTCTCAGGCATCAACCCACTGCCTAGATACTCAGCCAAGACCTGTGTCTTACTTCTTAGGAGGCATCACACTGAGCATCTCATGGGTGTGATCTTCTACAATCTTCTCAGCAACATACCAGTATCACAATATCCAAATTGGAGATAAGAAAACTGAGGTTTAGAGAGTTTAAGCAAATTAAGAGTCATAATTAACCACTGCTGAGGCTAAAATAGAAATTCAAATCCAGGCAGCTGCCTCCCCACAGCAAGCCTTTTCTGTGAATTACTTCACCCTTTCCTGTGAGCTACTACCTCATCACCTGGCTCATCATCTTCTCTTATGTTCTTCCCTTGAGACTGAAACCAGTCATCCTCACATTTACATCAGCAGCAGAATCCTGTAGGGGACTTGGTAAGGCTACCCTTGCTTGGGTGGAACCCCAGAGATTCTGACTCAGGACAGGGAAGGGAGAAGTACATTTTTAACAGGCACATATTCTCCCCCACCGCATCACCATCACCTCCAGCTAGTTCTGGCTACATGTCTCCAGATTACCCTGAGATATTGCCCTCAGCACAGCAAGGCTCCACCCATCAGGGAAGAGGCATTGGTAAAATGGCATTTGTTCCTCATTACAATGATTCCTTTAGAGCTTGGGGGAGGGGGGAATGCCGTGGAGCTATTGTTGAATGGGTACAGAGTTGCCATACAGGGTGATGAAGGGTTAGGGAGATGAATGGCAGTGATGGCTGCCAGACAACGTGAATGTGCTTAATGCCGCTGACTGCACACTTTTGAATGGTTAAAACATCACTTTTTAAGTTATGCATATTTCCCCAGGATTCTTAAAATGTGAACTAACTTTTTAGTTGCCTTGAGGAAGGTGTCGCTGACGGTCCCTCAGCTGACCTAGAAAGAGGTAACATTTAATCCTCAAGTATCCTCTGAGAAATGAACTACTGTAAGACAAAAGGTGAAGCCAAATTGGTCACTGGGCGAATCCTCTTCCATTCGGGGACTGTTTATACATATGTGAGCTGAAGGGACAGAGGCCATGCTTGTCAGAGTTCCCAAGGTATTGCACAGAGAGTTAAATAAATAAATCAATGTCTTGTCTCTGACTTAGCTCACAGGTGTCCATGAACATGGTAAAGAGGTAAGAGAACAGCCCAGAACATGCGGAGCAAAGAGGGTTCCTTCAGGGTTCCAGTGGCAGCTCCATCCTGGGACCGTCAATAAATCCCTCAGGCATCACCTGGGCCACTCTGTGTCACCCTTCTGATTTGAGTTCAAATGCCATCTCCTCAGAGAGGCTTCACCGGCTTAGAAGCAGCTCCTTCCCAGCCACCCATGACTTCCTGTTATAGTCCCCTGACGGTTTGTCTTCCTAGCACATGTCATGACTGGAAATTATGCTGACTCTGTGTCTGTACCCTGGTTACTTATTTGTCTCTACTGATCAGAACCAGAATTTCCTGAGAGCTGGGTATGTGCTGGTTTTATACTCTGTTTTCAAGGCACCTGAAACCAGTAAGAACTCAATAAATCTTTGTAGAATAAACAAATGAATCAGCCTCGTTTCTTGCACTCTGTATGATCAGTCCTTTCTACCTCACAAGGTGATTTTTAGGAGAGAGCAAATGAGATCAGGTATGAGATGGTGCTTTGTAAAAGGAAACAGGCCAAATATGTGGTGGGGTCATCGTACTTAGGAGGGAAGAGCAGTTCACAACCCCCTCACACCTCAAGGCCCTCTGCTGTGACCTTGGCACAGTGGTACGCCTCCTCCTCACTTCTCCACTCCTCTAGACTGATGACTGTTTAAAATCCAGATTGATGGTGCTCCACCCTGCCAGTCATCCAAACAGCATACAACCAATTACTGCAAGGTGAGGCCTCTCTGGGGAGTTTTCTCATGCAAGGGCTCAAGTGACAAGATGGTGCTTACAAAGTTAGGGATCTTCCAGGAGGGCAAACCTAGGGGAAGAACCACAAAGGTGCCCCCTGCTCTAGGTTAGCTGGGTTCAAAAGCACAAGCTTAGTACCTGGTATTTTCCAGGTCCCAGGCTCAGTCCTAAAAAGAGAGACATGACAGAGGCTGTCACAGTGGAGTGGAAGAGACAGACACTAAACTGGGAACTCCAACTTCATGAGGTGAATCTGGCCTAGGGGTTGTCAAGAATAGGCTTTCTAGAGTGACTGATGCCTCGACTAAATTTAAAGTAACAGGATGGAAAAGAGCGAGTAGCACGGGATGGAAAGTCCACACATGGTGTTCAGGGAGCGCCGAGTAATGAAAGGCACTGGACATTTCCTGCTGGAGTCATGAGGGCTATGAGGTGGAGGCAGGGTAGGGCAAGGGACTGGGAGATGCACCCTGAGAAGCAGGCAGCAGCTACTCTCCTGCAGGCTACTTCAGACACACACAGGTAGAGGCTGTGGGACCATAAGCCTCATCCAGCAGCCCAGAGAGTGAGTCTAGCTTGGCTGGAATAGAACCCAGAAACTAAGAAGTGAAGTGTGACTTCGCTGAGCTGCGTGCGAGCTGGGAGGACTTGGGTAGGGAAGATCCAGACGTAGGGGGCTGAAGAGGAATAGCATGGCGGGAAGACAGTCCCAGCCAGATTTGTCTCACACGTGAGAACACTGGTTATGTCAATGACTCCAAATTGCTGGGGAAGCTGAGCCCAGGGAGCCTCTGGATAATGCAATTTCCTCCACAGCCTGGCAGAGCTCTTGCCAGGTGAAGGGAAAACCAGCTGGACTCCCTGCAGATTAGTCCCAAGGGGAACCTTCTCTGAGCCCCCAAGAGAAGGCAGCAGAAATAAAGAAGAGGGAAATTGGAGCCCTGGTGGTTCACATAAAATATTGATGTCCTCAGTTTACTTGAAAGACATGATATGATTCAAACAGGAAAGGCAGGAAAACAGAGAGAGACAAAGACAGAAATGGAGAGCACGTCATCAAGTTGAGATAAAGCAAGTACAGAAGAAATTTCCCTTCGTTTTCTTTCCCAGCGGCCCTTACACTGGAGCTGCCTCAATTCCATGCACTCAAGAAACAGGAACTAGTATACCAGCTACTTACAAGGGGTTATGTTCTCAGGAGCTTTCAAGAATTTTAAGCTTTGGGTATTTATGTGGATATTTGTAGAAAGAAAATGTTCTCAAACCCAACCCACCTCTCTCCTGATCAATCTACCCCTTTCAGCTTTGGTATGGAAATGGGGAGAAAGCCAGAAGTCCCCATCTAAGTAAACTCACAATTCCCTTCCTCCCTACAACTTCTGCTCCTTCAGCTGAATGGCACCAAGAGGTCCTGCCTAGGTTGAGCACAGCAATTCCCTGTCACAAGAGGACAATGGCATATTAATAGTTGACCCCTGAGGGTGACAGGTCTAGGGTACTAATGGGCAGTCATTAGAGTTCACCTTAATAATCTAACCATGTTTCCTCCCTGCAAGGCCTAGGCAAATGACTCAGTCTCTCTCATCTACTTCTGCATCCCCAAATGGTCTCCTTCCCTGCATCTCATCAGTAATGTTAAGAAGTTGAATTTTCTGCTTGCTTTCTTCCTATGTGTTTCTTTTTGCCTCAGAGAGATTATTAACTCCTGGCTTGCTGTTTACCAAAAGATCCCAGCCCCTGCTCAGCTGTCTCCTAGAAATGAATACCTGCAGGACAGACAGACAAAAACGTGGGAAACAAGGTATATTCCACCCATAGGTGAATGAGTAAATAAAACATGGCACATTCAATTCCAAGGAAACAGATTTTATTGTTTTCATGATTTAGATCTAGATAAAGGTACCTGGAAGGATTATCAGAGCATATTGTTACATTTTAAAAAATAAATTGAATAAAATAGTAGGATTTATCTAAATCAAAACAAAACCACACACAAAAAAACCAAAAGTATATGTTGATGTACGTGTGTGTAACAATACAGATTCGTAGTGGCGCACGCCTGTAATCTCAGGGGCTCGGGAGGCTGAGGCAGAAGGATTGTGAGTTTAAAGCCAGCCTCAGCAACGGTTAGGCACTAAGCAACTCAGTGAGACTCTGTCTCTAAATAAAATACAAAACAGGGTTGGGGATGTGGCTCAGTGGTTGGGTGCCCCTGAGTTCAATCCCCAGTACCAAAAAATAAATAAATAAATAAATAATACACACACACACACACACACACAGGGAAAAAAAAAGACTATAGTAATACCTACAGAATAACAGTGATTAGTCTTGAAAAAGAAAGTAGCGGGGCTGGGGATGTGGCTCAAGCGGTAGGTAGTGCGGTCACCCAGCATGCGCGAGGTGCTGAGTTCGATCCTTAGCACCACATAAAAATAAAATAAAGATGTTGTGTCCACCGAATACTAAAAAATAAATATTAAAAAATTCTCTCTCTCTCTCTAAAAAAAAAAAAAGAAAGAAAGAAAAAAAAAGAAAGTAGGACTATATGGGGATTAACCTAAATTATTATATGTTGTTCATCCTGCAGAGCTTTCCTTTAATGAGTTAAATAGCACCAGGAAGGCAGCAGAACTAGTTCCCACTTGGGCAAGGGTTTATTTGTCCTGCTTATCTCAAGTTAGGGCCAACAATGCTAATGATTCTAAATAGCAGCAGCCACTCCTTGGCCATCCCATCCCCTCCCACCCACAGCTTCAACTATCACCTCTATGGATGACTCCCAAATGCCTCTTTCCAGACACAGTCTCTCCCCCACATTACAGTCCTAACTTTCCAGCTTCCTTTTGGGTGCAGCCAACACACCGTGCACATAGCCAGACTTTCGTCCTCCCCCTTCCCTCTCTTTCGCTCTTCTGCCTGGCTTCCTCCTTCCTATTCACTGGTACCTCTTTTTGCCCAGGAACCCAGAAAGGAAAATTCTAAGTCATCTAGCCCTCTTTATTCACATCCTCAACCCCCAAGTATTCAATTAGTTGTTTACCTTCTGGTGATTTTTCCAAAATGGTCTTCTTTCTGTTACCACTGACAGCTCCCCTTCGTGTCCTTTCCACACATCACCTGGGCTAAGGAATCACTTCAAGTGGTCTTTCTGTCCTTGATTGCTTTGATCCACCAACTAGTTGGCCCATGGGGTAAAGCCCAAAATTCCAGTCTGTAGAGGTCACTTTGAGCCTCTATTCTGTCACCTATTGTATTAGCTGTCTCTCCCGCTTTGAGTCATCTGCAAATCTGGGAAATATGGCTTTGTGCCTGGTCTGTGTATCTGATAAAAATGTTAAAGCAGGCTGAGCCTGCTCTGACTACAGAACTCTTTCCAGTGCAACCCAGAGCTTATCATTAGCATAAAGAAAGTAACTTTAGGGGCTGAGGTTGTAGCTCGGCAGTAGAACACTTGCCTAGCACGTTCAGAGCCCTGGGTTCGATCCTGGGCACCACATAAAAATAAATAAAATAAAGGTATTTGTCCATCTACAACAAAAAATTTTTAAAAAGTAACTTTAAAAAAAAAAACTTAAGTGTTAAATGCTTTTCATTTATATCTTTCAACAATCCCTGGTAGGAGGTGTTGTTATCCCAGTTTTAGAGATTCTGAGACTGAGGTTGAGAATAGGTAACTCATGAGAAGCCTCACCACTATTAACTGGTCAAGGTCACATTTAAACACATCATTGGATTCTAGAGCTCATGTTTTTTCTACCACACAGATGGAAACTGACCTTCTAAAACATAAAGCACACGATTCTTAATCTGTATGGAGGATCTTCCATATTCTAGCCCCAAACCTACCTTTGCAACAATAGACCATACTGCGTGTTAATAAATTCCATGTGCTTTATTTCATTTAATCTTCACCATATCCCTTCAAGGTAGTACTATAATTATGTCCATTTTACAGATTCGAAACTGGTATATAAAGAGATTAAAACTTGTTTAATGTGTAAATCATAAATTATGTTAAAAAAATTTTTTTTGTAGTTTAATCAAGGCTGCCCATCCAGTATATAGCATAGCGAGGTAAAACCCAGGCCTGCTTTACTAGAGAGATATTTAGGGGGTAGAACAATCAGGAATTTCCACTAGTGCAATAAGTCAATATGTATTATTGAGAACCTTGGTCGCAGGCTCGATATTGTGCGAGGACTGGAGGTGAGAGAAATGAACAATCAACAAAGGTCCCTGGCCCTGGCTTCATGGAACGCACACTCTACTGAGAAAGGTAAACATTAACATGGAAGGCAGCAGGGTGTGGTGAGGAAAGGAAGTAGAAGCCACCATGGGTCTTGGTGAAAACCACGCAATAGTGGGGGTGAGGTTTCTGGCCTTGGCAAGTGGGTCAGTAAAAGCTGGATTCCCTACAATGGAGAACACAGAAGAAGCAGGTTTGGGGAAAGATTGAGTTCAATTTGGAATACAAGCTTCAGGGAGATGCTAGGCAAGCAGCAGTTTATGCAGCACAGGGAGGGGTGGGCTGCAGAGCAGTCTGATAATGTGGGTGGTCAAAGTATGCTCAACATATGGAGCTGAGCAACCCCAACGTAGGTGGGTTGAACAAGAGTAGGCCTCAAAGGAGACCCCGCCTACCTGGCCATCATGCCATACCCTGCCTCTTTTGCACTCTGCTCTCAGCACCAGGACACTCTAGCTCCCTCTCCTGGCTCAAGCCATTTAACAGCTGGTTGGGGACAGATTTCTTGGAAAGGACGTTGAAATTTTCATGTATTTGGACCAAAAGGTCTTTGATGGCAAATCTTAGGTGTCGAATTAGGAATGCCTTATTACAGAACCTATCCAAGTACTCAAGTTCAAAAAGAGTAATGAAAGCAATAAATCCATAGTAGAGCATTTATGTGAACTAGTTACTCCAGATGAACCTGAACTCTTCCTCAATACAAACAACTTCACCCCTGGGCATTTTCCCACATTTCCCCTGAGCCTCTGCTCTGCAAAAAACTAGTCATGATATGAGCCTTTGCTGCCTCTCCTTGTACATTCTAACCTAATTCATTGGAATGTGCAGCCTTACCTCCAGAATTCTTCAAAATGAAAAGAAATATCTTCAGAAAAGAAAAAATGAGGGTGGAAATGTTTTCCTAAGGAAAACACCAAGTAGCAGCAATAGAAGCCTCTTTCCCATGAGTCAAGTTACAGAGTTTTAATCAAGCCCCTGTAGCAAAATATTGTCAAAATGTACAACTTATAAATGACCCGTCTCTTTTTAGGCTTTACATTACCCTTCCACAAAAAAATAAATACCTGAAGTACTGAGAAACAGAGAGTTAGCAACATTTTGTTTATATAATTACAGAAAATGTCAGGTCCTCACCTGCATTATCATCTGGTTCAGGTAAAGTTCAGGGTCGCAGGAGATGTGGGCTCTTGGTTACCTGAATCCCCATCAGTCAGCATGATACATGACACATAGGATTAACTGTTGAATGGATGGCTAGTGAGTGAACAAGAAAATATGGACTAAAAAAATTGTAGAAAAAAATAAGGAGGCAGGGAATGCAGGAGATATTAAGTGGCAAGAATGTGAGGAGGGCTAGGTGAAAAGGCAACCAATCACCTTCTGCCAACTTAGGCTACGCTGCTTCTCATCTTGTCCACAAAGACACAGAATTGTTAAATCTCTAGGTCACTTCTGGGAACTATAGCCACTATCCATTGCAAACCAAATATTTGCCATTTAATTGTTTTCTTAAGTTTTATAACTGTTTTTTCTTTTCCTTTGTATATGCCTTAAGAACACTTTGTTCATTTTAACCTTTCATCTAAACTAAAACTTGACATTAAATTTGACTACCAACTTCTAAGATAAGGCTGCAGCCCCAGCTGCCTTTCAGGTTTGCTGCTCCAGAAAAAGAGGTCCACACTCCAGGTCTCAAGGTTGGTGACTAACCAGCTAAGAGCAGACCTGCAGTTCTGCCTATCTTGTGAAGAGCACAAAGAAATAAGTGTCCTTTAAAAAAAAAAGAAAGAAAGAAAAAGTGTGTGTGTCGGGGGGTGTAATTCTATTTTCATCTCACAGGAAGGCAAATTTAGAGGCTACATTTGATTAAAACCCATTAAGTGGGGGCTGGGGTTGTGGCTCAATGGTAGAGTGCTTGTCTAGCATGCGTGAGGTATTGGGTTTGATCCCCAGCACCACATAAAAACAAACAAATAAAAAAAAAGATGTTGTGTCCATCTACAACTAAAAAAACATTTTTTAAAAATCCATTAAGACCCAAGTTCTCAATTCTGTGAATATGTTCCATTTTTTTATAGGTGTTCCAGATCTGGAAGAAGGGAACAAAAATGGATTTTAACACCAGTACTTCTTCCAAGAAGAAGACAAGCCTCAATTAACCAATCCATGGTGTGCACTTCATTCCCCTGACTGCCTCCCCCATAAAGTGGCCCCAGCTCCTTCCCACATCTGAAGCTGCTCCTGTCACTCTTAGGAAAGCACTAGGGGTCTCCTGGAATTCAATCTATGCACACTCAAGAGCAGCAAGCTAATTTTAATTGGGGCCTGTCATGATTATGGTTAAAATAGAACTATATTTATTTAATTCCAAAGTAAAATCTAAATGGGTTCTGGATTAATGCTTCTATCTTAGAGACATAACTCCTTTACAAAATAACACAACTGAATTGCAGAAACGGTTAAATAGCAGAAAATTTGTTAACATGATACACAGCAGTAGGTCAAATGTGAAAAAAATTATATTATTATCTCAAAGATGACCTTTTTGACATTTGATAAAAATTCAACTCCTGCTGGCCATGGTGGCATAACCTGTGATCTCAGGGGCTGGGTGGGAGAAGGGAGGGGTGGTGTGCAGGGAGGTCACTGAGGCAGGAGGATCACAAGTTCAAAGCCAACCTTAGCAAAAGCCAGGCTGGGGATGTGGCTCAGTGGTTGAATTCCCCTAAGTTCAATTCCCTGTACAAAAAAAAAAAAAAAAAAAAAATCAACTCCTGTTCACATCTTTTAAAGTTGTGAATATAAAACCACTTCCCCAAAGTGATTTAAACTATTTTAAACCAAAAGAACTAACATCATACTCACTAGTAAATATAAAAAGCATTTCCATTAAAATATGGAATAAAATAAAGGCCTATTTTATATAAAATCACTAATATTTGTGGATAATATGATTCTCTATCTATAAGACCCAGAAGAATTAAAATAAAGTTGACTTAGTAAAAATAAATTATTTATTTTAGTAAAAATAAAATTAAGTTGATTTAGTAAAAAATATAAAACATGTAAAAAAGTAAGAAAGATAGGATTAATATGAAGAATTTAGCAAAACATTACTGAAAGAAAAATAAATTGAGTAAAACAAGAAACATATTGGAATGAAAAGACTAAATACTGTAAATACATTAATTCAGGAAGAATTAAAATGTTTATTATTACCACAATTAGAATTTCAATGGATTTTGGAGATTTTGACAAAATGTCTTGAAATTTAATTTGCAAGAATAAACAAGGAGAAAGAAGGAAAATCTGAATATGTACAATGAGACAGAATTTGCTCTGTGAGGTAGTTATATAGGTAACAAGGTTAACATAAATAGTACAGTGTGGCACTCACTGAAGAATAAGGGGCAGACACCTTAGACCTTAACTGATACTAGAATACCCAATACATACTTAGGAATCAATTAGGATTATTCAAGAAATAATATAAGAAAATTATTATTTAAGCAGTTAGAAGACATAAACAGGAAAATTTTGCCCAAAAATATGATAAAAAGATGTTATATATTAATCTTAAATTCACTGAGAAATCCTAAATTTTAAATGAAAGAAAGGAAAGGGAGGGCTGGGGATGTGGCTCAAGCGGTAGCACGCTCGCCTGGGTTCGATCCTCAGCACCACATACAGATGAAATAAAGATGTTGTGTCCACCGAAAACTGAAAAATAAATACTAAAAAAAAAAAAAAAAAGAAAAAAAGAAAGGAAAAGGAAAGAAAAGACAAATGGGCATAGAGCATAAGTAATGAATCAAGAAAAATCAAATTGATGTCTTTCATTAAATGATTTAAAGAAATGCACAAACCATTAAATCACAAATTTTGCTTACCAAACTGGCAAAAGTGAAAAATAAGAAAGCATCCCCAAAACTGATATCTCTCACTGCAACACCACTTGTAAAGACCACTCTAGTGTATCATTCGAACTGCAAATTGGAACATTTTTGGAGGGCATTTTTGACAATACCTAACAGAAACCTCTAAAAAAGCGCCCTTTAAACTAGTAATTTCACTTCTCGAACATTGTGCTAAAGAAAGAATTAGAAGCCAGGTGTGGAGATGGTACATAGTAGTTGGAAGACTGATTCAGGGCATCATTTGAGATCAAGATTTTTGAGACCTGCCTGGGCAACAAAGTAAGACCTCATCTCAAAAAAAAAAAACTAAGGATCTGAATAATGGTGAGTTATTTTGATAGGGAAAAAATCAGGGATGAGCTAAACATCCAATAAGGAAATAGACAAGCCCTACGGTATAGAACCACTTGAATAAAAAGACTCAACCAATGAAATTAAAGTTTGGAAACATTTATTGTCTTGGGCACCTCTTCGTGATGGAATGTGAAGCAAGGAACCCAGAATCTAAAATTGTGTATGATGTATTTTTTTAAGAGATAGAGAGAATTTTTTTAATATTTAATTTTTTAGTTTTTGGCAGACACATCTTTGTTTGTATGTGGTGCTGAGGATCGAACCTGGGCCACATGCATGCCAGGCGAGCGCACTATTGCTTGAGCCACATCCCCAGCCCGTGTATGATGTATTGATGTTACAATTTCAATTTTGTTTGAACAAACAAAAGCCCTAATTCTACCTCTCTGCAGCTAGAAGGCTTTGGGAGAGGGCCAAGCTTGCACCTCTCTCCTTTCCTGCCCTTAGTTCTAATTATTGGATGGCACAGAATCTAACCAAAAATTAGTAAACCATAAACAATGTCTACTGTTTGTATTTAAAATTAAAAGATAAAGTGCAGAATTTTATTTGTTGAAATTATGTTTTGAAGATATTTTAAAAACTACTATCTCCTAAAATCGGTGACATATTTTAGACCTGACTGCTTAGATGGTATAGTTCTTTAGACATGCCCAGCATGGCTAGAAATAAGCACACTCTCTTCTCCTCTGTGACTAATTTGATCTGGGTTTGCCTGCCTGCAACGGGAACACCCTTCACCTGTTGTCAACTGTCCCATGACTTGGCACTGGAGTAGCCAGAGCCATTCTCAGCACAGGGCAGTGCTAATCCTAATCCCAAGAGATATCACCAGAGAACACAAGGCTGTCTGACTGCTATGTTGCATTGACAGTGCCAGAAAGTCGTTTTTGGAGTTCTTTTTGCAAATGTATATAGCTTTCACATGTAGCTCAAAAAGTTCATATCTTTGTCTCCTAGATTCCAATAATAATTGAACATTACTTCTATCACAACTACCAGTCCCTGCTGTGAATTTTAAAATGGTGTCCAAGCCACAATTGAGAGAAAAATCTCAAGCACAGTAAACCAGGCAGGGTTAAGGACCAACTAGTGGAGAAGTGAATGGAATCAGACCCCAGCAGTTAACAAAGCAGCTCAAGCTCAGTCATGTCATCCAAATTCATCCTGTCTTGCAAGGGGGGGTGGTGGTGTGTGATGGAGGGAGATACAATTTCATGCCAAAAGCATTTAACTTCTGTGAATTTTATCCACCTCTCTGAGATTGACAAAACAGGCTAGTTGAGAGCCCTTCAATTCTTCCAGGCAAACATTTCACAGGTGAAAATATGTTCATCAATGAAATCTGAGTTCCTGTTATGAATAACAACAGGCAAATTGAAACTTTCTTTAGAAATGACAGTAACTTGAAACAACTCCAGTGATATCCAAATTAAACTGTGTTATATGATATTTTAATCCCAGGCGTGTATAGCATGTACTTGGTTACATGTGTTTTTCCCAAATGATCTTTTTTCCATTCCCTGGATTTTCCATAGTCAGTAATATTATATAGTTTAAACCTAAAATGAAGTCATCAAAACAGTCTCTCCTTGCTGCTTCTTTAATTCTGAGTACAGCAGCCCTCCTGTTTTATTATTATAACATAGCTGTTCCCACCAGGCAATAAAAATACACAAATGCTCGCTGAGTTCTGTTAAGAGATCTGGACTTGGGTGCACCCACAATCAGCCCCTCTGAAGGAGACCTTTCACTATTATGGCAAGTAGAGCACATTTCATGGAAGCGGCCACACAGCCACAGGGCCATAGCAGCAATGCCACCACCAAATAGAAATAACAGATTTTGATCCCTCATTACTGATGACGACTCTGGGCAGTTAGTACTGTCCGACTAACAACTCTGCCAAGGTTGGCCTCCCATTCATGTTTATATTTGGGTTTCCCCAGGTACCTCCTCAGTCCTCTTGAGTGGCCCAGTGCTCACTGCCTCAGGGAAGGAATGTCAGGTGGGGAAAGGGACCTGTGAGTCTTTTGGGCTTTTATTTTCAAAAATTAAGTCCTAAGAGCAGAGGGGAAAGGTGTCTCAGGCTTTAAGTCTGTAATATATTCCAAACTGGGGGCAGAAGTAGAGGGGGAGACTGGAGCTTCACTGCGCCCCTCCCATTTCAGGCCCTATTAGCTGGGGGAGGAGGAAGAAGGGGGAGGAATGTGTTGTGGGCCTTAAAGCAGAAGAGACCCTGTTTCCAGAGGGAGGCAATGAACTCTCAGAGGCTTCAGAGAGGCACAACTAGGCAATCATGAGTAGCTCAGAGTCACTGTACCTAAAGTCATCTGTGGTCAGAGACAATGAACATTTAAGTGGCAGACAGCAGGGAAGGCAAAGTGAGATCTCCAGCGGCAAAAGAAACCTCATAGAGAGATGAGACTAAATGATTTTTCTGCCATGCATTTGGGATACTCCAAAACAACAGAAATAACTGAAGTGGCTACTATTTGGGTTGAATTCTTGTTTTATGTCAAGTACTGTTCTAAGCCCTTTACATGGATTATCTCATCTAATTCTCACAACCTATTTGACAGGTACTGCTATTACCCTTCCATTATATGGTTGAGGGCTTTTCCACCAAGTATCACAAAAACCATAAGGAACAGAGCCAAGATATAAACAAATCCAAGAAACCTGGCTCCGGATCCCAATTTGTAAAATGAAATTTGGGAAAATCCAGTTATATTTCTTGCACATCCAGTCTGTGGGCTTTAAGGTCACATATATAGTGTCTTAACTTTGGGTGTAATTCTTCTCAAACCTCTCTCTGTGTCTAAACAGAAATCTGCTTTTCTGCAAAATCTAAGACAGAGCCCCAATATATGGAAGCAGCAGGGCTGCTCTGTAGGAACAGAGTCAAGAGCTGAGATCTTCATCCAGCATCTCCCTCACCCTGCAGAGGCCCCAAGCCCTCCTGGAACGCAGTTTAGAACCCCTGGTCCAAACCAATATCACTTAGAATTATGTGCTTGAGAGACAGAAGCAGCCCTGCTAGAATAACCACCCACCAGTGCAATCAAAGAGAAAAGGCAAAAAGAGCTTCCCTATCCTGCTCACCACCCCCTGAGGGCCTTTGCCAAATGATCCCATCCCAGCCTGACACTAACCAGCTCCAGTCCGAGCACGGAGCACCCGAGGGGCCAGAAGAAGGTGGAATTCAGGGCCGGAGGGGAGAGTCAGGAATGAGGCAAATCCAATAAACAGGCAGAGGTGGGAAGCAGAGCCAGCGGGGCGCCAGGGCCAGCGGTCTGTGGTGAGCAGGGAGGCTGGTCCTCTGCTGCAGGCGCAGAGGTGGGAGCGGAGGCCACAGGCACTGCGCTCCAGCCAGCTGCGCGCCAGAGGGGACCATGAGAAAGGAATGCATGAGAAAGGAATGGTGAGAACTGACCAGCATCTCAATAGCCAGAGCTGGGGTGGGGTGGGGGACAAAAACCAACAGCATTGCCCTTCTCACCAATTCAAACATCGCCTTTTCCTTACATACAAGAACGCACCACTCAGTGGCTGATACCGTCGGGCATATCAGAAATGGCATATCAGAAACGTGGGCATCTGGGAGCACTGTGGGACAGTTAAGAAAGCCAGAGTGCTCTCCCACATCCCAGCTCTCCCATGTCCCTGTTGGGGAATCTTAGGCAATTTACTTAACTTCCCAGGGTCTCAGGTTCCTCCACTGCTATGAGCCCAAGACATCAGCACCTACCTCAGAAGGTGACTGTGGGAACATACATAATGGAGTAACAACATACATAATAAAGCACTGTGGGACCCAGGACACAAAGTTCCCACTAAAGGCTGGTTTATTGTTCTCTTATTGGGATAGCTTTAAATTCACTCCTCAGGGCTTGCTTTTTCTCTTCATGCTTCATTAGTTTCTTTTTTTTTTTATTTTATTTTTTTATTGGTTATTCAAAACATTACAAAGATTTCAGAATCACATCGGTTACACATCCACATTTTTACATAATACCATAATAGTAACTGTTGTATTCTGCTACCTTTCCTATCCTCTACTATCCCCCCTCCCCTCCCCTCCCATCTTCTCTCTCTACCCCATCTACTGTAATTCATTTCTCTCCTTATTTTTTTCCCATTCCCCTCACAAACTCTTATATGTAATTTTGTATAACAATGAGGGTCTCCTCATGCTTCATTAGTTTCCTATGGCTGCTGTAACAATTGTCATGAACCATGGTTTAGTTAATACAAATCTGTTATCTTACAGTCCTAGAGGTCAGAAATCTAAAATGGGTTGGCAGGACTGGTTCCTTCTGGAGGCTCTAGGGAAAGAATCTATTTTCTTGCCTCTTTATCTACCTATCTATCTATTTACTTTTGTGCCTCAGAGGTAAACTTGCTCCCTGGCTACAAGAGAAGACCCTGCGGAGCCCATGCTAAAAAGTACACACAAATGAGAGCATCCAGAACATATTCTCATACTCCAAGGAGAAACTCTGGGGTCATCCCAGAACTTCAAATGCTGGTTTGGATCAAAAAGCCAAGAAGGGACTACCTAGACCTGCCACTAGTGAAAAAGAAAGTCTATTCTTGTCCCTAAAACAGTCCTGCAGTTTTTCAGTCAACCTCCTAAAAGAAAAGAGGAACGTAGGACCCTCTGGAGAGACTGCCATCTGAGTCAGATTGATCTACACCCTCCAAAACCACCCTAGGAGGACTCAGAACCCAGGTGGGCCACCAAAATGGTTCCATCTGTAGCTCTCCTTGGTTTACACTAAAACCAAACTATCCCTTCCCTCCAGAGAAATGGCTGTGTGTCTGCAAGCCCCCCTATGCCCCAGGTTTCAACAAGGGCCCAGTGGTTTCACCAACACCCACAATGAATGACCTTTTCCTACCAGTTCTTACACAGTAAATGGCTCAAAACCAAGTGAGGTTGGCACAGGATGGAAAGGGACAAGTTAAACAATAGCTAAGTACAACTATCACGGTGGCTTAACTACTCACAGCTTTCAAAACCTCAACTGCTAAACAGTGTAGCCATAGCCTTATCTGAAACTTTCCAATAAGCCGAGTTAAAGCTATTAGGTTTCAGCCAGTCATTCGTTTTAGATTATGAGTCTGCTTGGACTTAGTCCTGACTCTGGCACTTTCTTGCCATGACTTAATGCAAGTTACTTAACCTTTCAGTGCCTCAGTTTTCTCATCTTCAAAATGGACATAATAATGGAAGCCCACATCCCCCATCCAAAGATGAGAATCCACTGATTCAGAAATTTGAGGGATTTTATAAAGGCAAGAGTGTGCATATGCCATCTGTTACATGACATCCCAGTGAAATCTGTAGCAAATCAAATATGCCCATTATTTCTGGAATAAAAATGTATGAGTAGTTTCTCACCAGGTGACAAAAGGAGAGACTATCATAACCTCATCTCAGTTCAGACCACATGTTATTGACAAATTCATAAAAGCCCCTGTTTTCAGAAGACTTTTTAAATTTTGGAACTATAAGTAAAAGATGAGATGTCTAGCATTTACTGCCTAATGTAATGTAATTCTAATTAATAGTTAATAGATGTCAAGTGGTTGGAACAGTGCTTAGCATATAAGAAGCACTACATAAGGTTATCAATATCAATTTCTATCATTTCCATCTGAAGAGACTCCATAGGGAATCATAAACAGGAAATTAAATTTATGACTTTATAAATTTGGTTTAAAAACCAGTTCAGCCTGGAGATTGACAGGCATTAACCTTTGGAAAAAAATCTCAAGGGAAGCTAAGATAATGGAAATGTTCTACATTTACACTGTCCAGGACAGTGACCACTAGCCACATGGAGCTATTGAGCATGTGAAATATGGCTAATTGTATTCATCTTAATTTATTTAAATTTAAATAACCATATATGGCTAGTGGCTATCATACTGAACAATGCAGCTGTACAGAGCTAGGTTACCAATCTGGTTTGTTGTATTTAATCACAACACAGCTGAATTAGAACTGAATAACAAGAAGACTGTGTTCTGCATCCAGGAAGCAGAGAGGATCACAACACGCTGCAGAGAGTTTGGTCTTCCTGTCCAGGCCCACAGTTGGCCCATGGTAAAGCGTATCTTTCTCCACTCACATCCCACTTCCTCATCTCCAACTGTCCCCTTCCCAGACCTCACATTAATTGGGTATCATGCTTCTGGAAGCCCCATCAATATCTCCCAGGCTTCCTCTAGAAGCAACACATTCTGCAATCGCCGGCCTTCCCTCCCCTCAACCAAACTCCCACTAGCTGAATGCCAAAGATCTCAACCGGATTTGGGGAAGAAAGCAAATTCACACTTTTATTTAATCATTTCTCACATTCATAATTTCATCAAACAAATTCACACTGTCAGTTGTTTGTTTTTTTCTGGCTTCTTCCCTGATTCTCCCTCTGAGTTCCTGTTTGTGGTTGCTGTTGTTGTTCACAGCAGGAGTCAGGGCAGAGGCAGCAGGAGCCAGAACTGAGCTGCTATTCTCTTATACAGGCTGCTGTGGGAGGCAGGGGCTGCCAGCACACACACACACACACACACACACACACACACAGAAGCAGAGGAACCTGGATCTGTGCAACTCCCTCCTCTTGCCCAGGCATGGGAAACATCCCTTGTTCTCTGCTTAGGTGACTCTTCTGCCATGCACACTCCTTTTCAATCTTCCTTTGCTCATTTAGAAAGTTGTAAGTAACAAACTGCATAGTAAACAAACTTTTAAAAGCATATAACAAAAGCTCAGAGACATATGTAACTAAGAATGGGTACAAATGGATAAAGAAAACCAACCACGTTCATTGGAATCTAGCGGCACCACAATCCACTTGAGTACAAAATTTTAAAGGACACCAGGTCAAACCTGGAGCATATTCAAAGAGCTGTGTTTCCAGAATGATTGAAAGAACATTCCCTCAGCTTAATCTCACCTCTTACCTGGTTCCCAAGGTATGAACCAAAGATGATCAGAAGACATTCCCACATATAAAGAAAATTTCCCCTGTGGAATTTTAAGAGAAGGATAGTGCTAATGGTAAATATTATACATTTTTAAATCTTTTCAATTATATTCTCTCTTCAAAAGTAGAGATTTACATTGTAGAACAAAATTCTTAATGTTTTAACACTGGCCTACAACTACTTCTAGAGCAACTTCTAGGTGCAAGCACTGTGCCCAAAAAGTCACAGTTGATGCCTTCAGTAGGGAAATGAGATGTCTACATAAATAGCTCTCATAGGAGGTGGAGAGCATAAAGGCACCTCGAGGAATCAGACAGGGAGAGGTTGGCTATTGCAGGCTGAGGTATCAGGGAAGGCCTCACAGTAGCAATAGAACTAGCGTGAAGGCTGGTTAGCATTTACACTGGTGAATGTGAGCCAGGAGAGGCAACCAGGATGAGAAAAGAACATTCCAGATGACACTGTCAGGTATTCTTCAGAAAAGTATTCTCTAAGACATGGCTGCAAATGACGGCCCACCTCTCCCTTCAGTGACAACTGGGCACCTATACAGGCATTTATGGGATCACCTGCAACCACCTCCTCAAGACAGGCTCTCAACAATTCTTCCTATGGAGGTTCACCATTGTTGGCCTTGGTGTTGCCCATCTGTGGCCTCAGTTCTGCCCCACCCCTACAGGGGTTTCCTTCAAGAAACCTATGGGAATGCAGGAATCTAGCAGAGATTCAAATGACCTGAAATTACCAAATAAAACTTTTCAGTGAAGTGAATCCTACTTAACACCTATTGGGGCAGTCACTATTTAAAATGACACTGACGAATCATTAAACAGTGAATTTTTACTTACACTGAAGAATTAATTGAGTCAATTGAACCAAGTTTCTCATGGCTTAAATACTGGACAAAGGTGGGAGGGAGGTGGCTCAACAAATTAACACTTGCACTCAGCATGGGCCAAGGACTTCTAGATCTAGGTTATTCACTGAAGGGGGTGTCGGAAAAGAGTTAGCCATGCTTCTTGTCACCAGTTAGAGTGGGACCAGGTCCAAGACTGTATTTTCTAGGACTTGAGGTAGATAAATCTCTCCTGGAACAATCTCTCCAACACTTTCTTCGAAATACTGCTGCTAAGTTCCGCCACAATTTTTTTTTTCTTCTTTGTACTGGCCACCTCCACACCATACACACAATATGAAGTGGGACTTGAGACAGGCATCTGAAGGAGCGAGGAACGCTCTTACAGGGTGACCTCCCGCCCATGCGATGGCTGACCCGCATTTCCTCGGGGATCGCTGGTCTCAGTCCTCCCCTGGGAGCGTGAGGACACCCATCCGCAGGTACGCGGAGTCAGGCTGGTCCTTTTGGCGCGTCCACAGCCCTGAAAGACAACCAGCCCAGCTCTCCCCTTCTCCAGTCCTCTTAGACCGAGCTACAGAGCCGCTAGCTCACCTTTCATCTTCTGGCCCGTCGCGCCGGCGTCCCCAAGTGCCGTGTCCCTCTGGGACTGCGGTCTGCGCGCCCGTCGCTAGCGGCGTGGGGAGTCCCAACTACTGGGTGTTGGGAGCGGATGCCCAGGAACTCCTAAGAGCCCAGCAAGTGCCCGGGAGGCAGAGCCCGGAGCGCGCCGCCGCCCCTCCCGCCGCGCGAGCCCGCGGGGCTCCGCCGCCCGCCAGCGTTGCCGGCTGCGCCCGCGCCGTTCCTCGATCCGCGCCCGCCCTGCTGTGCGCGCTGCCCCGAGCGCGGCGGCAGCGCGGCGCGGCGCGGCGCGGGGCCCCCGCCCTGGGCCGGGCTTTCCCAGAACTCGCCCGCCCCGGTGAGAGGCCGCGAGCGCCGCCGCGGGCCGCGGGGCGGCCGAAGGAGCGGCTTGTGCCGGGCCCGCCCCCGCTTGGACCGCGTGGGGAAGGCGGGCGCCGAGGGCGGACCCGGCCGCCACCCCCGCCCTGGCTGCCAGCGGCGAGACCCCCGCGCAGCCCCTTGGCCGGAGGCCCCAGAACTGTCCTTTGGCCCAGGTATGCGGGCGACAGCGCTACTGGGTCGCGGGACTCTAGGAAAGGCGGGAATTGGTCACACTTGGACTCTAGGAAAGGCGGGAATTGGTAATCACACTACCTTCTGGGGACCATCCCTGGTTGACAGATATGGAAACTGAGACTCACAGCTGCTAAATGATTTGACCAAAGTCACCCTTGTAGATGGCAGCAAGAGTCAAATCCACTCTTTAGTTCATTCATTTAGCAAGTATTTGTTGAACATTATCAATATGCCAGGCTCTGGAGATAACGCCTTTAGCTGCTAAGGGCTGCCATCCATGTCTGTGGACTCTAAATCCAGTGCTCTTTGAATACTGAATCAAGTCTGGAGATGTTCACAGCTGCCAGAAGCCACAGGCTTTGCACAGAGCCTCCTTGGCCACTGGGGCAGGGTTTAACACTGAGTGCATAGTCAGGAGAGCCAGGGAACTGGAGTAAAATCAAATCAACTCCTCCCTTTCCTCTAAACCTGTGCCACCTCCCTCTTTAGCTGTTCAAATGAAAGACCATTCTTAGGCCTGACCTCAACTCCCACATCCAATCAGGACCAATTCTGTGGCCCATATCCTCTTAGACCAAATCATTCCTTTACACCACAGCCAGGTTAGTTTTCCTTCTACAACTTTAATTTATGCAGAAACCTTCAGTGGCTCCCTACCCTGGCCAATATGGACCACCCAATAAGATATCTCTGCACTCCAACTCTGTACCTGTACTAGCCTGAGCTTTGCAGCTGGAGCATCACCAACTCTCACATTCTTGTTCAGGTTCACTCTTTCAGATGCCTCTTAAAAGTGATCTCCCTCTTTTGCGCCTCCAAAGCACAGCAGAGGCTGGATCAAGCAAGAATGCACAGGAGAGCCAAAGAATTCTGCCCATAAGAAAAATCTGCCAGCCTGTTCCTTACACTGTTTTGCTGTTTTCTTACCATTAGGATTTTAATGAAAACTAACATTACTGCCTCCTGTGAGAGATGTTTTGGGAAGTCCTTTGCAGAGGGCTCTGAGGATATTCTTTGTTCTTTGAGAACTCCAGATTTTAGTGCTAGAACAATGGATTATTTACACCAGTCCCAGAGTCAACACTGTCCCAGGCAGGTAAATGGAGGGACCAACAAAAGGTAGCATCAATAAACAAAATGGATTGATTATTTAATATACACTGTTACAATGTAGGTTATAATTCATTTAATGAATCTAGTAATAGCAAACATCATCAATCACCTGGAGACCCCAGACACACACACACACACACACACACACACACACACACATTGTGTGTATATGTGTGTGCTTATTGGTCATAGGAATTAGATTGCAAACTGGTGGATGCATAAGCAGTTAACATTGAATCTTCCAAATGAGTCATTGTACCATTAGTAACCAAGACAAATCTAGGTCCACTGAGCCAGAAAGTTATCTGAGTATCATAATCAATGTGCCCCCATCTCTGCAAAAGGGCACCTTCCTCCCATCTTTGCAAAGAGAGTGGGTCCATATCAGTGTCCTTTGCTCGCCCCCTCGCTCTCTCTTTAAATGAGACTGGAGGGAGCCCTGTCCCTGAGGCTGCCTCACCGCGTTGGAATGTCTGAGCTAACAGTACTTCCAGAGGGTTCATTGCTCCTCTGAACAGCACTGCCCAGACTTTCTGGAGATTTTAATTCACTTCCCAACCTTGCAACAGTTGCACACAAGGTGCCTTTTTACACCCTGCTCTCTGTTCAGTGAAACATGCAGACCATCTCAGGGGCACAATGGCTCCATTCAAGACTTTTTCAAAAGTGGAGCATATAACCTCCATGCTGTGGGTTGCTGCCAGCCATTATCTGGAAGAAGAAAGACTGTCAGATAAAGTGCCTGAGAATTGGGAGAACGCCACACAATTTCCATGGAAATTTCAGTTCAATCAACTTAGTTATACATCTGCGTACAACACTACTCTGCGTAGTAAACAACAGCAGCCCCAAAAAACAATACTGTGGAAACTTTATTTAGATATAGTGCATCTATGTTTGAAATTTCAAACACATATCCATTTTGAACTTGTTACATAATGGTCTCCATTCAATGGAAATTGATCTAAATAAGTGATAAATGTTTTGCTTAGGAAATTTAAGTCAGAGAGTCATTTTTAAGAAATACAACCATCTCCCTGTAATTTTCAGATGTGGGGGGCAGATGGTCTCTAACTTTATGGTTGTGGTTGCCAACCAGCGGCCCCACACCCTCCACTGCACACACGACAGAAAAAATGATTGGCGCTTTGCCACACTCAACAAGCCAGCCATCAGTTAACCCATTTATAAACAAACCCTTAGGTTGATAACTGAGTGGTCAGTACAGGCACCATTGACTAATACACTGGTCTTTGTTAAACAGCTGCCAATTGCCTAGCAGAGGAATTTGCCAAGGCTCAGGAGGAACTGAAGAAGAAGCCAGTCTCCAGCTCTAAGAGGCCCCATTTCCTCCCTTTCCAAGTCACAGCATCAAATCCTACAGGGCTTACCAGCCATCTGCAAGTAGGCTAGTGAGTTCAGACAGCGAGGAGCAAAAGCAGGCTTTCCAGTGTTATCTCATACGTGAAGTAGCTGCAGTCGGGCGGGCAGTTCCAGATTGGTCACTATTTCTGCAACTAGAACCTCAGAGCTGATTAGTTCTGCAAGACCCCAACCAAACCTGTTCTTTCATTTCTCTGTCACTTCTCCTAGTATGTCACTTCTGCTAGCATTCCCAAACATTTTTATTAGTAATTGTCATCCTAAGCACAGCTTTCACATCGTCAGCCACTCCTCCTGCTACATAATGATAACGATGGTAAGGGCAAACCATAGTTGAGTGCTGACCATTGGCCATTCTTTTATTTACTCATTCAAGACAGAAGCATTGATCACCAACAATATGCAAGCATTGTTCTAGGCACCAGGGATACAGCAGTGAACACAATAGTCAACAAAATCCCTGTCTTAGTACTGCTAATATTATGGCAAGAGTATATCGATAAAAAAGTAATAAATTGTGTAACTAAGTAAAGCATATAGCATAATACAAGGAGATGAATGCTTTCCACTGATTCTGAGGTAATGTGCTCCTTTTCCAACCAACCAACAAAACAACTACTAGGTTTTTGTTTTTTTTTTTTTAATTATTTTCAACCAAGTAATCTGTTTGAACAGTTTAGTAGAGGAAAACACACTCCCAAATGATTCATAGGCTAAATTAAATTTAAAAGAATAAAAATAAGATACAAACCCCACAGAAATAAAAACCAGAAACCAAGTTATTTAGAACCGAAAGACAATTAAAAAGACAACCAGCTACATACCAGAAGATGTTGGCTGTAACTAAAGCAACACTGGACAAAAAATTTATAACTTTCTAGTAAGTACATTTGTCAGAAAGAAGAAAGTTTTACAAAGAATTGCTTAAGCACTCACTACAAGAAACTAGTTAGAGAACCATAGAGTAAAACACCAAAGAGGAACTAATACATGCAAAAGCAATTATTAGAAAATAAAAAGCAAAAAATCCAGTTTTTGAAAAAAACCAATAAACTAAGAAAACTTCTAGCAAAACTAAGATTTTTTAAAGATGCAAATATATAATCAAGGAATAGTAATAAAGTTTTTGTTTATTACTGCCTAGGGACCTTTCCACACCTGCAAAAGAGCCCATATGTCTCCCTATTTTTCATTATTAGGCTACAGAAAGTGGATATCATTATTAAGATAGAAAATGAAAGATCACACGAGGACACCAAGAGAAATTGTACATTATTAATTTTTAAAACAGGTAAAACGGACAACTTTAAATGTGAGGTTTTTTTCTAAGTAAATTATTTAATAATAGCACCCTAGGCAGTGTGAATCCTTTGTTTTTTTTCCCCAACATTATTTTGGTAATTTGTGTTTCCATCTGAATTTCAAGTTCAACTTGCCAAAAAAGCAGATGGAATTTTGATAGGGACTGTTATGAATTTGTAGATCAATTCAAATCTGTTTGTGTCTATAGATCAAAGAACATGGAAAAAAAAAGTATCTTTATTATGAAAAGTAAATTTCTCTCTCACCCTTTACCACCCATTTTCTTGACTCAGACACAATCACTTGGGTACCTTCCCATTGGTGTTTCATGCATATTTGAGTATTAGTATCTTTTTTATTTTAACAAACATATTAATTGCACATTTTATGTACGTTGGCTTTGTCATCTGCAAGTGTAAATTAACGATTCTCCGTTAATAGTACATAAAGTTCATACTATCATTTGCTTATGCAGTCCTTTGCTGATGGAAATCTAAGTCATCTAAGTCATTTCCAACCTTTCATTATTACAGAAAGGGCTGCAGTGAATAGCCTTGTACCTATATCATTTTATTTCCAGTTTTTGAAGATGGATGATGAATATTTCTATACGATAATTTACTGGAAGTTGAGCTCCTGTGTTAAGAGACTTCAGAGTTTTACACTTAAAAACTGCTGCCAAATTGACCAAGTTAGAGACTGTAACCATTTACATTTCCTTTGGTGTTGTGAGTGAGTCCTTGTTTTCCCACCCCTTTGCCAACAAGTGCTTATCAAACTTCTTGAGGCTATTCCAGCAGGTGATTATTGGATCTACCTTCAGGGTGTGCCATTTACTTTGGCATCCTGCCTTCTTTCTCTGTGGGAGGTTTGCTGGCAGGGGTGTCCTCTCCAGAGACCTTATAACACCTGTTTACCCTTCACTGTAGTTGCCATCCTTTCTTGGTGTGTTTAAGGAATGCCTCTGTCCAATCTTAATTAATTTCTTTTTTAGATGATGTGATCATTTTCCTGAGTGCCTAAAGAACTATTATTTAGTTTTCTTTAAAGTCTGAAAACAAGAGTGTGGGTAAGAGAGGAGGACAAGACATTGTATTGGTAACAATATAAAACCCTGAGAACTTATAAGTATTGCTATAGTCTCAGGGTTAGAAAGGAATTCTTTTATTTTATTATTTTTTTCTTTTTTGGCAGTGCTGTGGATTGAACCCAGGGCCTTATGCATGCAAGGGAATCACTCTACCAACTGAGCTATATCCCCAGCCTCCTACAAAGGAATTCTTTAGATGAGGCTTCCTTAAAAGCTAAGAAAGAGAGAATTGGCAAATTTGGTATTAACCATAAAACCTATTTAGCCATGGGCATCATTAACAAAGTTAAAAGCAAACCCAGAGATTGGGAGAAGAAAGTTGTAGCACTTATAACGAACAAATCATTATTATAGTTTATTTGTGTGTGTGTGTGTGTGTGTGTATGTGTTTAAGAATGACATAAAATAAGTAAGAAATAAGGTGAATGATATAAACAGATGAAAACATGCTAAATTTCACATATCTGTGAAAAACAAACTGAAGTTTTTTCAATGACAATAGCTTTTTACAGAAGCTACTTGGCTCAAAAAAATTCAAGCCTGGTAAGAACAAATGTTAAAAGACATGAAAATAATATACTGTTTATGAGAGCAAAATTTGTAAAAACCACTTGGAAGAGCAGGTAGTCAAATATGATAAAGTTGAAGATATTCCCTTTTTCTTCTGGGGAGAAGTCTTTTCTACTGTCCTTTAATAAAGCTTCTACTCTCCGCTCTAAAAAAAAAAAAAAAAAGTTGAAGATACTGGGCTAAGGGTCTTGTTCAGCGGTAGAGCACTTGTCGATGACTGTGTGAGGATCACTTGTAGAGCACTTGTGTAAGGCTCTTGGTTCCATCCCCTGCAAAAAGAAAGGAAGGAAGGAAAAGGTATCCTTACAATACCAATTCCAGTTCTATTTCTATGTCTATACTCCAGAGGAATTCTAAAATTCTAGAAATTTCTAGAAGAATTTCATATGCTTATAAAGAGATATAATCAGGTTCTTGGATGCTTTTGAGTAATCGCCAAAATGAAAACAACAGATCAAAACAAGCCTGAAAGGCTGGGGTTGTGGCTCAGTGGTAGAGGGCTCGCCTCGCATATGTGAAGCCCTGGGTTCAGCACCACAAAAAAATAAAGGTATCGTGTCCATCTACAACTAAAAAAAAAAAAGCCTGAATGTCCACCTATTGGGGAATGAATTAATGTTTGTTTCTGTTCTGTCACTTGGTAAAATGCTTTATGGTGTTTGAACGCCACTGCTTTAGTATGAAATGAAACCAGAATTCACACTTAGGCTCAGGTCTCTGAAGCCCACAGCCTGGCCAGTTCACTACTTGCTGTTCAACCTGGTATTCCAAGTTCCCCACACCTTCTCCTTCCATTTTTCAGTCTTATTCTGTACCTCCTTCACCCAGCCATGGACCACCCTCTATATATTTTCTCAGAATGATCTCTTTCAAGTTTTGGATCCGACTATTCTGCCATCTGTCATCCCTGCTAAGTAAGCAAATTCCAGAAAATCACTATGTTGTCTTTCACACAAACCATGCTACCACACATTTTTCCATTTTTAATTTCTAGAAAGAAGATCCATTCTTATAATTAAGATTATAAAGTGCATGGTTTTCAGTGTCATTATACTCTGGTGAAAAGTGAGGTCCCATAGATGCTTTGAGGTCACTATGAAGCCATTGAGTAAGTCTGTGCTAAAAGATCAAGAGTGGCACTGGTAGTGGCTAACATTTACTATGAACCAAGACTTGTGCATTGTCTGATGGAGTCATTAAGTCATTAGCCCCATCTTATGGATGGGAAGTCTGAGACTTATGAGGGGAATTTGTCCCAAGTTTGCATAATTAGTAAGTGGAAGTCCTCCTTTTCAAAGCCAGCCTGTGTTTTTTCTGAAACCTGCTTGACTAACTTCTGTCAATGAATTCCTTTTAGTTGAGTTCTCTGAGAAACTCTGAATTCTCAGTTTTCAAGTTCATGAAATAGGATAAGGAGAGCTTGGGAGCTGGGGAGTTGTTCACATGAGGACGAAACACCTCTTCAAAAGAGTTGAAGTGGGGCTGGGGGTGTGGCTCAAGTGGTAGCGCGCTCTCCTGGCATGCGTGGGACGCTGGGTTGGATCCTCAGCACCACATAAAAATAAAATAAAAATGTTGTGTCCACCGAAAACTAAAAAATAAATATTCAAAAATTCTCTCTCTCAAAAAAAAAGAGTTGAAGTGAATTCAGAGAGGGATTTACGGGAGCTGGGAGGCAGCAGTACAGCTGGGGTGGAGAACAAGAGTTGTTGAAAGATCCAAGGTCATCACTTTGGAAGTGGATCTGATGGTCAAATCCAAAGTTGAAGACAAGAGCCAAAAGGGAGGAATGAGCAGCAGGAGAAGGTGAGCAAATAGCAAGCTCATGTATGGGAAGCCCCTTGCTTCACTAGGGGCGGGGATCTGAAGGGCTTCTTCGGTTGTTATGTCTCCCCGGTGCCTCACTGCAGAATTCCAGGTGCCTTTTCTGCTGAGCAGCTCACACATGCCAGCAGTCATCCTGGGGCCAGGCAGCGGACAATCATGTTGCAGCAGCCTTCCTTTGAGAAAGGAATGCTGCCCTTTGTCATCGCACTGGGCCCCTCTAGGGGACTCACACAATCTTTCTAATCTCTGTCCTCTAACCATGGATACTTGGAGAAGACCATTGCCCTGATGAGACCAAGCCCTGTGTATTTTGAATTTTACTTGCTAAATAAACTAATCTCAGAGTGTTGGTCAATGACGAGTAAAATGTAATAAAAATAAATACCCTCTGTGACCAGAGTGGCCAGAAACATGCAACAGGCCTGGAAACAGCTGCTTAGACTGAGTTTGCTGAGATGAGTTTGGAGCTCCACTTTCTGTTATCAAGAAGTGATGCTGTAACTGAAAGCTCCATCCCTGTCCTCAGTGCCAATTAATGCCAATTTAATAATTAGCACAAGCTTTTGAGAAAAAGGAAAAAGAAGTTTTGCTTTGTTAGCAAAGGAGAAACAACAGGAGACTCCTGTCCCAAAAGCTGTGACTCTCCCCATCAAGAGGGACAGGGAGGTTTTAAAGGAACTCTTCAAGAGTTACACTCCAGGTGTGCTCTGGTAGGGGGTCCCAGGGTGCTTTGATGGCACACATTTAAGATTCACTTGTTAATATGGGAGATATTGACTTCCCAGATCCTCAGCAGGCTTCCCCTTCCTGGAGTGGGTGTGTTCAAGAGCTGTTAACTAGGGGAAGAAAAGGTAATTCTGTTAGGAAGAGGGAGAGGGGAGAAGAGAGAGAAAAAAAATGTTTTTAAAAAATAAGTCTTACATCAAAGAGGAAATTAAAAAATTCTTAGAGGTAAACGAAAACTCAGACACAACATATCGAAATCTCTGGGACACTATGAAAGCAGTACTAAGAGGAAAATTCATTTCATGGAGTTCATTCCTTAAAAGAAAGAAAAGCCAACAAATAAATGACCTCACACTACACCTCGAAGCCTTAGAAAAAGAAGAACAAATCAGCAGCAAATACAGTAGAAGGCCAGAAATAATTAAAATTAGAGCTGAAATCAATGAAATCGAAACAAAAGAAACAATTGAAAAAATTGACAAAACTAAAAGTTGGTTCTTTGAAAAAATAAATAAGATTGATAGACCACTAGCCACGCTAACAAAGAGAAGAAGAGAGAGAATCCAAATTACTAGCTTATGGGATGAAAAAGGCAACATCACAACAGACAATTCAGAAATACAGAAGATAATTAGAAATTATTTTGAAACTCTGTACTCTAATAAAATAGAAGATAGTGAAGGCATCGATAAATTCCTTGAGACATATGAACTACCCAGATTGAATCAGGATGATATAAACAACCTAAACAGATCAATATCAAGGGAGGAAATAGAAGAAGCCATCAAAAGACTACCAACCAAGAAAAGCCCAGGACCGGATGGATATACAGCAGAGTTTTACAAGAACTTTAAAGAAGAACTAATACCAATACTCCACAATCTATTTCAGGAGATAGAAAAAGAGGGAGAACTTCCAAATTCATTCTATGAGGTCAATATCACCCTGATTCACAAACCAGATAAAGACACCTCAAAGAAAGAAAACTACAGACCAATATCCCTAATGAATTTAGATGCAAAAATCCTCAATAAAATTCTGGCAAATCCATACAAAAACATATCAAAAAGATCGTGCACCATGATCAAGTAGGATTCATCCCTGGGATGCAAGGCTAGTTCAATATACGGAAATCAATAAATGTTATTCACCACATCAATAGACTTAAAGATAAGAACCATATGATCATCTCGATAGACACAGAAAAAGCATTCGACAAAGTACAGCATCCCTTTATGTTCAAAACATTAGAAAAACTAGGAATAACAGGAACTTACCTCAACATTGTAAAAGCTATATATGCTAAGCCTCAGACTAGCATCATTCTAAATGGAAAAAAACTGAAGGCATTCCCTCTAAAATCTGGAACAAGACAGGGATGCCCTCTCTCACCACTTCTATTCAATATAGTTCTCGAAATACTGGCCAGAGCAATTAGACAAACAAAAGAAATTAAAGGCATAAAGATAGGAAAAGAAGAACTTAAATTATCACTATTTGCGGATGATATGATTTTATACCTAGAAGACCCAAAAGGGTCTACAAAGAAACTACTAGAGCTAATAAACGAATTCAGCAAAGTGGCAGGATATAAAATCGACACACATAAATCAAAGGCATTCCTGTATATCAGCAACAAATCTTCTGAACTGGAAATGAGGAAAGCCACCCCATTCACAATATCCTCAAAAAAAAAATAAATAAATAAAATACTTGGGAATCAACCTAACAAAAGAGGTGAAAGATTTATACAATGAAAACTACAGAACCCTAAAGATAGAAATAGAAGAAGATCTTAGAAGATGGAAAAATATACCCTGTTCATGGATAGGCAGAACTAATATCATCAAAATGGAGATATTACCAAAAGTTCTCTATAGGTTCAATGCAATGCCAATCAAAATCCCAACGGCATTTCTTGTAGAAATACATAAAGCAATCATGAAATTCATATGGAAAAATAAAAGACCCAGAATAGCAAAAGCAATTCTAAGCAGGAAGTGTGAATCAGGAGGTGTAGCGACACCAGATTTCAAACTGTACTACAAAGCAATAGTAACAAAAACAGCTGGTACTGGTACCAAAACAGGCGGGTGGACCAATGGTACAGAATAGAGGACACAGAGACCAATCCACAAAGTTACAACTATCTTATATTCGATAAAGGGGCTAAAAGCATGCAATAGAGGAAGGATGGCATCTTCAACAAATGGTGCTGGGAAAACTGGAAATCCATATGCAACAAAATGAAACTGAATCCCCTCCTCTTGCCATGCACAAAAGTTAACTCAAAATGGATCAAGGAGCTAGATATCAAATCAGAGACTCTGCGTCTGATAGAAGAAAAGGTTGGCTCCGACCTACATATTGTGGGGTCGGGCTCCAAATTCCTTAATAGGACACCCATAGCACAAGAGTTAATAACTAGAATCAACAAATGGGACTTACTTAAACTAAAAAGTTTTTTCTCAGCAAGAGAAACAATAAGAGAGGTAAACAGGGAGCCTACATCATGGGAACAAATTTTTACTCCTCACACTTCAGATAGAGCCCTAATATCCAGAGTATACAAAGAACTCAAAAAACTAAACTATAAGAAAACAAATAACCGGGGCTGGGGATGTGGCTCAGGTGGTAGCGCACTCCCCTGGCATGTGTGTGGCCCGGGTTCGATTCTCAGCACCACATACAAACAAAGATGTTGTGTCTGCCGATAACTAAAAAATAAATATCAAAAAATTCTCTCTCTCTCTCTCTCTCCCCCCTCTCTCACTCTCTCTTTAAAAAAAAAAGAAAGAAAAGAAAACAAATAACCCAACCAACAAATGGGCCAAAGACCTGAACAGACACTTCTCAGAGGAGGACATACAATCAATCAACAAGTACATGAAAAAATGCTCACCATCTCTAGCAGTCAGAGAAATGCAAATCAAAACCACCCTAAGATACCATCTCACTCCAGTAAGATTGGCAGCCATTATGAAGTCAAACAACAACAAGTGCTGGCGAGGATGTAGGGAAAAGGGTACTCTTGTACATTGATGGTGGGACTGCAAATTGGTGCGGCCAATATGGAAAGCAGTATGGAGATTCCTGGGAAAGCTGGGAATGGAACCACCATTTGACCCAGCTATTGCCCTTCTCGGACTATTCCCTGAAGACCTTAAAAGAGCGTACTACAAGGATACTGCCACATCGATGTTCATAGCAGCACAATTCACAATAGCTAGACTGTGGAACCAACCCCGATGCCCCTCAATAGATGAATGGATTAAAAAAATGAGGCATTTATACACAATGGAGTACTACGCAGCACTAAAAAATGACAAAATCATGGAATTTGCAGGGAAATGGATGGCATTAGAGCAGATTATGCTAAGTGAAGCTAGCCAATCCCTAAAAAACAAGTGCCAAATGTCTTCTTTGATATAATGAGAGCAACCAAGAACAGAGCAGGGAGGAAGAGCAGGAGGAAAAGATTAACATTAAATAGAGTCATGAGGTGGGAGGGAAAGGGAGAGAAAAGGGAAATTGCATAGAAATGGAAGGAGACCCTCATTGATATACAAAATTACATATAAGAGAATTTGAGGGGGAAGGGAAAAAAATAAGGAGAGAAATGAATTACAGTAGAAGGGGTAGAGAGAGAAGATGGGAGGGGAGGGGAGGGGGGATAATAGAGGATAGGAAAGGTAGCAGAATACAACAGTTACTATTATGGCATTATGTAAAAATGTGGATGTGTAACCGATGTGATTCTGCAATCTTTGTAATGTTTTGAATAACCAATTAAAAAAAAATAAATAAATAAATAATAAAAAATAAGTCTTAGAGCAATCAGGGCTGTATTCAGAAGGTCAAGGGACCACTGTTACAAAACCTGTCTTCCCCCATAGGAAAATTGGGAGTATTTAGACATCTGTGAGTTATGAGGACCATATTAGTTTCCTGTAGCTAATGGAACAATTTACCACAGACTTGGTGGCTTAGAACAACACAAATTTATTGTCTTATGATCCTAGGGGTTAGAAGTTCAAGTTTAGTTTCATTAGGCAAAAGTCAAGATATTAGCAGGATGGGGCCCTTCAGGGGGAGAATCTTTCTTTGCCTTTCCAACTTTTAGAGGCTGCCTGCTTTCCAGGGCTTAAGGCCCTAGTCAACCAACTTGTGTCTCTGCTGTCATATTTCCTCCTCTGACCTTCCTCTCTCCCTCTTATAAGGACCCTTGTGATGATTTTGGACCCACTGGATAACCTCTTCATCTCAAAATCCTTAACTTAATCATAGATGCAGAGTGCTCTTTGCCGTGTAAGGGAACATATTCAATAAGGTGCTATAGAATCATGGTCAAGATGTAACTTGATATATAACCAATTAGTCTTGGGCCTTATCTTATAAGATACCAGGATTGCTGGGCTCAGTGGCACGCTTCTAATGTCCCAGCGTCTGGGGAGGCTGAGACAGGAGGATCGAAAGTTCAAAGCCAGCCTCAACAATGAAGAGGTGCTAAGCAAGTCAGGGAGACCCTGTCTCTAAATGAAAATACAAAAAATAGGGCCAGGGATGTGGTTTGATGGTTGAGTGCCTTTGAATTCGATTCCCTGTACCCACCCCCCCAAAAATACACCAGTATCTTTTCCAATCTTTCCACCTTATATTTGTTCTTCCCTTAACTATCGTATAAAAATACAACATTTTCAGACACTAGTTTATGCATTTCATACATTTTAACTGAAATAGGCACAGGAAGATCAAACCCAGCTAGTTAAGTACAGAATCAGGTTTTGAACTCAGGAAGTTGTTCCCTAAGGTTGGATAATGACTGTATGGTCTTATCTCTGATGACCCAGCCTCCTCCTGGGCACCCTGGTGTTGATTGTGACATCTCAGTTAAGCTATCTGACCCCTCACAACATCCTCTTCAGACTCTGGCTCTCACAGGAAGACACCAACATGGGCTCTGCTTTGGGCTTCATACACAATCAATCAGGCCAGGAACCTCCCCTTGCTCCAGAATAGCTTTAGATCAACAGACCATATCAGACCTATGACCCCTCAATATAAGGAGTTACCAGGGTAACTGCACAAGGAATCAGTTCTTGAAATGTAGTTAGACATATTCATGCAGGCTTTCTTCAATATTGAAAAGCATTACTTTTATTAACGGGAATGTGACACATGCTTCTGTTTTTGTTGATTACATGGAAGCAATAGTTAATGCAATTTAATCCAAACTCAGAGTATAATTCCACCATTGGAAGAGCAGTCCTGTTCAGATTTATTAGAAGCTGGAGGAGGCTCTGCCATAATTCATTAAGGTTTTTCATTTTTCATCTATATTAAGCTCAACACAGTTTGGCAAGTCAGCCAACACAAGGCTACTTCTCAGGCTTTCCTTAACACAGGAGTTCTTTTTTTAAAGAGAGAGAGAGAGAGAATTTTTTAATATTTATTTATTTATTTATTTTTAGTTTTCGGCAGACACAACATCTTTATTTGTATGTGGTGCTGAGGATCGACACCACCCCCCACCCCCCCCACCCCACCCCCAACCCCGGCCACGCGCATGCCAGGTAGGTGCGCTACCGCTTGTGCCACATCCCCAGCCCCAACACAGGAGTTCTTAAACTGAGACCATGGACAGTTGGGAATTGTATAGGTTGGCTTCATGTACCCTGCAGATGCACTTATTGGTCAGTTCCAGAGATTCAAGATCCAAGGAAATAAGTGATGAGACCAAGTGACCTGTTCCAAAGGTGGCATTAATTTCTCATCACCTCCAAAGGTCAGAAGTATAATTGACTTTCACTTGCACAACCAACAGCCTCTTGGGTCAATTTGCTTATGCTCTTTCCCCTTACCATCTATTCCCCAGTCAGAATGATACTTTCAAAGTGTGAGTCAGGTCATACTTCTATTCAATACCCTCCAGTGGTTCCCACCTCATTCAGAAGTCTTTCCTCAGCCTACAAGACCCTCCTTATCACACTCTTTTTCCTCCAGCAAAAATGTATTGATTGGTTTGTTGATTCAATTGTCTCCTCCACTGAATGCTCCATGAAGTCAGTGACTTTGCTTGTTAACTCATGTCCTTAGTAACTAAATTAGTGCCTGATACCTAGTAGATGCTCATATATAGAATCCTGGTTAAGATGTAGCCTGGTATATACCCAAAGGACTTCAAATCAACATACTACAGTGATGCAGACATATCAAGGTTTATAGCAGCTGAATTCACAATAGATAAGCTATGGAACAAAACTTAGGTGGCCTCAAACAGATGAATGGATAAAGAAATGGGTATAGAGAAGTGGTGTATATATGCACAATGGAATATTATTGCTCAGCCACAAAGAAGAATGAAATTATGACATTTACTGATAAGTGGATGGAACTAGAGACTATCATGCTAAGTAAAATAAGTCAATCTCCCCTCCCAAAAAAAACAAAGGCTGAATGTTCTCCCTGATATGGGGATACTAACACACAATAAGTTGGGGGAGGGAAGAATAGAAGTTCATTGAATTAGACAAAGGGGAATGAAGGGAAGGTAAGGAGGATGGGAATAGGAAAGACGGTAGAATGAATAGGATATAATTTCCTTTATTCATATATGAATACATGACCAGTGAAACTCCACGTCATGTACAACCACAAGAATAGGATCCTAATTAGACTAAGTTATACTCCATGTATGCATAAGATGTCAAAATATACTCTACTGTCATATATACCTAAAAAGAACAAATTAAAAATAAGCTTAAAAAAGGAATCTGGACTTAGACTTCCCTGGTTCATAGCTGTGACTTTCCTTCAAGAAGGAGTGCTCCCAGAAGATGAGCCACAATGCGAGAGTCAATCAAGCCTCTGCACTCTTAAATGCCTGCTAGTGTCCTGATGACAAATCCAGTGTCAATGTGAGAGAAGATCACACAGGACACAGATACCAGAAGGCATGATTCACTGAAAGGCATCAATATAACAGCATATTATACTTCATATATAGTTTTCACCTTTGAATCACACAAAATCTCTACCTTTTCCAAAAAGTTAAATAATAGTGATGAAAAAAGCAATTTATAAAACTGGATATAGAGTCAAATAAATACAAATAGATATTAAATTGACAGTAGAAATTTTGAACATGATTCTTTAATGGTATATCTTTCACACACTTTCCAAGTATCACCTCCAAAGATTACCTTTTAGGTACAAGAGAGAAGTACTTTTCCACTAGACACCATGTTAACCCAGTGGTGAAATTTAGCATGACCACTAATGGAGCAACCCAACGTGTGCCTCCCCATGGATATAATGGGAGTGTACATAATAATATATATAATGTTCTTGACCAGGATGTTTGGACAGAATTTAACCATGAGAATACAATATGGCAAATGTAGAATTAGAGAAACCTCAGTGTCAGGCTGGGGATATAGCTCAGTTGGTAGAGTGCTAGCCACACATGTACAAGGCCCCCAGCACCAATAAATAAATAAAAAGAAAGGAAAAGAAAAATAAACCTCAGTGTCATGAAGTTAAAAATACAGTAGGTACTTTTCTAGACTACCAGTCAGCATGGAGACATTCGAGAAAAGCAAATACCTAGATTGAATCCTAGATGTGAGAAATGGCATTAGAAGACATTTTGGGATTATTGGGGATATTTGCACTTAGATATCATTTTTGGATCAATGTTACATTTATTGCATGTGATATGTATGATAAAGGTTATTTGGCTTTTATGGGAGACACATGATGAAATGGGTAATGTTCCATGATGTCTGTCACTTTCAAAAGGTTTAGCAAGGGGCTGGGATTATGGCTCAGTAGTAGAGAGCTCACCTGGCATGTATGAGGTACTGGGTTCGATTCTCAGCACCACATACAAATAAATAAAATAAAAGTCTATCAACAACTTAAAAAAAAATTGTGTAAGAAAGAGAAAGAAAGCAAATGTGGCAAAATATTAATAATAGGCTAATCTAGTGAAAGAAGACAAATTCAGCATACTTTTTAAAAAATTTCTCTGTAAGTTTAAAACTTTTCAAAATGTTAGAGAAAAAAAAAAACAGTAGAAAAGTAAACAGCTCATGAAAAACAAATACCATTTTTGCCTATTAAACCAGTTCTTCCCACCTCACTGTGGTCTGTTTTTTAAAATAACATCCAGAGCTGCCAAGGTCGTGGGGAAGCTGGTACACTTGAATTGCCAGTGGCATGACCGCAGGCTCAACTTACTTGGGCTAGAGTGTAGCAATGCATAGGAACACTTTCATACAGACTGACTCAGTCATTTCCCTGAGGGTTCTTTTCATGGAATTAGGTTGACAAAAGTTAAAAAACAAAACAAAACAAAACAAAAATAACTATGTCTGAAAATTGGAAACAAAAATAATCTAAATGTCTAACAATAAGAGTTAGGTTTAGAAGATTATACTCCATCACTAGATGGAATATTATGCAAGTATTAAACATAGGTTTTAAGATTTCCCCGAAATAAAAAACAAAAGCTATGCATTTAATTCTTCAAAAGAAAAAAAAATACAAAATGAAACTATATTATTCCAACTTTGAAAATAAAAGCATGAATGTTGGACAAAGACTAACAGGCTACAGGTGAATATTAGATGCACTGTATTAGGGTTCAAAAATTATGGATTTTCAGGCTGGTGATGTGGCTCAAGCGGTAGCGCACTCGCCTGGCATGTGCGGGGCACTGGGTTCGATCCTCAGCACCACATAAAAATAAAATAAAGATGTTGTGCCCACCGAAAACCAAATATAAATATTAAAAAATTTTAAAAAGTTATGGATTTTTTCCTTTTAAGCCATATGAAACAGTTCCAGTTTATGCAATACAGAAAAAAAATAATCTCAACAAAATTACATTTAATTCTATATAAACTTTCAGAAAGGCACCATGCTTTAGGGTATGCTGGTTGTGTGGAGATTCTAAAGATCAAATGACAAATGAGCTAACCACGCAAAAAAATATGTATGCCACGGATGAGGGCTGGAAGGATTAGGGAAAACTTAAAACTACATGCCAGTGTGTTCTTATCCTAAATGTTTTTATTTTTCTCGACACTGTTCTTTCTTCAGTACATTATAAAAAAATCATTTAAATAAGAAACAAAGAATGAAATCCACAGATACCACTCATTTAGCACTTACTATGTGCTATACCTATTTTATCTCTTTTAAGTTAAAAATCAACACTCGCAGTAGGAGCCTTAAAGTAGGTTGGCATTGGGGGTTTTCTCCTCTCTCAACTGGCTGGCTTCTGTACCTACATTAGAAGACTTCGGTTGTTTATGTCCTAGAATTCTTTCTCCCTGTCCTGGTAATAGCACCATCAATCTTTCTTGGGAGAACTATACCTTCCCCACTCTGAGCCACATGTTTTTTTGGATGGAGCTACTGCTGTACACTGCTGTTTAACCAAAAAAATGTGGTCAGAAATAGTCTGGAACTCCTAAGACCAGCTCACCCTAAGCCTAAGCTGGGTTCTCTGGGTACACTTTCTTCTGGCACTCAGAGCTTCCATGTAGGAAGTACAACTCTCCTGCTATAAAGATCACATAACTCAGACTGCCCCAGCTAAGTGGCCAGGCACACAAGTAAGGTCACCTTAACCAGATAGACCAGTCTAGCCATAAGTAGAATACTGATTTCAGCAGATTCCAGAAGGAACTGAAGAATTGCCCTGAAGCAGCCCTACCTAGCACTTCAGCTTCTTCCAGTGACTTCAGAGCTGCTGTGGTTAAAGTATTTATTTGTTTGTTTATTGTAAGAAACACAATTCAGTTTGAGTCAGTTTATGCCATGTATTAGTTTCCTATTGCTATTGTTAAAAAAAACACACTAATTTAATGGCTTAAAACAACATGATTTTATTATTTTACAGTTCTGGAGATCAGATATCCAAAATAGGTCTTGCTGGGCTAAAAATCAAGGGGCTGACCATGTTGCATTCCTTCTAAAGCTCTGGAGGAGAATTCATTCCCTGGGTTTTCTTTCCAGCTTTTGGAGACCACCTGCATCCCTTGGTTCAGGGACCCCTTCCTCCATCTTCAAAGCCAGGCGTGTAGCATCCTTGAATCGCTCTCTGCCTCTGCTCCCATCAGCATATCTTCTCTGACATTCCTATCTTTCTCTTTCTCTTATAAGGACCCTTGTATTGATAGTAGGTCCACCAGGTAATCCAGGATGATATCTCTATGTCAAAAGCCTTAATTTAATCACATCTGCAAAGTCTATTTTGGGGATTTGAACATGAATACATTTATTTGGGTGGCCATTATTCTGCCTGCCATACTCCAAAAATAATTTTGGAAGAATATTGCATTATCCCACAAAGTTCAAGAATTTGAAGCAACAAGATTCAGGCAAAGCAGGAGGAGCCCCGTCATCTCTAGGAACCTGGGCATCAGGAATTAGTAACATTACTAATTGGTCCTACTTATGTAATTCTTTTTTTTTTAAGGTGGACATAATATCTTTACTTTTATTATTTTTATGTGGTGCTGAGGATTGAACCCAGTGCCTCATGCATTCTAGGCAAGCACTCTACCCCTGAGCCACAACCCCAGCCCCTACTTAGTAATTCTTATGAGGTGTCAGCATCACCCTAAGAACTCTGTGCATGTTAACCCATTCAGTCCTCACCTTAGTTTCAGGGATTCCACTTCTGTGAAAATCCGTGGGAAAATGAGTATTTTACTACCTTTGAATCCTATGCACTTTTATTTTACAACTGTTTAACCAATGAGGAAATAAGAAATTGGAGCTGAAATGTTGCCTTAAAACTAACAGAAGAATCTACTACCCTATCATAAATCGAACAATGTTCTCCAGATACTAGAGAACAAAGAAATCCATTGTCAAAAGTTTGGGAAATGTGACAGCGTTCTCAGAAATTTATATGCCATATGACTGCTAAGTTACTTGTTTTATTCTGTTTCTTGGTTAAACTAATACTTATTTTCTTAGCAGAGTTTTTAACGTATCTTCTTATGCATTAAATTTTTATTTTTATCTTTTGTTGCTGTTGTTGTTATGTGTTTTTCTTTTGAGATGGGGTCTTGCTAAGTCACCCAGGTTAGCCTTGAACTCTCAATCGTCTTGGCTCAGTCTATGAAGTAGGTGGGATTATAGGCATGTGCCACCATGTCTAGGTTATTTCCATCTTAACCCCATTTGGGTAGCTCTGAAGTAGAGCGCAGATAAACATTTATGAAATTGTATCTCTTCTCATCATGGTAGCTGAAATTTAAATTCTACTCATGTACAATTTGTTTATTTGTTAACAATATGTCAGTTTTTAAGTGCATAGATTGGTACTTTCAAAACATAGTCCTGGCAACTTTAATATCAGTTGGAAACTTTTCAAAAATGCCACTTCTCAGACCCCCCCTCAGATCTACTGAATTAGAAATTTTGGGAGTTGGATCCAGGAACCTAAGTTTCAAGATGTCCTTGGATTGGTTCTGATATAAGATAAAATGTAAGAGCTACTGCATCATAATATTAAACTTGCTCACCATTCTTGATAATGTTGAACTTCAATGGACCTCCTAGTCCCTGAGCCAAAACACGTGACTTAGGTGGCCAACTGTCCTGGTCTGCCTGTGATGAAAGAGTTTCCTAGGATGCAGGATTTTCAGCTACACCCCCGGGCAGTCCTTGACAAAATGAGAAAGTTGATCACCCTTTTCCAGTCTCTCTCTTCTCTGTATTTTATAGATGAGGAAATGGAAGTTAAAGGACTCAAAGTTAAAGGATATCACAGAGGAAGGACTTGCATGCAGAGCATTTACTTTAGAGATTGAACTCCTAACCCTCATGCTATACCACCTATTAAATTGGTGAGAATCTCATTGAGCTCCTGGCTGCTCTACGCAGAGGGTGACCAGCTGGAGCTTCCTTCTCAGAGCCCAGGCCCCAAGCTGTCTCCATCTGAGTGACCTGAACGAGATCTCTCTTTGGGAAGAAAAAAAGTACTTTTCATGGAGGTCAGAAAAAGAACAATCTCTTCTCCAACCTCCACAGATAGTATAATGTAGTGACAGTGACCTGGCTTTGAATTCTGGCTATACTTGCCAACCCTGTGACTTTGGGCAAATACCTCAGTTTTCTTTTCTAAAAAAAAAAAAAAAAAAAATATATATATATATATATATATATATATATATATATATATATATATTTGTTCATTTTAATTACACATGATAATAGGATGTATTTTTACATCATGCATAGAGTATAAATTCCCATTTTTGTGGTTGTCCATGATGTGGGTGACACTGGTCATGTATTCATATATGAAATATAGGAAAGTTATGGCTGATTCATTCTACTGTCTTTCTTATTCCTATCCCCTCTCCCTTCCCCCCCCACACCCTCCTGTCCAATTTGGTGACTCTCCACTCTTCCCCCTACCCCATACCTATTGTACCTCAGTTTCCTTATTTATAAAATGGAGATAAAGATAGTACCAGGACCAAAGAATTAAGTGCATGAATGCCTTAAGCACAGTTTGCCATATAACGAGCAGTCAATAAATGTAAATGAGAATAACAAGAGAGACTATTCTCATTTTTTCCATCCAGGTCTTGGCAAGCTCTCCTTTCTACTGACTGCAGCAGATGGCAAAAAAACTAGAGATGAGAGACTAGTGAGCAAGTACTATATGCTCTACGTGACATCTGATGCACAGTAGGTACCAAACACACACACACACACATACACACACACACACATACACACACACATATTTTAAACATTTAAAAAAAATTTTAGATGGACACAATATCTTTATATTATTTATTTATGTGGTGCTGAGGATCAAACCCAGTGCCTGACACATGCAAGGCAAGCACTCTACCACTGAGCCACAACTCCATCCCCCAAATATATTTTTGAATGAAGGAAATGCCTACTGCAAGTGGGCATAATATTAGGTTGCTGGGATACAGAGATAGACATGATAGGCCAGACCCTGTAAGAAATCATCTAATAAGAAACTCAGATTTTTTTTTTTTTTTTTTAAAGAAAGAAGGTAATAAGAGTCCAAAGGCCATCATAGTAGGAGTTGCTTAGTGTCTTGCCATTGCTGAGGCTGGCTTTGAACTCGAGATCTTCCTGTCTCAGCCTCCCAAGATGCTCACCAGGGTTTTGTAAATAAACAGATAAACATATTTTAATATGGGTCATCGGAGAGACTATTAGACCTGCACGTCCAGGCTAGGATGGGAAGGAATCTGTGTTCTCCCTTCCTCTCAACACATACATTCTCTGGGCACCAAAGAGCGGGGTCTTCTGGTACCAATGTGGATGACTGGAAGGAAATAAGACAGGAGGGTGAATGGTCTTGTTCTCAGCTTTGGGGGAATTCTGGTATTCAGTTTTGTTCTCTAACACCAAGTTCAAGCTTCTGCAAAGACTGGGTGTTCCCCCAGCACTTCAGACAGACTGGCAGGGCAGTGACACAGACAGCCAGAATTGTAAACAGGCTTCTCAATTGTTTTTGAGGCTTGCTGTTCTCCAGCCCTTTGCCCTGAGGGGCTCTGGAGCCTGGGGTGTGCAGGCCTGGTATTATCTATGTGGACCAAAATAGACTCCCTGTTGTGGAAAGCTAGGCCACAAAGGGGACAGCAAGTCAGCTCTATGGGTGTGTACTCCTTGGTGCATTTCTACCCCTCAAGTGGAGAGTGGATAGTTCTGTTTCCCACAAAGCTAAACTCAGACAAAACTGCATGTAAACAAATTCATTTTCCCAGATCACTGTCTTTCATCATCTAACAATTAGATTGCAATTTATTGGTTTCTACAATTAGATTAAAGCAGTCGGTAGGCAATCATTCTCATTAATATATCTGCCAAAAAAGAAAGCCTCCAAGTTGGTTTGAATTACAAATCATTCAAAATTTAATACTCACATCTTCTCTCTAATCTCCCTTTTCTAATTCTATTGAATTCTGTTCTTTATATAAGATTTATTCATCCTGGTCAGACGCTCTACAGACTAAACCAGAATATATTAAGATATATGACTCCGAAGCGGACTTAAACTTGTTTTCTTGCTTAGATTTATAAGAAAGTCAATTTCAGTTCAATTGAGTTTATTTCAATAGTTACTTTTTTTTTTCTTCCCTGGGGAGATCAAGTGGGTTTCAATTGCAGAGAAGTAACCAGACGTAGTCTCTTTCATTACAGAAGCAAAAGGTTATTAAAATTAAAGCATTTATGACTGGGTGAATTGATCTCTGAGAACAATCCAATACTCTTAAGCAACAATTTGTGAGTGATTCTTTTGACCTTGCCCATCTACAATAGCTAGCAAATAAAATAGTTTGAGGAAATATACTGAGCATAAATATGTCCAGAAAAGGGAGGCTGGATGATTGAGTTTTAATTCCAGATCTAGCCTTGTAAGAGAACCTTAAGAAATCTACTAGCTGGGGAATGAAATTGACCAAATTAAATTGTTATATATTGTGCATGTTCAAATATGTAACAATGAAGTTCATTAGTATGTATAGTTATGATGCATCCGTTAAAAAAGAAGAAGAAGAAAAAGGCAGACTGCTATTATCTCTAGAGCTCTACTTTCTCACTTGTAAGTGGAGAATGAAAATTTCTCAAAGTTGATTAGTGGCTGCTAAGGGCTGCAATAGAAAGAGAATGAGGAGAGCCTACTAATGGGAAGGAGGTTTCTCTTTTGGGTAATGAAATGTTCTGGAATGAGATAGGGATGATGGTTAGACACTTTGCAAATATACTAAAAAATAAAAAACAAAAACCCCTGAATTGTACACCTTAAAATGGTGAATTTTATGGTATTGTTACCGCTGTTTACTGGTGACAGTCCTTGCGTCCCCGAATGTTGAAGATAACACCAGAGAAGCATGCTGAGGCAAGTGTAGAGTGGACAGTGGAAGGCTTTATTAAAGGACAGCAGAAAAGACTTCTCCCTGGAGGAAGAAGGGGACCAGAAAGGTGGAATCCGTGGAAGGGGGAGGTCTTCCCTTTTTTATAGCTAAGGTCTTCTTTTAGTCCTCCCACATTCCGGTCCTTTGTTTTCCTTTACCCTGCAGTGATGGAATGCAGGTGGGAAGGCCAAAAGGTGGGAGGTAGGTGGATTGGAGGAGTAATCTGGGCAGGAAGGGTCTGGGGTGGTTTGATTAGCACCTCTCTGTTTGCTGGGAGCTACTTCATTAACAGTTCCTTAGGATGGCTCCTGGGCCTTGGGGACATTAACATTTCAGTTTCCCCAAGTGCTGCTCTGGTCTATCTCCATTAGATAATGGTCTCCATTTTCTTTATCTTACTCGATATTGGACCCAGTTTATCTAACTACCCTAACTACCTAGCTTTAAATCTGGCTTTAGTATGTGAATCACATCTCAATTTTTAAAGAAGCGGGTGCTACTTCACCGGGCTATGATTAACAGGCAGAGAGAAAACATCCACAAAAGTCTGCAAAACTATGTCATTTTTAGTGAAGATAAGTTGTATTAGTGGAGAGGTTTTGTTTTCTTGTTTTTGTTTGTTTGGGATTTGTTTGGTTGCAAGTAAAAGAAAACTGAGAATATACTGATTCCTATAAGGAAACTATAAGGGGCAGGACCTTAGAACAGGAGATACCAACCAGACCAAAATTCTCTCCCTTCTTCATCTTGGCTTTTCTGAATATTACCTTCATTCCCTTCTGACAGGCAACTTCTATTTGTCACCAGAGAAGGGCCAGAGTATTTGATTTTTTTGACCTGAAGTTCAAAGTTCCTGTGGAATAGCTCCAGCTGGTCAGGTTTGGATCCAACATTCAAGCTTACCCTGTTACAGTGGCTCAGGAGATGTCTTCTGTAAGAAGAGTGTCAGGTCCTCTAGAATCACAGTGGCAGAGAATAACTTCCCCAAAGAGATAGGCAGAGCAGAGAGATAGGCTGAGCAAAGCTCCAGTAACATCAAACACCTAGATCTAACCCCGAGAGCTTCTAATTGAATGGATCTGGGACTCAAGCCACCGATATTATTCTAAGGCTCACCAGGTAATCTTGAAGTTTGGTCAAGATCAGGATCATAAACTCAGATGTAATTATCTTTCTTACACAGGGATTGTGAATGAAATACGGATATGGAAAGTTATTGTCAACTAATGTGTTATAAAGTTTAATGATGGTGGTGATGATGCTGATAATGATGAAGATATTTCCTGTATGCTTCCTGGGTACCAGGCACTATGCTAAGCATTTTATGAGTATAATTTCATTTAATCTTCAACAACATTAGCCTGCTAGTATTATTTTCCTTTTCCTTGACTATAATATGTCATCAGCTAAAGACTATCAATTTAATAACAGTTTATTAGAGAGGGTCTGTTGTTAATTAACAGGAAAATATGAAGATTTTATCAGTTCTCCAGAGACAAAGATTTGCTTTACTTAGAATAAATTTAAATTTATAGTTACTTATGATGAAGTACAAATAAGCATGTGTGGTGCTATCAATGTAAACAACTCATTCGATGTGATGTCAAATGAACAAATATAACCTTCTAATTTCACTTCCATTCACATAGAATAATTGGTTATGTCTCACACTAGGGTAACATACTGAGCTAGAAGTCCAGAAGCAGAAAATTTGTTTAGATACAATCCATTTTAGCAATAATAAAATATAAAAGCATCAGGGATGAAATTCTTTGAATTTTCAGAGAAGGCTTTAAATAGTCTGTCATATGGCCAACCCAGTACCCCACAGCTAGAGTTTTCCAGAAGCTCCCCTATTGACAAATTTCCATACACAAACTCTCTTTGACACAAACAAAGCAGTCTGTCAGAATAAAATCTTGCCAGCTCTACCTGCTGCCAGCACTTGGAAATAGTCCATGAGGGTTACAAAGGAAGGGACACTGAGCTTTCAAGACCTAAGGCATCCCTAGACTACATTTGGTACGACTCTCGATACAATGTAGGAACTGGTGTTAAAGTATTTTGAAACAAATACAGTAACTGAAAATTCAGAGCCCATAGCAAATAAATACCTTTTTTTGGGGGGGGGGCGGAATGTCAAGTCAATTAAGAAAGAAAATAGCAGAGACTGCAAAAAACAAGGATGGACGTGAACAGTTGGATCAGTTTCAAGCTTTAAGCAGGCCATCGTCAAATGGTTAGCATGACCAAATTTATCCGACACTATTTGGATCTTTTCTTTCTTTTAAAGTATTATTTAGTTGCAAGAAAATTAAATGCTGATTTTTTTTAATAGAAAGAAAGCAACAAAGAACAATTCATAAATAAAAAAGAGTAAACATCCCCATTTATTTATCCCTACCCCATTCCACTGAGAGAGGCAGTTTGATATACTTTTCTAGAATATACGTGTCTAAAAACCACTTTTCTTCACCAAAGTTGAATCATATTTGTGTAGTTTTTTTAATATTTATTTTTTAGTTGGACACAATATCTTTATTTATTTATTTTTATGTGGTGCTGAGGATCGAACCCAGGGGCTCACATGTGCTAGGCGAGCACTCTACCGCTGAGCCACAACCCCAGCCACCCCCCCCTTTTTTAAACTTTTATTTATTTATTTTTATGTGGAGATGAGGATCGAACCCAGGGCCTCACACTTGCAAGGCGAGCGCTCTACCGCTGAGCCATAACCCCAGCCCCATATTTGTGTAGTTTTTATCTTCAGCTTTTCCATTTACAATATAAAATGACCATCTTATATTATTTTAACCAGAAGGTGAACTAAACAATTCACTGTAAGCACTTTGGATAGCTTTTGTAGCTCCAAATGTTCATGTGGCATTATAGAAATGTTCTTAATTGCACTACCAGCTTTAGTAAAACTCTATAAATCAAACCCAAAGTTACCAGAGAAGTTGGCAAAATCTTTGGTCTTCTCTGCTGGTCCAGAGAAACCTTGGTTTGTGGTTTTTTCCCTCTCCCAGGTTAAAACATGTGTGTGGTGCTGTGTGGCAACACCCTCCCCAGTCCCCCTCACCTCAAGTCAGCACTGTGCTGGGTAAACTGGCTGAATAGGGTGAGCAGGATCCCTGATTTGTAGGTTTGCAGATTTACTGGCTGGTTTCAAGTGTCAACAGGTTAACAATTGGTTCACCTGATTCTGGAATATTTAGCAACTGGCTTTAAGTTGCTCTAAAACATCAGGCTTTTTGATGATCAATTCTAGCATGTGTAGGACACTTTCATTTTACTATAACCCTATTGCAGGCTGGTTTCAAAAATATTAGTCATTGGACCTAAAGGAAAGATGAGAATAAATGGAACAAATAAGCAAGGGCCAAAAATGGGAAGGAGACAGTGAATGGGAGGAGCACCCCTCTAGTATTTCTTCACTAACTTGGAATTTCTAGCAAATAACTTCCAAGTACAAAGAGGTTCTTCTGTAGACCTATAGGTATCAATATTATTATGTTCACATTCTTCCCTCTCCCAGATTAAAATAAAGTCACCCACAAGTCTGGTTTTATGTTACATTAACATCTATTAGGTGTTCTTTGCAATTTTCCCTTTCACAGCTGCTAAATCGCTTATGCCTTCCATATTTTCTCCTGCATAATGATTTTTGTGGAAGTGAATATAGTAAGCATTTTAAAATTGTACCACTTGTAACAATAAGATAATGGAACTTTAGAAATCCAATCGTGTATCTGGAAAGATAGAAAAACCATGTCATTATTTCTTAGGAAACCACATAGTCATTCTCCGGATGCCATTACTCCAAATATTTAGGAGATCTTTTTGAATTTTCTTCTGTATAAGGTTATGAGGTATGGATGAAAATTGGTTATGTTGTCCTTGTCAAAGGATGAAATTACAATTTAAAGATCTTAGTTAGTTTTATTGTGATTCTAGAATCAGGCAACACTTCATTCCATAAAACAGAATTACATTCTAATGGGCTAAGCAGAAGAGGTTGGTTTTATAGAAAGGTTCAAGGAAAGGCAGAAGCAAAAACAGAAAGCAGATTGATTCTTCCAAAGTTACTTTACTTGTAAAGTGGGGACAGGGTGTCTTAAACAATAGAATAATAGCTGCTTGACACCAAATTGCTTCAGCTATTCTTTTATTCTTTTCTTTTTTTTTTAATAAGGATGAAGGCAGAGGGAAGTTCAGTTTCATGCCAATAGAAACTGGCCTGTTTGGGAAATTTGGCTGTTCTCTCTAATCCTGATTTCTTAGAAATTTGATAGTTTATCTCTTGGTGATGTGGAACTTTGGCATGAGTGACTCCATTTTGATTGATAGCCTAGTCACTTAGGGCCTAATGCAGGATCTTACTACAAAGCAATGACCTGCTGTAACTTTTATTTAATATTCCATGATACTACTTCATATTTTTAAAAATTATAAATACAACCTCTGATACATGGTCTAAGAGCATTGGATTTGTAATCAGAGAATGTGGATTCAAGCTTAGCCTCTGTCACCTACTGGTTTTGTAACTTTGTATGTCTCTTTTCTTCTCCTAGCCTCATCTTCTTTCTGTTTGATTTGAGAATAAAAGTACCAACTCCAGAGTTGTCTGAAGTCACATGAAATAAGGTATGCTTATAATACCTTGTGAAATGAAACACATTATTTAAATGTAAGTTATCATTGGTCCATCTTGATTAGAATAGGCTTGACAATTGTATTTGGAAAGGTCAGATGAACTCACTGAAACCCTAAATGTTCTGTTATTGATAAAGTATCTGTGGTATAATAAGAAATATGATTGGTCTTTGTCCCTGGTTTTCTTGCTCAGAGGTCCTAAAAACCTTGGAATTTCCTGACAGAAGTACCTATTTTTATTTATTTATTCAGTTAGTTAGTTAGTTAGTTATAGATGGACACAATACTTTTATTTTGTTTATTTATTTTTATGTGGTGCTGAGGATCGAATCTAGTGCCTCACATGTGCAAGGCAAGTGCTCTGCCACTGAGCCACAACCCCAGCCTGAGAAGTATCTATTTTTAATTCACTAAGAGAGTCTTTTGAGCATACCTGAGTTTATGCAAATGAGGTGATTTAGGATTGGGCTTCTAGACAGCGTCTGTCTGGGGCCATTTGCCAGAAAGACAAAATGCTTAGAAGGTGGAAATTTTCCACCCCGTTCACTGATGACTAGGTAGAGGTGAGTACCAGAAGTTAAACTGCAAGAAAACTCTGACGAGGAGATCTGATGAGCTTCCAGATTGGCAAGAGCATTGAGTCATGGGAGTGTGGCAAGCCTGGAGAGGCAGAGGAGCTGTTAAATCAAAATTCTTGAGACCAAGCGATCTCTGAAGCAAAAGAAATCAATAAAAGTTGCTGCATGATCTGGGGGTGTGACTCAGTGTACAGCATGTGCCCATGCCCTGGGTTTAATCCCACCACCCAAAATAAAGAAATAAGTAAATAAAAATAAAAGCTGTTACTGATGCTAACCAGGAAAAGGACCAGGTTCTAGGACAAGTTCCAACTACCAACAACAGGGCTAGTCGGCAGTTAGAAATATGCCCACCAAACCTAAGAGCCAAGAGTATTTTTATAACAAAATTTGGGGAAGGAAAGGATAAATTGATTGCATTGAATCTACATTGGCTATAGATAAGAGGGACAGGATAACAAAAAGCAGAAAATATTTTGGGATAGGAGTGCAGTCCATAAGGAAAAGTTACTTGTTGCTTCTGGATTGACTGGGGTTAATGGCCTGGAAAGTTTGTACCTAAACAAAATACAGTGGGATTTAAGGCAAGTTTTCAACATTCATTCAGGAATGTGAAACAGTCTTTTGTTGGTTTGGCCCCAAACCGTTAGCTGATTAGCTTCCCTTAAGTCTTTCCCTTCCATCCTCTGGCCCTTATACTTAGCCATATACATTTTTTCCATCTGGCTGTTCCTGACTGTATTATAAACCAGTAATAGTTCTGTGAGCTAAGCTAACAGATTGTCAGTCCTGAGGAGGGGGAACCCCTACTTTATATCTGGTTGGTTGGAAGAACAGGAGGCCTGGACTTGCAATTGGCACTGAAGTGGGGGCCATCTTGTGGAGCTGAGCCCTCTCAATAGTGGGGTCTGATGCTTGCTCCAGGTACATAGTACCAGGATTGAATTACGTTGTTGGATACCCAACTGCTCTCTAGAGAATTGGTTGGTGTGGGAAACACACACACACACACACACACACACACACACACACACACACATGAACACGCACACACACACATTTGGTATTACCTAAAAGGATTCGGGGCATACAGACCCTGGAACCTTCTGGGAGTTGGATGGAGAGAAGTTATATCCTGTGCTAATGCCCTTCTCACTGACATTCTTGTTGCTTCCTGGCTCTCTGCTTCCCACGCCCACTCCACTGGATGAAAGTAAGGATGGCTAAATGCAGTGCATTTATGAAAATGAAATTTGAAAAGATCCTGGCTGGGCTTTTGACAAGTACATCCTCTCTCCCTCCCAGCAGCCTGGGTCAGCCAACCCTCCTCCTTTTAAATGGCCAACTTAGACCGATGCTTTTCTTGACATTTTAAGACAGCCTTGATCTGTGCGGCAGGACCATCCATTCCAGAACGGAGCACAGAGTCTGAGGATGTGGTTCTGCTGTAGTTCAGGATTACGAGTGAGAAATGAATCCCAACCCCCACAAAGGCATCTGCCTGGCCAAGCTAATCCTGAACACACCACCCCCATCCACTGGGTCACATGAATTAAACAGTTAGCCAGGGTATCCCAAGTTCCTTGCTATAAAACTAATTCTTTGTGGTCTGCTGGAACAGTAACTGAAGCCTGTCATTTGCCATATTCCAATTTGAAAGTATTCTCTCCTTTTATTTTTCACCTTACTTAAAAAACAAATAGCACCTACTTACATATTCCAGTGATGACTATCCCACATACATTGTACTAAATAAATAGACCAACATATTTATCTGATCTATGCGTCTGACCATGATATTCTGCTTCACCATAATCAGATGCAACAGGGCCAAGTGATCATGAATTGAGATCTATGAAACCATGAGCCAAAATAAACATTCCCACCAGTAATGGAAAACTGTCTAACACATTGGTAAAAGAATTAGTTGACATTTGATAATTTTCCATGTTTTGAATGAACATTTTTGGTTGTAAGTCTAATTAAAAACAGTTCTATCCCAAGAGTGTCAAAGTCTATTATCACCTTTTGAGTCTATCAAAACCTCTATGGCCTTTGGTGTCTCATTCATTTGGCTATAATTGCAACAAAGGGATTTCACAGTCTCCAGACAGGTTTATCAGCCTGGGGTGTTATATGTTACACCTCAAGGCAAATAGTTGTTTGTCATTATGTTTTATGTTAGCTTCTTGGGCTAGAGACAGAAGTTATGTAGGGAAATAGATTACACCGTCAAATATATATAGAAAATTCTGGGTTAAAGAACCATCAAAATGCAACATCAATAGTTTGATGGGTGATTGACCTAAACATAGAAACTAGTATTAGCAATCCTCTAGAAGAAAGATAGGAGATATTTTCATAGCCTTAAGGTAGACAAAGATTGCTTAGCAGAACATCCCAAAAAATTGACAAAGTTGTTTTCAACTACATTAGAAACATCAATTAATTAAAAGTTTTTTTTTTTAAAAAATGGGCAAGTGAAAGGAAAACTTCATAAACTTCAAGATGATATTCACAGTACATATATCTGACAAAGGATTTATGTTCAGAATGTATAGATAACTTCTAGCCAGTTGCAAGAGGCACACTTAGAATTCCCAGCTACTCGGGAGCCTGAGGCAGGAGGATCCTAAATTCATGGCCAGCCTCACAACTTAGTGAAACCCTGTCTCAAAATAAAAAGGGCTGGGGATGATATAGCTCAGTGATAGAGCACTCCTGGTTTCAATCCCAAATACAGGAAGGGGTGAGAAACCTTTTAAAAGTTAATAACAAAAAAGCAAATAAAAAGACAAAACTAAAAAAGATAAGGCAAAAGGCTTGAGTGGCTTTATGTAAAAAGACATATAAATGAACAATAAGTACATGAAAAGGTGGTTAACATCATCAGTAATCACAGAAATGCAAATTAAAATCATAACAAGGTATTATTTCACATCAACTACAATGATTAAAAGAAAAAATTTCGTAGGTGAAGATATGGACCAGCTGTGATACACTGCAGGTAGGAATATAAAAAGGTACAGCACTTTGGGAAATAGTTCCCCACTAAACAAGTAGCTAGTAGAAGTGTTAATTCCACTCTTAGTGGATTCAAAATATAATCCTAGTGAATTTTCATTATGCCAATAGAAGAAACTAGTATTTACTATATAATACCATATATGTAAAGTACAAGAACAGTTGAAACTGAGCTCTAATAAGAAGCACATAGAATAATGCATGCCCCTGGGAAAGAGCTAAGGGTAATTGGAAAAGGGCATGAGAGAACTCTTTGGAGTAATGGACATGTTTTCTCTCTTAATTTGCATGATGGTAAGTAATAGAAGCATATACTTTTTAGTAACTTTAATTTTGATATAATTTTCAATTTATAGAAAAGTCACAAAGCTAGGACAAGAAACCTCTTCATTCCTTTTACCCAAGTTCACTATCTGTTGAGTATATACATTTGTTGAAACTGTATGCTTAGTATCTGGGTAATTTATTGGATTTAAATATTACCTTACTGAAGGAGAAGGGGTTAGGTTATTTTACTAAAAGTCACAGAATTTGTTATCTCCAAAATAATTTTGTGTATACTTTATTTAATACTTCCTATTATTTTTTTGGATGTAAAACCTAGTTTTCAATGAAAACCTCTGTGCCCATGATCTGGAGCCCCAAGACTCCAGGACAGTGATTCTCAGTCCTGACTGTACAGTGGAATCACTTTGGCAATTTTTAGCTCCCTGGACCCACCCACCCACACACAACTGAAGTCCAGGCTGCATGGCAGACTAAATAAAATAGGTTCTCTTGATGGAATAGAGAGGAGCTAATCTACTTAAATTTCAGGTAATTCTAATGTGCAGCCCTGGTTGAGAACTAGTTTTTTTGTTTTGTTTTATTCTGTTTTGTTTTGTTTGTTTGAGAACCAGTTTTATGGACAACTCATTTCTCCTTTAAGATCTCTACTTTTCAAATTAGACAATATCTCACTTTGATTAAATATTAATACCAAGTCCAACGATAGGTGACCTTGCTCAGAAGATATCTGTGCTGGAAGAAGAGGTCTGTCTTACCAGCTTGTGCCCGCCCAGCTGGTTCTCTGACTTTAGGACTCAGATCTCCACTCCTGCTAGAGTTTCCTTCAGGTGCTGCCCTTCCTGGACCAGGTGCCCAAGGAGACCCAGGTGTTTGCCTATTTTCTTCTAACCCAGATCTAAATTATTAAATGATCTGATTGGTTGCCCAGCCGCCTGTCATGTGACGAGCATCCAATAAAAACAAGTCTTAGTTCCCTGAGGTTGTTGGGTTCCCATCCTGTACTTTCTCAAGCTATTTGACTTTCCTCTGTTTCCAGAACTGTCTCTGATCTCAACTCCTGGGGTTTTTCCTCATTCCTGATCACAGTCTCAAATGGACTCCTAGCATCTGGCAGCTGATATTGCTCCTTTGGCCCAGCCATTGACTCCAAATGGGACTGCCCTGCATCCATCTTTCACAATGTTTCCTCTCTCTGGCACTAACACCTTCCAACCCAAACCAGGACCCGTTTCTTGTGCCAGTCAGGTGAGCCTCATTTTAAGAAAGAGAAGGGGGCCATTTCTCCCTGCATCTAACTCCTTGGTCTCAGCTAAACATGCAGTTTGATTCTGACTACTCTGATGTGGCTGGTCTCACCCTCTGACCTGGCCTGGCCAGCTTGGTCTGTTGGACATAACAGTGAATTAGAATTAAATGAAGGAAAGTGCCTGGATGCACACGAGGCTGACGCTGTTGTATTAGGTTTCTGTGTGCTTCTGAGGGGGCTGGTGTCTGCCTGGAATTCCATTCCGCTGACCATGTGGTGCATTCTCGGTGCAGGCAGTTGGATGAAGTGTGTATCATAAAATACAGCTGCTCAGCCCTCAGAACTCCAAGGGCCCTCTCCTGTCCTCCACTTCCCGTGGCCCCTGGCTCAGACCTGCACTTCCTGGCCTGGCCATAGCTTTGATCCTGGATTTATCTTTGTGTCTATTCATGGTTTGTATTTGTCTCCAGCTTCAAACCCATGGCATAGATCCCTCCAAGGGGATGGAGAGGGCAAATTCCAGACATCAGGTTCATGGACATCTGTTGTTTTTGTCTGCCCAGCCTCTACTCCCCTCTTCCATTAGCAGCATCCAATGTCTACTTTAGGGAACCAATGCTCACCTCCAACCAGAGGTTGCACAGATCTGTCACATATGTAGAGTGTCCTTCCCTTAACCAAGGTGTGGGCAAAAGTCCAAACCTAACTCATTCAGATCCTCTCTCATCAAGTTGAGTGAACAGAGAAGCACATTTTAAAATGGCTAAAAATAGTTAAACCTACTTATCTTGAAGGTCATGCTCATTTTGGGCTTCTGTACTTCTAATTCCTGCCATTTACTAAGCTTCCTTTCATTTTTTACAACGTTTTCTTTAATTCTCAGACCCCTCTATTTTTCTTTTTTTAAAATAATACTAAAAACTGATTCTATTCACTACCAATAGATAAAATTAGTTTACAGCAAAAATTTTCTTTTCTTAGGACTAAAAAATTTATTTTATAAGGGGAATTTGCATCACAAGATTGCATTAAAGGGCGGTAGAGCAGAATTAGACCAGAGATCTTTCTGGAAAACCCTCATATTGTGTACATGAGAAAACACAGACCTTGGAAATTTAGGCAATATGCAATGCTCTGGATATCTGCCTGCAGATTTTATATTGGGGGAGAGGCTATTATCCATTCCTGAGTGGATAGAAGAGGAGGAGCCAATACTTAACATTTGGAGTCCCCCTTTACATATTAAAATTAATTTAAGTTAATTTAATCTCGTGTAACAAAATTAAATTTTCCTGAAAACCACTATGCAGAACTTCAACTTTTGCTAGAATATTTTTTAAAGAAGTGCTTCATGGTTTACATTTGGTAATTGAAAATAATAAAATATGCTCAGATACTTCAGTTTTCCATAAAATTCTTCTGTTACTGAAGAATAAAATATCCTCTTTTGTGATTCTGAAAGAGCTATTGTAATTATGAGCATCCATTTTTCTATTGTAATTATGAGCACGCACATGTGTTTTTGGGGATTGAATGCAGGGGAACTCTACCTCTAAGCTATATATATACCCAGCCCTTCTCATTTTGTTTGGGGACTGAGTCTCACTAAGTTACCCACACTGGCCTGGAACTTGAAATCCTCCTGCCTGAGTCTCCCATGCAATTCACAATTGCATGCATGATATGCAATTGAAGGGGTTTTTACATAAGGAAAAGAGTGTCGAGGCTTTGTGGTCCTACAGATTGTGTTTATAATTCATATAATCCTAGCCAAGGCAAGGGCTTCACATCTCTGAGCCCCAGTTTCCTCATTTGTAAAACAGTGAGCCAGGAAAACCTGTCTTTTTGCGTCCTGGGGCAGGTTAGATGAGAAGTGTTAACCACCTCCTGCTTAGAGACTGCTACATGTAGACTCCAAGCTTTGTTGAATGAAACATTTGTGTAATTACCTCTCAGGTCCACTTAGCTCTCCTGAAATGCTACTTTAAAATCATGGAGTAGGCAGATATGTAAAACTGTCCCTGCAACTTAATCATCAAAAATTCTCCTGACAAAATACATTTTGGGGTATTTGGTCCAGGAACACTGCCAGTGATTTTGCAAGCATCTCTCTCCAGCAAAAACAAGGTCTTTATTCAGTAGAACCTCTCATTCCTTTGGCTTCTCTTCTGCTTTAGATCGCTCTGACTTCTGCAGACAGTTAAGTTCAATGTGGAAGAGACAGGGGTCCAAGCTCTCAACCCACCATTTTACTGAGGAGGAAACTGAGATACAAGAGAGGTAAAGCATGCAGGCTGGAATTAATGTGATGCTAATAGGAGAAGAAAAAGACTTTTCTGTGCTTGTACTCCCACTGCCTGGGTATTGAGGACTTATGACAAATCAAAGAATAAGCTCCCTGGATAAAGAAATGATAGAGAAGCTTGTCTCATTTCAGGCAAATATTTAGCCCATGAAAACTATGAAAAACACAAGAACGAGGTAGCTGAGGATGAGTGATTGGAATGTAGGCTGTTAGCTCCAGACAGCAAAAGCCACAACCAGCGAGTCTGACCAGGGTGGTTTTTTTTTTTTTCCCATCTCACCTCACTTATTCTGTTTCCTCTAATGAATGCATTTTGTATCTGTGTAAAATGGAATGAGAAAGAAAAGAAATTTAAAACAACAATGCTGTGATTATTGTCCAAATCAACTGTCAATGTTTACTTGACATCAGACACTTAGAAAAGTCTGGTTCATGAAGACACTTAATAAATATGGAAGAGGAGAGAGAGAGAGAGATAGATAGAGAGAGAGAGAGAGAGAGAGAGAGAGAAACTGAGAAACCATAGGAGCAAATCAAGTCGCTTGTTAATTTTATGTTTTAATTATGGGTTATAGATCTGGCAGGAGCCACAAATGTTGGGTTCAATTCCAACATTTTACAGGGGAGAAACTGAGGCCATAGGGAAGTCACTTGTTTAAGACACAGGTTGGCGGCAGCTCTGTAATTTTCTTACTTCCCTGCAAGTTGTCATTCTGCACTTCTTCCTGCGAATTCACTTTTCATGAATACACAGCTGATTTACTAAATGAATAGGGGTTTTCCCCTAAGTTTGCTCTACCACTTTTAGCATTCTTTGAATCATTCCTACAGCATATATTTACTTCATGGTGCTATTCTAAGCAGTAAACAAAACAAACCATGATTATGCCTTCAGGGAGGTTACATTCTAGTGGGAGAAGGACTGACAATATAAAAAAGGTAACTATATAATATGGTCAAATCGTCATGGAGTGTTCAAATAAAGGAAGATAAATATGATGTGGATGCACTTCTAGGTATCAAGGGAAATGATAACATGAACGTATAAAAACTTCTTCACAAATGTTCTCAACAGCATTATTCATAACAGCCAGAAGTGGAACCACTCAAATGTCCATCTACGGATGAACGGAGAGAGAAAATGTGGTACATCCATACAATGGAATTATATCAAGCAATAAGAGGCAATAAAGTACTGATATAAGCCTAGACAAGTATGAATCTTGGGACTTTACAGTAAGGGAAAACAGCCAGTCACAAAGAACTATATATCTGTTAATTCCATTTATATGAAAATTGACATATATATGAAAAAATATGAGGATAGACAAATATAGAGAGATTAAAAATAGATTAGTGGTTGGTTGGGGTTGAGGGACTGGTATTGGTGGTGGTGGGGGGGTGATCAGTACAAGGTACAGAGTTTGTTTTAGGGATAATGACAACGTTCTATAGCCAAGAGGGGTGATGGTGCTCAACTCTGTCAGTCTACTAAAAGTCACGGAATTGCACACTTTAAATGAGTGAATTGTAGGGTATGTGGATTATATACCAATAAAGCTGTTTTCAGAAGTTGCTGCTACTATTTTGTGAAGGGTGCTCAAGGAAGATCTCAACAAGAAAGGCACAATTGAGGAGGACTATAGGAAACAAAGGAGTCTATTGGTGCCTGGGCGAAGAACATTCTAGGCAGAGGAGATAGCACATGCAAAGGCCCTGTGGTGAATAAAATATTGAGATACCAAAGGAACAGCAAGAAGGTCACATAATTGTAGAGTAAGAGGGAAGTGGAAGAAGGGGAGGATCCAGAGTTAATGGAATAGTGTGGGGATGTGTCTGTGGGGTTTGCAGATCACTGAAGGACAGTAATCTTTTCCTGAGCCACTCAGTGTTTTTGAACAAGGATATGGCAGGATTTTAAGGCAAATTACTCACTATGCTGTCCTTATCATGGATCAAAAAATTAACTGGTTTTATAACAATATGCAAAGGGACACTTGGCTTAACTTCCCAGCTTAAAGTTCAGAATATAAACAGAACCAGAGCAGGAGTTTTCCACACCCAGGCCTGCTGAGAGCTTTTCCCATCTTCACAGTCGGATTTGGGACCAGGAAGGAGCCTGGAGCTCTGAGGCTGGATCTGACACAATTTCATCTGGTCTTGGCAAGTTTTGTAAAAACTTTGTTTATGAGAGAAACCAGCCAACAGATGAACCAGTAATTGCATCTGACAGTAAGAATACCATCCCATGAAAGGAGCAGCTGATGTAACTGGGAGATTCGGAGACCAGGAGCAGAGACGCACTGCACAAACTTGTTGGGTCCTTGCGGAAACCAAAGGATAGGAGTCTCTCTGTTATGGCCTGGAATGTCCCCCAAAAGGCCACGGGTTGCAGGCTTGGTGCCCAGAGCAGCACTGTTCCAAGGGGGGCCTTCAGGAGGTGACTGGATCATGAGGGCTCTACCTCACGAGTGGATTAATCCATTTCTAGATAGTGATTTAATGGACAATTGGGAGGTAGAGGAACGTGTAGGAGGTGGGCCCTGTTGGAAGAAGTAGGTCACTGTGAGTGTGCCCTTTAAGGGTGTATTTTGTTGCCTACTTCTTCCTCCCTTCCTCTTCTCTCTCTCTCTCTCTCTCTCTCTCTCTCTCTCTCTCTCTCCCTCCCTCTCCCTCTCTCTCTCTCCTTCCTGGCCACCATGAGTTAAACAATGCCACACACGTCTCACTTCTGCCATGATATTCTGTTTCATCACAATCCTAAAAGCAATGAAGCAACCATACACTTAAATCTTTGAAATTGTGAGCTACAATAACATTTCCTCTTTAGTTGTTTATCTCAGGTATTTTATCACAACAGAAAGCTGATTAGTACACTATTTTTTTTTTTTTTAAGTTGGGGTCTTGCTATGTTGCTTAGGCTGGCCTTGAACTCTTAGACTCAAGTGATCCTCCTGCCTCAGCCTCAGCCTGCCTGGAGCTGGGATTACAGGTGCTTTACCAACCCACGCTAACACACTCTCTATGGTACCATTTACCAAGAAATACTACAGAATCAATGGGAGTGAAAAAAGGAGTGAGAGGAAGGAAATGATTAAGTTAATTTACTTTAATGGTGACATATTGCCATGTTTCCATGTTCTCTAAAGCTAAATTTGTAAGTGCGTGCGTGCGTGTGTGTGTGTGTGTGTGTGTGTGTGTGTGTGTGTTGGGGGGGCACTGGGGATTGAATCCAGTGCCTCACACATGCTAGGCAAAAGCTCTACCACTGAGCATTTTAAAATTTTTATTTTGAGACAGGATATCACTATGTTGCCCAGGATGGCCTTAAATTCACAATCCGCCTGCCTCCGTCTCTCAAGTAGCTGGAATTACACGGGGGCACTTCCACATTTGGCTCAAAACTAATTTAAAATTTTTTTTTTTTTTTTTTACCTTACATTTCAAATCGAACAAGTTAATGAATACACACGTTCTAAATCATTCATCTTCTGCAGGTGACGTTTCCCTCTAAGTTGTATTCAGCTTCACTAACTTCACTATTGACAAGTTGCATTAACTTGCATTATTAAGAGAAATAATGCACCCACAAACAAGATATCTGGACAATAGCTGAAGGTCTTATATTAGAGAATTGGGTGGTAGGGGGTGAGAAATGCCCTCTTGAGTCCCGTGGTCCTCGGTATCTCAAATGACATTCAACAGGAAAAGCAGGAAATACTAGTGGAACGGATGAATTTATAGAGGGCTGGGTAAATTCTCATTGGATTCCTAAAAGTGAAATATCGATGAAATCGTCCATTCTCTAGAAAGAAAATCTGGGTAATTAAAACAAATAACCTACTGTAAGAGGGTGATTCCCTTTATCCTGAGGAAACTGAAACAGGTTTAGAGAAAGAAGATCCTGTGCTTAGTTTAATCAGGGCACCAGGGCACCCAAACTGAATAGACGAGGTGGGCTCGTGGCCCAGGGACTGGTGGCCTAGGGCCAGGCTGAAGAAGCCTGGCATCTGCACAGTCAGATGAGGTCAGGGTGGAGGTTATTTGGAGCTGGGGAGTGGTCCGAACAGGGGATCCACTTTTAACTTTTCTCCTCCCGTCTCTGACTACATATTTGCTTATTATCTCTCTATTCTTTGCTCACTCCTTTCCCCTCCGTTCCATTTTCTTGGTCTCTCTGTGTCTATTTATACTGTTATAGGGAACAAAAACTTTTTATTTTGTTTTGTTTTTATTGATTGTTATAATCACTGAACAAAGTTATATGTCCCTAGTATATGTTTCCATTCAGCCTTCTGCAGCTTGCCTGGGAAGGAACACAAAAACAAGCAACAAGGGGCTGGGGTTGGGGCTCAGTGGTAGAGCACTTGGCCTGGAATGTGTGAGGCCCTGAGTTCAATCCTCAGCACCATATAAATAAATAAATAAAATTTAAAAATCCACTGGCAACTAAAAGAATATTAAAAAAAGAAAAAAGCAATAAGCTCCATACCAACTATTAAAAATGGTCAAATGACGGTGCATACTTTTGAGTAGGTCTCTTATAGGGAAAGCAAACAACCTTTCCCGTTGACTTCAAATCTACACACAAGGGCTTAAAAGATTCCTCCAGTCAAAAAGAAAAACGGTGACTTAGAGAGAGGGAAAGGCCATCCTATTTATGTTATATAATAGACAGGAATTGATTTTTGATAAGGAAGCAAGCAGCTGTAAATGCTGAAGTTCAGCTTCCCTGAGAGATGATGGCTCTATTTCAGGGTTCTTGCCAAAGCTGCAACAGGTGCTGACTCTCTGTTCCTATTTAATCACTCATAGCTCATGGGGGTTTAACCAGCTAGAAGGGCGGCCGGCTCTCAATGGACTTAATGCCCAAACGGACTGTTGTTCAGGCAGCACAATGTGCCAACCAGCTCAATGCGCTGATACAATTCTCCAAGCCCTTCTGAAATAGCTGGCTAGGCGACTCCCACCCGTATCCAAATTAGTATCACACCTGCCACATCCAGCATGTGTTAAGTTTCTGAAAATACTAGAGAAGGAAGATAGCAAAAATATTCATACGGACACCCTTAAAGAGAATGTAGTTCTAGGACTATGTGAGAGGAGGAAGGGTGAAGGGGTGGGAATAATCAATTGCCTTTGCTTTATTACAATCCAATTAGCACACAAACATGGGAATTCTTGGAGGCAAATAGTTGTGAAATGTTTTTCCACCACTTTACTTTATCATGGTCAAGGACAAGTTTTGGTTTTGCCAAACTCCTGAGTCCCTGTACTTCTTTTTAAAATTTACTTGAATTTTTACATATAACTATCTGAGAACAGGAAGTAACATAGAAAGGTGAAAAGAACAAGAAGGGCTAAGGAGGGGGGTGTTAAGTGTTTTCAGAGGAAACTGGGGATCTCACAGCCTCCCCTACACTTGTCACAAGCTTATATGCGGACAGAGCCCACAGGTCACGTAAATGAGACTTGGGCTGGGTATAAGAAATCAGGAGTGACGGGGCTGTGGTGCACTGAAGAGCACATTCCCTCTGCAAGACAACTTATCTCCAGCCAATTGTTGTCCTGGGAGAACGTGAGCTCAGCGTTATTAGATGGCCTGAGTTTTAAACAAAAACCAAGAAATCTGGATGCTATATAAAATTTCCAAATTTTAAACATTGGTAAATGCCTCATTCGGTTTGTGCTATTGAAACAAAAATACCTGATACTGGGTAATGTATAAAGAAAATAAATTTATTTCTCACAGTTCTGAAGGCTGGGAAGCCCACAATCGAGGTGCTGGTGGGTTCAGTTGTCTGGTGGGTGTTGCTGTCTGCTTCCAAGATGGCACCTTGTTACTGCCTCCTCTAGAGGAGAAAAATGCTGTGTCCCCCACATGGCAGAAGGCAGAAGGGCAAGTAAGCCAATGCAGTGTGGAGCCTTTTTTATAAGGGTCTGAATCCCATCCTCAAGGAAGGAGCCCGTGAAATCTAATCACCTCTTACAGCCCCACTTCCTAATACTATCACATTGACAATACTTGGATTTTGAAGGGTACCCATTGAAATCCTAACAAGGAATTCAAACAAAATATATCTGTCTGCTGTCTTTGGTCAATGGGCTGCTAGTCTGTGTCCTATACAATTTGTTGCATTTGTACCATCTGCTGCTTACTAACCTCCCCTTCTACCAGTCATGAATCTTTGTTGGTTCCAGTGTAGCTTGGCTGTGCTTCATCCTGCCAGCTACTCTAAGTCTTCTTCTCAGTCCTAGAGTTTGTCCCCTCCTTAAAACTCCTCTAGGCTGGTGCGGTGGTGGCGCATGCCTGTAATCCCAGCTGCCCGGGAGGCTGAGGCAGGAGGATCCCAATTTCAAAGCCAGCCATAGCAATGGCGAGGCACTAAGCAACTCAGTAAGACCCTGTCTCTAGTAAAATGCAAAATAAGGTTAGGGATGTGGCTCAGTAATCGAGTGCCCCTGAGTTCAATCCCCAGTAGCAGCCCCCCACACATACATCAAAAAAAAAAACAACAAACAACTCCTCTAATTCTCATGAAATCTTTACTTACCCTCTCACTTTCTTTGATGGCCTTTCTGAATGTCTTCCTCAGCCTATTTTTTTTTTTTTTTTTTTTTTTTTTTGGTACTATGGATTGAACTCAGGGGCACTCAACCACTGAGCCACATCCCCAGCCCTATTTTATATTTTATTTAGAGACAGGGTCTTACTGAGTTGCTTAGTGTCTTGCCATTACTGAGGCTAGCTTTGAACTTGGGATCCTCCTGCCTCAGTCTCTGGAGCAGCTGGGATTACAGGCATGAACCACCGTACCCTGCTAGCATATTCTTTTACTTAACAAATATGCATTGATTATGTGCTGGGCACTATTCTAGACAGAGGGTCTTATAAATGAATAGGACAGGAAAAGCCCCTTCCCTTGTTGAATGCATATTTTAATCTTCTTTGTTCCCTGTTTTTCCTGAGTCCACAGATCTTGCTGGGAACTCCCAGGTTTCCCTGCACTTCTAGCCTCTAGAGACTACAATGGATTCTTAGGAAAGGTGTCTAGCATGTGAATGACTCCCCTCTGTCTAAAATGTGAGTACTTCTTAATGGCAAAGACCATATTTTCTGCTTCCTGAAACCTCACAGCATTTCCTCAGATGACTTTGAACAGTCTCTAAACATGTCCACTGTTTGATTAAGTTTATTTCATGTAATAGGATAAATAATGGCCGCTCATCACTCTTTACTTTGATTTTCAAAATACAAAATTTATTTTGAAGCATAGGTTAACTGAGAAGAAATAGCTTGGATTCTGGGAATCACTGGGGACTTCACAGGGTCTCAGTTGCATGCCATGAGGTTCATGGAGATGCTGATCAAAGGGGAGAAAGGGAGAAGGGCGATCCAGGCTGCACTTCTCCTCTCAGCAGTGATGTCCCAAGACTGCATGGCTTTATCTTTGTGCTCTGAAAGATCAAGGCTGCTCCTCCTACCAGACAGGTGGAGCACAATTTTGAAACCATCCCCTCAGGGTTTCCTTAAAGGGTTAAATTATGGTAAGACTGGGTCTTGCCAAGGGACTCGTGATTGGCCACTTTGGATGTACCCCTGGCCTTGACCAAGACAGCTAAAAGAACAACAGGGTGATGAAGTTTTTGCATCTGGGTCCACACAATGACTCAGAAATGGACATCTGTGAATTCTGCTAGCCCAGCATCCAATCTCCCTTCTTCTTGAACAGCACCCTAATTTCCTTAAAGAATTGGGTCCACTTTCCTCTTATTGCATGTGGTTTTAATAAAGGTCACAAATCTCAGATCTTCCCATTAGAATTTTTCATCCTTTCTGATCGTCAGGTTGGTTCAATGAGATTACTAGTGGAAGTTTATGAAACAGATAAAGAATCTTTATTTCTGCTGACAATATGACAAATATCCAATATATGAGACCACCATGCAGATTATCAGCTGAAGAGAGACAATGTAGCCATTACAAAGGGAAATAGGAGAGTGTGTGTGTGTGTGTGTGTGTGTGTGTGAGAGAGAGAGAGAGAGAGAGCGCATGAGAGGGGTGTCTAGATCCTGATCATGTTGATTATTGAACCCCTGGATCCATCTATGCATGAAGCAAGAATATCTTTTGTCTTTAAAGTTAAATGAACTGACTTCCTTTGTCACCCATGCAGTTTGAAATGGATCTTATTACTTGGAATTAAAAGGGTACTACTTGGACTTTGTCATTTAACTTAAGCATTTAATAACATATATCAAGCATCTACTATGTTCTTTATGTGTGTGTGTGTGTGTGGGTGGGTGGGTGTGTGTGGTGTTGGGAATCAAACCTAGGGCCTTGTTCATGCTAGGCAAGTGTTCTACCACAAAGCTACATCTCCAGCCTGACTTTTTTTTTTTTTTTTTTTTTTTCCATTTTGCAGTGCTGGAGATTGAACCCAGGGCCTCCCACATGCTAGGTGAGCACTCTACTGTTGAGCCACAACCCCAGCCCTCCTCATGTGATTTTTAACAAAACATTTGAAAGTAAAAAAGATCAATTTTACCCTAATGTGTATCTCCTTAGAATTAGGAGAGTTTCATTGTCAAATTCAGGAAATTTAATGTTGATCAAATATCATCTGATATGCAGTCCTCATTCAAATTTTGCCGATTGTACCAATTTTGAACATAGTAATTCCTTCAGTTCAAGATTTGATCCATGATCACACACAGCATTTAGCTGTCTTTTCTCTTTACTCTTCTTTAATCTGTATTTATCAGCCTTTCATGTTTTTTTTTAAGACACTGTCTTTTTTAAAGAGTATTTTCCTATTGTTTCCTAAAACATCTCTGACTTACAGTTTGTAAAGTGCCTTCTTACGATTTGATTATGATTATGTGTTTGTTACAGTTTAGATCTGAAATGTCCCCCAAAGGCTCATGTCTTGAAGGCTTGGTCCCCAGCTGGTGGCACTATTGGGAGGTGGTAGATACCTTAGGAAGTGGGGCCTACCTAGAGGATGGAGGTCAGTGGGAACATATTCTTGAAGGCTGTGTCTTGTCTCTGGCCACTATCTCTCTCCCTCTTGCTTCCTGACTTCCATCAGGTGAACTGCTTTGCTCCGCCATATCCTCTCCACCATGACATTTCCCTCGCCAGAGGTCCAGAATCAGTGGAGATGAGTGACCATGGGCTGTACTTCTGAAACTATGAGCCAAAATAAATCTTTCCTCCTGTGGTTGATGTTTTTTCAGGAATTTTGTCACAGTGACAGAAAGCTAGTATAGTGTTCTTGGCAGGAAGACTGTGTAAATGGTATGTCTGTCTCAGTGTACCAGAGCTGCAGTGACAGTAACTTTGATCACTTGGGTGAAGTATATAGTACCCACCAGATTTAACTCACGGTATGTTTCCCTCTTTGTAATTAATAATGTAAGAAGATGCTTTGAGTCTGAATAAGTATTCTGTAGTTCAACAAATAATGACTGAATAATTTTAGGATCCATTCAATATTCATGCTTGAATCAATAACTTAGTGGTTGAAATGTTGATTTCTTTTTAAAGTTCTATTTTTCCTTGTACATTTTTAAAGTTTACTTTCTACTGTAAATAACGCCCCCCATCCTTTTATGTGTTTATTTTATGTGTAAGTGTGGACTCATGGATCTTCCCCCCCCACACCAATTTCTTTATTTTATTTATTTATTTATTTATTTATTTATGTGGTGCTAAGGATCAAACCCAGGGCCTCACACATGCTAGGCAAGCGCTCTACCGCTGAGCCACAATCCCAGCCCGGCCTCATGGATCTTATATTTTAATTTTTGAAATAAATTCAAACTTGAAAGGTACGATAATAGAACAAAGAGCATTCCCCTCCCTGGTTGATAAAAAGTTGGTGACATGATGACTAATACCCTGGCATGTCTTAGATAATCAAGGATTTTCTCTGATATAACCATAGTATAACCTTTTAAATCAGGAAATTAGCATTGATAATTACTGGTCTAATTCATGTTTGTTCAATTATTTTGTTAATATCCTTATTCCCCCAAAATCTGACTCAGCAATACAAGTTGCATTTAATCGCTACATTTACTTACCTTTCCTTGACTTGTATGACCTTGATATTCCCAAAGGTCAGTTATTTTGTAGAATGTCCTCAATTTGACTTTTCCTGATATTTCCTGTTTCAGCTTTTGCATTTGGCAGGAATCTCACAGAAATGATGTGGTGCTGTGTATCTTCAGTGTTTCCTATGGGTAACATACAGTTTCAGTTTGTCTAACAGGGTGAGGTTAACCTATGTTACTCGGTTAAAGTGGTGTCTGCCTCACAGATTCTCTGCTATAGTCATTCTCTTTCTGTATGTACTTAACAAGTACTTTAGACCACGTAAATATCTGCTCCTTAGCAAACATTCACCCACTACTGTGACTATTGATTGATATTTCTCGACTGAATTTATTATTACTATGATGGTCGATTAGTGATTTTATAATTCCATCATTCTTCTGTATTCATCAATTGGCTTTCTCCTTTAAGGAAAAGGTGTCTTAGCTATCATCTACCTACCTATTTATTAGTTAATCATTATTTGCTTAGTATCAGTATAGGCTCTTGGATTCCTATTAGAACATGTTGAAAGCTATTACTAATAATATTTATTTTGGTGCTCAGATTGTCTCAGAGTTGGCCAGTGGGAACCCCTTCAAGCTGGCCTTTTGACAGGTACTAATTGTTTGGACACTTCTTTTCACAAAATACTTGCTCTGCATTTTCCCTGATCCAGTGCTAGAATCAGTCATTTTTTTCCAGGAAGCTCCATTAGAAGGGTACTTGGAAACAACATCCTAAAGAAAATGTGAGGGGTGTGTGTGTGTGTGTGTGTGTGTGTTGTGTGGTTTCATTCAGTCATAAAGAAGAATAAAATTATGTAATTTGCAGGAAAATGGATGTAACTGGAGATCCTCATATTGAGTGAAATAAACCAGACTCAGAAAGTCAAGGGTCATATGTTCTGTCTCATATAAGAGAGGGAAAAATTTTTAAAAGGACTCACGAAAATAGAAGGGACACCAGTAGAGCTGAGGAAGGGGATCAAAGGAAGGGAGGAGGGAGGACCAAGGAGAGATACTGGGAAATGAAATTGATAAAATTATGTTATGAACATGTATGAATATGTTGTAATGAATCACACTGTTACATATAACCAGAATGCACTAATAAATTGTTTTTAAAAAAGAAACAAGATCCAGGTGCTAAGTTTACTTATTGCTACTGGGTTATGTTTGCTTTTAGACTCTTTCAGTCAATATAGATAAAAAATCTACACGTATTTTGTGTGTGTATGTGCTGAGAATTGAATAATTGAATCCAGGGGGCGCTTAACCACTGAGTCACACCCCCAGCCCTTTTTATTTTGAGACAGAATCTCGATAAATTGCTGAGGCTTTGTACTTGAGATTCTCTTCCCTCAGCCTCCCAAATTGCTGGGATTTACAGGTGTGTGCCACCGCACTGGCTACAGTATTTTAAAATTATAACTTTATAATGATGCCTTTAATTCCAATCCAATATTAGGTATGGGGTTCTTCAACTCTAGCACCCACTTCATATTTGCCCATTCCTTTTCAACAGCAAATGCTCTGGGTTCCAAAAACTTCAGTATAAGTTTAGCCATTCTCCCTCCTATAATAGTCACAAAATGCTTTCTGAATACTTACACCTATACCATTGCTGATAACCAACCTACTGAGCAAAGTTCAAAATTTATTTGCAGTTCTTTTGTCTACAGAATATGTTTATGGTTCAAAGTTTTTCCCCCTTTATAAGTTATATTACCCATTTTATCTACAGCCCAATTCAGTTGCTTTGTTTGTTTTCAATTTTAGTTTTCCTGCCAACTTTGTTGATTTTGTGAAAACATTACGGTGATTCAAAAATTCAAAATTATACAAAAAGGCTTAGTTACAAAAGTAACACTATCTCCATTTTGTCAGTTTTTCATTGCTATGACCAAAACATCTGACAAGAACAACTTAGAAGAGGAAAAAATATTTTTGGCTCACAGTTTTGGAGGTTCAGTCCATGGTTGACAAACTCCATAGTCCTGGACCCAAGTTGATGCAGAACATCATGGTGGAAGGGCTATGCAGGGCAGAAGCAGCTCAGACATGGCAACCAGAAAGGAGGAGGGAAGGAGGGGGATGGGGGGAGAGGGAGCAGGAGAGAGAGATGCAAGGGACAAATTATAAACCCCAAATATAGTAAGATCAGTGACCTACTTCCTCTGATAATACCCTACCTGCCTATAGTTACCACCAGGGAATCCGTTCAAGTGAATTGATCTATTGATTAGGCTACAGCCCTCATAACCAAATCATTTTATTTCTGAACATTCTTGCATTGTTTCACACACGAGCTTTTGGGAAATACCTTATATCCAAACATAATATTCCATCCCTGGTCCCCCAAAGCTCATGTCCATCTCAGAATGCAAAATACATTTAGTCCATTTCCAAGAATAGACTTTAAGAGTGGCAGCATTGCCAAAAGTTCAAGTTCAAAATCTCATCTGAGACTCAAGGCAAACTCCTGACTATGAGCATCTGTTCAAAAGCAAGTTATACAGATCCAATATTTTAGACAGCACTCATGTCTCCAATGTGGCAAGGAATAAACATTTCCATTCCAAAAGGGAGAAATAGGGGCATTAAAAGAACAGATGAAACCAAACAAAACTGAACTACAGCCAGGCAAATAAATCCCGTAGCTCTGTGTCCAGCATACAGGACACATGGCATTGTGATATTCCCTCCAAAGGGCTTGCATAGTTTTGCCCCTGTGTCCTTAACAGTTGAAGCCTACATGGCCTCTCTCTTGGTTTGTTTCTGCTTGATTTCTTCATCTTCCTCAGCAGACATTCCACATTCCCAGGATCTCTTAATCTTGGGTGTCTCCATGGCAGCTTTGAATTCCTTCTCACATCTTCATGCATTGCCCTCTCAGGGGCTGCCTTCAGGGATTCTAACCCTGTTACACTTGGTGTGGCCTCCTACGCTTTCCTCTCAGTGGAAGCCTCCATGAGCTCCTAACTACAATATCCTAAATTCCTGCAGAACCAGTACCATGTGGTTGATACCAAGGTCTACAACTATCTTGAGTGGTAATCAGATTTCCTGGGACCATGACTGCAGTGGCCTCAAGTATCTGGGTGGCTGAGCATCATGAAGCAACTTCCAAGGACTCTTGTCTAAGCAGAGTGCCCCCACAATCTCTTCTTACAGGACCTTTTATTTTTATGCAGTCTGCTGAGGATGAAATTTTGCCAATTCCTGAGATGTCCTCAAGTCATCTTTCTCTATGTAAAGTACTTAGCATCTCTTTAGTGACTGTAATCTTTTCAACAACAACAACTTCCTCTGTTCCAGGTTTACAAACACCTTTCTGGGCAAATTACAGTTTTTAAAATCTTCTGCTCTATTTTCTGCTCCTGATTATCATAGTAAACCAATATCCCTGTCACTGCCTGAACGCTGTACTGCCTTGAAATTTTGTCTGCCAGATTAATTAGTCCATCACTTTTAAATACAACCTCACAGAAAGTCTCAGGACATGGACAAAATGCAGACAATTTTTTGCAGGAATACAATGTTAATGGTCTCTCATCCAGTTTCCGATAGAGCCTTCCTTCCCCTTTGAAACCTCGTAAGCCCAGTCTTTACTGTCTGCATGCCTACCAGCATTCTGGTCTCCCAGGTTCTCACCAGAATTGCCCATTAGGCTCCACTTACAATATTCTAAAGCTTTTCCAACTTTCATCTCTAAACTTTTCAGAATTCCTCCCACAAACCACCTGCTTGGGCTTCTGAACCACATGATTGGGTTATGTTGTAGTTTAAGTACTAAGTATCCTCCAAAAGCTCATGTGTGAAACAACATAAGAAAGAGGTGAAATGAGGTAGCTGGAGGCAAATAAGGTACGGCTGGAAGAGGTGGGTCATTTGGGCATGCCTTTGGGGTATATATTTTGTCCTTGATGTGAGGAGAACTCCACCCACCCACCCCCCACTCTCGCTCTGCTTCCTGGTGGTCATGCTCTGAGGTACTTTCCTCTACCACACTGTCTTCTGCCATGATGTTCTGATACACCTCAGGCACACAGCAATGGAGTTGGCCATCTATGGACTGAGACCTCTGAAACCATGAGACCCAAATAAACTTTTCCTCCTCTAAAATTGATCTTTTCAGGTATTTTGGTCACCTGAGCAAGAAAGCTGACTAAAACAGGCTAGCCATGGCAATGACCCCACTCCTGGTCCAGTTTTCACAGCTGTGACCAAAATATCTGAGAAGAACAACTTAGAAGAGGAAAACTTTATTTTGACCCATGGCTTCAGAGGGTCAGTCCATAGCTGGCTGACTCCTTAGCTCTGGGCCTGAGATGATACAAAAACATCGTGGCAGAAGGGTCATCCAGGCAGAAGCAGTTCAGCACATTGCAACCAAGAAGCTGAGGGTGGGGTGTCAAGGACAAAATATAAAACCCTCAGTAAACTCTTTCCTCCAAGTACACCCTACGTGCCTACACTTACCACCTAGTGAATCCATTCAAGTGAATTGATCCAGTTATTAGGTTATTTCCCTCACAATCTAATCATTTAACTTCTGACCATTCTTGCATTGTCTCACACATGAGTTTTGGGGGGACACTTCATATCCAAACCATAACAATCTCCCCTTTTTTTTGTTCCCCTTTCCCTCTCCTTCTCTAGGGGAAATTATCATTAATTTCTGGTGTATCCTTCCTGTGATTCATTTTTCAAAATAAGCTTGTGCCCATGACATCTTTATTATCACTTTTTTAACATGTATATTATAAATTATATTTCTTTTCACCTTGCTTTTTTTGTTAACTTTACATTGTAAAAATCACACCTTTCAATATTAAAAGAGCTCTTCCTTATTTTAAAAATAATAGCTTTGGTTTTTTTTTAAGAATTTTAATATTTATTTTTTAGTTATCGGCGGACACAACATCTTTGTTTATATGTGGTGCTGAGGATCGAACCCGGGCCACACGCATGCCAGGCGAGCGCGCTACCGCTTGAGCCACATCCCCAGCCCAAAATAATAGCTTTATTGATGTAAAATTAACCTACTGCATGATTAGTCTGCGTAAGTTTGGTTTCTATCAATTCACAGAGTTGTATGATCATCACTACAATAAATTTTAGAACATTTTCAAACCTTCCCCCAAATCCTGTGTTCATTAGCAACAATTCACCATTTCCCCTAATTTCAGCAGCCCTTGGGTACCACCAACCTACTTTGTCTCAACTGAGTTGCCTTTTCTGGACCTTTCATACCAGTAGAATTATAGACTCTGTTATCTTTTGTTACTGTCTTATTTCACTTAGCATAATTTCTTCAAAGTCCATCCATGTTGTGCTACATATCAATACTTCATTTATTTTTGGTGCTGGGGATCGAACCCAGGGCCTTGTGCATACAAGGTAAACACTCTATCAACTGAGCGATAGTCCCAGCCCAGTACTTCTTCTTTTTTTTTTTTTTTTTTTTGCTAAGTAATGTTACATTGTGTTGATTACAATACATTTTATTGCTTCATTCTTTAATTACTACACACTTGTTTTGGCTATTGTAAGAATTCCTGCTATGAACATTCCTGTTTAAGTTTTTGTAAGGACATGTGTTTTCATTTCTCTTGGATGCATACCTAAGGAATACCTAGTAATTGCTGGATCATATGATAACTCTATGTTTAATATTTTGAGGAGCTGCCAGACTATTTCCCACAATGGCTTAACCGTTTTCTAGTTGTACCAACAATTACGATGCTTCTGATTTCTCCACATTCTCATCAACACTTATTATTATCTGACACTGATGATACTCCTCTTAGTGTTATGGGCCAGGACATATGGACAATGACCATATAAACTCTGTTTTACACCGAGACTCCAGTTTATATAAGAAATGCTTCTTCCAGGGAAAGTCCCGCCTCTGTACCCATCAACAGTTGCTTAGCACAGCATGTTTGGCAACACAAAATGGCAGTTCTTAGACAATGTAAAAGTGTTTTCTCTTTGGTTCCCATTTTTCTTGGACAATGTACCCTGTCAGGGATTGATTGTCTACATGTTAGTAACTGTTCTTTAACTTGTACTCAACGAGGTATGTTTTGACCCACTCCCCTTCTGCTTATGATTTTATATCTCATGATGTTTGTTTATGGTTTTGAATCATAGCAACAGTCACTTATGATTAATATGGTTTTGGACTAGGAAAGGTGTACTCAAACTCCAGGAGCGGGCTGAAGGGGTAGATTTGCAGCCTGCTCCTTGGCCTACCAGCTGGTGGATCTGTACCACTGGCTGGTGAACAAATGTTCCATCTCCTGCTTTAAGATCGACTCAGTGATTTATTGTAATCTTGCCATAACACTAGTAAGTATAAACTACCATCTTATGGATTTGATTTTCATTTCCCTGATGTCTGATAATTCCTTATTTTCTTCCTTGTGTGGGTCTACCATTAACATACAAGGAGGATCTTATAATCTTTTGCCCTCAGGGGAGCTCATTGACAGACCTGTTAAAGTAGTGATTAGAATACATCACTAGTTCAATTGTATAAATAAAAATAGGGAAATCCAGCAGGAGAAAAGCAGGGAGAGGCTCGTCTTAACTGGGAAGCTAAAGACTTTAAAGAGGGCTGAATCCCAGGGATAGCTTGGAGGGGTGGAGTAGATGCTTGTGAAGGCAGAAAAGCTTCAAAGAGCTTACAGGAACAATGAGATCCATCTTCTCTCCTCTATATTCACTATTCTTGCTACACCGTTTGTAAGTCACTTATGAAAGTGAGTCTTTTTTCCTGTACCACCAGTTTTCATTTTTTTTTTTTCTAAGAATACAGGAGGTCAGTGAAGGGCTGGCAGAGACTTCAAATTTGCTGTGGTCAAGTTGGCACGTCCATAAGTAACGGCATAATAAAACAGAACATTGAGTGCCATAATACCTCTAATATCTTGCACTATATGTCAAGTTGTTCCCGTTGAGGGTATAATTACATAATGATCCTCTAGATTTATTTTGCTGGCATTTGACCATGATGAAGTTTATCTTAGATTATTTTCATTTCCTTAATCAGCTTCCAAATTTCTGTTAGGTAAGTCACAAGTTAACTGGCATGTCTACAAGAGTAGGGTAGATTTGTTCCAAGTTTGCTTATGACTGGCTTGGCTGGGGGATATCTTTATCTGGTCAGGTGCAATCTTGTCTATCTTTCTCAAGGGATCTGTCCAGGAGCCAGGTCTGGACCACTCAGTCCTGAGTTCATTTTGTCACCATCCCAGTTGCCTAGGGGTGACATGAAGAGATCTGATTCCTGGTCTGGTTTCTGAGCCTTGCTCCTGGGACCAGCTATAGGCATGTTTCCAGTTTCTGGTGGTCCTCTGCTCAGTTTAAAGCAGGTATTATTGGGATGATTGTCGGTTCTCAGTTCCTCTGGCTCTGCTGGCCCCTTCAACCACCAAAATATCTTCATTTATTCCACAAATTCGTTTTCAAGTTCTTCTAGGATGGTATCTGCTAATTCCTAATGCAGACACTATCCTCAACCAGAAGGATGTGGAATCTCTTTTATACCTTAGGTTCGTCATAACCCCAGACTTTATAAATGCTTTGATAAGATTGTTCCATTCAAATACATCTTCCCTGGAGGTGACCCCCAAAAGCTCATAAACCAGTAATTAAAATGGAATGGGGCCAGGAGCTAGAAGTGTTTGGGGACAGGAGACTTAATGATTTACTTCTCTGTACTATGATTTTTTGTTGTTATTTCTTTACTAAGTGTATGTGTGTGTGTGTGTGTGTGTGTGTGTGTGTGTATCTGATATATATATCAGTCTTGTGAAAATGAAAAAAATCGTTTCACTCTGAATGCTTAGCCTTTCCTTCAGATCAGGTTGACATAAAGACTTTGGGTGACTTTTATCGAGGCCAGCGGCACTTGCCCTTTTCTAAGTTCTTTTCCCTGCAGATGTCAGAGGGGGAAAAAGTACCAAGGAGGACATCCCCTTATTGGAATTACAAACACTGAGTGTTTCCATGTCTTGGTTATTGTGAGTAATACTGCAATAAAGAGTACAGGTATCTCAGGCTGGGGCTGGGGCTCAGCAGTAGAGTGCTCGCCTAGCACGGACGATGTGCTGGGTTGATCTTCAGCACCACACAAAAATAAATAAATAAAATAAAGGTATTGTGACCAACTACAACTAAAAAAAGTATTAAAAAAAAAAAAGAATACAGGTATCTCTTATGGATTCTTCCTTCCTTTCTCTCCCTTTCCCTCCCCGCATCCCCTTTTGAAAGTACTGGGCTTTAACCCAGGGGTGCTATACTACTGAGCTACATCTTCAGCCTTTTTTACTTCTTCTTTTGAGATGGCATGTCGCTAAGTTGCCCAGGCTGCCCTGAAACTCCTGATCCCCTGGTCTCAGCCTCCCAAATCACTAGGATTACAGGCGAGTGCCACCATGCTCAGCTCAATACTTACTTCATTTCTTTTGGATTTATACGCAGAAGTGAGGTTGCTTGGTCATATGGTAGTACTATTTTAAATTTTTTGAGGAACTACCAGATTCTTTGCTGCCAGAGTGGTTGCAGCAATTTGAATTTTCTACCAACATTATATAAAAGTTTTCTTTTCTCCATGGAGATCATTCAGTTTTTAAAATATCACTTTTGAAAAAGTAAAACTGTGTGTTTTATTAAATAAAAATATTTCAAGAAATGTCCCCAGGACATTTGAAAGCCTTTGGTTTCCTCTGCACGACCCGAGCTTCTAGATCTGCACCACAAGGGGGTGCCATTGGATTTTGAATGAGTCACATCACCAGCATTTGAGTTTCCTTTGCCAAGAGAAGACACCACCTCTCTTAATCAGCGAGGAAAAGCTGGGGGTGGGGGCACGAAAAGATACAGCTGTGAGATTGAGAGGGTCGTGGGAGACTGCCTTTTATTTTCCTAAATCTGAAAGAAGGTTAGGGAAAGGTGAGACCAAGAAATCCTTGTTGTAATCATTACATTTCTAAAACCAGAAAAAAGTATTCAGTGCTTGATTCTTCAGGCCTAAGTCTCTTTTCATAATCAGAGTGGAAGAGGAAGGAAGTGGAGTGGAAGGAAGTTTAAAAGTCAGCTTTCTTGGATCACCCTCTTCTCAAAGAATCTCACAAAAGTTATGTTGCTTATACCTTAAACCCAGGAAATTGCATGAAAAAAAAATCTTTTTTTTTTTTTTTGGCTAAATTTTGAATATAGTTCCTGGAGACTTTCAGACCCAGGTTAAAGACCCTTTGTTGATTGAATTTAATGAGTCTATTTTATCCAGGAAAACGATTCAGAGAAAGCTTGAGTAGGGATAACTCAAACCCATGGCTTCACTCCTGCTCCAGGGCTCTTTCTAACAAAACTGGACTCTCAGCTGCATTTGGACTTTTCTCACATCTGCAACCAGTAAGGAGCCAGGTGCCCCAAATCATCTGGAAACGCTGAGTGGTGCCTGTGGGGGAAGGGACCTCTGAACTGAACTCTGGTGTTCCACAGAACAGTCAGGAGGTAGCAGGTGTGTCCCCAACCCCTCTCCCTACAGAGTCATGTTTATCTATGTATTTAAAACTAGCCGTGGACTTTAAAAACCAGTAGCTAGTTAACAGTCAGAAAAGCTCCTGTTTCTTGATGCTTCTTCTAGGGCCACAACCATTGCTCCATTTGTCCTCACGATGGCCCTAGGTAGCTTAGCAGGTGTGCTTTGCTTTGTACCCAGTGCTCAGCTGCTGAGAATTCTGGCCATAATGTCTCACAGATTCCCACCCCCAGAATTGCTCTTGGGATGGAACCGTCTACAATGCAGTGGTGGGATTTATGTTTCAGAGCGCTCCTGGGAGAGACCAAGACTAGACTTTACCTGAAACCCAGCCGTGCTGGCCTCTTTCCCTTCCCTGTTGGGTTTTTCTCATAGGCTTCTCCTGAAGAGCGTGCCCTGAGTAAGTATTTCTAGATTATGTCCCTGTTTTATCCACTTTAGGAAAAGAACTACAAGAATCTAATTTCTGAAAGTAGCTTTCTTTTTAGCCTAATGTATTAAATAGGGGGATAGTCATTTGCATTTAAAAAAAACTTTTTGTAGTTGTAGATGGACAGAATGCCTTTATTTGTTTATTTTTATTTTATTTTATTTTTTTAAATGTTTATTTTTTAATTTTTTTAGGTGGACACAATATCTTTATTTTATTGTTATGTGATGCTGAGAATTGAACCCAGTGCCTCACGCATGCTAGGCAAGTACTCTGCCACTGAGCTGCAGACCCAGCCCCAGTCATTTACATTTTTATTATTATAAATTATAAATAAGAATATATTTATGTATTTTTTCCTGCATTTCAGGTTTTTTTTTTTTTCTTTTCTTCTTTTTTTGAGAAGTCCAAGAAATGGAGCACCTGGGTCACAGGTTCTGGTAAACATTGCAAATTTACTTTCAAAACAACTTTACCAATTTGTGCTCCTAACTACGGAGCCAATTTTGCAATTTTGAGTCCTCCTGTCAGTAATGAGAATTATTGAAAATCTAAAAAAAAAAAAAAAAAAAGCCCAAGCCCCCTAAATTCGAAGTGAGACAAGCTCATTGCTCCATTACTTTATTTTGATTTATAGTAAAGATGATTTTTTTCCATATATTTATAAGTCATTTGTGTTTCCCATTTGGGGAGTTTCCTGTTTATTTAGGAATTTAATAATAAAGTTGCTCAAATTTTTATGTCCATTCTGGAAAAATATTATCCTGGTTGTGGACTTGGTTACTAAGCCCTTAATTTAGGGTTATTTATCCTGTCATTTCTCCAGAACATCTTCTACCTGCTCCTTGGCAGAGTGTATGGGGGAAGATCTGAGTCTGAGGAAGTTCTGTTAGTAATTAACATGACCAGATTTACCTCCCTTGCCAGGGACAAGGTGGAACACCTCAAAGAGAGCATTTCTAAACATACAGTGCAATGAGATAATTTAACAAAATATTTTAAGTGGACTGGAGGCAGAAAGGAAAACAACCTGGTGGAGCCAGAAAATATTCCCACGTTTATGAGGAAGCACAAAGCACACTCAAAAAGATGACATGGTTCAAAATAAGCACAAGGGTGAGGGCCTCAGGACCCATGTACCTTGAAGGTACTTACAAACACAGACGCCCATGTTAGGTTTGTTTCAGGTTTTGAAAGCGTTTGTCACTTGGTTGTTTACTTATTTCGGAAATAGGGTGACAAGAGAAATAAAATTGCATAGATAATCAACACTGAAAGGCAAGTCAGCCTTTCAGCCAACTTAGAGTAGTGCTATCATTTGTCTATTTTTATGATTAAAAACTTGGTGCTGACAATTTTTCAAGAGACAAGATTAAATTCTGTAGTGAAATTCTTCAAGCTTTGGCTCTAGCCAGGGGTGAACTTGATTTGGGAAAATCTGAGAAAATAAGCTCCATTAATTCAGAGGTGTAGAAAGAAAGGATCTTGAAATACCCCTCACTTCTCCAGGCACATTATTGAACGTAGCACATTCCTCACAGCAGCTGTTCCAAATCTTTTCCACTTTCCCCAAACCCTCCTAAGTTGTGTGAAGAAGACAGACCCTGGGTGACCTTCATCATCCAGGTTCCTCCTCAGCTCCCAACACCCCCAGCTTTCCTCCCACTCAATTCTAAGTTCTTTTAAGATAGTCAGCTTTCTTGGCTTTAGATTCCCCTTCTGCTAACATAAAGCAGAGTGCCTTATTCATGGGAATAGTTCACTAATTAAGACTTTAAAATGAGTGATTGAGCAAAACCAACCTCACAGGGATTCCAGATTTTATCTGCGGTCAGACTGACTAGAGCCAGTTGGCTTGGCTAATGAACTGAGAAGGAGCATGGCAGAGTGCCCCCTACAGCCCTAACTTTGAACCTGGCTCTACCATTCATTAACTGGGTGATCTTGAATAAACTGCTTAATCTCTCTCGTCCTCCCTCCTCATTCCTCAGATGCTTTATCTCTAAAAGTGAGGATAATAAAAATTTTTGTCTCACGGAACACTTGGGAGGATTAAATAAAAGCAGAGACTTGGCACAGAATGTGCCACTTAATAAGTACTCAAAGTAGCCATAATACATATATTTATTGCCATAAATAATCAGTTTGTAAACTGTCTTTGTAATCTCTGTGTCATATGCAGCTGAATCTCGGTTAAGAAGAAAGGGAAAGTAAGGGTTGGGGATATAGTTAAGTGCCTTTATTAATGTGTATAAGGTCGTGTGTTGGATCCCCAGCATTGCAAAAAAAAAAAAAAAAAAAAAAAAAAAGCAAAAATACAATAAGAAAAGAAAGATGTTGATGGTGATGTGGTGGAAATTGTCTGTCTCTGGTGTCAGGAAATTTCCCCCTTCCCATCTCACTGAGCTCCAGGAGACTATGATCTCCTTTCTTTCTTTTTCTTTCTTTCTTTTTTTTTTTTTTGTTTGTGCTGGGTACTGGGGATTGAATTCAGGGGCACTGGACTACTGAGCTACATCCCCAGCCCTATTTGTATTTTATTTAGGGACAGGGTCTCACTGAGTTGCTTAGTGCCTTGCTAAATTGCTGAGGCTGGCTTTGAACTCACAATCCTCCTATCTCAGCCTCCAGAGCTGCTGGGATTACAGGTGTGTGCCACTGTGCCGGGTCTCCTTTAAGCTTCTAGCAGAACCTAGCTCATGCCTGCCATGGGATTGGATGCATTTAATGTCTGTGTAGCTGAGCTGCTTGAACCCTCCTCATGCCCCTTCTCATTGAATAAACTCCTGACAAGCTGTTTTCTTCTGTACCTGTCTGATCACGTCTTAGAAATCACTTTTATTTTGCAAACAATAAAGCTTTCCCTTTGGCATTCCTGTCAGAATATAATCACAAAGATTTTAAGGCAGAATATTTAATATGTATTCATTATTCATTAGTCTATGCAGTAAACATTTATTAGATGTGTATTGTTTTCTTCAAGAGTACCATGTTGTTTGTTTCCCCCTCTTAATCCTTTAAACACCAGTCAACTCACCTGAGTTTAATTTTCTAAAATTATGTCTGGCTGTGGCGACATCTACTGGTAAAATTGAGCTCTCAAGCAAGGGAATTGTCGGCATCTAGCCTCAAAGTTATTTTGACCATTCTCTTTTTTTCCCTATATGTAGTCTAGGCAGAGGTCCAACTCAACATTGTTTGATGATGAGAATTACTAAACCACTTCATTAAAATGTCTTTCCTGTTAATGATTTCTGAATCTAAAATTTTTGTTTGAAATGCTACTACAATCTTTGCTGGAAAGGAAAAAAATAAACAGACCAAGGGCTGGGGCAGCCTTTAGAAAGGACCATTTGTGAAACACACAGAATCTTGAAAAGCTATTGCATTAAAATAACTTTTTTTTTCAGAGCTGGGGATGGAACCCTGGGTTATGTCTCCTTAGCTGGTTTCTTTGCTGCTTTCTAAACCAATCATTGGTAAAAAGGATTGGGATTAGCATGATCAAACATGGTCCCCAAACATGGTCCTTTCCCTAAGATTGGGTTGGAGTTACCTTCCCAGAACACATGGCCTGAGAACAAAATTGGGGCTATTCAAGAAAAGCAGAGGGGAGGAGGATGGGTTTGCAAAAGCCTCCAATAGTGTCTATAACCAAGGGAGGGAAGGAAGGAAGGGAAGGGGAGGGGAGGGGAGAAGTGAAAAGAAGGGAAAGGGAGGGGAGAGCAAAGGAGGGGAGGAGAGGGCAGAGAAGGGCAGGGTCATTGGAAATGAAATTTGAGAAATTTGAAAAATACCTGGAAAGGGAAGGTACTGGAGAGTGAGATTGATCAAGTTATGGTATGTACATATAAATATGGCATAATGTATCCCAGTGGTATGTATAATTATAATGCACTAATTAAAAATAATAAATATCTGAAGCAACTGAAAAAGAAGGGAAACTCCAGGCAGTTAGCTGACTTCAGGGTTTTGAAGGCCAAATTCCCCAGAAATGAGTGAGTCCAACCGAATATTATCAACTTTTTATTTTCTCTATTAGAGGCTTTTTAAAATATCAACAACACTTACAATTAAAGTTAATTTCTTGGCAGGGAGTTATTTTGTTTTGTTTTTCGCAGTACTGGGCATTGAATGTAGAGGCACTTTACAACATCCCAGTTCTTTTTATTTTTTATTTTGAGACAGGGCCTCTCTTAAGTTACCCAGGCTGGCCTTGAATATACAATCCTCCTTACTCAGCCTCTTGAGTAGCTGGGATAATAGGCATGTCACCACACCACACTAGCAAGATTCTTTAATAAAAAAAATGTTCCTGCTGACTTCATCCAGATTTTTTCTTTTCTTTCCTTCTTTTTTTTCCTACCCATATTATTTGAAAAAAGAATAAAATCAGTATAAGGTAAGTATGTTAATAATAGCCTTGTGTTGATGTTAATTTCCTGGTTTTGCAAATATTACTGTGGTTATTTGGGGGAATATTTTTTTTAAAGGAAGTATATACTGCAGAATTTTAGGGGTGTGATAATTAATTTTATGTGTCAGTGTGGCTGGGCTATAACAACCAATTGTTTGGTCAAACACCAATTTACATGTTCTTGAGAAGATATTTTTTAGATGTGATTGACATTTAACTAAGTAGACTTTGAGAAAAACAGATTACCTTCCATAATTTGGATGGGCCTCATCCAATCCACTGAATGCTTTGAGAACAAAGACTGAGGTTTCCCAAACAAGGAGGAATTCTTAAAACTGACATAGAAACTCTCCCTGCCCTGTGGAATTCAGACCCCACTGCAACATGAACTTGTACTTGAACTTCCAGCCTGCCCCACCCTGTTGTGTGAATGTCATAGAGTGGACTGACACAAGCCTGGATAGTACAGCCTCATAGGCACCTGTAGACTACAAACCTGTATCATTACCATACTGAGTACTACAGGAAATTGTAACAGTGTTATTCTAAACAGGGTTGTTTATGCCAGCATCACCACAAACACATGAATAATGCTCTGTGGTGTGATGCCACAGCTACGACCTCTGACATCGCTAGGCAACAGGAATTTTTCAGCTCCATTATAATCTTAAGGAACCACCCTGGTATGTGTGTTCAGTCACTGACTGAAACATGGTTATTCTGTAGTGTATGACTGTAGGTTTTGTTTCGCTGGGAAATCCTGACTAATACAAGGAGTAAAGGTCATCACGTTTTCAACTTACTCTCAATGTTAACTTTTGGGGAATCTGGGTGAAAGGTGATGGGAACTCTTGGTACAACGCTTGCAATGTTTTCTTTAATTTTAAAATTACATCAAAATAAAAAGTTAGAACGCAAGCAAAGTTTATTCGAAAGCGAATTTGACACACAGCTTTCCTGTCATCCACATGCATATAAACTTGGCTGAGTTTCCAAGGTAGCCAACAAAGTCCCATTTATTTCAGTGTAGCTGAAATACTGTGCCCTCCCAAGAGGATTCAAGAGGAAGAACACGACACTGTTTTAATAGTGATTCAATCAATTAAATAAAATTGAATAGTCGATTTTAATTCTTTTCCTTGGATGGAAAAATGATTGTACAGTTTTTAACATTCAACCACTAATGTGAAAGAGTGGAGAAAAAAACAGTTGGTGGGGTGAAGAAAGGATGAAAAGCATTAAAAAAAGAAGAAATAAGTGCTCAGGTGTACCTAGAGAGGAAGGAGGAGAGTTTGAGAAAGGATTTATTTGATTTGATTTATTCAGAAGAAATGTGAGGAGATTTATATCCTGAGGGGATGGAGCTGGGGTTATATCAGACAGAAACAAACTTGTCATACATATGAGTAAGGAAGGGCATTTTATTTTATTTGTTACTAACACTTTTAAAAAGAATACAACTAGAAGACCAATATAAAGTTGTTAATTTTTACATTTGCCAAGTGAAGCTTAAAAAAAAAAAATAGAACATAGCCACTTAGCCACCCAAGCACTGTCTACTCACAATTACCATCATGTCAGAATGAGTTAAACTAAAAAATAGACACGGCATAATGTGAACAGAGTAAATTGATCAAAATGTACTCATTTCACCACAGATTGTTTATATGACTCTGGATTTGGGGGTAGGTCCTAGTTAAGCACATAAAAAAGTTATGTGTCCCCCTGGCAGCCTGTGTGGAGTCCCGGGGGGGGGGGGGCGGTTGTCAAACACAAAGTTTGGATGGATGCCCATCACCAGCTCCTCCGTTGTGGCCCTGGTTCTTCCTCAGACTCATTTCCCTTTGTTCTCAGCGTTAATCCAGGTGTGTCCTGATCTGGCTGCAGGCTTCTGGTTTTTCCTCTCCTGAGGAAGTTTATAGGTGGGACCTATGGCATCCACCTCCACTTGTTTTATTGAAATTGCATGTGTATTTGCTGAGTTCATGTTTTTTTTTTTCCCCTCTGTCTTTTGTTAATTTTCAAACCCATTTATCTCTTTCTGGTTCGTGTAGTTTCTTTTTTAAAAAAACAACATTTAATTTTTAGTTGTGGATGGACACAATACCTTTATTTTATTTTTACGTGGTGCTGAGGATCAAACCCAGTGCCTCATGCATGCTAGGCAAGCGATCTACCTCTGAGCCACAACCCCAGTCCCTTTCCTTCTGTTTTGGTCTCATCTATAACTCACTATTGGTCATCAAGGATTTGTTTGGGTTGGAGAATTTCATCCGCACCTGTTTCTGCTTCTCTGATTCATATTAGGTGCCTCCTGCTTCACAGGATGGTCGGTCTAGGTGCAGACTTCCTGGTGGGAATAGAGCCATTTCCCTGAACTTCATTTAGGCCCTTCTCTGATCTGTGATCTTTGAGGTGAGGTCCAAGGCAATTCATCTCCTTATATCTATAAAAAAAAAAATACTAAAAAGAGCTGTGGGTCAAGCAAACTGTGTGTGGTCCACCCTGGCCTGTTCTTTACTAGCTATGTGACTTCACACAAATCTCAAAAACTCTACTAAGCCTTATCTTTCTCATTTGTAACACAGGGAAAATAAAAACCTTAAAAGGTTTCCCCAAGGATAAAATGAAAAGCTGTATAAGGAACTTTGACAATGTGCTGGCATGTGGCAGGCTCAAAGATGGTGCTGTTATTGTAACTCTCATTTCTTCTCTGCATTTTCTAGATCTGTGCTTCCAAACATGGTACCTGCTACATGTGGCCATCAAGCATTGGAAATGTGGTTGGTCTCAATTGAGACAAGCAGTCAACATGACATATAGTCCAGACTTTGGAGGATTAGTGTGACAAACAGGATGTACAATATCTCACTACTAATTTTTATATTGATAACATGTTAAAATGGATAACATTGTGGACATATTGGGTTAAATAAAATCTTATTAAAATTAATTTGTTTTTGCATTATTTAGAATGGCTTCCCTTTCAAAATTACTTGTATAGTCTGTACTGTATTTCTGTTGGACAACACTATTGTAGAATCCTGAGTTTTGTCTGTGAAATAGATCGACAAATTGTTGTTGTCTGAAATCTTTCCTTAGAGATCCTCCTGGATATGATTCCATTGCTCACCTGACTTCCCTCCTGAGGATATCATGTCTTTACCACTTATTTGACCTCAAACATCTGCCTCATTTTATTTTTCATGTACTTAAAAGATTAAAGATAGGTGTCATCTGGAAAAGGCAGCCCACACATCCCAGCAGATCCCCCAGGGGAGGCACCTCCTCCTCACAGATCACTGTTCAGGGTCAAGTCATGAAGGGAAGAGAAATCTGGCTGCTTGGCATGTAAATAGCAAATATTAGGTACTGATTGAAGTATTCTGGGTGCAAGTAACAGAAATGAATTTCAACTTAATCACAAACAGGCAATTAATTGGAAGGATAGTGAAGACCTCACAGACTTGACAGAAGAGCTTAACAACTGGCTATCAGAGGGGATAGGATCTGGTGTAGTCACAGGAGATACATAGTCAGCACCCACGGTCCATCTTTCTGGGCACTGCCATGGAACTGCTCAGTGGCATACCTTCATCTCATGTAACTCTGTTCAAGATTCACATTACCAAGAGAGAGAAACCTGACTTTGTTGAGCTCAGGATAGGCCCACCCACTTCTTAGGCCACTTGGGGTAGAATTCTGTATCAGCAGCTCCACCAAAACTATAGGAATTAAGTTTGGGTAGTTTCTCAAAGGAAGCAGGTTATGGCAGAAACAATGCTATATGTTCACCAAATTCTGTTTTCTTTTCCTCTCCCTGAGTGTAAAAGAAAACCTTATTTTCTATCTTTTTTTTTTTTTTTTCAGTTAGGGTAAAGTGAGTGGGATGTAGGTAAAAGTGAAATTTTTCTTGTCCATAAAATGTTGACATACTTGGAAGCTGTACGTTTAGTAAGTCAGAATCGTGGAATGGAAGAAGGTGGTAAGTCTGAGGCACCACTTAAAGGAGAGAAACAACAGCCTAGCAGGTGGGATGCATTGGTTAGATCCTCAGCACCACATTAAAATAAATAAATAAATAAAGGTATTGTGTTCATCTACAACTTAAAAATTACGAAAAAAATATCCTTTCACCACGTGACTTCCTGTCCTGCATTCTACCCTTAATAGGGAGGTGGCATTGGTATTGGAAAGGGTAAGGTTGGGCTGGGGATGTGGCTCAAGTGGTAGCGCGCTCGCCTGACATGCGTGCGGCCCAGGTTCGATCCTCAGCACCACATACAAAGATGTTGTGCCCGCCGAAAACTAAAAAATAAATATCAAAAAATTTTCTCTCTCTCTCTCTCTGTCTCTCACACTCTCTTTAAAAAAAAAAAAAAAGAAGAAGAAAAAAGGGTAAGGTCTTTGTCAAGATCATTAATGTGAGGAGACTGGAATTTTCTAGGTATGTAACCACATTCGACATCTTTACACTCCTTTTCTAATAGACCTACCTTCCAAAAGTGGTGAGGATTGAAAGTGACAAAAGACTAAGAAGCCCCCAGTCTGGATGGGACTTATAAATGCATTTCCTCTCCCAGAAAAAACTGCTTCACTTGCTGTGGAATGGCAGACATTTTTCTCAGGGCCACTTAAAGGAGTCTTAGAGAATATATTCCTTCCTGTTAAAAATGCTGAGTCAGGAACCTGTAATCCCAGTGACTTGGGAAGTTGAGGCAGGAACATAACAAGTTCAAAGCCAGCCTCAGCAACTCAGGTCTTGTCTCAAAAAAAAAAAAAAAAAAAAAAAAAAAATTAAAAGGGCTGAGGATGGGCTCAGTTGTTAAGTGCCCTTGGCTTCAATTCCCAGTTAAAAAAAAAAAAAAGCTGAAACTTGTCTTTTTGTATTTTCTTCAATCACAGAGCATGTGAGAATCCAGATCTGGTCTGTAGACTGGCTGAGGCAGGAGAGGAGACAGTAAAAGAAATCAGAAAATTGAGCGGGTGATAGACCAGATGATAGCAGCGAACATCTCTGTGTGCACACGTCTCTACCTCTGCATCTCTTTTACCCTTTTTCTTTCTTGTTCCTTTTTTTAAAATCAAATCATCTTTTAATTGTGTTCCATTGATTTTATTTTTTATTTTATTTTTGATTACGTTAAATACCCACTTTCAAAATTCAAGATATGAAGGAGACTTTGTGAACAAAGTTCCCTCTTACTCTGCCCTTCAGCTGCCAGGTTCCTCTCTCCAAAGGCAGCCAGTGTTAACAGTTTCCTGCATATCCTCCTGAGATATTCCCTTCTTATACAAATGAACACGTACTCTACCATGATGTGAATCTTGTTTTTCTCACTTAGAAATATTGCAGATTATTCCATACCCATGCATGGAAAACTTCCTGTTCTCAAATTATTTTAAAATGCTTTTTATGTGGGCTGGGGTTATGGCTCAGTGGCAGAGTGCTTGCCTAGTAGGTGTGAGGCACTGGGTTTGATTCTCAGCACCGCATATAAATAAATAAAACAAAGGTCCATTGACAACTAAAAAAATAAAAATTAAAAAAAAATGCTTTTTATGTTATTTTATGTAGGTACCATGACTTACCTAACCAGTACCCTACTGAAGAACATTCAGGTGAGTTCAGTTTTTTTGCTATTACAAATAAGGCTGTGGTGTATGATCTCGCACATGCCATTTTGTACTTAAGCAAGTATACCTGTAAGATCAATTCTTCAAATGGAATTTCTGGGTTTTAAAAGAGTATGTGCATGTGTGAATTTGATAGATGCTGCTAAATTACCCTTCATAGAAGTTTTACCAATGTATACTGCAAAGTATTAAAGTCTGACTTTCTAAAATTCACTAAAGAACCACAACATATAAATAGGATGTAACAGTGACAACTTACTCTGACCCAGTAGCCATGTGCCAGTTGGACTGCTTGGGTTTTATTGGCTATCTTTTGGGGTGGGAAATTTGAAACTCTTTTGTAGATTAAGAGTTGTTTAGTTTCACAATTCTAAAGTGAAACATCACATTAAGGATGTTTCTAACAAATCAAGTGTTATTTATTAGTTGTGTTTCAGACTGTCAGAACATCATGATGAAGTCAGGTTTGGTGATGGGTTTATTCTTTCAATATTTCAAACTGAATATATATGTGATATGTATATACAGGTTTTTTTAATTTTTATTTTTTTTTTAGTGTTGTGATCAAAGTTGGAGCCTCACAGGCTGGGCAAATGCTCTACCACTGAACTACATCCCCAGCCCCTAAAATATCTATTTAATCTGTGGTTCTCAAACTTTTGTTCTTAGACCCCCTTATTCTCTGAAATATTACTGAAGACTCCAAAGTACTTCTATTTATACTGGTTAAATATATAGATGTTTTACCATATTTGAAAGCAAAATTGAAATTTAAGAAAGATTTCCATTACATGTCAACATAAATAACATTTTTGTAAAAATTAACTATTTTCCAAAAAAATTAGTGAGAAGAGTGGTATTTTATATATATATATATACACACATACACACACACTGCAAATCTGGCTTAATAGATGACAGATGGATTCCTCTGTCTGCTCTTCTGTATTTAAGCTGTTGTAATATCACATGTCTTATAGCCTCTGGAAAATTCTACTGCATTCTCATGACAGAATGAGAAACAGACTACTAACATTCTTAATATTATTATTAACATATTTTCATATTGTTAACCTCTGAAAGGGTCTTGAGGATTCAAAGAAGTCTCTAAACTACAATTTGAGAACAGCTGGTATAGATTAGTTTCATGATGTTTTATTGTTCTTATCCTCTAAATATTTAATTTTTGCTAAATTTATTTGTCATAGGCCAAGAGGCCTGTGAAACTGTTCAGAATTTTTGTTGATTTTCTTCTATGTTGAAGTGTTTGCTTTATGTAATTGTGATCATGTATAATTGGGTACATACATAAACATATTCAAGGCAGTTATGTTTCTTATACTTTTATTTATTTTTTTAGTAGTTTAAAACAATAACAATCTTTTTTCTCTCTTATAAATGTGAAGTTTGAGCAGAGCTCAGGAGATAGGGGAGGCTCATCTCTGCTCCACACAGCATTAGTTGGGGCAGCTCACCTGAGGGCTCAAGAATCCATTCCCAACATGCACACTCACATGGTTGGCATGTTGGTTCAGGCTGTCAGCTGGAGTGCAGATGGGTCCAAGTGCTGGGAACCTCCATTCCTCTCGGTGTAGGTCTCTCCACCTGGCCTAGGCCTAGGCTTCTTCACAGCAATGTGGCTGGGTTTCCAGGGGAAACATTGCAAGAAAGAAAAGGTTAGTCTTTTCCAAATTAAGGTGCTTAAAATTCAGTTCTAATATTAACATGGTAACGTTTGTTTCAGAAAACCTCAAATATAGTTGTACCATTAGTTTCTATCTCTTTGGTATGTTTTTGACACAGAGAAAGCTTAACCCGTAAATCATGGCCAAGTATATTCAGAACAAATGGTCAGATATTTACATCCTCAGGTACAGGCGCCTGGCTGGTGATGCACTCCCTGGCCCTGGGCTTTCAGTCCCCAACTGCTGCACCCTGGCATGGTACCTTGATGCTGCGCTGTTCACTTGAACACATTTTCTCCTGCCCAGGTTCACTCTGTTCGAATGTGGATCTATGCTTTCTTGACCCCAGCCTGGCAACTCCTCATGAATAGGGGCTAAGTTATTTGCCTGATGGCTAGCTGGCTGGGGTTTCTCTTGGATGGTTACCAATGATGAAAGTTTAGTACAAAAGACCCTGGTTCTTTCCCTGAGTAGTGCTATTTCCTGAACTCAGTGGAACCTCTCTCCGTGGAACTGGGCTGCTATGGTATAACCTTTCTTGCTCTGCCTCAATACCAGATATGCCTGTTTACCCCTCTACCATAAATTGCATCCCCCACCCCAATTTCCAGGAGGTGATGGGCAGTGCCAAGGTTCATGAGCTGTGAAGTTCAGCTCCAAAGTTAATGTTCAAAGAGGCTAAAATTTGGATAGGTCTGACTTTGTGCATAACAGGGAATCCCTAGTAAGGCATTTTGCAAACATTATACGTAAGTATGGTAGCTATATTTATTGAGGTAAGGCACCAAAAGAGCCATAAAAAGCACGCATGGGGTAGAACTCAGGTTTCATGTGCCCAAATGACACAATTTAACCAAATTCTAATGCCCACTGCTGACCACAGATCCATACACAGATCTGGGGTGTTATCAAGGAAGTCTTTCTTATCACTAGATTACTCTCAAGAAGCTAATTAATATTTGGGGGAACAGAGAAGAGGCCTGAAGAATCATCAGAGGGAAGAGAATAGTGCATGGGAAACAGATAATCAGACCCATTACCCCACTCAGAGCCAAGCACAATTCCCACAGAGAACTAGCCAACTGGTGACATGGCAACACCTATGCATAAACTAAAAGGAGCAGTGGCATGCAGCAGTTCTCCATGAGCCAACTGGCCAGGAAATAAAAGCTACCCAATAACAGAATTTTGTGCCTGGAGTCCAGTGGGTTTGCATTCTGACATGGTGGGGCTGTTCACCATACCCAGGGTAGACATCATTTTGAAGAGGAGAGTGAATGCTCAACACTACAGTATTAACCACAGTTCAGTACTCCATGTTTTTGTCCTTTTGGGCTACAAGTCTATGGCACTCACTTGTAGGATGGCTTAGGTGAGTACTGTATTTCTGTGTAACAAATGAGGAAAACAGGCCCAGGTACATTAAGTGAGTGCCTGATTGGAAAAAGACAAAATCACACTCAAGGCTTTACTCCTAATCGGGTGCTTTGACCACTGCTCCAAGGTGGATTATGTGGGTGAGAAGCTGGAGACAGTGGAACAAGCAAAGCACTAGCAGAGCCACTGCCAGAGGCTGACAGACTTCACAAGGCAAATAACAGAAGGGGAGGAAAGCAGGGCAACCACAGAGGGAGGATGCTACTGACAGATGTGGGAGTTAGTGGGAAGACTGGCACAAGTATCAAGTTTGTGTTGGGAGGAGGGAAATCAGGGTGGAGAAGTGGGGGCAGGGCCAGATGAATCACTTGGATGTGAGGGTGGGCAGAAGGCACCACTGTGGTTTCATGAGAACCAGAGTAACAATCGAAGTGGGGCTTGGGGAGATAAATCTAGCCCAGACACAGGATCAGAGTGGAAGAGTTGAAAGCAGGCAACCCGATTAGGGCACTGTTGTGATAAATCAGGGCTGGGGTAAGTCTTAGATGATGATGGAAATGGCCAAGGAAATAATAAGGAAACAATGAATTCACAAGACAAAAATAAGATATCCCAGGATTTAGTAACAGATCAGCCATGAGAACAAAAAGTACAGAGTTTAAAACTGCTACAACCTCTGAGGGTCTAGAAAAATAAAGGGCTTATTAGGACAGAAAATTGGTGCCTTTATTTTAGAGATGTCAGAGTTGAAGTGACAGTGGAAGACGGACAGATAAACAACTTGAAATTTGAGAATACATGCCAGCTATATAGCTAAAGGTCAATCTTCTACAGAGAAGGACTTTTGAAGCACATGATGAAAATGAGAAACGTTATTTTACATACGAAATTTTCTATAATCATGAAAATCAACATATAGCTTTCTTTCATATGATTTTATTACTTTCATATGATTTTATTACTTATAAAAACAAGTTATGAAAAATATTTTCCTTTTAGAGATATAGAAACTACAATCTTTGCAAAAATATACACACCCATAATTGTTACAACACATAGCCTTGTATACACCTTGGACATTAGAAGTGTTTAAGAATCATACCCTGTAAAAGTTGGAAGAAGAAATGTTTTCTTTAACTTTAGTCATATATGGTGTCATTCAAGTACTAAAGCCACACTGTTGAAATAAAACATGTCTCTAGAATATAGGTCCAAAGGGATTTAACTTTCAAGATCCTATAGATTCTTTTATTGCGCAAAGTAGAAAACTGGAATTAATTCATCTTAGGTAGCTCCAGGTGTGGTTCATTTTCCCTATACTTTTTTTTCATGAAACTAATGTGGGGGGAGGCCATGGAAACCCATCTTGAGCAGATCTCCTCTCTGTCATCTCTAATCTATGGAGCATGGCTCCTACATGATGATTTCTAAGATACTTTTGAGCTCAAAAATGCTCAGATTTTTAAATTATTCATGGTACTTTCAAAATGATACTTTCACAAGTTTTAATTCCAATATTGCATGTTAGGTAAAAGTTGATTGAGCTGACTCACCTAAAGAGAAACTTCACTTAGCATTTGTCAGGTGAAAAGCATTAGTTAACCAGATATCCAAAAGCCTAAAGTTCCCTTTTGGAATTATTGGAAAAGGTCTTTTCTCACCAAAGCATAAATCCCAGAAGTCAAATTCCTTACTTTGGAAGAATTGTAATGAGAGGGTGGGAAAGAACCTTTAGCCTTTCTACTCAACAGCTTAAGATAATGATAGATGATGTATCTGACACAGTAAGCGTTGGAGGCCACTAAAGGTTCGTGTGCATGTATTTCCTATATTGGGACTAACCTGCCATGCTTTCCTAGATACCCAATTCTTTCTTCAACTGGAGAATATTGGCTGGAAGATGCTCCAGATAAAAAAATGTATTCTTTGAATTCATGATGTATCGTGGTGCAGCTTGATAGTTAACATCATGCTGAAACACTAGAACTTAGTAGTGATTTTTTTTTCTATGTAAGAAACTATAAAAGTCAATGAACTGTGGGGTTCACAGGTCATTACATTTAGTGTATAGCATAAGCATTATTACATATAATCTCATAAAGGAAAAAAGACTAAGTTTAATAGAACTGCATTTTTAAAAGTTACTTAAAGTCTATAGTCCAAAGACAGTGATTCAGTAGGTAAGGGAGATACCTATTAGGATAAACCTAATGAAACTGAGTGTTGTAAGTTAAAATGGTAAAATCCTGGCAATATTATACGTTTCAACCTAATAAGATCCTGAGAAAATTTTATTTGGCATCACACTATAAATTTAAGGAGAATTTATAGAAAAATCACATCTCAAGTGAGAAGAAAACACTTCAGGATAGAAGTGTGCACACTGATCATGCCAAGATTTTGCTTTTGTGATTTAAAGACTGGAAATCTTGGAATGTTAAAAAAAAAAAAAATAGTGCATGGTCAAAAAAAAATATAATGCAATGTCAAAAAAAAAAAAAAAGAGGACAGAATTATAAAATGATATCTACAGTTGCTAATGCCACTGAAACAGAAAATTACTGACCAAATTTGGTCATTTAAAGACTTTTTAGAGGTTACATATAAAAACTCCACCATCAAAATGAAAAGGCACAAATAAGTTAAAAGTATGATTGGTAATCATTTATAAAATCCTCAAAAATAAGGCCAATTCATTTGATTATTAATACCAATAAGTAGGCACCTATACCAAACTTCAGCTTTGGCATCCTAAATGTTGCAAATGAATTGTTAACATAATACTAATGATAGCAGCATTATCAATAAGTTTCTTAGGCTCTACACAGCTAAAATAATTTCTAAATTTTCCCACCCAAATCCCATCAGTACCAAAAATATGTTTAAAAATTATATATTATTAAGAGTCATAAATTTTTTTGCAGTTTTTCTTCAAATAATGAGCTCTCCTCTCATCAAGGCCACCTCAACAACAGCAAAAACAAAACAAAACAGAAAACTACCAAAAAATTTTGCTAGACTACCCAGGCTAGCTATTCTTAATTAAAGACATACCATATCCAAAAATGGTACTTTATTTATGAAATTTATTAAATATAATCAATCAATAAATGCAAATTTCCAGGTGTGTGTGTGTGTGTGTGTGTGTGTGTGTGTGTTTGAAATGGTTGATGGTGTACTTGAAAAAAATATCAATTTCAGCAATGATGCTTCATTTGGAACTCTGGAACCATTTACGAATGGCTGCTCCAGCACTACTGGCTACTACACAGAGAGCACCACCCACTGTCCACCAGCTTGGTATGTCATTAAAGAAAATAATCTGAAAGATAAAAGCAAAGACCACATCCATTGTCTTCATTAGTGCTACGGGTCCTGCATTTTCTATTTGAAGTGCTTTTGTGATAAATACTTGACCCCCCAAACCAAAGAACCCAATGAGTATAAGAAACAGCCTGTCCAAGCCACAGTAAGGCAGACTCCATTCTCCTATTATAAAGAGGACGATGATGCTTTCAGTGAGGCCAAGTACGACATAATACCAAATGCTCAGAAAGTAGTCCACAGATTTTCCCATTTTTCTTAGGATAACTAGAGTCACCGCAGCAAACACGGCATGTCCGATTGCCGCAATCATTCCCTTAAGGTGGACTGAATAGCTTTCTTCCATCCCCGAAGTGTCGGAACCAAACAAAAATGGTGGTCTCACGATAAGGATCACTCCAGTGATTGTGAACAAGGTGAAGAAAGCATCCCAAAGGCTATACTTTTCCTTGAGAAATATCCAAGCAAATAGAGATGTAAACACTGGGCAGCTAAACGTGATAACTGTGGCATCTGCGAGGGACGTTGTCTGGAAAGCATAGTATATAAGGATCATGGCGGTAGAACCAAGGACTCCTCTGAGAATGAGGAAAATTCGTTGACCTTTTGGACCTATAAACCCAGTTCTGTAAATTCAAATGAAGAAATGCACATTAAGTGAACTTGGTATTTGTTTTTCAAGCAAAATGTGTAAACATTTCAAAAGTACTAAATATCAAAAGGGAATAGTAAATTAATCATAATATCTGCCACTGAATATTATATACCTTTAAAAAATGTTTTCTAAGTATAGCTAATGACATTAAAAGTGTTCACAGTACAAGCAAAAATAGTATACAAGAATCTCATAAACAATATAAATCAGTAAATATAGATATTATTTCCCCTAAGCATACATCTATAATTTTTATGTTTGCAAAAAAGATGAAAAGGAAAATAGGTTGGATGTTAACAGTTATACCTTAGCAGGTAGACTTATAATTTTCCTTATTTTCTCCAAATTTTTTATGATGAAAATGTGTCATTTTTATAATAAATATAATTTCAAAATTTATTAGCACTGTAAAGGGAAATTTGATCCTAGCGAATGTGCATTCTCAATCTCATGAGTTTTTCTATAAAAGTTGAAGCAAAGTGAAAATTTACTTTAGCCACTGAATGTGAAACAACTTTTTGTTATCCTCATGACAAAAGAGTTAAAATACATTACAAAAGCATGTGTAGTATTTGGATAATATCCGGACAACTCTGGATATTCGGAGTTAGAAATCAAAGAGTGGCCACCCTCGGCCCATATTTTGAAAAGCCAGGAGTTAGCCTTCTGTGACAGTGAAACATAAAATGCATCAAAACAGATTAGGGCCAAAGATTTTAAGAAAACTCTTGTGACAATATTTTCATCCCAAAATGGAGAAGGTGGTTATGTTAGGCTCAGAGTTCTGTTGCCACCAGTACAAATTTCTTATCTTATCATCATTTATTTTCTTAAGTTATCAAGAGTTGCACATATTCACACTGGAAATCCCGATAACATTAATCTTAGTAGATTTTCACTTTTTGTAACAATTCCTCACTCAAGACATGGAGTGAAACTCTTCTAAGTGAATTGGCATCATGTTAGGAGACACAAGGAGACTTAGGTGGCAAACAGGTAAAGATTTTAATTTGGGATTTAAGCATCTCTGCCCATAGACATGGAGAGCCAGGCAGCCAGCTAATAGGGACCCACTGGCCTCTCTCCCAGGGTTCAAAGTACACTGGGGTGTGTGTAGGTTATAACAACCTGAGAAGGCATGATTTAACCCTGGGGAGAGTGGGGGATTCCACAGGGAAGGCAAAGAGGTATTGGCAGGGATGGAGGGATGTGGGGAGAACAGTGAAGGGACAATAAATATAGTGTTCATATATTGTTATGTTCTACATACACAAAGCACTCCGTCCTAGAATAAATCTTACTTGACTCTTGCAACCACCTTGCAGGGCGGAAGACAGAGTATCATTCCAAAGGAGGAAGCTGAATACGAAAGTAGCCAGAAAGACCTTGCTCAAGGTTATCCTTATTCTTATCGCTTTCTGGGGAAGACCTAAATCTTAAACTACTATGGCCTTGTGCCTACCCTGGTAAGAGAGCAGCCTGTTTCATTTAAAGAAACCTCTGACTCTAGGAGACACCACTACTTCCTTACCTTTACTTTTTTCCTTCCAAATACTAGTGATGCCAAAGGGAAGAAGGGAAGGTAGTACAAGGTGAGGGGAATTATATAGGGAAAACTTTATTTTCAAAGCGGGGTGGTAGTGGTGAATGACTCTCCTCCTTTTGTGGACATGTGGTAAGCGCTTACAACAGCATCTTGTGTGGATAGATTCATGTGCCTTTTCACTTATCAAAGCTAAGGGGTATAGAAACTGGTAAATCTATGATAAAGCAGATACTGTAGAGAAAATAAGGCAGGTCAAAAGATTGACACACATTTATTAATAGCTTCTACTTTGCAGTTTTAAGAAATACTTACTTTCTGTATATTAAGCAAGGGATAATAACTAGCATTTGGAACACACATCGAAATGCACTAATTTCTACAGCATGGACGTCTTGCACTTTTTTAACAAATAAAGAGCCCACTGAGAAAAGGAAGGCAGACAATAATGTGTAAAACAAGCCAAGTCCAGGACAGGGTGCTTTCTTCTTGGCTTCTGAAAAAGATTAAATTCTGGTTAGTCCTTGCTTCCAAGTGTACTTTTTTTTTTTTTTTTTTTTTTTTATCATTTGCACTTAAAAATTGAGAAAAATGGAACTGTGTCAATGGCTAACAGACTATAAATACTTCCTTCTAAGCATATCCATTCTTTGAACCTGTACCATTTCCCCCATCAATTATGAAGAACCCCTAGATAAGGGCAACAATTTAAACCATTTAAAAAATACTGTTTCACCCTATAAAATGGATTTCCTTTGGCTTACTGAAGAATCACCCTCTCTTACAAAGTCACGAAGCAAAAAGCTTGCCAAGGCAGTGAGAGAAATCTTCAAGAAACACTTGTCAAGATGGAAGTGAAAAATACTTCCCCTCTCACTAGTGAACCTGGCTTTTTGAAGAAAGTGTTCTTTTCTGGAACACAGTTAATAACAGGGTTATCTGATCATTTGTTGATTTGGTGAGCCTGTGAGCTCCTCCAGGGCTAGGAGCTCAGCTATCCTGTCCCTGCCTGGCAGATGGAAGACCCTGAATAAATATTTGGTGAAATCAAAGAATATGAGAGAACTTCACAAAAGACTTAAGAGTCTAACATGACTGGCAACAGCATAACATGGGAAGGTTCTCTGTTGTGGAATCCTGAACTGTAAATCACATATGTAACATGGTTCACGACTCATCTTTCCAGTTGAGGGCAGGGTTTGCAGGGTCCCCAGTGCCCTCTGACTCCCAGGAGTTTTGCAGAGACTCACTTCATCTAATCCTTACTTCTTGGCTTCATCTGAACCAGGAAACGTGTGCTTTCTCCAGAGCATCCAGTGTTCAATCTGCTAATGACAATCTGTGTTTAGCCCCTTCCTGTCTTAGTTTCCTATTACAGGAGTAGAACCTGCTTTCACTGTCACTCCTTGGTCAATGAAAGCAAACACAGCAGGGTAAGCAGAACACTCCCTAAAAGACCACACACTGAGGACAAGAAGGAAATACAACTGACTGATGTCAGTTAAGAGCACACTGAACATGATGAGTGTGTGAACATGTACAATTTGCTGGAAAACTAGGATTATCATTTCAATCTAGGAAGGTACAATGTGTTACTCAGCTATAGAACACTATTGCATAACATTGTTTTTTTTTAAATGTCCTTCTCAACATCCTCATGTCAGTTAGATACCTTTGCCCACAAGTGACTAAAAATCAAGACCAAAGTGTGATGTTGCAGTCCTTCCGGGGTCACTGTACAGCCTGACTTTTGTAGTCAAAGATACCCTTCTCATCAGAGACCTCCACTTTTCCTCTTCTGCACATCTGGAGAGACTGCTTTGAAGCTAGCAACCATCAACCCTTATAGGTGCCAGAACCTTCTATGTTTTATTCTGTCCCTACATATTCAAATAGTGCAGAAGTGAACTGCATACGCCCACTCAGGCCATGAGAAGGAAGTTTTAGAGGACTTCCAAGTTAAGTACCACATGCCTTGCCTATGGTCAGCCTTGGAGTTTAACTTCTGAAATTTCAGAATTCAGATCCAAATAAAACAGTTTTTCTTAAAAGCAACCCAGCCCATAATACATAGAAACTGTACCCTCAGAACAGAATGAGAAGGTCAAGGACAGAAAACATCTCCCTGCTCTATAATTCAAGGATGTCCTCCAACCTAAACTTGTCAATTTTTCTCCAGGAAAATTTCAGTTTAACATGATATTTAACTGTTTTAAAGGGTAATTTTACACCCTTGGCTCTGATGTTCTTTCCCTTTAAAACACATACACACTTTTTTTCTTTAAACCTATAAATTCTTAAGGCTCATGTTTCCCGACTGGACAGGACAGATGTTAGAAGGCCTAGCTGAATCTGATTATTTGTTAATGAAGGTGATGGATGAGGGTGAGGAATGGGTATACTCAGGCAAACCTTAGTCTTTTACTGAATAATAATTTCAATTCTGTCAATGGAGATGAGCAACAGGGTGGGATAACCCAGAGAGGTGTGTGCGCATGTAATGTATTTCCACGAGCACATGGAACATATCCAATAATGTGGCAACCCTAAATAATCCAAATTAAGTAAGTGTAGTTTCCCAAAGGAAACTGAAAATTTGCTCAGCTCTTTGAGCCTCTGCTTTAAACTGGTGATCACAAATCTGGTTGGGAATTAGAATCCCCTGAGTAACTTTAAAAAACTCAATTCCCAAGCCCCACCCCAGACCCACTGAAACAGAACCTCTGGGGCTGTAAAAGCTCCATTATTTGAGGACCACTACTGGTCAACAGAACTCACTCCTTCCAGGAAGATACAAGGCCCAGTACTAAGCCAACTTCTCCCTGCTTCAGCCTAAGATCTACATTATTCCTGAAGAAAGCAAAAAGATCTCTTAGGACAGCTGTACACTGTCTGTTAGGGTCATGCAAGAATGCAAGAAAAATGGGTAAGAATTCTAACCTGAACTTGAACATCAACTAACTACTTACATAGAGTCTAAAAAGGAGACTGTCAAAAAGTTCCACAACAACAGTATAGTGGTTTAAAGTACTTTTTATGACAATCTTCTTTTCAGATTGTTATCTGATTGCCTTACAATAACTATTACTAAGTCTTATTGTTAGGAATTTTCTTTGAAGTTAAAAGACACTACAAGATTCTTAGGTATGCTCAACACAGGTTTGTCATCTTGCCATGTGCTAAGTATTCCTTGTTGATTCACAAAGAGGAAATGTTCATGACTTTGCAAGGATTGACTTAGGATTTATGACATTTAGCCACTGGCTGATAAGGTGAGAAACTGACCTCTTCAAGAGCTGCTCACTGACCAATTTGAGGTAACCTGGCTCTAGAGGTACCAGTGCTTGTATAAATGACCAAAAATCAGACAAGTTTCTACGAGCACTTAAGGAAGAAATGGAGCAAGAACTATCTTTCAGGGCTTGTCTCTAAATTGGGTAAAGTGCATACAGTGAGGAGGTAAAATTGAGGCAAAATTAAGATAAAGGAGATAAAATTAAGAGACACAGAAATCCCCGGTCACATTTAAGGGAGGAGATCCAGGAGATCTGGTGATGCAAACATTATAACTTGGTCTTAAAATGAGACCTCACTATGTTTCCTTCTAGGAAGTTGTGCCATGGAAAAGGCCTTGGGGCTGGGTCTTTGGCAAGCTGGGATCCTAAAGCTGGTGCTGCTCAGACCTGCAGTGTTTCACACAGTCAGACCTTGGAAGAAAAACAAAAACAAAACAAAACAAAAAAACTCTCCCCAAATCCTCACTTTCCTGGAACTCACTTTTCTTCTTTGTCAGAGACCAAGGGTTGTCACAGGGTAGAGGGGGGTGGGGTGCGGAAGGGGTTTCCTGTCTTTGAGGACTAGGAAATCCTTAACAGGGAGTTTTGCATAAGTTGCTAAAAAGTCCTCCTATTCTCCAAAGGTTAAGCAGTAATGGTCCTACTCAACTTTGCCTTTCCAAGAGTCTAAGATTCTAGGACAAACACTTTTTTGGAGCAGACATGCTTTTCAACTTCCTCTTCGAGGAGTCGGGTTTAGGACCGAGATAAGTTTTTGAGGGTCAGCTTTCTTCTAACCTCGGCCTTGGCCTCTCTCGCTAACCTCCCACCTTCAACTTCCTCGGGGAGGGCACAACAAACAGCAATCTGACTCCAAGGTCCTGCCAGCAACACTAATTACAGGAGGAGCCTTAGAATCCGCAAAGGGTTGCGAACACAATCAGAAACTTTCTCCAGTCTTGGCGCCGGCGGGGGCACGGAGGGGCTTGTGCTTTGCAGCCCCCAGGTGACAGCTCGACGGTCTTCCCGGGCGCGGGGCGGAATGCTGAGGGATGCGCGGTGGTCACTGTACCCTGTCTGCGGAGACCCCAGCCCCAGCCCGCCGGCCCCCGCCCGGCCCCCAGGTGAGACCCGCGCCCGGGCCGCACGCGCACTCACCGGGCTCCGCGCGAGAGCAGCACGGCGAGGATCTGCAGAGCCAGCATCTGCCGCCTCCGGGTGCCCCGGCTGCCTCGGCGTCCGCAGGCTCCTCGCTGGCGTTCGAAGGCGCGTGGTCGGTCAGCTGCAGCCCAGACTCCAGAAGCTCGGCAGGCTCCCCGGCGCGCTCCTGGGCGCTCTCTTGGGGCCCCATCTCGTGGCCCACGCTCTCCCGGCGGCCGGCGCGCCGTCTGGCGCCGACAGCAGCCGCTCGGCTGCCCTGTTCTTCCGGCCGGCGGTGGCGCTCGTGCGCATGCGCGCGCGCCCTCCCCACTCCCCTGCTCCCTTGGGACCGCGCTTCTGTCCTCCGCTGCCCTCTTGAGTGCTTCTCTCAGAGCTTCTTGCCCAGGGGCAGATCCGCCGCCTCCCTGGTGGGGCTGCGGTCAGGCTAGACGGGCCAGCGGCTTGGGACTATCCTTCCCAGGGCACACTGGTCCTCTCTCTGTCTTTGCACAGACAGGGAGGGACGCTGGGTTTCCAGCCCTGGCGCCGCGGGTCCCTGTGACCTTCTCTTGAGATTCAGAGATTGAGTATTTATGTATTGGTGTGGCACCGCGTTCCGCACCTTTGGGATACCCTGGAGACTGCAGAGCACTGTGCCTGTCTTTAACCCACCAGGGGCTTGTTGTCTGTTTCTCTCTTGTCTCATTGCTATTTTACTGGTTTGGGAAGTAATGTGTAATCATTGGGAAAAATATATAAGGCGAAGCAGAACTCATTTAGGTGCTTTTTGCAATAGTTAGGACACAACACATTATTAATCTGTTTTTTGTTGTTATTGTTAACTAAGGCATCCTGATTGAGTCAAATGTAAGATACAAATTATCTTATCTAGTAAGATCAAAGAAACATGTCATTTGACCTCAGGATTCACTAACAGTCCCTTTATGCTGGTGTCTCTCTCCCCCCCCCCCCCCCCCCGTGTGTGTGTGTGTGTGTGTGTGTGTGTGTGTGTGTGTTTGGGTTGCAGGGGTGGTACTGGGGATTGAACACAAAGACGCTTTACCACTGAGCTACATCCTCAGCCCTTTTTATTTTTTAATTTTAAGACAGGGTCTCACTAAGTTGCTTAGAGTCTATATTGCTGAGGCTGGCATGAAACTTGTAATTTTCCTGCCTCAGCCTCCTGAGCCTCTAGGATTATAGGCATGCACTGCTGCAGCTGGTCTCTTTATGTTTAAGTACTTCTTTTTTCATTCCTTTGCTTGCTCTAAATGTGACAGGACATTCTCTGGGCAAAGATGAAGGTGTGTAAGCCATTCTAGGTCCAGTCTCCAAGCAAATTACCAAACAAGAGAGTGAGGTTTGCCTTTTTTCAGACATCTCCACAAATGGAAACAGTACTAGACTCTAGGAATCCTACATTCTGGCCTGAGTGTGTGACCTCAGACAGTCACAACTGTACCCCTTGAAGCCTTGATTAATATCCTTTATCAAATAGAGATGAAATGTTTCTCTTCCTTCTTTACAGAGTTTCTCTGCAAATAAAATGTCATTAACAGACCCTGGAAAACATTTTATGGGAAAATCAAGATGTATTTTTACCTAGGGTGAACATACAGTTTGTCCTTCAAACTGGAACTTCTTTTTTTAAGATTAAAAGGGTGAGCTCTTTTAAAACTTATGAGGACAATAGGCATAAACTGGGACTGTCCTAGGCAAACTGGGACAAATGGCCAGATGAATTCTAGTTAGATTAATATATATCATTGCCATGTCTGGAAAAATAAGTTAAGGCTGATCAAAAATATATGCAACAGGGCTGGGGCTATAGCTCAGTGGTAGACAGCCTGCTTGCACGTGTGAGGCACTGGGTTAGATCCTCAGCACCACATAGAAATAAAAATAAATAAAGATATTGTGTCCATCTACATCTAAAAAAAAAAATTTAAAAATATATGCAACAGCTTTTGTTGTTGTTGCAGGGAGGGAGGGTTAGGGTGGTAGATCATGAATATGAAGGAACAACCAAAAAGCTTCTCCAAATATCAGGAAAGTCGGGTGCAGTTTCACAGTTGCATTCTAGGATGTAGATGTGAGGAGAGTCGGAAGAATCTCCCTCTTCAAATGATGAAGATGGTGGCTAGGGAGTGTAAAGAGGAAGAAAGGAAGTGCCTAATGTGTAAGGCCCTGGGTGCCATCCCCAACAACCCCCCCCCCCAAAAAAAAAGAAAGAAAAAGAAAAAAGTGTGATGAATTGAGAAAGTGTCCTGACCACTTCATCTTAAATACCATCCTTAAAAAAGGAGAAGAATAAAAAAAGAAGGAAAGTACCATTGTGACTAAGATTTGGAGGCATAATTTCAGTGTTGTAGTTTCTTTCCTTTAACTTTCTCCCCTTCCACTGCTAACCTTGAGAAATGAATGGTATCAGTCATATTCATTCTCCCGTCTTAGCTAATCAAGAGCCATGCAGAAACAAAGACAACTGATAAGAAAAATATGAACCACACCAGAATCAAAAGTCATGGGCCTGCTGCAGCTTCTCCTAGGAGGCATGCAGACGTTCTTCCTTGAGCTTTGTTATATCAGGGCTTTGGAGACAGTGACACGGAGTTGGTGAGGATGGATTTCACTCACCCTTATTGTGAAGGATAGGGGAGACCTGCTCTCAGCCAGTAGTAACAGTCAGATGTTACATTCTGACCCAGGTAGAGGAGACAGGGAAGAAGGCATGGAGATGGAACGGACAGGATTCACTGACTGGATGAGAAAGAGTGTTGCATGAGATGTTCCAACTGAAACTCTTCTGCATCTAAAGGGATTCTGTCTTCCAGTGAGGACAGGAGCTTCCACCATGATGCCAGTAAGCATGGTGGGGGTGGCACTTCTGAGGTCAAGAGGCAAGACGAAAGCAGAGGAGAGATGGGTTCTACTTGTCCCTGTTAGCACCTGGAAGTCCATTGTCCTTGCCGTTCCCATGGCAGCAGATGGAGACCTTCGTGTACTGCCAGAGTGAGCCTCCTGACATCCAGTACTGTTTGCATGTCAAGGGTGTTCCCATGCGAGACATTTGTATATCAGGAACTGTCTTTTTTTCTAGTATGTCACTGCATGCCTACCAGACTGGCACCTGGGTACTGATTTGAAAGACTGTTTTGTTTTTTTTAATTTTTCAAAAAAGATCATAGTTTCTTACTCTTTCAATTAATGTACCTCATGACTCGGGACATAGAAATTTGTTCCAAAGAGTGCAACCTGATGTTTATGTTGGGGAAAAAAAAATCAGTACTGTGAAACACAAGGTCATACTTCTAAAAAACCTTGTTAAATGAAAGAGGGAACATGCAAAAGAGAGGTCTAAATGGATAAATGTAGCCTAGTATACCAGAGAGAAAGAGGCAAAATAAACTGTTCAGATATTTGATATGAACTGACTCTGGAAATATAACAAGAAAAAAAAGCCAGGAATAACTCCTCAAAACATTATACATAGAATCACCATACGATGTAGCAATTCCACTTTAGGTGTAGACCTAGAAGAATTGAAAGCATGAACTTGAACAGGTTTTTGGAATGCCCGGTACTCATAGTGTATATGCAAATGAAATAAACCAAACATAAAGGATAAATATCCTCTACTTATTAGAGGAGCCTAGTGTAGTCAAATCCATGGAGACACAAAGAATAGGGAGTTAGTGTTTAATGGATGTGGAATTCAGTTCGGGAATGGTGAAAGAGTTCTGTGGATGAACAATGGTGATGGTATGTCACCATGTGAATGCACTAATGCCTCTGAACTGTGTACTTAAAGTTGTTTAAAGGGTAAATTTTGTGTTATGTACATGTTATTAAAAAATTTTTTTAAAGGTTAAAAAAGTTGCCAGGGGAAACCCTTCTGAGAGTGTCATCGACAGATAATAAACCAGCAATGTGCATCCAGAGTTGAAGTTAACCTAGGCCTGCACTCACACCAAGGCATCAAGGTATTTTCTCCAGCACCAGTCTTACCCTTTCTTCAGCTCTGGCCCACAATTATAGAGAAATGAAGATGAGCATAAAAGAAAGAAACAACTGGAAGCCAGGCATGGTGGTGCACGCCTGTAATCCCAGCAAGTTTGAGGCCAGCCTCAGCAATTTATCCAGATCCTGACTCAAAATTAAGAAAATAAAAAGGACTGGGGATGTAGCTCATTGGTAGAGCTCATCTGGGTTCAATCCTCAGTGCAAAAGAAAATAGAACAGAAAAAGTAAAAATAATAGGAGAGGAGAGGCAGCATGGTATAGTGTCTTCCAGGCTCTTGAAACTTTCCTACCCAAGTATCCCCAGTTGCTAAAAAATGTCAACTTGGAAATCTGGAGTCAGAATTTAAAGTCCTTATCAGATTTTTAAGTTTCTTTAAACTCCTGTGTTCCAACTTAAAAAATGTATGCCAATTTTCCTTTCTGGTCCCTGATATGTTTATCTTCATACCATCTTTCATGTAACACATCTGACTAATGTTTGAATGCTTACATTGAACCATTTACAATTCTGGCAGGCAGAGAGTGAGAAACAAAAGAGGCAAGGTTTCTGACCTCAGGGAAAGGGAGAGATGTGCTGGAAGATGAAAAAAAAAAAAAAAAAAAAAAAAAAGCTGGCATTATCTAGCAAAATTGCTGTTCCAGAGGGTGTGGGTCTGTCTTAGCTCTAGGCTTTTTGTCCTCTCCCAGTTTGAAGGATTGGCCTGGGAGTCTGTATGCTGGGTCTGGGCTGGTGCAATGCTCTGGATGATTCCCCTCTCTCTCCCAGACTCCATTTCCTGAGTCACAGGGCTGCATCCAGAGCAATCACTGAGGGCTGGAGGTGCACCCTGCAGGCCTTGGCGCTCCCTTTCCCTGTACCTGGGACTTTCTCCAGTTCTCCCTTGTTTTCTTACCCTTTGGTCTGTTCCCACACTGCAAAAGGTAACTCCTGTATACATAAATGATTTCTGACACCCCAGGGAACCTCTGTCCTCCTCTGAGAACTTTTTGTTTACAGATTCTCTGAGAGGGAGCATGCCTGAGCTTTTGACTTGGCCCCAGATGATCCTACATAATCCACTGTAACCTCGGATCTGTTGTGATTTGAGACTTGGATTCCACTCAGCTCTTGTTTTAATAACTACCATTTATGAAACACTCAAAATATGCCACGCACTATTAAGTATGTTGACTCTTTTAATCCTCCTGTGAACTTTATCAGGCAGTTGAGCAAAATTGTTAAAAGCAGGACTCTGGAGTCAACTGCTCTGGGTTCCCATCTTGGGTGCTCCACTTATCAACTATGTGACTTCAGAAAAGAGATGGTCTCCCTTTTACTGAGCCTCTATTTTCGTGTCTATAAAATGAAATAGCAGTAGTATCTAGCTGCTGCCAAGATGAAATGGGACAATACATACAGAGCACTAGATAGCAAGTACTCTTTAACAAAAAAAGTATGCATTATATTGTGGCATGCATGAATATGTAACAACAAATCTCATCATTATGTACAAGCTGTAATGCACAATAAAAAAATGTAGAAGAAATAAATCAAAGGAAAGCAAAACAAAACATCATGGGATAGCAAAAACAAACAAAACAAATGTGTGAATTTTATTGTCCCCATTTTACAGATAGAAAAGTGAAGCTCAGAGATGTTAAGCAACTTGCCCAAAGTCACATTGATAGGGAAGGGAAGAGGTAGGATTAGCACCCAGGACTGTCAGTCACCTAAGTGGGTAGCCTAGGTAACTGTTCATCCAGATCATCTGATTGCTGTTTTCTGAGAGCACCTTTTTAGAACATAGTTTCTTTCACCTGATATTTTGACTTGAACCCTGAGATCTATGCACTGTCAACATCAACATTCTGTGATAACTTTCTGTGCGACAGTGATGCTGTATGCTTTGCACCAGACTTATGGTGTCCTGTGCCTCTAAAATCTGAACCTTCTTGGGGTAAAATGCTATGAAAAAAAGCAGAAAATCAGCTTTTAAAATGATGTTAACAGAAGCCACGATTCCTGCAGATGTGCAGTTACCAGCAAATCTTTGAGTCATTAGCCTACCAATCAGCCGTCTCCCATGCCTTCTGAAATCTCTGACTTCTTTCACTCTCCTTATTGGTTCATAAGTGTAGTTTCAACTACGTGCTTAATGCCAACTCATAGTTCTCATGCAGAAATTATTCTTTGATGCTTCTACATATAGTGTCATGTTCATAATTATTTTTGTAAAAATTTAAATGGGAATAGAATAATCATACAAAAAATATGGAAGTCATAAATGTGTAACTCAATGAATTGTCAGTTACCCATGGAGCATATCCAAGTAAATTGCACGCAGATCAAGAAAGAGAATGTGCTCAGTTCCCTAAAAATCCCTCTTGTGCCTCCTTTCCATCACTATACCCTCCAAAGTTAAGTGCCATCTGGATTTCTACAACTATAGAATTAGTTTTTAAACTTCATGTGATTGGAATTTTACGGTATGCATTCGTTAGGCTTTGAATGTGCCCCAAAGTTCATGGTGGAAACTTAATCCTCAGTGCAACAGTGTTGAGAGGTGGAATCTTTAAGAAATGATCTGGTCATAAGGGCTCTGCATTCTTGAATGGATTCATGCCATTAGTATGGGAATGAGTGAGTTGTCCCGAGAACAGATTCCTGATGAGTTTGACCCCCTTCCCTCTTTCTAGCACATGTTCCTGCTGCAGTCTGGCTGGGCACAAAATCACAAGCCACTCAAGCAGGAACAAACTTTATTTTTGAAACTGCCGCCAATGCCCCGAACGCTCCCGGGAAGATTGCCGACCAACGCATGTGGTGTTCTCCCGGATCCCAAGAGGAAGGTCCTCCTCCGGAATTCCCTCTTACCGCACTTCCCCAACCAATGGGAACTCTTCAGGAGTCCCGTAGCAGGCCCCAGGTGAACAGCAGGAGTCCAATATCCATATGAATGCAGATCTTAACATAATCATATCATCTCAATGGCTTGCTGGCATCACCTTTCAACCAAAAATGCCATGCATCATATTATTTGGCTGTGGCTCTTAGCATGTTCCCTCTTGTTCTTCTGCCTTCTGCCATGAGGATGACCCAGCAAGAAGGCGCTTGCCAGAATGTCAGCACCTTGACCTTGGGCTTCCCACCTTAAATCTCTGCTCTTCGTTATCCAATCTCAAGTATTCGGTTTTAGCAGCACAAAATAGATGAAGACAGCATTCTTTTTTTCCCCCATGTGGTTCCTCTAATACCATGTTTGTGAGAGTCACCCATGTTACTATGTATGACTTTTGTTGATTCATTTTTTTACCATATAAGAGTATACTGTGTATCATACCTCATTACCATGTAGACTATCACTAGAGACACTACTACATTTAGAACTACACGTCTGTTGCCTATCTAATATATTTCTCTCGCAAAACCTTGGAGAGACTATTTGACCTGAGTTCCAAAAAGTGTTATGCCATCCTCTCCATATAGTGAACTCCAAAACTCACATTTATATTCGTTCACAAATATATATCAACTGTGTACTAAGTAACCAGGTACCAGGGTGGACATCAGACTGGCGGCCCTTGAGGATTTAACAGCCAAGTGAGAAGGGGCAGAAACATCAGCAGATAAACACAGAATGTTGTAGTAATGTTAGAGAAAACCAAACCTAGGACTGTTAAAATTACTTTAAATGGTGTTTGAAGTTTAAAACATTCGGTTTTCACTCAGCTCGTATTAGGGAGCCAACCTTCTGGAATTCCCACAGGCGCCTTTATAGATCATTTAGAAGGCTTTAGGAAGATTAAAGAGAGTCACTCTGTTCAAAGGGTCTCAGTGTTCAGTCAATTGAGAAGATCCCATTATGCATCAAAGAAATGCCAGGCTTTCCTTCCCACAGGCTTCCCTACCTTTGTGTTCCCCTTAAATGTCCTCAGCCCTTTTCATTTCTTACTTACATCCTCTCTCAACCAGCCCATCCATTCTCTGGGCTTTAACTATCATTTGTATCTGTCCATGACCCCCATATCTTTAATTCCATTTTGATTTTCTCTCTGAGTCCATATTTAAGAACCTGAGGGCTGGAGATATATATAGCTCAGTTGGTAGAGTGCTTGCCTCACATGCATAAGGCCCTGGGTTCAATCCCAGCACCACAAAAAAAGAGAGAAAGAAAGAAAGAAAGAAAGAAAGATAAATTGATAATGTGGGGGCACAGTGGTACATGCCTAAAATCCCAGTGATTTGGAGGCTGAGGCAGGAGGATCACAAGTTCGAGGTCAGCCTCAGCAACTTAACAAGACCCTGTCTCAAAATAAAAAACAAAAGGGCTAGGAATATAGCTCAGTGGTAGGGTGCCCCTGAGTTTAATCCCTTGTACCAAAAAAAAAAAAAAAAAAAAACCCTGATATTTAACTACCTATCAGGGCACACGGATCCCTGGTTGAACTGACTGCTGTCTTCACAATCCTCCCCTTCATCTCTCTCCTATCCCAGTGGAAGACCTACCAATCACTCAGACTGGGAGCCTTTTTAGATCCTTTCTCCACTGTCTCCCTCCAAATCTAATAATCTATAATCTAATAATAATATCAATCAATCAGACATGTTGATTCTACTTTATAACTACACCCTGACTCTGACTACTCGCTTTAATTTCATGGCCACTATGCTGATTTAGACTCCTTCCATCTTCCTCTGGATTATTTCCACTGCCTTCTTACAGATTGTTTGATTTCAGTCTAATTTCTCATACTGATCTGTCTTCTGAACCATGATTTAGAATGTAGATCTGATCATGTTGTTTCTTCATTTCGGTATCATCAATGATTCTCCTTTACCTATAATAGTACTTCCCAAAAGGTGTTCCCTGAATCTGCTGCGGTAGACTCGGATGTGCTAAGGGTAGCCAAGGTTGGCCAGATGTGTTACACCCCAGTGTACCACATATGTTTCCATTTTCCTCATGCAGCATGAATGGAAAGATTAGAAAGGACTGGCTACAAGATTTGGTACAGACTCCAGACCTTTGCCAGCTTCTCTATCTCATCTCCAGCACTCATCATTTCCTAACTTATGATCTTCTGGTTGCCATTTCTTGTTGCCTGCAAAGCTACTGCTTGCCCAGGTTGACAGAAGAGCACAGTGGGCAAGCTCTTCTATCAGCCTGAAATGAACTTCTCTTTTTTCCATCTGGCAAACTTCTACACGTCTTTTAAATTTTGATTCATGCTTTGCCTTCTTGAGTAGCCTTCTCTGAGTTTCCAGGGAGGAATTGGCCATTCCAGCCTTTGTGCTTCCACTGTAACTCATAATCCATCTCTATAATGTGCTCTTCACCATTACTCATAATCAGTTATGTGCTCCCATGAGAACTTGTAATCTACTGCTATTATGTGCTTCCATTGTAACTCAAAATCCTCCGTTACGCAATTCCACTGTAACTCATGAACTACCTCTATTATGCACTTTCACTGTAACATATAATCTACCTTAATTATGGCACTGTCATGCCAAAGAGCACCTTTTGGTTTACATATATATTTCCTTTGCTAGTTTGTAACTTGTTTGAGGCTTTCCATCTGTTTTCCCAGTGCCTGGCACAAAAGAGACTTAAGAAAAAATTAGGTAAACCAAATAAAATATGATAATTTATAGTGAAGATGGGGCAGGTTATGCTGCTGTGACAAGTGACTACACAATAGAAGTTTGTTTCTCAGTCAGCCTTTTGTCAATCAGGTTGATGGATGCATATCGGCTCATAGAAGTGTATCAACTCATGTTTCTATGGTCACTCCAGAGAATTATGCTTGCTTCTGTGTGTGTGTGTGTGTGTGTGTGTGTGTGTATGTATATGTGTGTTCACTTTTGAAACTTGTATAGTATATGTAACATAAATTTTAGTATTTTACCAAAGCGTTCAACTCAGTGGAATTAATTATATTCACAATAATGTGAAGCCATCACTACTATCTAGATCCAGAAATTTTTCACAACTGCAAATGAAAATCCTATCCTCAGTAAGCAGTCACTTCCCAGACCCACTTTTCTCAGCTCTTGGCAACCATTAATCTGCTTTTGGCCTCAATGATATCTGACTATTCCGGACAGTTCATAACAATAGAATCATAAGATATGTGATCTTTTATGTCTAATTTCTTTCACTTATAATATTTTCAAATGTCATCTCTGTTGATATATATATTTATTTATTCAGTACTTCACCATATTTCATTCTTGTTTATGGCTGAATAATATTTCTAATATTTTGTTCCTCTATTCATCAGTTGATGAATATTTCCCCCCCACACACCATCTTTGGCTAATGTGAACTGAGCTGCTCTGAATATTTGTGTGCAAGTTTTGTTCTAGGAATAGAATTGTTGGGTCATATGGTAATTCTTTTTTTTTTTTTTTGTACCAGGGATTGAATCCAGGGTCACTGACCACTGAGCAACATCCTTTTTAATTTCTTATTTTGAGATAGGGTCTCACTAAGTTGCTGAGGGCTGGCTTTGAACTTGTAATCCTCCTGCCTCTGGCTCTTTTTTTTTTCCAATTAAAAAAATCATTTTTATAGTCCATGGGCCTTTAATTTTTTTTTTTTTTACATTTATTATGCCATGAATTCATAGGGAATAGGTTCCAGCGGTTCAGGCTCCTTTCCATTTGTTTTCACAAAATGTGCTTCTCTGGGTGGGGCAGGCTGGCACTTCAGCTGAACCCAGGTACCTTTCTCTTTGACTTCCTTCTTTTTCTGATCATTTTCCTTCACATATTTCAGGAAGCTGTCTTGGCTCTTAAGAGTGCTTAATATGCTCAATACGCACATTAATTCTCTTGGCAAGAATCTTGCCCTTGCTTATTCCAACAATGCCAACAACATGCTGGGTACCATTGTAGACTCCCAGTTTTGCCATGATAACATTTGTGGAGCATTCCTTTTTGAACAATACTCATTTCCTTGATGTCTACAACATCACCCTTCTTATAGATTCTCATATATGTGGCCAAAGGAACAACTCCATGTTTTCTAAAAGGCCTAGAGAACATATATTGGGTTCCTCTCCTCTTTCCCTTTGTGTTTGTCATTTTGGCAAATTACTGGAAGATGGTGGATCCGGCTGAAAAGCCTGCCTCTGGCTCCTGAGTTGCTGGTGTGCACCACCACACTAGGCATCACATGGTAATTTTATGTTTAATCTATTGTACAACCACCAAAGTGTTTTCCGCAGTGGTTACACCATTTTATGTTTCCTCTAGCAATATATGAAGATTTCAATTTCTACATGTTTTCATCACCAATTATTATTTACCATTTTTTAAAGAAAGTATTATTATTACCATTATGGCCAATACATGCTATTGATAAATTCACATCACTACTCATGTTTTATTGGACAAGACAAATTATATGATCACATGTACCTTCAAGAGAGGTGGGAGGCCCAGTTCCATCACATGGCAGAAATAGCAGTGCTGGGATATTTATGAATGACCCTAATGACTATCACACAGTTGATGTCAAGGGAGACGAAAGATTAAATCAAAATAGACCCATCATGTCTCTGCTAGTCCTCATGCACAAATCAGGCCATTATCTCTTACTTAAGTATTATAAAGTTTCCAGAAGGAAATTGAAATAGAGAATTGCTGAGAGTGGCACAGATGTGAGCTTAGAAATATGGGAAGGAGGCATAAAGGCCTAGGAAAGAAGAACAGGAACCTAGAAAAAATCTAGGGCTGGAGATGTAGCTCAGTGATAAGAGTGCCTGCCTAGTATGCGCAAAGCCCTAGAATTGCAAAATGAATAAAAAAAAAACACCCCAAAAAACAAACAAAAAAACTCAAAAAATAAACTTCTAAGTAGGATACTTAAGTTGGTTAATTATAAATACACTTTAGGAAAACATAGAAGAGCATATTTCTTTGAAAAAAGTTAGATCTCCTTTTTTTAGCACAAAATGTACTGTAGCCAAATACCACCCAAACTCTATAGTGATGAAATATTCACCCTAGAAGTTAATTCATCTCTCAACAGCTTCCCAAGTAACTTGTGATGGTATATTTTGTTAGATAAATTAACTAAATGATAATTTTCTGATGCAACTACAAATTCAATCATAAAAATAAGGAATACAAATGTGCATGAAAGGATTTTGCTGAAAAGGAGCACTTGGTGTCACCCAGCAACCCTGCTCTGGAGTTTCCCTTAATGGGGTGATTTCAGCTGGCAGCTGGTACAACCTTGAAATGATCCTGTTTGTTTTCCCTGCTCCCCGATGTGTAGAGGTCATTGCTGATAATAATGTGGTTGCTATTCGTTATTATCTGGAGTGTGATAACATGACAGAATTGCCTAGAAATGCTCTTTTTTTTTTTTTCCAATCTTGACATCAGCTCTGTGTACACAGTTGCTTCATACTAGATGCACATTTTAAAACCCAAGGGTATTTACATTTTAGAAATAAAAATGATCTAATGGGCTAGGGAAGGGGTATGAGTATCGTGTAATTTGCCCAGTTTGTAGCTCTGTAAGCAGTAAATAAATATTCATTGTTTTCACGGTCTGTGTTTGAATCTCAGCTCCATCCCTACTAGTTTTGTGTTCTTAGACAGGCTTATTAATCTAGGGCATAGTAGTGTTTAGTCTTGCGAGGATTAAATAAACTCATATATGTAAAGTGCCAAGAATAATGTATGAAATAAAGTAAGCACTACATAGATGATGACTGATGTTCAGGATTGTGCTCCCTCTTAATAATCACTTCCTCTTCCACCCCTGGGACACTTCCTCTTCCACCCCTGGACACTTCACCAGCCTCGGTTAGGCACCCCTGCTGTGTGTCTCTCTGACATGCTCCCCTTCCTAGGTCTAACCAACAGTTAAAGGGAATTATAATTGTGTGTTTAATGTCCCACAATAGCTAGAAGTTCTGGGCAGGTAGAAACTCAGCCCATCTTCATCACTATGTCCTTATGTTCTCTACTCCCCAATAATCTAAATATCATTTTTCTTAACTCACTACCACGTGCCCTGAGGCTGCAGAAGTGGCCAACCTAATTTACTGGGGAACAAGGGAGGGCAGCAGTTGGCTGATATTTACCAGGACGTTGCAGAAACTCTGAGGAGGAAACTGCTGAGTCACAGGCATGCGTGTCGAGTGGAATGATCTCAACTGTAGGTCTTGTAACATCGCTTCTTGGGCATGTAGCGGGTACTAGCTGCCCCCTCAGAAAACAAAGGCACACAAATATTCAATATCTTATCTTTGACATCATTATCTTTTATGCAAGTAATGGGATTCACTGGAACTCGCTTCAGCAAGGAAGGAGGGGTGAGACAGGGTGAGGATGTCTATAAGTGCATACAGGGCAGATCTCAGAATTCAAGAGCAGGGTCACAGCTGGGTCCCTGAGGAAATGCCATCAGGAGCTGAGCCACCCTCTCAGACTTCTTTCATTTTCTCTCTGGGGCCAGATGGCTCTTTGACATAGGTCTCCCTTACCATCTGCTTCTTTCTTCACCCTCTTCAGGCTGCCTCTCTTCATTGCTCCATTCGGTGTAAGGAAAGTCTCTGGGCTCCTGGGGTCGTGTGCCCTCAGTTCCAGCTAAACCCGGAGAATGATTAGCTGTTGCTACCACTAAACTTTTTTTTTTTTTTTTAAGAATTTAACCCTTATTTTATTTATTTGTTTTTATGTGGTGCTGAGGATTGAACCTATTGCCTCACGGGTGGTAGGTAAGCACTCTACCACTGAGCCACAATTCCAGTCCACTACCACTAAACTTAACTTCCAGGGAAGAATCTGATTGGTTCAAATGAAGCTGGATGTTTCTCTTGATCTAAATCATAACTGCCAAGTTTATCTATTACAAACATGGAAGGAAGTCTGGTGAGTAATTCTCTAGGAACAGGGTCACTGAGAGATGGGCAGATACTCTGGCATCCAAACATCATCATCCAAAATGGTCCCCAGTGTTATGCAAAGTTGGGTCAAGGCAATAACAGCATGGGGTTGTGAAAGTCAATGATTCTAACATGAAATCATTTTTGTCAGATCAGGCAAAATTAGAGCTGGGAAGTAATGAAGGGGGAGTGCTCATGTCTAAGATAAGTAAGCACTTTCTAAAAGCCCCATAAGATACTCCTTTCCATTCTCAAGTACCCCGTGATTTGCTCAGCTGGCACCTACACACAGATTTCTGTAACCAAATTTATCTTTAAGACAGCAACAGCTCAGACAAGATGCTTGGCCAACACTTGCCTGGTAATGGCATCCGAACCAATGAGCTGATACCAGCAAGAGCTGGGGGGGCTCTTCAAGACCAATGGGCTTAGTATGTAAACAGCCACATAAATTCCTCCCCTTTGCCTTTAACAACTTCCCCTTGTTTCAACCTTTTTGACCTTATCTGTGGCAAACTATGGTGATGTTCTCTAGTCCCCAATAATCTAAATATCATCGTTCTTGAGAAAAATCTCTCTTTCTAATTATTCTTTAGGTTGACAGAGTATAAAATTTATCTTAACTAACCAGAAACCACTAGGTTTCAGTAGATTTTGAAAACTGTCCTTTTAATGGCATTAAAAACATACAAAACCAAACTTTTTGGGATAGGACCTTTTTTTAAGTGAACTATATAATTCTCTGAAAACAAGGTGACACCTGCTGCTCCCTTTGGAATTCTCTTCCCTTCTTTTTACATCCGACTAACCTCTAATTACTATTCAGATACAATTATTATTCAGATCTTAGTTTGATGGATAAGCTCAGATATGCAGATTATGAAAACTTAGTTTGCTTTACATTTAATCTCTGTTGTGAGCATCCATTTTGATTTGAGAAGTAACCACTTAACCTTAGCCACTCAGGGATTCCCCTCTTGCCCAGGGTAGCACCAAGTTCTGGCATCATTTGTAGGCAGTGGCCAGGGTGGGAGCAGATGGAATGCTTGGTACAGGCATTTGCTAGGAAGTCCTTTCTTCTTACCTGGTCTTTAGTTATTAATCCACATACGTCCCATACGAGCTATCCCTGCTTTCCGAGTACGACTTCTGTTGGGTCTCGGGCTTTCTCAGCTCACCTTTGTGCCTTCTTAGGAGCTGCAGAACTCCAGCGTTCCACATCATACCAGGCCTCCAGCAAACTTATGGGACCATTACTGCTCTGCACTGTGTCTGGGTTGTTTTAATTCACAAGTGTTATCCACTGTCCCACACATAGCTGGGTATAGGGACTGTAATGAAGATGTCTTAGCTGCCTTTGCTCAGGTCAGCACAGATTTCTAGTCTGAGATTTTGCTTCCAATCCCCCCAGTTCTTCCTCTGAGTGCAGAACCCCAAATCTAATTTCTACTGTTCACCCCGCCTCAGGCTCTACTGGAGAGATACAGCTAAAGTCGTCTCTGCATTTAGAGCCCCCAAACCTATCTAGTATTTCTGCACCTTTCTTTCCTCATGCCCTGACAGCCCAGAGGAGAAGCAGGGAGAGGCAGTGTTCCTCTTTTTGAACCAAGCAGAACCAATCTACTCACAGGCTGAGGCCAGGGAAACTTTATCTGAAGGTGATAGGTAGAGGAAGGAAGTGGGTTGGGGCAAGGAAATGGAAAAGGGGAAAAGAGAGAGAGAGAGAAAAAAAAGAGAGAGAACAGGAATAAAGAAACAAAATCAAGAATGAACAAAGTGAAGTTTTAAGTTTTTGTGAAAAACAAGAATGACTTTCTATACTTTTCTCATCCACTGGCAAAATTCTAGAAATGCTCATTTAATGTATCTTTTACCAGTGGGAAAACCGTGGTCACTACAAGTTAGTAAGACTTCACTAACTAAATTACTTTTATTCATTTTTTGATGGTTTATGAAGTTGGAAGATGAAGACAATGCTGAAGACAGTGTTAGGAATTTCAGCCAAACACAGGGAAAGCAGTGGTCACTAGGCGTCAGCAAGAAGGAACCAGTAGCATCACTACCAGTTACTTTGATGCATATTGTTTTATTTACTTCTAAAACAATCCTATGAGTGAAGAAATGAAATACAGACATATTGTGATCGTCAGCTACACTCCCACATAACTAAAGAAACTGAATTGCAGGCAGATCTTACACTTTCCTTAAGGTTACTTGGCTGATGTTTCAGCTAAAACTCTTGGTTGTAAATGACACCTAAGTCCTACTCAAACTGAATGTTTTAACTGTCTATTGCTGTGGAATATACTGCTTCATAATCTAATGGCTTAAGATAACAATGATTTTATTTGTTTGCAATTGGGCAGAATTCAGTGGCTGGAGGACCCACTTGGAACATAGCTACTCCTCCGGCTGACAACTTGGGCCTTCTGCTGGGAGCCTCAGTTCTTGTGGTCAGCTAAGTTCCACGGTTCTTTTCATGGCCTTTCCACATGGTTGGCTTGAGCTTCCTCATAGCCTAATAGTCTCAGGGTAATTAGGTTTCTACAGTAGCTGGAACCTTAAGGCTTATGCCCAGAACTTGACCGATGTTATTTCTTCACAGTTTATTGGTTAGATTGAGGCAGAGAGCCAGCCCAGACTCAAAGAGAAGAGACTAACATGGTCTACAACACCAGGAGACATGGTTCATTTGGGGTCACTAAGGTAATGGGCTAGGGATTTTATTGCCTCATATTTCAGGCATACCCAGGAGTAGAGCTGGTTTAGGCAGGTCAAAAAGTGAGGTTCAAAAGTTTAAGCTTCTCTTTGCCTTTCACTGTTCCTTCCTTCATGTTGACACCACTCTTGGGCTCCTTGCCAACTGTGGCAAGATAGCTACCATATTTTTACTTCAAGCAAACTTGTGAGATCATCCTTCCACCATGGACTCATACTGTGACTCAGAGGATAGATATGCAAATTGGCTAATCAGGGCTATCTATTCACCTTTGGCACATGCTTTTGGTTAACTACCCACCTGACAATATTTCCCAACTCTCCTCCCTATTGATTGAGAGTCTGAAAAAAGCTCTCAATTTCTCCATTTCCTTTCTAACTAGGGTCATCCATGTGACTGAGTAAGACCAGTGAGGTCTTTGAAAGGGGAGTTAATGTTTTTGATTTCCACAGAAGATTTTTCTTCTCTGGTTAAAGGAGAAACCAATCTTTATGTACACTCTTTCTCTGCACCAACAACTTTCTGCTTTGACACAAATGTGTATGATGATGAGTCTCTCCGCCTGGGTTACATTAAGCTCCATTAGGACAGGAACCTGTTTTTCTCACTGTTGTATTCCTAATATCTGGTTTATTACTTGGTACAAAGCAAGGGTATAATAAATATTTGTTGGATATTGAAAGAATTCACTGGAAATGTCCAAGGGGATTTACACCCCATGCCATAGGAGAAACACTAAAAGTAAATTGAGGTTTAGATAGAAAAGACTCTCCGGGAACATGAGTTCTTTTCAAACATTTAATGGGTTGTCATGTGAAAAATGGAAGAGATTCATTATGGACACTTCCAAAGGTAGGTGAAAGCTACCACTGACTGGTGGAAGTTCTGAGGTAACAGATTTTACCTCACTTAAAAGAAAAACTCTGTAAAAACTAGGAACTTTTTACAATGGAACAGAGTACCTAAGATGGGAGTAAGTGCTGGAAGATCACTCGCTAGGAATATGCCAAAAAGGAATAAAAATTGGATAATGTGTAGGATCAGTTGGCTTTTATGGAATTTTGGGGTTATGATTCTATGATCTCAGATTTATGCTACTTATGTAAAATTAAAACACAAAACAAAAAAGTGTGATTTTTTTTTTAAAAAAGCAGATTTATTTATTTTTCTTTAAATATTTATTTGTTTATTTTTCACATCTTCATACATGTATTTTGTATAATGATGACCATCTCCTTCCATCATCCTTGCTATTCCCCTTCTCCTTCCCTTTCCCTCTCACCCCTATTCCCTATCTAGAGGTAATCTTCCTCCCATTGTCTCCCTCCCTACCCCACTTTGAGTCACCCCACTTACATCAGAGAAAGTGTGACTCTTAATTGGCACTAAGCAAGCAAGGTCTATCAGCTCTGGGGTTGTAGGAGAAGGAGGAGGTGAAGTTAGGAGATTCTGGCAAAGGTAGTTCCAACTTTATGACAAAAGTGAATCAGACAGAAGCAACAGAGAGAAGTAGATGGAAAATGTGATGAGCTTGGAGTTCCAGCTGTCACACCTTGCAGTTTGGTTTTATGAGCCAATAAGTCCTCTGTTTTTTTTTTTTTTTTCCCCATAGGAGTTCAAACTACATTTCTGTCACTTACAATCAAAATTCTGACCTTTCTGGACTTCCCTGTTCTGGTTAGTGACACTCCCACTGGGAAGTCGCCAAGCTGGGAAATCTCCAAGTCTTCTTTTCCTTGCTTCTACAAGTCCTGTCAATCACCATGTCCTAAGAATTCTTCTCTCACCCAGCCAAGAAGTTGAACATCCTAAAATACTGCTTTAGACCAGTTACTTGCTCTAAAGCCTCTAAAAATATGAATCTTTTTCAAATTTTGTTATGATTATAGAATGATAGGTGGAAAGATTTCATAGGATGCCTTCAAACTAATGGGTTAATTTTTCTACCATAGATTTCCCCTGCCTTGAATGTCCTTCTCCTGCCTACTACCCCCACGAATCTCACCCTTCCTTCCAAGTCTGGCTTAAGTCTACCTTCTTTTTTTTTAATTTTTTTTTTTTTTTTTTTTTTTAGTTGTCAATGGACTTTATTTTTTTTTTTTATCAATATGTGAAGTTCAGGATTGAACCCAGTGCCTCACCTATTGAGGCAAGCGCTCTACCGTTGAGCCACAACCCCAGCCCTTAAGTCTACCTTCTTTTTATTTATTTATTTTTTAGGTGTACTTGGACACAATACCTTTATTTCATTGATTTTTATGTGGTGCTAAGGATCAAACCCAGGGCCTCACACATGCTAGAACAGCACTCTGCCGCTGAGCCACAACCCCGGCCCCAAGTCAACCTTCTTTAGGAGGTTTTTTTCCTTAAGCATTCATCCCAAGTCAAAATAATTTCCTCTTTTGGACTCTTGGAGTATTTTGACTCCTCCAGTCATTTGACAACTTAATTATATATAAATCTTATTTTTCTAATTGATTGAATTAATTAATTAATCCTAATTAACTAAATTGATTCTAATAAATTGAATATGAGGATGGTGGCATATGCATCCTGCATCCTCCACAATTGCTGTTGCAGTACTACACTGTACACAGTATGTTTACTTATTCATTAATTAAGTTCATCCATCAAATAGTTATTGGATGTCTGCTATTATGTCAGGAATTATTCTGGGCTCTGTGAATACAGTGGTAAGTGTACAAATGGAAGAGGCCTACTTTCTGTGAATTTATAGTCTGGTGGAACCAAAACAAAAAATAAGTTATCAGGAACAACCAAATCTAAAAATATAACAATATCTGTTAAGCTATAATGAATAGCCATATATTAAAAATATAGGGAGTGATATTGGCCAAATTATATTGTTATAGTGTGTGCATGTATGAATATGAAACAAGTCCCATCATTATGTACAACTATAATGCACCAATAAAAAATGTGGAAAGAGAAAAAGAAATCACACATACAAAAAATACAAATATAATCAATAACTAAAGGCATGTATAATATGTGCAGTGGTGATAAGTGCCATGGAAAAAAAGCAGAGTTTGGAAGTTACAAGGATGCAGTAATAGATATTGGTTGAACTTTTTTCTTTACATAGATTTTTATGTTGTTTCATTAAATTTGCAAATTTATTTGATGAGGTTTGACCCTCTTTTTATCATATTTGTGAAATCCATTAATTTTCAATATGTCCTCTAGTCATTTAAATTTTATTTTAAAGCTGTAATTAATCACTTCTCTGACATTTTATTAAATGTGCCCTAAAAATGGTTCTAAAATCCCAAAGAGCAAAGGTTGCGAGTCCAAATACTCCTGGGGCTAGGATGTGGGGAAACAGGAACAGGAAGCCTGGTTACCAGGCAGGGCCCCAGGCCTGTGTTGCTAGATTTTTTTCAAGTGAAACCAGAAATCAGATTTTTAGATCTGCTAACTAATCATATTTAAAAATGCCTCATGCAGGCCAAACAAGACAACTCTGAACTGAATCGGCCTACAGGCTTTCCGATTGTAATTTTTGGCATAGAGAACACTGCCCTGCCCACCCTTGCTGCCATCCAACCCTGATCTGCCTGCTTTCCTTGGACACTTGCTTCAATCAAAAGGGTCGATTTCACCAATATTATTATGTTCAAACCTGGTTTTAACTGCCAGTAACTCAGGGATGGACAGACTGGCTACAATAGCTCAACTAATGTGTTTTCGATGAACACATCTCACATTCCTTAGTCCAAGTATCCTTTACCTGGGATCAGAAAATTAATGCTTCAGAAGGCAGTTTGCAGGGGTGAGGTGTGAATGTCCTATAATTTACCTTCCCCCCTTCTTTGGCTTTTTTTTTTTTTGGTGCTGGGGATCAAACGCAGGGCCTTGTGCATGCGAAGCAAGCACTCTACCAACTGAGCTATATCCTCAGCCCCTTCTTTGGCATCTTTACAGATGGTCGCTGAGGTTCATCACAGCCTTGCTGTAGGCAGGCAGCTCACTGCCCGCCAGCAGTGGGTCCACCCATGAATGAGTGTGTCCATGGACACAGGACAGCATGTAGCACTTGAAACTCACCTGCAAGGATCCTGAGCTTGCAGAACAGGACAAAATAAGGCTACTCTGTCAAAATTATAGAATCAGAAAGTAGAATGGTGTTGTGCTCGCTTCAGCAGCATATATACTAAAATTGGAATGATACAGAGATTAGCATGGCCCCTGTGCAAGGATGACATGCAAATTCATGAAGCATTCCAAATTTTTACATGTATAAAGGCATGAATTGGCGTGAACATACTCTACATACAAAGATATGAAAAATTGTACTCTATGTGTATAATAAGAATTGTAATACATTCTGCTGTCATGTATTTAAAAAATAAAATCAATAAAACTAAAATAGTAATAATAATAATAATAGTAATAATAGGCATTTTTCAGGGAGATATTTGGGACTATATAAATATCCTATTTCTTATCAAACTGTCTACCACTGTTTTAAATATCCATTGATGATCTTGCCCAAATCAAGTATTACTATGTTGTTTCTAAATGTTGATTATTTTATTCCCATCATTCCTTCTCTATTTATTAATTGGAATTTACTGTTAAGTACAGCTATTATTCATTCATTTACTTATTCATAAAGTAGACTCATGAATATTTAGGATATTCTGTAGGTTATAATTCATTGTTTTTCATTTTGTTGTTCAAACTATTCCATATTTGGGCAGCAGAAATGTTTTCAATCTTGCTTCTGAGATCTTATAACATGTTACCATCGGTTTTTTGAACCCATCCTCATTTTCTGGCCCTATGAGATGTTCTTCAGGTTCCTCTTGTACTTTCTTTTCCCCACCCCAAGAATCAGCTATTTCTCCAAAGGCTCTTGGTTTCTTTCATTGAAAAAAAATGTATTTAGAAAGAAAGATGCAGGTACCATGTGTGCTTGTTGCTATTAAAGTGCTATTGCATCTGTACTCTCAGCAAATAAAGTTTAAAAAAGCATATATATATATGCTTCTATATATATATAGAATGGTGTTTATCAGGGCTGGTGAGGAGTGCATTGAGGGGTTAGTATTTAATGGGTCAGAGGTCCAGTTAGGAAAGATGAAAAAGGTCTGGAGAGAGATGGTGGTGATGGTACCTAACCATGTGAATGTGCTTAATACCAAAGAGCTATCCACTTGGCCGTGGCTAAAGTGGTAAATTTTATGTTACATGTCTTTTGCCACAATAAAAACAAAATGACTTTTATGATGAGCAGAATAGTCTCCTCTCCATGGGATGCTATTTCAGAGTTCAGTAACATTTACTTTACTCAAAACTTATTCTATTAAAATTCCAACACTTCAAAATAAAATACAATAAAGTCTATTCTCTATTTCATGTGCCCTGCTGATTTGCCAATGACTAACAGGCAAAGTAGTTTTGTAGTGCTACTTTGTTCCAGATGCAAGTCAGAAAAACAGGAAGAGGAGAAGCAGGAACTATGGAAAGAGAGAGAAGAATGGAAAAATGAGAAATAGTGAAGACTTGGAGATGCTAGGTGAACTTCACCCAGACAAATGAAGAAACAGAAACTATTAAAAGTTATATTGGGGGGACTAGGGCTGAAGTTCAGTGGTAGAGCACCTTCCTTACACATCTGGTACACTGGGTTAGATCCTCAGCACTGCATAAAAATAAATAAGTAAAGATATTGTGTCCAACACAACACCACCACTACCACCACCATCAACAACAACAACAAACACACACACACACACACAAGCTGTATTGGGCAAACAATACAAGATAAAGAGAAAAGACAAAGAAGTTGGACTTCTGATTAGAAAGACCTGAATAAGAATAGGAACTCAGCTGGGTACGGTGGTTCACGACTGAGACAGGAATTCAAAGCCAGCCTCAGCAAAAGTGAGGCACTAAGCAACTCAGTGAGACCCTGTCTGTAAATAAAGTACAAAATAGGGCTGAGGATGTGGCTCTGTGGTCAAATGCCCCTGAGTTCAAACCCCAGTCCTAGGGGAAAAAAAAAAAAAAAAGAACAGGAACTTGGATAAAGCAGGACCATATTGATAAACCATGAAAATCAACTTTACAAACTTAACCATGTAAGATTTTCTCATTCTAAAGCAAAGTGACTGTATCTATGCTGATGGAGCATGTCAATATGAGAACATATGGTACCAGAAAGATGTAGGGGGCAAGGGTATAGGTCGAGTCAAGTGCAGCGGTGTAATCTCTATAATCTCAGCTACTCTGGAGGCTTAAGCAGGAGAAACACAAATTTGAGGCCAACCTCAGCAACTTATCAAGACCGCGTCTCAAAAAATAAAAAGGACTGGGGATGTAGCTCAGTGGTAGAGTGCCCCTGAGTTTAATCCCCAGTACCAAAAACAAAATTTTTAAAAAAAAGTTGAAATTTCAATAAAATAAGATCTGAAGACTACTAACAAAATCATTTTATGGGGCTCTGTGTAACTGTCGGTCCTTAATATCAGTCAGGATTCTGATCACATACAGATGGTATATTGTGTCAAGTTTGAGAGAATCAACACAGAGTGGTGACCTCTTAGGGACTATCCATAGCAGAAAGCCATTGGATGGTCATGGACACTGGTAGGAGAGGGACTGCCTGGCAGCCCTTCAATAGAGGAACATAAACTCTGGCTATCCCAGAAGCTGGCAGAGCAGGAGAGGAAATACCTGGCTTCTGTCTCCTCCCATCCTCCAATAGAAGTGGTTGAATTAAATGGGAAGCCTGAGGCCTCTGTACTACAATTCTAGAAAAATAGGCTTCTAGAACCCACATCAGGATAGGTAATGTGAAGGCGCAAATGGAGAATATTCAGGATGGTATTAACTCAACAGGGACTTCAGGATGCCAGAAGCTGGGTTACCTGGTGTGAATGGCGGCACTACCACTTAGAAAGTACTTAACCTGATCAAACAATTTGTCCTATCTCTGGCTGACCCAACAGTCAACCCCAGCTCTCTTCTTCCTTGTTGCCTTTTACTTTAGAGTCTGGAAAAGTTAAAGACATACTTCCCATGCTCCTTTGTAGCAAGGAGTACCCAAGTAACATAGTTCTTGCCAAGAGAACATACAGATAAAATAAGGTAACAATACTGATATTTGGTTAGCATTTAGGATGTGCCTGGCACTGTTTTGGGCCCATTACTTACGTGAGCTCTATAAAATCTCTCAAAAACTCTGTATGGAAGACATTATTGCCATCTCCATTTAGAGATAAGGAAAGAGAGATTAAGTCACTTAATCAAAGTCATAAAACTTGCAAGTGGAAGAGCTAGTATTTGCATCCATGTAGCCAGGGTCTGCCCACTTATAAAACACTCAACACAAGTAAGCACTCAAATAATAATAATCATGCTGATCAGGTATCACAAGAGCACCCAGAAAAGGATGCAGGGGCACTTTTGTTTGAGGTGGCTTTGGAATGTTTCCTTTCCAAAGTCTAACTTGAAAATGGAACTGTGCACCCAGTGTAAAAAATTCTCAGAAGGCAAGATGAGAAACTCAAGGAGAGGAAGGGCTTAAAATTAGCAAAGAAGTTCTGGAATGAATTATCCTATAGTACTCAATAACTTACCCCATGGCTCTCTTCCTTAGATCTCTTCTCCTCCTTGGGTCTCCATTTCCCACTTAATACACTCTCACCCACCTCATGCCAGGATCTCCCCACTTGGTGCCTCTAAACCCAAGACTAAAACATATTGAGCATGTAATACCCAGTATTGCCAGTAGGTGTCAGTATCTATCACAAAATAAAACATGGTGAAAGCCATCCTTTACATTTGAATTCAAAGATTTCAAATTATGTAAAACAAATCAGTTTCTTAGTTTATTCATGCTTAGAAAATTGCGATTCCAATTCCAACTTTCTATCTCACTGTATATATGTGCATAAATTTTGTCAAACACTAAAAAATGTAGTGAAAAGTTTGAAGATAGAAGCTGCCTACTTGAAAAGATTAAAATAATTTTCCTGTAAAAGTTACTTATTGGCCTCATTATTCTATATAATCAATGACACATTATTCTATATAATCAATCACACAACCAGAAATCTGGAAATAGGATATCCTAGTAGTATAAGATCTTGCATGCTGTACGAGGCTGAAGTTTAAAATGAGCCATTTTCAGTTACTGGTACCTTTTTTGGGTGTGTTTGCCTTAATCTGGTGTTTCCCCCCAGTTTATAGATATTCTGCACAACAGAAAATCGTACCCCCATTTTAAGAAAATGGAGCGTGTGGAAATCTGAATGTACTAAACAACTCAGCATTATTGAAACAATACCTGCTGAGCACCTATTTTTTGTTACTTGATGGTATCTCAGACAGAGCTGCTTTGTCAGCTCAGGTATTAGAAAGCTAGCCTCATCCAATATGATGAAAAGTTTCAATTTCACATTCAATTCAATGCTCTCTCATTGCCCAATGTGGATATGACCAAGGGGTCCTCCTTCCCACTTTGCTTCTGTATCCTCTAGCATTGGAGAAGGGGTGGGAAGGACTACAGAGGGAAACCCAAAACCTCTGTAGGGAAGAAGGTCCTGCAGGATCTGTGAACTGCAGACTTTGCATAGCTATTGGCCAGAATTTGTATACTCGGAGCAAGGGGAGTGGGTAAGTCTTACACACACATAGTCTTTCTTCTGAATAATCATGCACCCAAGGTGAAATGACTTCTCCCAGCATAACCTTTTCTGACCACCACCCTCAGTGCCTTGTGTGCTGGGAAACTTACCCAGAGGGCAACTCTAAGTATACCAATGAGAAGGCTTAAGTTCTGCTTATTTTTGCCAGAGTTTACTTGCATCACAGAATATGCAAATATCCTTGCTTGAGAAGCCTCTGTACTCTTCCTCTAGGGCGATTCTACTACATTGGAACTATTTCTACTCTTTATTTAGGCTGCAGGGAATGCTAACATAATGATAGCAGCAGGAGCTGTCGGATTGCCTCTTCATTAGTCCTATGGATTACTTAGCACCTAAGCACTTGGCTTAAAGATGGTATTGACAATTCCAAGATAACAGTAAAAGCCCCATCCAATATGGTGTAAACCCAGGTCCTAAATAAAACTATCAAGTATGGAAATAAATGAAGACCAACTAAATGAGAAAAACAAAAGCTATTCATTCTAAGCTGCTGTAACAGAAGAATCAGCTACCTATCCCTGTGTTGGCTGAGACTCAAGGCAGCAGAGGAGTGGGAAGGCTTCGTGGGGGAAAAAAGGGAGGGATGACCTCAGTGCGGCCTGAATGGAGCTGTTGTCATGGGAAGCTGTGGGCAGGCTACCTAATTAACTCCATTTTGTCTCTCTCTGACCTGTTCTTTTCTGAGTTATTCTTCCTCTCAGTTTGTGTTAAATTCCAGGATCGCAGGTCTGATTTAGATAAACATCTTGAGATGAAAACTGCAACTGCCTCCCGAGTAGCAGTAATTTCCTTGGCACCAAGATTTCCCTGGCACCAAACGGACTCTGTGTGACCAGTTCCGGGTTAATGATCAACTAGATCATGGCCTCACCAAGACTGCTAGCTGTGCAGATGCCTTCAACTCTTGCCTTTGTTCCTTGAGTACCACCTCAAAGCTCCTGTTGACACTCAGATCCGTCTTCCCAGTGTAGCCACACTGAGAATAAGCTCCTTTCTTATCTCACCATCGATTTTTCATATTTGGTCTTTGGGGGCAAGTGGCCAGGCCTGGTGGGTTGGAACCGTTCTTCTGAAGCCAGGCCTTTGGCTAGGACTCTGGAATCAGAGAGCCAGAGTGTGGTGGAGGAATAGGGAAATGTCATTTATTAATCAAGTTTTGGACATTTTGGGCCAGTTGTGACAGAAGTTGTTGTTTACCTATTGTTTAATGCTGTCACTATTAGCACTCTGGCAAGACTGGTTTATAGCAGGGTGACTTCTTTAAAAAAAAAAAAAAAAAAAAGAAAATATATATATATATATATATAGTAGATGGGCACAATATCTTCATTTTATTTATTTATTTTTATGTGGCACTGAGGATCATGCCTCACATGTGCTAGGCAAGTGCTCCACCACTGAGCCACAACCCCGGCCCCTAGGCTGACTTATCGAGCTGCTTATCGTAGATAAGATTAAATTTTCTAGGCAGTTGTGGGTTAAAGTTCTATTTTGATATATAGTTTGGCCATTGGCCATTGCTATATTCAGAATGTCCCTTGCAAGTCATGCACTTAGTTTTCCTTTATCAAATATGATAGAACCTCACATTTTAATCATGTTTCATAGTTAGCAACGTACATTTATGTGTATCTCCATAATTAGTAATGCAAGATCTTGTTGTCTTCCTTGTAAAGCTAAGAAATGTTGATTAACTCAAGCTTTGAGACTATAAAAGAACTTTATTTGGGAGTCTTAGGAATTGCAATTCAGGAGACAGATTCAGGTAGCACATAGTAGGCATTCTGAAGGAGGAAAGGAAAGTGGGAGCATATATAGGCAAGCAGTGCTGAGTTATTGGCAAAGCAGGAAAAATTCCCTTCTCTGGGAAACTTCTATCAATTATTGAGAAACAAGGGCAATGCTGACAGGGATAATGTGACTGGTTAAAGATTAGGGGAAAAAATGCATATACATAGTGAAAATGTCCACAAAACAATAATCCAATAACTTCTGGACACAGAATTTGAGTCTCTGGATACATGGGAATTTGGTCCGTCCAGATGACCACAATGGAAGGTGAAGGTCACCCAAAACTTCCAAGGCAGCAGCTGGAGGCGTGTGTGAATCCTGTTTCCTTAATGGCCTTCCAACTCCATTTTGAAAAGCTCTCTCACTGTTGCTTTTATGGTGGCTTTTCTTTGTATTTTTTATAAAGTCAAGTGTCTTTCCAAAGTCACAAAGCTGCAAGAGACAAATTTGCTTAGAAATGCCCAAATTTTTTTGTTCTGTTTTGGCACCCGTCCAAAAAAACACCCCCTTTGGCTTTCACAAATGCCCTGGTCTGAACAATAAATTATCTGATGAGCCTGTGCCACCCAGAAGGGACTTGAACCTATGACATCTGAGTTCCAAGGCCACTGCTCTGTTCCCAGGGTTTTATTAATCCTGTACTCCTTGTCACTGTCTCTCCCACTAACTCCTCCAGGTCTTTTCCAGGCCAGCCACCCAGTGAGTGGAGTCCAGTGATTTGTTTAAACCACAGCTTTCTTTTAAATCTGTCCCATCAGCAACATGTTGATGAAGGTCAAACACAGAAAGTTTCTGTTAAAAGATGATTCGAAAAATGAAACAATTGTGAAAATGAAGCTCGATGCTTCCTAGTTTAATATTCCTTAAGGAATCAGTAGCATCAGTATGAATATGATAAACACAGGACAAGGACAATATGCATTTGTGTCAATGTTTAACATCTTCCTTGAGCAATTTTTTTAATTACCATGAAGCCTCTGGCCTTTCAAAATTCACTTGAATGCTTAAAAACAACAAAACTTGTGTAAATGCACCAGTTACAAACCCATTCAAGATTATTCCCCTTCAACAGGACTGTTGGAGCAGAATGTCAGTTTATTTTCTGCAGTCAATTAATTCTGCCTTTCTTAAGCAGAATGTCTAATTGCCTTAAGCTACAGAGAGGTTTTTTTCTTTCTTTCTTTCTTTCTTTTTTCTAGAACAAAAAGCTGTCTGCATCCTTTATGTTAATACAAACCTGCAGGTGGCAAATGACTGCTCTTTGAAATGAAGGCAAATGACTACTTTGAGACTATTGAGATGCATTAGGGCTCTTGATTTCAGAGAAAGGAAACATTGAAGCAAGAAATAAATTGGTCTTAAGCCATTTATGGACTAACAAGCACCCCATGGTCCCTTTGTGAACCTTGGGTTCTTGGGCTGGCTACTCTTCCAGCCCTCGGCCAAGATCCCCCTTCCGCGGGACTCTCAATTCTCCTCTTTGCTGTGATCCTTGAATTAATGAACTCCTCAGGGAGGGAGGATCCTTTAAGTCAATATCAAACTACCCCTGCATCCAAAACTCTTCATAAATCATTCAAAGCAGGAATTCTTCAGGGTAGGAGGTAAGCCTTGTGCAGCTCTGCTTTAATTTTGTATCATTGTTAGAATTGCAGGAGATGATCTGGTTCAGGATCTTAACTTCTGACAAGGAAAATGTGTATTAAAGGCACTATGCCCATTTTATTGACAAATTATTTGAATCTCTGGATGAGTGGAAACTGGGACCAAAACACCAGTTGCCTTGTGCAGTTTTCTCTCCATGGAACCCCTCTGCCACTAAATAGAAGAGACAGACATCTCTGAAGGTTCCTTAATGTCACTTGTCTGGAATCCATAATGGGCTTTCTTCTAGAAATTTGCTTATTTAAATCTCAGCCGGGTTCTACTTTAACCCACTACATTGTAATCCTCAAAGCAGCTCAAGTTCCTGAAGAGGTTCTGAGTATGCCACCCCAGAATGTGTTACTCTGGCATGGGGATTCTTTTGAACTGAAGGCAATTGAGAAAAAGCAGACACAGGAATTAGATAGAAATTTAGAGATACAGAGAGAACGCTCAGTCTCTGAAGGAAAAAAAATATCACTGTTAAAATAAAGAACAAACAACTTGGAAACGACTGGTGAACAGGACAAAGACGACTAAGGAGACAGAAAAGGGCCAGAATGTAAGGATGCACTAAGGAGACAGAAAAGGGCCAGAATGTAAGGATGCACGAAGCAGGCCATAAATTACTTTGTAACTTTCCAGTTCCCTGTAAATTCTCTGGAATAGAGTAAAACAGGAACAAGATCTTCCTAGGATCATTAACCCCAGTGAGGCTAAGGGCTCATTGGACCGTGACCCTCTGGTCTTGTTAGGTTGTAGATAGTAATGAGCAGTGAAATATGAATCAATAACATAGCAGGGTCATAGGGGTGTCTTTGAAATTGTCCTTAATGAATGATCAACTAACTTGTAGAACCACAATAGGTGTGTTAACCTTGAGAATACACACGTGGAAACAAAGGGAATGAATTGAATTAAGAAATACCTCAAGGAAAAAAAAAAGGATCAATGGGGTTAACTCCTGGCAGGGTCTACTGAGGTCATTATAAAATTAGGATTCTCACCACCACATACCAACAAAGATGTTGTGTCTACCGAGAACTAAAAAATAAATATTAAAAAAATTCTCTCTCTCTCTCTCTCTCTCTCTCTCTCTCTCTCTCTCTCTCTCTCTCTCCCTCCTCTCTCACTCTCTCTTAAAAAAAAAAAAATGAAGTCAGCCTGGTCATTGACCCCTGTATCTGAGTTAACTTAGAATTGACTTGTAGATGAAGCCCCTTCTCTCCAAAGGAAGTATTGCTTCCTTTGTCACTCAAATTCTTTCCTGGGACATGAAAGAAACTGAAAGGTTTGAGTAGAGATCTCCACCTCTGGAAAGATCTTCTCAGACCCACATCTGAGCTCTATCTCCCCCCTTATCTGCCTAAAAGCCCCCCCATGTTGTTGTCCCTTCCCAACCAGCACTAGGAAGCAGATGACAGCCTTACCACAGAGATGGCACCTGGAGAGAAAGCTCTACACAAACACACCTTATTAACTAGCACTTCCCTTTCGTTTGTTCCCCATCTATTTACCTTCTCAGGTTCGCTGCCTCTGAAAGTCTCAACCTCTTTTTCCTTGGTCTCATCTGGTCTCTACAAATTTGCTGTTCTTTTGTTAAGATGCTAGATAAGCCCCTTTGAGCTCCTCATCCCTGACTTTCTCCCCCAGGTCTATGTATGATACATGTGTCAGTAAACCTCTGTTTGTGGTCCTATTTCTCATCTTTTCCCTGTTGGTCATAGCTGCAGGGCCCCAGCTGAAGGAAAAGCATCTCTTCCCTTCTTTTCACACCCTTAAAGCTCAAGTGCAGGGCCTGATAACTAAGCTTCTCTGAAAGCTAAGCCTTGAGGTATTGGGGAACCCCAAATGGGCCTGGAGATAGGGGAGACCATGAGGCTGACTGAAGAGTTAAGAGGAGGAGTCTCTTGGAGGTTAAGGGGAAGAGTGGCAGAGAAGGGGTCAGTTGGAGAATTTCAGCTACTGGGATGGGTGATGGAAAGAAGGGCAGTTTTCAGGTGTAAGGGAGGGAAAATGCTTTCTTCTACCTTTCTAGATTCTTTGGTTGGTCTACAGATTAAATTGACATGAGACAGGCTAATAGGAAAAAAACCAATTTTAACTACACATGTATGCACAGGAGTCCCACAGAAATAGGAGACTCAAGAAAGAATCAGATGGTTGAGACTTACATATCATCCTGATCTACAGAAGGGAATAGGGGCTTGGTGCTCCTGGGGTGCTGCAGACAAATTGTGGGAAGGAGAGAGAGGGAGTGTGTGGTGAACAGAGGTTGCTTTCCTATGCAGGTGAAAAACTCTCAGGGAGCAAATATCTTAGACTAGCTGTCTTCCTAGTATGGTTGTATTCACTAGTGAAAATTTTCCTTATAAATTTAAATTTCCTTTACAAAAGGGGAAACTTACACTTTGTTTTAGGCCATTGACGGGGAGGTAAAGAGCTTTTCTGCATTGGCTTCTTCACAGGGCTAGGGAATGGCCTGATGGGAGAGGAACAAAGGTATGTTATATATGTTCTAATAAGTTGCTACAGGGCTGAGGACATGCCAACCCAAAATATGTCTCTTTAGCATAAGGATTAGCACAGAGATTACTACAGTGGACAACCCACAAGCCTGGTACCCAAGGAGCTCCTAGACAGGGATCAATGATTCTTAATATTTTCTGGTTGCGGATTTCTGCTTATCCCCATGGGTGGCCCATGGATTTCAGACTAAGAACCTCAGTCTAACAGGAAAGGCAGACAAACAAATTATGTCAGGGGATGTTTGATCCAACAATACAAGAGTCTACAGCAAGGGTTCTGAGCTTTGGCTGCATACAGAAACATCTAGGGAGATTTCACAGAACACCCCTGGTCCTACACCCAGAGGAATGACATGACAAAACCCCTGTGAAAACTTCTAGAGCAATGCTGTCAATAACAGAAAATGTGTAGTGATAGGAAATGTTAACTTACTAAGAACTTGCATCGGATGTAATTAGCATAGAATACCATAAAGATCAAGACCTGGTGGAATTTTGCTGGAGGGAATTAAAAGCAGGAATAAAAATTCCATCAAAATATTTGTTGATCACTAACTATGCATCACATGCATTGTTTTATTTAATGTTCACAGCGGGTCCTATGGAGTAGTTATGATTATCCCATTTTATAGATGATAAGGCTGAGGTTTAAAAGTATGAAAGAAAAAGTACTCTGGACAAGAAGGGAATAGGTGTCTTTGGGTATTACAATGGGAAGAACATTCACTTATGAGGAATATCTCAAAGAAAGGATAGGGAGGCTGAAGTTTCTAGAAGCAGGTAAAGGAGGGAATGAATCTTACAAGGGTCCGGAGGAAGGGTGGAGACAGGTTTTAGCAAGGAATATGCTAGGGGAGGGTGGTTCTTGACAAGATTGTTTCCCAGAATACAAAAGGTAGAGGGACTTCTTGACCCTTACTGTTTTCTCAGGCTCAAGTAAAATTTAATATGGTCAAAAGACTGAGCAACTTACCCAAGGTCAATCAGTGGCTCAGCTGGATTCTCACCCAGAGTAGCTGGTGCAGTCTGTTCTAGATTTGTGGCCAGAACATCCATTTCTGTAGAAAAGATTGGATGTTCATCCAGGAAAAGTCAGACAAAGGGAAGACTTTGGAGTGTAAGATCTTAACTGAGTTATTCTGTGAGCCTGGACGGAATCACAGGAGTTGAGTTCCAATTAAATAGCTCTGGGAATGTGACAGTGGTCCCTTCACCTTCTGAATGTAGCCCTCATTGCTCTAAGTTTTTTTTTTTTTTCTTTTTCTCTCTCTTTTCCCCTCTACTCCTCCCTAACAAGATTAGGGAGACAGTGTTATCTTTTCTTCCCCTAGTTAATTGCCCTTGAACACACCCACTACAGGAAGGAGATGGCTTCTAGGATCTGAAAGTTTCCCAAGTTTCAGTAGGGACCCCCTACTGAAGAGTAATCCTTGAAGAGTTCCTTTAAAACCTCCCAGTGCCTTCTGATGGGGAGAGTCACCGCCTTTGGGACAGGAGTCCCCTGAATTTCTCTTTCGCTAGCAAAGCAATAAAACTTCTTTTTCCCTTTTCTCAAAACCGTGTCCTCATTATTAAATTGGCATTGATTGGCACTGGGGACAGGGACCGAGTTTTCAGTTATAGGAAGAGGAGTATTTGAGAAATCCAACAAACCAGGACCCAGGACAAGGGCTTCTCTTTGGACTAATAAAATGGGAGCTCCCTGCCTCTTGTAGGCAAGGAAATCAACTGGAGCTGGCATAAACCCCTGGGCATAAACTGGCTCTGCTTTCCTCCAAGGACCTTAGATATCCCCTGGGGCTTGGACAGAGGTGGGAAGATGTGCAGAGAGCCTGAGAGGCCTGCTCCACTTCTGAGTTGTCAGGTAACCCAAGCCACCAACTGGCAGAGCTTTACATTAACTGCTTCGTGTTAATTAGACATCATTCTCATGGACTCATTAAGCAAGTTCAAGGACCTTTAGTGCTCTGTTGACTGAAGTAGAAAATGAAAATGAGTTTTTACACTTGTGCAGCTTAATAATTAAAAGGCAGAGAGATGGTTTTGTGCTTTCTAACATGTGGGGCCTCAGATAAAGTTTCCCTGGGGTTCCTAATGCCAAGACCTTCTCATTTTATACAGATTTATTGAGTATTCACAATGTACTAGCACTGATATGGGCCATTTAGTGACTAAAATAGATAATGGCCCACCCTCTGAAACTTCCAGTCTAGTAGAGTAAGGAGATAATAAACATTATAGAGAATAATAGAAACTAATATGGGATTTAGAAAAAAAAAAAGAGCAAAGGAAGCTTAGAAGTTGTGGTAGCTTTCCAGTACTGCAATAAATACCTTTGTTGATAAGAAGAATCAACTTATAAGGAAGAAAGTTTCAGACCCTTCAGTCCATGCTCTTGTGGTCCTGCCACTTTGGGCTTGTGACAGCATAGTACAACCTGGCAGGACGTCTGTTCACCTCCTTGTGATCCAGAAGCAAAGAAAGAAGTAGAAGAGGGTCAGGATTCCCAATATCCCCTTCAGGGGTGTATCTGCAATTATTTAACTTCTTTCCCTAGGCCCTATGTCCTAAGGCTCCACTATCTCCCAACAGCACCATAGGCTAATGACCAAACCTTTGACTATTGGCCTTTGTGGACTATTCAAGAAGTGCTGAGTAGGTGGGGTGAGGCATGCATTTCATTTATTAATTTGTTTGAATCAAATTGATCTTTAATTGATACCTGAAAACATAAGATTATATATATTAATGGTATCCCATGTGACATTTTGATACATGAATATATTGAATAATATTTAAATCAGGTTAAACATGTCTATGTCCTGAGACAGCTATCATTTATATGTGTGAAAACATTCACATTCCTTTCTTCTAGCTTTTTGAAATACACAGCACATTATTGTTGTCTATAGTCCCCGTTCTGTGCAATAGGACACCAGGATTTCTTAACTCCTCTCTCACTGTAACTTACTACCCATTGGTAACTATTTATTTATTTTTTTCCTTCAGTGCTGGTGATCAAACCCAGGGCCCCACAGGGACTAGGCAAGCACTTTTCCACTGAACTATGTCCCCAGGTGTATTTAAAATGAGGAAGTCAAGGGAGAAGTCAGGTGAGAGTGAGCACAGGTGAGAGTGAGCCTTGCAGATATCTGAGGCAGGATGTTTTGAACAGAGGGAGGAGCCAGTGCAAAGGTCCTGAAGTGGGAGTGTGCCTGATGTGTTCGAGGAATAGCAAAAAAGTTGTGGAACTAAGTAAGGATGGGGAGAATGATAAGAGGTCAGAGAAGAAATAGTAGCCAGATGATGAAGGGTCTGAGACCTTTGTAAGGGCTTTTGCTTTTCCTCTGAATGAGTGGGGACTATAACATTGGTTATTATCACATTACTCTAAGTCTTCTTTGCCTACTCTTGGGGGAAGAGGACTGGTTCTTTCAGTCATTAAGGGACCCTGGACACCAAACAGGAATAAGAGTACCAAGGTCTAAATGTAACTCCAGGGCAGCAGTCAGATGGGTCAGAAACAAGGATGTCCGTGTGATGGCAAAATTAAGGGAACAAACGGCAGAGGCCAGAGGAGGGACTTGGTTCAGCTACTCTACCTCTGGGAGACTTTCGCCGAAGGGCCTTCCATAGAGCAGAACACTCTCTAGGCTCTGATGGGACTTTAGACTTGCCTTTTCATAACACCAGTCTAATGTGCTTGTCTGTTGACCTTCCCTCAGAAGCCTAGCTCCTGGAGATTAGGGTCTCTGTCTTATTTATTGTTTTGCTTTGTTTTTTTTCTCTTCCATTGTGTCAGACTTACTGCAATGAATGACTAATGAATAGTCAACAACAGTAACATATATTGAGTGCTTACTATATGCTATCTATGCATTTTAAATTCATTAACCCACTTCATTCTCCCAGAAATACTCAGAAATAAGGACTACTGCTTATTACCCACCACCCACAATGAGTAACTTGAGGTTCAGAGAGGTTAGACAACTTGTCCAAGGTTGTTTGTTAAGAAGCCACAGTTTCTGGGCTGTGGCTGTAGCTCAGTGGTGGAGTGCTTGCCTAGCACATGTGAGGCACTGGGTTCGATCCTCAGCACCACATAAAAAAAATAAATAAATAAAATAAAGGTATTGTGTTCATCTACAACTAAAAAAAAAAAAAAATTAAAAAAAAAGAAGCCACGATTTCTATGGGGATAGGGAAGGATTATAAAATGAAACAGATGTTATTACCATCTGTACGGATAGGACTACATGACCCATGTGATTCTACAACATGTATAACCATAAAAATCAGAAATCATATCCCATTTATGTATGATATACCAAAGTGCATAAATGCATCCTACTGTCATGTGTAACTAATTAAAACAAATTTTAAAAATTAAAAAAAAGAAGCCACCGTTTCAACCTAGGCAGTGGGGTTCAGAGCCTGTGCTATTAACCACTATAAGAAGATGATGGATGGGTCAGTAGATGGATGGCAAGACATGTCAGAATTACGTGCAACGTTAGAATTAGTGTTTGCAGAAAGGAACGGGGCTGGGGGGGAGAAATTTTAAAATTTATTTTTAGTTGCTGATAGATAGTATTAGTGAACAGAAGCCCAGGGGGAAAAGAAATGGACAGTCATGGCAGCAAGCCATCTGCATCATTACCAGATGCCTAACCTCGCTTGCTTTGGCTCCTCTGGCTTACGAGGAAGGTCTCCCCCAGATTCTGGAATTGCCAAGCTTGATGGTAAACCCTGCTCAGGTTGGGTGGGTGTGGGAGGTGGATCAAGGAAGGACTCTCAGAGGAAATAAAGTCGTTTTTATTCAACTTTTACTTTTTGAAGTATATTCACCAGCAGAGCTGTGCACCAATTATAAGTGTTAGAATTCAGTGGTGAAAGTGAAGTTTTGACTTGTATCTTGTGAGAGTGAGTAGGAAGTTAAAGGTCAGGAGTGCACATCCCATGCAAAGGCTAAAGAGCATCAAGTCCCTTGTGGTGTAGTTTGTCCCAAGAATAACATGCTGCTTGGGTTTGACCAATAGATAAGACTGGAGAAAAGTTCACAGAAAAGATAAGTCTGGCACCTGCCAGAAATAGGACGCTAGCTTAGAGTGCAGTGTTTTCATGTTCCCATTATATTCTGAGTTGCTATTTTTATATGTAAAACGTTAATTCCCAATAGCAAGACCCCTGTCTTTTGCTTTGTCTTTGAAATTCATGAAATCCCAGAGTCCTAGCCAAAAACTTGGCACCAGGGGACCCAACAGACCAGCCTTGCTGTTTTCTTTGTATGTCAAATCAGAAGGTATTATACTACAATTTGATCAAAATGTAAATGCTTGACTTTTGTGTTTTTCTGCCCTGAACTTATATAGGTCAGTAGAGTCTCGCTAAGTTACCCAGGCTGGCCTCAAACCTACAGACAGTCTTCCTACCTCAGCTTCCCAAGTCACTGGGATTCCAGGTTGCACCACCATGCATAGCTGTTAGTAGCTTTTCAAAATTCAGGATCTATGAAATGATCCACATGGATTTTGGGGGGTGGTGCAACCTGTGAGCTCCTGTAACATTGATACTTCTTTTGCCAAAGTCTTTAGGCTTATGTTTCTGGGATGAATTAACAAACGTTAAAGGTGTTTAATGAAAAGAAAAAAAATTCATTCATTCAACAGGTACTGTGTCAAGTACTTACCAAATGCCAGGCATAGTGCTAGGAGAGGGATTACACCTGTAAACAAAGCTGACGTGGACCTGCTCTTATGGAATTACCCGTATAGTGAACAGAAAGATAACAAACAGATAAATTAATGAGCAACATAATTTTAAATAGGTGAGTAGTACTCTAACAAAATTAAAAAGTAACAGGGTAGAGAGGAAGTGATTTTAGGTTGAGCACTTAGGGATGGCCTCTCTGAGGATCTGTGGATGAAGACCTGAATGACAAGATAAAATTTGTCTAGAAAGATGGGCTAAAAGTTGAAGGGAAGCTGTCAACATTCTGTGCTGGACAAACTGCTGTCAATCACCCAAACTTTTTAATTCCTCCCTACATATACCTTTCACTCCAGCCAGGTATGTGCCAAGAGTTGACAATCCTCACCTCACCCTCCCATGAAGATGATATATGATACACAAACACACACATACACACATTCACACATTTTTTTTTTCCAGTACTGGAACTTGAGCCCCAAGGCCTCTCACTTGGTAGGCAAGCACTCTGTCCTGACTAAACCCCTAGCTCATTCTATGTTTCTTATGAGACAGGGTCTCACCAAGCTGCATAGGCTGGCCTTGAACTTGCTCCTCCTCCTTCAGCCTCCTAAATAACTGGGATTAAAGACATATGCCACCATGCCTGGCTAAAAATGGTATATTCTTCATAGTCCCCAAGTCACCCTTCATAAACCTCCAATGGGCAGGGCCTTCTTCCCCACAAAGGAAGAACAATAATAGGGCAGAAGGAGCGGGGTGGGGTGGGGGGGGAGTTTATGGCATCGTTTGACATCTGGGGAAACCACAACACATTTTCACATACCTTTATCCTGTGGAAAATATGTGCAGTGTTGTATTAAGACGTCACCAAAGGCATCAACCATGAACATGAGCTGCTGGACTTGAGTGCCCCGCTGAGTGGGGGCCAATAGTGCCCTTCTGACAAATGGTCATTTGGTGTATTGTATTGCTACCTTTGAGATCTAATTAAACCCTTTAGGGAGAGGCCTCTGGTTGTTTCCAGGGGGACATGTGGCAGCAGAAACTTGAAACTATGTGTTGGGACAAGGGAGGAATGCTCCTGAGTCCATCACCAGCGTGGTTCTGGAAACCACACTGGCCTTGTCATTGTTTATAAGAGTAAACAGTGCTTCTCCTGCCTCCAAGCCTTAGATTCTATTATTCTAGAATGCCCAGGCCTTTCTTATCTGTTTGCAAATATTGCTGATCATTCAAAGCCATTTCTGCCCTAAAGCCTTTCCCGGAGACTCTGGCTCCTCACAGATCCTGCTGTGCTCAGCATGTTACTCTGAGTCTCTGATGTGGTAGATCCGCATTTCTTACAGAACTCCTCTCCCAGAGGTGATGATAATCAGCTTGATCCAGGTACTTTCTTCCACCCAAGGAAGATTAGAGAGGAAAGCAAAGTAGAGTAGGTCAGTGGTTAGACAGGATGGGTCCTCTGCTGCCTTTTCTTTGGTGACTTCAGAGAGCTCTCTAAATTTGGATGAAGCTAGTCTGTCTGGTTCAAGGTCTCTGTTCACCATCTGGAAGGTTGTCACATTGGAGGTGGCAAAGTTACCCGGGATGCTTACCATAAATGCAGATCTCTGAGGATCAGCCCCAGAGGTTCTTGTTGACTAAATCTAGTGAGTCTTAGGAATCTGTAACAAGAACCTTCAGGTAGTGGGGATGTTGCTGATCGGTGGATGTTTTGAGAACCTTTTGCATCATGGAGCATGAGGGACTGCTGTTCACCTCTGCCTTTTTCCTTGTAAAGAGGGCTCTATGTTAAGATGGGTTCCTCAAATTCTCACTCATCTAGTAAACATTTACTTAAGCCAAACATCCTACAAGGCACAGAGATCAGATCCATAAAAATATTTGAGCCATACTTAAATTAAAATTGTTATCTGAAGTTAAAATTTAATTGGCCTTCTACATCTTACCTGGCAACACCAGGTAGCACAGGTGAGAGCAGTTGTTGCAGGTCAGGTCTTATAGCAAGCAGAGTCTGAGAGGTTAAAGTGCAAGATGCTTATTAGGAGATGAACACATTTGGAAGGGAGAAGAAAGAAGTTGGCTTGGGCTGAGAAAGAAAAAAATCTGAAATGTAGACACAGCAGCCTCAATCAACCCCACAGGAAGCCATGGGCCAGCATCAGAGCTGTTCCATGTTGGAATGAAATGGCTGGGAATCTATACCATGGCTTCCATTCACCCTGGGTATAAGCTGCCCCGGGAAGCACCAGGCTCTGCAGCTGAGGCAGACCTTGAGGGTGACCACTGAAGGTGCTTTGTTGACAGCACTCCCAGCTCCAGGCAAGTCCTTCCTGGAAGGGAATCCCTGGAAGAAGCATCCTTCATGCTTGAAGTCAATGCATCTTTGTCTACTACAAGCATCTGAGATCTAGCAATGAAGCCACTGTGGGTTCCAGACATTAAAAATTTATGCCATCTTATTTTATACTTGAGAGAGTGCAGTACCTGGATGTAGTGGTTATATTGGTTTGGCAGGAAGCCGCTGGCTATTTTGAACTGGTTCACAGTGTGATACTTTTGTTGATACCAACTTTCACACCTCCCAGAGCCGAGAAAATAGAATTCTGAGAAGTGAATGAATGATTCGTAGGAAAGCCACTCCAGGTTTAAGGAATAGGACTCATGGAAAGCTGGGATCCCTGGCTGATCATGGAGTGATGGTTGCCTTTGAATCCTATCCTAGAGTATGACCAGGTCAGTTTGCCCAACATGGGCTCAGGATTACCCTGTTTCCTATTCTCCGCTCATTCATTCATTCAGCCATCAAGTACTGATTGACAGAAGCAATAGAAATATGGCTTTTATTCCCCCATGTAGCAGGAATTCTGGGACCTTGCTATTAGTACAATATGAGGGAAAATGAAAAAGTTTTCTTATTACTTAGTATGGCTAGGATTTTTAAAAAATCTTTTCATATCTTCCAATGCCTCCTTTACTTTTCCTTAAGATAGGAATCACAGCCACTTTCTCCTCTACATCAATAATTTATTAAAAACCACTGGTTTCCATAGCAACTTCAAAGGTTAACAACTCATCTAGGTCAGAGGGATCCTCGGAAATTGTTTATTACAGATTCACCAGTCTTCTAAGAAAAAAAAAAAAAGGTTTCATAAAACATTTAAGAGAATAAGCATTGTGATAGAAAACACACACACACACACACACACACACATACACACACTATCTGATGGTGTAATGTGGGATTTTCTGCATTCTAGCATCTTGTTATTACAGAATGGTGGAGAATTCTTGGGGTGATTGGGCACAACACCATCCTAGAGGATTCAGGACTACAGAAAAGGACAGGGACCTAGCAATAGTGAGAATAATCTTTTCCTGCCATAAAGCTTCAGGGGAGCGCTTGGGTTACAGGGCTGGAGTTCCTCATCTTTGCCAAATGTTGGAAGAATGCTTAAGAATCAATTATTTTATCTCTGATTTTACAGAAGAGGAACACAGGCTTAGAGACTAAGGATATCTAAGAGAGCAAAGACTGGAACAGAAAGTAGTGACAGCAGGGCATGGAACAGAAAGTAGTGACAGCAGGGCATGACCAGGAAAATGTACCGCTCAGATTTCCTATTGCAAAGAGCAAAATTGCCTGACTGGCTCCAGTCTCTGCTCATCGGCATCCACTGCCAACATGGTGTTGAAGCTCACTCCCCATGAGCTGCCCTCTCCAGTGCTGGGCATGGCAGAGGTACCAGGGCAAGCCCATTCCCTCAAGAGGAGCATGGCCGACTCAAGGACTTCCTATCCACCAGCTGCGCTACATTGAGGCTCTTCCTCCTCCATCTTCCTTCCTCTCCAGTTTCCTTCCTCAGGGGTCAGGGCTGCATCTCAGTCTGAAATTCTTCTGATCTTCTTCTCCTTCCTTCAGTAATTCTCTCACAAGTCTGATTCCTTTTAACATCTGCTTCTAGTGGGACAACTAAAATAGACGGAGTTTGAAACGAACCCAAAGCAGGTAAGAATCAAGCAACATTTTGAATATGTTGACCAAAGCCACCTGGGTGTTCGAAGCAGGGAAAGCTGAAGTCAGCCTAATTCATGCTGAGAACCTTGAGCAGGCAACTCTGGGGAGCACATGTGCTCAAATCCAATGGTTGTTTCTGTCAATCCTCTGACACATACAGTGTTAGAGACCCTTTATGGAAAAGAAGAAAAACAAAATGCCTACTTCTTAAAATAAAATAAAATAAAATAAAAAGCTTGAGTTCATAATTCTTTTTACTGGTTTCTACATAATATTATTAATTGCATAATATATAATTACGTTATAAAGCTGAATTTTCTTCCCATAAATATTCTAACATGTCTTCATTCTATCTCATCTCTTTCATCTCCATGGTCAACATATCACCAAACTCTTTGTCAGCTTTCATTAGGTTTTTTTTTTTTTTTTTTTTTTAAATAGCCTCCTGCAGATCTTCTTGCCTTCTCAGAAGCTCTTGGCACTGGGGAGTAGATTCTACTTGAATACAGATTTGATTATGCTAATTTAATACTTAAAACCTTTCAGAGCCTGGTCATTTTTTTCAAAATCAAACTAAATTTTTTACTTGGACTTATGAGACCCTCCATGAGGCAGATGAGACACTCTGAAAGTTCCTTGTTTTTTGCTCTTCAGTTGGACAAAAGAGTTTCTTAGAATCCTTTTTGCATACTTTCTGATATACCCTGATTAATTCAATAGAAAGAAAGGGGGGGCATGGCCCAAAGAGAATTGTGGGTGCTACTTTGGCACATAAAGCACATTAGAATCACATATTTATAGAAACCTGACCTGAATTTTTTTTTGGGGGGGGGTTGGGGATTGAACTCAGGACCTCACAATGCTAGGCATGTGATCTATTACTGAGCTATAGCCTTAACCCAGACCATATTTTGAGTTGAATTGTGCCAATTTGCTAAGTACTCCATGATCTCTTTTAGTTGGTAGATTCATATTTTTTTCCTTTTTTTTTCTGGAAAATCCTCTTATTTTCTTTAAAAAAATCAATTTAAAAATATTCAATTTACATAAATAAAATTACCCATTTTAGTATACAGGTCAATAAAACTTTACCAGACATGTGTACTCATACCATCACCACAATCAACATAGAGTTCATCATCTAAAAATATTCCTTCATGCCCCTTTGTTATCATTTCCTGTACCCAAGCAATCCCTGCGAAGCTTCTGGCTGCTGTAGATTAGATTTACCCTTTGTAGAATTTCTTATAAATGAATTATAGAGTATGCTCTTGTTTGGGTCTGGCATCTCTGACTCAGAATAACCTTTATGAGGTTCATCCTTGCAGGGTCATTGGTATATTTTTATGCCACAATCTATTAATTCACTTTTTTTTTCCATTTTTTTTTATTGTTGGTTGTTCAAAACATTACATAGTTCTTGATATATCATATTTCACACTTTGATTCAAGTGGGTTATGAACTCCCATTTTTACCCCGTATATTAATTCACTTTTTTTAAACCTTTATTTTATTTATTTATTTTTTAAAATGTGGTGCTGAGGATCAAACCCAGTGCCTCACACATGTCAGGCAAGTGCTGTACCATTGAGCCACAACCCCAGTCCTCAATTCACTTTTTTTATTTTTCAGTTGTAGTTGGACACAATACCTTTATTTTATTTATGTGGTGCTGAGAATCGAACCCAGGGCCCCCCACGAGCTAGGAGAGCACTCTACCGCTGAGCCCCAGCCCCAGCCCCACCTCAATTCACTTTTGATGGATATTGGGTTGTTTCTAAATTTATACTATTATGAATAAAGTTCTATGAGCATTTGTATTTAAGTCTTTTACATTTGTATATAATGTTTTCATTTTTCTTGAGTAAAACATAAGAGAGTGATTGCTGGATTGTATGATGAATGCGTGTTCACCTTTGTAAAGAAACAAACATGAATTTGTTTTGGTTCTTCTAGGCTCTTTGTATTTCTATGTAAATTTTAGAAATAGCTCACCTATTTCTACAGTAAATTTTTTTTTGAGTTTTTGACTTGAAATGAGTCAAATTTATAGTTCAATTTGGGGAGAATTGACATCTCAACAATATTGTCTTTCAGTATACAAACATGGTGCAGTTCTCCACTGTAGGATAATAAGATTTAAATATGAGTTTCATTTCATTACTTGATGTCTTCTTAGGGATTTCAGTGATTGATATCTTTAATTTTCTTTGCTTATCTTCCATTTTAACCACTTTATCTTTGAACCTTTTAACTTCTTTCTTTAGTTCATGTTTACTTTCCTGCTCTCCTCTTTATTAAAATTTTATTTGGGTCTATTCTCCATGGGATACTTGTAATTTAGCCTTCGTTCCTAAGTAGATTTTGTCCCCCACTTTGGAGTTCAATCAATCAATCAATCAGTTTATCTCCTGTTGCTTTGTCCACATCTGTCTTTGCTTTTGACTTTTCAAGAAGAATTTTACTAAATAAAATGCTTTGATTTTCTCCCTTTTTTCCTTTAAAGTGTGATTTATAAGCTTCGTTTCAATGCATTGCATTTCATTTTCATAGAAGAATTTACCATTCCTAGTTCAAGATCACCCTCTTCTGTCAGTGTAGCAAAGTACAGTTCCTAAGGGACAACTTTTTTTTTTTTTTTTTTTAAGTCATAGGGTGAATAGGGGTTTGAGGTCATAAGTCCCCTCTCATGGCCTTGAAGAAGGGAGAAAGACCACTGGCGCCTGTGTAAACAAACATTATTACAAACTTCTTTATCTCCATTTAGATCTCTAAAACCCTGTGTCTTCCTAAGCTAAGGAAGTCTGTTCTCACTGGAGCCTTTTCTCCCTCTTCCTGTCCCTTACCATGTGTATAAACCCCAAATTCTAACACCCTTTGAGCAAGCACATCACTCACTGAGCGCTCCTGGACCTGCCCACTGCATTCTTAAGTAAACTTTTGCCAATCTGTATTTTGTAAGTTTAAATTTTTAGGCTCCTAGTCAGAGGGTGAAAAAAGTTTTCCCTACTTAATACCAGGATAGAACTCAGCTTTGGACACTGACCCTGAGCAGAGGGAGCATTTCTGCCAGGGTCTAGGTGTGTGGAGGAGGGAGCTCCAGAGGATGGCTCCTGTTGGCAGGAGACACATTCCTTCCTCCCTAAGGGGTTCCTCACTCCAGCCTGTTGGCCTATTTCCAGGCTGTTTGTCCTGTGGTTTTACATTTTGCTTATTGCGTAAGTTTTTAAAAACATTTTTTATTTGTTCCTTTTGGTACAACACCTTTATTTTATTTATTTATATTTATGTGGTGCTGAGAATCAAACCCAGGGCCTCACATGTGCTAGGCAAGCACCCTGAGCTACAGCCCCAGCCCTTATTGTTCTGCTCTGTTTTGAGCCACTGAAATTTTCTGATTATATTTTGAAAGAAGCATATAAATGTGTATTTAATATCCTACCTCGCATTCCTATAAATTTAGAATGCAGGAAAAAGGATTATGAAATCATTTTTCTGAAACTTTTATCCTGAGGTTTTTCAGGTCTTTCAAAAAGTAAGGATGACACTATTTAAACTCAAAACATGTCCTTTGATCGGGTAATTCTGCCTCTGAAAATCTTACTTGAGGAAGTAAAGTGAAAAGTAAGGGAAAAAGGCTTCATGAATGAAGATGTTCATGGAAGTATTATTTTTGCTTATAAAGATTTGAATATATTATAAATACTTCCCACTTGCCAACAATAGAAATACTTATCAAATATATTCACACAGTGTGATATTATATAGCTATAAAATAATATTTTACAAAGAATGTATAATATAAAAATGCTTATTATAATGTGAAGGAGAAAATTGTTCTTTGCTTTTATTTTGGCGCTTGGGATTGAACCCAGGGCTTCTTGCATGTTAGGCAAGTGCTGTACCAATGAGCCGCATCCCCAGCCCCCTTAGCCATTTTGTTGTTGTTGTTGTTGTTGCACACAACTGTGATTTTTTTAAAAAGTCATGGAAGAAAAATATGTATAATTTTTTTAAAAAAACTCACCAAATTGCTAAAAATTGTTGTCTCTTGGTGATTTTTTTTACTTTTTTCTTTACATTTTATTTATTTTTCAAAATTTCATAATGTGTAGGAATCCCTTTGATAATAGGAAAAGATCTAGATAAATATGTTGCCAAAAATCTGTCTGGTAGGAGAATGAAATTTTAAGATTAGGCATGTTTTCAATGATTCTAGAGAGCGGGCTGGCACGCTACACAGTGAGAGGCCGCAAGTGCCAGAGGAAGCTTTTATGTTATAGGTTTATTTGTGCTTAGATGGCGTTTCAGCATCAGGGCAACCATGGCAGCAGTTTAGACATACAGGGCAAGGAGGCAGGGCTAGAAGTGACAGATGGCAAGAAGCTGCAGTCTGCAGGGAAATGGGCAGGAGCCAGGATCAGATGGGGAAAGAAGGGCAAGCCAGGAGACGGGGCAGGGAGACCCTTGGCAGAGAGCATGCTGGGAGCCAACAATTAGTGAGAAGTTGCTGAGTTTGTTCCAGGCACTGCTTGGGACCCTGAGAAAATATGAGAAGATTGACACAGATCTTGCCTTCATGAGACTTACAGTTCAGGAAGGGGATTCAAGCTGTTTGTTTAAGAGACAGAGTCCCTATGATGGTAGAAGAAAGAGAGTAGAGAAGGAAAGAATGGAGAATTGATGGATAATTAGAGAAAATGACCATTTTCGGTTCAGGTCTTCCCTCCCTCCTTTCCTTCCTTCCTGCCTTCCTTTCTTTTTAAAATATGCAGCAGATGAGATACTAAGAAGAAATTTAACCAGTATGTGCTACTTTATTAGGGTTGTCATGGAACAAACACACACAACATCAGTATCCATTGTTCAGCTACTATTCAGATTCCACAGGGCACCCTGTGTGCGTATTTGCTAAATCTGCCCATGCCCCCAGCCATGGCTTTGCTTTTGCAGCATCAGCATCAGCAGGGAAATCTTCACTTGCTAATTGGGGACAGCTGCCACAAGGGGGCAGCCCGGTGCCATGGTCGATGAGATGAGGGTGGTCATGATTCTGGGGAGCTCTGGCTACCTTCCTCCTGCAAATCTCCTGATCACCCCCCACCTCCCCGCCCACCCCCACTTCTAACCACAACTTTCCACTGCTCATTCATGATCTTGCTTTATTAAAGTAGCTAAGCTCTAAAGATACATTTAAACTCCCTTTTAAATGGAAAAGGAATCCATAATATGCCATGCAGGCTGCCTTCCTATTAATTGCAGCTATAAATTAATTCTTCTTCCTTTAAAAGCCTGAATTTAGCTTCAACTACTCATAACTCCTGCCGTTTATCCCCTTGATCGGTGTCCCCTCCCCTCCCTGTTTCTCCCCTGTCCTCTCTCTATCTGTACCACCCTTTGCTCCCTCCCTCTCCGCCCTGCAAATCCATCACTATGGTTACGTGGGGACCTGTTTCTGTGGTGCTGTCTTCCATAGCCTGCTTCTGAGGTAATTTCCCCAGTGAATTCCGACTCTTCTCAGTTATCTCTGCCCTTAACCTCCATCAATGGAGAAAAAAAATCAGAGAGAGGAAGAGGGAAAAGGGAGGAGAGAGAGAGAGAGAGAGAGAGAGAGAGAGAGAGAGAGAGAGAGAGAGAGAGAGAGAGAGAGAGAATGAATATATGAATGTGAACATCCTAGTAGCTCAGATGTCAAAATTCTGTTTCCAGGAGACTTTCTATAGCTAAGGCTTCCTCTTCTTGTTTTCATTCTTTATGAAGAAAAGCTGCTCCTGACCCTGTGTCTCTTAATCTGGTGTGAACCTAAATCTACTTGTAACACTAAGTAAACACCTCTTGGCTTTGTGGCTGTCATAATACTAAGCAACTATTTTATTTTTTAAGTACTTTCTGGAAGTTAAAAGACTCCTTTTAGGACAGAAAAATGAATTGAACTAAGAACAGGTCTTGTCCTAAGGGGGAGACATCAACATAGAAATTGTCTACCAAGTCAGCTCAGGCTACAGTGAGAGGTTAGAGGACAGCTTGGAGCCATATGACAAGACAAGGAACTTTCTCAGAGAGACGATGAGCAAGAATCTCCAACATTTTTCAAACAGCAAAGATGATTCTGGAAACCTTTTGTTGCAATAACATGGATGCAAAGGTCAGAAATGGCAGTATCTTGATACGCTTGGATTTTGGTTTATTTGGTTTCCGGTAACTTAATATTTGTGAGTTATGTAGTTTTCCATGCTTCTGTTGAGGTATAAGATGACCTGCTCAAATTATGCAAATACTCATTCAGAGGAAGCAGCAGAATTATGTTAAACTCTTCCACAATTGAAACTATGATTCATAGGGTCCATTCTCAAAGAAGAGTTGCATGAGATGAGCCCAGTCCAGCAACATTTGCTTAATATCATAAAAGGGCTGTAAACCACAGAAACACGTCTTAAAATCCCCATGTCCTCTTTCATCCTCTCTCCTTATAAGCCTCCTTCTACAACTGACACCATCCTCCAGCCTGACCTGTGATTTACTTTGTGTTGTTCTTCACCCTCTTTTCTGGTTCTGCTCCACAGAAGTCCTTAAACAGAACTCTGCTGGGAGGGGTCCCAGAGAGGAAGATATTGAGAAGGAAGAGCCAGATCTTTAACTCAGAGGGCGCTGGAACGGCTGGGAATACATTGACAGCAACAATTTGGCCTGGTTAGACCTGCATTTTGGGTGACAAAACTAGTCATAGTTTTCTTTAAGCACTGAGCATCTGTCTAGGCCAGTTGGGACAGTCATCTGAACTAGTGATGACCCTTGCTGTGTTTGAGGACAGTAAATTCAACCACATTCAATCTCGGCCATAACCAAAGGAGAAAGGGAGGCATTTTAAGTTGACATATGAAGAGGCTCTCTCGTTTCATGTCCCAGGCTCACCATTACCTGAGCCAGAACATTCCCTTTCCTAACAGGAGGATGGAAGTCAGAGACCCGTGGGGAAGATGAGGACAAAGTTTTACATCATCCCCCCTTATCGTGGACAGTGTGCACATTGGTGACCCCGACGATGACACAATACATAGGTTGTGGCATGCAGGAGAGGCTGGGTGGCTGTTTCAGGCTGAATTGAACTAGTTGTTCCTATCTTGGCTGAGTCACGAGGAGCCTCTTCCAGTCTTCAGCTCTGTATGATCCAGATTGGATCCAAATCCAGTCTCTCAAGTGGCAGGCCAGTGATGGATTTCAGGGAAGAATCTAAGCTTCAAGAGGGACTGAATAAGGGTGCTATGTTCCCATTGAGGAAAGCTGACAGAATAGCAAAGCACCTGGCTATTTAAATATTTTGTTCAGTCTCGTGTTCTACCTCCGGCCCCCACTGCCTTCCTTATCACGTTGGCAAGCCTCACTCAGCAAAACCAACTCTCATTCTTAGTTCTTGAACTGTGGGAGCCCAAGACTCTTCTTGGGGTCTCCAGAATGGTCCACTGGCTACTCCATAGGAAGGAAATCTCTTTCCTTAAACCTCCTCACCCATATTAGACAAATCTTTTCTGGGGTCCACCCTTTGTGGTCCCAGTTTCTGGGAGACGTGGCCATCCACAGCAGCTGCATGGTCACAACATGGTCACTGTGGCCACCTGCAGGGGCAGACTCTTCTGCAGCTCTCTGCTGCATACAATGAACTCATTCTGCTTATTAACCCTTGGGTCATAACCCCCCTCCCCAAAAGGCTGTGGTTCTTGACCTGTAACTCTCCTTCTTCATCATTCCTTAACAGGTACCAAACCCTTCGATTTTATTAAGAAACATGGCACGAAGCCATGCTGCAGCTTCCAGGTAGAGTTTATCTGACACGCCTGGATGAGTGATTCTGGCATTTATCATAAGGGATAATGGGTTGTTTCTGGGAAGGGCAGAAATATGGGCAGAAAATGTCTGAGCTCATCAACTATGCCCTGATTCTCATTTGATCTGTTATCAGCTAATAGAATCTCTTGACCTTATCCCCACATATTATGGTAGTGCCTATTTGGGGGCCTCTAAACACAAAGTCACTTGTTATAGCCTGACAATAACTGTTATTATCATGATCTCCTGCTCTAGGATCCTTAAAGTAGAAGCTGGGAATTGCAGAAATCTCAAACATCAGAATTAGATGAACTTTAAGCTGAAATAAATGGGAAAAGATTTGGAAGATGCTGATGGGGGTGCATTTGGGCATTCTGAAGGTAAAGGAGACTGGGTTTAGATACCCAATGTGTAGGTTATTAGACAACAGTTATACATGCCAAATTTTATTTTATGATGAACATCTCCTTGGAGTCTAATGTGGGTTGGTAGCATGGGGTCCAGAGTATACTTTTTTGGAGGGTCCACTTCTTCTTTGCCCTGGAAGAGCCTTTTAGCAGGTTAATATGATGCAAGTAATCTGTAGAAGATAAGTGTAAATATTACAAACATCAACATCTGGGCTCATATCGATAATGACTTCAGGGCCTACTGACCTCAGTTTAGGAGGGTGAGACAGCAAAACCCTCGTCATTAAATCCTCAGGAAATGGTTGGCATGGGATGGGGAGGGGATTGTAGTCCCTTTTAATCTTTAGTGTGGGGAAATTTCTATTTTAAAAAGTTATCCAAGTATTACATAAAAATCATCTTTAAGAGTTAACAAAGGAATTTCAGGAATAACAGTAGTCCCTTGCCTCACCTCTCTCTAGTCTCATTTCCCAGGGACAAACACTCTGAGCTACTTTAACTATTTCTAATAACATGTATTTCTGTATTCTGAATGGAGCAGTATGCACAGGCTAACATTTCTTGCTTTATCTGTTCTAGATATGCATCTGTTGATTTATTGTTAGGGTGTATGAGGATTTAGCTTTTTTCCTGTTTTTATTTATTTATTTGTTCTAATTTGTTATACATGATAGCAGAATGCATTTTGATTCAGAGTACATTTTAGCTTTTTTTTTTCCCTCCCCATAAATCTTCTACCTGAATCTCCAATTTCTCCTCTCTTCCCACAGGGCTAGAGTGTGAGGTGGCATATTATAAACAGCAGGTGTTCCAGATCCAGACTGCTTAGGTTTGAATTCCAGCTGTGTGACCTTGGACTAAGTGCTTAAGCTGTCTGTTCTTTAGTTTCCTATCTTTAAAATAGAACGTTGACAATAATAGAACATAGGTTGAGAGGATGATTGGGTGAGACAGGCCATGGCACATAGTAAGTGCTCCATAAGTGTTAGCTTTTAATTCGAAATTTTTGGCTAAATCAAAATTCCATGTTTAAATTAACATAAATACATAAATGATGTTCCCTGATGATAATTCTCACTTTTTCTTCTTGTACAACTTCTGTTTTCCTGCCTTTAATGACTGCATGACTTTTTCACTTGCATAGTTTTCTGTGTACCTATTAGAAATTCTCAATTTCTCCAAAAGCCTCTCAGTACAAAATCATGTCAAGTAATCTGTCACCTCTATTTTTCCCTACTGGGAACTCCTTCCAGAAAGTTTTCATCTGCCTGTGTCTTGTGATCCTCATGCTGTCTTTGCTAGAGACATAGTAATCATCTTAGAACTACTCTCCACACCATAGTCACAATTCCTCTGCTTCTCATCCGTGTTGAATTCCATTTTCTCACTCCTATGTCTTCCTATTTCTTGTCTTACTCCCTCATTTTGGTAGAGTACATCCTATAGTGTGTTCCAGAGAAAGGCTCATGGAAGAAAATTTATGAGATTTTGTAAGCTGAAAAATGTCAATGTATCACTCAACAGCAGGTTAGAAAAGAGAACTGGGGATTCCACTATTTGTTATGCAGGGTTTTAGAAAAACCGCTTGTTTTAAGATTTGTACTTTATGCTGATCTCTACTATGCTTTGCATTCTCAGGCCTGGAATCTTCTTCAATTCTTTCTCTGGAAAATATAGCTAATAATAGCATCGTTGTAAGAATTAAATGATTAAATGCATGTAAAATATTCAGTAGGTGTCCTGCACATAGTGAAATTCAACTCGGAAAATGGTATTATAATTTTTTTCAATTCAATTTCTTTAGCATTGAGTATAACTCAAGTCATCTACAGACAGGAAGAAGATATAAGAGCCAGCAGAGTTATTGCACTAACTGGAATATTGCTTTTTAGGAGACAAAAAAAAAAAAAAAAAAAAAGAAAAGAAAAGAAATGAAAAGCTACCTGGGAAGTTGAGATGGGGGATTGCAAGTTTGAGCCCAGCCTGGAAAACATAGTGAGACCCTATTGAAAGAAAGAAAGAGTGTAAGCAAATAAATAAGTAAATTAGTTCTTCAGACCTTGAGGTAAGAATGAGTGCACAAATGACTATCTTGTAATAGTGGATATTTGGTTTTTTTAATAGAGTGTCTCTGCTTATTCACATCATTCAGAATGTTAGTCCCTTTTTCCTAAATCTTTGGTGAATTCTGTGCTAAAAATACTCCTTTCCCATTTGGTGCAGTGAAATGTCATATCCATTAAACACCAACATACCAAATGCTGCGTGCAGATCCTCAACCCAGCAAACCCAAATCAACAGGAAATTGTGATCTTCCTCAGCTTGTTCATCCTGCACATCTCAACAGATTAGTCTGAGGGGTAATTTAAATTTTAATTGTTATCTTAGAGCTACCTTATAATATATGAGAACAAAGAACTCATCTACTATAAAGAAGGGTCAAGATCTCCAAACTTTGAAGTTGGAGTTTTTCCCTTATTGCAACAGAGAGCTACAGGATTTTCAGAGCTGAAAAGGGCCTTTGGGGCAATCTGATCTATTTCCAATGTTTTATAGAAAATTGGGCCCAAAGAAATTCAAATGTCTTACCTACAGTAATAGTTAACACTAGTATGTCCTGAACCTTTGGCCAAATTTTTCTAACCAAAGGCTTGATGCCTTGACACATCACCTGTCAGTCTAATGTAATTGCTTATGCCAGAGACTCCCAAATCTCAGTTATTGGGCTGGTGATGGATTATCAACTCCAGAATAAGTTAAAAAATAAAAGTTTCTGGGTCTCATTCTTTGAAGATTCCGGGACCCCAACAATCTGTTCATGTAGTTAGCGTTGTAGGTGATTGTGGAAGGCACCCAGATTGGGGAGCCAATATTAACAGAAGTCAATGTTTTACGTGTACTCTTCTCTGCTGAGATTGTCCTATCATGATTTACAGCTAATGCCTAGACACCTGCAGTCAATCTAAATCAGAAGAAGTCCTGAGCCACTAAGGAGCCTCTAAGAGTCTAATCTGCAAAGCCAACCTCAAGATGATGAGAGCAAAAAGCGGGGTAGCTGGGCCACCATTGCCAGATGGAGATTGATCTGAAATGGAAGCAAATCCAGGAAGAGAACAGAAAATCATCTAGGAACACTGGGTCTCTTGTCTCCCAGGCATGGAAGACCACTAAATTAGAATTGGCAGCTTGACTTCACTTGGGAAAACATCATTTTGAAACAAAGGCTATCAGTTTAAATATTTTAAAACAGAATATTTGAGAGAATACAATTTTAAAATGTATATAGAAAATGTAACAGTGAATCATCATGAATAATAGACCAAGACGGGAGATTGCATTTTGTCATGTTTTGCAAAATAAGAGCTGGAAGGGATCTTTGAAACCTTTTAGTGAAGGGATTTTAGATGCATGTAGGGGTGTGGTCCTTCCTGAGTAACTCTAGCTCTCTGATAGAGGTTGTCAATAGAGACCAGAACTCCTGCAGATGACATCTGTTGTTTTGTTCAGCATTCTTTTTTTTTTTTTTTTTTAAATAGGGCTATAGTTTTTACTTTAGGGAATCACTCTTACCTCACTCTACTGAAGTGAGACAGTTCTCTTATTTGGTTCCCATCCATGGGTTCCAGAAGTAGGCAGGGGGCGCTAAAGGTGATCAATCAGAATTTTCTATCCTTAGCCACAACAACTGTAGCAGGGCTAGGTGCTAGGCCAATAAGCATCAGCCCTGAACTTTTGCTAGGAAAAACTGGAAAAGAGTAGTTTCCAGTCTTTCTGCAGGGTGTGGCTAACTGGTAGGACTAATGTTGGAGCTGTTAGTGGGCATCTTTCTACCATGGAAAGGGAGACTGACTAGGAGGAAGTCAACACTGAGGAAAGAGCTAAGAGTTAGAGAATGACAGAACGGAAATATAGTCTGAGTCTCCAGGCCAGTACTTCTAAAGGTCGACGCATTATATATTTCAATTAGTACAGTTAAGTTTTAGTAACTTACCACCAAAAGAACCTTGACCACGATGATTCCTCATGGATCAGAACCTGGGGTAGAGAAATGGTCATATGTATTTGGAAAAATCCTGATAATTATAATACACCCATGAAGAGTGGACAGGGCTTGGGAACAAAAAATGGAAATATGTTTTTTCCCACTGGAACACTTCTAGTTGAGAATAACATAAGCTAGTCTAGGGAAGTCAGCCAAAGTCACATGTGTAGAACATACTAAACCTCTTCTGAGTTCAATTCTGTCTTCTTTTAGAAAAAAAAATGTTCAATTAATTTTTTTTTTTTTTTAAAGTTAACAGGAATGGGGATGTGGCTCATTGGTAGAGCACTTGCCTCGCATGTGCAAGGTCCCAGGTTTGAGCCCCAGTGTGTGTCTCCCCCAGTCCCTGCTGCAAAAGTTAAGGTACACATCACTTGTTAATACAACTTTGCTAATGGATACTGTGTGGTAGGATTGCTTTATTTTATCATTCAGGAACATCTGGTTTTTATTGACACAAAAGTCAGACAGAAATTTGAAGAACCTGGTTTTCACATTGTTCCTTCCTCTGATATAAACACTGACCACATTTCAACAAAAGCAAGTCTTATTAAAATATAGGTGATTTCCTAGAGGCCGAAGTCCCTCCATGTTTCTCAGTAAGAACGTGTGCCTTCCGTAGCACCTGACTCCTGCCGTCTTCCTTCTGTGTTGGAGCACAGACACACAACTGAATGGCCTGTTCACTTGATCCTGGTCATCTACCTGCCCCTCTTTTTGTGGAGTAGCTTTCTCTACTGATGGAACCACCTGAGTTTTTGCTCCACTTCTTCTTTGAGAAGTCCACAGGCATCCTCAGCTCTCATAGAGATGCATGCACAGTACACAGCAGTCTCCTTCATAGAACTTGGATGCAGGCTCCCAGTCAGACTGGCTTAACTGTGTGTATGAGGGTAAATAATTAGCCTCATCAGTAAAATGGAGGTATTTCAAGTAACCACCTTCTGGGATAGTTGTGAGGCTTAGGTTTTACTCTACCAACCTGCTCTAGGACTATCATTATTCACATTTTACAGAATGACTTTGATTAACTTGCCCAAGGTCATAAAGTAAGTAAGTGATCAAACTGAAAGGCAAAGCCAGACTGACACTAAAGCACATAACACTACTATGTCTGCTGCCCCAGAGAGAAATACTGGGGGTACCAACAGGATCCACCTATAGGCAAAATCATGGATCATGATGTTATACCCCTATAGAATAGACTTTGCCTCTTTAAAGCCCATTTTTTTGCATGTTTTTTTTTTTTTATCTTCAATGAAATTGAGTTTCTTGTGTCAATAGGTACAAATACCCGCCCTATGCTACTAGAGACACTTCAGGCTCCAGAGTGGGGTTTCTGTCTACCTGGCAGTGTACAAAGTTTTGAACTTTTAAAGTATATTTGTCTTTAGGCACAAATGTCAGGTGCCACTGAATGAATCTTTTTTTTTTTTTGCTTCTTAACGGGCTACACAATTATGGATCAGTTATTTTAGCTTTCTCATCTGTAAAATAATATTATTGTCATAGAATTATACAGGAAAGGGTAACAATACAGAGAAAGTACTTAGTATAGTGATTGGCTTATAAGAAATGCTCAGTAAATGTCATTTATTATGCTTAAAATATTGTAGGGTATGTCCTCTTAAAGATATTTTATTTAATGTTAATTAGATATATATGGATATGTAGGATCAAGGGAATGAAAGATATAGGACCCAGTGCCTGGGATCTGTTACTATTAAAAGGACTGATTTCTGGGACACAGTTTTGCTGGGAATTATTGTTTAAAGCCTCAGTCAGGGAGGATGCTCCCCCTGGGGCATCTCTGAGCAGTGCTGACTGTGATAGATCTGCATTCTTCTCTGGGGATAAACATTTCAAAGGGCATAGACTTTATGAAAGTGCTGGTGCTAAGTTTCTTGCCCTTTTATTTTTTATTTTTAGGTGGACACAATATCTTTATTTTTTATTTTTATGTGGTGCTGAGGATCAAATCCAGTGCCTCATGCATGCTAGGCGAGCACTCTACCACTGAGCCACAACCCCAGCCCATTTCTTGCCCTTTTTGCTCTCTCCACATAGTCATTAAGTTAGTTTCCACTCTTAGGTAATCCATATCCAGGATTCTTTGTAGGGCTAGGAACTTCTGGTAGAGGATGTGACTGCTTCTCAGATATGCCTACAGGAATGTTGAAGCTGCTGGGCTTCAGCTGTTTGGTTTACATCATTCCTATGGACCCTCTACAAGGTAGGACTGCCCAAGGTCATAAAGCAAGTAAGTGATCAAACAGAAACTTTACAGTCTGTAGAACGGAAGAGTCATTAATTTATGTCTAGGACACAGTCCTGACCCTTAAGGGTATGTCCCAGTAAAAGAGATGGACATCAATAACCAGCCACAATACAAGGCAGAATGAGTTATGAGCCTTGCTCAATGTAAAAGCAACAGGTTGGGAAAGCTGGAAGAGAAATCACATCTAATTGGCTGGATGAGGAATCAGACTTCAAAATGTAGAAAAGTAGGGGGAGGGCATTAAAGGTGGTGGAGCAGTCTGGGCCTAGGAGCATGTAGGTTCTTGGATGATCAGGGACTAGCAAACTGCAAGGGTAACTACACTGTGGGCAGAGTGGAGGATGTTGGAGTAGAAGGGCCATTTAAGACGGCCCTTCAAAATGTGGCATCCCTGGAGGCCTCGATGCCTTTGGCACTAGTCATATTAAAATGCCTTTACAATCTACATTATGATTGACATATGAAAGCTGAGTTGAGTGCACTGAGTTGTAATCAGCTAGTACACTGCACGCATAGATGTGGTCCTTGACCAATGCCAATCCAGGAAGAGTTTGGAATCAACTTGTGCCAAGATAGATACAGAACTTGAGACATTGTTGCAACAACTAAGCATATAATCATTTACCTAGTTATTCCTTCTTATTTTAATTTCAAAACTATTGGTTCATAACACAATTGGAAATACATTAACCCAAAATATATCAGATATCTTTTAATTTCCATAGTTCAAAAACTTTTTTTAATACACTGGAGTTGTTTTTTTTTTAATTGAGAAGCTCTGTTCTGGTTGAAATAATATATTTAGAAAAAATTCTAGGTTGAGATAACAGAGAAAAGAGTAAACTTGAAGATGAAGCAATAGGAAGGAGTCTAAAAACTGCAGACATAAAAAAGAGATTGAAATAGCTAGCACATACCGTCATATCTATAATACAATAAATTGGGCTTAACTTTCTGACTTGGAGATAGTTTTTAAATTTTTTTTGGAAATGTTATTTATTTTATTTTTAATTTATGAGTGCATTTAAATCACAGAGCATAATGGTTTTCATTGAGGCATATTTGTACATGCATATCACATACTTTGCCCATATCCACTCCTGCTACCCCCCAATCTTCCTTTACTCCCACTCCATTCCCCACTTGAAGATAATTCTTTGGCAAGTATAGCTTCTCCTCTTTTTTATCTTCCAACCCTTTACCCCTCCCCTCTCTCTCTGCCCCTCTGTGATGGATGTGTTGCACTGCCCAGGTCCCCATTTAGGAATAAGGGTTATCTTCCCAGCTGCTGGGAATGCTGCCAGAAGATGGTCCTCGGCGTTCTGCCACCTTTGAGGATTGCCTTGGCTAACAACCACCTCACACAAGGCCATGCTTCCTTCCAGGGACAAGTTGCAGCTGATAACTAACCAACAAGGGGGCTAGATATCTATGAGGGCTGGTCTCCTTGATCTAACTTGGGGTATCTGGGAAGAGACCTCCCAGTTCCAGAGCTCCTTTCGGGGTTTCCTGAGGCTCCAGTTGGAATTGTGTCACAGCTGAGCTTCTCCCTCTGCCCAGTCCTGCTTCCCACTCCTCCTTCCCAGATGTCGACCTCAAGAATGCTTCCTAATGAATGTTTGCACATTAACGTCTCGGAATCTGGTTCTCAAGCAGCCCAACCTGGAACACCACACCCCCAGTCTTCCTATCACAGTCCCTCCCTGCCTGCCTCCCTTCCTTCGTGTTCTCGCTTCTCCTGTTCCTTATTCCCACTTACTCCTTCCTTCCTTTCCTTCTGTTCTCTCTCTTTAGACTATGTCGTTTCTCACCTCGGCTTCTTTCTCAGCTTCTACATAAGAATCTTCTCACTTTTCCTACCAGCTTCCTCTGCTTATGCAGCACATGGCCACCATGGCTGCTCAAAATGGTGTCTTCAGCTCCTCGGTCACCATCATGGTAGCATATGCTCTTGGCACCCCACCCAGATGCCCTTTTCTGGGCTGGGTACTCATCCTGCAGCTATTATGGGTATTGGTCAATGATAGTTCATGTGCACCCTTCTCTGGAGGATTGTCTCCCCTGGAGCTGCCTGGGAGGTTATGCCCTGCACCCTTTGTTTGGCCAGGGATGGTCCAATGAGGGGGTACACCAGGCCATCCTCCATTCTTAATGTGGGACCCACTCTGTGGTCCAATTCAGGCTCAAATCTTCTTAGGATCAGTCTAAGACCAGCCTTTTCCTGACTGTTCAGCATTTTCCCCTGCCCAATTCAGTTCTCACTCCCTAATGGCTCTATCCTGAGAGTGTTCCCTCAATGAACCCTTCTGCTTTTAGGGAGGCTGATTTAAGATCAACACCTTTCAAATTTTGGTACCTGGCTAATTGACCCAGCTACTGCTGGCCTAATTTTAAATATCCAGGAGAGAGAACTAGTGGGGTTCAGGTTAATGCAGCCCAGCTTCTTGACTGAATATTTGGACTAGGAGTTCACTCCAGCTCCAGTCATCTGCGGCTGGAGTGGGGAATGGAGTTATAATTTAGGGCGGATGGAGGAAAGGGAGAGGGGGCAACTCCTAGAAAAGGGTGGCCGATTCGTATGAAAGCTGACCTACCACATGCCATCCTCTTCAGTCTGCCTTAGCTCTATTTCCTCTGTTTGTCTCCTCACTTTTCCTCTCTCTACTTGTCTATAGTGCCATGTTGGGGTTGGAGAATGATTTTTCAAAAGGTACCACTGTGTGATGGAGCAAGAACTGGGCTGAGAATCGGGCTGAGAATCAGAAGGCCTAAATGATAGGCCTAACTCCACCAGCAGCTCTGGGCCTCAGGATTTCGGTAAATTAGAGTCAGTTTGCTGAATTCGATGTTAATGCTTCTCTGAAAACTTAACAGGGTAGAATATACGTTTTAATCTCTGGATCCCTAAATTCAGCACAATGCCTGGTACAGGGTAAGAACACTGATATATTGATAAGGAGTTACCCTTTAAAATGAAATGAATTACATTAAAACATAAGGTACAGTGTGACCCAGAAGTGCAATACTCTAGATGTGGAGACAATTAGCAGTAACCATCACTTGATGAGTACTCACATGTACCAGTTCTCTGGTAAACATTTTATGTGCTTTTTTACTGCTATCGTGTAACAAATCACCACAAAACTTAGCCATTTAAAGCAACCATTTTATTATGCTCATAGAGTCTATGGTCAGGAATTTGGACAGGGTACCATGGGGATGGCTTGTCTCTGTTCCATAATGTTTGTGGCCTCAGTTGGGAACGTCTAAGTAGGATCTTGATGTTGGGATTAAGGAATGCTGGAATCAGGAGGTATCCACTCTCAGGACTGATGGTCCATGATATCTGTTGGCCGAGACTTCGGCTGGGACAATAGACCAAAGCACCAACATGTGATTTCTCCATGGGGCTTGGGCTTCCACAAAGAATGGTGGCCCCAGGCGAGTGGGACTTCTTACATAGCTGCTCAGGGCTCCATAAGCAAGTGTCCCAATTTACCAGGCAGACGCTTCATTATTTTATGACCTACTCTCAAAATTCAAACTGCATCATTTCCAGCACATTGTACAGATTGGAAGCAAACCTCAAACCCATCCAGATTGAGAACAGGTGAATTAGGCCCCACCTCGCAAGATCCTCACAAGAGCTTGGGTGAGAGACATATTTGAAAATACAATATACTGCACATATACTTGCTCATTTAACCTCTCCCTTGTCCTCAGAAATAGGTATTATTGTCCCTCTTTCAAAATAAAGAAACAGGCTCAGATGGGTTAAGTAGCTTGTTAGTGGACAAAACCAGAACATGGCACAGCTGGACTTAAACCCACTCTTTACAAATCAAGGGTTCCTCCATGGAACAGAATGAATTAAGACATTCCAAGGCCAGTTCTCCCTATGTGCAGGACCAGGAATGGGTAAGTATTCCCCTCTATAACTCTGATATCAGAACTCATGTCCAGTCTATATGGATGAAGGAAACTGGTCTTGTGTGTACCTTTCCAGGGTGTTGCTTCCAGAGACTGTGTAATTATTTTGTTGACCCTTGATGCCTCAGCCTGCAAGATACGTGCAAAGCAGAGGAGATGCTCCCTGCCGGCTCCTACCTGGTAATATGACTAAAGAGTCTGAGGAACAATGAGCAGAAGCAGGTTCTGATGCCCTCCATAAATACAGCATGCACACAACCAGTTTGTGCCAGGAGTATCTTCTATGCCATGACCACCCCTCATCAATTATTATTATTTTTTTTTGTACTAGGGATTGAACCTAAGGGTGCTTTATCATTGAGCTACATGCCCAGCACTCCCTTCCTTTTTTTGATATAAGGTCTCATTGAGTTACTTAAGGCCTCACTAAATTGCTGAGGCTGGCCGTGAACTTGCAATCTTCCTGCCTTAGCCTCCCAAATCGCTGGGATCACAGGAAAAAAACACCATGCCCAGCCACAATCCTCTTTTGAAATCACATCTTCTCTTTAATTTCAAACAAGGAGTACATCTTCCCAGAAGACATCCTTGATGCTCCTATAATACTTATAATCTGGAATGTTCAAATGCTTCTTGGCACTCACTGCTTGCTCGGCAGTCTTCTCAGGCCCCAGAGGATTAGGACTGTACCCTACCCTTCCTTAGTAGTTGCCCCCACCAACCATATTCCATTCTTAAAAAGTACTCAAGAAATGCTGATGGATTAAGTCCAAGGGCCTTATAAAGTTTATTATAAGAGGAGGACCCACATGCTTCTTCAAAAGTGTTTTTGAGAGCCTACACAGGCATTATGCTAGGTGTTAATAACTCATGTAATCCAAAAGCAGGAATTTAGAAAATCAAATATGAGCCTTCCGGACACTGTGCAGCAGGTCGGTAAGATCAAAATTAGTTTCTAGAAGTAAAGCATCCTTGATATTAAGAGGGCTTCCTAGCAGGTACATTTGAAGCAAGTGCTATAAAGTTACAATCTCTTTCAGCAGTCAGATGATTCTGAGTCAAATATTTAGAAAGTCCCTGAATAGGGATTTTTAAATCCTAAATATTAATTTTAATTTCTCTATAAATTGTCTGAGTAGTGTTCTTAGCTGGGGCTAACAGACAGGAAAGGATTTATTTCAAATTATTTTTCTTATAACAGGTAACACTTCTCCATTTTTCTTTTAATTTGTCACCATTTCACCTCAAAGTGTCCCTAAAAGCCATGACCTCTGGAAACACCTTTGACTATTCAGAATCAGCCGATATAGCCGCAGACAAACATGTTCATAAATTACGGGTATTCAATTTCAATGTTTTATCTTCATTCATTATTCATACCATAAATCCTCCATCCAAATATAATCCTATTGTATAAAACTACTTCCTCAATATACCATCAACAAGAATAAAACGACTCCTGTAAATAATTACCTTTGGGATATGAAAGAAAAATGTAAACATTTTATTTGGCAGTTGATTCTGAACACATGAATAAATAAATGGAAAAGTACATATTAATATTTCTTTTTGGAGTAACAGATACCATTAAACGCTTATTTACACATCTTCACTGCAAAGAACAGTTACACAATTTAAGTTTTGTCTTATAAAAGGTAACTTCCCACACCACTGGACTGGACAGTTAAGGATGGAGATACTGATAGTGCTTGGTTCTAGCAGTCTCAATGTTTGAAAGGCATTCATTTGCGAGAGTGATAAGAGTCATCATGCATTGCGTTCATCCAGATCATGTACTGTAGAAAGTTTCTGATGGCAGCCACAGGATTTGGTGTCTCATGCGCTTAAGTCAACTATGACATGTTTGTAAATCTGCGTATTTCCCTTAAAACTGGAAGCAAAAAGAAAATTACGCTTATTAATGGACACGTGTGTGAATGATCTTGGTGCCTGAACATTTAATTCCTGAAATTTCACAAATTTGGCTTTCTCTGCATCCCAGTTATACACTTGAGTAAAGGAGTAATCACTTCCAAGAATGGCATATTGGTAATTATTTATCTGAAGAGGCTGAAACACCATGGATCCTCGAGACGGCATCCTCTGAATATCCTGGAAGGAGGAGCCTCCCCATTTCATGACTTTGGAGTCACCAATGAACCTTGTCAAGCAGATGTACACGTCACCTTTCACTGAGAAGTGTTTGACAGCATATACATCCTCCATGTTAGGGATGTCAGTCTGGTTAGTGAATAGTTGTGTTGCTTTGTTCCACTGATAAATTACAGGACGCTGGGAACTACTGGACAGGATTAGATGAGGCGTTCTGAGGGTCAGAGGTGTTCTGGCAATTTCTAGGTATTCCACATCGGTGTCCCTGTACCACGCATGTAAGGATTGATGGGAGTAGAATCCATTTCCATTCCATTTATAAATGGTAGTAAAACCAGCTTTTGAGCTGTCAGCAACGACAAAGTACCAGTTGTTTTCGATCTTGAATGTTTCAATGTCATTGGGTTTTCGAATTTTGAGAATTTCAATATCCTGGATTTTTATGAATTTGTTTGCAAAACCATCTCGCTTATAGATATGAGAGCCACCAAACAGCTGGGCCACAATAACATAGAGCTGAGTTTCAATGACTATAGGCTTGCACACTACAGTGGATGTGCCTGGGAAAAGACAAGCAAGAGATTAGTTGTATGGCCATCCTCTTTGGAACGTGTTGCTGAGGCTGGCCTTGAACTTGCAATTCTCCTGCAGGCTGGGGCCATACAACAAAATCAGCCTAAAACAAGAGATTTCCTTGGCTGATTAAGCAAGACCAATCTCCAAGGTCAATGGCCCCAGTGTTCTGAAATTCTGTACCTTTTCACCTCATAGAGCTGTGTTCCCAGCAGCAAAATTGTCATGTCACACCTAGCCTGCTCTAGATGTTCAGGGCACACAGGCGTAGTCTGAGTTTTGTCCTCTTACCTCTTACAGAAAAGAACATTGTTTTCCTGGACATGTCAGAAGTTAAGCAGAGTAATTCTAATTAAAAACTGTCATTTATTGAGAGTTTACCTGTGCTTTATCAAATCATATCATTACATTTTCCTAACAACTTTAAAAGAAAAATTTGATCTTCCTTTTCCAGATGAGAAAACTGGAGCTCAGAGTAGCTAAGTCCTACTACCACAAGGGAGAGTTGGAATTCAAACCAAGTCCCACCAGTAGATTCCCAGTCCCTCCCCCACACCTATTACCTCAACTCCTGAATGAGGGTTTATTTCCCAAATACTTTTTTGGGGGGAGAGGGCATTGGGGATTGAACCCTGGGGTACTCTACTACTGAACTACACCCCCAGCCTTTTTATTTTATTTTGAGACAGGGTCTCACTAAGTTGCTCAGGCTGGCCTTGAACTTGCAATTCTCCTGACTCAGCCCTCCAAGTCAGTGGAATTATAGGTTATGCCAACTGTGACTGCCTAACTCAATTTGAAGCCAGGTTAGCTGTTTCAGGACTTATAACTTGGGCTAGGATTCCTCAAAGTTCCAGAACTACTCTACAAAGCCTAGAGCAATGGTTTGGTCAAACCCCAGCTCTACCTGTAATTGGTTTGCTTTAAATGTGAACTGCTCCCTGCTCTAGAAAAACTGCTTCATGCTCTAGAATCCCCCAAGGAAGGAGGGAGATGATAATCGTAACTTTTTTGGAGCTTTAGGTCACTGGTTGCAGGAGAGAAAAGAAGAAGAATCCTTGAGAAAGTGAAAGAGGTATACCATCTCTAGTGAGGCTCCTGAAAGTTATTTTGGGAAAGGTAAGGAGACATGTCTTATTAACAACCCTGTGTGTTAGGTACTATTCTCAGTTTACAAGTGAAGGAATTAAGTCTTGGAGGACAATTCTTAGTTATCTAACAAAAGGTAGCGTTGAGATTTGAATGACTCTGGCCCTGCTCAGAGCCTGTCCTCATACCTCTCATCTTCTCCTGTTACCCTTGGTTAAAGCAGTTTAACTTCCCGTTCAAATTTTTATTAGGGTTTTCATACCTGTAATATTGTCATAATTCCGGAAGGTCTTTTCTACATGGTCCCATTCAAGGAAAATGCATTTTCCAGTAAAAGGCTGAGCAATCACCACATATTCATCATTCATATAAGAAAAAGTATCTATGGACAGTGATTGATAAGGCAGGTCTTGAGACTTTGCAAATTCTGCAAAAATAGGAAATGATGATGAGTAACGGTAACTTAATAGTAATACTTCTTTCCTTGGCTACATCTCAAATATCCATAAGAAATACTGTTATTTTAGAAAAACAGCAAAATGACAATTTTTACTTAGCTTTTAAGCATATGAAGTTTTAATGGCTTATAGTTTAAAAACTAAATTGCTCAAGTGGTTTTTAAGATGTAAAAATATGAGTTCTTGTACATTAAAAAACCACAGCACTTATTTTAATTTTATGATGCAAAATGATTTTGCATATATTACCTGTAATGATGCAATCAAAATCTTTGGAGGAGAGGCTATTGATTTTGCGTTTCTTGTATTCTGGGGGGCCTTCGCAGTAGATGTCTTCCACAGTTGCATTGGTGTGGCCGAGCCATTCCACCAGCCACTTCAGTTTACAGTCACAGTTAAATGAATTCCCTCTCAGGTCCCTGAAAGACAAACCTCTGCTACTTTTGCAGTACAAAGGCCCTGCTTGGCATGACATATGCCCCATGATCTGCCTTGAACTTGCCTGACCATTCAATTTGGGCTCAGAGAATGACAACAGAGCAGCCTTAAAGGCCACCCCAGTCAATGGAACCTCATCACTTGCTCTCTTTTGGATTTAAAGGTAGCTTAGACTACAGCAGTGCTGTCAATAGAACTAGTATATGAACCACACACGTAGCTTAATTTTTTTTAGAGCCGCACTTAAAAAAGTAAAAAGAAACAGGTGTAATCAATTTTAATAGTATGTTTTATTTAATCCAATACATTGAAAAATATTATCATTCAGGCATGCAGTCAATATAAATATTATTGAGATATCCTGCAGTCTTGTTTATACTAAATCTTTGGAAGGCCACTGTGTATTTTATGCTTATAATATATCTCAATTCAGATGCTAAATTCTCATTAGAAACGTGTGATCTGTATTTAGATTTTATAAAATTTGCAGTTGAAAAAATAGTTTCACATACTTAAGTGTTACAAATGTACTTAAAAGTCTTCCTAATACTGGAACTGAGAAATAGCTTTTACATTTTTCCCCCCCAGTTTTGGGAATCAAACCTAGAATTTTGTGCTGAGTAAGCACTACACTACTGAGCTATGTCCCTGGCCAACAGTCTTTAAATTTAAACTTGAAAAAATTAAGGGACTTGGAGTGGAGTACCTCAGTGGTAGAGGAACTACTTAGCATATTCAAAGCCCTGGCTTTAATCTCCACACCAAAAAAAAAAAAAAAAAAAAAAAAGAAGTAAAATTTTTAAATTCAGTTCTTCAATTACTCTAGCAGCACATTTTAAGTGCTCAGTAACACAAGTGTCTAGCAGACACCATGTTGGACAGCACAGGTCTAGAGGATAAAACGTAGGGCAGAATTAAATTGAGTAAGCTATCTGCATTTCTTCTTTCTCACAGACATAATTAATCCTGATCCTATTCCATGGTTTATAAATTCAGTTTTAATAGGAAATGACTGTGCCACAGCAGAGTTAATGCAGACATACAATAGCTCATGCCTGTAATCACTTAAATTTCCACATGTGACCCTAATTAACCAAGGTCTTTGTTTATTTGTACTGCTTCTGTTCAGGAATTCCATTTCCTTTTTTGATCACATAGAATTTCAAGATAGGTGCTGTCTACTCTTCATGCAACATAAATAAATAAATGCTTCATGCCAAGCATTTTAAAAATGCTTTTTAGGGGATACATTCAAGAAACCAAGAAATTCACTAAAAGGTAAGTTGGCATGGATCCTTGGATTTCTAAGGCAATTCTTGATTTGGACATATAAGACTAGGTCCAAAAGACCAAATGCATTATGGAATTCCCTAGAGAGACTAAGACAATTCAAGTGTTAGAGTAACACATGGATGGTACAGAGGACCCCGCCCCCCAAACATGAGCTACATCTCAATTCTGCCAGGGAGCATCATCCAACTTTCAAGACCTTCCCAGAACTGACCTCATATCTCAAGAGCATTTTGACCCAGAATAATGAGTGTCAACCCTTCTGACCTATTGCAAACCAGAGCAGATAACTGATCTGTCCAGCACGTTCTTGGAAGTGACTTGATTCTGTCCCTCTCTTGGAAATAAACCATCATTCAGGAATTGGGGTAATGGTGTGGAGGAGGGGCTGGGGCCTACTGCAAGGAACAAAGAAAGTTTTTCATGAGCTTCCTGACTTGAAGTTAAATACTGGGCTTAGAAGAAAATATTTCACTCAGATTTTTTTTTGTTATTGAAGAAAAGTTGTTTTGAATATATATTCTATGGCAAAGTACCTGAACAGTAAAAAATCGTTTATTTTCACATATTCTTTCATTTGTCCCTATATTTTACCTTATGACATTTAAATACCCTGCTAATGTTATGGAAGGCACTTAATGAAACGAAATTGCTTTTGAGAGGGTTAGACATATAGTACTCGCTTTGCTTACAGCAAAATATACAAATTCCTTGCAAAGATCTTTCACTCTGAGGCTCAAAAGTCAAAGTTTGAAAGCTCTTTTGTTTGAAAAGGGGTCAAAAATAATTAAGTTCATTCCCTTCCTGGGGCTTAAGCCAAATTCCTGGGGATTAAGCCTAGAGTTGTTGTTCTGTCTAATGAGAGAAAAGGCAAATGTTCCTCCCTTCCCCCATTTCCTGCTCCATTTCTTTGTTGACTGACCAACCCATGGGTGTAACCTTTCATCTTACTCTGTCAGTTTCCCAGACTCCTTTATGTTTTTTCTTTGCAGCTGCATTTCCTGGATCTCATAAGAAAAAAAAAGGAATCTTGAAATTTCTATCTGGGTCTCTTCTTCCCACCCACTCGAAGACATTTATCAGTACTCTTCTTAGAAAGATACATGCTGTCAAAGTAATGCCTGGGTACTGTGGATTCAGAATTGCCAATAGTAAATACCTTAGAAGATTCATTTGCTAGTCTATATAAGTTTAAAATTAAAATCTGATAATTTTCATTTAATTTCAAAGCCAATTAAAAATTTTAGTAACCAATATCTGGTTTCCTTTTAATTACTCCAAATGAATTGATTAATCATTGACTTCTTAGGTCCTCTTACACATTTGTTAAAGAATCCAGGCCTTTGAAAATATCTTTTGGGAGTGTCTGAAGATTGTTGTTTGCAAGGCTCCTGGAAAAGAAAAAAAAAAAAGAGTGATATAAACTGTAGTGATACATAAATGCATTTAATGATACAGCTTGGTTATAAGACCCTTTTGTCATGTCTAGTCACTAAATCACTTCAGTACTTTTTTTTTTCTTCTAAGGTATTCCTCAGATTCCTGCTGTTGTATTTTCAATTGCTGACCTCTTTGTTTCAACCCACTCAGTATTTAGGTAACACTTTGTGTTGCTTCAAGGCAACCACAACAAGGAATCAACAACAGGGCACCACTCATTGCATCCAGAGCAGAGCAGGAGATTCACACCCTCAGATGCTTGGTCTAGGAGATGTATCTCAACTGATGGTTCCCTAAACTGGTGATGGTGACCATCTCCAATGCCCTCTCTCCTCTCGCTTAGGCTTCCTCTTCTTTTCTCCTCCTCCTGACTTGCTCTGCAGCTCAGCAGAGCTTCCAATCAACAGTACCAACAGCTCTGTCTCTTGGCCAGTACATCCTTTCTTTTCTCTAGAGTATATGTCTTCTTTTTCTGTATTTAAAAAAAAAATCTTTCAGTCTCATACATTCCATCTCAGAAAAAAAAAATTTTTTTTTCTCACAAATACCCATCCAACCATCTTCTTTAATCATCTTGGTGGATCCCTAGCAGTCAGAGAAATGCAAATCAAAACCACCCTAAGATACCATCTCACTCCAGTAAGATTGGCAGCCATTATGAAGTCGAACAATAACAAGTGCTGGCGAGGATGTGGGGAAAAGGGTACTCTTATACATTGCTGGTGGGACTGCAAAATGGTGAGGCCAATATGGAAAGCAGTATGGAGATTCCTGGGAAAGCTGGGAATGGAACCACCATTTGACCCAGCTATTGCCCTTCTCGGACTATTCCCTGAAGACCTCAAAAGAGCGTACTACAGGGATACTGCCACATCGATGTTCATAGCAGCACAATTCACAATAGCTAGACTGTGGAACCAACCCCGATGCCCCTCAATAGATGAATGGATAAAAAAAATGTGGCATTTATACACAATGGAGTACTACGCAGCACTAAGAAATGACAAAATCATGGAATTTGCAGGGAAATGGATGGCACTAGAGCAGATTATGCTAAGTGAAGCTAGCCAATCCCTAAAAAACAAATGCCAAATGTCTTCTTTGATATAATGAGAGCAACCAAGAACAGAGCAGGGAGGAAGAGCAGGAGGAAAAGATTAACATTAAGCAGAGTCATGAAGTGGGAGGGAAAGGGAGAGAAAAGGGAAATTGCTTGGAAATGAAAGGAGACCCTCATTATAATGCAAAATTACATATAAGAGTTTGTGAGGGGAATGGGAAAAAAATAAGAAGAGAAATGAATTACAGTAGATGGGGTAGAGAGAGAAGATGGGAGGGGAGGGGAGGGGGGATAGTAGAGGATAGGAAAGGTAGCAGAATACAAGAGTTACTATTATGGTATTATGTAAAAATGTGGATGTGTAACCGATGTGATTCTGAAATCTTTGTAATGTTTTGAATTAAAAAAAAAAAAAATAATCATCTTGGTGGGTGCTTGCCCTATCATGGGAATTGTTTTCCCTTTCTCTTTCTCTTTCTTCTTCCCTGAATCACTACAATGATTCTAACCAAGGTTAATGAGGAGGAAGAAGTCCCAATAGTATCAAAGAGAGAGAAATGTGTACATATTCCCAAAATACAGACATAATAAAGAGCTGCTGTTGTATGATCATCAAAGGGCACCAGGTATTGGAATTTTGCATTTTTAGTCGGGCCATGTTGTATATTTTTCTTTTTTTCCCCTTGAAAGCAAAATAAAAGAGTCTGTGCTGTTGGTCTCCAAAGCCCTTGACAAACCTCTCAACTTTCTTTTAAAAACACTTACTTCAATGAAAAACTGACACATCTGGCTGCTTTTAAAGGAGGGAAGGGGAGGGATCATGGGAATAAGAAAGGTGTTGGAATGAGATGGACATCATTACCCTAGGTATCCATATGACTGCACATGTGTGCGACTCTACATCGTGTACAACCAGAAAAATGAAAAGTTGTGCTCCATTTGTGTACAGTGAATCGAAAATCATTCTGCTACCATCTGTAACTAATTAGAACAAATGAAATTAAAAAAAAAAAAAAGGAGATAGGATGTGGGGCTGGGGTTATGGCTCAGTGGTAGAGCGCTCGCCTCGCACGTGCAAGGCTCTCAGCACCACATAAAAATGAATAAATAAATAAAATAAAATTATTTTAAAAAGTAGAACGTGTGTTTAAAAAAAAAAAAAAGGAGATAGGATGCACCTTCATGTCTAGATTTGATGAATGGCAGGCCTGAGAAGGATATCTGACTCAATAAAGAAACAGAAACAAGAGGAATTAAGGACCCAGGAATGAAAAGGAGGTTTGCCCAATGCCTAAGGCCTGGGAATTGAAGTCAGCTAGCTTATGGAACTCTCAGGGAGGCCCCAGTGACATCAGGTCACATTTGGATAAATGGAAAGCAGGCAGAGGGATTTGGCAGAGAATGACTTAGGGAAGCAATACCAAGCCTTGGAATTATTCTGCAAAAAATAAATAAATAAATAAATAAATAAATAAATAAGAATAATAATTACCAAGGCCCTGAAATAAATCAACCTTCTAGTGCAAGCTGACTGGGGGGGGGGGGGTTGAAGGATACCTCCAACATATGGAAGGGGATCAGCAGAACCTGCAAAGGTAAGATGAGAAATGCAAAATGGCCCCAGAGAGAAGGAATTCTATCTTAGCTATAGTCAGTTCAGAGTGCTTACAGTTCCTGAGTGAGGAGACATTGGAAATATTATCCACCCAGTGCCTACGTGGGAAAAGTGATTTGTTCTAGTATTGTCTATAGCAGCAAAGAATTGGAAATAACTTAGGTGTCCACTAATGAGAGATTGTGTAATAAATAATGGTTCATACTTAAAGTAGAATATTTTGTAGATTTTTTTTTTTTTAAATGAGGTAGAACTCTATGATTTAACATGAAGTGGTGTCTAGGTAAAAGGAGACAGGGAGAAGATTATGTAGAGTACAATCCCCTGGAGGAGAGAAGATACACATCTGTAGATACATGAAGCTCTGCATCTTTATATATAAAAACTGTTGAATGAGGTCGCACAACAGAGTGGATTCACTTTGCTATGGTAACTATCTGGGCTGTGAGAAGTTTTATTAGAAAGCATGTATTATTATTTTATCATCAAAAGAAATAAAGAATGAGGTTGACTTTTGAGAAAGACCCTATTGCTCTGTGTGTGTGTGTGTGTGTGTGTGTGTGTGTGTGTGCGCATACACGCATGCATGTGTTCTGTCCAGTGAGGATTCAGTCCTTCTAAATCAGTCACTCAGCTGCATTCATCAGGTTCCAAAACTTTGCAGCTATCCTGGGAATAACCGTGATGGTCAGCATTGGGGGCCTGAATGGTCAGATCATGCAAATGTTTTTCACGAGACCTCCTGCAGGATGAAACTGGCTTGTTTCCTCCAAAATTCCCACACATTTCAGGCTCTCTCTGTCTCTGGGGAGGTTTGGGACTACTGTCAACTCAGGCTCGCAGTCACTGTTATGAATTCCCTGCGCTGGGTCAAACCAGCAGTCTGGGAGGCCAGGAGCCTCCCAAATACATCATGAGCATGGAGGGCTTTGGGAAGATTCTCCACAGGAAGAGATGCTAAGGGCCAGAGTTACCAGGAAGCAAAAGGCTTCAGGAAGGCTGCTCAGCGTTCCCAAAAGGGTGATAAGGAGACCTGGTGCCTGCTAGTTGCTCCAATGGCTAGAGACAGTGACACAGCACTTTGAGGTTAAGATCAGGATTACTTTAGTTTTGGTATTTGGATGATTCGATTCTTCAGATTCCAACTCTGCCTTGAGTTTTGCCACCATAAAGCAAAATATCTGGAATGAATTTTCTTAGTTTCCTCCTCCTACTCCTCTACTTCCAGCCTCACAGAGCAAAACAATATTATTATTCCCTTTCCTCAATAGAAGCTCTGTGTGAAGTCCATGCTCTATCTTTGGTAAACTGCTTGTCGTTGTTCTCTTCTCCATCACTTCGTGTGGTGAAGTGCAGTGAAGCTGCCAGCTTTGTTAGGGATGCAACTTGAACTTCATTGCTTTGAGCGCGAGTGCACTTAACCCACTTAATTTAGTAGAGAGAAGTCTGTGCCTTGGTCTGTCCTCTCTTTTACTAGCACACGCATGTGCCACATATACACATATATCTACTACTACATGGGCACACACATAATCATAATTATTATTTCTCTACTTCAAGAAAATTTGAAGGGGCTGGGGATGTGGCTCAAGCGGTAGCATGCTTGCCTGGCATGTGCGGGGCGCTGGGTTCGATCCTCGGCATCACATAAAAATAAAATAAAGATGTTGTGTCCACCGAAAAACTAAAAAATAAATATTAAAAAATTCTCTCTCTCTCTCAAAAAAAAGTTAAAAAAAAGAAAATTTGAAAATACAAAAATTATTTTTCTTTTTTCAAGGAGAAAAATGACAATCATCCTGGTAGAAGCCACCACTGTTAAGATTTGGCCACATCTTCTTCCAGTCATTAATACAGAGCCAATCAAGAGAAAGTGGTTTTGGAGAGCCATGTCACTGTTCCCGGTCCCCAGGTCTCTCATCCTTCTCTCTTCTCAAGATGTGATGGCACAGCTGGGTGTGGGGGCCCATGCCTGTAATTCTAGCAGCTCAGGAGGCTGAGGTAAAAGGATCACAAGTTCAAAGCCAGTTTCAGAAATGGTGAGATGCTAAGCAATCAGTGAGACCCTGTCTTTTAAAAAAATACAAAATAGGGCTAGGGAAGTGGCTCAGTGATTGAGTGACCCTGCGTTCAATCTCTGATACTCCTCTCCTAAAAAAAGAAGGAAGAAAAAAGATGTGGTACCCATGAGGGAGGTGTAAATATAAGAATTCCTCATTGTTAGGAGTAAGAGAAGAGAAATTAGAAGGATGAAGGAGGAAAGGTCAAGATGTCTGAGAGGTCATGGTATGACTGAAGGAAAGCCAGGCTGCTGCTGGGCCCAAGGCAACCCCTCATGTATCAGACTTGCCCTAGGGCTCCCTGAATCAGCCATAGGAGACACAGGAATGGCGTGGGTCAGGAAGGGGAGATGTGGGTTTGAGCTTTGGGTGTTTCCTTTTCTATAAAGCAAATGATCACTTGGTCAGAATGATCTCTATGTTCTATTCTTGTCCTTAAATCATGCCTTTATAACTTTCACTGTGAGAGGCTATGGCTTCATGTTTAGTAAATCATATGACACCAGGAAATCCTTTAGGAGCCAATACAGTTGATGACGGGTTTCTCTGGGAGTAAAGAACGCACTGGAATATCCAACAGGGACAGGGTAGAGCTGATTGAAGACAAGGGCAGAAAGAGGTTTGAGGAAATGTTTTATTTTACTGTGAATTCCTTCTAGGAGGATTCTGCCACAAGTACTGGAAGAATGCTTTTTCTTTCCACTATATCCCCAGTGCCTAGCACAGTGCCTGGCACAAAGTAGGCCCTCAGTAGATACTTTTGAACTGAATGAAAAACTAAGGCAGACTGGAGTGGATGAGAGGAAGGGCACCAATCTCGTTAAAGAGCAGCAGGTGCTTCTCTCAGGCCCCTGTGCCAAGAGACCGAATTAGGGAGAAAGTGCGTAGCCCTGTCAATCAACCTGGCAGATCCCACCCCATCATGTGGACCTGCTCTCACAGAGTGCCCTGCTTCTCCTCAGCCTCACTGTGGCGATAATTCACAGCCATGTGGAGGCTCTTGAAAGGGTGACTTCAACTCAGAGTCTACCTAAGAAACATCTTTTAAACACCCAGGAAAACTGGGTGTGGTGGCACATGCCTGTAGTCTCAGCAACTGGGAAGACTGAGACAGGAGGATACAAGTTTGAAGCCAGCCTCATCAACTTTAAGAGACCCTGAGCTACTTAGTGAGACCCTATCTCAAAAAAAATCAATATATAAAAAAGGACTGGGGATATAGATCAGTGCTACAGTATCCCTGCATTCAATCCCCAGTACCCAAAATAAATAAATAAAAGTAAAAATTAAATTAAATAAAACACCCAGGGTATCGCCCAATGGAATATCTAGCTGCCTTGAAACTGCGGAGTAGAGTCAAGCACTTTCCAAGGCAGCCAGCCAGCCACTCCTTTCCAGCAGTTCTGACAAAGCAGAACACCATTCCACTTTGGTGTTTGCTGGTTTACCTGAGAAAACCTCTGATGATGACTATGGAACCTACTGGAAAGTCTTCTCTCCGAGGCAGACCACACTGGCTCAGACAGCACGTTTGTTTCAGTGCCACGGGGCTGTGCTGCTAAGAAAGCAACGCCCACAGCCATCTGGGCACTCCCAGCCCCCCTGCAATGCGGATTCTCAGCTTGGGTTTGTGTCTCACTGAACCTGCGGCACTTCAAGTGCAGTTATTTTAATTTCACAGGAAATGTTTAAAGGGGATAAGTACACTGCGGCACTTGAAATCCTGATGTAGGACTAATAGAGGTTAGACGGTGAATTTGAGTTTCTTCCTGTACAATGGTGCTTACTGCACACCAGGCTCTTCTCTAGGCATTTTGTAGATACTAACTCATTTAATCTCAAAACAACCCTAGGAGCCTGATGCTCCTGAGTACCTTGTTATCCCTCACCTTCATTTTAACAGATTATGATCACCTTTCCTTTTACACATGAGCAATCTGAGGCACAGTAAGGCTAAATTATCTGGGCAAGGTCTCCCAGGCTTTGAACCCAGGCAGTCTGGTGACTGAGAATCCTCTGACAGCCACTACCTCTTTATACATGCACGTCAATGTGAAAGCTAAAATGAAGACATCCTGCCACCCTAACAGGGGATACACAGGCCTCCTGAGTTTGGGGACTGTTACCTGTGGTCTTCGCAGCCACAGAGGTGAGCAATAGTTGCTACCCCACAACGTGGAAAGATTGAGGGCAATTTTCTTTCAAATATTATGCATTCATGCAAACACTCCTGGCTCCACGGGGCCTTAGCCACAGTGACACTTATGTGGTACCCAAGGGGAAAAAGCTCGGTAAGTATAATGGAAATCAATAATAATGTTTAGAGATTTTGTCATCATTGGCCATAAACTAGTTTTTATTGATTTTTTTCCCTGAAAAAAAAATGTAATACATAGTCATCAGAAAAACTAATTCAAACATTAAACTATTAAAACATTAAAATTAAATATGCTGCTACGGTTTGTCCCAGAACTCATGAAGGAGTTTAATTCTCAAAATCATAGGCTATTGGTATTAAGAAGATGGAAACTTAATCAGACAATGGTGTTTGGAGGCGGAGCCTTTAGGTGAGGTCATTAGGGTGAAGCCCCCATGATTGATTCCTGATGGCTTTATAGGAAGAGAGACAGATACCAGACACAGACATGCATGCTCCCAGTGTCTTGCCATGTGATGCCATGTGCCACCTCAGGACTCTGCCAGCAAGAAGGCCAACACCAGAACTAAGACAATGCCAGTAGCACACAGTTGAACTTTCCAAAACTGAGTTAAACAAATCTCTTTTTCTTACAATGTTAGCCTACTTCAGGTATTTCACTATAGTAATGAAAAACTGACTAATACACAAACATGATATTAGGACAGTGATTCAGAATAAAGGAATTGAGAGAGGGTCCTAGGATTTCATACATTTTATAGGGACTTTATAGGAGACTCAAGGGCAGGGCTCTTATCTTCAGGTTTGATTTATTTTCTGTCATATTGACTCCTCAAATCATAACCCATGGAAAGACACAGTGAGTTCAATGAGAACTTTCTAGTACTGCTCTACCTGAAGTGGTAGAGATATCTCAAGATATCTTGCTGAAGACCTTGGGAAATTTCTGGCTTTGGTGCTCCTATCTGGGAAGTAGCTTGAACTGAACACATTCCCCCATGTTCACATTCACAGGGGGAGGGTAGTGTTACTGTCTCATTAGGTCATCAGGAGACTGCAACGATTCAAGAATATGAAATAGCTTTGCAAACTCTTTGCAGCAGGTTCAGGTCGGAGGGCAAGGTGTTAAATCCTTGCTGTTTGAATATTTGCCTTTCAGTGGGGAAGACTTGGCCAAAAGTAGAGAAAAGAATATTTTTGAGGCCTAAAATCTTAAAAAGGAAGCAAAAGGCTCAAGCCAGATTTATTTATAAGCAGTTAAATAGTGGAAAGTGAACTTGCAGGCAGAGGGACATTTGGAATTCAAATGCTACCTACTCATCTCTCCTTAAAAGGAAGAAAGGAAGGAAGAAAATATACCTTGAAGAACAATATAAGAAGAAGAAAATGAAGAAGAAAGCTTGGAGACAAAGGCATTCGTTGAGAAAATATTTGTTTTGTCTAATTTCTCTTGTTAGAATGAGCTCCTCTAGGGTGGGACTGGATCTTGTTTTTCTTTGTGGCTCATACCCCTTGTAAAGTATAAGTCACATCCTAAAAACTGTTTAGAACGAACCATATGGCACTCTATTCTTCTAGATCCTGACAGTGTAATACTGGAAATGGCATGAGTCAACCTCCTACATGTTAGATAAAGACCTGAGGGTCATCCTGGTTCAGTCAAGCATTCCCCCCTGACCTGTTACCACACCTCCTTCCCACCTGCAGCACCAGCTTAGAGCAAGACTTCCATTTCACTGTTTGTATTCACATGACCCTTGAGATTCATGCCCCTTTCTTGGGAGGCTACCCTTGGTGTTCCCTAGAGCTTAAAAGTTCCTAGATAGTAAATTCACTGCCCTTTTTTCTTTTTTTGGTAATGGGGGTTGAACCAGGGGTGTTGGGTTCAATCCTCACTAGCTTAGCTGCTTAGTGGTACTAAATTATATCCCCTTTTTATTTTTTATTTTGAGACAGGGTCTCAATAAGTCGCCCAGGCTGGCCTTGAACTTGTGATCCTCCTGCCTCAGTGTACAGAGTAGCTGGGTTTACAGGCATGAGCCACTATGCCCAGCCAATTTCCCTTATAGTTTCTATACCATCATAAAAGCGTTTTGATCATCACCCAAATATAAATTTTCACCTCATCTGATAGATACAATAGCTTCCGGTCAAGTAAAATGTGTATCCAATATGGTGTTATACAGATTTTTCTCCTTCTTCCCTCCTCTTCTTTCCTTCTTGGTGAGGGAGGGAGAATATTTTCTCCGTTCTGTGCAGGAAATCCAAGTGAAGGTCTAGGTCTTTAGGCTGAAGAGGAGATGCACCTGGGCAAACTCATCTCAGGTTGCTAGAGAGGTCACTGCGTTTATTTCTCTCCTGCAGCGCCCCTACTCCCATGTTGACCACAGGCATGGGCTGTGTTGGATAGTATTTATGGGAATCAAGTGGATCTCAATTTGAAGTCATGAATTTCCATTTCTCCTTTCACAAATTTGTTTTTTATTTATTTTTGTCTGAAAATGAAGTTTGGAAAAGTTGAACTCTGATACAATTGCATAACATTCATTCTGTTTCCCAGCCATTTTTGTATCGTATCATTGACATGAACAGCAGCATCACAGAGGCTGTTTTTATTGTTATCACTATATATGGACATGATTTTATAAAATAAATCTGGCTGGGCACAGTGGCGCACGCCTGTAATTCCAGCTCCTCAGGAGACCGAGGCTGGAGGATCACGAGTTTGAGACCTGCCTTGGTAACTGAACAAGACCCTGTCTCAAAACAAAAAAATAATAAGGGCCAGGGCTGGAGCTCAGAGGCAGAGTGACCCTGAGTTCAATTCTAGGTACCAATAAACAAACAAACTAACAAAATCTGGCCATCAATACTCTCTTGCTGCAAACCAAACTGCAGGAAAGAATGGCTCCTGATACCAAGAAGACCACACAGACAAACTAGAAAGTAGAGGCAAAGAGCAGGCATTTTTATCTGCTTTGTTCTTGCTACCCCCAGGGCCTAGAACAGAAGTGGAGTTGAGGTGCTATGAGGGAACAGGTTAAGGATGACAGGATGACATTTACACAAGTATCTCTTGCATCTTTACCTAAAACTGATAAGACACATACTGGAATGACTTGAGAATCAGTCATGGAAGGGATGAATAGCCAGGGCAATTCAACTGTTGAGTTAATGTTCTTATAACTGTACAACTAAACTGTCCACTAGTCATATACACCCTTCAAGACTCAGTTCATTCATCTCTAAATGGAGATTATTATGCTTATTTGGCAGGATTATCAACAGGGCTCAGTGAAAAATGTTGTAAAGCATATTAACTGACACAATAAATGTTAATGCCTTTTCCTCCTATGCTCTACTAGTTTCCTTAAAAATATGTCTGTGTGTGTCTGTGCGTGTGTGCGTGTATGTGTGCACACATGTGTAGAAGTGCACAAATGTAGAAGATGGAAGAAGCTAGAAGAAACAAGTTGTATAATTTGTTGTTCAGTGTTTCACAACCTCCCCACTCTGTCATTTTAGGCCAATAATTCTTGGCTGGGGGGACTGTCCTTTGCACTGTAGATTGTTTAGGACCAGCCCTGCCCTCTATCCATCAGATTTCAATTACATCCCCTACTTGTGACCAACAAGCATATCTCTAGATGTTGCTAAATGATCCCTGGGAGAAAAAATTGCTCTCTATTAAGAATGACTGCTGTAGACCTATGGAATAACTACTTCATATGTAAACAAGTTGCTCAGGTACTCTGTAGACATTGCCTATGGCTATATTAGGTTTAAATGAATATAAAGTCAGAGCTTATGCAGAAAAAGAAAAATAGCCAATATCAAATTAAAGTACATAGTCAACCCATAATTATCCGTGAAGTGAGTAATGATGTAGATAATCAGAAAGTTATTTTAGTCATGTAATTTCTCTGCATTAAACCACTTTTCTAATTATGGTCGATTTAGGCTAGAAATATTAACAGTAATCAATTTCCTGAACACTTGCTGACAGATGACAGAGAGATGGCAAGTGTGCATAGAGGGAGATCATTTGGGTTCTTAAATTTTCATGGACGCTCATAAAGTGGGTGCTTCAACCACAAGGGATTGACTGCATTGTCCATCAGCAAGCTTAAAAAGTAACAGCAACATTCATACTTACAGGTGAATTAAAGATTTTAGTCCCCGGAAGGTATGTCTCGAAATAGACTTGATGTTGTTGTTTTCTATGAATCTGCAATAGGTTACAAAATTTTTGGTCAGACAGCTACGGGAACTTGAGAGTTCTTGTCCTGCATCATCATGTGAGAGAACATTTTTTTTTTTTATTTTTTTTACTTACAAATACTCTAGATGTGGAAGACCAATAAAAGCATCATCACTGATCACATCAAAGGAGTTCGATGTGAATAGCCTGCCCAGAAAAAGCACACAATGAAAAGAGTTTAACTGACAGATTGTCAATCTTTGCTGCTTTTATCTCTCAGAGAGAAATGAGTGGTGTTTGTACACAGAGAAACGTCTAGATGTTTGTCTTCTACAGTTTTATTTATTCAGATAACCTTCACAGCTTTTCTTACTCTTAATTGTCTCCTCATCAAATGCTCATGGAAGGGGTGCTTTGTGTCCCACTCCTCACAACGACGACTGTCACTTGCCCTGGGTAACATATTGAGATACAAGCAGAGCAGGTATGACAACAGATGCAGCCAAGTCAACATTTTGCACATTTCCATCACAAAGACACTGAAAATCTTTTGCACTTGCTCTGTAAACCTCTGGAACTTTCTGATGGCTCAAAACAATGGTGGTTTGGTGTTTTAATCATAGGAAACTTAGAAAAATTAATGTCTATGCTCAGCAATGCTGTGATATCTCATGGCAGCCAGGCCACTGACACTGAATTGATGAACAGCCTTATTTGAAAACAGGACAGGGTGAAGGTGGGAAAAGGGAGGCTTAGAAAAGTTAGACCATTTTATGATTAAATAGTTGGAAGAAACACTTTCACTTGAATGAATTTATTTGCAATTTTAAAATCCATGGGGATCTGGTTTGGAAATCACTGATGAAGAAGGACTTCAGTCCACTGACCCCACCCCTGTTGAGCTATTTTGGAAAGTTTGTTTTCAGTTTTCTGAACAAAGGGCTTTTAAGAGGTATGTTTAGGCCAAATAATAGAATTATGCATTGCACAATATAACAATAATACAATGTACAATCATTACGCTGTTAGTAAACCTGGTGATATTTACTTTTGGATATTTAGGGATTAAAAATAAGTGTCACTAGTTCATTAAGTGACCTCAACTCTGAGTTTGTTAACCAAAGGGGTTTGAATTAAGAGAGCTCACTTTCTGCACATTCATGAGTAATTTATCTAGGCATTAAATTATCTAAGCATCTAGCATTGCTTCAAAATAATCAGAGGAAAAGGACAGCAGGAAGTTAGAAATGAATTGGGCACATGTTTATCATTTTTGAAGCTGAAAGGTGATCCAAGGCATTTACTGCTCCTTCTGCTTCTACATAAACTTGAAATTTTCCATAAAGATGGGAAACAAAATGAAATGCTCACTTGCATTTCTTCCTAAACTGTCAATCCTGGGGTGGTGTTGAATTCTCTTCTAATCCCTTCTTCTGATGTCACAACTTTTATGCTCAAATAATTTGCTAGGTTCTGAAAAGTAAATATGAATCAATTGGATGTATATTGCAGCCTATAGTTATCAAACAAATCTAAACATTTAGTACCCATCACTACTTTGGTAATTGTCTCTTCTCAATTTATGGTTCTGAAAAACAGCATGACTGATGTTCAGCCTTGCTCCAAGGTGAGCTAACATCCCAAGGCTTTCACAGCATCCAGGTCTTTGTTGTGTCCCATATAAGCAGCACCAGAGATGTTGACAATGGAACAAAGCAGAAGGAGGTCTAGGGAAGTGCCTTCCACACTCAGGGGTTTGCAAAGGGCCGGCCCTGTGGTTGACCAAAGATTTCATCATCGCCTGCCCCAAGTTGCCAGAATAAACAGCTTTCATCACTCCTTTCCCCTTATGTTAAATTGGGTGAAAGACAGTGGGAAAGGATGTTAGTGGGCATAGCTTGCCCACACATGTCAATGAAATAAAAGAGAGGATTTCCACTAGAATTTTTGTCTGCTTGTTCACTGCTTGTCCCTGGCACCTGTGATAGTGCCTGCCCATGGCAGATACTGAACAAATATTTGTGGAACAAAGAGGATTTCACTTTACATTAAATTCCGATCATTACTAGATTACTAGATTGAATGTTCTTTAGAGCGGGGACTTACCCTTATTTGTTTTTGTGTCCCTAGCTCGGAGCACAGTTCCTGGTTGAAAAAATGTTTGTTGACCTAGATTTCAAACTAAAACCTCTGGCTTAAACTACAACTTTATGCTAAAAAAAAAAAAAAAAAAAAAGGAAAGAAGCCAGAAGACAACGAAGTTCATTGTTCATGACTGCAATTACATATAGAACAAAAACTATAAAATTAAATTTTATGCTGGTAGAAGTCAAGACAGTGATTAAACTTGGAGGCCAGTTGTAACTGGAAGATCATCATTGGTGTCTTTGGGATAATGATAATGTTTCTTGATCTGGGTACTGGTTACAAATCATTGAGAAGTACATTTGTGATATATATATATATATATATATATATGCTTTTCTTTATGCAGATTATACTTTAATTTAAAAAATTCCTTATAAAAGCTAAAAACAATCCCTCTGCTAAGATGAGAATCATAGTTCTTTAATTCTAAATTCAATGGTAGTTTCTATGGATAAGGATGTGTAAAATTATACAGGCATTCCAAATATAATTGAGTAAGCTATCCATTTTATTATCCTACACATACTTGAAAAGACTCATAATGTCATGTTCTATAAAGAGGATAAAATGTTAATCCTTAATTTTTTAATGGATTCCAGGAAATATGTTTGATTATGATTTGTAATTGAAACAGCTATGTTCAAGCATTGTAGTTCCTATTGAGTCCCTCCTAGTCCCTATCCCAGTACCACCCCACATTCACATACAGCAGACCTGGGGCAGACCCAGGTGGCTGTATTCTTTATGATACAACCCCCATCCCTTCCAATGGATCAATAGGGCAAGAGAGCTCAGCTCTTCCACCTGAGTAGCCAATCCCTAGGTCAGGCGGTATCTCATGGCCTGCAGTGAGTTGGGCTAAGATGGTACCTTTCTTGGAGATGTGGAATGGCAATCTAAAAATGGAGCCAACCTGCAGAGAAGCTGGAGGAGAAAGGATGCCTTAGGGCTCAGTTGGATCCACAGCAGGGAAGAGGTGCGGTCCAGGAACACTTCAAAGTGATCAGATGTGGAGGAGACCTCACAAAGGGAAATGTGTTGGTGGCAGGGAGATGCCTAGAACTGGATCAGATCCTAAGCCAGAGTTTCTTGTTCTCTGTTGCACTTGAAATCACCTGGAGAGCTTTAAAAATACTGGACACCTGATTCCCAGTTGCAAGGACTCTGGTTAAATTCTGTACCTGGAGTGTGGCCCAGGCTATTTAAAAGCTCCCCAGGTGACATATACAGCCAGGGTGCATATGGTAAGCTTTCCAGGTCACTTAAATACCTCCCCCGCTTTGCCTGTGGTGGCAGAGGAGGTAGGCTCCTTGCACAGTCTGACTGCAGCCGTTGCTGTGGGACATGGAGATGCTGCGGGTTTTCTTATTCCCTAACCACACAGAGCAAGAGTCTGCAATAACACGGGTCTGATGGGTTAACTATGTTCACAACAGCAGAGTCACAGAGGGGCTTGTAGGGACCAATGCATACTCTGAATGACCTTGTTCCCTATGCAGAGATCAGAGATCTGGACCCAGTAGATTTGTCAAGAGATCTCCTATGTTTATGCAGAGATCAAGTAGAATTTGTCCTCTGCCTTGGTCCCATGGGAATATGTCAAGTCTCTGCCACTTCCTCCTCTGGGAAGAAGCCAGGCATTTCCCCCTAGGGTGGAAGTAGACAGGGATGTGCTGTGACCTATCTGAATCTTCTGGCAAGGGCTATGCACTTTTAAATTCAGTAAAGAAAAGGGGCCGTGGGAGAAGTGGGGAGGATTTTTGTGTTCTGCAACCATGTATGCTTCCTCAACAGGAGGGAAATTTAGAAAGACTGTATATATCAACTATCGATGCCAGGCTGGCACTAGCTCATCTTTAAATGATGGTTAGTGCCATCCTATAGCCTACATTTCATAGCCTCCTCCCTGGATGATCTCACTTGGACTTTGGAACAACTCTGAAAGTGGCAGAGCCAGTGTTGGTATCTATTTGACAGGAGGCCATACTAAGGGCTTTGCTCAAGGTCAAGTGGCCCCAGACCCCTAGTTCAGTACCCTCTTCACATAATGGGTGGCCTCTCAGCATAGGGCCCAGGTCACATAATGACGTAATGTCTCCGTGTGGTGAATAGCCACAACACTGTTCAGCTCATAGATATTCAAGACATATAATTAAATAATTATTCCTTTTTGAAAGAAATTAATCAACATGAGTAGTCCCAAAGTCACATGGAAGTCCCAAGTCACATCATATCAATCTGTATTTTGTAAGTAAAACATTTAAAAACCTTGAATGCTGGTCGTGGAAGTTCTGGAAAATACAGAAAGGCTTAAATAGTAAAATAAAGAATATCATTATCATACTATCCACAGGCACTTATACGCATATACATAAAACAGATAAAGTACATACATGGGGATATTTATAGAGGTTTTTTTTTTGTGTGTGTGATACTGGGGATGGAACTCAGGGGCTCATGCCTGTTAAGCAAGTGCTGTTCCACTAAGCTATGTCCCCTGTCCAAGTTGAGATAATTTTTAAAATATTATTTTGTGTCCTTTATATTTGCTTATTTTATCATTGAATAATGTCTCAATAATGGAGTTTTAACAGATATAGCTTTAGTAATTTTGGATTTTAATACATCATGATTTAACTTTCTTATTGCTGATTCCAGCCTTCACTATCATAAACACTACCATAACCATCCTCATATAAAAATACTTTTTCTATCTCTATTTCCTTAGGATAAACCCAAGATAGATTCTAAAAGTAACACAATTGGATTAGAGATGTTTTTAAGTCTTCAGTTCTTTATTGCTAACTTTATCAAATTACATGCCCAGGGGCTATGGCTGTGGCTCAGTGGTAGACCACTTGCCTAGCATGCCTGAGGCACTGGGTTCATCCTCAGCACCACATAACAATAAACAAATAAAATAAAGGCATTCTGTCCATCTACAGCTACAATTTTTTTTTTTTTTAAATTACATGCCCAACTCTTGAGTATGGAAATGCCTATCTGATCACATTCTCACCAACATTTAGTATTATCATTTTTTTTTTTTCCAGTTCTGGGGATGGAAGGAACCCAGGATCTCATACATGCTAGGCAAGTACTCTAGTACTAAGCTATTTCACAGCCCTAGAATAATATTTTTTAAATTTCCTATTGATGATAGGAATTCTTAAAAAAAACTTTCTTAATTTTATCATTCATATTACATTGTGAACAGAGGATGCAACTTGTAAAATGTCTGTTAACCCCAACTCCAGTTACTCCTTCCAGCTGTCTATATCCCATGTCCTGTGGGGGTGGCTCTCCTCTCTTCATCAATAACAACATCTCAGTAACAAGCCCATAAGGGTATTAGGGGTTCCTGGTTAGATGAAAGCCAGGACCAGAAGAATCTATTTGAAAAGGAAGAGAAAAGCAGGCAGCATGGTTTGCGTGGAGTTCAGAGGAAGTCTGGGGTCAGCAGCAGAGATGTGAATGAGGGAGCAGAGGGTCTAAGGAGGATCTGGCTATAGGGCTCAAGGCCAAGGCTTTCCCAGGGGCAGCTGAGAGGCCAAAGACAGGGTCCACAAGAGCACAGGCAATGGGCAGGCCCATGTGTCAGTGCCAAGCCTAATATGGGCCCGTGAAGTGGTTTCTTGGCCTGGCTTCTCACCTCTTGTGGTCTCGAGCTTGCCACTTCTCCTCCTTGTATTGTAAAATGAAGGGGAGAAACTAGATGATTTCTGAATTCCCTTTCATTCCAAAGACATGTGAGCCTGGGCTTAGAGCATTGCCAGCTTCATTCATGGAAGAGCAGGCATGGCGTTTCCCAACGGGTCAAAGAGTCTGCTCTGCAGATGGCTGAGTGGTGAGGAGAGTGTCATCCCTGCTGAGAAAAATCTCCCACTGTCTCAAACCAGGCTGCTCATCCAGCCCTGTGCCAGGTTCTCTGGCTCTAATACAACTCCTTCGGACCCTCTTCATTCACCTGTAACATCTTGACTAGCATCAGAATTGTCATTGGCCCATGAAAAGCCTGCACCCCATCTTCCACTAGAGCAGGTTCTCCTGGCTATGGAGGGGAGATGATTCAGGGAACTCTCCCTTAATCCCTCAACCTCCACTCCGTGAAAACTACTCTGGATGAAGACGAGAACAGTAAATAGTCAACATCTTGTCATTTGCAGACCGCATTGATTGGATGTGGAATAGAGAACTGACCATCAAAGCTTGTAGCTGCCACTTATTTTATGTGAACACATTAAGCAGGTGAATCTGTTCTATTGGGGATTAAAATGGAAATTATAATTACAAAAAGACTTCCTGGAGGATTCTACGAAGTCTGCATGATAATGTATATGAGTATGTCTCCAGTGCTTCTGTGAAGACAAGGAAAGAGCACAGATGTAAAATGTCAGCCCTGAGACATTTAGACGTTAGAGCTAGCAAAAGATCTTAGTCGTATCACTAAGGAAACTGAGGCCCAGTGATGTCATCATTTGATCAAGAAGACTTTGATGTGCATTATCCAGGGTATTTGGCTGCCGTGGGCAGTGTGTATAAACATGAATGTGCACAAACACTAGTGTGCACACACCCAGATCCATGGGTCTGGGTATATGTATGTGTATATATAAGTGAAAGAGCACAAAATGCACAGGTTATAGCTGTGGGAGGATATGGGGCACACCTGGAGGAGCTGGCTCACTTGTTTAGCAATGGCCTTGCTTAAATGATTCAGACCCTCTGGTTGTTACTAATATTCTCCTTTATCCAGAAGAATAGGCCTGATTGAAAGATAATTAATAATAGGCTGATGATTCACTTTAGTTAAATGCACATATTCTGAGTGCATGTGGCATGTGAGTAATTTACATTGGAATATTTTTAAATATGCTCCTAAGACAGGAAAACATTGAAATGGGAAGCATCATACAAGGACATTATTTGACAGTTATTTTTGACTCTTATCCTTGACAAACATTTTCAGTATAATTTGGCTGATCCTTAAGCAGACTGCCACCACTTCAATCTGGATTGATTGGAATTAACCTTAATTTGGCTCTACATAAATGTAAGAGGTAGATACTTCAGAGAGATGTAGTTTAAATTCTATTTTCACAGAAGAGTAAACAGAAGGCCAGCAGAGGTTAGGTGACTTGATCAAGGTCACTTCTTTTGTCAGTGGTGGGCCATGATTAGAATTTACAGGATTATCTATGGTATGGACCCACCTCTTGGTTTTATAGAACATTTCTTATTCTCAAGACAGTCAAAACTCTTTCTTTCTAGGAGTTAGTACAACTTGCCAATACTCACATTCTCCATGTCTTTACAAAAATCACCCTCTCTCTCTGGTCCTGAGACATCAAGTAGAAGGGACTTATATTTTATCTAAAGCCTGTTCTGTGCCAGGCCTCGTCTTTAGCAGCTTGACATCTCATTTTATTCCTCAAAGGAACACTATAATGTAGGTTTTATAATCTAAAGAAAACCAAGGGGAGACATGTAATTTCAAGTTTGTAAGTGGCAGAGCTGGATCCTAGGTTCAGACAAGGTTTTCTCACCAGGTCTAGTTAGTAGCCATGAGTGAAGCCATGTTCCTCATTGTAGTCCCCTCAGCTCTGACCACTACCTGTTGCAAATCCAGAAAAGCCTTGCCCAATATTTCCCAGAACATATGCCCTGGAATACAAGATCTTCAAGGGGTGAGAGATTCACATGCAGAAAAAATGGTGGATACATTTAGGAAGAGTATGTTAAAGAAGTGAATCAGGATTCTTAGGTATGCAAGTCTTCTGTGTCTTTGAGTAAATTGAGATTTTTCACGAGGAATTAAATATGCAGGTTCCCAATCTTATTGATAATGGGACCCTTTAGCCATTGAGTTGTACACTAACAAACACCCCAGGGATCATACCCAGGGAAACAATGGGTTACCACTTCCAAAGGAAGCTTCCTTCAGATAAAGAGCCTACATTTAAGCCTGGAGGATTCTTCCTTTGGAATGAACTGTAAATGATCATAAACTTCCTCCAAAAGATGGAGTATCTACTGAGAGTTCCCTGTGGAAGAGGTGTGTGCCAAGGGACTTAAAAAGGTGGTGGTGAGGCCCAACTCCCAGGTACCACATCAATGAATCCACATTAACAAAACGCTTCAAGTTGCTCCTTATACGGAGACAAGCGGTTTAATGTCTGCATCAGGATGGGATTCTTTCTACCTGCCTGTGCTTGGCTATCTAGCCTCTCTAGGTCAACGTGAGTATAAATAATTAAGCTAATAAATAAAATGAACATCACATTATCTATTTCCAGAGTATCTTCCATAAAACCAATAATCTATGGAAGTTAAGAAAAGTGGAATAATTTTACATAATTACAGAGATTGTTCTATGCCAAAGCACGTTGTAAATAGCCATGCAGGGACTGAAAGTGCAGTTTCCCTAATTAATTTGAGCACAGAACTCTATGCTTTCAGGACAACTGTTCTCCTGGACAAGTTTAGAGAACATTGATCTAAGGTGTAACTTTAAAGTAAACAAGCTCTTTTTCTTTTGCTCTTTCCTTTTCTGTCTGTCTGTCTCTCTCTTTTTAAGCAAGGAGACCAGAGCTTACACATATAAATGAGAGCTGAAACCTAGGGAAACTAGATGTTCTAGCCAGAAACGCTGCCACTCTTTCAAAGGGCTTTTGAAACTTCTTTTCAGTCTTTGTCTCCAGGAATCAGGACACATTCCCTTGAATACCCTTGTTAATGGCAGAGGTTGACCCTTTGAGAGGGGATTTGATTTGGAGAACAAAACTATGCAAAGTCAAGCCCTCTGATTTGCATTCAGGAGGAAATAAACAGAAGTGGTTAGAAATGAGGACCATGGTTTCAACTCCATCTCTGCTACTTATTAGAGATGTGACATTGAGGAGGTAACGGAATCCTTTCGGGACTCAGTGCTTTATTTGTAAAATGGAATAATCATACACATCTCAAAAGATTACCATGATAATGAAATTTTAAAAATGAGATGCATAAAATACCTAGCAGTAGGCAATACAAAACTGACCAATACCTATGACCAAACCTTGCCTGGTCTGATTGCAAGGCTTATAAACTAGAAGCAGAGATGATACTCAAATAAGGGCCCAGAAATCTTAGCCATGGAAGCACAGCTGGGGAGACTCTATGGTTCTTCGCAAGGAATTCTCTCTAAGTCAAGGGTTGCTTGTATGTATACATTTTAGGTGGTAGTGTTTAGATATTTATTGCTTTTTAATTGTATTTATTCTGGCAAACACCTGTCATCTTGCTACATAAATGGGCCAAACCATCCCTTTCCAATCCTAGCCCCAAGAGACAGAAACTGAAAAATTGTTTTATCATCAGCAATTATAGAGAGTTCCTTTGGACTATATGAAATTGGGAACATTATTATTTTAACAATAACTTATTTTCTTTCTTTGAAGTACTAAGGATTGAGCCCATAGGTCCTCTCCCACTGAGCCACAACCCTAGCCCTTTATATTTTATTTTGCAACAAAATCTAAGTTGCTGAGACTAGCCTCAAACCTGCAATCCTCCTGCCTCAGCCTCCTGAGTTGTTGGGATTACAGGTGTGCACCATCAGGCCCAGCTAACAATAACTTTTTTTTTGGTTTGTTTTGTACCAGGGATTTAACCCAGGGGCACTTAACCACTAAGCCACATCCTCATCCTTTGTGTGTGTGTGTGTGTGTGTGTGTGTGTGTGTGTTTTATTTAGAGACAGGGTCTCACTGAGTTGCTGAAGCAGACTTTGAATTTGTGATCCTTGTGTCTTAGCCTCCCCAGTTGTTGGGATTATAGGCATGCACCACTGCACCCAGCCAGCTAACAATAACTTTATAACAGTCAATTCTGTGTTAGAGGCTCTTTCAATTACCAATCTAATTTAATAGTTTGCTAGAATTGATAAAATATTTTTGTCCATTTCTTTAACAAGGCCATTTTCTATATTATATTAAAGCAACCCTGTTTGTAGAATAAAATATAATGCAATAGAATTTTAAGATAGGAAGAGATCTTTAGATATAATTGAATGTGAATCTTCCCAAATGCCAACTGATGTTGTGTTTGGTCTTCATCCTGTTTGAAAATCTGCTTCCAAATTTCTCCCTTCCCTTGAAAAGTAGGAAGATAATGGTCCTGTACCTAGGCACTACATTCTCATCCTCAATAATCAGCTGGACCTAGGACATCATTTTGAGCTATGACATATCTTCTTTGGTTTATCTCAATCACTCCTTATTGTCTCATATCCAACTGCTTCCTTCTTTATCTAGCATTTGAGTTTGAGAACCATAATTTACTCTATCTATGGTATTTTATGGATATAAAACCCGAGGCCCCGGGTTATTTTGTGACCTACCCGATGTGCACAGCCCATTCGTTGTCAAAATGAATTTTAGATCCACGTCTCCTAACTTCTAGTTCATGCCTCTTTCCATCCTACCAGAGGACCACTCATCTGAAGACTGACCATTATTAATTATTTTAAACAAAATCTGACACGTTTTACAAAATGTGGTGCCAGTTATTTTTTTCATGAGGAAGAAAGGAAAGGGTTACACTAAAAAAGTGGGGGTGGGGGTGGGGAAGAGCTCAGGTTTCCTGTGAGAAGTATTAGAAGGAAAGATTTTTTTAGCAGGTTCTGCTAGAGAACAGTGTGTAGAACCAAAAACTTTAAAGCTGGGATTTAGGCAAACCCAGATTGTACAGGCAGACACTAATCTGATGTTATGGAGCTCAAATTAAAGTGATTTTTCAGCTACTATAATAAACACTAATGTTTATTGAGTTACAGGAACTGTGTCTTCTTTTGATCCTGACTATAATTCTGTGTAATGGTACAATGATTATTCCCCATTTTGTACAGATATTAAAACTTAACTAAACTTGCCCCAAGACACACAACTAGTAAGCAGCAGAGCGGGGACTGGATCCCAGATCTATCTGACTACAAAGCCCACGTGTTCTACGCCACTTGCCGCACTGCTAACCCCCCTGGGACAGCCATACTGGTGTCAGAAAGCCCCTATAGTTGCTCCATAGCCCATATTAGCCACAGCATCAACAACTGCTAAGCACCACTATTATCGCCAATCAACTGAATATCATTTTGAACACAGGGCATCAAATAAAGGCAAAATATAATGTACTGTTTTAGGAATCACCATCAGCTTGGAGCTGCAGGACCAGGGTGGGGAGTGACAGTGTGTCACTTCCTCACAAAGCCCAACACTGTACCCGTTGCACAATAGAACCCCAAAGTGTGTTTGCTAAAGTGGGAAGCTCTGCCTTCATTTTGCTACTACTTGCAACTACCCAGTAAATAAATACTTGTTTTAATTGAGTTGATGCAAATAAGTCAACAAGGAAGTTATCTTTGTGTTAATAAATTTGTTTCATCTTGAGGCTTAATTAATATTTCCCTTTGGATGTCCCATTGGGCAAGATAAAAGGGAACATTCACCCCTTGTAGGAGAGAGGCTAGTTAGCCTCCAGGGCCAAACTTAGAACAGAGGAGGCTAAAGGTGAAGTTGGGGTAGATAAAAAGAGATTCGAGCAGTGGATCTCAGGAAAGACTGAGATGCTTTGCCTTTGAAGTTCTGGAACTCTCTGCTGAGGAAGTTTGAAGCCAGAAAATAACTGCTCACAGTTCACTTTAGGACCTCCACCCTGTCAGTCCATGTGAAATCAGGTAGGAATATATAGGAAACCATGTCCGGGCTTATAATGTCTAGTTGTATCACTAGGCCACAACCTACTGAGGATCCTCCATGACAGACAGAAGACAGAAGCAGGAACGGAATGGCATGAATAGCAGAGGGTACAGAGACCTCAGTGAAGTCTTCAGAATATGAAAAAAAAAAACAGGTCACAGAGTGAGATATTCCGTCTGATAAGAATGGATGGAGCTTGTGTATATGGCAGGTGGGGTTTAGTGTAGCTGTTGGGAGTGATTAACTCTGGACAGATAGGATGGAGTTGAATGCTATTAACACCAACTCCTGTATTCAGACTCTCCCTGTTCTCAGGGAACCATTAAAGACTTCCAAGAACAAGAGCCATGAATGAATTAGAAGGTAGTGCTAATGGAGATGGCTGGGGTGAGAACGGAAAGCACAGGGGTGATGTGGACACTGTGAATGCTGTACAGCACCCGGGCAAAGAGGAGCAGGCAGATTCTCATGCTGTTCAGGAGGGGACTTGTTCAGTTGGAAGTGGATCATGAGGGAGAAGGGACTGGTTAGGTTTTTTTTTTGCCTGAATAACAGGGAGGATGAAACATTCTATCAGAGAAAACAATTCTTGTACACAGCTAGTTCACACAGTTACATGAATTAGTTAATGAAAAAGTTAAAAATCAACCAGGAGTGGTGGCATATGCCTGTATCCCAGAGACACAGGAGGCTGAGGCAGGAGGATAGAAAGTTCAAGGTCAGCCTGGGTGATTTAGTAAGACCCTGTTTCAAAGATATAAAATAAAATTAAAATTAAAAAAAGGACTGGGGATGTGGCTCAGTGATAGAGCACCCTTGGGTTCAATCCCCAATACTTAAAAAAAAAAAAAAGTTAATCACATCTATGGATCACTGGGCAAAATGTAGACAAAACAGTCTTCATGACTGAAATTTTCTTTTGCAATCTACCGTTATGAGGACCTCAGCTGGGCACAAACCCAAATGTGCTCATCTATATATAAACCAGCTAATAATTCCTCTAATACCCTCGTAGGTGTTAAGCCTGGCTTGAGTGGTCATTGAAGATTACCAAATTTTTCTTATACTTGCAATGCAAGAGGAATAGAAAAAGATAGTAGTTGCTATAAAGGTAAGAGAGGTCATGGATATTTTTCTCTAATCAAGGGATATTTTGAAGGATCCAATGATTAAAGCCTAATAAAGATGGACTTATTATTTCTCTTGTTCATGATGTTTGCTTTTCTATTTGTTATTAGTTTTTAATTTTTATGTGTTCATTGTGGATTAATTTTCTAAACCATACTATTTTCCCCTTAGAAAGATCAATTCTGTGTTTCAAACAAGACCAGAACTTCTTTCTGACCATATCCATATTGAATTCCTACAGATTTTTTAAAAAAAATGTGATAGTAAAACTAATCCTGGAATTCGCTTCATGCAAATAGAACCCTCTTAGGGGCTTCTGGGGCTTACTTCATTAAAATATGTTATAAACAAATGGCAACATGGCCACATTTTAGCCTCATAAATTTGAATCTTACTTCTGATGTGAGCCTGCTTCACTGGGGATTTCAATCTGTAGTTGAGAAGGAACAGGGCTTTAATGTGTGAAAACACATTTCTCTAAATTGCATTCACTGAAAGTACCACTCTTTCTCTAAGAGCAAACTAGAATGCATAATCATTCTCATTGGTGAGGTTTCAAAACTGGCCATATGAAAAATATGAATAAAATTGCATTTGCTTCAGAAAGTTTTTTTAAATTGTTTTTTAAACCATAAATGAGATCTTGAAAAAGGAGTTTTGTACAGTTAATCTGGTGAGTTTTTATTGTATCATTTTATTCTTTCTCTTCTTCTTTCAGAGTGTGGGTTTTTTTTTTTTTTTTTTTTTTTTTTCCTTGTTCTCCAACACAAACTGCCAGTCATGGCCTACCAGGATTTTTTCCCAAACACTGAGTGGAACTTGAGGTATCGTGTCTGTTTTCCTTAATATCCAAGGTTGACATTTCAAAAAAAGTACTTCTCATCATGTCTTCTACAGAAGATCTGAAAAAGCATTTTAGGGCCATAATAAAATGATCAGATTATTAAGGTGGGTGATAGAAATGGGGCATATCTTTTTCCTTTCCAAACGAGTATGAAATCAACATCCTTTGAACATTCATGAAGCAGAATTGATTCTGAAGTTAATCTCTTTACAGGATATGATGGGACCCTTTGGTGATCCATGGTCACAAGAACCATTAGAACTCATTAGGCCTGATCTGGTGGCCCCTGGTCTTCATGTTCCAATGGCAGGTTGACAGCCCACCTGGGATTTTTCAGGGCACTGGATAGTGCTGTCCCACAGAAGGACACTTTCTATGATCTATGTATCGCCACAATTGTTATGAGCATGGTACAGCTCACGTTTATTTCCTACTCAGTGAAAATGGGCTTTTCAACCTTCTCTGAAGGGCAGGACAAAGCAGAGAACATTGGGCAGGAAGGATGGAGAACACCGTCCTTAGATCTCACTGGCCACTACCAGAAACAAACTTTGACCCCTGAGAGTTCTGCCCAAGATCAGTGTGGCACGAGCCTACGGCGGTGATGTTAGCCAATGTGAGTTAACTGAGGACGTACAGGGCAAGATTACTCGCCCTTTTGTTATTTCTGAAACCTGAACTGCTTTTAGAAATAAGGGCTGGAATGTTCCATAGGAACTCAGAGCATGGGACAGAGGGGCATGGCACACACTCGGTGTGGGCTATTTAAAACCAGTGACTTGGCTTCCCTCTGTGATTCTAAATGCGTGTAAGCACATTACCCTGCAGCAGCCGGTAACTATTTCTATAACACTGTCCAGCATCTGTGCTTGTGTTGACTGGACTCTCCCGACAAAAACAAAGTGGAGAGGTGGTAGCTGATTAGGCTGATCAACCCAGGCTTTCTGTGTCACCACTAATGTCCACCCCGTATGTCAGAATGTGAGAAGCTGTGGGACTGAGACTTCTCAATAAGGCGAGGGAGATGCCTTAGTACATCAAAAAGAGGCTTTTTAAATGAGCCAAGTATTTACTCAACCACTGAGCAACATAAGCACAATTTATCACTTTCTCAGGCACAGTGAATTCTTATCTTAGGAAAGGATCTCAGCATTAGAGATTTTGTCCCTCTCTGTACTAAAAAGAGTCTTATCTTTTTGGATTGGTTTGATATGTTAACATTTCCCCTAAGCACACAGTTGGCCATCAATCAAACAGATAAACCCTTAAGGAATAATCTACTCAATTGTTAATCACTCAAAGACATTAGCCAGGGGAAGGACATTAGCCAACCTTGTTACATAATGTAAGAACACCTGATCAAGTTTGTAAATTCGATGAAATGATCAAACCAGTTTGAGGATTTCAGACAAAATAATAGGTCGAGTGACTTTTAGCTCTTAAGTTTTACGTAAAATTTTGAAACTCTACCATTTTTAAAACTTGTAAACATTTGCCATACCCTATGCCAAGAGTTCTGTCTACTTGAATCTTATTCATCTCTGTTAACACCCCTTCAAAGTATGTTTTATTATCTCCATTTTACAGATAGAGAGACTAAGGCTCAGTGAGATTCAGTGATTTTTCAAAAGACTACATGTTTAAGTTCTTGTGAGTAGTGGGGTGAGATTTAAATATAGGGCTTTCCAATTTAATTCCATGCTGTTTTCCCGTGTGTACCTAATCTCAAACAGCCAAAGTAGCCAAGTAAGGCAAGAAAACAAATAGAACGCCCCCACATACAAAAGCAAAAACTTGGGTCCCAAATCATGCAGTTAATAGACCACAAACTCAGTGGATCGGCAATTGACTAATTCTCCCTTGTAACCACCTCGCTACCAACTCAAGTCTGTTGCCTGATACCTGAGCACCAGGAGACCTCTTGACCCCCTCGTGATACTGCTCTAAGAACTAGAACTCCAATTGCCGAATATTACACATCAGAACAAATTAGACATGTTACATTATGCCTGTGAAGAGATCTGATTTCTTAGTCAAATATTATTTTTTGGGATATTTTCAGGCATAGGCTGAATATGTGGCTCCCTTGTGACCAACTCAAAACATATAGCATAGAATAATCTTTTGCACTATCCTATGTTAATATTTTCTTTCCCTCTTTTTAGGGACACTAGTTATAAATTAGATGAGATTAGAAAGCAGTCCCTTAAGAATGGATGTTTTAAGGAATTACCTAGAAGGAACCAAGTTTTTTCCCCCACATGGTAAATCATACAGAGTAGCAGCCTGCCCCAGATCCCCGGGAGACAACATCTTGAGCGCATATGGTATGCTGGGCTCTGTATTGACAAATGCAAGAACTCTAGGGCAAAATAACCAAAGTTCCCAAGTTAAAAATGAAAGTAAAATAGTGGAATGGAATTGGGATCCTTGTTGCAACATTCTAGCAACTTCATAAATAGACATTAAAGCACACAGTATTACAGGTTAGCAAATTTACCATTACAAGAATCAACCTGCACTATTGGTGTGAAGTTGCAAACAAATCCATCTACCCCTCACTTTACTGATATTCTCTTGCTTTTCAGAAATATCATCACATGCAACAAAATTAATATCAAACTCATTTTACTAGAAGGCTTATCCAAATATATGCCATATTAAAAATAGTCATGATATAAATATTTCTCACAAGAGCTGCAGCGATGGTGTGAATAAAAAACTCCCTTCTGAGATTTCAGTAAAACCAGATCTCACAAAGGATCTGAAAGAAAACACAAAAAACAAACAGACACACAAAGACACACACACACACACACACACACACACACACATACACACACAGAACAAACCTTATGTTAATCCAGTTTAACATAACAGGCACTATTTTAACACTATTTTATGAAGTATGATTGTGTTCCTTCCCAGCTGAAGTAAGAGAGATGAATCTGCTACAGGTTTCTCATATTAATGTTCAGGGCTGGGAGGTGGGGGGGGAGATCTAAGCATGTCCAGTAGCAGCTAATAAAAATCAAAAATTTGAAATGCAGCAAAATGTTAGCACTGTCAAATGGCCAAGCATGCAAGAGGAACCTCTCTTTCCATGCCCTCCTACCAATACAGACAAAACCCCAAATATACTGTCTGGAATTTTAAAATCGTAAATTAGATATCAAAATGCTTACGGGCCTTACAATGAGATAACATCAGGAGGAACGGTGCGTGGAATGGATCTGGCATTCTCACATAAAGCGTTATCTTTGGTACAAGTGCACACAGCAGGGCATTTTGGCTTCGCTGGTTTCTTCCCCTCAGTCAGCAAAAGCGCAGATAAGAGACATAGGCAATAAGCAATTCTTTTCAGGGGAATGCAGGCATTTCCCATCCTTTTGCTTCTTTCTGATTCCATGCAGTCGAAAAAATATCCCCACACATGAACAGGGCTTCTGGAATTCAGCTGGTGATTGTCTTGCTCTAAGAACAGGTCACATAGGAGTCCACCCTTTTCCTCTGCCTCTGTATCTCTGCTTTTCAAAACAGGGACCTGCGGCTGATTCGTGAGCTGCTCCTGGCTCGAGCAGTGCACTGCTCGGGGGAAGAGACCTGAGAGGTGCTGTGAGATGGGAGCGATCCAACTGCTGGAGGAAGAGAGCCGACTTGCATCACCAGCAAACACTGAGCACAGACCAGCCTTCGAAGGCAAAGCGAAGTGATGTAACAGAAAATAAACAGCTTTCTGCTTTCACCGGGAGGCCCTTTAATTGTTACCAAAAATAGGACGGCATTATGTCTTATTAGTGGGTGGGTGGGCGGGTGGGTGGGAGCAGTCATCTTGCATAGGATGTCGGCAATCTCGGGAACCTCTGGGAATTGGCTTTTCATGTAGCAAACAACCTAGTAAGAAAAACTAGCTTCAGAGCCAGCCCTGGCTGGAAAAATGAAGTTAAATGAAACTCTCCCGCTGCATTCAGCTAAAACCTTGATATTTCTTGCTGAGTCCACCTGGTTGGTGGCACTGTTGAAAGACAAATTTGAACACATGGAGAATGTGACTTTCATGGGGATGGAGGTGGGTAAATACTTTTCTGACACGGATCAACTGTCATGAATTATTGATTTTCATAATCCCTCCCCACCCCCCAGGCGTAATCCATTCCCTCTTTCCACGATGAGAGAGGGAAATAGAAGCATAGCCTGCCTCCGCGTATAATCCACCCTCCTCACTTCTCGCACCCTCCCTTCTTTGGCAGGAGCATCAGAGGCCTGGAAGGAACTCCCTGCCAGCAGGAGGCAGACAACTTTGGCTTCCTGGAGCTTGAAAAAGGCCTGGCTCAGCCCAGGAGGCTGTGATATCGTGGGGGAAACGCTGGACTAAGAACCGGGAGATCTGGCTCAGAGATGCCAGCTCTGCTGGGATTTAGCTGATTTTACAGACAAGGAAACAGTTGAATCTATTCCCCTGTCTGCAAATGGGGGTGGTAGGACAGACACCCCATAATTATTATGAAAATGGTGGGCTGTGTTACTGGTGTCCATCATGGCAAGAAAGATGCACCTTTGAAAATGGAAATCCATTTAAAGGAGGAAAAATTAAAAGGCTCTGGCCAAGGGTGGGATAGTCTAGTCTAAGAGGGTAGAAGACCTTTAAGGTGTTAGAAGAGGAGGAAAACCGTCCCCTGGTCCTCTTACTTGCTGAAGGCAGACATCAGGTCACTGCCTTTCTCCTCCTGCTTGTTAGACTGAACATATTAAAAGAACTGTTTTAGAAAATGTGTGATTATGGAATAAGCTCATCCTTAATCAGAGCATGAAGTTTTGCTATTCTACCCTTCCCCTCCACTTCCAATCCCTCCTTTCCCTCTATATGCTCTGAGGGCTGGGCAGTGGCAGGCCTGTTCATTCTCTATCTGACCACTATCCCTTTACCCCAGAGTTCTGAAAGCTCCATGAAGGTAGAGGCATTGCTGGGAACCCAGGGCCTGGAGAGAACTGTGCACACAGACAGTAGGGGACCAGCAGGCCTGGGAATGCAACAATAGCACCTCAGTCTATTCCTGGTAACCACCTGCTCTTCCAAATCCATTGAAACTGCACCTCTGAGTTATAATAAAGAGATTTGACTAGTTAAGGAAATGGGGATCATCCCCCAAAGAAGCAATGATTGGATCCACACTTTAGCTCTTATAAATTGAGCTGCTTATAAACATTGATGTGGCTGCATTACTATAGTATGTGTTTTTTAAGTCCTTTGGATATAGACTGAGGAGTGGGATAGCTGGGGCAAATGGTGGCTCCATTCCAAGTTTTCTAAGGAATCTTCATACTGTTTTCCAGAGTGGTTGTACCAATTTGCAGTGCCACCAGCAATGGGTGTGTCTTCTCCCTACATCCTCAGCAACACTTGTTATTGTTTGTGTTCTTGATAACTGCCATTCTGACTGGAGTGAGATGAAATCTTAGAGTACTTTTGATTAGCATTTCTGTAATTACTAGAGATGTTGAACATTTTTTCACATATTTGTTGATCAATTGTATATCTTCTTCTGAGAAGTGTCTGTTCAGTCCTTAACCCATTTATCAATTGGGTTGTTGTTGTTTTTTTGTTTGTTTGTTGAACTTTCTAAGTTTTTTATATATTTGGAGATTAGTGCTCTATCTGAAGAGTATGTGGCAAAAATATGCTCCCAAAATGTAGGCTCTCTCTTCACCTCATTGATGGTTTTTTTGTTTTTTTGTTTTTGTTTTTGTTTTTGTTTTTGTTTTGCTCAACAGATGAATGGATAAAGAGACTGTGGTAAATATACACAATGGAATATTACTCAGTATTAAAAGAGAATGAAATTATGGCATTTGCAGGTAAATGGATGGACTGGAGAATATCATGCTAAGTGAAGTAAACCAGTCCCAAATGTTCTCTCTGATAAGTGGATGCTGATCCATAATGGGATAATGGGGGGTGGACATGGGGAAAATGGAGGAACAGTGATTGGGCCAAGAGGAGGAGACATGAGGGCAGGAAAGATGGTGGAATGAGATGGACATCATTACCCTAGGAACATGCAAGACTGCACATATGGTGCGATGCTACATATTATACAACCAGAGAAAGGAAAAGTTGTGCTGCAATTGTATACAATGACTCAAAATGCATTCTGCTGTCATATAGACCCAATTAGAATAAATAAATTAAGTAATTTTAAAAAAGGAAGCAATGATTGAACTAAGTTCCCAGTTAAGGAGGAATGAAAGGGGGTGATGAGAACACTTCAGGTGGTGGACATGGCACATGCAAAGTCCTCCCATGATCTTCAAGCAATGGGAAGCCTCTGCAGAGTTCTAGGAAGGGTATTGATAGCTGATATATGTTTCAAAAGTAGATTTTTATCACTGAGCCAGTCCCCCACCCCCCGTGGGAGGTTGTAAACATGTTTTTTGTTTTTTTTAAATGGAGAAATAGAAGAAAATCCTCATCCCAAAAGAAGTCATGATTTAAAAATGGGTTCTACTACTTTTTCATTGTCAAAGGTTCTGTGGAGGAAAGAATATATGATAGTGATTTTAGACATCATTACCTATGGGCAAACCTCACTTTAAACAGTTAAAGTGTAAAGTTGGCCACAAATCAGACTTTTTGGTAAATTGAACCCTGCTGCAAGTGCACAGTGGAAACTTGTTCCATAAAGTAATTGCATGGTGAATATTTTATGGGGGGGGTGTTTTTATTCACATTGTCACCCCTTCAATTATCAGATTTAAAATGATGTTTTTGTAATTATACAACAAAGACCCCAAGAACTTTCAGGGACCTCTGAGACCTTGGATTCAATCCCTGCATATTACATATGGGGAAACTGAGGCACATAATACTTAATGGCGGATCCACCATTCTGCAGGAAACAATGGCAGATGCTTGGTAATAATACAAATGGTGGAGTCAAACGGGATCATTCACTCTTTGTGTTTCACTTTCAAATACATTTGAAGCCCTTGACTTGTGCTGGTGTAGACACAGTAAAGCAGTTTTCATTTTTGACTCAGTAAAGCTGAGAGGGCAATGAATAAGGAAAAGAAATCATACCCACAGTACTCACTTTGCAGCTGTATTTATCTGGCAGTTCAGTCTGTCAGTTCAAGTGGAAAAAGGATCATTGGGGAGGAGGGGGACTCTAAGGACAAATCACAATGGGCATTCTGAAAAGACAGTAACTTGTTCTTTTTCTATGGCATTTAAAGCCCAGAATTGAATTCTTTATTCAGTTAAAACACCCACCAAGATGAGGCAAAATTTTAACCATGTAAGGCAGGATGCTGGTGGCCTTCCTGGGAACAGGCTCCAGAATGAACGTGAGGAAGGGGTTAGAGTGAGGACGGCAATTGCTTCACCACAGGCTGGGGAGGTCTGGGGTTGGCTCCTAGAGGAGAATCTACTGCTGACAACACCTCCCATCCTGCCCCTTCGGGAAGCCCAGGGGAGAGCGCAGAGGGTGCAAGCCTAGAGGTTTCCATCAACTTGGAGGCCTTCGGATAAGGTTGGCAACCTACCTGTAGAGGCTGCCCTGGGGAAAGAGGTGGAGACAGTATGAAAGCCGCGCTGGAAGAAGCCCAGGGAAGTTGGGAGGCCTGGCCTAGGCTGGCTCAATGCCCAGTTCAAGCCATAGAGGAGGAGCTGAGCAGGCTCCAGGACTGGCTCTGCACTTTGCCAGCCGTGTGACCATGGACCTATTCCATTTTCCTAAGCCACAATTTTCTCCTCTGCAAAGTGAGGATAGTAATAGTATATTACACATACAGTTGTTGAAAGAATTAAGTAAGATAGTATATCTGAAGTGCTTAGTATGGAGTCTGATACATGGGAGAGGTTCACCACCATCACCACCATGATCATCCTCACAATTCCAACTTGAATTCTTTTTTTTTTTTTTGTACTGGAGATTGAACCCAGGGGTACTTGACCACTAAGCAACATCCCCATCCCTATTTTGTATTTTATTTAGAAACAGGGCCTCATTGAGTTGCTTAGTACCTCACTTTTACTGAGGTTGGCTTTGAACTCGAGATCCTCCTGCCTCAGCTCCCTGAGCTGCTGGGATTATAGGTGTGCACCACCGCACCCGGCCCAACTTGAATTCTGAACGTGTGATTCCTGGTATTTGGAAAGCAAAACTCTCAAATAGAAATGAGGTTAGCTGGTGTCTATATTCACTCTAGGGAGTAGGCACTTCTGGGCAGGATGACAGACTGGCAACATCAAGAGACTGGCCATATGAAGGAACCAAGATGCCTCCCGGGAAAGAAAGAACTTGCCACTTTAGGTGAGAGTAACAGCACCCATGCTTGGCCCAATGACAAAGTCCAAAACTGGAGATAGAAAGAGTGGTTATGAATATAAGATGAAGATTCTTTTCAGCCCACTGCTCTTGAACATGTATAATGTTTGAGGGGAGTAAAAGGAACCAACTTAGGATCCCTGTAACAAGAGGTGGGTTCTCTCTGGTTGCAGCACCATTGAGTTGCATGTGGGGACTATGCAGAACACAGTGGTGGTACCTGTAGTCACTGTAGAGAGGTGAGACAAAGTGTCCTCATCTAGCCTGAGGCTCAGACATCTCCAGGAGCAGCTCAACCTTAGAGGCCCAAGAAGCAGTGACAGCCCCTCAGACATCAGAGGAATTGGCAAATGATCCCAACAGGCAGCCAGAGCAAAAGAGAAGGAAAATATGGGACATGGTGGGATGTTTGGGAGCATGTATGCAATGTTCCCTGACCATCTTTAGAAAGACTGGAAGAGGGTCCTAGGGGGGCGGTGTGTGCTGACAGTTCTGGAAGAGCCAATGAAAGCAACGAGAGAGGAACAGCCTGTGCCGTGGGTATGATCCCAGTTTTCCCCTCAGGCTGGTGTGGCCTAGGAAACACACATTGTGCAAGTAAACAAATCATTATTAGGAGCCTTAAAAGATCAAGCCTGGCCCTGCCTCCTTTTGCAAAAACTTGGACTAGCAAACTGGTGTCATTTTAAGCAGCTTTCTTAATAAAGCAGGGTTTTTAAAGCTGCGAGTCAGATGCAATAGTTGGTTGGGGAATCAATCTAATGAGTACAAGCAGAATTTTAAAAATAGATGCTTTTGAATACAAAATTGAAGTATATTTTTCTCACAAGGATTGCCTTCTGAAGTCTTTGTTTCCTTTCTTTTTGGATGTTGTATGTATGAGTATGGTGGTGATGTAAACTGTTACAAATGATTTGTAATAAAAAATAAGGAAGGAAGGGGAAGGAAGGAAGGAAGGAAGGAAGGAAGGAAGGAAGGAAGGAAGGAAGGAAGGAAGGAAGGAAAAACTACATTAGAAGCTGCTAAGTATCTTCACCCACCCCAAAAGTCTGTGAAATAGCAGGAAAATGATATAAATTCCAATAAACTTCATTTACTGATTGAGGGCATCACTAGCCCTGTTGGAATATTGTTCTGTGCAACACGGAGCAAGTTGCTTAGCTTCTTTGTGCCTTATTTTTCACATTGTTAATAATACCATTTTTGCACTATTGATATTAGATTAATAATGCAGGTGAAAGGCATGTCACAAAGAAGCCATTCAAGTATGTTAGTGTTAGTTCCACCAGAATTATGAGGGAAGAGGGATGAGGGCAGTAAGCAAAGGGCCAGACCTTTAAGGTTACTTAGAAGTAGTGTCACTTAGGACTTTGGTAGCAAGTGACACTGACTCTGCCAACCTAAGTATAAAAGAACCTATTGCCATAGAGATTGAATGACACCAGAGTCCAAGGAAGGGCTGACCAAGCAGGCTTTAGAAATGGGGGAATTTTTGAGAGCTTAGGGACCTGGGTGGTGGGAGCACAATGTTCTCAGGTGAGTCCAGTTCAACCAGTTCTTACCTTCATGTTCCTCCCCAAAGGAGAGCATCTTACTGCTGAGCTTGTGTCAGGTGCCCATGCATTTGCCATGGAAAAGCAGGTACCTTGACTGGCATTCCCACCAAGAGGGCCCAGGATGGGAGAGGGGCCGTTCCCAAAGGAAAGTTTGGTGCTGCTACCAGGAGACAGAATGGACCCTGGGCAAGCAAAACCAGGAGATGCTCACCATGGAGTGTGTCAGGATCACTAGCCAATACCATTTGCCTTTTTCCCACTCAAACTCAACTCCATGATTTTAAAGAGAAACAACAAGAAGACAATTTAGACAAACAGCTATAGATAATTTCTCATAGGACAGTGAAACTCTGATGCCCCAACTATGAAATCAAGGAAGGGATTTTTACCTCTTTGGTCTGAGAGAATGAACTCTGGCCCTGGGGATGGTGGGAAGGTAATGATAATGAAAGCTGACACTTATTCAATGCCCCTTCAGTGCCAGCTGCCATTTATGTATATTTTATGTATATTAACTTTATGTATATTAACTTACTTAGTCTTCATAACAATCCCATGGGATAGATACTATTATTCCCCCTGTAGTTACAGAAAAAAACATAGAAGCTCAGGAGTTTAGGAGGCTTGCTTAGGATCCTGCTGCTGCTGAAAGGTGGGGCTGAGATTTATCCCAGGTTTTGGGACTCTGGCCTCTGTAGGAATAGCTGCTGCTGGACAAGCCTCTCTGACAGGCTGTGTGGAATGGGAAACGCTGTGTTGCTTTGGAGACCCATAGCGCCTCCCTGGCCAGGCACTACATTTGAACTACAATTCCCAGCATGCAACTGGGCTACATATTAACCCCCTTTTTGCCAAAATTCCTCACCATCTTGAGTAAATCCTTTTTCAATGGCAAAATCTAATCTCCCAAAAGGATAACTATGTAAGTGAAGTATGAATGCAGATGTAAGTGGCAGGAGATAGAGGAGCGGGTGAAATTCTAGGTCAAAATATCCTCTGCAATTTTTGTTCAAAGACAGGCATTAGCGACTACTACAGTAAAGATTTTGTTTTTTTTTTTTTAACTTAGAAATGTGTACTGTGAAAATATCAATAAAGATGTTTTAAAGCACCCATTCTCAAACTTGTGGAATCACTTGAGGCATTTTTAAAAAAATATGTGATGCCGAGGTCCCATTCCTAGAGGGTCTGATTTAATCAGTCTGGGATGTGACTTTTCAAGGTCCCAGTAAAATTCTAAAGAGTTCCCCAGGAGTATAAAACAGGAGGTACAGCATGCAATGCAGAGGACTCACGTGGGGAAGCATCAGGTTTGGTTAAGAGGCAGACAGAGCGCAAGAAAAATGTGATCAAGAGCCTCTACCGGAAAGGAACAGCTGAAGCAAGTGAGCAAGTTTAGGATGGAGCCTAGGGGCTGTCCCTGGCTGTCTGGTACCTGGCCCTGGCATAATTAGGGATGGGGGATAGTGCCCCGGAGTGTGGAAGAGGTGTGTGCGGGTATGGATCTGGATTAGTTGACTTGTATGTGAAAGATGTGTTCACCTTCGTGTCATTTACTATCTCTAGGACTTGACTCACCTGGGAGAGGCAGTCCGCTCAGGATCAGCATGGCCCAATATATTCTTCCACCCATCCTCATTAGAAAGCAACTGACCAGATTCTAAGGGCACTAGGAAGAGTGTGGAAGACCAGAGACCACCCAACAAGGAGGAGGGTTAGTTTACAAGAAAGGGAGTAGGAAGGCAGTAAATCCAGGAGGACTTTGGCCCCGTGCCTTCTTCCATCACAGAGTGAAATCCAGGAAAAAACGAAAGAAAGACAGTTCTACTGCACCAATAAAACTCTTTGAAAGGCTGCACTCACAGTTTATTTACCTGTTTACCCTTGGTCATTCACACGGAGTAATAGCTAAAATGGTTCCATAGAAAAGTTAATTGAGAGGTGTGAGCTGGAACTTTTCCTTACTCTTAAAAAGAGTAAACTTTGTTTTGTTTAATTTTTATTACCAAAGTGTGCCAAAATTTATATATTTCATCTATTTTCAAAGTTGGGTAGAAAGTAAATTAGCCATGAGATTAGGGTTATTGCTTATGTTGCCCCACCCCCATACCTTTTCTGACTCATGCAGGTTTCTTTGCCTGGTTTAAATCCTAAGGAACAAAAAACAATGTAATTGTTGATGATGACAACAAGGATGACCACAACAATGAGGGCAGGCACAACAGAACTTTGACACGTGCTTATAGTGTGCCTGGCACTTTTTCAGGTGCTTTAGAACTATTGTCTCATTGAGTCGTCATAACACAGTTTGGTTGTTATTGGCCCCCAATTTGAAATGAGGCAAGTGAGGCATAAAGAGGCTAGGTAGCTTGCCCAAGAGGAGAGATCAAGCTGGCTTAAAACTGAAGCATGTAGACATTGAGTCCACATTCTTTATCTCTTCATAGCATCTTTCATCAGCATGGTTTCCTGGAGCAAAGCCCCTCTCACCTTATTCACACAGGAGCAGGCAATAGGTGTATGAAAGCTATGAGATGGTGGGTGCTGGGCTTTTGTGCCAGTCTGGCTGCATAATCAGGGTTTACCCTTGGAAAAGCAGTGGCTTATGGGAAGTTTTCTCTGAGCTGTGGAGGAAGGATAATGGATCGAGGTCTTGTTCCACTAAGAGTCAGCTGTGTGACTTTGGGCACAACTCTTAACACCTATGCTCTGGCTTTCCAAGGAGATTCTTGGGCAGAGTGATCTCTGAAGATGCTGTGCAGGTACCTACCCCTGCTGGCAATCCTACTGGAGATTGATTGTTGAAAAGTCAAGGAAAATGTTGAGCAGGTTCTTGCACATCCCAAAGTAAGTAGCTAGCAGCTGAGTAGCTGTGCTAAAGAGTTCTGAAAACATTGGGCCTAGTTGCCTCTTTCTTCATCTTGCCCCATATGCCTGAAGTTAGTTAATGGGTGAATATCACTCATGGCTATTCCTGCATGCTCAGGGAACTTCCAAAAGAAGAAAGGAATGATTGTTTCATGAGGAAGGAATTATAAAGTTCCTGGGAAGGACAGGGTAGGGAGGAGGGTGAGGACTTCTCAATTGTTTTGATCCCAGAATTCCCATTTGGCACTCTGGGTATCAAGTTCCCAGGAGGTGTTTGAAAAGGCATGAGGGAATTTCCTTTGTCACTCTAGTGAGGAAGTGCTACTTGCATTTGTTGGAGTGAAAATGCTAACATCCTGCAACTCTTAGGACCTTCACACACAATGAAGGATTGTCTTGCTCCAAAAGTTCTTAGAGCTCCCACTGAGGGAGGTTCTCATCATGGAGAACACAGCATACCTCTTTGTGCATTTTTCTGAACAGTAATCAATAATTCAGGGAAGCTGAATTCTTTTTTTTTTTTTTTTTTTTTTTGGTGCTGGGGATTGAACCCATAGCCTTAAGCCTGGGAGGCAAGCACTCCACCAACTGAGCTATATCTCCAGCCCCAGCTAATTCTTCATACAGAATCCAGAACACATTTACAGATATCCTCTAGCAAGAACTGTGGAGAGACTGTGTGGTCTCGGACTGGCATTTTCTTTCCTTGGGCCTCAGTTTCTCCATTTTTATAGCGTTAACATTCTATGACTTCCTAATTTCTCTCTCCAGCAAAGGGAAATTCCTTGTAAAAACAGAGGTTTGGAGATTCTTTGTTTTCCCATTTTTGTGTGGTTGATACAGGCCATTAACTAATACACATATAATAAAGTTTAAACCAAAAGTGTATGGAATCAAATGATCCCAGTATGTCTTTTATAAAGTATTGAAGCCAGATTTACAGTTAGGTAGTCAGTGTAGTTAGGTAAATTGGGTCTAATATCGAGTGAAATCTAAAATGGAGGCCATGCTGGGAATGACTCAGGGAAAACGCAGGATAACTCATGGAATGTTAATGAAGTCCTGAAAAGGCCCTAGGCCAAAGTCCACCTCAAAGAAATGTTAATGGAGCTCAGAAAACAGCCCCAACAGACTTGGAGATAGCCCATCCCAAAAGGTGCTGACTCAGAAGTCCTTCCTGACCAGATTACTTCTTTGGCCCACCTGTGTCCCACCCCTCTTCCAACCTACATTCCATCACCAAAACTATAAAAAGGGGAAACAACCGCACTTCCACGGATTCCCACCTCTTGGGTCCCCTTCTTCCTCCGGGAGAAGTCTTTTCTGCTGTCCTTTAATAAACTTTAATTTCTACTCTGACCTTGCCTCGGCGTGTGCTTTCTGGTGTTATTCTTCAACATTGGGGAAGCAAGAACTCGTCACCGGTCAACAGCGGTTTCATATTGGAGGTCCCATACTGAGATTCTACACCGAGGTAAGTGCACGCACCCCATGTCTGTTTGAGGTGCATCTTTCTCTCTTTCTCTCTGGAGGGTAAGGTGGGCAGCCGAGGGCTACTTAAACGCAGTTAGTGCAGCCGCCACTCTTCAAGACTCGGGTGAGAGGTTTCCCGGCCTAGGCAGCTCTTAATCACCTGTTCAATACAGAGCAGGCATGTTGGGTTCTGCCAAAGCCGCTTCCAACTTTTCTGTCTGGGCCCGGAGAGCAATTGGCGTGAGTACACGGTGTCCCGAATCCCGATCTGCCTCGGATGTGTGGAGGTGGGGGAAGGAGTTTGGAACAACTGCGGAATTCCGGTCTGGGCTACTCTCAGACGATTCTTAAGGTTCCTTTCTCTTGAGCCTCCTCCCGACAGCCCCCAGGGGTATCTAGGGTGATCGGTAGATGAATGGCACTGAGGGAAAGCCCCAATCACATTTGCCTCCGTATGGGCTACGCAACACTCCCAACCCCGCATTCAATCCCTCCTGGATGCTCCCCTTCCTTCACCAGTCAACAGCGGTTTCAGTATGATTTTAACAATTTAGTATTTTCTCTGGAAATATATTTGAATTTTATCAGAACTAAACACCCAAAACTCAAGAATGATCATAAAAGGTCGCCCTTCCCATGGGTTAGACTTGAACAAAATGTCTTATTCGGAAAACATTAGGGAACAGGATAAATGTAATTCTAAATCATGGGCAAAGTGAAAATAATTTAGCTGAAATATATATTTTGGGATGGTACTAATGAAAAACAGTGACTCTGAGAGGTGCTGCCATAGAGTGAGACTTAGCTATTAAAATATGAAGTAAAAAATGTGATTATCCTCTTTCTCATATTTTATGTCTCAGTTACTCCCAAGATAGTTCTTAGTGGTCATTAAAAAAAAATAAATAAATAAAAGAGGTACTCACTCCTTCAGTCTTTCAAGGAGATCTTTAACTGCCTTGTTTTTTAATTTTGTGTTTGTTTTTTGGCTTGAGATTCTGAAATTAAAAGGAAAATCATGCACCTAGACTTTCATGCTTTGGAAACTTGAACTTCATGATGTTGGATTTCAGCCTTTTGTCTTTATCCCTTTAGAAGCATTCTGTTTTGTTTTGTTTGGCTGTATATTCTCATTCTGGAAGAACAAGAGACTTCCATTGCGGCCTGTGATTCACGGCATCAGTTTCAGTAGAAATGTGATTCAAGAAGCTCGGAATTTGACCCCAGAAAATAGCAAGGGAATGACAGAACTGGTTCTGACCAGGGGATTTGTGCTCTGCGGGCACAGGGCAGGAATGGGTGTTAACGGCAGGGAAGCACCAGGATTCTACACCAGCACTAGGGCTGGCCCCCATATGTGGCACTGCCCTATCGCTCCCAGCCTTGAAGCCAGGGAGTTGGAGGCAGGCAGGCCTGAGGGGCCTCCTAAGGGCCAAGCACTTTCTGTGCATCCTCTCAAGTGACCCTTTCATCCACCTGGTAAGCAAGGCATTACTGTGCCCACAGCACAGATGAGAAAACAGGAGCTTAGGGAAGTTAAATAACATGCCCAAGACCATTTTTTTTTTTTTTTTTGTCTTCAAACTGATTTGTGTTTATTTCCAAAATACTTACCATGGGATTTCTTCTTTATATATGTGTGATATTGCAGTCAGTTCTCTAGTGCTTATCTGTGGGAAACAAGAATTATACAAAACAGCTGTAAAGTATTGTTTGACTTTATGATGGTTGAAGCAAGAAAATGACTAAGTCAGACCCCACCTGGCCCCAGAGGCTCTTGGGGATGCCTGGGGCATCCTTGAGTCATCCCTGTGCAGGAGGGTGCAGTCTAGTGTGGCACCCAGGCTTTGCTGTCCTTGGGTAATGTTTTATATTATGCTTCCTCATCAATGGCTTGGGGGTCTGCTAGTGCCCTCTCAGGACAGTGATGATGAGAAGTGAGATAGCGGAAGAAAGTGCTTCGCACAGAATGAGCCATTCTTATTCCAATCATCCTCCCACTCTCCATTGTTCCCCTTCCTATAAAGCCCCCTCCTGAAACTGGCAGAATGACAGAGGACCTTGGGTGAGAAATGAAACTGGGCCTGAGGAGCTGTGAGAACCGACTTAGGATGGGGGCCTCTCTGGCCAAGACTACACCCCTGAGGCCCAGGCCTGTGTAAGAGGTGCCCTAATTCTACTGCAAGAGGAAATCCCAGACCCCTGAGGGATCACAGCCCAGGGGCAGCATTTCCTTCAATCCCTGTTCTAGAGGAGAGACAGCTTCAGAGGTCACTCAAATGAGCAGCAGCACTCTCATGGGTGAGAGTCTTGCCAGGAAAACCTCTCCTTTCGTTGTTCTTTGGGGTCCGGGTGAGAGTCAGTTGTGACAGATGTGTTACCCACCCAACATTTAACCATAAGAGCTAAGTAAGTCTGAATTTGAGTTTTGTTTTTAGTTTAGTTTTTTATTTGTTTATTTTTAAAATTATGAACAAACAAATCTTATTTCTTGCACAGCACAGTCATCTCAGTTCATTCATTCAACATGTGTTGTGTGTGTGTGTGTGTCCTCCATGTGAGTCAGCCTAGCATTGAACATTCAGAAGGGAGCAAAGCCCACAGAGTCTCTGCCTTCAAGGCCCACATGGTGCAGTGGAGCAGGCAAGCAGGACACAAAGTTGGAGGAAGGCACATTCAGGCTGGGGCAGCAGCAACAGCAGCGCAAAATCTTGACTAAGGTGTCAGGAAAGTTTACACTAAACACAAAGGGCTCTGTCCCTGCCGTGGTCCATCAGGGAAGCCTCTCCAGGGCCCCTTCCCTGCACACGTCAGGCAACCACATGAGTCAGGTGACTGTGCAGCGGACAGTATTCCATGTTCTGCCCCTGAAGGAAGCCGGGAAACTTAATGTGATAGGATTGCTGTCCCTGTCCTTAGAGAAAAAGGAAGAGCAACCAGGGATGCACATGCACAGAAGGATAGCTTTGTGAGGACACAAGGAGAAAGCAACTGCCTGTGCACCAGGGAAAGACCTCAGGGGACACCAACCCTGCTGCCACCTCCGTCTTGGACTTCCGATTTCCAGAAAAGTGAGGAAATAAATTTCTGTTATTTAAGCCACCCAGTCTTGGTGTTTTGCTATGGCAACTCTAGCAAGTAATACAAATATTCTCCCCTTCCGCTTTTTTCCTTGTTTGAACCCACTTATGCATCCAAAGGCAACTCAGAACTGGAACTAGATTTTTGACCTGAGCCCAACTGGGGCCAAGAAGACTCGAAACTTGGAAAGAAGGGAAAGCGACAACAGCAAGACCTCTTGGTGTCGCAGTGGAGCATCATTCACAGGCCTGCCCAAGGATTATTTAATTACGGAGGCCAAAGAGTGCACCTTTGATTTTCTTTTTACTGTGGATTAAAGGCTCAGACATGAGGTTACACATGACCCTGTGGACTTGTGTCCAGAAGAGATGTAAATGAATTCTGAAAGGTCTGAGAGATAATCCTCAACGTTATGGTTCTATTGCTTGTGGGCCAGTAACCAGTTTTCATTTTATTCCAACATTCTTTCTCTAATGCCCGTATAATTCCAGTGACTCTAATTCTCCTTGGAATCCAACTTCACCATTCTTCACTAATGAGTTAAATACATCTCTGACACATGTTCACTCTATGTTTATATGAAGATCATGTTGTTGACTTTTCAAAATGTATCTTTTGACAAGTACAAGGAACTCTGACTTTTTTAAAAACATAAAGATCCCCTTTAAGGCTTTTAAAGCTTTCTTGGATTGGGATTCCACTCCCCCCCCCGCCCCCGCACTTTTTAATTCTAGATTTTCTTGGTTTCTGCATTAGTAGTTTTAAAACACCAATCTTTGAGAAGCACAAAATCTAATCTATTTGCCGCGGAAGGTTTTGATTTCTTCCATAGAAAGAGAAAACCTAAAATAACATGTAGATTTGGTTTTATCCCTTTTCTCCTCCTTATCTCCTAATTTCACTACACACTGAGTCCTTTAATCTGGGCCTGTTTCTATCTCCTTGACTTAGGTGATAAGAAATGACCCCAGGTGGGAGGGGAAAGGTGGGGGTATGGGGGTAAAAAAGATGGTGGAATGAGATGGACATCATTACCTTAAGTCCATGTATGAAGACACGAATGGTGTGAATATACTTTGTATACAACCAGATAACATGAAAAATTGTGCTTGTATGTGTAATATGAATTATAATGCATTCTGCTGTCATATATAACAAATTAGAATTTTTAAAAAATGATAGAAATGACCCAATAGGATACAAGGTATGATTAATTACAGTGGCTCCTCCTAGGCTATATGCATTTAAGTAGGGCATTTAAATATTTGCATTTAAATGTTTTAGGCCAAGCACGGTGGCCTAGGCCTATAATCCCAGCAGTTTGGGAGGCTGAGGCAGAAGGATCCAAAGTTCAAAGCCAGCCTCAGCAACTACAAGGCACTAAGCTACTCAGTGAGACCCTGTCTCTAAATAAAATACAAAATAGAGCTGGAGACATGGCTCAATGGTCAAGTGTCCCTGAGCTCCATCCCTGGAGTTTAATCCTTCCCCAAGTATGTTTTAGCCTAAATACTTTTAGGCTGTTTACTTGAACATTGCCTCTATCTCCAAACTCCCCCTTCTTCCTGCCTCGCCTTCCCTTAAAACACCTCAGCAGAAGAACTCCAGTTATATAATAAGATGCAGGTAAAATTTCCTTTGAATGACCAGTTACTTAGAATACATTTAGACCAAAGAGACGAAGCTTTAATGGCAGCAGAGACAATTGTCATGTGGTAGAAAGAAACTTAAAGCCGGACATGTGAGAAAGTTCTTGCTCTGTCCTTTATCAGTTGTGTGATCTCGTGCAGATCATTTCATGGAGCCTTGTGGTCCATACCTATAACCCCGCCATGCAGGAAAGTGACAGTGTGAAGAAAGATCATTAAAAAGTGATGTCTGATGGGGAAGGCTTGCTATGAACAACTTCAGGCATTGCTGACCTGCATGGAGATGTGTGAGGGCCACCAGGGGAGCCCCCAGACTGGTTAGTGACCACCTGGTCAAATGGTTATTGAATTTAACCTCCGTCTATAAGCACTTGCTCCCTTGTTACCTTAAATTCCTTTTGCTACCCATCTGGTCCTCCAGTTTCTAATTAAAATTTGGAAGTGGCACGAAAATTCGGCAGGAACAGTTTTTGTGAAATGTTTTCTCCAGTGGAGCAGATTGTGCTGCTGCTCATCGAGTCAGCTCTCAAACCAATTTAACTCTCAGCCCTGTAGCCTTCATACAGAAAGACAGGGAAAACAAAAATGGAGCTGTGAAGAACCGTGCCAGTTGGACTGCCTCATGCTTCTGACTCATTTCAGAACCATTATCATGTCAATAGAAACATCCCCTCTAACCTCTCCCCCATATTTTTGCAAGGAAATGCTATTAGAAAAGCAAGGTCCACAGAGAAGCCATGCATTAACATTGTGATTAGGCTTAAAGACAAAGCAGCACTAGGCATCCAAAGATGCTTTAGTCACCGGATCAAAACAAACAAACAAAAATAACAATGGGAAAATGGGAAGAGAAAAGTTCGCATACCTAAAGCCAGGCAGATATAACAAATGGCTCTTATTTACTAACATTTAACATGTGCCTGACGCTGAGTTTATAAGTGAATTATCTTGCTTGAAAGTTCCAATTGTTATAATCAGTCAGAGTATGTTAGTTGCTATAAGAAACATCCCCAAATCTCAGTGTCTTAATATTGTAATGGTTGAGCTCTTACTCATGCCTCAGGATGAGCAGGAGGAATGGGAGGGACTCAGGTCCCTTCATGAGTAATCCTGCTCTCCCTAGGACCTTGGAGTCTTCCAATGGATCTTCTGCATCTTGCTAGAAGATGAAGGGAGAGGGAGAAAGTGCACAAAGCAAGGATCCCACAGAGGGTTTTCTTAAGATCTAGCCCTGAACATGGTATGCATGACTTCTGCCCACATTTCACAGGCCAAAATTCAATCATTTGGCCTACCTAGCTGCAAGAGAGGCTAGAAATGTCCACTAGGGGTATAGCAAGAAAAGGAAGCAATTTGGCAAACACATAGTCTTTGCCATAGCAACTCATTACCCTGATATTACAGATTAAACTAAATTTAAACAAGCCAAGTAACTTGCTCAATAGCACCTAGCGAATTAGTGGCAGAGCTACGACAGGTTCTTGGAAGGGTAAATTCTTGATAGAACCCGAGAACCTGACTATAATTTATTGGGCTTTGAAACTAGAGAGGAAATTCCTATTCCTCCTGAGCACATTCTCCAAACCTGGGCATTTTCTGAAATTCATAAGGTAATGTGGGCATTGCAGTTTTCAATTTTAAAATAAAATAGCCAGACAATAATGGGAATAAGGTACAGACACGGTAATCCCAAGGCAGTGCCTCTTTAGGTTCTTGATTCTCCCCAAGGGTGTGACTCTGGCTACCTGGATTGTTCTGCAAATATTAGATGACAGAATTAACCACATCTTTTGCCTCTGCCAAAAGTTCACCCTTGATCACTGTACCCTTTTCCAGACATTAGGATTTACTTTTTTTTAAGAGCATTTGATGTAATATGGCTGCAGGGCACCTACCACATTTCAGACTCAGGTGCCCCTCTCCCACCATATTCATGTCCCACAGAGCAGTGGTGGCCTCAGTGCGTCACCTGAGGCTCAAGGTGATGAATTCATTTTCATGTGCCATTGTGGATTGCTAGGGATACCCTGGTGCCACTAATCTGTAGGACACTAACATGGTGGCAGTGGTTTCTAGTTTTCAAGTCTAGAATGTGGTATAAGAGAATGAGGATGTAGCTCAGTGGTAGAGCACTTGCCTAGCATGTATGAGGCCCTAGGTTTGATCCCCCGCACTACAAGTCAAACTGACAAATAAAATGTGGTATAAATGGCACCTTTCTAGGGTGTCTGTTTGTCATATTCTAAGTCAATAATAACTGTATTTAAATCTTGACCCCTCTGCACTCCCTTCAGCCCCCTAGTATTTGAACCCACAATGGCACTGCTTTACTATATCTCCCACCTCCCCAACCCTGCCTGAATTCTATATTCAGCCAAATGAAGCTTGCTTGTGGCTCTGGGTATTTTGCTACTCTGGCTTTGGTCACACTGTGTCTGCTTTCCTAGTGTGCTCATCTCCTCTTCCCTAATCCATTTTCAAGGCTTTGCTCAACTGCTACTCCCTTGAATACAAGCTCAGGGTTTCCAAGCTCTCCAGGGAAGAGAAGAGCCAAGAAAAGGGTTCTGGGCATAGAGTGGCTGCTGCACCTGCTAATCCAGCCACCTAGGCACCATAGACATTCCTTAGGGACAAAGAGTGTGTGTGTGTGTGTGTGTGTGTGTTGTGTATGTTGTGTATGTTGGCTGTTGTGTGTGTGTGTGTGTGTGTGTGTATTAACCAGAAGCTCTGCATCCACAGGTGATGTCATATCAGAAGTTCAGACATATTGGACCCAGGGGATCCAAGGATAGGTGTGTGTGTGTGTGTCTGGATGTGCATGTGTGTATGTGTGAGAGAGAGAGAAAGAGATAAAGGGAGAGAGAGAAAGGGAGAGAGATGATCTTCTGCCACTCCCTAATAATCTCTTAGAACTGTCAATGGGATCTGTCTTGTACTGTAGCAATATTGAAAACAAAATAGGTCTTATTTTGGATAACTGAACTTTACAGTTTTTGCATTGATGTAAAGCAACACAAACATCAGATAGCTGAGCTCTTTTGTGGACTGAACAGACTAAGTGGTTTCTTTTCAGGTGAGACGATATTAACTAATTAACTTTAAATTAGCCATTTTGAACTCTCTGCTCCTGGAGCTTTTAGTCTTATTCACAGGATAAGTTCCCTATAAGAGCATGGTGGATTATTCCAATAAACAAAAGGAAACCTCAGAGTCATGGTTTGAGCACTAAAACAAATATGACCTTATTTTGCACTCAATGCAGATGAAACAGGACATATTACATCAAATCCTCCCCAGTCCATTTAATTTTTTTTTTTTCCCTTCTGAGACAGGATCTCACTAAGTTGCTCAGACTGAACTTGAACTTGTGATCCTCTTATCTCAGTCTCCTGAATACATTAGAATTACCTGTGTGTGCCATCACACCCAGCCAAGCACATAGTATTGAATTAAACAATAGATAAATTAAAACACCTTTAATTGTATCTCAGCTTCTCCTTCATGTTGCTGATGTGCTGAAATAACTTAATAAATGTGCACTGAGTGGAGGACATGGGGACGTAACTCAATGACAGAGCACCTGCCTAGCATGCACAAGATTCCTGCTTTTGATCCCCAAAACTACAAAGAGAAGGGAAACCCTTTAAATGTATACTGAACACTCACTCATTGGTCACAGGGCACTCAGGAAAGTGCTGGGACGTGGCAGGGAGCCAGGCAGAGTGAACCTTGCCCTGAAGGAGTTTCGAGGCTGTAACCAGAAGCTTTGGCTCCATTCTCAGAATCTCTTTGTAGGTGTCTGTCTGTATTAGAGGGAATTCAAAAGCAGCTTAAAAATGTTTTCCCCAGGAGCGCATAACATTATTAATCAGAGTGGGAAGAGGGGACTGACAATTCCACACACAAGATCCAGGGATACATGCCTTTGTTTCACGTCTGTCTTCCCCACTAAGAAGCAGCCAGCTTCACTGACTGTGTAGGGTTGACAGTGACCTTTCTCTTTTTCTCTCTTGAAAACATGTAATTTAATGTGAAGCATCTATTGGTGGACTGTAAGTGTGAAGAATTCCCAGGATAATGAACTTGATTTTCCCTTTGAAATGCAATTCACATTTATGAAGTGTCTTTTATACAGAAGGTATGGAGCAAGGTGCTTCACAGGCATTATCTCATTTGAGCCTCACAATCGCCTCTGATGTAGGCATCATTAGCCAGCTTTTATGAACAGGATGAAAGGGGAAAGAGGAAATGGCAGCTCAGGCTTGGAAAAATGCTAATTCACTTCCAGGGAATGAATGAATACGCTTCCTATCTTGTTTCTCTTAGGCAGATTTTGATAAACATCTTTAATATTAATACCTGCTTTCCATTTGCATACTTCTTTCAACTTTTCAAAGCATGGTCACCTCTTTCGTATCTCATCTGATGCTCATGCTAGCCTTGTGCTGATAACTGTCTAGAACTATTTGATGGTGTCTTCTCGTAAGCCTAAATCTCTACAGAGAAACTTGCTTTTGTTGCACAGTTAAGGCTCAGGACTAAGCCAATAACAATCTTCCTTCCAGAAATCAAACCTATGCCTTTATTTGCAGGGTCTCTCTGGGATGGTTTAATCTGCTGCTTAGTAAGAGCAGGGGACATGGGTACTATCATATCAGAATCGATTGCTATGGTTACGACAGTCCCAACATTTTAGAAATGTAGGTGTCTGTCCTTGTCTGGATCCTCCTGGCACCCAGTTTTGCCTGAGTTAATGATAGCCAAAGGGAAAGAAGAAACGTAAAAAGATGGGAAAAGATAGCTCTGTATGTTTGTGCAGTGAGGTGTATTTATCCTTAAAATAAAATTAAAAATAAATAAATAAATAAACCCACCAAAACCCAGAAACCAGTCTAAATGAAGCAGAGAGGCAGTGACAGCAGATGAAGCATAAAGCAGGTGCTTTCTTAATTGCTACAGCTGGTGCCAAGTGTTTGGCACAATTTCTCTTCTCATTTTCAATTATTGGCATTAGGGCTCCGTTCACTTTTTAGCATCTGAAAAGAGTCTACTCTCTGCTCCTTTCACTTTACAGGAAAGCAAACAGGCAGTTTTTCTTACACAGACTGTAAATAAACACAATCCTTTGGGTTTTATATTTTCACTTATTTTATTATATTTTATTGCCTCAAAGCAACTCATTGACTCTAGAAAGGGAAATTGGCTTAAATGCAACTTGATGTTTTATTTAATTTTGCCAAAATTGCTATGAGTTGATTTTTTAATTTATTTCAAAAGATTTGATTCAGCCATTCAGACTCATCTGAGTGATTTTGACTTTGGAATTGAATGTCTGAACCCATAGCTTTCTATGGTGGTTTCTTTTAAAATGAAGGTTGTTAAATTCTCCCATCAATGTGGCATATTCATTTTGCGATTGGATTTTTCTCTTTTTTGTGGTGAAGGTACAAGTTACAAAAATATTAGCTGCAAAGTTATTTTAAGCCTTGTCATTCCACAAATGTTTACGAAGAGTGAACACTGTGCCCAAAGCTTACGAAGAGCCAACAGTGTGTTGAAAAGCAGTACAAGAAACCAGGAAGAAGGCTGGGACTGTGGCTCAGTGGTAGAGCGCTTGCCCAGCATGTGTGAGGCACTGGGTTCGATTCTCAGCACCGCTTGTAAAAAAATGAATGAAATAAAGGTCCATCAGCAACTCAAGAATTAAAAAAAAGAAAGAAAGAAAAGAAAAGAAACCATGAAGACCACAATGATAAACAAGACAGGGTCTTTCCCTTTCAACAGGTTTGGTCCCTAAAAGAAAATAAAAACATGTACAAAGAATAACATGACACACTTCTGAGCAAAGCAACAGCAATACAGTAAAGAAAAGCAAAAGTATATCAATGACTCGTTTGTTGTTGTTGCTGCCATTCTTGTGGTGCTGGGGACAGAACACAGAGCCTCAGCATGCTAAGAAAGTGCCCTACCACTGAGCTTCATCCCCAATGCCTAGCAAATACTTCTGCTTGCAGATCTAACATTGAAACAATTCATCAGTTTAACCCTTTCTTAAGGTAACTCTGCTTAGCAAATGCTATTCAAGCCAGGCATGGTGACACGTACCTATAATCCCAGTGACTCTGGAGGCTGAGGCAGGAGAATTTCAAGTTTGAAGTCAGCCTCAATAATTTAGCCAGGTCCTAAAGCAACTTAGTGAGAACTTGTCTCAAAATTAAAAAAAAAAAAAAAAAAAAAAAAAAAAAAAAAAAAAGAATTAAAAGTGCTGAGAAGTGGCTTAATGCCCCTGGGTTTAATCCCCAGTACAAAAACCAAAAAAGCTATTCAATTACTCTATTTAAGGGAATATTTGAATTCTGATGCATGTAAATAAATGAATGAAATAAAGGTCCTATTGACTTTATCCTGCATATAGAAGAAATAAAAAAGGCAGAGAGCACACAGGAGAGTAAGCACAAGAGTATTGTTGTTGTTGTACTAGGAATTGAACCCAGGGGCACTCTACCATGGAGCTACCTCCGCAGCCCATTTAATTTTTTTTTTTTTTCCCTTCTGAGACAGGGTCTTACTAAGTTGCTCAGGCTGAACTTGAACTTGTGATCCTCTTATCTCAGTCTCCTGAATATGTTAGAATTACCTGCGTGTGCCACCACTCCCAGCCAAGCACATAGTATTGAATTAAACAAACAAACCAAAAAAACCCATTATTTTTATTTTAGAATTTTATTTCAAATTACATTTAAAGAAGAGAGAAAGAGAGAAAACTTATACACATAGAGGGCTTTAGGATTCCTGGGTTCTAGTCTTGTTTTCACTTTCAGCCACTTGCGTTTCTGGGTCCCTCAAGGCCTAGCTGGTAGGTTTCCAAAGTCTCTTTTAGTCTTAATGATTTGAGGGTGATACCTCACATCTCCTCCTGAACGAATCCAGTGCTGTCCTGTAGGGAGCAAAGGAAACCGCTTGGGGGAATATCCTAGGCGCCAGGAGGGAAGAAAGAGTGCTATTTGGGTGAGATACTCTTGGCCTCTGCTCTCTCAGCTTCCTATTTAAATACCACATCATTTGTAGAAAGCCCTGAGTTCCTGATTCCTTCTCATTCCCAGGGGGTGTTGCACTGGCTCCTAAGAGTGGAAAGGCGTGGTCTAGTCCTGCCCCTCCCCACCCCCAAAACAACCAAAGATGTAAAAGTGAGGTACTTAGCTAGTTCAAGTGAGTGCTGAGTTGTGTCTACAAATAAGCCTTGAAGGCGAATGAAATGAATTCTTAAGAACTGCCAGAAGGAAATGGGGGAGACTATGGTGTGAGAGGGAGGAATGCCATTTCTCTCCACAGCTCTCTCCTGTCTAATTTCACACCCAGCGGCCTGATCCAGGCCCCAGTTAGCCACAGGCCTGTAGGCTGCTGCTCAGCCCCCAACAGACACCTCTCTCAGACTCTTCTTGTCTGGGGCACATACCGTTCTCCTTCCTCAAACCCTCCACTCACCTTTTAGAGAGAAAGAGACAGAGACAGAGAAGGAGAATAATTATGGAGATTGGACAAATTTACATATTCACCACCTTGCTTATTTACTCTGTGTGTGTGTGTGCGCCCGCGTGTATGTGTGTGTGGGAGTGTGTGTGGGTGTGTGTACTTTAAGTCTATTCTATCAGCAAATCTTCAGTATATGACACAATAGTATTAACTGTAATCACTACACCTACATCAGATCTCCAGGCTAATCTTGTTTAGGTCAGCGCTCCCTGCCTCTCCAACTATTTCCCAATTTGTGGTTCATAAACTTTTAGTTCCATTGGAACCACTTGAAGGGCTTGTCAAAACACAGATTGCTGGACCTCTCCTCCAGAGTTTCTAGACTCAGAGGGTAGGACTGGGGTTAAGCCTCCAAATTTGCATTTCTAGCAAGTTCCATGGTAGTGTCCATTCTGGGACCATAGTAACCTACTGCTCTAATTTCTTTCTCTGATCTCAGGGAGAGAAGTTTAGCTTCTCTAACTCACGTCCACCCCACTACTTCATCTTCTCTGAGATGGAGTTCCTATTCCTAACTATTACCTTTTAATGGTATCAATATCTGCACCATTGAAAATTCCTTGACTGCAGTCTCCAAGTACCTCTCACCACTGCTGTTTTAGTTAACCTTGCTCATACCTACATAACCCAGCTCTAGCCACCAACTTAACTGTCTTTTCTCCTGCGCAAAGTCTCCTGAACTTGATCTTGTGGTCTTCACTTTTATTTTGACTTTTTTAAAAAATATTTTTATTAGTTGTTCATGTAACTTTATTTTATTTACTTATTTATATGTGGTGCTGAGAATTGAACCCAGTGCCTCACACATGCTAGACAAGCACTCTATCACTGAGCCACAATCCCAGCTCTCTTTTGACTTTTTATACATGCGTTTCCTTTCCCATTCCCAGAAATTCCTCCAAGTTGCTATACTGATGATATTTGAAAATTTAAAGATTACTCCCTTCTTCTCATACCCATTGGGATTTCCTTATTGTGTAGTAATAGTAGTCAATTTCCTTCAACTTCCAATTGTGTTCCAGTCATGTACTAAGTACTACATAGTTTATATACAGAAATATTTCATGTGAGGATTGGACTTATGTCAACATTATGATTGAAGTAGATATTACTTTACTGATCAAAAAAGAGTATCAGATAAATTAAATAATTTGCCCAGTAGCCCAAGTGAAGAAACCAGGATTGGACCCAGCTCCAATTTCACATTCAGTATGTATAAACACTTCAGTAGGCCTCCCTTATCTATAGAAAATATTTCACAAGCACCAGTTAATGCCTAAAATCACAGATAGTACTGAACCCTACATATATAGTGCTTTTCCTATATTTATGTACCTATAGTAAAATCTAATTTATACATTAGGTCGAGAAGAGATTAACAATAGTTAATAACAAAATAGAACAATTATAATAATATTCTGTGATAAAAGTTATGTGAATACGGTCTCTCTCAAAAGATCTTATTATACTGTAAATCTTAGCAGCCTTAGCACATCCTTTCTTATTTCTTTCCTTTCCTTATTGAGAATTTTCACCTTTTCATTTAAAGGAAGCACTTCACTATTACCCTTTGGCATATCCAAATTGCCAGCATCACTCCTCTAATATTTTGGGGCATACTAAAGGTTTCTTAAACACAAGCACTGTTAAACTACAACAGTCCCTCTGATGCTGGGGTGGCTACTAAGTGATTAACAGGGAGGTAGTATATACAGCATAGATACGCTGGGAAAGGACAAGTCACACTCCAAGCTAGACAAAGCAGTACAGTGTGAAATGATATCCAACTTAGAACTTATCAGTTGTTTATCTTTAGATTTTTCCATTTAAGTTTTGGACCACAGTTGACTGTATGTAGCTGAAATCATGGAAAGTGAAACCATGGATAAGGTGGGACCACTGTAGTCCAGAATAAGCATGAGAATCCCCAGGGACCTATTAAACTACCAAGTTCTGGTTTCAGTGCTAGAGGTTTGGAACTGGGTTGAGTTCAGGGCCTAGATGCCTGAATTCAGTCCCTTAGCAATTCTGATGTGGGTGTTCTCAGAACCAGAACCATATATTTTTTCAGAAACAGTCCCTGGATCCCTATATTGACATAATTGGCCATGTCCTCTCCTTAAGCATGTCCCTTGGTTGCTATGATACAACATTTTCTTTTTCTTTCCTTCTTTTTTTTTTTTTTTTTTAGTTTTGTGGGCTCTCGGATTCTATTCTCCATTTCCTGCTTCCTCTCCTGCCTGTGTCACTGCCCCCAGACTCTGCGCTCTGCCTGCTCCTCTCTTTGCAGTTTGTCCCCAGAAGCAGCGCTCCAACTCAGGCAGATGGTTCCCCACCTTGGCCTTCTAGTGCCAACCTCCTGGTGAGAGCTATGGAGCAGCATGAAATGATTTTGGAACCGAGATGAGATTCAGCCCCAGTTCTGGACAAAATCGTGAGGCAGGTGACATTGATCCCGATGCCCCATGGCCCCACTTTGCCTTTGCTCTTTCCTCGTGCCCAGGAGATGTCTGTGCTTTGCAGTTTTCTAATCAAATCACTTCAGCAAAAGAGCTGATCATTTTACACTGTCACACTAATGTGTTAACTCTCCCAGACATTTGCATTTTTAAAGCCTTTTATCTCTCTTTGTGAGTTCAACTCTTGTTCATGTGTTGAAGACATTTCAGGCTTCACTTAGGAGACTGGAGAATTGAATCAGGACTGAGGAGGGAGGAGGGTGATCTGGTTTGGGAGGAGGCCTTCTCTTCCCCTTAAACTTAGACTCAAAAGCAGCTAGTAACACTGCTGGGAGGGTGGAGCTTGGCCTTTCTGGTCTCCTGTAAACCCCAGGGCCCTGGGCAGGGAGAAGCAATAACTGCAGCTCCTGCAGATCTGTCCCTAGAAGTGCAGAGGGTGAGGGCAGACTAGAATTGGCAGTTTGGCTGGCTTCCTGCCACCCCTACCCCCACAATTAGAATGGCTGACTCCACTTCTTTCAGGTCTCAGCTTAAGCATTCTCTCTTACAAGCAGCCAGTCTGACCACCGTGCTTATGAAGGTCCCTCTTGGTGATTCTCTGTATCAGCAGCCGTTTCCCTTCATTGCATTGATCTCAGTTTGTAATTATTTTATTTACCTGTTACTCCTATCCACATCTGGTGAGTAAGGCTCAAGAGGACAAGGACCATGTCTGCCTTGATTCCTACGATGCTCAGAGCATAATGCTGGCTCATGGTAGATAGAAAGTAGCAGTAGCAGAAGGAGTTATACCTCCACCATCTGGCACTTATCAGTCCTTGAACTGCCCCCAGTAGCTATCCTGGTGCTGAAAGCCTGGGCAACACAGAGCATTACTGCTGGGATGGGGTAAGGGTACCTTGGAGATGGTATCCAGAAAAATCATGAAAGGTTTTGAAATAGGCAAAAACAAAACAAACAAACAAACAAACAAAAACATTTCTGTGTGTGTCTAGCACACTACTGAGTTGTCTAGATTGTCCCTGTCTTTGACTTCTTACAACTTTGTAGAAAACTGATAGTGTTACAAATGATTCCCTTTTTTGCTTATTAAAAAAAGTTATGTTTAAATATACATGACAGTAGAGTATATTTTGACATATTATGAGTACATGTAGTATAATTTAGAATCCCATTCTTGTGGGTTTACACGATGTAGAGTTTCACCGGTCATGTATTCATATATGAACATAGGAATGTTGTGTCCAGTTCATTCTACTGACTTTCCTATTCCCATCCACTCCCTTCCCTTCATTCCTCTTTGTCTAACTGAATGAACTTCTATTCTTCCCTCCTTCCCCATCTTTTATTGTGAGTAAGCATCTGCATATCAGAGAGTGAAAAACCAGCCTCTACCTCAGAGCAAAGCCTGTCCAAGGAAGGGACATCACCTTTGTCCTTGGAAAGACCCACAGAGCACTCCTAAGCACATTCCTGCCCTGCTAAGTTATTTATCTACAAATAACAGGAGAGATCTGCTGCACCAGGTGTCCCTGACTCAGTCAGGCTAGGTGGGGATCCATAGCAAACCCTAGCAGTCACCAATCAGCATGAGACAGGGAAATACCTGGGATGCCAGATAACCCTCCCAGTAGTTTATGGTGGTTGATAACATGTTGGGAAACCATGTAGTTCAGCACGTACACCCCTTTTGGCTTAAACCAATCAGTTCAAACTAATCCCCCTCTTTTAGTAACCAATCACCCCTACCCAACTTGTTCCCGCCAGTGAATGTGCTAATCATGTTTTAGAGTTGTTATTTGATTTTCCCGCGGTGTGTGATGATTTGCTAAGAGATGCTATGATGTATGTGGGGGTCCCTGCCTTCTCCAAAGAATGTATAAAACTGCTGCAAACCCTGGGCTCGGGGCCTCTCAGCATCACCAATTGCTGTGTGTGCACGTGGAGGACCGAGCTAACTCGCAATAAACACCTCTTTGCTGTTTATATCGATCTTGGTCTCTGGTGGTCTTCTGGGGGTCCCGAATTCGAGCATAACAAGAGAACATTTAGCCTTTGGTTTTTTGGGGACTGGCTTACTTCACTTAACATGATATTCTCCAGTTCCATCCATTTACTGACAACACCATAATTTGATTCTTCTTAAGGGCTAAATAATATTCCATTATATATATGTGTATGTGTGTGTATATACACACACACCCACATATCACATTTTATTTATCCATTTACTTTTAAAGGACAACGAGTTTGGTTCCATAGGTTAGCTATTGATACAAATGATTCTTGTCCTTAAGATGCAAATGAATTTTGTCTAGTGGATAAAATTGATAATTGCCCTGCATATTGGCCAGTTTTGCACCAATGTTGAAATTCATTTTAGCTTTCCTGACCTCCTACATATGTGTGTTCTTGGAATGCCCCTTTGAATTGGTTGTAGCAACTAACTGGTTACTCATTACTTAGTAAAATAAAACCTCTGACATGTTAATTTTATATTTATACATGAGTAATGATTTTAGGTTTTTTTAAGAATTATCTTTTAAAATTGTACTTCACCAAAACCAAGAACATTTGTGCATCAAAGGATACTAACAAGAAAATGAAAAGTCAATTTACAGAAAGGGAAAAAATATTTGCAAATTATATCTGGAATATATACATGCAGAATATATAAAGAAGTAAAACTCAACAACAGCAATAAAACAATGAACCAAATAGAAAATGCACTAATAATTTGAATAATTCTACAAAGAAGATACACAAATGGCCAATAAGCATAATATAAGATGCTCAGTACCATTGGTCATTAGAAAAATGCAAATCAAAACTACAATGAGATACCACTTCATACCTACTGGAACTAATAGAATTATAATCCTAGTTGTTTTAAAAATGTGGAATAAATGTTGGGAATAGAAATTGTTGTGTTTGCTGTGGAAAATTGTTTGGTGGGATTGCAAAATATTAAACCTATAATTTCCACATGACCAAATAGTTCTACTGCGAGGTATAGATACAAAAGACTTGAAAACAACTTGCCCATACACTTGTATACCAATGTTCATAACAGCATTATTAACAATTGCCAAAAGGCAGAAACAACTGAACTCTCAATCAGTGGATGAACAGTTAAACAAATGTGGTACATAAATACAGTGGAATATTATTCAATCATTAAAAGTAATAAAATTTTGCCACATGCTACAACATGGATAGACCTTAAACATTATGCTTATTGAAATAAGCCAGACAAAGAAGACAAGTGTTGTGTGATTCCACTTGAGAAACCTAGAATAGGCAAATTCGTGTGTCACAGAAAGTAGAGGTTGCTGGAGCTGGTGGAAAAGGAGAATGGGGAACTGTTGTTTAATGGATGAAGAATTTTTTTTTGGAGGGAATAATGAAAAATTATGTGTATAGTTAGTGGTGGGTTATGTAACATTGTGAATATACTTAATGCCATGGAATTGTCCACTTATAAATTATTAAAATTATCTTTTTTTTTCATGACTTCACACATGTACTTAGGGTAATGATGTGCATCAAATATTACCTTTTAAAATAAGGAGAGGTCATGGCCAGATGTGCTGTTGAGAGCACCATGATGGAGGACAGGAAATTCTAAAATCCTAGGTCACACTGCAGCTCACTTACTAGCTGTGGGACTATTGACAGCTATTGCTGATTGTGTTGGGCCACTAGTCAGAAAGGGAGAAGACAAGGGAGATGTTTAGGCCTCTGGCTTGAGCACCCAGGGGGATGGCAATGCCTTATAATGTAATGAGGAGAGCCAAGTAGGGAATGTGGAGAGTAGTTTGGAACAGCACTTAAATATTCAGTTTTGGTCATATAAACTTGGAAACAGCAACAAGGAGAGATGTTAAGTGGAGAGGTTAACATGTAAGCCTGGAGCTCAGGAAAGAGGTCTAGGCTGGAGTTTTAAACTAGGATACATCAGAACATAGATGGGCCTCTGAGTCATAGGAATGACTGATAGAGTTAAGTAGAAAGAATACCTATGTCCAGCCCTGCGGAGCAGCAGGTAACCCAGAAGGCATAGACTTTGAGGAAGAGGGAGAGCTCTTTAATTATATGCCAATATTTACAATTAGAATAGTGAATCTCAAAATCTAAATTTCTAACTTCTCTTGAAAATTGAGTGAACGGTTTCAGCAATTCTAGCCTGAATTTCTATTGAATGCCTCCTATATTATTTAACAAAATTCCAGACAGTAAAGTGTGTATTAGAAAATTTCATCTTATAAATGCAAGTTTTACTTTGGATGTTTTGCTTTTCCACAGCCAAAATAAAGGAGGACATAAACTCTCCAACTCCTATTCACCCCTGTTTACCTGAACCCATTTAGACATTTACGTTTTCTCTGTGTGTTTTAGTAGTTTCATTTCCTTCCACCAGTTGTCACCTTTCAGGGAATTTATTCATCAAGACAGGCTGTGTTAGTCAATTTTTTTCCAACGTGAACAAAATACATGACAATAGCAACTCGTTAACGGAGGAAGGCTTTATCGGGGCTCATGATTTCAAAAGTTTCAGCCCATGGTCAGCTAGCCCATTGCTTTGGGTCTGAGATGAGACAGAACATCATGGCATACAGATGTGGCAGGAAAGCTGCCCAGTTCATGGCAACCAAGAAGTAGAGATGAGGTGGTGGGGGAGAGAAGTATGAATGAGAATGAATTTAGGGGAGACATAGACCCCAAAAGCACACCCCCAGTGACCTGCTTCCTCCAACCATGCTCCATCTACTTACTGCTTTCACCTCTTCCCAATAGTCCATTCAGTTATCAATGGATTAATTCACTGATAAGGTCAGAACCCTCATGATCCAGTCATTTCCTAAAAACTCCATATTGGAACATTGCTACATTTGGACCAAGTACTCAACATGTGAGTCTTTGAAGGACACTTCATATTCAAACCATAACAACATCACTTAGGGAAACTGCCTGCTATTTGTGGTGAATCGTCTGACCACACAGAAATCATGATACTATCATTGAATGCATGACTGACTTCACTGGATATTTTACTTGGTCATACAAGCACACTCTATATGGTCCATTTAGCGTTCATAAATCGTGTGATTTAGTCAGTAACTACTTGGTGCCTGCTTACACCACGTAGTTGTTGTATGGGATATTTGGGGTCACTGGTGAATGTAGGGGACCTGAGATGACATTCCTAAACTCTTTTTCTTTGGGATGCTAAGCCGGTGGTGTTGTTATGGTTTGAATATGAAGTGTCCCCCAAGGATTCACTTGTTGAAGACTTGGTCCCAAAGTAGCAATATTCCGAGAAGGAGTTTGTAGGAAGTGATTGGATCATGAGGGTTCTGGCCTTATCAGTGGATTAATCCATTGATAACGGAATGGACTGTTGGGAGGTGGTGAATAGTTAAACCCTGTGGTTTAAGCATTTTGAACATAAGTCCTCTATCTCCGAAGTGTTTCTGGTCTCTCCTCTCTCAGAGTTAGGGGTTCCTTCCTGATATTCCCATAGCTTTCTGGGTCCATTCCTATTACTGCTCATCACAAGGTATTGAAATTACCTGCTTCTGTGTCCCACCCAGAGGTGAACTTTGATGGTGGGGATGTATATTTTTCATGATTATAGACCCTGACCCAGCCAGTCCTTGAGCAAAGATCCAGAGACACAGCACCTTCAAGCCTTCATATTATAGTGGCTCTCTCCCTTTGCAGTTCCTGTATGAGGCATGAATTCTCCATAGCCATATATAGTATATGACAAAAAAAATCAGCACATCAATTTTCTGGTGACATTTAGTGTTCCTGGTTTCTGTTTCACATCTCATCTGTCCGGGTAAGTGTCTCTCTATCTCTTAATCACAAGCTCCTTATCTACAACTGTTCTCAGAAAAGGGTTTTATAGACAGCCTGTCTCTGTTCTGGCCTCCTGGGATCAGGCCTAAAAATGACAATCAATTCATTTAGCTAATTGGTATACTGCTGTCTCTCCATTTTGCTTCCCAACGTTCATTCCAACCACAGTTTGTTCAGAGCAACCTCTCTGGCAGGCTCCTCCAGTCTTTTACACAAGCAAGTGACTGACCTTTGGCCAGCGTGCAAAAGATAGCCACTGTACTGTGCCTCTGTTCAAGGACCCAGCTTTGTCATGGGGATTGTGGAGCTGCCTTCTTCAAGATCTGGGCTTATAAATGGAGAGGAAGTACAGGCTGACCTTGCCAACTGTTCAAGGCCTGGGCACTTTTAGTCTTTTGGATGCTGACCAGAGTCTTTCTCAGCACTTACAGAGTTCCCACCTGCCTCTGTCTCAGTGCATACAGGAAATCTGTCTTTGAGTATGTAAGCATTTACGTGGCATAATTTCTGAGGCCCCAGGAAATTCCACCTATCCGCTCTCCGATCTATTCTTTCATGCCAAAAACTGTTTTAATTGACAAAACGTACAATGATCAATTAGAATCAAAGTTTTAAAAACTCCTAGGAACAGCTAAATTTTTCAAAATGTGAGCTTTTTATTAAATGCGGCATACATACACAAAAGTGCACAAATCAGAGGTGTTAATGAGTCACTCATATAATGAACACTAAACACAGAACATTGCCATTTTCTGAGAAGCCCCTGCCTCCTGCCTTGTGCCCCTTTCCAGTCACATTCCCTACCCTCCACCAGGGAAACCGCCATCTTGGCTTAGAACAAGATAAATTACATTATTTAGTTTTTTTTAATTGGTAGATAAAATTTTATGTATTTATTGTTCTGAATACATATATAGTGAGGAATGACTAAATTTAGCTAATTAACATATGCATTATCTCACACAGTTATCATATTTACTTGTTTTAGCCTCCATATAAGTGGGATCATATATGTATTCTCTGGGTTATGGAGTGCTGCTCAGTGTTATAGTGTCAGCTATGCCACTGCACGTAATTTAACTTTATTGCTGTCTAGTATTCCACTGTGCAAATAAACCACGAATTACTTAACTATTCTAAAGTTGATGGACATTTGGGTTGTGTTTTAGTAATTTTTGTTGCTGTGACCCAAAGACCTGACAAGAACAATTAGAGGAGGAAAAGTTTTCTTCATGGTTTCAGAGGTCTCCACAGACAGTCGACTCTCTATCCCTGGGCCAGAGTAAAGCAGGATATCATGGCAGAAGAGTATGGAGGAGAAAAGCAGATGAAAGTATGGCAATCAGGAAGCAAAGAGAGCTCCACTCAGACAAAATATAAACTTCAAAGGCACGCCACTAGTGACCCACCTCCTCCGGTTACCCTTTACCTGCTTACAGTTACCACCCAGTTAAGCCTTGTCAGTGGATTAGTGCAATGATTAGGGGAAGGCTCGGAAACCTCTAAACTGTCTCACATTGCCTCCCACAATGAACTTTTGGGGATAACTCATATCTAAATCAAAATAGGTTGATTCCAGTTTTTTTCTTACAAGCAGAATTGTTATTATAGTTCAGGTCTTTCAGTGAACTTGTGTACACTTCTTTCCTGGACATCTACTGAGGAGTGGAATATATGGAACATAGAATACACATTCCACATTAGTGGGTATTATCAAACACATTTTCCAAGGGGGTTGTACACTTCTCATTCCTACAATCAACATGAAAGTTAAAGTCATGCCACATCTTTGCCAACAGTAGATCTGTCTTTTCCAGTTAGCTTTTCTGGTGGGTAGGCAGTGGTCTGCTTTGAAAGTTCTTATATATTCTGATAATCTATTGGATATACACATTGCAGACATTTTCTCCCACTCTGTGACTTAACTTTTCATTTTCTTAGTAAAATATTGTACATAAACAGAAGTTTTTAATTAAATTAATAACAAATGAAGAAATCATTTTTGTCTTATGGTTAGCTCCTTGCATGTCTTATATTAAAAACGTGCTGGCTTTAAGAAAGATATCATGAAATATCAATGAAGATATTTCTCATTTTCTTTGAAATTGACTTTTATGTATGGTGTGAGGTAGAAATCAAGATTAATTTTCTTACTCTATTATTCAATTATCTCAGAACTATTTATTTTAAAAACTATGCTTAACTCAATGCCATTAATTATGGGACTTTGTATATATGGATCTGTTTCTGGACCACATTTGAGAGACTGTTAAACTTATTTTCTGAAAGAATGGCTGTAATCTGCTTCTTTCCTCAAACAGCATTGGTTGTATACTTACTGTGAGCTGGGAATCATCTCATTCACATCATTTCATTTTAAATTTCATCAGTCCTTATGATATAGAGACTATATTATTACCCTGTTTTGTAGATTAGGAAGTTAAACTCAGAGAATGAAATAACTTGCCCAAGGTCTCCTAGCTAGTGAGTGACAGGAACCCAAATCCAATGTGGATCTGGCTGACTTTGAAGTCAGAACAGCTTTGATTGGGAGAGGAGCAAAAGCACTATGTTGGAAAAGAGAGGGATAGAGAGGATGGGGACTCACAAAAAGATGAGCAAATGAAGACTCAGTGAAGAATTCCTAACATCATAATTTTGCATGGAAGAGGTATTTTAGTGTTTGCATGTCTTGCTATAGCTTCACATTTCCATCCAAAGCCAACTTACCATTTCCCAAGACAAAGTCACTTCCTCCATTTTCATTAGGGCCCTATGTTCTTTTAGTCTCTTCACCTTTGGAAGCATCTTTCACTTCCGTATCCTTCATCCCTCATGCCCAATGAGTCACAACTTCTACCATTTATTTCTTCAGCTCACTCTTAAATTCTTCATTTGTATTCCCAGCACTGACTGCTATCTACACTGATAAACCTCCCTTCTCTACCTCTCCTGCCTGCAGCCATTTCTGCCTTCCTGCATTTGATTAGCAGGATAATATATTATTATTATTTTATTAATTCATTTTTATGGTACTGAAGATTGAATCCAGGACCTTGTGCATGCTACGCAAGCACTCGACCACTGAGCTCTCTTCCTAGCTATTTTAGACAGGGTCTCAAAAAGTTATTCAAACTGACCTCAAACTTGTGATCCTCTTGCCTCAGGCTCCCTAGTAGCAGGGTTACAGGCAATATGCCATCATGCCCAACAGGATAATATGTTATTAAAATGCTGCATAAAGCATCTCCTCTTTAAAACAATAGTGAAAATTTATTAAGCTCTACTACATACAGGAACCAGGATAAACTCTTCAAATGCAACATCTAAATTGATTTTCACAATAATATTATGAAATCATTATGTTTCTTATTCTCACTTTATAGAAGATTAAAAATTGAATTAAGGGGCTGAGGATGTGGCTCAAGCGGTAGCGCGCTCGCCTGGCATGCATGCGGCCCAGGTACGATCCTCAACACCACATACAAAACAAAGATGTTGTATCCGCAGATAACTAAAAAATAAATATTAAAAATTCTCTCTCTCTCTCTCTCTCTCTCTCTCTCTCCTCTCTCACTCTCTCTTTAAAAAAATGAATTAAGTAAATGGGAACATAGTAAATAGCAGACTCAGAATTTTAATATAAATTTGAATCCAAATTTCTTCCCATTCAAACCATCACCTTATTCATTACAACTTTTCAGTATCTCTAGATTAAAAACTAAAGTCCAGAATTCAAGAACACCCCAAATCTGGTTCCAGCTTCACTTGATGATCTTTCCTTCACCACACTTTTTCAAAAATTCTGCTCTGACTGAAGTGGCCTCTCATATCTCCCTGCACAACCCATGGATATTTCTACCTCTAATCTTTTACTGAGCCCCTACATCCTTGACTATCCCTTCTCCTCTTATTTAAGATCTACATTTAAATCATAGCGTAAGCCCCACTTCCCCCCACAAAGCCTTTCCCACCTCTTACTGATCTTCCTGTCTCAACTTATCTGTAACTTTATTCCATTAAAGTGATTTCTAATTTTTTTAAATATCAAATATTGCCATGGACCTTACTGAAAGGCAATATATATGATAGTCAATAGCATGAGTTTTAGAGGCAGTTACATTTGTGTTCCCATTTACTTGCTCATGACTCTAGAATAGTTAATTTTTCTAAATCTGTTTTTTTCATCTATATGGGGAATGATAGTACCTACTTCATTTGTCCAGTGACTATTTTGAACAACCATTTGTGTCTGGCACTGTGCTGAACACTGAGGATTTAAAAAGAGGCATGCTCCCGACCTCAAGGAGCTTACATCTTTGAGGCAGACAGACATGGATTAAATTATCAGTGTGTATGTATGTAGCTCATTGTTACAGAAAGTAATGTGTGCATCTCATAGTAATCCTACCTAGTCTGTGCAAGAATTTGTCATGAAAGATTTTTCCTTCACCCAAGCTAAGGTTTGCAGGATAAAAACAGATTTGGCAGACAGGGAGGACTTTCCATATTGAGGGAATGGTAAATCTGAAGAAGCATTCATATTGAAAAAAATCAAGCAAGCCCAGTAAGGCTGAAGTCTCATCCAATGTTGTTGGGATTGAGATAGAATATGATTCTGGTTTTCTATTGGTATATAACAAACCACCCCCAAAATTGAATGTACATTCATAGTTTATATTAGCAATATTACTTAATATTACCACCATCATCCTCTAATTTCCCTCCTCAACTCTCAGACCTACCATAGTGTTTGCTGTATTATCTGAATTACACAGGATTAATGCACATTTACATTTTCATTTTCATTGAAATAGCACATTTTACATATTGGGATCCAGAGGTTCATACATTTAGTAGGCACTGGGCATATGACAGAATATATAGTTGCTATTATTCTACATAGTCTTCTTTCTTTCTTAGTAGCAGATTTTCAAGTTTAAGGATTGGCTTTTATATATCTATAATGCTAACAACGAGGACACTACCTTGCTCAGAAAGACACATAATAAATATTTGTGTCTTTTATTGTTGTTGAGCTATAATTCCTAATTTGAGATTTTCTGATCAGGTAGGTTTCCTTTCCTTTGTTAAGATTTTTTTTTTTTTTCCAGTACTGTGATTGGACCCAGGGCTTCATACATGCCAGGCAAGCCTTCTACCACTGAGCTGCACTCCCAGCCCTTCTTATTTTATTCTGAGATTGGGTCTCCCTAAGTTGCCCAGTAGGATTCCAAATTCACTGCCAGCCTGGGCCTTGAACTTGGAATCCTATTTCCTCAGCTTCCTGAGTAACTAGGTTTACAGGCATGTGCCACCAGGCTTGAATTTTACTACCTGTTTTTCATTCAGATCATGTGATCTATACTTAACACATATAACATATATTTTCTATTTATTCTCTTTCAGTAGCTGCTACTTCAAAATGAAAAACGGAATTTTTACATGAATGGACTGGTAGCAAAAAAATATGACATTCTTAGAAATGTTGGAACCAGAAGCTACTGCCTACACAATCCATGTGTTGGGGGAAGGGGGAGCCCCATCTTGCAGAACGATAAGTACTGCATAGTTATAAAATCTCACCGGGTTTGTAGCTTTAGGTTCTGTGCCTCTCTTCCTCGTGTGTTTAAGAAAAGGTGGGGGGATGCTAATAAGAGCAGCACAGTTTGTTGTAAGAGTAAAATGAAGGAAAAGATAAGAAGATACTAGGAATGGAAGAAAATGCTAATAAATGCCAAATACTAGTAGAAAGGAAATTGGATACAAGGTACAGATGTGTTAGATTTTAGAACAAAGTATATATTTTTAGATAGTTATGGAATAGGACTGCAATATAGTATAATGTTAAATCATGAGGCTTCCTATCACTTTAAATTTTTTTGAGCAAACGTTTTTACTGAAGTATAATTCAATTACATTTTGAAATAATTGAATTTATGATCATTTAACTTACTTTACAGCTTTTCAAGATCACATTCACTACACTGGGCAAAGCAGGATGAATCTATAATTTACTGTCGGGGATAGAAGGAGCCTTGAACTGATAAGGATATTTTTATCTACTGTTTTGGGCAAAAAAATGTAAAATGAATGTGCACCGAGTGCCAAGGATTTTTTTCTAAAAAGGGCTCGCTGCAAAAGCCAGACGCATGCCAAATCAACTCAACAAATATTTAATTAGCGCCTGTGATTTCCAAGGCACGGTGTTGGGTACTGAGGAAGAAGCAAAGATGAATAAAGGCTGATGCCAGAGGGAGACAAGACCTAAACCCATGAACTCGAAGTGAAAAGCAGAGTAGGGCGTCATCATGTAGAAAGGCACGACGCAGGAAGAACTTGGTGGCACTTAAAATAATTTAACTTTAATTTTTCCTGCCGGAGGGTGGTTTTTTCCCCCCTCCTCGCTTCTAAGATTCTATTTTGGATCCCTTTTCACATGTGCCAGGTCGCTTGTTGGCAGAGAATCCACGACCCCGTGAAATCTCTCCTACTCTCTATTCTTTCTTCCCTGGCGAATTAGATGAGTTCTTCTGCCACCAGCACTGCATTTGGAACAGAATCTATTGTGTGGGTGGTGAAACGATGGAAAGTTATTTTTGTTCTAATTATGAGAACTGTTTTACAGAGGGGAGAGGGGAAAGGGAGAGGCTGATCTGAGGCTGAGATCCGGGCGAGGATGCTCCGAGGAGGCGTTACTAAGGTTACTAGAGAGAGGATGGCAGATGATAAGCAGGCATGGTTTTTTTCTAAAACGAAATATATTTGCAAATGACGGGCGTGGGCTGAGCTGCAGGCAGTGCCACACGGTACTACATGTTGGATTCCCTAGAGGGGAAAAGAAGGAGGCCCAGGAAAAAATTAGGAGCTGCCACGTTGCGAAAGCAGCTTCTGCTTCCCCTTCCGGGCCTTTTCTCCTTACGCTGTTGTTTCCCGGAGCTGCTCTGGCTGTAGCACGAGGTCGGCGTACCCGGAGCCGGTGCCTTTTAGGTGTGACACATGTCCGAGTCGGAGCGGAAGTGGCTTCCCGTCGGGATCCGTAGGGAGGTGGGGAGCTGGCAGCGGCAGCGACTGTGGCGGTTGTGGCAAAGCTCTGGTCAGAGACTACCGTGTCGGTCCTGCAGCGGTTGCTCAGTACCGGGCGGTAGCAGCAACTGCCACGACTCACGGGGAGAGCTTGGAAGAGCAGCGAGGAACGCCAGGAAAGGGGTGTGTCTGGAGGAACGTGATATATTTGGTGTCGAGAGAAGGACTTGAAACTTGTTCCTCGTAATAATTGATTGCTTTTTTCTCTTTTGATAACAGATTCTGGAGACATTCGACGTCTCCGTTCTCTATTTTCTCGGCCCTTCTCAGTTTATTCGTAAACTGATGTGAGTGAGAGCTTTTTAGTGCAACCTCTGAGTTAAGGTGCGTATGGGGCGGATGATGAGGTCAGAGGAAAAAGAAATGGGAGAGTGGGAACCAGGTAGGAGGTGGTGTGAGGGATGAGGGAACAAGATGATGATATTCAAGTTAACGTTTACAAGGTTTATGGTACTAGACACTGTTCTGAAACCCTTTAGATGTGTAATTCATTTAGTTTTTTGAGGTTGGTACTCTCAATTAGCCTTATTTTACAAATGGTAAAACGGAGGCTTATTATTTATACCTCAAAGCAACCTAGAAGTTAAGGAACATGTCCAGAGAAAGGCAAATGAAAAATGTAGAGCGAGTCTTTGAATTATGGCAGGCCAGTTTTAGAACACATTTCCTGGCTCCACACTGTGGGTTTTTGCCATCAAGATATGAAGAAAGTGAGGATATAGGATTAGGAGTAAAAGGGTGGTGTAGCTTGAACTGATACAGTAAGATGGCAGGAACTAGAAGTTGATGTAAAGGGTATGCAATCCAGGTGTGAAGGCAGGGTAGGGTTGAAACTGTGGTCTTCTAACCACCATTTCCAATCTTGTCTGGGGTCTCCTACTCTATAGAATTCTGCAGGGTAGGGAAGAGAAGTATACACTTGCACACCTAAGTTTGAAAATAGAATTACAGAAAGATCATTGACTTATAGAACTTAATGATTATTTGACGTAGATACCTTATTTAATAGATGAAGCCCAAAGAGATGAAATGAATTACTTACAATAGTTAAACTTAGAAACATCTTCTGTTGTAGATCCAATATAATGAAGTTCAGGGAGTTGTTTCCTCTTTTTTTCTGCTGTACTTGCTGTCATGAATATTAAAGTTTCAAAAAATTGGAGTCTTCTGACCTAGACTGGTTACTTTAAGCCATGAGTTGAATACTTATGATATCAAATAGTCAAATAATCCATCCATCCACCATTAATGTGAGTCCCAAACATGATGCTGGAAGCAGAAGCTTCTTCCAGTGCGATTGCCTTCTTCCATGAGAGCTGAGGTCTTTCAGCATTTCGAAGAATGTCAATTTAAAAATGAATGGAAACAAAACTAAGCTAAAAGGTAAGGTAGTTCAACTTGAAGAAACTTAAAATGGAAATCTCTACGTATGTTGAAAAAAAATTTTTTTTCATCATCTGATAGTGTACCATTCACAAATACAGTAATTCTAACCTTATTCCAGTGATACAATTTGGAATACTTGAAATTGTGAGCTTGAAAATCAAGTAAATCAGTTTAACCACTTATTTGTGTTGTAAAATTAATTTATTTAACTTTGTCTTTGATTTTTTTTTTTCATTCCTGAAATGGAGAATAGTTTCTAATAGTTGCAGAATCACAGTCATTTTTATAAATTGTCTGGGACAAAGGCAGTCTTACAATATTTTAGAAGAGCATTCTGATAAATGAATTGTTGGACAGTTTTATCATTGTGTGAACATGGTAGTGTACTAGCATACCTAGGCTATAATGATATTGTTTCTAGGCTACAAATTTATATAGTATTTCATATTGTAAGCTGTTATATTTTGCTGGTATTTATGTACCTAAACATGTAAACACAGAAAAAGTACAGTAAAAATACTTGATAAGAGGAATTTTTCAACCCTTATAATCTTATGAGACTGTTGTCATATGTGGTCTGCTGTAGGGTGCATGATTGTACACAGTAACCGTCATGAGTTAAATAAAAGTGACTCAGACCCCTTCCAGTTTCTGGGCCTGGTTTTTAATGGAAAGGCCAAAGAGTAACTTCCATTGTTCTCCTAATGTCAATTAAAGGTGAAAAATATTCATGCATTTTTCTGAAGGGTAAGTTTGTTATTTCAAAGTGAATCCAAATTTTACATGGCTGAAGAGCCCGTGAACAGTGGGCATACCATGATCTTTTAAAACTATTGTAGTTAAGATCTCTGATTTTTTTTTTTAACTGTCCCGTTTCCTGAACAATTGGAAACTTAGGTTCTAAGTAACTGACTTTATATTCTTCTGCAGATGCATGGGCATGGAGGCTATGACTCTGATTTTAGTGATGATGAACATGGCGGAGAATCTAGTAGGAAGAAAAAAAGGTAATTTTTTATTGATCAGTGTTTTACATCCTTTCTATGTTGCTATGAGGTATAAATAATATTAGGTTTGGGATCATGCTTACATGTGAAGCCAACTGCTTAGTGAATGAATTTTTATTCATTAAGCTACAATAAATTGATTCAAAATTGGAGAACAGTTTGGGGAAAAATAAAAAGTCTGTACTGTAAGGGGGTTATTGAAATGGAAGGGGGGAACATGAAAGGTTTCAGATTTCTCTATTGCATGTAGTTTTCAACTGTTAAAGATTATACTTGCAACTGTCATAGCACAGAGGGGTTGGTTGGTTCTTTCTTGCTAGTACTTGCCATCAAAATGAAGATAGTGTGCAGAAAAGTATTATAATTATGGGAGGGTTCTTTTGTTTGCATGAATGAGCGTGTCAATGGAAGAAGCTTATGGCAGGTTTTATTGAATTGAAAGAACTAACAGCACATAGGCATGGGCATCATTTAGGGGCATTGTTATCAACTTTCAGTGTTTAGAAACTCAGTTTTATCCATTAACTCAGAGTGGCTCACTAACTCGTACTAACTGAACCTATAGAAATTAGCTTATTATTCTATGAGAGCAGTATATTAGGTAAAACTGATACTGAACATTTTTATAAGATACTCAGTCTTCATGTTTAACCAACAAATAGTAATAATTATAATAAATTACATTTTATCATGCTTTATATTTTCTAGATTTTCTTTTTAAAATATTACTTCATAAGAATAGAATTTGAGCAAATCTAGTTGGATACTGTGCTCTAGGGTTATATTTATCTACATAATTAGGTCTGATCATCTGTGGTCTATAGCCTCTATAATCAGCCTCTCTTTTTCCATATTATGTATTACCAAAAACTTCCTTATCACTGCTTTACAGAGAAATTAAGAAACTTAACTATAATAAGATTAAGGTGGTAGCTAGGTACGGTGGTGCACACCTGTAACCCCAGCAGCTCAGGAGGCTGAGGCAGGAGAATTGCAAGTTCAAAGCCAGCCTCAGCAATTTAGCAAGGCCCTAAGCAACTCAGCAAGACCCTGTCTTTAAATAAAATATAAAAAAGTGTTGGGGATGTGGCTCAGTGACTAAGTGCCCCTGGATTCAATCCCTGGTACAAAAAAAAAAAAAAAAAAAAAGATTAAGGTTAAGGAGATGTAAAATGTCTCATTAAACATCAGTATGTCTTTTTTAAGTTGACTTTTGACTTCTGGGGGCAGGACTGTGGCTTGTTGGTGAAGTGCTTGCCTAGCATGTATAAGGCCATGGGTTTGATATCCAGCACCACATGCACACACACAAAAAACAACTTGAATTCTTTAAAGCATGTTTAATTATGAAAATATAAAAATATTAGGAAATACTCTAAGAAAAATTAGCTCTTAATAATTTTTTTTATTAATACACCAGGGCATCCGAAGATGATTTACTGCTCAAAAAGCCATTTCAGAAAGAAAAACATGGAAAGGTGGCTCATAAGCAAGTTGCAGCAGAATTGCTGGATAGGTATGGTATTTTAAAGTAAATTACATTCTTTGTTCTAAGATGTTTTATAAACTTGGACTAAGGGCTTGGATTATATTAGTTAGGATATATAGACATTTGAATTTGCTTAAAATAAAAATTTCTTTAACAGGGAAGAAGCAAGAAACAGAAGGTTTCATCTCATAGCTATGGATGCTGTATCCTTTTTAAATATCTAGATTTTTATAACTAGTAGAATATTTTAAAATCTGCTTTGTTATTTTTGTTTCATAAAATTTTGTGAAGTTAAATAGGCCTTTTTATGTTTAGGGTTAAGTGTTTATTGATGTAGAATTTTGCCACTTATACTTTTGGGTATAATTCTCTTTTCCTAACACAGGAAATACTTAGAGATAAAAACAGTGAAATGTATTACTATCCTTCTATATATAGGATTATAAAGTCCATGAACCTGCAGATATTTTTTTCAACTTGATTTTGTCAAATTTTTAAATTCCCTTTTCTACACTTCCTTATCTTTAGTCTCATTTTAATTCATTCTCTTCCTACCTGGTTCTTGGCTATTTAAGTTTTCTGCAGAACTTGTATTTAAAATTAGATCGTTTGTAGACTGTCCCCAGGCCTGCTGTAGCTATAATTCTCAAATGTGACTGGAGGCTATTGATAAGCTGTTAACTTGCTTCCTTTTGTAGTATGTTTCAACTCAATTTTTTAAATAAGTCTATGGCTCCTTACAGTACCTGGCTATCCATATTACTGCAGGGAATATTGGAGAATGAAAGGGAGACCAAGCAAGATCTGAAGTATTTCTGCATATTTATTGTTAAGGTCAGGATTGGAAGAACAAGGCAATATAATATCACTTTAAAATACCCCTTACCTATAGTCATCCTTTTCACTTTGTTATCATTCTGATTCTTTTTTAAGTTATAAAAATTCCATTTGACCCTTATTTATTTATTCCTTTTACCTCCTAGCCTAATAGCTTGGTGTTCCTGTGAATCTTGGCTACTTGATCCATTAGCATTTGAACATCTGGTCTGTCTTCTCTAACACCATCAAGGTGTTGGGGCACTTAGCATGTGAAAGTGAAAGTGTAGGCATTCCTTTTCTGGAAGAGGTTGAAGGGGGACCATAGATTTTTCTGGTTTTTTTTTTTTTTTTGTTGTTGTTGTTGTTGTTATTGTTGGAGTAGTTATTATCCAAAAATTTATCGATCTCACTAGGCTGACTCTCAGTTGTTTGGTTAGAGAAGACAGCTTTTGTTGAGGCTTTTTAGTCTTTGTCTAATGGTTGTTTCTAGGGTGCCAGCTTTACTTCCAAATCTGGGATATGTGAGACTGAATGAAAACCCAGGAAACATACAACCTGAGGTCCCTACTTGATGTACCTTCTTCTCTCCAACTTTCAGAGTCTTACTATATTTGTTTTATAATATTCCAGATTTTTAGTTGTTGTTAGTGTGAGGAATATGAAAAAATATATCTCTGTCTGTTTCATCTTCCCCAAAGCGAAAGTCCTACCCACCACCTGTTTTTGGACATTAAAAAATTGTATTGGAACATAGCCTTGCTTATTCATTTATATGTTGTCCATGATCGCCTTACTGCTAGAATGGCAGAGCTGAGTATTTACAACAGAGACCAAATGACTTACAGTGCCTGCAATAGTTCAAGAGCTAGAACTGTGATTTCCAGATATCTATCTGGCTTGCTCTCATTCCCTTTCTCTCTCTCTCTTTCTCTCTTTCTTAGAAACATCAGCTGCTTTGTTATCAGTTTTGGAAGTTTCATTCTGATTGTTTTTTATTAAAACACATTGTGATTGGGGCTGGGACTGTAGCTTAATGGTTGAGCGCTTGCCTATCATGCATGAGGCACTGGGTTCGACCCTCAGCATCACATAATATAAACAAATAAAATATAAACAAATAAAATAAAGGCATTCTGTCCATCTACAACTACAAGAAATATTAAAAAAACCACATTGTGATTAATTAAATTACTATATATCTTTAATATAATAGGATGTAGTCGCAGACAGTATTACAGAAGGCAAAGCCAACTCTGCTGGTTCTAGAGGGAGTGCTGCTGAGCTTTTTTAAAACAAAAAGTAATGTTCATTTTATCTCCATATACTATACTGAAAATACACATGGTTGCATGGATTCTTTATTAAGAGAAAGTATAAAAAGTAATATCTGATTTCTTATATTTAATTTTTAAAAAGCTTTATATTAGCACTTAGTATTATAGAAGTTAAGTCTTCTACTTAATGGTTTTATCATTGCTAACATACCTGAAGTATATTTTGTAATGAAAGATAAATTCTGCTTCTTACCTTTAACTTTAGAAGGCATAAATTATTCATTTTTATATTATGATTATTAAAGTGATTGGTGGTATTGGGTTGCTGGCAGTCCCGCAGTAGGAAGCTCTCTTTCTCCCCTATGGTGATGTGTTTTATCACAGAGTAATATGTATTTGAAAAATATTCCAAACATTACATTATACGTAATATATGCTTGGAAAAGTATCCAGTAGAAAGTAAAAGCTCTTCTAATTTAGTCGTCACTTTCATTACGTACCCTCCTGAGTTCTTTGAATGTGTGAGCGAGCATATATCGTACATACTTGCATACTTTTGGAGGATAAATAGACTTAGTAATATGACACAGAATGATTCCTATGTGAATAAAATCCTTAATATTTTTAAATTTCAGTATCAAAGGCATACAAAGTTTGTAAATGACTATATTTTATACTATGGTGGCAAAAGGGAAGACTTCAGGCGTTTAGGGTAAGTATCATAGAATGGGAGGGGAAATATGGATGACTTCAAATACGCACAGCTATTGTTGTCTTCTGATTTTATCATTCTTTCCCTGCTTTCTGTTCCAGTTTCCTTGACATAAGGTGGAGAGGCCATCCACACCTTCTAGCTAAGGGCTCCTCATGAATTCTATTTCCTTGGCAGTAGGCCTCGTACCACCTGGCCATAACAGTATATATGAGAAATACTCATGTGTCTTATTGGCAAAGATTTTTGAAACTATTAAACTTTAGACCTTAGTGTTTAGAATTGCTTTTTAAAGGAAGGGTAAACAAGAAAGCTCACTACAGAATTTCCCATCTGTCAGAGTCTCTTTGCCTTCCATGGGTTTTTTTTCCCTCAGTGACTTAATTTTTCTGAGTTAGTACTATTTCATCTATTCCAAATTTGAAAGATCCTATCTTTACTGACTCATCCTAGGAACTGGTAATGACATGTGGTAACTTTTTAAACAATTTGATCTCAATAGAGTGGTATTACTGATTAGTTAGATTCCAAAACTTATTTTCATATTTAGTGCTTATTCCGTCTCATGCTAACTTTAGTAACTTAGCACCCTTTGTGTATTTGAAACTTTAGTAGAATGGATGGATTCTTTTGTCCATTTAACTTATTCTATGGCAGTACTTTTCATAGGTACCTTTTAAAAATATTGAAATAGTTTTTATAAATATACATACACACATAAAGCTATTTTTATGTATACATTTATTCACATTTTCAAAAATTTTGCAATACTATTTAACCTCCTCAATTTGACTAATTTTGTTTGCATAGTAAATTGAAACTGTTTTATTTTGCAGGGAAAATGATAAGACAGACTTGGATGTTATACGAGAAAACCATAGATTCCTATGGAATGAAGAGGATGAAATGGAGATGACTTGGTAATTTTAGCCATCAGAGTCATGGTGCATCAAATGTTTTAGTCCTGTCTTTCTTGTTCTGTGTTTTCTTAGCTGTCACTTATCCAAGGCTTTCAGCCTCTTCATAGGATCGTTCTGAATCAAAGACATAAAACCATGTTTAGCATTCTTGAATCTGAGTTGGTTCCTTTGGTGGTTTTGGCAGTTTTAACTGACTTCTTCTTGTTTGACTTAGTCTTAAAAAATAACTTTTTATGGTATTATGTGTTGTCTTGCGATTTGCTGTTATGTTCTTCTTTTAAAATTTTTTAAATGATTTGGGAAAAAATAATACCTGAAAATGTTTTTTAAAATCCAAACATTACAGGGTAAAAAATGAAGAGTAGCTGGGTGCCATGGCACTCATCTGTAATCCCAGTGGCTCAGGAGGCTGAGGCAGGTGGTGAAGTGCTAAACAACTCAGTTGAGACCCTGTCTTTAAATAAAATACAAAATAGGGCTGGGAATGTGGTTCAGTGGTTGAGTGCCCCTGGATTCACTCTCCAATACCAATAAAAGGAAGAGTAATTGACCTTATCATTTCCAATTGTCAGTTTATCAATTTTTACTCCCCAAGAAAACCACTTCGGTAATTAATATCCAGATATTCTGTGCACATGGAAGTAATAGACCTCTTTTAGAACATTATTATTTTATATCTATGTGTTATTTTTTTTTTTGACATTGCTTCCAAGTAGCAAACTATGGTTAGATTTCTAAATGTAAAATCTCATTTTTTTAACGTATCTAGGGAGAAGAGACTTGCAAAGAAATATTACGATAAACTATTCAAGGAATACTGCATAGGAGATCTCAGTAGATACAAAGAAAATAAGGTATGTCCTCTAAATACAGAAGTAAGTTCTTATTCAAATATGGTCTTAATTTTTATTATACTATCATGACCCACATTATTCTTTTAAAGATGCTATTTCTGGTCTAGGTTGTCTTGAACCTATGGAGTATCATTTTGACCATGAGATTTTTACAAAGGGCCTGTGGAATTTATAAAGGACAAGAGTGCTTTTTCTTTTTGAGCCTAAAATTAAACACAAGTGGCTCTTGGATCCTGTTTCATCTTGACTCTGGTCTAGACCCCTTAGTGATTATGATGAATGGTTTAATACTGCAGAATGATTCTTGTTTCATAGATGTATGTTTCAAAATGATAGATATTTTTTAATTGATTACCATTTATAAAGTGCCAGATGCACATCTTTTATTATACAAATATGCCTATTCTAGTAAAATTAACTTTTCCATCTATGCTTATTAGTAGTGGCAGATTTCCATACTCACTTTATATCTTACTTTAGTTAATATTAAAGTTATATTTATTTCTAAATCAACTTTAAATTTATATCTAAGAAGGTGACCCAGGAACAGATGATCTTAGTTGGAAATGTGAGAGGAGGGAATGCTGCATGAATATATGTTATGAATAATGTATGTTTATATTATATTAAGGAAGACAACCTATTTTAAAAGCTGTATTAAATTTATGTATCATAGAGATTTCTTTTTCATTTAAATAGTTTGACCTTATTAGAATTAGGATTAGTTTAACAATGTTTTCAGTGTGCCTTTAATATATGTTGCTTCTCAATTTCTTATAGACAATAATAATATTCATTTTGTATAACCCTGTTTACAAACCATGTGCTTTGTGTATCCCAGAGTCTTCTCAGTTTTTTATGAATTAGTTATGGTTCTCATTGATATCTCTCATCTTTGTGCCAGCCAATTTCCACAACTCGTCCAAAGAGCACAACAATTGGAATTACCTGAGTTTATAGATTACAAATCAAGTATGAAATACTGTCTTTCTAAGAGCATGTAACAAAGCAGCTTTTTCAACCCTAGCTCATTTATGGATTTTTCTTCATATTTATTGAAATTGGACTGAAAAGTTGAAGTCTAGTTGAGGAGGAAAGTTTATGTAAATAAAAATCAATTATTTGTATTCTCCATTAAAAAGCGATATTACTAGAAATCATAGTTGAAGGAGAATAATCTTGAAACAAATTGTGCTTTCATATTAGAATATAATGAGTAATTGGATATGAGGTTAAGTGCTAGTAAGGAATCAGATTGGATTTGCAAACTTTGAGTGTGGATACTGAGAGAAATAAGGAATTTGGATAGTGATGTTTTTTGGGAAGATAATGACTTTGTATTTTGGCAAACTATGTTTGAGGTATTGGAGAAAGTTGGAATAAGGCCTTGGACAATGATTTTTCACTTTAATTAACTCCTAATTCTGTGTATAATATAAAAATATATATTTATACACACACACATACTGCACATATTACATTACTTAGTGCATTTTTTAGTGAGTTTCCATTTTTGCTCCATATTTCCATTCCTTTTTTGGAAGAACCATTCATTATTGAGAATGTATTTGTATTTTTGTATCAGGATTAGATTTAACTGCAAGGAATAAAACACATTCTCAAAAAAACACACTGACTTAAATAAGCTGAGCTTATTTTTTTTTGTAGTAAAACTCCAAGTAAATGTTTATGGAACTTGATGTCATAAAGTCAGAATCTTCTCTTTCTTTTTGCTTGCATGTGTGACCTCTTTGTGAGAGTATAGAATAAGAGGAGGAGGTTTGGCACCAAATCTTGAGTAACTCTAGCTTTCATCCAACCTATCAACAAGAAATTTATATTAGGAAAGGATATAAGAAATATACATTTGCTGGCTAGTAGAATATAATGTAATTGTTTCATTACATTTCTTATTCCTCCCATAAGTTTATAACTTTCTTGGTGACAGACACTATTTTAATAATCACTTTTTATCCTTAATAAAAATGCCAAGCTGAAAAGTAGTTAATGCCAAGCTGAAAAGTAGTTATTTAGTGTTTGTTAAGTATGTTAGTTTATGAAAGAAAAAAATTTGGAAACTATTGCTAGTGCGCATTTGTCAGTGCTTCATAGACATTCCAAAATATGTTGAATATGCTTAGGCTAAAAGATAAAACAAACATATTTGAATTTTTTTCCCCCTAGGCTTTGAGGATTCTATTTTGGGGGGGTGGGTTTAATCAGAATATTTTGAAATATCTTGAGGATTTATTTGCATTTAAGATAGAAAATTGCCAAATTCAAGTAATAGATGATTTTTTAAAAATGTTTTAAACTGAAAGCCAACCAAGCATTGAACCCTTTATCTGGATTCTCTTTTAATACAACACTTCAATTAATTAAGATTGTTTCCATTTCCATTTGTATACAAAAAGACAAAATAATTTAGTAACTTTTCCAAGGTTATAGATCTAGTTAATGAATGGCAAGCTTCTTGAATTGGTTATAGGTCTTCATAATACTGGAGCTGAGTGGGGTTTTTTGTTATCTTTTTAAAAATAGATTTTATTTTTTAGATAAGTTTTTAGGGGGACAGCAAAATTGGCTGGAAAGTTAAAAAGTTCCCATAAGCCTCCACCCTCCCCTACACATAGTCTCCCCTACCATTAACATCTGCCACCAGAATGGTCCATTTGTTAGAACCATTGAACCTGCATTGATTCATCATTATCACATAAAGGTTCACTCTTGGTATTATGCATTCTTTGGCTTTTAATAAATGTATAATGATATGTTCCACCATTATAGAATCAGAGTACTGTTTCACTGCCCTAAAAGTACTCTGTGCCCTGCTTCTTCATCTGTCACTATTCCCTAACTCCTAGCAGTTACTGATATTTTTACTGCCTCCATAGTTTTGTCTTTTTCACCACAACATCATATAGAATCTTTTCAGATTGTCTTCTTGTACTTAGTGATATGCACTTATGCATATTATTACAATACATAACTATATAACTGTATCTTCTCATAGCTTAATACCTCCTTTCTTTTTAGCACTGAATAATATTACATTGTTTGGATGTATCACCGTTTTATCTATCAGTTCACATAATGAAGGACATTGTAGTTGCTTCCAAGTTTGAACCATTATGAGTAAAGTTGCTGTAAACATCTATGTTCAGATTTTTGTTTGGACATATTTTTCAACTCTTTTGGGTAAATACCAAGGAGTGTTGATTGCTGGAGATTGAGCTGTCAACCATATGTTAAGCCAAAAGAAAACTAAATTTGTTAGTAAAACTGGTAAATTAGTGGATAAATGTGAAATATCTTAAAAAATAGAACGGATGGATCAACAGCCAAATAACAAATAAAATTAAGTTTAGAAATATGGATGAAAATTAACCTTTCCACTTTAGGGTTCCAGAAAGGATCCTCTGATCTGTTTCTGAGTCAAGCTTTGCCAGTGATAGAAACCTGAATAGTGTTGGATTGTCAGAGATTTCTTAGATTAGATTGCTGAGATCATAGGTCTTTTTTTTTTTTTTTTTCACTACTGAACCCTATGTTCTCATGTATCTGAGTAATAGTTGCTTGTATCCATTGATGATACAGAGGACATGATAGTTATAACTGATAATGTTGACCATTATTACAGGGGTTGGCAAACTTTTTGTTAAAGGGCTAGATAATAACTATTTTTTACTTTGCTGGCTATATGGTCTCTGTCACAACTACTAAACCCCACTGTGAAGGTTGAGATACATAAATGAAAGAATGTGGCTGTATTCACTGTATTTATAAAAATAGGAAACAGTGTTGTGCCATGGTTTGCTAATCTCCTTCCACTACCTATTACTATTGCAAATGCTTCGTATGTATAATCTCATTTAAACTTACCCAAAAGAAGTAGTTACTTATATGTCTACTTTACATCTGAGGAAACTGAGGCAAAAAGAAATTAAATAACTTGCCCAATTCTATATCTGACTCCAAAGGCTATACTTTTTTTATGCTATACTACACAGGCTCCTTGCTGTACTACAGCCTTTTTTGTTTATTTCTTGTTAGTATCAGAAAACAGGATATATTATTTATTAGCTTAGGTATCTTGGCCTGGTACCTATAATTGCAGGGTATTTTAAAAGTAAAGAAGGTTGCTCTTAATAAATGTTCAAATGTATTTTCAAGTATCTGTAGTCCTATGAGAAGAGAACATGCTCTCATGATGAAAATTAGGTTTATTTTAAGTTGGTAAATGGTTGGCTCCATATTTACATTTATATAAAATTTAAATTTAATGTTTAAATTTACTTTAGCATAAATGTAAATTTTTCTTAACAGTTTGGATTTAGGTGGCGAGTAGAAAAAGAAGTAATTTCAGGAAAAGGTAATTCTTTTTTTTTAATTTTACTTTTTTAATAGGATACAGCTTATTTTGTTGTGATATTGAATTGAAGTCATTGGGTAAGACTCTTCCTACCATATGCAATAAATTATTATCTACTTAAATAAAACTAAAGTTGTATTTATGAAACATTATTAACAAAGGTCAGAAAATATGTTTTCATGATTTTTGACTTTAGAACATTCAAAGGAAGATAGATAGAAAATATTTAAAGATTTAATACAAGGAACAAGTGAATTATTTATTTCCTTTACATTTTTTGGAATAATAAATTGGTTCTATTATATTCTAGCCAAATCCACATTTTGAAAATAAAAATTACATTTCACTTTATACCCGTATAGGCTAGTTTTTATCTGGGAGAGTATTTGAAATGGCCCAAATATTTACCCTCATAGCAAAAAGCCAAACATCTGGTTGGCACTCAGTAAATGCTTTTTCTATGCACTATATTCAATGAATTTTTGTCCCCCAAATTGTGTTTTTTGTATAATGTTTTATGTCTCAGACATCTTTCCCCCCAATTCCTACTCTGTTTCTTTTACTGAATAACCAGTTTCATACCTGACATAAAATATATTCAATTATGGAAGATGTCTGATAGTATAAATATTTAATGGCTTAAAATGTAACTTTTATTCTTAGTTTAAAAGAGATTCTAAATTAAGTTTAAAATTATTTCCTAAATGCTACTATATAGTTTTCAGAAATACTATCACATAAAATGCAGTTATTCTACAAAGAGCTAATTTTATAGCATAAGACTGTGTACACATATACATTTACTGATTGCCAACCAAATGTTTGATCTTTTGCTAATAAACTAAATATTTGATTGCCACTTTCAAGGAGATGGAAAAAGAATAAATTTAAAGTTACTTCTAGCTTTCTTAGAGTTTCAGTTTAGTTTGTATCTTTACTTAAAATAATGATCCTGAAATGTCTATCAGAATTTTAAAATTTTATAGTTTTATTGAATGGGATTTTTAGGCAGATTTACAGTGCTACCTTTTAAAAAATGGATGGACATTTTCTAAATTCATATAACTGATTAAGGAATTAGTTGAGAAGAAGAGAGCAAGCTGCTGCTATGATTTAAGTTATAATTTGTGGTTGCCATTTTAGCAGCCATTACTAACCATGTAAATTCAATTAAGTATTTATTTGGAATGAGTTAAAAGGCTAATTTAGAAATTGGCCTTTTGGATGATAATGTTCTAAATTTATTTTGGTAATTTCTTATTTTTATAAAAATAATTTGCTTATTTCAGATTTGCTGTTGTTGGTGCAAATTACTATTTTTTTTTGTTTGTATAAATTAAAGTTTGATTTTTATCTTTTTCTGTCAAAGTAAATAATTGTTGCATGGTATCTTTTTTCTTTTTCTTTCTTGTTTTTTCTCCCTTGGATCATCAGTCAGTCTTAGTCCTTTGTTTGGAAGTTTTAATATAGTGAACATTGTGATCTGTTAATATTGGCAACAGGTGATTCTAAAATTTAAAGTATCAGGTTTGATTACTTAGCATATTTCATCCCAGAGTGCAAGAGGTTTAAATATATTCTTATGCCTACTGATGCTATTTAAATAAATGCTATGCTAGTTATTTCAAATATTAATTTTAATATTAAGTACATTTACTTTGGAAAATGCTTATTTTCTTTCAGGATTTTGGTGATTTCACTCACTGCCTTCACTTTACAGAGTGTAAGATTCCCTAATAGGGGAGATTCACTAAAACTTATCTCAATATAAACAGTTTATCAAGCAATAATTCTGAGACTGAGAATGATTTTTTTTGTAACAGATCAGCTCTTCAATTTGATACTTTTTAAAAAATATATTTATTTTTTAGTAGTTGTAGGACACAATACCTTTATTTTATTTATTTATTTTTATGTGGTGCTGAGGATCAAACCCAGGGCTTTGCACTTGCTAGGCGAATGCTCTAACGCTGAGCCACAACTCCAGCCCCTCAATTTGATACTTTAATAAACATCTGTTGAACATAAGATCATTATTGTGGTCAGTTTTTTTAAATGTTGACTTTAGCTAAGATTTTACATACTTTTTGAAATAAATTTAATTTTAGATTTTCTATTTTAATTATTTGCACATAATACAAATTAGTTTTACTGTAGTGTTTGATTTTACATATTTTAAAAGTAAATTTTAGAGATAGTAACAGCTTATATAGATGAATACTGTCAACGACCATAGCTAATATTTCTTTCCTTTTTGCAGGTCAATTTTTTTGTGGAAATAAACGTTGTGATGAAAAAGAAGGCTTAAAGAGTTGGGAAGTTAATTTTGGTTATATTGAACATGGTGAAAAGAGAAATGCACTTGTTAAATTAAGTAAGTTGACTTTAGGGGAGATAAAATTTATTTCCTCCAAGCTTTTAATTTGGAATTTAAAATATACAGACTGTTTCAAATTCAACTTAAAATGTTTAACATTTCTTCCTGGAAGTACTCCTTTTTCTTAGAGCTTTCCAAAGTCTCAGAGACTTTTGAGCTTACACCTTTTACATGCTTAGCTATACATAGTGGCATTTCAGTAAATTTTTTTTCCATATTTTATTGGTACAGTGTAATTATACATAATGGTGGGATTCATTGTTATGTATTTGTTCATGTACATTCAGTAAAACATTTCTACTGTCAAATATAAGCTGATAATTTGTAGAGTGAACATCTCCATTAACTTGCAAATGTCTCTTAAGTTACATGTCTAAGAGGCAGAGTATCACAGAAAGCAGTGTTAAATCTCACATTGACTGATTATATAGCCATATTGTTGTGGTGTGGATAATAAACCCATTGTCTTTGATAGTCAATAAAGAAAAATTTTAGAAAGACTTATTTTTGAAATCGGTCTTAAAAAACTTAGGAATATACTAAAAAATAAGCAGTTTCCCTTAATATGCATGGATTAGAATCTGTTCATTATTTTTCTTTAGTGTTTGTGTGTCAGCTGCTCCTCTTGTCATGTTAATGGTCTTCAGCTTTCTCTGGATCTTAAATAAATGTAGGACATGTGATTATTACAGACTGGTTTCTGAGTTATGGAAGTGCTCATCAGAAAAAGCCATTATGGAGTGAGATAAGGGCCACAATTATGGAACTATTTGAAAAGCTCCTTTGCATTTGAAAATTCTTAAAGCTCTTCAGAGAAAATAACTATATTCAAATTATTATGTTACTATTATCATCAGATATCTGTGAGACATGTTAATGCTGCCTCTGAAACAGTAAATTTATAATACTTTTTTAAATGTTAAAATATTTTCGATTCCTGAATCATACGAGTATAATTTTTATTAGAAGTAAATATCTATATGTAGTATTTGAGGTGGTAAGGTCAGATTTTTTTTTTTTTTTCAAATTACTTGTTTGCTGTCTTATAGTAAAGAAATATAAAGGAAATGAAAAATGTTTGGGTATTAAAAAGTAGAGTCACAGTGTAGTTATTCAAATTCGCAGTTCAGTGTTGTTTTTGTTTTTGTGTTTTTTTAGGGTTATGCCAAGAATGTTCCTTTAAATTAAATTTTCATCACAGGTAACATTGTTTTTTCAAATGCCATTTGTAGTGTTTAGTTATCTCAGACATAGTCATTTACCTGCACTGAATGTCTAATTGTAGACTTGGGTAGTTGATGGATGAATTGTTTGATTTGTAGAAAGTATAACCCCATAAAACAGGTAATTGGAAGATCACCATCTCTATTCTAACCAAACACTTTTAAATGTGAAGGCTTATGTGGGATACCATAATATTCTAAAAATTATGTTGTAAAGCAGACCTCAGGGAATGGTTCTTGTGGTAATGTTTTAACCGGAGTTTGTCATTGTTGCAGAGAATTTATTCAAATGTTAAAATCAGGCTCCTAATGATGAATGAACTCGAATGTGCTTGCCATATTGAGTGGGTGGGAGAGAGTACTTGTGGCCTACACTGTACAATGCATATGAAATCATGGGCTTTGAAAGCAGACCTGAGTATTTCTCTTAGCTACTTAACTTACTAGGCTTACCATCTGTGGGACTCAATTTTTATCACCTGTAAAAAAGTGGGGATGCTGAAGGAATAAATAAAAGAGCACATAGAATACCTGACATAGCTCCTGGCATATGGTAAATCAAGCGTAGTCCCTGGCACTGAAGTGTTCAGCCAAAATCTGTATGACTTGCCATTACTGTAGGGGTCAGGTTTCAGCTCCTGAGTAACAGTGCAATTCTGTGACTTTAAAATCAGCTTTAGTATAAGTGTGCCTATCTAATATTTTAGCTGTTAAAAATGAGTACTAAGTCCTAATTTTGCTCATTGATTTGATTTCTCAAGAAATGACTAAAGGGGAAGGAGTAATTAGCTGCCTGACTATGCAAACCTGGGGGAGGGCATTTGTGGAGTGGAGTGTAAGCATTCCTGATCTACACTCTCAGCTAAGCCTCCTGTTTTAACGACCCTGAAACACTGCACTCTTTTCAGAGGAACTGGTGCTCTAGATTCCTCAGTAGTGGTATGCTTTAGAAATCCAAGTGTCTTAACTTCCTTGCTTTAGAAGATGAAAACCATGAAGCCACTTGACTTTTTAATCCTTACAGCCTTCCTTGCTGCATTACCCATGATATCTGGCACATACTGTCTTTATCTTTTCATGAGCATAGGGTGTTGCCAACTTCTTTATACTGTTTGTCAAAGAGTATCCATTTTATTTTTTTATTGGTGCATTGTAGTTGTACATGGTGATGGAATTGGTTGCTGCATATTTGTGCATGCATACAATAATATAATTTGGTCAATATAATTTCTAGTATTTACCCTTTTCCTTCTGTATGGGAAATTTTTTTATTTTTAAAATTAGGAGAACTTTTTAGATTACTTGAATAGCCTAACCCTTTATTTCTTCTTTTTATCCATGACACTGAAACTAGTTTGATGTCTTTTGACTTTGACTTTTGAGCTTCATTTCAAAATTGAAATGATTCTGCTGAAAGAGAAAAATGGTTACTGTGTGAATAGTGTTATAGCGTTTGGTGTAGTTACCTTAATTTGGATTTTTTTTAAGTAATCCTCTTTTTCCTTGCCAGTTACATTTTCAGAATTGTCACCTTTTTCTATTTAGTATTTCTTTTCTGAACAAATTAAAATTGATGGCTTGCCAGCCATGGTACTGACCAGCTTATAAACCTGACCTAGATGAGAGAAAGTTATACCAGTAAGAGAATAAATTACAAATGGCCTAAAGTTGACATATGAGTTAATAAGCCCCTTCCATCTATTCCATCATACTCGCATTGCATTCTTTCATTCTTAAGAGAAGAATTTTCTGTTTACTAGTGTTTAGAGATGTTACAGTAGTTTCTTATTTGTGTTCATCAAGTGTGTATGCAGATGTGAATTATGTGAAGGGAAATAAGATTTGCTTTTTTTGCAATTTTTTTTAAATGGCAGAATGAGAGAATATAGAAAGGAGAAATTAGGTAGAATTACAATTTGTATTTATGAAGGTTTTGTATAAAACTTGTAAAAAATAATTTTTTGTCTCAATGTGTTTAGGCTTCATTATCTTTCAGTTGTCTTTATTATATTAACCTAAAATATATATAGATTCATTTAAGGTTTCATATTACACAAATTACAATTTAAAATAAATATTTTAACTCATTGGTTTTTTTTTTTTTTTAAGTTCAATTGAAGAAGTTAACTTTTTTTATGTTGTTTAACATAAAGGAGAAAAGAAATCAAGTCAAAAAAAAGAAAGGCCAAAACCAAAAAAGATTGTGATGAATCATCACATAAAAAATCCAAATTATCTTCTGCAAAAGAGGCCTCCAAGAAGAAAGATAAAGGTAAAAGGAAATTAAGATACATAATATGTACCTACATTTCTGAATATGAAATATAATCTGCTCTATCTCAAATATAAATTATAATTGGTGAATTTTGTCTTACAGTTGTTGAAAGGAAACTAGTTAAGAATTTAGATATTAAATTTTAGCAACTTAACAGTGTTGATTTTGATTCATTTTTGGCAGCTAGTATAATATTGTAAGTAGGATTCTAATCCTGGCTTTATTGGATTTATTACTTTGGACATGAACTTCTTGAGCTTACTTTTCTCATGTATGTTTGGGTAATTTGAATATGTGGCCTCCATATTAATCAGGCTTATTTTGGAGAATCAAAGAAGTCTGTGAAAGACACTTTGGAAACTGTAAAAATTTTATAGTTGGATAGTATAAAATTACAATGCTATGATTTTTATTATAATATGTCTAAGTATTTTCACTGGCTTAGAGCTTTGTGTGTGAGTGACTGACTGAGGGTTGAATCCAGGAGCACTCTACTACTGAGCTACTTCCCCAGTACTTTTAAAATTTTTTGAATTTTGAGATAGGGTCTTACTGGTTACTGAGGCTACCCTTGAACTTGTGATCCTCCTGCCTCAGCCTCCTAAGTACCTGAAATTATAGATGTGCACCACCATGCCTGGTTTATGAGCTTTTTGAAATGAGAAAGATTGGCATATAACTGTGCCTTCAAATTTATCATCAGTCAAGTGCTTACTTTTCCCTCAACTCCTTAACTCTCTTCTTTGTTTTTTTTTTTTTTTTTTTTTTTTTTGCTTTGCTAGGGATTGACCCCAGGGAATTATGCTAATGCTAGGCAAATGCTTTACCACTGAGCTATATCCCCAACCAGTCTTTAAGCTCTCTTAAGCCTCAGGGTTTTTTGAAGTTATAAGTGGACACAAGGTCTTTATTTTACTTTATGTAGTGCTGAGGATCGAACCCATTGCCTCATACATGCTAGGTGAGCGCTCTACTTCTGAGCCACCACCCCAGCCCCTCTAAGCTTCAGTTTTTTCATGTATAAAATGGCCATGATAACATTACCTATCTCATAGGATTATTTGTATGTTGAAGTTTGGTAATTCATTAGGCATTTTGCTTAGTACCTGGCACATAAGTAGCTGTTATGAAGATTACTTCTAGTTGCCTTTTCAGCCTGTAATAAAGAGTAAAAGCTATTACTTATAGTGAATCAGACTTAGAACTAGGTAGTTAGTGTTAGGTTGAACTAGATTCTAGCAAATGTTAATATAATATTTGGACAGGAGAGGGCTCCCTTGCTCCAGCTATGAAGATCATTAGATATCTTGCATTCTTACATGTATTTTTTCTTCTTGAATATCTCATATATTCATTATGTAGATGGAGTTTAAAATATTCAAGTATATAATATTACCAAGTTTTAGAATTGATAGACTTGATAGGTGGTAAGAAGAAATTGTTGTTTTATTGTTTATTGAAAATTAAAATTTAAAGCAGAATGCCCTTTTGTCTTATCTTAATCATTTCCCAACCCTAAAAAAAAATTTAACAAGTGTAAATATCTCATTTGAATTTTCAAATTTTAATTTTTTCTGATATGCTAATAAAATATTTTATGTACCCTTTGAGAAATTTGTTGCACTTATCATTACATTTTATAATATTGTTGCATTGGTATCATAATTATGATGCCATATTATTTACTGCTTATTCCAAATTAAAGAAGAATTCATCTGTACCTCATAAGAGGTTATTCAAAACAGGATTTAGTGGCTGGATGGAGGTGGACTCTTCAGATTGTACCTACATGTGCATGTGATCTTACTTATACTTGTTTTTCCTTTGGTATTCTGTATTTCAGTAGAGGGCAGCTCTATCAGTGTAAAAAACAATAGTAGAAATCTGAGAATGATCCTAATGCCTTCATTATTTATATTTAATTTGTCACCACATCTAATTAGTTTTACCCCAAGTATAGATTCCTCAAATCGTCTCTACCCTGTTACAGACTGCCATATTTTCGTTCCTAGGTTACTGCTCTGTTCTGCTCATTGATTTGTCATCACATTCTCTCTCACTTTCACACTCAGGCTTTCAGTTTCTAGAAAATGCCATGTTTCTTTCCATTTTAAGGGTTGCATGGATGCTGCTTCCTCTCTTTCTAAACCCCTTGTTTCCATCCAACTCATTCTTCAGGTCTAAACTTAATGCTGTTTCCCAGGGATCCTTTCCTATTCTGTCTTCCACCATAAGTCTAAATTAGGACCCTCATTTTTAATGCCGTCACAGCCCCTGGAACTTTCTTTCATTACACACATGACAATGACTTAAAAGTCCAGAGAGGGCAGGGATTCTGCCTGCATATTTACTGGTCTGTCCCCATCACCCCACCAACATGTTTGGCATAAATAATAATAAAAGAATGAAGACATTGGAAATGGTTTCAGGGAAGATTCAGGAATATAAAATCAAAGCACAGTGAAATTGAGACATGTGTTTCTTATTTGTTTTCTATGAAGAGCACCTTAGAGAACAGTGTTTTTAAAATATAGCTTTTTTTAATGTAGTGCTGAGGATCGAACCCATGAGCTACTTCCCCGGTACTTTTAAAATTTTTTGAATTTTGAGATAGGGTCTTACTAGGTTACTGAGGCTACCTTGAACTTGTGATCCTCCTGCCTCAGCCTCCTCTCTCAGCCACCCCAACATCTATGGTATAAGACCAATTTAAATTTAGCAAACTTTTAGGAAAACTGTGTGGGATTTTTCATTATCTTCATATCTGGTGTCATCTGGAACTGACTCCATCTTGATGTGATTTGTTGCAAAATCACCTGAATTTGGCACAAGCTTGAGTAGTAATTAATAAATGTTTGACGTCACTGGAGCACTTGTACTCTTGATACTTCTTCTCAGATCAACTTAATATCTCAGTTTTTTTTTCTGTCTTTCTGGCTTCTCAGCTTTTTTAGCCCAATTCCTCCTTAGGTGTTAGAGTTACTCTTATTTGTTAAGAGTTCCTTAGGGCTTTTACCTAGGCATTTCTGTTTTCTTCCTGTGTGATACTATTTGCTCCCATAGCTTCAAGCTACCATTTTAGGAAATGTTAAATAAGCAAATGGATGGATGGACAACTGGATGCTGGTTGTTCAACAAATGAATGGAGAGAAAAAAAATTAGATAGATTCAATAACTTGACTTTGAAGACCAGTCTGATTTGGCAGATAAAGACAAAAGACACTTAGGTCAACTGTCTTGGCACAAAGTTCAAGGTCTGACTCCTCTCATCATTACTCTTCTTCCAAATGCCACTTCATCCTTTTGCTTAGCTCATTCCTGATACCCTTCAACCTCCTCTCCAAATAACATTGGATCCCTATTACATATCACAGTAGCAATCTGCACTTCTACTTTAGAAATATGTAGGACTTCTGGAATAATTTATTTTCTGTGAAGGAAGGGACTATGTGACTTGTTTAATTCTTTTTTTCTTTCTGAAAAATAACTTATTTGGGGTTTATTTAATTCCTCATCTCCAACTTATAATACAGTGCATTCTCCACGTAGTAGGCATTTGGTAAATGTTAGGTGAATCAGTGAATTCAGCCAGTGTCTCAGCATTGAAAGAATCTCAGAAATCAATCCTGGTATCATGATTGAAAGGATATTCTATAGTTTTGCTTTTCAAAGTATATCCTCTGTCCAGCAGCATTATCACTTGAGAGCTTGTTAGAAAATACACAATCTCAGCTCCCTTTAGATCTGCTACCAAGGTCCCACTGTGATTTGTAGGACACAACAATGTTTGTGGCCTTCAAGGGGCCATAAGCTATAGCTTATGAGACCTACCCAGGGATGTTAGAGGAATCATTATTCTCCATCTGATACCTTTCCTTTTTACTTTATTAGCCTTGAGAAACATTTCCCCTGTTGTCTTATTGCATCAAGCTCTCTATAGTATTGATTTGTAAAGAATTACATTTTAGAGTTGAAAATTTTTTATTACATAATTATGTGTGTTTTCTACTGTATGTGACTGTGGCAAAGGCCATATTCTTACCTGTAAATCACTGTGGAAAAATATTGTAGAAAATGAACATTTATTTGTAAACTACTTTCAGATGTTGACCATCTCCCCAAGTGTGAGAAATTATTGTTTATATTGCAATCCATGAGGGTTTTTTTTTTTTTTAAGTTTTATGCTAGCTATTCCAGGCTATATGAAAGATGTGATCCCTCCCTAAAGGGACCTAACATTTTAATTGAGGAGAGAAGACCAAGGAACCTGAAAGATTAGAAAACAATGAAGTGCATCTACAAGAATATAAACCAGTTAGACTGTGGGAAAGAATTATGGTTACAGCTACAACTATTGCATAACCCCAAGATGATGCTTAATAAAACAATGCTATTTCCTTTTCAGGGCATTCAACCTCAAAGAAATCAGAAGATTCTGTAAACAGTAAGTATCAGGTGTTTATTAAATAGAAATATATGAGTTCAAAGTATTTGCAGTTTGGGTTTCTCATGAATTTTATCTTGCTTTAATGTGAATTCTTTTTTTTTGCTCTGGTATTACTTGAGAAAAGTCATAGAAAGAAGGCCAAAAGTGAATGTTTATTTTCCAATTAAGAAAATTAAAAGTTATTTTATCTTATTTTAACTATAGAGAACATTTAAATTTTTTTCACTGAACATAATGGATATACATTTCAGTTTCACATTGTAAAAATGTGAAGGAACAGAAGGAGAGGCAGCAGTGGGGTTGGAAGGAAAAAGAAATTTGGAGGATGGGTTGATAGGTAAGCCAAAGTTATTACTTGAGTCTGAGTGATCATCTGGTGATTTTGATTGTTTGAAGTGTATGGTTTGTGCATGGAAAGAGAATTGCTTGCTGCTGGTTAGTATTTTAATTAGTCCTGTGGTTTTTACAAGCTTGGATCAAAATAGATTGGATTTTACTGAATATTTGCTGCAAATTTTTTACTTGCTATAGTTCAAATAGTAAGCTCTATGACTTTAAAAACATAGTTTTTTAAAAAAGATAAACAGAAATCAAAATAATGGCAAAATAAGGTGAAATAGCAATGGAAAGCTAGAGGTAAATTTGATATGGACAAATAAGTACCAAAAAGTTTTGCATCATTGCAAAAGTAGATTTCAGATTTGTCATTGTTCTTTCTAACAGCCAAACCAAATAGTGATACCATCAACAGTACGTAAGATAATAAAGAGAACTCAGTATTGAGCTTTTTCATGGCAGTTTTGGGAGAAGACTCTGCTGTGGATTTATGAGAGAGGACATCAGTTTGTGATGACTTATAGTTACTGTGCTATACAGTATATCTCCCAAGAACCAGAGAATTTAATTGTTCAAGGTCAAATAATTAATGATAGAGCTAAGATTAAACAAATTTATAACCCTAAAGTCTATGTCCTTTTTACCTTACCACCAACAACTGTGAATCAAATATCTACTCTTTGTACCTTAATTTTGGCAGATACATCATACAGATCCACATATAAATGATTTGATCTCTGTCTCACTTCTGTTGTAAAATGGATATAAAGAAACCTACTTTGTTAAATCAGAGAAAAGAAAAATACTAGACAGTAAAATGATTGTTTGTTTTCTGAAATTGATCAGATCAAAAGTCAAGTCTGTAAAGTTTGACCTGTCTATTTGTTATCATGATTGTTGGAGACATTTGCCTTTTCTTCAGTAGAGTGAGTTTTTAGGTATTATATAATATCCGCAAAAACCAAAATGATAGACTTGCTTTCATTTTCAAAGCTTTTGGGAAAATTGCATGCAGTTTTAGGTACCACACCTTAAAGGGAATATTGAAGACTTGAAGCTGGTCAGGAAAAGAACATCCAAGATATTAAGAGAACTTGAAATTGTGCTGTAGGAAGAATATTGGAGGAACTGCAGAGGTTTAGATTGGAGAAAAGTGAAGGGATGAGAGAAGAGGTAAGGAAGTGGATGTGGAAACTACAGATATTGTGAAGGCTGTTACCATGTTGAAGACCTTTTTTTTTTTTTTTTTTGGTGGCTCTAGTTGACAGACTGGGAGTCTACAGATAAAAATTGCCTGAAAACAAATTTTTGCCTCAATTTATGGAAAAACTTGTCACTTAGAACTGTCTGACAAAAGGAAAGGAGAAATAGGCTGCCTTGAAAATTGTGTTTGAACATAGTGGAATTGATGCTTATTATTGGAGATATTGCAATGACAGATTCATTCTTTGGATAAAGTTTGGATTAAAAGACCTCCAAGCTATCCTTCTACCTGAGAGTCGTTGACTTAGATTCTGATCCTCACTTGCCAGTAATTACTGCAGAGATTTGATAGTGTTGATACAAGAACATCATTTTGTATTGACCTTTCTTCCTATTATTTCCTTAGCAACAGTTCTCCCACCTCTGACAGGTTGTAGCAGTTATAGCAGTGATTTGTAGTGACTTTCCCCCTTAGGGAACCAGAATATTTTCGATTAATCATGTTGTAAGGTATCTTAGAGGTTGTTTAGTCCAGTTTTGTAGACTTGCTTCTCTAAGGATATTTGGCTACTTTCAGTAGATGCTTTTCAAAGGGAGTTATTTTATAATATTATTCTAAACTGATTTTTTTCGTAAAATTGGATTGTTAGGTATCAGAAAATTGGGTGTAGGAAAGCTGGAATTTGGGAAGTACTCCTGGGAGGGAACTGGAAAACAGGTAGTAGTGGTAAGGCTTTTTGAAATTATCAGCGCCCCATTTTTAAAGACTTTGTAGGTTTTGTTTTCTTATATCTTAACAGAGTAACATCATAGTATTACTTTTGTTAGGCTTAAGTAGTTTTTCTGCACTTTATCTCATGTTGTTGAGTTTTTATAAAAATAGGAGTTGATGAATTGTATCCTCACACGGGCAGATTTGGTAATGGCCTCCAATAAAACAGGAATCTTTTACTCAGGACATTATAATTTTGTCATCATTTGTATGTAGATCACTAGAAATACAACAGTAGTCCCCAACTTCTCCCCACTTTTGCCATTTTTGTTAAAATTGGTGCCATAGTAGACTCAGGACCAAAGTTCAGATACACACCATTGATTCAAGGACCAAAGTTCAACAGGCAAGAGAACCACCGTGGCAAATCAATACTGTTATATTTTTGTGTTGTGCTGAACTAAGAGACATTCTGTATTGATAGGCCAGATTTAAATTAGTAATTTCAATATTAACTCTTATAAGGTAATTATCTCTTGTAACATAGTTGTCTTTGATTTAGTTTCTTCTTGGTTATATAAAAGACAAGTTCAGATTTTTTTTATAGAAAGCATATTTATATTAGAACCAGTACCTCAAGAGTAGTTTTTTTTTTAGAGTAATGGTCATTATTGGAAAGGAATTATTTGTTAATGTGATTACTTTGTGGCATAAAGGTTTATTATCTAATAATACATTTCTCAGTATTTAACAATTTTTAGCAGATTGATTTGAAACATGTCCATACATTTTCAGAATAGAAGTGTCTTTATATACAAGAAATTTGGATGTTTAAAGTAGAAAGTAAAAGTATCCCAGGATCCTAGTAATATAATCACTGGAAAGTTTGGTTGATCCTTACATTACAAACTCAATATACATGTGTAAACTTACATTATATACATATAATAAGTATAAATGATTTTTTAACATAAATTAGATAATACTGTGCATATCTTCTGTAACTTTGAAAAAATTAATATAGCATAGATCTTTTTCCTTGGCAACACATACAAATGAACTAAGGTTTTTGAACAGCTGTAAATATTCATTTAACCAATCTTAGTCCCTGATTGGTGGGGACTTAGGTTATGTTTTGTTGTTTTACAGTGTGCTTCTTCATACATATGTATCTGAGGTGCTTATTTATTTGAAGTAAACAATCGAATTCCTAAAAGCAACATTGCTGGTCAAAGGTTATGTACTTTTAAACTGTTCTGTGTTGCCATATTTTCTTTAAGTAAAAAGATTACAGAATTTTTACTCTGAATGATTTGAGAATAACTGTTTCTTCACCAAAACAGGCTTCTTCTTCTAATTAGCATTAATTTAACTAAATGTCTTGACAATTATTTTTTTCACAATTTAACTGGATATTTTATATACTAATTCAGTTCTTGAGGTATAGGTCCTAATATAAATATGCTCTCTCAGAATCTTAACTTTGATTTCTTTTTTGATGACCAAGAAAAAGAAGAAACTAAATCAATTATATTGCAAGAAAATTTTTCTTATAAGAGTTAATATTGGAATTGCTATTCTAATGCAAAGTAACTTAGGGAAGTTTTTCATGAGACATTAATTCTTGGCCTTTTTGCTGAGACTCTGGTATTTGTCACATTATTTATTAATTAAAATCATTTATTGTACCTGGAAGAGTGAATTAAATTTCCAGAGAATCATATAAAAATTGAATTTGAATTGCAATTAAGTTCAACATTAATTTAATTGCATTGATGAGTAGTTCAAAATGTGTTTTAAATATAATACGTTTTTCAAAAATGTCTTTTAAATGAACAGGAAACTCTGATGAGGAAGAAAGTGTTTCCGAGTCTGAGCTCTGGAAGGGTCCACTACCAGAGACAGATGAAAAATCACAGTAAGTGCTCATACTTATCAATACAGACCTATTTAACCATTTTAAGTAGCTATGACCTTGATAACAAGGAAAAAATTTAACATCATGAATGTTAGTTTAATACCAATGACTAGCTAGCCTGGTAAGAAAAAAGTTTTTTCCCAGCCATTGTTTATGGTCATAAACAGCCAATGTCTGTCTCTATCTTCCTCGTGGTGAATACACCTTTCATCAGCTCCTCCTAACAGATAGTCTGATCTTTCCTTGGATTTCTTTAGAGAAGACTGTTTACCAACTTCCGGGGTAGTCTGTTCCATGTTACTGTGATTGTCAAAAATCCCTACTGAAGAACCCCTTAAAGATATATACAGGTGAAGAAGTAGACTTACCAACACCCACCTTAGCTCCCCAAAGATGGATAACTCAGTGCATTTATTTCTGCTATAGGTGGAAGAGGAAACACTGACTGAATATGGGCTGAAATATTATCAGTTTTGTCATATATTGGGATGTTCACTGCTTGAATTTTATCTATTAGAAGGAGATAAAATGCCATGTAGAGTTTAATGTGAAGATTAAATAGAATTAAGAAGATAACCACCTGGTACAAATAAATGTAATACATGCTCAATAAATTCTAGTCCCCTTTTTTCAGTCCCTAGCCATATTGGTTCATAAAAGAGATCTGTTGAATCAACTATACTTTATTACTTTAAACTACTTATAAAATATTTTGCTGATTACATGGTATGTCCTCAGTGTGATAGAATTTAGGTGTGTTAGAGGTGTTTAAGCAAAATTACTTTTTTTCTGTGGCAACCTTTTTTTCCCTCAAAGAATTCCCAAAAGTATGATTATTATAGATCAAATTATTTAAAAAGCATTTGCTGTAAATAAAATATTGGTGTTCAATTTAAATGACTAACTAAATCTCTAACCATTTGTTGAGCACCTCTCCTTGAGGGGCTTTATAGCTGAGAATAGCAGAAAAGGTGTTTGCCTCAGCTCACCTCTTTGGGCAATAAAGAGACCTGAGTAAGTCCCATGAAAGAAGGCTTTCATAATATAAAACTTTTATATATTCAACTCTTTTGACATTGAGCATCTAAGTCCATGTAGAGGTTTCACCAATTTCATATATATAATTTCTGTAGTTTTCTAACTATAGTTAGTACTGTTATTGCTAGTGAAAAAATAGCATATGGAGAATATCAAATTGCAGATGATTCTTTAATCATTTCTATTTGATTCTATAACTTTTCCTTTCAATTTGGACATATTTTTGTTGGCTTTATGCATTCTAATTTATTTTAAACCAAATGATATGGTCCTATTAGACTTATCTGATCTAAAAGATAATTTTTTAAAAGAGATCAGTAGGCTAATTTTTATTATCCATTTTATTCTGTGTTCCCAGAAGAAAAACACCTATATGTTCATTTAATCCTCACAACAACTCTTAAGTGGGAATAGAAATTATCTTTATTTTACAGATGTTAAAACCGAGTATAAAGAAGTAACTTGTTCACATAGCTAATGAATAACAGAGCTAGAACTATACAGGGTGCAATTTCAAATTCTGCTATTTCCACTGTCTCACACTGGCTCCTTGCACTCATATTTATTTAGTACTTTACATTTTTCATAGTATTTTTATACACTGAACTCTTAAGGGGGAACTCTTCTTTTGTTTGGGGCAGTACTAGAGATTAAATCCACAGCCTCATGCATGCTAGGCAAGCACCCTGCCACTGAGCTACATCCCCAGCCCTGTAATCTAATTTCATATCTCCTTCCAGAGTTCTGTTTTTTGTTTTAGATATAAGATTCTTGGTCCAGGCTGGGTGCACACCTGTAATCTCAGTGACTCTGAAGGCTGAGGCAGGAGATTACAAGTTTAAGGCCAGCCTCAGCATCTTAGCAAGACCCTGTCTCAACATAAAGCATAGAAAGGGTTAAGAATGTATCTATAGCTCAGTAGTAGAGGATCCCTGAGTTCAATTCCCAGTATTGAAAAAGAAATTATTGCTACTAATACATAATATTTACTGTTTTCAATATAATAAAATACTATAACGTATGCAAAATCTCCCTGGTTTTGGAAGTCTGCAACCTATAAGCAGAATCTCCCTGGTTTTGGAAGTAAGACAAGTATTTTTTTCCTTAAAAATAACTTTTTTTCATTCACTTTTTCAGCAGAATATAGTTTGAATTGAGAATGAACAGAGAAGGTATAAAGTAAATCAAAAAGTAAAGAGAAGCAGTGACATTTCAGAGTACTTTAAAGCAAAATCTTAGGTATTACATTTTGGGAGAGGTGTCAACTTGTAAATTATTTTAATTTTAATAAATTTGAGTATGGTTTCGGTTATTTTAGAAACTTAGGAATTACTCTGTGACATATTCATGGAAATATTGATACATACAAGACTCAGTGTTTTTATTAAAAATCTCATAATGTGTCTCTAAATAATTTTTTATTCTATTGGTTTTAATAACTATACTTTTTCTTTTAAACAGGGAAGAAGAATTTGATGAGTATTTTCAAGATTTGTTTCTGTGAGATGGGAGAGAGAAAGCCTGCATTCCTTAATGTGAAAATATACTTCAAAACTTCATAAAATTTTTATCTATAGGTTGCAGTTTGAGTGGTTGGTCTTTGGAAATAAAAATTCAGCCACTCTCAGGATGTCTAATGCTTCCTGAGTTCATTAGCCGACACACTTCCCATCAGATGCTCATCTGTAATTCTCTTTCATCCATAGCTCCTTGATACACATTTAAACATGAAATGATTGGCATGAAATTGAAAACTAAGTAATTTAGTGTCTTACTGTAAAAGGGTTAATATCAGAAATTTTCCTTTTATTAAACAGTTGTTATTCATTAATTCCACAAGTATTAGGCTTTTATTACATGTAAGGCACTGTGCTAGGCATTGCTGTAAAGAAACTGTCTAGGAAATAATTATGCAATCATTTCTGAACTTGTTAGAAAATAGTAAATTGGTGTTAGGTTTATTAATGTTAAATATCATGTGAAAGTTCCCTCATTTCTTGAAGGTATGGTTTTTTCATCTCACAACTTTACATTGAAATAAAAAGGAATTTTGATTTCTAAGAAAAATATTTAAAAGATCCAAAAGTAAAATTATTAGAAGTGAAATATATGTAATTAAACATTCTTATGATAAAAATATAGTCCTATTCCTACAGCATTTAATGTTAATTGGAAGAATATCTAAATACCCTTTTAAAATAGATCCATATATTTGGTAGTGCAAGTATGAGTTTATGTATGAAGTTCAATGATAAATTTAGATCGTTACATAAAATTAAAATACTTAATCCATTCAACAAGACAGATGATGAAAGTTCTTGTGTGTGTGTGTGTGTGTGTGTGTGTGTGTGTGTGTTGCTTGGGTTTGAATCCAGGGCCTTGTGCATGCAAGGTAAGCACTCTACCAACTGAGCTATATCCCTCTCCTATAAGTTCTATTTTAAGGAGTATTTGAAAAGTGATCCAAAATGATAGTTTAAACATTAATTCTCCTACATACCTATTTCATACTTTGCCTCAGTGCAGTCAGTGGACCCTTGGTCTGGAGGGTTTGAGATTATGCTTCCTTACAATTGCTCTGAAGCAGAGTTCGTATATTTGGCAGACCTTCAGTGGTGGCACACTGCTACCTGCAGCTCAGTTTCTGGTGACTGAGAAGGGAAGTTATTTGAACTGACTTGGTGTCCAGGGGTTAAAACTTTAAAAATAAAGCTTAAAGAATAATTTCTTATGTGATCTTAGAAGTGGCGTCTCAACATTAAGTAATGGAAATAAGGAGTACATGGCAGTACTTACCCAAAGTGATGACTTATTATTTCTTATTTATACATATTGTATCATTCATTCTGATTATCATTCGTATTACTGGGTGCACCTTGTACTAGAGCTGGTGTTCTTATAAGAAGAGGAAATTAGACATAAACACAGAGGGATGACTTTGAAGACACAGGGGAAACATGGCCAGCTACAGACCACGTTGAGAGGCCTCATGAGAAACCAACCTTACCAACACCTCCTTGGTCTTGCAATTCTGGATGGGTTCTGGCTTCTAGAATTGTGAGAAAATAAATTTCTGTTGTTTAAGCCACCCATTCTGTGGTAGGTTCTCTATTATGCAGCCTTAGCAAGTAAATATAATTAAAACTTTTTTAAACCTGTGACTAGTTTCAGGACCACATATTTTTTTAAAGCAAGTTGGTACTCAGAATGCATCTGTTTTTTGTCTTATTTTGCATTTTTGTTGAACTTTATTTCATCTTCAGGGTTTTCAGGCCAAAAATATATATTCTCTTGATACAAGTCGCAGGATAGTTTTTCCGGTGATCCTCTTAACTCTGTTACTTGATGATTTGCTGAATGAAATTTACTGAAGTTTTTTGTATTTTTTTTTAATGTTTTCTGTTTTTCTTCAAAACTAAGATGATGTTTGAAGTTTAGACCAGTTGGATTATTTTACAACATTAAGCATGTTTTGGACTTTTTGTCATCAACACCACCACCGCCTGAATCCTCAGCAACTAGTAAGAAATAAGAAAAGCAATATTATTATAAGAATTAATGTAAATATAGAAATCTCATGATATTCTGTCTTATCAACTTTATAGCCCAATTAATAATATTAATCTATAGCAAGTACTGTGGGTTTCAACATTTGAAAACATTTTGATTCACAGTTGGTTCATTTAAAAAATATAATCTGACAAATGGTTAGCCAATTAATATCAGTTTCTCATTGAGGTTATTTAATGTGGGAATTTACTTGATGCACAAAAGTTGATAACCAAGGAATACAAAATAATATTCTTAGTCTACAAAGAATTCAGTGTGTACTAGAAAAAACTCAGAAGTCAATTTTTATGTAAGTAAAAACATCTGTTTCTAGTATACTGAATAATAAAATGTCAGGAGCCTCTTAAAGGACCTGATTGTCTCTTCATCATAACGTTGGGATAAAGGGAAAATCTAATAATACTAAGGAATACTCACTTTCCAAGAGCTTGGTAAAAATCACATATTTTTTTTTTTTTTTAAAGAAAGAGACGGGGAGAGAGAGAATTTTTTTAAAAAAATATTTATTTTTTAGTACTTGGCGGACACATCTTTGTACGTGGTGCTGAGGATCGAACCCGGGCCGCACGCATGCCAGGTGAGCGTGCTACCACTTGAGCCACATCCCCAGCCCCAAAATCACATATTTTTGAAGTGTAAGTCAGATTTTCCTACTTTCCTGTCAGAACCCCTCTATTGACAATAGTCCTCAGCAGGCCCCAGGCAGTCTGCTCTCTGGCAGCCCCTGAACTACTAACTTCATCTAATGCCGTAGCTTCCTTCTCTCTAGACTCCAGCCATACCAGTTTTTAAGTTCTTCAATTACACTGGGTTTATTCACATTTCAACATCTTTTTCTTTTTCTTTTAACGTGGTACTGAGGATCGAACCCAGGGTCTCACGTGTGCGAGGCGAGCGCTCTACCCCTGAGCCACAACCTCAGCCCAATTTATTTTTATGTGGTGCTGAGGATCGAACCTACTGCCTCTACCACTGAGCTACAGCCCCAGCCCTCAACATCTTTTTCTTAATGTTCAGTGTTTTCACTTCTCCTTTTTGTGTGAGCCAAGTTTACTGTCTTGAGATCTTGGCATATGCATCCACATACACACCCATACTCTCTCTGAGGCTTGTAATCAGCACATTGATTATGCATTGATTGCTTAATGTGTAGCTCCCCCCCATCACCACTCCATGGTAACTCTTGGAGATAAGGACAACAATTTTTCCCCAAGGCTTGCCTGACGTGGGTCCTTGTATGGGACAGACACTCAATGAATACATCAGTGAAAGCATATGGAGAGTCAGGAACTTTTTATTTTGTTGAAGGATGCCCCCCTAAATTTGTTAAGGAAAAATATTCTCATCCTCTGTAAATTGATTAAAATGGCACCAATGTAGCCATCTAAAGGAAGTTTATCTTTCAAGGTGTTTCCATGTGGATTATTGTCAATCAGAATTCTTTACAAAGCCTTTAGAATGCTAAACTTGGAAGACAGAAATTAGCATTCCACTTTCAAGATGACATTTCAGTCATTTGATGAACTAATAGTTGCACCTAAGCACTATAACAGGCTTTCTGAATGTTAAATCTAATGAATGACTATATGAGTAGAATTTCAGGCCAGGTAAAACAGCACCATGTGGATACATCTGGGAAACAAAAATATGGGGGAGTGTCGTTTAAGTCACCCCTTTTGGCCAGCTTTACATGTAGGACTTCCTTAAGTTGGGCATCTTCTAAGCCACCTTAGGTAGAGAACATGAACCTCAGAAAGGTTAAGCAAGTTGCCCAGAATCTTCATAGCTAATGGGATACACCAGTCTAAAGCTGTATTCTCATGTATCCCTGATATCTCACTCAGGTTTTGATACTGTTCTTACAGTTTTGCAGAGGTGCCTCAGGAGCCACTTTCTAGAGGGACAAAGACACCTAGCTTCAACCTCTACTTCAGTTTATTCCTGTCAAATCCATATAGTTTCACATAAGATCTTTTTGAGGGATGTTGGGTTGGGGTCTGAAAACCACTAATTACCAGTCTGCATCAGGAAAGCAGGGCTCATTTTACATTTACTGTTTATGTTTTTGTCATGTGACATTCAGCTCACCCTGACCTCTGGCTTCTTTGTAAGGAGCAAAAGGAGAATCCATCTCACCTTGTGCTACTACCACTTCTCCTTCTTCCTGCTTTTTCATCTCCTCTTCAATTTCCTTCATCTTTGCATCATACTCGTCAGCAAGAGATTTCCATTCCACTCTGTTGTTCTGAAGGCCATTCAGCATGGGTGTGATTTCTTTGTGAAACCGTGAGAACTCCTAAAGAAAATTTTAGGTTGGAAAGTTGAGTTTTGGTATTTTTCACATACAGAGGAGCTGTAAGGCGCTCTGTAGTGCTCAGATCTGTTGGGATGAGCATAACTTAAGTGCCTCTGAGGCTTGGGACTGGGAGGTACAGTCCTTCCTGCCTGCTCAGGAGGTCTGCTCAAGTGGTTCACATCTGAGTCCTCACACTTTTTATTCCACCCTGAATGACATTAGGGTCACATCTCAAAATTACTATGGAGAACAGTGACACATGGTTTTCCTCTGAGGGGGTGGGTGGGTGGACTTTTGCTGTGGTTATAATTGAAGAGAAAAATTCTCATCTAAGAGATTATATGGCTCATTCAAATAATTGGTTTACTTACCTTATATACAAAAGTACAAACAAAATCAATAAATCCAACTTGAAGTTTAGGTAGTTCATCTTTTTTGTTTCTGTCCATCATAGGCTAGAAAGAGAAATAAATCCTTTTAAGATAATTTCCCTATATTTAATGAACAAAATAGACTGATTCGTACTAATTTTTACTAAGTAATGCATTTTATTCCAAGGTCTTTACAATAGGTTGTTGCTGCAGCACTGTTCTCTCCAGATCTCCTTGTTCCCAGAATTCATTTGCAACCATAAGTGCTACCTGCAAAGGAGAAAGGCTTGGTTCACTACATCCACTTATTAAGAGAGAACTTTTGCATTTTATTAGCATGAATGACATTGAAGGGTGGTATCTACAGTCATTGTTTGAGATGTCAAACCCTAAAGCTATCAAGTTTTAAAAAGATGTACAGATTATATTGAAATAGGAAGGAGAAGTTTTTATTTGAATATTCTAGACTAATTCTGGGTTTGTATTGCTACTCCTTCTCAGCCATAAAGAATGGGATTGAGAGGACGTTTAGTTCCATAAAACATGTTACAAGTGCAACATTTCTCAATTCCTTCTTTGTTTTGGTTATCTATAAGCATCTAGCACATTTCTTTGTACATGGACACATGTACAGATAGTGTGAGGACGTTCAAGATGGGTTAATTTATATCATGAAAAATATTGCCAGGCAATATTTTTATTGAGTGGTGGCACACGCCTGTAATTCCAACGGCTTGGAAGGCTGAGGCAGGAGGATCATAAGTTCAAAGCGAGCCTCAGCAACGGCGGGATGCTAAGCAACTGAGTGAGACCCTGTCTCTAAATAAAATACAAAATAGGGCTGGGGATGTGGCCCAGTGGTTGAGTTCCCCTGAGTTCAATCCCCGCTACCAAAAAATAAAATATTACCATGTTCAATGAACATTAATTGTGTCACACTGGCATGGTCCAGGCTTGTGAGAAGGATAAGTGAACTTTTTCTTTCTGATGTGGGGAGTCTAGTGAAAATAGTCATGTGATCTATTTGGGAAGTGCTGTGGATCAAGGAAAGGAGGAAAGAAGTTCCATGAAGGGTTGCATTTATGGTAAGTACAGTAGTTTGCCAGTAAAGAAGAGGGAAAGTCTGTGCAGGAGTAAGTGAAATGTTCCCAGCTTAAGTGAATAGGAGCTTAGTGTGTGATGCTATGGGAGAGAGTGACAGAAATGCATCTGGGAGTGTGAGTTCTAGACAGGTGGTGATAGGCCCAGTGCTTGTATGAGTCTTGTCAGGGGAAGTGGACTTAAAAGAGGCTGTAAACCTCTGGCGATGGGGAATGGGCTGGGGAGTTCATCAGGATAGGTGGGAAGCTGCCACTAAAATTCTGATCAAAGCTTGGATAAAAGTCTTCACCAAGGACAAAGCAAGTGGGACAGACAAATGATCAAATGATTGTGAAATGAAGGAGATAAAACTCAAGGATAGCTCAAGGTTTCCAGCCCGGTCATTGCAGATAGGGTGTGAGAGGAAGAGCAGGCACTTCAGGGTGAGTAAGCACTTGGCTTTGGACTTGATGGTGATGGAGTTCAGGGGACACCACTCCCAAAATTTAAGAATTTAAGAAAATCACAGGAGCAGAAGGCTCACCTTTGAAGCCTTTCTCCCCTGAAGCCAGTCATAAAACCTAGGAAGGATTGTTTGACCTTACCTAAAACCAATTGTAAGACTCTTATTCAAGAGGTGACCCCTATCCCTGGAGGAGAGAAGCTTAAGACAGAGATGCCAAGGAGAACCTGAACAAATCAGCTTTGCTGTTTCCAATTCTTTACCATTAGACCCTTTTTCTTTGTGACTGCTTCTTCGCCAAGCCTAGCATAAAAATACACAAATGCAATTGTTTCTTGGGATCTTTTTTTCCTTTCCCTATCCCTGTGGTATTAGGGATGGAACCCAGAGCCTCACCCAAGAGAGGCAAGCCCTCTCCCACTGAGCTATATGCCAGACCCTTTATTTCTTTACAATAAAGCCTCTTGTGTCACACTTAAATACATCTATATGCTTTTCTTTTGTTAATCTATCTTTTGCTACAGGGGCCTCAGCCATTAACTTAGGATGGATAAGGAACAGATTTTTCCTCCCTCCCATGAGTTCCAATTACTCTACAGGTAGAATCCACATCTATAGTTGAACCAGGTCATTCTGGTCTCTCTTCTGCTTGAGGTTTTTTTTCCTAGAAGTAACTGAAGGAAATAAAGTTTCTTCCATCCAATTAGTAAGTAAGTAGTCAACTGATGCCTCCACACCTCTCATTCCACACATGGGCAACAACAACCTTAAACCAGCTCCTCAACTAGTGCCCTTTGGGTAACTGACAACACATTGAAGAAGAGGTTGTAAGAGCAAAACCACCCTTAGCAGCGGACAGCTTGAATGATACTCTGGTCTTGTTCTCACTTGTCTCCTCAACTAAAAACTCAGACCTCCTCTGAATAAGTTTACAAAAGTTTTTTACAACCTGTTCAGTGATAAGGAATTATTAACGAAGCAGTTTCTTTCCAAAGTTTCCTCCATTTGCCTTATCCTGGGGCCTGATCAAGGCATCTGTTGACTTACTGATATTTATAATTTGTCAGAATAGAATTCTTGGGTTGCAAGATATCTTCATGTGGACTTTTACATGGGATCTAGACTGCACCTGAGTGTGAGCAGTGAAAAAAAAAAAACACCCTAGAGCAACAAGAGCCATAGTGCAACTGGACTTGCCTGGCTTTGTACCTCCCAGGGCTTGGTGATAGCCGACAGGTCACATGCTGTCATCATCATTGCCCTTAGGAAGAAAAGAAAAATTGTTAAATAGAAAAAGACACAAACTACTTTTTTCCCCCCAAAGGAAAATACCATTCTGACCACTCACATAATGATCTCCTTCTTGGTTGGGTCAATGGTTACATACTTGATGGCCTCCTCCTCAGTTTGCATTTGCTCACAGGCATCCACAATCTTTTGAAACATGGTTCTCTTCCTAGAAAATAATTTTACCATATAAAGGCAGAGCAAAATGTGTCTCAAATGTATGTTTCTCATATTTGCATCGGGATATCCACATAGCAGAAGTCAAGAGGCCAAGGGATAAGGGAACAGGCAATGGCTGCCTAATTTTGTCATAGAAAGGGCTTAAGAGAAAAAGCACAAATCAAAAAGTGGGGAAAAAACAGGTAACACTGAATACATTAAAACTAAAAGTTACAAATGGGAACAGACCATAACAGAGAGAGCACAGACTGTGATAAGGTATCATAAGACAGAGCCAACAAAAAATCAGAACCCCAAGCACATAGATGCTAGGACTCATTGGTAACAAGGAAATACAAAATTAAACAGTAAAATATCATCTCACACTCAATAGATTAACAAAAGAAAATGCAAGTGTGCACAGATCCAGAGTGTTCTGGATATGGATTGCAGGAACTTTTGTACACTGCTGCTGGGAACATCAATCAGCCCGACTGCTCAAGAGTACAGCTTTGCAAAGTGGCACAGCATTGAACATAGGCAAACCTTACAGCATTACCACTGCTGGGCATGTATTTTAGAGAAGCTCTCATATGTGCATAAGGATATACAGCATCACATTGTAGGCATTGGTGAAAAATTGGAAACCATCTCCATTGCATCCCTAATATTCTTTTTCCTCTTTGAAAAATGAGATCAGAGGCAAATATGGCAAAAAGAAACATGGTTGAATTTGGGTTGTGAACATTTATATTTAAGAATACATTAAGAATTTATTTTCAAGTCTGAACTATTTAATAGTTAAATTTTTAATTAAGAAGGATCAGAAAGGCAAAATTGAATATATGGATACCATAATTAACTCACTGTTATCATCAGTGTTCACTAACAACTTCGTATTTCACTTATGAGAAACTGTGTAGATGCTTAGGGTATCTGGTCTCCTTGGTAATGTCATTGTTACATACAGGCTGGCCCTCTGCTGCCTATAACTCAATTTTGTGAGGTTGGCTCAAGTGTGCCACAATCACCAAGACTGTTCAGCTCCTAGACTCTGAAAGAATCAAATTTCTGAGCTGGAAACACTGAATACCAGATTCTGGACAATGGTGAATTCACCAAGACAAAAGGCCACCTCACGAGGTTGACATCTCTGTGCTGGCAACCTGCATACTTCACAGCATATTCTTTAGTTCAAACTTCTTCAGATAACCAGCAACTTAACATGAGGGGGAGTGTAAGTTTTTAAAACATATTTCCAGGTTTCTAGTAAATTCTCTATCAGGCACCTGTCTTGAGGATATTCTAATTGACATTCCAAAAGAAAAATAAACAAATTTGCATGCATGCATGTGAAAAAATGCATCTTACCTTTAAGTGCAGCAGATAATTCTTGGAAAGCAGAACTACACAGCGTTTAAGAGCAATCTGTGGTACAGGTGTGAGTGTGTACTTACTTGAAATACAAAGCCAGGTCAGTTGCTATTATTGCAACCTCAAACAAATGAATAACTGTTTCATACTGACGCTTGTTTAGGTTCTGGAAGATGTTTAAACTCTGTAAAATGAAAATAAATTCACAATAAAGTGCAGTCATTAATTTTACCTTTGGTCCAACAAATCAAAATATGCTTAACAAGAAACAAATTTGCTTCCAGTTTTTATCTCATGGATTAAGTAAACCCCTCTACTGTACTTTAAGGGAATTTAAATTATAACAGTATATATTGTTAGCAAATATTCAGGTATTCAATGTTGTAAGTTTTCAGTATATAAAAAAGTGTCTTATTCCAAGACTATTGTTATAAAATAACAGTAGATTTAGAGTGGGCTTATATTAATTGAGGCATTTTAATAAAGAATTCCTGGGAGAGGTTTAATGGTTAAACATGTTGGATAATCTACCAGATAATCTTAGAGTGATTATAGCAAGCATTGGTCTTTCAGAAACTATAAATTCCACTAATACTCATGTGAATGTAGGAAAAAATAATGAGATCCTCCCATTTGTTCTTAAAATGTTTTCTTGCAATAATATTTTATAAAAACTTAACTAGACTTTTCTTCAAAGAGTTTTTCATTGATAATTATGTGCCTCAGCTTCATTTCTTTCTTTTCAAGAAAACCAGAGTATAAAACTTGGGGTGGTTATTAAAAGCCTTGATATTTCAAATGAACTGTTGTAGTCAGACAGGCTGAAAGACAGGTGAATGGGGCTTAGCAAATGAAATTGAGAGTGACAAAATCCAGAAAAATTCCACTGGAAGAAAAGAAGAGATAGTCTGATAAGCTATGTAGAGAAAGAGGCAGCATAATATTGAAAAGAATGCTGGATTACATACCACATAATAATAACAACAAATGGTTCTTACTATCTACCAGGTTATAATTTTGTGAAAACTTTTAATCTCCTCACAGCAAATCATAACACAGAAAGGTTAAGTAACTTACTTAAGGTGAAACAGCTGGAATAAGTCAGCCCTGGTGTCTAACCCAGTGCAGCTTGCCTGCAGAGTTTATGCCTTCAGTCTCGACCCTATGCCACCTCTCAACCAGGAGTGCTGGGTCAGTTCCTGGCTTCACCACTTGGTAGTTGTATAATCCTGGACATTGTCATTACTGTCTGTGAGAATTTGGTTTCTCAAATGGGAATGGTAACAGCAGCCCTACCTTGCTGCCTAGCACTTGGTCTATGCTCAATAAAGATCTGTTGTCTCAAATGAAACGAAAACTGGGAATGCATTTTCAAAATGGAAATTGCTGTAAAACTGAAAAATTTTTGTAGCTTTATTATTGTTACATGAAGTTTTGAACCTAGCTCTAGGTTATCATAGAACTGCGAACCCAAGACCAAGTGTGGCTCTCATTGATTCCAGGAGATTGAAATAATAGAAAGCAATGATTCATCAGAGCTCAAGTTTTATACACTATACTATTCAATATATAAATCTGCACTTATGTAATCTTTTTATAACATCTATAACAAGAGGTATTTTTCCAAAGCATGTGTAATAGAAAGTAAAACTGATTTTTTGTTGTTGTTAAAACAATGAATTCACCATAGCAACTTTAGTCTTTTTTATATTGAGAGTAAAGCAATGGCTATTAACCACTCCAAATTACAATAAATAAAAATAAAAAATTGTCTGAATTATAATCAATTTCTTAGGACAGTTCACAGCAGCCCCACTGAGCATATTTATTCCAGAATCTCTGAACTGAATCTTGTGAATTAAGTTATTTTCAATCTGGTCTGCACTGGCCAGGGACAGGGAAAGGAAGATGGAGCGTTTGTCACTTAATCCCACTTAATCTGCTCCAGATTCTCATAGAATGGTGGTCTCCCCTTTGGACTGGTGGTGATCCAGTGGCACATTTGCATTGGCAGGTCACTGCCTGTACTTTTTCGCAGATGTACAATGCTATGTTCCAAAATTAGTGTGTCTTTGTGTGATTCAGACACATTACTCTGGAGACTCAAAACATTTAAAGTCAACCTTCATTGCTGTACTTGCCAAAGGGGGAAAAAAAGAGAATGTCAGAGAAAATGTGAAAATGCCTTACACTCTTAGATAAACTAATATATGCAGTACATGAAATCGTTTTTAAAAGCCAGACTGCTGAATTCAAATGAACAATCCCCTTAGACAGAAACTTCCTGTTTCTACAAAATGTCAGGTGGTAGAGTCCAGAACATACCACCATTAACCAGATAGATCGATATTTATTGTGCAATAATCATTTTAGTGCATGTTGTTTATATTTATAAACCTGAACACCTGCTTCAATGTGATAAGAACACATGTGTGTGAAAGAAAAAGCCACATTTCAAGGGAGAGAGAGAAATGAATAGGACTAATGCTGTCCTGCTGCATTCAGGTCAAATCTTTTCCCAATCCAAAATAATAAGACAGTAATATTAAAATTGATAGATTATTGAACATTCTTTTGCTTTCCAAAATATATCAGTACTGAATTTTAAAATTTTGGTATAAGAGGAAAAGATTTATATCCAACTCTTGATTGCTGCCTCCTGTGTATAGAACATAGCATACCCAAATTTCACTCTTTTTTCCATCTCACTCATCCTTGCTTTTATCTGAAAATTCGTGTTTTTAATTGAGAAAATTAATCTTTTCCTAGTTCTACATTCTTTTATATTTTCTTCCTTCCTTGAGCCTGAGGTTTTTAAAAGAACAGCTTCTAATTGGTATTTTTTTAAACAAATATTTTTAGTTGTCAATGGACCTTTATTTTATTTATTTATATGCAGGGCTGAGAATTGAACCCAGTGCCTCCCACGTGCTAGGCACCCGAGCTACCACTGAGCCACAACTCCAGCCCCTAATTGGTATTTCTTTTTAAGTTGTGGTTATAGATTCATATAGAAGATCCTATTTCTGTTCTCATGTTAGTTGCGAGGATGCTCTTGGCCAAACCTGTGGCTGATGTCTAATAAATGTTTGGACCTCATTGTATACACTTGGGGTTCAGTGTGTGAAGACAAATGGGAATAAAAGGAAGGGAGAGGGGATGGGGAAAAGAATGAATGGAATGAGTTTGACATAATTTTCCTATGTACATATATGAATACACCAGAGTAAATCTCACCATCATGTACATCCACAAGAAAGGGGTCCTATTTAGAAATAGATAGTCCATGCTTGTGTAATTGCATCAAGTGAATTCTACTGTCATATTTAACTAAAAAGTTTTTTTTCTTTTTTAAAAAGAATACATTGGTGAAAGTGTTTGAGGCAACAAACTGGAAGCTGAGGATTTCCCCCAGCTGCTCCTGCCTCTTCCCTGCAGTGTTCCACAGCAGACCTGGCTACATTCAAAGATAAGTAATTTTCAAAATGGAACAAGCCATCTGCAGCACAAAGCAGCACACAATTGTAATCCCAGTGGTGGGGGAGGCTGAGGCAAGAGGATCACAAATTCAAAGCCAGCATCAGCAATGGGGAGACACTAAGCAACTGAGAGAGACCCTGTCTCTAAATAAAATACAAAATAGGGCTGGGAATGTGGCTTAGTGATTGAGGGCCCCGAGTTCAATCCCCAGTACAAAACAAAACAAAACAAAACAAAACAAAAAAACCTACATAGTGCAATTTCAACAAAATACCAACAAGTTATATATGTGTTTTTATAAATTGACAAATGAATTCTAAAATTCCATATGGAAATGCAAAGGGTCAATGGGTACTGGATCATAAAGTTGAATTAAGTTGACAGCAGAAATGATAAAGCAAAACATAAATTTTATAGCTACTGATGATGGGAAAAAATTCAAATGATAATAAATTCCTTATAAAACGGAGGTGAAGATGTGGGGAAAGTTTAAGCATCTTATCTGCTTCACATTTTATAGCAGGGAGTTATTAGATACTATAAAGTTGACACATATTGTTTAAAAATAAACACTTATATGCTCAGATATATCTTCCATAACTTTTCACTGACATTTGTTGTTCACTTTAGAGGGGTCTTTAAGAACTAACATCTCTTGTGATAATGACACAATCATGTGAAATTCTGCATTTCCTTCCATCTCTAAAATGTTTCAAGTAAATCATTGAGTGCCTTTTATTTCTTATTGTTTAAATTTTTGTGGTGCTGGGGATTGAACCCGGGGCTTCACACATGCTAACTCTACCACTGAGCTACAGCCCCAGTCCAATGCCTTTTATTTGAGATTAATGGAATTCTACTGAGCAATGAAAAGGAAAGAATCACTAACAAGAGCATGGATGAATTTTACAATTATACTCTGCATGAAAGAAGCCAGCATGAAAGGGAGCTTATTGTATGATTGTACTTGTTAAAATCCAGAACATGCAAACAAACCCACAGGGACTGAAAGCATTTCAATGATCAGCTGGAGCTGGGAGAGGAGAGAGGCTTGAGCAATCATCTGGGGAGACAGGAACATTCTGTATCTTGATTGTGGTGGTGGTTTTCCAGGTGTATAAAATGGTAAAAACTCAGAACTGTACACTTTAAAGGGAAACGCGTGCGCGCGTGTTGGTGTGTGTGTGTGTTTGTGTGTGTGTGTTTCTTTAATAAAGTTGATTTTAAAAATAACTCAAAAAATAGCTTGTGGTGTGATTTTGTTTTTGAAAAATTGTTTCTCTCCGTGCTGCCTGTATATAGTCACAGGGTGACTGTAATCAAATTCTTTAAATGTTAATGAAGTATCTGTTTCTGGGTGGAGGGATTTGAAGTGTTGTTTTTTCTTTCTATATTTGTCTTTGAGTTTTCCCCTGTGGCTTGAATTTTTACAGTGGGCATATATAGTTTTTATAATAACTCTGAAATCATTAATTTAAAAAATACAGGAGATGGGGTATTCCGTCCCCTCTCCCACACATACACCGAGCATTTTGCTGAAACATAATATAAAGACGAGGGCACCAAAGGAAGGCAGGGGGGCTGTTCCCCAGGCCAGGCCCAGCCAGGCCCAGCCCAACTTGCTCAGCAGCTTCACTAGCTCACAAAAAGAATCTATTTTTGTTCTTCCCTGACTATTAAAATGGCAATAAAAATATGATTTCCATGTAGCACAGCAAAACAGATAGAAATGGTTTTAACTGGCTCTGATTGGCGCTCTCAGGTGAGTCGAAGCCAGAGAAAGTATGGACAGTTCTGATCTTCACGGTGTTGCCTTTGTCACCCACAGAAGAATATTGCAACACGTTGTGGCCTCACTGGTGACTGGACACACAGCCTTTAATTTCTTCTGTGCTATTTCTTTGTATTAAATGGAACAAAAAGGGATGTTCTGAGTAATAACGGGGTTCTGTGATTTAGACTGAGCAATTTATTTTGTCATTTGTAGAAATTTTCTATAGAGCAAATTTTAGTATTAAAATTTATACTGGTGCTCAGCAGTAGAGCACCTGCTCAGCATGGGCAAAGCCTGGACTTCCAGCCTCAGCACTGAGAAAAAGACATTTCTTTATGAGCAAATTGAACACCAAGAAAAAAAAAATCTGGCTAAAAAGATTTCTACCATTTTTTACCATTCATTCAGGTAAAGGGTTGATTTCTATCTGGTTTAAATCCCAAGGATTACATTTATTTAAAAATTTGTTTAAAACTTTAATATGTGTATTTTCTTTACAGAATTAAAAAGCGAAAGAACTACATTATGTTCCCAAAATAGGAAAAGCACATCTGATATATAAAAGCATCTTTTTTTTTTCTTAGTGTTCAATTTGCTCATAAATAAGCTGTGCGATTACATTACTTAGCGACTCTATTGACAAGGCTTTAAACATTTGCAATTAGCAGGTTGAATAGTATTGTAGACAGGTCCTTGAAAAGATAGCAAAGATTACTGAGATGTAATATTCCTTTTTAGAAAGAATAATAAGTATTTATATAGCCATCAAAGCCAATTTAGGCTGCAAAGTACATAACATAAAAAATTAAGGTGGGAAACCGTAACTCTGTTATAAACTGTCAAAGCTCAGAAGAAAAACATGTAAGATATCCGGAGCCTTCCAATGTCAAGCATTGAGATATTTGGCTGTAGCTTTTAAAATGTATTTTGCTTTAGTAAGTAAATGTATAATTAAATGATAGATATATTTGACGCAGCCTCATGGTGGTATCATTGAAACAGTGGGATGTACAGAAAATTCTTACTCAGAAACCAAAGATTGGTCCATAAGCAAAAAAAGAATCATAACAAATTAGGTGATGACAGTTTTCCTTTCCTGAATTCCTTCCAGTTCTACTCCTCTTCTTTTTTTTTAATATTTATTTTTTAATTGTAGTTGGACACAATACCTTTATTTCACTTATTTATTTATTTTTTTATGTGGTGCTGAGGATCGAACCCAGGGTCTCACACGTGCCAGGTGAGTGTTCTACCGCTGAGCCACAACCCCAGCCCCTTCTACTCTTCTTTTAATTTATTACCTATACGAGGATTTCTGCTGTATGGAGAGATCCTATCTGCATCTCAGGATTAAAGAGGCCTGGTTCAAATGCAAAACCCTAGACCCTGGCTCCAAAAAGGCTGGCCAGACTGTGCTTTCAAGAACCTGCACACACACACACACACACACACACACACACACACACACACACACACCAGTAAACTGGCAATTCTGAAGAAGCTAGTCTGGACACCCATGTCTGAGAACCACCATCTAGACTCACCCAAGATGCTGTGAATCAAACACGGTTTGTCTTCTCTGAAACTCATGTTGAAATTTGATTTGCAAAGTAAGGGTGTTGGTGAGGCCCTTGAGAAGTGATGGTGCCATTGGGAGGGATTAATGCCTTTCTGGGAGTTTGTTCTCATGAAAGTTGTTATAAAGCAAGACAGACGCTTATGACTGTCTTCATGCCTACCTGCTCTTCCACCCTGAGACTTGGCAGATGTGGCCATCTGATCTTGGACTTCCCAGTCTCCAGAAATGTGAACCAAAATAAACTTCTACTCTATAAATTATCCAGTCTCTGATATTTTGTTATAGCAACAGAAAACAGACTAAGGGTAGACAACATGTTTCACCAAGGGCATTGCTGATTGAGAAAAGCTACAGCAGGTTTAGGGTGGATGTAGTGTTGAGTGCTTATCAATCACACATTATTAAACCACTCAGATCATTTTCTTCTTTTTCTGCTTCTCTGCCCAGTCATTCTGTCTTAGAAGATGTTCCCACATGGCTTGTATGGACAATCTTGGCTTTTCATTACCTAGAAGAATTGAGTGTTCTCTCTGGACTTGACTTATTCCTGTGTATTCCCTTCCTGAGTCTTTAATAAAAGACTCTTACTGGAGTTGAGAAAAAAGCCCCACTCTCCAGAGGGTATATTTATCCTAATGAGCATATAATTCTAAGTAAGTTTGTTGCCTGTGAAAAATAGTGTCCCCTCTATTGAATAATGACTCATTTGAATTGATTTTGTCTTGAAACTTTCTTAAGAAAGTGTTATTACATTATATTCACAACTTTCCCACCTATCTATCTACCCCTTAAATAAAACTGATGAAGGGAAGAAGAATAAGCAGCTCCTATGGAAGGGAGACTAGCAGAACATGATATGTGCCACTCATCATGAATTCAAACGACTTAAAGCCACTTCCTACCTAAAGCCATCTCTGACCCCTTCCCCTTCTCCTCCCAGGAATGTGGCCCCTCCCTTTGGAGCTCCAGAACATGACTCCCTGTCCCTCTGATGGCAGCCACCTGTTTCTGTCTTATTTCCTGATCCATGCCTATTCCACTATCAAGTCCGGCTCTCTCCAAGGCACAAACCAGGCTCCACAGTGTGTGCCCCAAGAAGTATAAGAAAACCAGGCATCTGCGTGGCCTCTTTCCCCCTTTACATTAACTTATGTATGCTCAGCATGCAGAGAGTTTTTCACTTCTTCTTTTTACTTCTTCGCCCAGGGACGCACAGAGATTCTGTAGACTTTCCATGGTTCTCTGTCTGAGCTACTCCAACTAATGGTTCAAAAACAACTGCAGTATAGCAATCCACATGGTAAGGTATGCATTGTCAATACCATAACTCAGGGCCACTCTCCTTCCAGCATTTTCTGTGGGTTAGGGCTCTGATCCAGAATCAGTAAGCTGCCCTAGAGAAAGGCGCACGTACCTCATCCTTCAAGAGGGTCTTACTGTACTCCAGATGGTGCCTCTCCAAAATAGATGACCCATGGAGCCTTGCCAGTGGAGATGTGGACCTAGGAAGAAAACCACAACTTTAACTGTTTAAGGATCACACAGAAGTCCATACGATACAGAATCTTTACTGTCTCGGGATTCTTTTTTTTTCCATATCTCTCCTCTTTCACCCACTAAATGTCTGTGAAATGGTCAAAAATAACATATTGAAAAGGTTTTTTTAGGTTTAACAGATGAGAATATGCTATTTCAGAAAAAAATAATTTTGAAAAAACAATGCTTAAATTATTTACATTAGAGTTCAGTTCATCTCCTATATCTAAAATCTTTCCCCTCCTTCTCTCCCTCCCTTCCTCCCTCCTTCCCTTCCCTTTCCTCCCTCCCTCCCTCTCTTTCTCTCCTCCCTCCCTCCCTCCCTCCCTCCCTCCCTCTTTCTTTCTTTCTTTCTTTCTTTCTTTCTTTCTTTCTTTCTTTCTTTCTTTCTTTCTTTCTTTCTCCAGAAATCAGAAATTAAACCAGGGGTGCTCTCCCACTGAACTCCATCCACAGCCCTCAGGGTCTCACTAAGTAGCTGAAGCTGGCTATGAACTTGCAATCCTCCTGCCTCAGCCTCCTGTGCCCCTGGGATTATAATAGTGTACCTAGCTTGTAGCTAAGATGTTTAAGTTCCCCCAGGAACTATGGTGGTGGACCATGACTTACAAACATGTGGCAAATCTGTGAAAGCCCTTAAATTATTTGCTTAGAATGTGTTCAGTAAGAATTTCCCAGAATCAAGATGAAAATCACCATAAAGTAACATTCTTCCCCTCCTCCCCCAAGACAGAGAAATAAATTTATATTTAAAGTTCCCTTTTGTTAAGGGTTATATAAATGGGAACCTCAGCCTTTGGTACCCTGTTTTTCTCCAGCACCTCCAGGCCCAGGAACAGGAAGCTGTATTGAAAATAAAAAGATGAAAGGAATAAGAGGTAAAAAGAGGTTGAACCTAAGGTCTACAAATTATATGAATTTGTCATAGAAATATAGAAAAAATAATTTAATAAAGGAAGATACAAGAAATATAGATGGCAGACAGTAGAGAAGTTTCACTTTACTTCATAGAAAACAGAACTTTACAGAGGGATAATACTCTGATTAGGGAACAATTAAACTATGTTGGAGCAGAATTATAACTGATTATAATTTTAATAAATATTTGAATTCCTACTCTATGTTAGCACTGGAGATTTTCTTTAAATGAATCAAGTTCAATTCTACTTAGAAGGGAGTGAATGATTAATTCCGTTAGGTTATAAACATCAATTAAATATAATATTGGGAAACTAGATATTCTCCCAGCTTCAAAACAGCACTTCACCTATTACTTATTCTTTACCAAGGAGAAAATGTTCTAGAAAAAGGGATCTGCTGGACATAACCATAAGTAGTCTTAACCTCATAGCTAAAGAGACAAATTGATATCATGGACCCCTGGTGCAATGCACAGAGAAGGCACAAGATTATCGATAAAGAATCCTTGTCCAAAATGTCAACCTGCATTTAATCAGGAAAAAATTGACTAAATACAAATTGAGGGATATTGTGCAAAATAACTCTTCAAAAATATCAACAACTGAAAGACACAAAAAGACTGACTAAAGGAGATTAAAGATACCTGGCAACTAAGTACATGTGATCCTTGACTATATCCTGAATCAGAGGGCAGATAGCTATAAAGGATATTATTGGGGTAATTGAAAATTTTTGAGAAAAAATTCTGTGTTAGATAATAGTATTGATATCAAAAGGAAATTTCCTGAGGGTGATCATTGTCTTGTGTTTATGTAGACATATGTCACCCTTCTTCTTTGGAAATGTATGCTGAAATATTTAGGAATAAAATGCCATGATGTCTGCAACCAACTCACAAATGGTTCTGTAAAAAAGAATTAATTCACACACACACACACACACACACACACACACATACACACATCTATACATATTTGGGAAGAGAGGAAACTAGTCTGGCAAAATGTTTTCTTAGTAAAAGCAATTCACAAGCCCAGCACGGTAGCACACGCCTATAATCCATCAGCTCAGGAGACTGAGGCAGGAGGATCACGAGTCCAAAGCCAGCCTCAACAACTTAGTGAGGCTCTAAGCAGCTTAGCGAGACCCTGTCTCAAAACAAGAATATAAAACAGGCTGGGGATGTGGCTCAGTAGTTAAGCACCCCTGGGCTCAACCTGGTACCAAAATAAAAACAGGTAATTTCCAAAGAAGATGAAAGAACATTGAAGGAAGGACAAGAAAAGGAAAGGAAAGAAAAACACAACATTCGTTAATAATTTTCTACATTAGAGGGTCTGGCAGTAGTTAGCCTGAAGTATTGAAAATAACTCTAATCATTCAGGGAGAAAATAATTAGAAGAGAGAAGTTGAAGAAACAGAGACATGTGTGATCTGATTACTTAGCCTACCAGGTTTCCTTATCTTTCCAAGAATAATTTTTGAAAATTAAAACTCCAGCAGGAGGTGGTAAGAGTTGAGAGCACAGAGAGGCTCTTTAACACAGGTGAGTATCATTCCCAACTGCTGCTGGGATTTGAGTGTGTGTGTGTGTGTATGTGTTGAAGAGGAAGTCATTGTTGGTGTTCTCTAGGAAATTTTGAGGTATTGGCTTGGATGATTGAAGACTGGATACAAGTAAAATTTATGTTAAAACTTATTTACTTATTTATCTTTGGCGCGGGGGGTTTAAACCAGGAGCACTTTACCACTGAACTACATTCCCAGCCCTTTTTAATGTTTTATTTAGAGACAGGGTCTCACTGAGTTGCTCAGGGCCTAGGCTAAATTCGTAAGATTGGCTTTGAACTTGTGGTCCTCCTGTCTCAGCCTCCCGAGCTGCTGGGACAATGGGCTTGCGCCACTGCTCCTGGCTAGGATAAAACTTAAGAAGTAGGAGAGGGTGCAATTTGAGGCTGAGAGAACAGGGAGGTTGATGCCTCTCTGAAACTTTAAACAGAAGGCGGGTGAACATGTACAGAATAAGCAATGGGAACTGCAGAGAAGATGCAGCCACAGTATCAATGTTAGGAGCCCTGCTGTGACACCAGAGCAGGAGGCCAGGGACAGCCTGTGTCAGGTCCTCAGTGAAGCTATGGAGAAGATGTCTCTCGATATCTTCTGTGCAGGCTGGAATATTGGGCATGTTCATTCAATACTCAAACAGCTAGAAAGCAGAGCCCACAGTGCTGCCTTGGGGGTTGCCTTAATCAATTGCCTAGAAGTGGGTTTCCACCTTGCCCCAGGGCTCTGCCCCTGTTTTGCCCTGATGCATAATTTCATCGATGACTTGTATAAACATGGACAGAAGCCATGACTATTCAACTTATAGATGATTAAAAAAAACTGAAAAAAAAACCCCACCCTAATTTGTTGATTTACAGAGTATGACTGAAAAGGAGAATAAAGAATCAAATCAAGAAGATGAAGGTTAATCAGGATTCAAGGTAGTACTTCGAACCATGGGTGGATTACTCTGTCAAACTCCAGGACCTACATTTTAGGAATGACATAAAAACACTGGAGTGGGTTCAGAGAAGAATGATAAGCAGAATTACATGATGAAAACCATTATGAAAAAAAATTAAAAGGACTTGGTGTGTACAACTGGGGAAAGAGTATACTTTGGGAAGAGGGACATGATAATTTTCTTTACTAGATGAAGGAATAGTCTGTGGATGATAAATTATACATATTGTGCCAGATCTAGAGACCTGAACTAGGAGAAACCGAAGTTGTGGGGAGATCAATTTCAGTTCAATATCACGAAGAACATTGGAGTCATATAAATAGAATGCTCTGCCTTGTAAGCAAGTGGGTTCTCCATTATGGAACATAATCAATGTAGACCAGAGGGAAGAGGAAGGCATATAGGAGAAGAGAGGCCTACACTGGATGGAAGGATGACTGAATTCTAAAATTTCTAATTTTTTTTTTTCCTGATAATGGCATTTCTCCAGTAATCAAAGGAGACCCAAAGATCAGTGAACTAAAAAACTAATCGGAGGAAAGGGGATGAGAGGGACAAAGAAATCTACAAACATAAAAGCATGGAACGGAAAACAAACTGGTCATACGAGTGAAGTAAACAAAGAGAACACAAAAACTTGAGGGAATAGCAAACAGAATTTTGAAAATGGCAAGGTTTTTAGGGCATTGTCGAGGGCACAGTCTGAGGCTGGGAGATAAGAGTGGAAAGGAAACGAAGGATTCCAGACATTTTGGAGACAAGTAATCAGATCAAGGGAACAAGGTCAAGCCAGGAAGCAGAGTCATCAGTGTCCCAACAGTTTCAGGGGACTCCATAGGTGGTGGCTTCATTGGTACCATCAGTGTGAGAAGAATTATTGAGTCTTATTCAACCTTCTTATTAACTACTTAATAAAAAGTAATGTCTCAACATCTTTGTGGACTCCCTGAGCCATTCTTCCAACAAAATAGGGGTACATAAAGAAGTTCATCAAAATTGCTATTGAAGTACTGTGTGCAAACAAACAAACAAACTGCATTTGACCACGAGAGCTTAGTGGAACTCCCAGAAGGATGTAGTTCCACCTGAGACTGAGGGAAGACACGCCTGTCCTGCTCTGCAGTCAGGCAACCTTTTCATCCCCACTTCTACACATGACCTCATTTAATCTTCATGCATTGCTCACGTCCAGTTTCTAGAAGAGACATGTTTTAAAGACCCGAAGAGTCCCCACATTGGCCGGCCAAGGCAGAGAGCTGGGATATGGGATAGGCATCTTTTTCCTACAAACTGGGAGGTGAGTCACCACACCCAATCCTGATGCTTCCTGTAACCTAAGGTAAGTGTGACTTCCTCCTTTTGAACTGATTTTCTCATCCATAAAATTGGGGAATGTCAGTATCTCCCATGGGGCGGGGGTGCTGGGAGGATAGAATAAGACAATGAATGTCAAGTTCTTAGCTTTGTCCAGCACACAAGAAGGTACCCCATGAATGTTAGGTCCTTTGTAACTGAATTGGTTAATATACTGCCAAAAGTGAAAGAGGCAGAGAACTCCAACCACTGTCAGGAGATTTGCACATAGGACAGAATGGCCAGTGTGGACCAGATGAACCCATGATGAAGAGATTCTTGCCCCAAGCCTCAGCAGATCTCCCTTTCAGGACAAGGCCTAACTGCTACCACTGCTGAAGGTGAGGAATCACTATTTACAAAGTACTTTTCATTTGCTCAATATGTTTTTCTTGAGCACCAACTATGTAGGTTTCACATATATAATGTCATTGGATTCTCATCACAATCTTTGAGAGGCTATTATTATATCCATTTCATAGCTAAGAAACTGAATCTTAAATAGATTAAGTACCTCACCCAAGATACCTCAACCAGACAGGAGTTGGACCCCCAAAACCAATACTCCTAAGCCTGATCTTCTCGAAACACCTCACTACCTCTGGAGACGGGTCAGTTATGTGTCAGAAATGGGGGTGAAGTATAACTGGGGCAGATAGTGCATCTTTAAAACCAATATCAAGGATGATCATGATCCTTGAACAAGGGTGCTTTGGGTGACTCTGAACTTGGACGACCTGAGAGAAACATCATGCTACGAACATGGACTCACTGTTATGTCTGTACAGGATGAAAATCATCATAAGAAAGTTTCTTTATCCTTAAGATTTTTTTTTTCAAGGATCTGGTCTAGCATGAATACAGCTGATGAATTTTGAAGAATACCAATGACTAATAAAAGAAATCAAAATATTTCATATTCATTAAGGGCTAAGAGTCTACCATAAACTGAGGGCTTTATAGGTATTATCTCACTTAATCTTTACAAAGACCTTACCTGTTAGATGCCATGATTATAATTCCTATTTTCCAGATGAGGAAATTGAGGCTTACAAAGCAGAAATAACTTGTGAACCCAGTGAAACCAAATCTCTGACCCTGAGTCTGCCCCCTTATTATTGCACTTTCTTTCTTGGGGCAAGAGAGGAAAATGGCATTGATGTTAGGATGGAAGACCAGCTAAAGGAAGGTTTGACTTTTAGAAGCCAAAGGACCAAGAAATGAAGGGTAATGAGCCCAGGCAGAAGTATTCTCCAGCTCAAGCTGGGGACCATTCCTTAGATGGACACAAATTTAAGCCTAAAATTAATGTACTTTTCTTTTTCTCAGTATGGTGAACTGAACCCAGGAACGCTCTACCACTGAGCTGCATCGGCCCTTTTTTACAATTATTATTTTGAGACAGGGCCTTGCTAAATTGCTAAGGCTGGCCTCAAACGTGCAATCCCCCTGCCTCAGCCTCCTGAACAGCTGGGACTATGGCGTGCACCACCGCTGTTCCCAGAAAATGAAAGCAATTTAATATTTAAAGTCAGTACTCTGATTAAATGAAGAAAAAATAAATGAAGGCATATAAAAATAAGGCATTTGGAAATGGAAACGGAAGGATGTAAGCAGCCGGGCAGAAAGAGCAGACATCATCACGATGGCTGAAGCTTGGGAGGGAATAGAATAAGGCCCTGCTGTTCCCAAACAGGGTGAAGAGAAATTCACTGAGCTAACGGACAGGGAAAGTTTTCTTCTCCCCCTAGGCACCTTGGAACACCCACAAGGACATGTCAATACTGCATTTGTGTTCACTTACTTCATCTGGTACAAATTATTGGTGCCTCTGTGATCAATGTCATGGCAGAAGGCAGCAGCAAGCATGGCAAAAGCTTCCAGGTCTGTGTAGTATTTTTTTAGTCTTCCTGTCTAAAAATATACAGAGGCACATATTTTTGTCAATTAATACATCTCCCCAGCAAGGCCTGCCTGCACCCACCACGATTTTACAGAGAGCTGGCCTATTTCTTGTGTGTCACAAAGCATTCTGGGAAATTCCCAAACCCAGCAGGTGACTGAATTTTCCCTTAAGAAATGAGTTGCATGAACATCGGGGTGCTAATCCAGCCCAGTGCCCAGAGATTCCCCACACTCCTGGGATCATCTGCAGCAAGATGGGGTTTGACTGTGACCATGAACTTAAAATGAAGACCTGAAGTAATGGACCCACCCATCTTTCACATGCTCAAGTGGGAATTGGCAGTTTTACAGTGATTTCCAGGACTCCGTGACCTACCATCAGCAGAGTAAACATGGTCTGTCCCACATTGAACCCGTGTCGCCAGTTGTGGTAAGTGACAGCGCGGTACCCTTTCCTCACCGTGTACATCCATCTGGTAAGAACCTGTTACCCAAAGACGACAACGTCGGTCAGACTTTGGAACAGAATTCTAAAGGTTAGAAGGCCTGTGACAATCTTATCTCAAAAGATGTGTTGGTCTTGTTGACAGAGTTAAAGCTGATGTATTTACAAAGTTAATGATAATTTAAAATCCAAACTGAGTTAATCTTTTGAACCACAGAAAACATTAGGGAAGTGCAGCAACAGAATCACACCGTGTTTTTTTTTTTTTTTTAAATGAAATAACATCTGACCTCTACAGGTACTTTGAATTTCTCCACCACATTTATTTCAAAAAACATTCGGAGTCCACATTTGATCAATTCGTGCTCTGTAATGGGGAAGTCGCTGAAGCGGAATTCATACAGTTCTACCGCCTGTGGGTCCGGCAAGTCCTCTTTCTGTTGAAAAGACAAATTGTCTTAGATTGCATTCATCTTTCCCCTTTATGATCACATACCCAACACTGAATGGAAAACCAAATTGTAATAAATGGATAACACAGGTCCTTCACTGAGCCACTGTGTCAGGCACTGGGTTGTACAGTTTGCACAGATGATCTTTACAAAAACCTACATAAGTACGCCCATTTACAGGTGGTGAAACAGATTCCGCCTTATTTTAAAACTTTCTAAGTGATGGGATTCGATTCCAAACCCAATTCCAGTGGCTGTCTTCTTTCTGTGATGCAAAATTAAATGTTTAGTCTTATCAGCTTTCATTATTCAGTTCCTCTTTTGTTTCAGCCAAGAAATATTCAGTCAACAGCAGGTATTTGCTTAATTCCACCCTTTTGTATTTTCTTTTTTATTTGCTCAGTAATAGCCTCCCACTAGACCCATGGTGCCTGTCTCTGAAGGTGCTCAGTCAACGTTTGCTGAATGAATGGACGAGGGCCTCCCAGTGTGGGTGCACATTTGCTGACACTTCTTTTAACCCACATCTTGTTAGGACTTAGGGGTATGTGAAAAAAAAACAGCGAAGTAGGCACGTGAGCATTGACATGACTTGGGAAATAAAAATATGGATCCTGCCTTAGAGGAACTTAATTTATTGAAATGCGTATGAAATACAGACCAGTGAGGGGTAAGAGCTTAGACTCAGAGAGTGTGGCAGCCAGTGTTGGTGCTGTGGGAGAAATCAAGTGCCTGGGGACAGGTGGCTTCCCGTTAATTAAATAGGGAACTCTGGAGGGGTATGAGATGGTAGTAGGAAGGAAGGAGAAGATCCCCTAAGGAACGAGAAGGAAGGAGGGGATTCCATGATGGGGAGAGATCTTGCCAAGAGACAGTTTAGCAACAGCCACAAGGGTCTACCAGATGGACCTGCAGGAGCTCACTCAGAGACTCTTAATGACTGCACAGCTTGTCCCAATACTGTGCTGAGGGTGTCACAAAAGTCAGAAGAAGCATGTCACTTCCCTCAGAAAGTTCAAGTTTTCCTAGAAAACAACAAATGGCATATGTCTGCGCCAAGCAAAATTATGGCTTCTAGTCCCCCGGCCCCTGTGCCTGGGCTGGCTCTTTGGGCTCTTGCCCGTCCCTCACTGGGCTTCCCAGGGCCCTCCTGGGTGCCCCTCTCACCGCTGCCACTCTGGTAACTTCGAACAAAATATTTTATTTTTTTCTAAAAAGAAATGGCTTGAAGCCAGGAGACCAGCATTCAGTTTTAGGTTCTAATTAGATACATCACCACACCTGAAGAGGCCTCTATGTTCTCATCTGTGAAATGGGACGGTATAACGACATTTTTTACTTTATTGTTTGGTCATAAATTAATCCCAGTTTCATTTTCAACAGTCAAAGAAATTGGGACTCTGTTCAGGGCCCCTTTTTTCCTCCTCCATTTCTCACAGGGCCCTCCTCGGCCCTCTGCTGTCCCTGGCCTTCCTGCTCTTTCTTTTCTTTCTCAAACCTCTCCAGACCCCTTGCTCAGCTCAGCCCTTCCTTTTTTTTTTTTTTTTTTTTTTTTAATTCATTCAGGAATATATATCAGACCTGTACATGTCCTAGGCAATAAGAGAAGCTGGCATGGCCACTGTCCCTGAACTATGCACTCCCACGTGGAGAGACAGGTGATTAGTGAGTCTTGGAAAAATCAGCCCCAGAGGCTGCAAGAGCTGTGGAGTGCGCTCCTCCCCCACCCACCCCACAGGCCCTGGCGGTCTCAGGCCCATAGTCCTGAGAGATAAGAGTTAGAAATGTTGTTGCCTATATCGCAGAATCATCACTCTCAAGTGTAAACGTATAATTCAGTAGGAAACATAAGTAAGAAGTTCTCAGAATCATGACTCCAGGCCCCATTCACAGTCACAGGCCAATTAAATAGGAGTCTAATACAGAAATCACACAGTTTTTCAGTCTGCGATCCCGAGAGATGGATAAAAGCAAAGGCTACTTGTTGGTCTGGTAAGTAGCACTCCAGCTCCATGGAGCTGATGTTCTTTGCAGAAATCACAGCTGAGGGCTGACAGCAGGGGAGGAGCTTGTCGGCAGCCTACTGAGTATAAAGTAACTCCAGGCCACCTGTGCAGGACGGTCACTGTCTTGTCCCACACCTATCCACTTTTCTCTGCTGCTAACCGGTTCCAGCCACACCCAGCTGCTTTGGTTGCCCTGGACCAACAAGCTGTCCTGTGTCTCCACTCCTGTTTGCACTGTCCTTGAGTCCCACTCCCATCTCTAGCCATCTGCAGGCCCCATCATCTGTCTTGGCCTGCCAGTGTCTGCTTTCCCCTCAGACCTCGGCACCGTGGTCTCCCCTGTGACTCCACTATCTTCTGAGCATGGCACAAGGCCTCAACCTTCCCAGAGCCCTGGGATTCAGGCTTCAAGAACACAGCTTCAAGAACACAGCTGGGCAGTGACATTGCTTGCATTTTTTTGTCTTCCTAATACACAGGGGGCTTCTTGAACCAGATAAGAACTAGTTTGTATTTTTTGCCCTCAGCACCTAATGCTGTTCCTTGTATGGTGTGTCTCAATAGTTACTAAATGAAAAAAAAAAAAAATGAGCAAAGGATAAATGAATGTGGCACATCTCTGGGAAGTGCTCTGCAACTTCTACGGTCCGGTCAACATAAGCAGCAGGGCCTCCAAGAGGGCCCCAGATGGCCCACAGAGCAGGAGGAAGCCAAGAGGAGGGCCTTCACCACCTCCTTTGCCTGACTCAGGGGACTGCCACCCTACTCCTTCCACACAGAGACCTAGAACCACAGTCACCCCTAGAGAAGAGGCTAGACCTCCCCTGAACCCCAAATTAAGGTGCACCCCTGGAGAGAGAATCAGGGTGAGAAATGACTCCAGGATGATATTAGAGAATTCTTCTGGCACATTTGTTTGTTTTACTTCCTAAATTTTATGCAATAAATTTACATAAATTTATTCCTAAATTTATGTAAAAATGGATTTTACATTCAAAATAAGCTATCTTTGATAAGTCTATTATACTTTACAATATCAGGTCCTTCCTCCTCTATGTGGGAACTAGGTTCTTTCTGGTGTCAGACATGTTAATTAAAGTTCTGTTTGACAAGAAGATGCATACCAAGTCAGGTATGGTGGCACTCTCGTGTATTATCAACAAACAGGGAGGCTGAGGCAAAGAGGATTCTCAAGTTCAAGTCAAGCCTGGGTAACATAGTGAGGCCTTGCCCCGTGTGCGCACCTCAGGGACACAAAAACACAGAGGGCAGGAATTGAGCTCTCAACAAGGCTGAGAGGTCAGTGATCTGTGGCAGCAGAGCCAAAGGCCAGGGTAGGAGGACGAAGCCTAAAAACATGGGAGGGGGCAGGTGAGATGATACGTCTTTGTTTTGTAAGAATGCTTGTATTACCGATTGGACGGGGCAGAGGGAAAAGGATGAAGCAGTTAGAGAGGGAATTAAATGTGATATTATTTTAAGATTCAAGTCTCTGAAATCTTTATAAATATCCCAGGAGCTCATGGGATTGTAGAAGAACCTCACTCTAGCAACGGGGACTCCAGTAAGGGCAAAACTGAAGAAGACCACCCCCCCAAAAAAATCTAAAAGCAATTCTCTTCATCTTCTAGAAGGAAGTCTAACCCTCTTTCTAGAAAGATAACATCAGATATCCTACATTTTTATTCACAATATCTGATTTTTAATTTAAAAATCATGAAGCATGCTTTTTTAAAAACAGGATCAAATGACTGAAACCAATGTAAAAATAACAGTAGAACCATACCTAGAGGTGATTGGGGTGTTAAGGGTTTTTTTTTTTAATAATTATGATTTTAAAAATAGTCAAAATAGAAAAATGTTGAAACACTAAAAGAGGAATTACGCATGCATTCTGGAACCGAAAAAGATGATCTCTAATATTAAGAATTTATTGAGTGGGACACAAATGAGAGAAGGAACTAGTGAGCTGAAAGAGGAATTGATTTCAACCAGAAATGATAGAGGTGACCTAAGGACAACAGGAAGGCACCGAATTCCTCCAGACTCCAGAAGAAAAGTCAGGGAGGGCACGTGGTCAACTGAGTCTACAAGGGTCTGCGGTCGAGAGTAACTCCGGCATGCCCTCTGGGGTGGCCAGGGTGCAATCCAAAGGTATTAAAATAAACGAGGTCATGATATCCCTAGATTCTGTGCCTGAGGTCCTTCATGCAGGAGTCTAGCTGGGATTCCACATTATCTTTGTGAGTTGAACTGGAGAGGACAAAGATAAAGAACAACAGGAAACCAGAAAGTCAGTCTTTTTGGCCTCCCAAAGTGTCAGGGAAGAGAGACCTCAACATTTACTTGAGAAACAAGAAAGCAGGTCCTGATATGTTTTCTTAAAAGGACATCAGGGATAGAAGGAAAACACTTACCAAAATTTTGACAAGCTGTTTTTCTTCACAATCTTCAATTGAATCTATATTTAACTTCTCTTTAAATTTCTAAAACGTAAAAGCAATTGAGGTGTGAAATTCCTATGAAGGGGATTTCTATCCTGTTCCTCTACTATTAAAATAAGTTAAAAGATACATTTTAAATACAGTAAGTTCCATAATAGAGATGCATTCTGGATACTAAACCCTGTAGTACTTTATTATGAAGAGTTGTACCCAAGAAGTAATTGAATACAACTAATTTCTCTAAATTTGTGGGTAAATAGGTAAAAAGAAAAAATAGAAAGAAAGAAAAATGGGTAGCTTGCATCTGGTTTCCAATTAGCAATTACCCATGATTGCCCCCAGACCTTCTCATCTTTAACATGTCAAACACTCAAATCAAGTTTTGTTTTTAACTCTCAAACTCACCATTGAAACCCAAACCAACCAAACAAAACCCAAACTACACCTGTGCACATACCCCCAAATCAAGCAAAATGCAAGGAATGGAGATAAAAGGTGTGTGATGTTTTTCTTTCATTTTATGGCAATTAAAATGTTGTTAGAAAAATCTGGCTCCCCCATCATCTATGATATCGATCTTGGTCAATGACTTTCTTTGGTCACTGTGATGTGAGCAGAGACTTGTGTACTTGGGCTTGCTCTTTTGTTCTTCTGACATCACTGAGAAAAACATCTATCAGGTAGCTTCTGGTCCACGAAAGATGAAGAACACATAGAGCAAACCCAACTCACATCTTGGAGCCACACTCAGTCAAAGTCAAACAAAGCCTGGTCAACCCCCAAATTCATGAGTGAGAGAGAGATGCTCTTACTACATGCCACCGATCTGTTGTGGTGGTTGTTATGCAGCATTATATGATAATAACTGACTAATACTTTGTTCTTCCTGGAAATATTTTTTTCCCTTGATAGCAAACTTGAATCTAGATATCACTACTTAAGATCCTATAAACCCAGGAACTGTTATTAACAAAGGCCAATCCAACCAAGTAACCTGGCATCCTGGGTCTATGTACACTGGGCCACCAAAGTCCTCCTTCAGCCCCTCTTTCTGCTTACCCCTCCTTAGCCCAGGACTAAACTTATGTCCCTTTGTCAGATTCCCGGGTGATTAGGTGATTTCCAGAAGCTGAGGTCAACTACCACCTAGTATTTATAGGGTTAAATTCCCCACTTACCAAAATAGACTTAATTTCATCAGGAGTGGCTTTGGTATGGTTCATGAGCATTTCCTGAGCAATATCCTTTCTATTTTCTAGTTTATTCATTTTCTCATAGGTGTCAGTATTTAAAAGAGACCATCCAAGGAATTGTGTGAGAGTCTGAAATGTATAAAAAGTGATTCAGATTATCTAAGTTAAAGGAAAATTGATTTGTTGACAGCAATCTACAGGCTTTCTAATTAATCAGTTTCCTTCACCATCAGAAACCCAGTTCCCTATTTTAATATAACATGTAAATAATCAGATGCACACAATAAAATCGATGAATCCCTTGCTTTTCAAAGAGCAATGAACCATGAACACTCTATTGCAGGAGAAGAATTATAAACCACAGTAGAATAAATAAAGCAGAATCTAAAAATTGGACAGAAGGCCGGGGTTGAGAAAGAGAATGAGAGGGAAAAAGAAGATAGAAATACTCTTTCCTGTTTTTCTAGAATTAGAAAAGAATTTTGGTTAAGCCCAAACTTTACACTTCAGTAGGAAATGTTGCAATTTGTAGAAGTCAGGAAATAGAAATGACACAATAACAATATTTTGGTTTTAATCATGAGTGACTAATGTCTTAATTGCCCTTCAAAATATCATCCCAGAATAACAAATAATTATGCATCCTCCATTATTTTGCGAATTTCACTTACCTCCATTATTTTATTATTGCGCTTACCTCAGTAATGTGTTCGTCATGTTCATCAAAAGGCTTTCCATCCTTCCTGTTGTAAAATGTAGCTACTCCCACGATATCTTCTTTTTTGTTGACAATAGGCAGGGACAAGACGTGTTTAATGACCCAACCAGTTTCATCTACAGGTCCTTTCTACAAACAATAAGAAAACTTAGGTTCTTTCTTTTTCTTTTCTTCCTTTTTCCCCCTCACCTTTTAATTTGAAAGAGAGACACACAGGATGTTACAAAGAAAAGCAAGGAGAAGCCAGGTGTGGTGGCACCTGCCTGTAATCCCAGTGGCTCAGGAGACTGAGGCGGGAGGATCATGAGTTCAAAGCCAGCCTCAGCAAAAGCAAGGTGCTAAGCCACTCAGTGAGACCCTGACCCTAAATAAAATACAAAATAGGGCTGGGGATGTGGCTCAGTGGCCGAGTGCTCTTGAGTTCAATCCCTGGTATGCAAAAAAAGAGAGAGAAAGAAATGCGAGGAAATTTCCCATGTATCCTTCACCCAGCTTCCACCAATGGTCATATATGCAATTCCTGCCTTGTGTCAGAGCACAGCTGGGACTGTGCTATAGTACATCCAATCAGGTGTACCAGAATTGGAACCAAGCGCCCATGTTCTGACAGCCTTAACTTGTTTTCCCCTTTGCTCTCTAGTCTTAGCCATGAGAAGAGTTTCTTACCCAGATTTACCTCACTGTCCTATGATATTTTTTCTTTCTTTCTTTCTTTTTTTTTTTTTTTTTTTTTTTTGTAGTATTGGAGATTGAACTCGTGGTCTCACATGTGCTAAGCAAGCACTCGACCACTGAAGTACATGCCCAGCCCTTGTTCAACTCATTTCTTATATCAAATTCTCTCTATTGAAATACCTAGTACGGTTTTGATTTTTCTGGCTGCTACATCAAGGTAGTGTTTTGTCTCCTGGTACATTGAGTTTAACAAGCATCTGCCAAGCCCCTATGCTGTGCCAAGAAGTGGTCTAGTTGTTGATGTTACAAAAGTGAATAAAATCAAGACTCAAGATACTTCCAGGGTAATGGGAAAATGCAGGCAAGAAGGTTCAGTGTTTCTCAAGTGTGGCCCAAGGACCACATACAACAGATTGTTTTTAGCTAGCTTTGTGGTCTCTGGGCATGTGTCTTAAATAAGATCCCTTGATAATTCTGGTGTCCTCTCAAGTGTGACAACTATGACGGAGCATCTGCATAGTATGTGGCTGGGGCAAAGTTAGCTTTGATTCCATACTTCACATTGTTTGGTTCTTTGAGCCTCCGTGGCTCATTCAATCATCCTTTGAGGCCCTGCTGAGTCTTGTCTTTCCCACAAAGCCTTCGCTAACTTTTCTGACTCATATGGAACTTGTCTTTTTTCAGCATTCCAACAGCACTTATAGTCTGGATCACACAATTGAATGTCCAGATATTTCCTAAATGCTTCAGACTTGTTGATTTTGGTCTCTGAGGCTATCTCCTGAACTTATCAAAAGGCAAGGACTATCGCATAGACTACTAAATTTTCACATAAAATATAATAAAGCACATAAATGACTGTTATGTACCCAAGTATTATGAATAACTTGTTTATTACTTATTACTAGTCTTTGTTCTTGGATTGAAAAACAGACAAACCAAACTTCAGTTTATGGCTCTTAATGGTCAAAGCTTTAGAAAAAAGACAGGACTCGATGTTCTCAAAGCCTTTATCCTTGGAAAACACTGAGAAATATTTATATGCTTCTACCATCATATGAACTAGGGACAGAATCCTTAACAGGAAATATATATGAGTACAAAATAACTTTGCAACCATAAGTACTCATGTTGTGAAGTTTGTTGAATCTTCCCAAGTAAGTTTTAGTAGCTACTTTTCAATATTTTAGCAAATATTTATTTGCTGCCTGTTCATGTTTATGTGATTTGAGACCCTTTGCCAGTAAAGTTATAAAAGGAATCTCAGCTTAAGAAAAAATAAAAACTTAAAACTGAGAAAAGTCTTTGTACTTCTTTCCTGAATAATTGGGGTCATTCTAGTTAGTGTTAAAGGTTGTACCTCACCATTCACTTCAAGGAAAAATTGTCCCCCAAAATATCTACATCCTAATCTCTGGAATCTGTGAATATGAATCTTACATCAAAAGGGGGAATTAAGATAGCAGATGAAACTAAGGTTGCTAATAAGCTTATCTTAAATCAAGCCTGGATTTTACAGGTGGACCTGATGTAATCATAAGGATACTTAGAAGTGGTGCAAAGGGGAGAGTCAAAATATGAGAAGGAGATAGGATGATAGAGTAAGATCAAAATGGGCAATTGCAGGCTCTGAAGACAGAAAAGGTAAGGAGCCAAAGAATCCCCACCTTCTCCCAGAGTTGGAGAAAGCAAGGAGACAGGATCTCTTTTAGAACCTCTGAAAAGGGACACAGTCTGACCAACACGTTGATTTTAGCCCAGTGACCCATTTCAGAATTCTGATGTCCAGAACAGTATGATGAGACTTATTTGTGTTGTTCCAAGCCATTAAATGGTTATTTGTTATAGCAGCCATAGGAAACTAATGCATCTTGTCTCCAAGGAATGTCCGAGAATCACTGCCTTTGCAGGTTTGTCTGATAACAGCTCATTCTAAATCACCGGCTTTGCCATCCAACCTCATAGGTACAAAAGGGAAGAGTGGGAATCAAGGTAGGGCATGAGCAGGTGGAGAGAGAAAGGGAAGGTGGGTGGTAGCTTGGGGAGGGTGGCTGCTCCATGCTGGGTCTGCTTTGGGTATTGGAGCCTATAAGAGAGAAGTGGGAGGCAGATGAGGGGTATGAGAGAGTTGTCAGACAGAGACACCATCCCTACCTGGCCCAGGAAAAGGGGAAGGATGCAAGGGTGTGTGGGAGCACCTTAGACCACAGTGCAGTTCTAGACAGCCTGCAGGGCTGTGGGAGACTCCCAAGGCCAGTGCAGTCCATCAGAGGATTCTGATTGTCTCCCAGATTGGGCTGCATTAGTACCTCTATCTCACTCAGTCACTGGCTGGGAGCAGCCTATGGAAAAGCAGGGCGACGGTGCAAATGTGACAGTGAACTGCAGGGCACAGCCGTCACTGGACAGCAGCCGTCGGGGGGTTGGACGTCAGAAAAACACATTTCCATGGGCACCCACACCGTTCCCTGAAGAACTGGAATATCCCTGTGGACTGGAGGTTTATTCCACCCTGAGAATTCCTGAGGCCCCAGGGTCTTGAGCCTCTTCTCAGGGTGATCAGGGAGGCTGCCTTTCTGTGTAGCTACTCCTGCAGTAGCCACAGTGTGCGGTGCGAGAAAGCCCAGCCCCAGGAACCTCCCAGGCAGCTGAGCTCTCCCAGGCTAGCGTCTGCTCACTCCCTGCTTAGATGAAGACTGCCCAAGGTTCCCACCCTTTAGAGAATCACTGCCCACCCTCTTTTCCTGGGTGTCCTAACGTGGCACCCACTCAGTAGAACTCTAGAGAGCAGGGCTGGGTACAGCATGGTCACATGGAGGCCTCAGTTGAGAGGGAGGAAGAAGTGAGAACTAGTGTAATTCCGCGGTGTTTGTGTGTGTCCATGTCAGTGAGCACAGGGAGAGGAAGGCAGATCTGAGGGGAATGTTCCATGTAACCAAGGCCTGGTTAAGTTTGCTCCTGGGGATGCATCACTCAGACCTCAAAGGGACTGGCTTTTCCACCCAGCAAAATGGTGGCGCTGTGTCACTGTGTGTGTGTGTGTATGTGTGTGTGTGTGTGTGGTGTTTAAGAAAGACAGAGGAACAGAGAGACAGACAACAGCAGTGCCCACCAGGGAGGAGAGTCTCCATTCCCGTCTGGGATTAGAGCTCTAACCAGCTTGTTAAATGCAGGACACAAACTAATGACCGCAATGGGCAGAGAGAAGAGGTTATGGAGCCAAATGCCAGCTTATTTTCCATAGTCAGGGGAGGGCAGTGACAGAGATCATAGGCGGGGAGGTATGACAGGCGGGAAGGGAGGGAATCTGGGTAGGGAGAGGCAGAAATGACAAGCTGGCCCTTCTGTGAACTCAATGAAGTCAGAAAGGGGACAAAAGAGTCCCCAAGTCCCACAATCAAGTCCAAACAGAAAGTCATTGTCTTAGTCCATTTTCTGCTGCTGTAATAGAATACCACAGGCTGAATAATTTAAAAAGAAAATAAGTTTACATATCTCACAGTTCTGGAGGTTGGAGGGTCCAAGAGCATGGCACTGTCCCCTGGGGGAAGGCCTTCTTGCTGCCTCACAACAGGGCAAAGAGCATTTGTGGTGAGACGACAAGAGGGGCCAGCTCAGGCCTCTCTTCCTCTTCTCACAAAGCCACTAATGCCATCTCAGGGCCCCACTTCACATCCTCATCTAATTCTAATTACCTCCCAAAGGGCCACCAACAAATACCACTGAGGTATGAACTTGGGGATGTGGGGGACACAAACCACAGAGCTGTGAGAATGGAAAGGAGTGGGTCACCAGGCCAGCAAGCACAGGGACTGGTTCCGTGGCTCATCTGGTGAGTGGGTCAGGTTCTCTAGGAAGTAGGTCTCAGCGTGTGGGGCAAGAAGGAGAAATTCCAGGGATCCAATAAGCACTGGGCCTCGCTGAGGGCTCAGTTACCTGAAATGTGAAGTACTCGTCTGCAGGTGCGTTGAGCATGTTGCATATCTGCAAAGCAAGAGGAGACACGAGTCCTGAAATACGGTGTGGTGGAGCCACAGAGGAGAATCAGAAAGAAAGCATCAGGAGCAAGGTTTTATCCACAGCTCTCATCTGCCAAGAGGCAAAGCATTCACCCTGGACCTCAGCTGGGCCAGTCACTGGGTGATATTTCACCCCATCTCAGCTCCTTCCCACTCCCCCAGCCTCTGAGGAACCCCCTTCGAATCCAAAGCAACTAGCTGTCCAGGCCAAGGAGAGGAGAAAGCTAAACAGGCCGTTCTCCTGAGGCATGGATGCAGGGATTGCTCCTTTTTTGTTGTTTTTTTCCTACAGTAAAATCCAGGTAAAAAGAGGTGGCAAAGGGACAGGAAGGGACAAAGCCAGACAGCTTTTTGGTCGCACCAAAGTAAGGATTCACTGTGGGAATATAATTTTAACTACTGGAATTCAGAGACTATTTCTCCCATCCATATGGACAAGAAATCACTCCATTTTGGATTATTCTATATTACTGGTGCCTCATGTCATGTCCACAAGTGCATATTTTTCTTCTTCTTTTTTGTATTGGGGATTGAACCAAGGGGGTTTACCACTGAGTTAAATCCCCAACCCTGCTCTCCGACCCCTCATTTTTTTAGATAGGATCTCTCTGACATGCAGAGGCTGGCCTTGAACTTGTGACTCTCCTGTCTCAGCTTCCTGAATCTCTGAGATTATAGATGTGCACCACCCTTCCCAGCATGAATACATCTTAATAAAAAAAAAACTATATCTTTCTTCCCACCAAAGTTATATTAGATACTTAAAATCACAGCATTTTGATTGGAAGGAATGTGAACAATTAAGTTTAAGCTTTTCCTTTTAAAAATTTAGAAAACAGAAGTCCAAAAATGTTAAGTGATTTGTTATAAGACATGAGATAAAACCAGAACCATGCTCTCCAGAGAGGTGCTGGTGGAAGGGCTCTCCTGGCAGTGCCTGCAGGGACCTCTGGTTTGTATCTGTTGCCCATTTGCCTGGAATAAATTCTCCCATCATGAGGCTTCAAGTTGATGACAGTTTAACAACCTGTCTACAAAATTCCTGAGAATGTAACAATTTTGTGAGCAGGACTGAGGTGGCTTTGCCCACCACACCAAATGCTAGTAGCCCTATGGCACCAAGGAAAGCACTTTTTAAGAGTGTTTGGGCCACATGGACTGCTTTTATACTACTCTTACAAAGAAAATGTGAAAATATTTCATAGTTTTTATGAGCATTTATAGACAAATAGTTTAAGGAATCTTGAATTATCCATTAATTTCAAAATCCATGATGAATGTATTATATATTTGAATGGGCTGAGCATCTTTCAGGCATGTTTTAAAGAGGTGAAAAACATCTTATTCCTCTTTTCTGGCCTTTCCATCAGTGATATGTGTTGCAGTCCATACTTTGAGACTTCAAGAGAACATTAACAGATGGATCAAGATGTCGGAGAAATCCCACACCTGACCTATCTGTCTGTGCCCCCCACCATGTCTCTCTTGCATCAAAAATTGACCAATTGTATTAAGATAAAATTAAACCTTCCACAAATCATTGACTTCAAAAGGATGTCTGAAACTCATGTGGCTGCCGAATAAGAAGTTGAGAGATGGGTGGCTCTTTCTCACACTGAGTAAATATTTTCATGTAGAGTTTCAAAGTCCCCAGATAACCTACATTCAACAGTCAAGACTCTTCTGTCTTGTGCAAAGGAAGTAGCCATAATCCTTATCTAGTGCATTCTTGCTGTGACAATTGTAATTATCTCTTAACTAGTAAAAGTTTCATAGGGCATTATTTAGAATTTGAATTTGTCCAATAACTTACAAATCCATTTTCAGCAACATAGGTTGGCAACCCACTGACGAATGTCCAGTGGTCAGCAGGAGGTGTCCTGGGGGGAGATTAGAAGAAATAAAATCATTGCTATAGAGAGAAATGCACAAAAACAAAATAGCAACTCCCATGACTTCTTCATGACAGTACTCACGGAATCACTTTGATTTCTTCCTTCCCATGTAAAATGTAATCGATTACTTTATAAAAGATGACTTCCTAAAAGAGGAGATTATGAGCATGAAATTATTTCCCAAGAAAACACCTCATTTAAGAACTTGTGCATTGCTAAACTACTCATAGACTATTTATAAGTTTGTAATAAAGTCAGAAATATTATTGACTTTTATATTCCTTAAGGCTGAACTTTCATTTTAAGAAATTCACTCAGTTTTGGGGGGAAAATCTTTGACTACCATATCACCAGCTAGTCTGTTTCTACTTTTAAGTGATCCCTTTTTGTTGTCTAGAAACACTTGACATGGATAACTTCACTAAAACAAATCACATAATTCCTTAACTGCAATCAATTGTTCATTGGGCACAATGAGGACACAGCCCCCTTCTGGCACTGACTTACCTGAAATGTGCCTCTGAAATAGGGCTCAGTGGACCCTTTGTCAAAGTCAGAAGTGACTTTAAGTATTAGTCTCTACTTCATGGGGTAGATGAAGAACCTTAGACCTGTACATTGCAGGCCATCAACTTCTCTTTCCTGTGTGCCAGGAATAAAGAAGTAGATAAATAAACATAGTGCCTGCCCTCATAAAGCTTGAAGCCAAGGGTGAAAGAAAATCGAACCCAAGCCTTCCCTGGGGATCCCAAACCAGCATAACTGAAGAAGAATCCAGCACTTCTTAAAACTTGTGCAGAAGGATTAGGGTGTAACTTAGTGATAGAGCACTAGCCTAGTACCCACAAGACCCTGAGTTCAATCCCCAGCACCACTTAAAAAAAAAAAACCAAAAAAAACAAAACAATGCATTGCAGGAGAAAAACTCAGACCTTCCCAGGCCAGTGCTCCTTCGGCAGCCTCCTAGTTTAGAACCTGACACCATACACACACAGCATCAGAAATGATGTTTGTATTTACCCTGCCATCTGGTGTCTTTGGACCTTTATAAGGCTCAACTTCTCCAAGCTTGATTGGCCATTCATCGTAGAATTCCTGGAGACAAATATATTTAAACGTTATTAAACAAACTGTCCCATGACCTACCATATCTTATCTGAATTGTATGCATTTGTATAATTTATGTTAATCTATATAGTTCTGGAATGTTAGACCTGAAAAAATCTATAATTCTCAGCAATAGTGCTTACATACTTGTGACTGTAAACAAGTAGCTTGACTTTTTTTTTTTTTTTTTTACTTGTAAATGGGGATAATAGTAGAATTTATACTAGAGCATTATTGTAAGGATTAAATGAATAATACGTACTAACTGGCACATAGTTCAAAGTCCTCAGCGTAGAGCAGTTCCTTAATAAACAACTAAACTAAATCCAGATCGGTTAAGAGGCTTGGCCAAGGTCACTCAGAGCAGCAACAATGTCAGTTGCCTTGCCCTTCATTCACTCTCCCCTCTTCTTGCTAGCAGAATCTCATTTTATTTGGATATCTGATGATAATTTGTTTAGGGAAGAAGGGCCCTGGCTAGCCTGTACCTGGTACTGTATCAGGTGCCTGAATTAGAGGGCAGGTAGGTAACTCAGTTCTGGCCAGCAAAGGAGAGAAGTCTGCTTAAGAGCTACTAGAGAAAGGTGTCTCTTAGATAAAAGTGATATTTGGAGGAAATATCTCTCAATTTTGTCACGTCTATGTACCATGCTTTGAGCTGCAAGGATCTTCTTCGAAGCCCCATAAGAAGAGATCTCACAACATTTTGCAGATAGCGAAGAACTTGCCAGAAAAAAAAAAAAAAAAGGAAAGCACCTGGGACTTCAAGGACTATACTGAAATCTACATTAGTCAGTGCTGGAACAGTCCAACCTTGGGCCTTTTAACATCATTTTATTAAAGATGCTTTTGGCTGGGTCTCATGTTCCTTGCAACCCAAAGCATTCTAACTCAGCTAGAAAGTGCCAGAGACAAAATCAGAATCCATCTTTTCTGATGTTTGGGCCTATGTTAGTCCATTTAGAACAATTATTCTGAAAAAAAAAAAGCTATCAATCACAGGAAGCGTATAAGCTATATTGAACTACCAAGCCTCCAACAAAATAAGCAAAATGAGAAATGAATATTATATTATGAGTAATATTATATATTTCATTATTTTTACTTTAAAAAATTTCAAAATTTTTTCAAAATACAAGATTTCAAAATGGTAACATATTATGCACCTACTGTGTACTATTCATTTTCCGTATATTATATCACAACTTCACAACATAAAGAGATGTCCTTGTTTTTTAGAAGAGAAAACCAAGACTCAGGTTAAAAGACTTGCTGAAAAGAAGAAAAAAGACAGAGAACTAATTCTGATACTATACTCCCTGACTTTGAGACTTGATATAAAGTATAAGAAAAAAGATGGTGTGGTATTGGCAAAAGAATAGGCAAACAGATCAGTGGAAAAAATTTGAGAGCCAGAAATAGACCTACACAAATACAATCAACTGAACTTTGTCAAAGGAGCAAAGACCATAGAGAAGGGCTGTTGGAACAATTGAACATCCATAGGCAAAAAGAATCTACTTACTTTATATCTTCCATTAAAAATAATTAAACAAGAATCACAAGCCTAAATATAAAACATAAAACTATAAAATTCTAGATCTTGATATAGAAAATCTAGGTGAACCTGGACTTGTGAAGACTTTTTAGATATAACACCAAAAACTCCATCCATAAAAAAAAAAAATGAAAAATTGAACATTATTAAAATTGAAAACTTCTGCTTTGCAAAAGTTGCTGGTAGGAAATGAAAAGATAAGCCACAGACCGGGAGAAAATATTTGCAAAACACATGTTCAATAAAGAACTTGTGAACAAAATATGTAAAGAACTCTTTTTTTTCTAAATGGTGTCTTGCTGTGTTTTCCAGGACAGTCTGAAGCTCCTGAGCTCAAATGATCCTCCAACCTTAGCCTCCTGAGTGCTGGGATTTACAGGTACACACACCACTGAGCCTGTCTGCAAAGAACTCTTAAAACTGAACCATAAGAAAACACAAAACGCAATTTAAAAATGAGCAAAAGATCTGACAAGACATTTTACCAAATAAGATATACAAATGGCAAGGAAGCATGTGAAAAGATGTTCAACATCATGTCACCAGGAAATTGCAAATTAAGACAACAATGAGACACCACCACATCTATTGGAATGGCCAAAACTCTAAAAACAATGACATCACCAACTGCTAGAGAGGATGTGGATATTCAAAATGATACAATCCCTTGGGAAGATAGTCTGGCAATGTTTTACAAAGATGAACATAGTCCTGCCATATGGCCCAGCAGTTATCCTCTTTGGGATTTACCCAAGTACGTTGAAAACTCATATATATATATATATATATATATATATATATAATATATATATATATATATACATACATACACACACACACATAATGTTTATGGCCGCTTTATTCATAATTACAAATTAGAAGCAATCAAGATGAAGTGAATGCCATGTGATAGAATATTATTCAGTCATAAAAAGGAATGAGCTTAGCCAAGATGTGGAATCATCCTAAGTGTCTATCAATGGTTGACACAATCCTGCCACTTGTGACAACATGAAGGAACCTGGAGAACATTGTGCTAAGGGAAATAGACCAGGCACAGAAAGACAAATATAACATGATTTCACCTACATGTGGAATCTAAAAAAGTCAAACTTACACAAGTAGAGAGTAGAATGGTGGTTCCCACAGGCTGAGGGTGAGGGGCAGTGGGGCTGGGAAGAAGCTGTTCAAATGCTACAAAGTTTTACTTAGGAGCAACAAGTTTTCAAGACTTACTTTTAAAATATGGTGATCAGAGTTAATAATGCATTATATTTTCAAAATTGTTGGAAGAATAGATTTTAAATGTTTTCACTACCAAAAAAAATCAGAACGTAAGGTGATAAATATGTTAATTACCTTGATACAATCACCCTACAATATATACATACATCAAAATTCATATTATACCCCATAAATACATACAATTACAGTCTGTTAAAAATTGGAAAATTTTAAGAAATAAATTTTTAAAATGAGCTATCAAGCTATGAAAAGACATGGAGGAAACCTAAATACATATTGCTAAATTAAAGAAACTCATCTGTAAGAGCTTTATTCTATATGATTCCAACTATATGGTACTCTGGAAAAGGCAAAAACATAGAGATAGTTAAAAAAAAATGATTGCCTGGCATTTGGAGTAGGGGGTAGGGAGGGGGTTGGGTAGGTGGAGGTCAGGACTTTCAGGACATTGAAGCTATTCTGTATGATATTGTAATGGTAGATGTATAACATTATGCACTTGTCAAAACCTATAGAACTGCACAGCACACAGAGTAAATGATGAACTTCTAAAATAATAATATATCAGCATTGTTTCCTCAAGTGCAAAAAAAAATGTGCCACACTAATGCAAGATGTCAACAGTAAAGGAGGATGGGGGAGGGGTGGGAGAGAGGAGGATGTTTATGGGAACTCTGTACTTTCCACTCAATTTTCATGAACCTAAAACTGATCTAAAAATCAAAGGCCATTAGTTAATTTTAAAAAGAAAAAGATTTAGTGATGATCTATACGGCTTAGGAGTGGATGAGCCTAAATTCAAGCCTGGATCATTTTTGCTCAGAAATGCACACTTTCACTGGGTACCGTGTCTGCTTGGCATTGGCTCTAGTGAGCTATCATGACTGATTATTTACACAGCATATCTGTTTTTCAATGGATCACGTTTCGTGAGGTGTGTATTTGATAGGTGCTCTGCAGTGTGGAACGATGAGGACCTTCTCTTTGGTCATGTCCAGCAGTCCAATGGAGTATCGTTCACAGTTCAGGTAAGTTCTGATTGTGTACAGTGCTTTGTGAAACTGTCGCTCAACATCTGTGAGCTCTTCAAATACTTTGTTGGCTGACCACATAAGAATCTGAAAGTAGATATTAAAAAAAAAAAAAAAGTACAATTAGAACAAAATACACTGTGGTGAGATGGAGCATTTCACTGCCCCCCGCCCTGCCGCCAAAAAAACAGGAGGTGCATCAAATAAACTGAATACATGTCACTAGATGATGCGATTCTACTTTTGAGCACTATGCACCCAGCAAACTACTTGGATTATCTGAGTGGGATGATGAAGGATAAAAAACAAAATTTGTGGTCAGGGTATGTGAGTCTGGAACCTCAGTTTCCTCATCTGAACAATGTAGGAGCAGGTATTGGAATTGCAAGGCCCCGGTGAGACCGTCCCATTGCAAGGCCACGGGTTTATGAAGGCAGAGAAGCCATGATGAGACCCCCATATCCAAATGTTTTGGCTCCAAAGGGCAAGTGCTCTCAAGTTGGATATCAAGAAAGTTCCTGGGCAGAGGGTCCACTGGCTCCTGCTGGCCATGTGGGTAGAAACCTGCAGGACTCCTTCATGCACTCATAACTAGTCAGAGGTAACCTGACCTGGAGAGTTAGAATGGGGAGGGACCTCAGAAGCCCCCCATCCCAACAATATCCCTGCATTGTACAGATGAGGAAGCTGAGGTTCTAGACTCAGGTATCCTGGCTACAAATATTGTTCTTTATCTTTCTGCCTTATGGAGTGATTTTTTTTCCTTCAAATCAATAGCTTTACCATGATCTAGGAACTGATAAGAGCTTTATGTGAAATCTAATGACAATTTTTTTCCCTACTGACAATTTAATAGTCACACCAACCATAAGGATAGGAACTCTAATTATCATCACCATCTCAGAGATGAAGAAACCAAGGCCACACTGGATTTAATAAGCTGAGCCCAGTTGTATATCCAGATGGAGGTTTGACGGGGTGGGGTAGGGAGACACGAGGCGACACCCAGGACTGAACACCAGGGATCTATTTCATATGGCTTAAGTCTCCATGAGGGAGAGGAAGGGCCTGGGGGCCTTTGTCAAAACAGGTCAGCATGACTAATGTCACCTTCTTTTACCTGGCTTCTTCGGGATTCAATATTGTATAGGTAGTTGGTATGATGAAGTTTTAGGATGACAGAGACAAAGTTGAGGTATTTGGTAAAGACCTACAGACGGCAGAGAAGAACAGATCATGGCTCCAATACTTTTCCTCTGATTATACAACAAATCTATTTCCTGCGCCTCTAAGTGGATGCGCAAGGTTAGCATTACCTCTTCGTCCTGTTTGGAAAACTCAGATGCATTTACTTTGTTCACCGCCACGAGTACTGCAAGAACCTCTTTGCCCATCACGACGGGGGCTGCCAGCAGGTTCTTAGTGACATAGCCGGTTTGTTTGTCCATGAAGTCAGAAAAATGGTTGTTCTGAAAAACATGTTCACATGTTGTCAAAATGGCACGTTTTGGTAGATGATAGATCTAAGACATTTCCTCTAATCCAAATCATACCCATGATAACTGGTGACCCAGAACAGTGGTTCCAAACATTCCCCAGGCCTCCCACATTCTGTGGCTGCATGGGATGAAATTTCCCATTTCAGATGAGTGTGTCCTACCTGAGCTGTGGCTTGTCTAATTTAGGCTGAGGTTGGGCCAGGAGGAAAGAAGTATGTCACAGCCGTGTGGAAAGTGACATTCTAAGAGGAAGGAAGGAGAAGCACAGGGTGGAGACAGATAGGAAGCCTGTGCAGGGGAGGACAGTAAGCTGGGAACAGGGACTTCATTCTCAAATACAAAAGGGTCAACCTCTACATTTCAACATAAATGAAAATAATCATGATCCTCCAAAATCCTTTCACTCTCTACTACTTGAGGAAATCAGTGTTTCCTTCTATGCCTTTGTGCATGGACAAAGATCTTTCATTTCTATTTTTTCCTCCTTTTCTTAATTTTATATGATTCTTTCATCACTTCACAATGTCTCTGGACATACCTCAAGACAAATGCATATGGATTTGAACTCACCTCTTAGCTTCTTGCCCAGCACCCCACACTATGGATGCTCTGAGAGCTATTCAACTGTCTTCTACTGATTCTGTTTAGAGTCCCCTTACCTCCAACAAACAATACCACACTAATCATTCTTGCTTTTGCTTTTACACAATGGATTCCCAAAGTGGAAATCCCTTTTGCTGAATTGACAGGTTATATACAACTTTAGTTTTCGCAGATTACTTTTCATGAAAGCATGAAATCTGTACTTCCGCTGTGTGAGGAGACCATCCTCTTGCCAGCATCAAGTACTGATTAACTTTTTAATATTCTACCAAGCTAATATCTTTTATTCATATATATTTTTTTCTTTCTTTGGGAGAGAGAAAAATGGATCTTCACAGATATGAACTTCATATATTAGTGTATAGAAGATGATTCTAGAAGAAGGTCAAAGAAGGCAGTTATTGTATTATTTGCAATTTCAGAGAATGCCTATTCTAGATGGATGGAGATCCAACCTTCTATGAGTTCTGACACTCTTCCCTTTGAACTTGGGTCTTTTTCAATTAGCAGTGAACTTCCTGCCTATCTCTGAGATGCACTGGCCACAATTAATGTCCTGTTCTATTCTATGCATATATAAGTCGTATTCTTTTCATTTCCCTGTGTTGATGGTGCTTCTAAAAGCAGCATCAACCTTGGAGGCTGTGCTCTGATCAGATTCCAAGGTGAACACATGAGAGTTCACTGATGTGATTTGCAGACCAGAATTGCCCCAGGGAACAAGGGCTTGATGGCCAACAGACCTGAGAAGGCAACTCAGAGCAGCCGTCCCGAGCTGTGCCTCAGAATCCCCAGCAGATAGTCAGATTCCAAGACCTCACTGCAGACCCACTGGGACCCACCAAGTCCCAATCTCCCAAACTGGAATGTCTGTTCCCCAAGAAGCTGTACTTTTAGTGCTCCAGGTAATTTTAATGTCAAACTCAGTAGGTCAATCACTAGAAAAGGGACCATTTACAAAGCAAATAGGTGATGGCTGGGGGAATCCAATGAAGCCCTTCACCCCAGATCTCTTCTATTCCCTTCCCAAAGCAAAAACACCTAAACCAACTATTTCTTCAGGAACCAGCATTGCATAATGAAGAAGATTCTTGAGTCAGACTTCCTTGACTAAAACCAGGCCCCAATCTACTAGCTATGTGATCCTGGACATGTTACTTACGCTCTGTGTCCTTGTTTCCTAATCTGAAAGGAGGGGGATAGTATTTTCTACTTAGAGTCCATGATGTAAAGATAGAACAATTTTGATATAGCATGGCTGGGCACTCAGAAAGTGTCTCATACATAGTAGATGCTCAATAAATGCTGGAAAGAAAAACCTTGGCCTTTTTTGGGACATCCTAGGTGAAAAGTAATTCTCTTTTGAAATTACCCTTTTGATTCTGGTCCTAGTTTTTCTAACAAATTCTAATCACTGAAGAAATTAGATGCCTTTAGTTGGATACAAGTCTTCTGTGCCTAGGAGCACCTTCCTCTAAGAGTCAGCAATTCTGTCCCATGCCATTAAGAGCCACATTTCTTTCCTGACCACTGTTATCTGTTACTTCTCTCTGCTTCCTGGAACATTTTCACCCTCAGCTCAGGAAACCTCCAGACTCTTAGATTCTTTCTCTTAATCCATGGCTTGCCTAGGCCAGCTCTCATCCTGTTTTTCTCCTATTATCCATTACAGATTGTGGTCACCTTCATTTACACAGCCGTCCCGGGCACTAAAAAATAAATAAAACCCAGAAGCATGCACCACTGCAGGGAGTCAGGCAGCATTTCTCTCTAAACACGTTTATCTCAGCAGCTTCGAACCCTGATGCCATTTCATCCTAGATTCTCAAGTTCCTTTGGTTGTTTTGAGAAAACACCTTCTAAGTTTCAAAATTGAATGCATACTCATTATCACATCTGAAAGTCCAGGATAAATCATCCATCAAATTACAGGGCAGGGGAGGTGTGACTTTCTAGTTTTTTTTTTTTTTTTTTTTTTTTTTTTTTTTTTTTTTAATTTTCACTAACTGAAATAGTCCTTAGGGAAGTTCTTTGGGTAAATCCTGTGTTTCTAGGACTCTCAAATTCTCTTGATGGTCCTCCTTCCCCCCAAGGAAACTCCCAAAGGCAACCAGAGAACATGGTTTCGGGCAACAGGATGCCTGATCCGTCCTGATCTCAGTGTGGCTAAATCCTGATTAAACACCATTAACCCTTGGAATCAGGAGGCAGCAAGGGAGGTAAAGAGGAAGAAAGAGGGGAAAAGAAAGAGATCTCTAGGCATCCAGTTAATTATTGAAAACTTCAACCTTCTCCTGTGGCTTTCTTTTAAACCAGGGTCGGATTCAGGACCATCCATACCGTTAATGAACAGCTTTCCCAATAGAAAAAGAAAAAATTAGCTCTAAGAGGATATTTCTCTTTCCTGTTGTTAAAAGTTTTCCTGCCTTTAACCTGTTTTAAGAAAGTCATTGACACTTCATACCCAGTCCCCAAAGTCGTACAGGCATAATGATAATCATATCATAACTAGCATTTATTGAGCTCCTACTCTGAATCAGGCACCTTGTGTACATTCAATCTATACATTTCGTTGTCTCTATTTCTCACTGGTGGAAATTCAATCCATAGCACAGTTACTAAACCTCAGACTTGGCTCTGCACCAAAGCATTTGCCCTGTTACCACCTTCACAATCCCAACGTGGAGAGTACCCAGCTCCGCATCTTTGTCTAGGTGCTAACCAGAATGAAAATCATGTGTGGTAGAAAGAGGAAGGCCCTGAAGACCTGGTTATTGTTCTGAACCTGACACAGCCTGCCTACCTGACCTTGAGCCGATTCCCACTACACAGATGGAAATACAATGAATGGTCCCATCTCCTGCACAAGATCTTTGGCAGAATCAAATAAGACTAAGAATGTAACAGTGCTTTATAAATTGTCAAGTTGCAATAGAAAGGTGATGAATGCATCAGAAATTTCACCTAAAACATTGGTTTCCACCTGCTTTCTTGTTGCAGATTTTCCTGCAGGAGAAAGCATGGCGAAATGCAGGGTATGAAGAGAGTGCTAGCCTCAGACTCAGGGGGCTTCATTCCCTTCTGGCCTGTCTCATTCACAGACATGTACCATGGACTATGAAGGAGATACAACTTGGGGACCTCAGCTGTCCATTTGCCACAGAACAGACAGCGTTAGATTAAAGATCACCAAGCCCTTCCCATCTCTCATATTCCTCAGCTAATTTGAAATTCAACTTCTCCTCCTGGGTCTGCTCACCCAATGAATTTGCGGCTTTCAACATAGGCTGCCTATTAGAATTAGCTGGGGAGCTTTTTTTTTAAAAACAAAACAAAACAAAAATGTCTGTGTCCCAACCTGAGAGTCCAGTGTAATCACCCAAGAGACTCAGGCATCAATAATTTTTTAAGCTACCTGTTTGATTTTGAGGAACAGACAGTTGAAAAGCACCATGCTGGGGGGAAAACAGGAATGGAAAGCAAATCAGGTCTTTTGCTCTCCCCTGAGTTCAGAAGGGTGTAGGACACACTTCTCTGCCCTACCCAGAACAGCAGGAGTCATCAGGAGAAGGGAGACGCCCATTTCCCCAGCCCCGTCTCCCACCCCGAACTGCCCTGTCCATGTGGAAATGCCCACCATGGACAGTGACAGGCCAGTGGCGCTTCATCTTTTAAGCAGCTCTATTCTGTTGTTTTCTCCTCAACGTGGAGCCCTGAGCTCATTAAAGTATTATAGTAGAAATCATTTACCCACCCCCCCTTCAAAAAGAAAAAAAATCTCAGAAAAGCCAGGTAATTGGTGCCTCAGTTATTCTGGGGGCTAAGGCAGGAAGATCGCAAATTCAAAGACAGCCTCGGCAGCTTAGCAAGATGCTGTCTCAAAATAAAAATTAAAAAAAAAAAAAAAAGGGCTGGAGAGGTAGCTTAGTCATAAAGGGTACTTGAGTTCAGTTCCCAGTACTTAAAAAAGTCAGAAAAAACATTCTTGAATGTCAACTTCTTAAATTTGATGTTCTAGTGATTCTGAAGGTGGGCTCAGTTGGAAACTGTGAAGAAGCATATTCCCATGAGAAAATCTCAGGGTGTGGGGACACAGCCTGTGAGCTGGGGTCAAGAGTAGCTTGTCTTAAGGGCACATATCTGTCCAGTCACTGGAAGCAGCTGCCATAGCCTCAAAAGAAAACTTCAAGCAGCTCCAACTCTGTGAAGGAAGGGTTGTAAGAGAGGGTAGGGGCTAAGTGCCTGAAGCAGTCCCCTACACCTGAGGACTGACCTCAGGTGATTGTTTGCTTGTATTTAACAAACCACTTCTCCCAGGCCTGTGCCAGCCTCCTCCAGTAATCAGCTTCAGGAGGCACCGAGGGGATTATACTCCTGGCTCTCCAGCTGCCCTGGTCACCTGCGGGCAATGGACCCCTGCACAGAATGCATTTCAGGGACTGCTCCCTCCTGGGCACCTCTGCTCCATTGTAATCCATTTCTCCCCTTTTGTTAATAGGAAATCATAGCAGTGGGGCTCAGGTGCAGAGACAGGGTGCCAGGAGAAACTCCATGCTGAAGTGTCATGTTGCTAAGTGGGCTATGGGTGTTTAATATTTTACCATTTTTCTAAAATGAATATGTATTGCAGTGGTAAGAAGAGTTAAATTTTCTGTTTTTATAAGGGGGTATAACAATGCCTTGTATTAATACAATGTTCTTTTGGTCTTGGGGGGGAGGGGAGTCCCAGTGTCCCATTTAATGGATAGGCATTTATTCTTGATAGATCTGTGTTATTGAGGGAGGAGAGTAACCTGTGCTTAACTATCTCCTAAATTCACATTTGTAATGAGCCAAATCAAACATCTGAAATTTCAAAGGGTGTAATTTTTTTCTTTTGGCACATTTGGTCTATTGATGAAAGAATGGATTTATGGACAGATCCAACCCCAAGAACTGCTTGTCCTCTGAGGGTTGTGAATCAGAGGCGTGGGAGCATTGGGCATGTTGGCTGATCCCCAGTGGGGTGCCCTGCTTGCCTGGGGTTGTTCAAAAAAGAATCTCCAAAGTCATGAGGAGGCAGGGAACTGGTGGAGACCACACCAGGCCCAGACAGGCGTGTCTGATAAGGTGTCCAACACACAAGGGCATACTGAGAAATGTTACTGGACATCTGAAATTTAAGTTTAACTGGTTAACCTATTTTTATTTGCTAGATTTGGCATGGCTGGGCCTGTGTGCTCCCCTTTTCCCATTGCCCACTCTTCCAGGTTTTCACCAAACCAGTGGCACCGGAGTGGTGCCATTTGTCTGCCACTGGTTCCTTCTGACCCTGCCAAGACCTCTGCCCCACTATCAGAAGGTCACCTAACTTTTCTCTTCAGATTTTTTTTTTCAGTTGTAGATGGACACACTACCTTTATTTTATTTATTTATTTATTTATTTTTTATGTGGTGCTGAGGATCGAACCCAGTGCCTCACACATGCCAGGAAAGCGCTCTACCACTGCGCCACAACCCCAGCCCCAAGGTCACCTACCTTTTTCACATCTGGGACATTAAGGGGTTTCTTCGTGTGAGCAACCCAACCCACAATCCCGACATCCAGGGGAAACACAACTTCTTTATCAGGGACCACCAAATTGTCCTCAAACTTGGAGGTCGGGGTGATGTCCAGCAGCTTTGAGGCCATCTCCGGCGTGCCATTGCGGGAACGGCATATGAACATACTGCAGCGGTCGGCCTGCAGCAGCTGGGCCATCCTCTGCAGGACCTTGTGTGCCGTCAGCTCGGCACTGCTCCCCTCCTCCTGCACAGACCACAGCAGCTCCAGGCACACAGCTGACTCCTCTACCTGCGTCAGCTCGGGCAGCGACATGCTGGCCTGGACCGGCACGCGGCTGTTCTTGAAGATCTCTCCCAGGACCTCCACCCGCAGTTTTTTGTCAAAGTATTCCTTGGCAAATGCAGGGTTCTCCTCGAGGTATTTTTCCACAGCATTTTGGTTGATCTCACCCATGATGTGGCTTGCTTTGCTGCTGTTGTTCAGAAAGGAAAATCCTCTAGAGCGTGACCTGAGCCAGAGTGACAAGAAGGAAGTACATTCTGGTCAAAATGACTGAAGGAATCCTAGGTGGTACCTCCTAAGACCCCCAAAGATGGAGCTGAAAGGTTGCTCAGTGGAGCCTTCAAACTGCCTGTAATTCCTGGGATGTGACAGAAGGCTGTGGCTTATGATGGGCTTCAGGAAGCAGAGGATTAAAGAGTTCTTCAGGACACTAAATCCCTGAGCATTATTAGCCCCTAAGACCTCAAAGAACACTCAGAGCATCCTAGATCAGCCAGGCAAGTGTCAAGTTGAAGTATCTATTTCAGAAAAAAAATAACTGAACGGCTGCTGTCCAGAGCAAGGAAGAATTACTAACATATTCCATAATTATCAGCATCATCTGGCACTCTGAACTGCTCTTGCATGATAGCTATAGAAAGTGCTTGGGTTTCTTGCTTGTTTATTTACATAGCAACTATAATGAACTTTGTGGGGAGAGGGAAGGTGTAGCAGCCATTATCAGTGCAACATAAAAGTGATTACTGATCTTTCACCTTTCTTAGAAGCCATGGTCACTCGGGTCACTTGGACTATTCTTTCTCCAAACCCCTCACCTCTCAACCACCCTCTCTAGAAAGCTTGACCCAGGAAGTGTTTAAAAGGAACAAACTTGGGTTTATAACTGAAACGGCAAACACAGGAAAACATTTTCCTACGAATCAGGCTTAATCAAGGCACAAATTGAACCCTAACTCATTAAGACAGTGGGTTGCAAAAAGTGATCCATATGGTGACAGCTGAGTTTCCCTCCTAAGAAAATTAGTGTGGATTTTGTTTTTTTAATAGGAGTAGCCAGACATCATGCATTTTTGCTCCAAGGTACAGTATATTAAATCTACTGGACAATAGCTATCTTGTCAGTTGCTAGGATCCTCAACATCTCAGGGGCTACTGGCATAGTAAGAACACTTACCACTATTTAGTTTTGTTTAATGTTCAGCTTATTAAGCTTTTACGTCGATTAAGCACATTTCCCAAATATTTAAACACTATTATGCAACTAATAAATCAAACTATGCATTTCACGAACCAATTGTCCCACATATTTAAGTGCTGGTTTCAAACTTAGTGACAGTCTTTTAAAACCTTTCATTAAAGCTCCAACCTAATATGACACATTCTCTTAAGTGAAAAATATACAATATTTTGTAGAGGCTCTAAAAATTATTATGAGGCCCACATTTAAGTTTGCTTCAAAAAGAGTGACTGTATGGGTTTCACTTAATTCTCTAAACTTAAAGCTTTACCTTGCTAAGGTGATGATGATCTTATTATTTATAATAAAAAAAAAGAGGTTGAGGTCATAGGTTCTAGTCAACTGAGTCAACTGAGTCACCCCTTCTATCAGACTACCATCATCTTCTAATGCAGTTTTGGATACTCTTCTACCTGGTGATTTTCTACGACTATGGTACAGTTCCTATGTCTTCCTAAATTATGCAGTATTCTCACAATCCCCTGGTTCCATCCTTCTCTCTTTAGATAGAGAACAACATGTATCTGTATTCATGTGTTGTCATTGCTATCTCTCTACCACTGAGCTACACTCCCTCTCCTCTGTACACAAATTTATACTTAATAGGAAAATCAATATGTGCTTGTGTTGATATTCTTCTATTTATAAAAATAAAAGTTATTTGAAAAATAAACATTCTATTATAGGCAGTGTTGTTTTATTTTTATAATTTCTTGCAGATTCATTTATTTGCTCATTGTTTTAACTTCTGTTCATTATAAGTAGAGCACCATAATAGCTACTGTGGCAGACTTCGTGTTCCCTTTGTAAGATTCTTCTCTCCTCTCAGTAACTTGGAGTGATTACTCTTTTTTGCTGTTCCTTCTCTAGTGGGTCCATAGGACTAATTTTGGCCAATGGAACAGGGGCAGAAATGCCACTTTCACATAGAAAATAATTAAGTGCCAATGTGAGATCCTCCAGTGTTCTGTTCCCCATGCTGCCATGTTAGTTTCAGTGGATTCAGTGGATTCCAGAGTGAGGAGGTCAAGGAACAGAGGCCCCTGCTGACCTGAGATGGACGTGTAGCATGAGGATCTTGTTTGCAGCCTCTGAGACAAGAGGGCTGTTTTTTACTGCATCATAGCTGAGTGAATTCTGATGGGTACACTTCTACTGCAGGAAATGTGGGGAATGAAGAAGGCTTGGTCTCAGCATTACAAGCACTTGTAGTGTAGTAAGGGAGAAGAGACTGGTACATAAAAGCCATAAGCCACAGAATAGAATATCATAAGTGCCAGAAGTGACATATGTGCACATGGCTCTGATATTACAGAAAGTGGGTGCAGGTAGGGTGGAGGTCAAGCATTGTTCTGGGTGGTATCAGCAGAGTGATGGCATGGCATAGCCTAACCAGGATAGTCCAGCAAGAGATGCGTATGGAAATGTAGATTGGGCCCAAATTACTGGGGCCTCAGAGTTAGGCTGAGAATCTTGAACACTAGAAAGTTTTGATCTGGGAGGTAATATTATTAGGGTTCTTCTTTACAAACTTAATCTGGTAGTGCTGAACAGGAAAAACTGGAGAAAAGAAACACTGGACATCAAGATACAGATTAAGAAGTTATACAGTAGTCCCCCTAATCCTTTTTACTTTCAGAGGGTTCAGTTGCCTGCAGTCAATTTGGGCCCAAAAATATTACATGGAAAGTTCCAAAAATAAACAATTTATAAGTTTTAAATAACTTTTAGTACAGTGTATTGTTATTTAATTCTATTTTATTATTTGTTCTATTTTATTATTTGTTATAGTTGTTAATCTCTTACTTTGCCTACTTAACAAATTAAACTTTATCATTGGGATTATATACAGGAAAAATACTTATAGGGCTCAGTACTATGTGTGGTTTCAGACATATGAAGAATATCTTAAAACATGTCCTCTGCCAAGAAGGGATCACCATATTGCATTTGGCCCATTATCAAATACTCTAAAAAATGCATATAGGCATTGAACTTATAATTCTGGTTTTACGAATTTATCTTACAAAATAATAAAGTATGTCATTAATGCAGTTACAAGGGTGCTTATAAAAAGCATGCTTATAAAAGATTTAAAACACACACACTTGTGAAATATTAGAAATAGCTTAGATATTCAATAATAGAAAGTTGAATAAATAAATGCCATCCAATCCATAGAACAGAGAACTACATAGCTAATAATAGCAAAGTTGCTAAAGTCTCTTTATTGATATGAACAAATATTTATGATATGTAGTTAATTACAAACTAGTATCACAACATGTTAAAACACACATACACACACACAGCCATACCTATCTATCTATCTATGCACACACCTGTATATATACCAAAATGTAACTCATTATGTAAAAAGTGGTGGGACTTAAGACACTAATTTTTGTCTTCTCCTTTGCTTCCCTGATTTCTCTAAAGTGTCTATAGTGAACATATATCATTTATATAATGAAAAATGTATTGATTCATAAACAAAATCTTTGAGGCTGTCTCTATAGTCTATGGGTGAGGTTGCTTGGGTATGAGGAAGGAAGGGACAAATGTGAGACACAACCCAACCCAACAAACATTAGGATTAAGCAATTATTCATTAGAAAAAGTAAGCAAGAAAGGAGGGCTCCTGTGTATTGGCCAGTAGGATGGTTTGAATATTTGTATCTCGCCAAATTCATCTGTTGAAATCCTAACCCCCAATGTGACAGTGTTAGGAGGCGGGATCTCCAGGGGATGATTAGGCCATGAGGGTGGAACCCTCAGGAGCAAGATTGGTACTCTTCCAACAGGGACTCCAGAGAGCTCTCCAGTCCTGTTTCCATTATTTGGGGATATGAGAGAGAAGTTGCAATGTGGACTCGAGAAGAGAAAGAGGGCCCTCCCCAAACCCAACCATGATGGCACCCTGATGTTAGGCTTCCAACCTCCAGAACTGGAGGAATAAAGTTCTGCTGTTTATAAGCCACCCAGCTGATGCTAGGTTGTTAAATCACCTGACCTAAGACAAATGACATTTTATCAAGCAAAAATTTTCAAACAGGGAAAACTGGAAGCCTCAAGATCCTTTCTTTGTGCATTTAAAAGTTAAAATCTAGACAAATGGGGCTAGGGCTATAGTTCAGTAGCAGAGCTAATACGCATGAGGTACTGGGTTCCATCCTTAGCACCACATAAAAATGAACAAATACAATAAAGGCATGCTGTCCATCTACAAACTTTTTTTTTTCAAAAATCCAGACAAATATTAAATTTTGCACATTAATGTAAATGTTAATAAAAATTTCAGACAGTCCTTTTAAAAACTTACAGATGTAACAAAGAATGCTTTAACTTTCTGTTTAACACTTTGACATTTGTCAGAGGTATTCTATATAAATGAGCACCTGTAATACTATCATTGCTAAAATTGTCGATTGCAGTTAACTATTTCTACAAGAAGTTATACTTATATAATAGACAAAGATATGCACAGAAAGTCGAAGTATCAACATGAAAAGCAGCAACAATGTCCAGGACTGACTAAGTGCATTTCTGATCCTTACATTGAACCCACTCTTCAGTCCCCGCTTAGCTACATGCTGTGTCCTGCCATTATGGATAGACAGGAATTTCAGACACAGTCTGGCAACCAATATCACGTTGCTCCCAGGAGAGCTTTCTGCCTACATCTAATGAATAGGTATAACCAGATATTCTTGGAGATTATTCAGCAGGGGGGACCCATATTATTTTCACATAAATTGATGAGATTGACTGAGATCACTGAGATTTCAGTGGCTTTGCAACCATTGGGGGGAAAGGGGGAACCTTGTTGGAAACATTATTTGACACTTTATACCTGAAAACACTGAATAACTAACCTTTTCATTTTTCAGTCAATGATTTGGGTATATTTGAAATGCAGTCAGATGATAAATGCTACCTGATTTTCTTATTTTTTATTTTTCTTGGCTTCTAAGTTGGGATGTGGAAGTAAATATCACGTTGTACAAAATGCTCAATTTCAGGAAAGAAGATAAATGTCTTGCATTAGCTCCTCTTCCTTCAATTTTTATGGTCAAACATTTTTCAATATTTTCTAGGAGTTAAATGACTTTTTTTTTTTTTTGGTTAGCATTAACATTAACTTCTGTTAATCTCAGCAGCTTAATCCAATGGAAGTTTATTTCTCATTCACATAAATTCATTTGCCAAAGGGAACCAGGTTGTTGGAAATTCCACCAGTAACCAATGAAAGAAGAAAAGAGAGAACATGGATGATGGGTCGGGGCTAAATTGGACTGACTGGGAGTGACAAACAGAACATTTCATTGACCAGAATTTAAGATTGTGACTTTATAGAGCTTTGGGAAGTGGGTATAGGGGAGACAAGAGCAGGCAGAAGTAGTCCTGTAAGAATTTTTACACCACTCCCCTGTAAAAATTTTCTGGTAAAAGGACAAGTAGCCAACTCAAAAAATGCTAAATCCTGAGAACGTATATATTAGAAAGAGTGATATCTGATCAGGTCTTTTTAAACAAATGCTTTATGAAGTTTATACAAAGTGCTTAATTTCAGTGAAAAAAAATAAATATCTGTGGATTGAGCACCTACTATGTGCAAGTCTCTTGATGCATCCCATGGAAAAGTAGGGGAAATGGACAGATACCAAGATGATCTTTCTTTTCACGAAGCTTGGCAAGGGAATAAACTTTATGTGCATTTTTTGTGATTCATAAGGTGTAACTTCATAATTTCACTTATAAAGAAAAGGAAAATGTTTGCAAAGGAGATATTTGTTTTTGTTTTCTGATGAAATTATTTCCCTGTAGAAAATGTGAAAAATGCAAAAAAGTACAAAGAAAACCAAATGTGTCTACTACCATCACATCAAAGTAACCATGGTGAACATTTTCCCTTTTGATATTGCATATATATGCATATTTGAAAAGTTATTTTGTGAGGATGAATGTCAAAGCATTGAAGTTAAAAAACATCAGTTGACCTAAATTCACATATTTGTAATCATGAAGAAATCTAAGAGATAATGCCAAAATAAACTGTTTTTCTTCTTTGGTATCTAAAACATCAAGGTTCACGATTTTTCATAAGAAGGGGCGTGTTTTAACCACCTAACAAATAAACAAACAGATGTTGCTGAAAAATGCAATCATCATAAAAATCCCCTGCATTTATTCAATATGCAGTATACCAGGGACCACCAGAGTGTGTTCTAGAGAAGTGGTTAGAAGGGCAGGGTGGAGGCATTGGGAAAATTTTTCTGGCAGTGATCAATTGTTCAAAGGTAATTGGCCTACATACACTAGGAGCTCTCTATCATAGGAGGAGGGGAAAGCAGGAACAGAAAATCCTCTGCTCTGGAATGTTGAAGAGGGGCATCTAAGCACTGGACAGGAATCAGAGAAGTGCCCAGAGGACCTTTCCCAGCCAGGGTGCACATATGGCCAAATGCATGGTTCCTGCAGGAAGGGCTCTGGAGCATACCTTATTTGAGTTGTTTGGGATTTCAGTCAGTCAGCTTTCATCATCCATGGGTTCTGCATCCACAGATTCAACCAATGAGGAATAGAAAATATTTGAAGGAAAAATAATTCTGGAAGGATCCAGAAGCAAAACTTGAATTTGCTGCATTATAAGCATATGCCGAATCCATATGAATGGAATGATGTGTAGGCACATGCTGCTGTGGTTTCCCCCCACTGCACAGATCCTCAGGCTCCCTCTACTCGGGCTGTTTGAGCTTTGGTTGCCCTGAGCCTTGCTTATGTGCTATGTAGTAGGTCCATGATGGTTCATCACTACTAATTTTTCTTGTCATTACTCCCCAAACAATACAGTTAACAACTATTTACATAGCAATACACCATGATCAGTTCTGTACTGAACATGCACAGACTTTTTTTTTTCTTCTTGTTTCGGTCATCATTCCCTAAACAATACAGTTTAACAACTATTTACACTACATTTACATTGTACTAAGTATTATAAATCATCCAGAGATGATTTAAAGTTACAGGAGGATGAGCTAGGTTATATGCAATTACTATGCCACATAAGGGACTTGAGCTTCCCTGGATTTTGGTATTGGGAGGGTGTCTGGAGCCAATCCCTTATGGATACCCAGGAAGGATTGTATATATATATATATTGGTAGAATTAGCGCAACCTGAAATCTTAGTTAGCTTATTAGCCAGAAACAGGCTTTTACAACTTTGGGATAGTAAGGAGTTAATACATTATGAAAATACCCAAATTATGAAAAATTAATTATGAAAATACCTCAAAGATACTGTGACTCAAAAGCATGCTTGAGAGGAAGGTGGGCAGACCAGGTAGGTAAATGTCCAAAAGGCTACAGTCGGCTGAAGGAAGCCATGATATCTTTTCAAGGTTGTTTTAAAAAGTAATTAAAAGGCTGGTCTGGGAACCACTCAACTCCTTGTTTCTCAGTTTGACACCCATTTCCCCCTCCATCTTCTCTTATTTCTGACTGCAGCAAATAGTTCATCTAGGTTCCTTCAAATTTGGGCCATGGAGACTCAGCTGATATTTTATGAAAGGAATCTTAAGAAGTTTCTTTGCCATATCACCAATTCTCATTCAGCTAAAATCTAGATTGCTTTGGTGAGATTAATGGAATGAAAAGAGAAAAAATATGAATACATCAAGCCATGACGTACACCAAATACCTCAACTAGTTAGCAGCCCTTTGATTTAATTGATCCTTGAGGTTGTAGTTTTTTGCTTACTCTTCTGTTGTATCCACTACTCTGCCAACTCCCCTGTTTTGAAAATAAAACAAAATTCCAATGTGGATTTTAAATAAAAATGCATCATAAACAATTGCGGTGTGCATTCCAAGTGGTTTCAGGGAGTGCAGCAATGTAAGTAAGCAACTAACCGCTCGAACACCACAGTTGCTAAAATATTTCCCCTCCTGACCGGAGTAGCGTTTCTAGAGAATATTTAACAGGGAGCATTTTAATGCTTCTAACGATGTTGAAATAAAGAACAAATATTGACGCAGAGGGCACCACAACTCTCCCCAAAGAGTAAAATACATCCTTTATGAAAGGAAAAAGCACTTGGCCAAAATATCCCCCAAACCCTGCACAATTGGTCCTTAGAAGGCACAGGAGCCAATTTGGCACAGCCAGGACCTGGGCACTAATGCGCCAGGCAGCATCTTAGGTCTCTTCTCTCTCTGTGAGGCCAAGGTTTCCCCACCAAGCCCCACTGAGCCTCCAGCCAGCGCTACTGGGCTTGGAGGCCACCCCAGGCCGCAGCTGGCGGCCGCTGGCACAAGAGCTGAGTAACTGGGCCAGGACCTGGCCACGCGGCTCGTCGCCGCTGTAGAGTTTGGCCCAGTGAGGCCACCCTGCGCGGCAGCTCCACCAACCCCCGGCGGGCGGCCCTGGAGGTGAGGCTGGCCTAACGGGACCCTCCCTGCGCCCCGGGTGGCGGTGAGTCAGGGCGCGTTATGCAAGTGCTGGCCCGGCCAGCCCCCGGCGCCTCCCCTAGGTCCTTCACCCCGGGCGGTTACGAAAGCGCGACCCCCTCCCCCCGGGGCCATAAAGCCGCGGGGCGCCGGGCGGGCCTCGCCTCTTTTGCTCCACGCGCGCCTGGACGCTGTGGCTAGGCTGGTGCGCGTCTCCGACGGTGAGCAGCTGCCCGGCTGTCCTCGGGGGCGGGCGGCGGTGGGGAGGGCGGCAGCGGGCCGGGTGGTCCGATCCGGGGCCGGCGGTCACGGCGACGCGTCTCCCGCAGGCTTGACTCCGGGCAAGATGGAGTGGGTGTGGGCGCTCGTGGTGTTGCTGGCGGCGCTGGGCAGTGGCCGCGCGGAGCGAGACTGCAGAGTGAGCAGCTTCCGAGTCAAAGAGAACTTCGACAAGACTCTGGTAGGTATCAGCCCAGGAGGCCCCGGTGACCCAGCCCTCGCCCCCCCGCCCGTTTCCCCTACTTCCAAGTGGCCGGTCGTGGACCCCCAGACACACCAAACCCCGGCTCTCCCCTTGGCAGTTCTCCGGGACCTGGTACGCCATAGCCAAGAAGGACCCTGAAGGTCTCTTTCTGCAAGACAACATCGTCGCCGAATTCTCCGTGGACGAGAATGGCCACATGAGTGCCACTGCCAAGGGACGAGTTCGTCTTTTGAGGCAAGTGCCTCCGGGTGGCCGTGTGCGTAGCGCCTGCCCGAAAGCCAAACCCTTACTGGGGAGGGAGGGGAGCACCAGGGTGGGATGGAGGGAGGAAGCTCTTTGCTGGGTTTGGCTGAGGATCCCCTTGGCTTTTGCAGTAACTGGGAAGTGTGTGCAGACATGGTGGGCACCTTCACTGACACAGAAGACCCTGCCAAGTTCAAGATGAAGTACTGGGGCGTAGCCTCCTTTCTCCAGAGAGGAAGTGAGTAGTCAGCTCATTGGGACCATTTTGGGGATGGGAGGCATACCTGCCAAATCACTGGGTTCCTGCTCCAGCTGCACCCTTAGGAAGAATGGCCTAAGGGAAGATGTATGGGTGCAGGAAACCTCAGCCTGGCCTGAGGTTAAGGGATTGGGATTGGGAGCAGCTAGTTCAAGAAACCTGACCCAACTCAAAAGGATCTTTAGGTTGCCGGGTGCCAAATTCTAGTCATCTACTGTGCCAGGGTGTGTAACCTGTTCCACACTTTGTCCTCTTACCGCTCCACATCACCACTTCATTTTCGTTTTTTTCCAACCCTTTGGGCTGAATTCCTGAGACAGCTTAACTGGGAACCCTAACAGAGACCGAGACTCCCATCCAAGTTTGTAGGGAGCATTGTGCATGGGGTAGGCTCACTCCTCAATGTCCTGCCTGCTGATGCCGGGGTTCTGAGCCAGGCAGGGTGTTCTGGGTGTCATGGCCTCTTCTCTTTCTCCCAAGTACTGGGGCTCTGATGAAGGGTGTTGAGAACTCTCAGCAGGGCATCTTAAAACTTGGCCTACTCATGAGAATACATTATTTGCTTTTTCTACTACTACCCCCCCCCCCCCGCCCCCATGTGTCCTAAGTTTCAAATCTGGAATCTACTTGGTAGCTAGAGAAATTTCAGGCCTGGAAGAGACATGTCATGGAATCTCAGAGAAGGAGAGTAAACCCCAGAGAGGGGGTTCAGTATACAGATGAACAAACTGAGACCTGGAGAAAAAAGTGCTTTGCCCAAGATAACACAACAAGTTTGAGAGAGCCAATTCCAGAAGCCAGACATTCCAACGTCCAGGCCCAGATTGGTTGGCTCTGAACTACAGAATCTCCTAATACAGAGGGACCTTTGCAAAGTACCACTGTGTTCTCTTGTGAGATAGGACCCAGGGACTTCTGAGGGGGCTGCTCTTCCATTGGTGATCCAGGGCCGAAGTGTCCTTCATGTCATTCATTGCTCTACATGCGACATGTGATCTTTGACTTCCTATAAAGTCACGTTAAATGAAATTGCGTTTTTTATCAAATTACATTTTAGTGCTGATTTACACTGTATAAGAGTTGCTTATCTATAAGGAGAGAGAGCTTTTTATCTTTAGAAATAATAAGTTATTTCAAATAGTGCAGCAAACTTCCTCAAGTGATTCATTTAGAGTAAAAAATACATTTTTTTTCTGGTAATGGATCATAAAAACCGATATTAAGAGGTACAAGTTTCCTAATTTTTAGAAAGAATAAACACATAATTCTCATCAGCACTTTGAGGTGTGCTCCTTAAAGGAACAGAATATGGTTTACAATGCATTTAGGGATGGGGTGAGGAAGGACCTGATGAGGAGGTAGGGTTTTGTCTCTTCTCTCCTGTCCCTACCAAACTATATTAGCTCCACTTTTAACTCTTGTATATTGGGATTCTATCTAAGATTTCATTTGGAGGGGAAAAAAGTGTTGAAATCTTGAAAGTGATTGCTATAGATATTAAGTGAGATAAGTATAATGTAGAAGGCTTAAGGATGAATTCCTTCTTAGGTTGCCTTTCAGAAAAGAAGCTGTGCCCTGCACAGTGGTTAAGCCTGCTTTAAAGTTATGCTGCCTGAGTTCAAATCCCAACTCAGCCGCCACCTGTGGGACATGGATTTTTTTCCTTAGCCTTTCTATGACTCATTTTCCTCCTCTGCAAAGTGGACGTGGCCATAGCACCTACCTTATGGAGTTGTGTTATGAGGATGCCATGAGTTGACATGCAGAAAGCCCTTGACCAGTGCTGGTGACACAAATTCTCTGTGCATGTTTGATATTGTTGCTTCTTGTTACCTCTCGAGAGGAAATCATGGCTTTACTTTCTAAGTCTGGAGTGAGAAAACATATATTGGGTTCAAATCTCTTGTTTTACAAGCGAAGAAACTGAATTACTGGCCCAGGAGACATAGCTGGTTGGTGGCACTTAGTGACACCTCTTAGCTGAAGTAAAAGGGACCCTTGTCAGGCTGCATAACAATGTCAGCCTGAAATGTTTTCATTACTGTTTCTCAAAGACAGGGTTCCTGGGTCATCTATATCTAAATCAGCTATGGTGCTTGTTAAATGCAGATTTCTGGGCCCCAATCTAGATTTATTGAATCAGAAACTCTTGGAGTGGCCCCTGAAGTATGCTCCTTGAGTATGTTCCTTCCACATAAGGCAGTTTGAGAACTGGTGTAGATATTTCAATCCAGAGGGTTATCTTGGTCACTCAGTTATCAAGGCTTCAGATACCACTGACTTTGCTGGTCCATTGGACTAGTCAAGAATAGAATAAAATCTGTCACCTGCCTGGCTCAACTAGACTGTGAGGCCTGAGAACCTCAGGAAGCATCTCCCTCGGTATCCCTACTTTGAATAATTGGCAGGTGCAGGTTTAGGGAACTGAAGGAGAATTGTTCCAGAATCACCGCAATGAGTGACAGATTTTCAACAGAACCAGGTCACGAAGATAGTTTTTGATACCAGGCATTTTCTTTGGGGACTAGCAATCCAAACTTCTAAACTAGTGTATATAACCAGTACAGTTGTAGACACAGCTGTAATGCAGCCCCACTTCCTGGGGTGTTGGAGGGGAGTCAGGGGCTCTGGCTACATAGTTGCTGCTTCCAGCACTCTGCTTACCTAGTCTACTGCATGCAATTATTAGATGCTGTCTGGAAACAGTTGGGTTGTCTGGCTCTCCAAAGGACCCTGCCTAGCTGCTGGATGCGAAAAGGCTTGAGAAGCAAGATAATTGTTGCTGCTCGTGCAGATCCTGTCTTGCAAATACTCTTAGAAAGGAGAGTTTGGTCAAGGTTGTTAGGATTGAAACTCTTCATCTTTGAGTTATTCTGCCAAAAAGAACCTGGAGATAAACCAGACCAACTTAGGCTTTCTTCAAAAGCAAGAATAGTAGTCGACTTTACTAAAGCCATGGATTGAAAGTTACTTAGTTTCTATGTAGGAATTCACTCTGGCAACAATATTGGAAAAACAATTTTTTTAAGCAGCAGATTTGCCAAGCTAATAGCTGCCTGGACCAGGAGTGGAGGTAACACTTCAAAGGCTGGTGCTTTTGTGTCTGAGGGGCAGATTTCTGGGGCACCCATGATGACACAGTGATCCCATAACCAGGGAAGAGATGATTTCATCCAGGGATGAAAAGACTGCCCAGATCTCAGGAGCCTGGGAGGGAGCTCGCGGTTAGGCTGAGGCCCAGCAGCAGGCCCATGGCTTCTATTCTTGGCCCATCCACTGAATAACTTTGCGGTCACTGCTGAGCAGTCTTCCGTCTGGGTCATCCCCTGAGCTTGGCCTCTGACATTCACCCAGGGACAACCTGGAAGGTACAGTGGTGTCTCATTCTTCCTCCTGCCAGGTTGGATGTGAGCTGAAGAAGTGGCCCATTCCCTGTCCCGTGAAAACTCTCCTGCTGGGCCTGGGTTTGTACTAAATCCCATCCAGGCTGGCATTTCAGAGGTCCTCAGAAAGGCACCCCCAGAGGACACTTAGGGTGACCTCTAGAGCTGGCCCCACCCTCTCCAGTGCTGAAGTCTCCATCCCCTCTGCCTTTCTCCAACATGGAGCTCCACGTGGGCAGATCATCCCTTGGGTGCAAGACACAAAGGCCTTTGGTTTGTTGTCCCTTCTGGTCTCAATCTACCTAGTACCTGGAGTCTCTGGGGTAGGGGTTAAGTATGTGGATTCTGGAGTCACGCTCCTGGGTTAGAATTCCATTTCTGCTCTACTTTTTGTGATCCTAGGTGAATTATTTAATTTCTCTTTACCTCAGTTTTCTTTTCTGTAAAATAGGAAATAGTAGCATGCTCTTTGGGTTCAATGTGAGAAATAATCAAAGAAACACATGGAAAGTTCCACACAGTGACTGGCACATAATTTAGTGCTCAGGAGGTAAGAGCCACAGATACACGTCAATGAGAATGTCAAATTAAGTAGAGAGATGTGGCATTTTTATCCAAATATGCTATATTTGGATAAAATATTCTATATTTGGATAAAACTTGAACACATTGTTCCTTCTCTGGGGCAAATCACTCACATATATTCATAGTATTTTCCAATCTGCCTTTGTTGATATTTTTACTACCTTTATTTATACTTAATCTTCATTGCTTATATCCAACATTTGAAGAATAAATATGGTCTATTTATTATGCCACTGCTGGAAGTCCTGAAGTCCACACGTTCTTAGAAGGAGTTGCTGATGCTGGATAGTCGCCTTCCTGTGTCCCAAGGCAAAATCTTCTCTCTAGCCAGAGCAAAGAGTTGGGCTCCTAAGCAGGAAAGAGGGTGGAGCCAGCAAAGCCAGGATCATAGAGAGGCGTCCTCCAATGGACTGAGGTGGGAGGGCAATAGGTCAGTGAGAGGAGTAGGAGCTGTCACCTGTACATCATCCCCAAAGACAGGTCCTGGTATTGGGGCTAACATAAGTTGGTGGCAATCACACATTAGACAAAGACATAGATACTATTGGAGGGCAGATGGTGAAGATGGCGGTAGATGGGTTTGTTCTATGATTTTGATGGGCTCACATTCTCAGCGGTCTTTTCTCTTGGAAAGATGCTGTGTTATTTACCATCAGGGAGAGAGCGGATCCTGGACATAAATGTGGTTTCCTCTGTGCCAGAACTTTCTCCATAAAGAAAAGCAAGATCCTTTCTTGTTTGCCTGGTTTTGCAAAAGTTGTGAGAAATCTCCTGCTTCCCAAGAAGATGCAGTAGGGTCCAGGTAGTGAGTTTCCAGGACTTCTTTCCACTGAAGGCAAGGAGTCACTTAACACTGGCTTTCTGGCTTGCAGTTGATGACCACTGGATCATCGACACGGACTACCACACGTTCGCCCTGCAGTACTCCTGCCGCCTCCTCAACTTTGATGGCACCTGTGCAGACAGCTACTCTTTTGTGTTTGCACGTGATCCCAATGGCCTGACCCCCGAGATACGGAAGCTGGTGAGGCAGCGGCAGGAGGAGCTGTGCCTGGACCGGCAGTACCGGTGGATTGAGCACAATGGTGAGTGGCCTTTCCCCAGGGCTCAGGGAGACGGGTTCCAGCCAGAGAATGAATGCCTTGTATCTGTAATGAAGAGAAAGCGGGAGTCTGGCACCCCTCTGGGCCCCTCTTGGTCCTGCTTGATCAGATCTTTCCTTGGCCTTATCCCTGGGAAGGTTGATCAAAGGCTTTTTTCCAAAACCCTGGCACTTTTAATTAAGTAAAACACTTCCCTTTTATTCTGCTATCTCAAGCCATTTCACTCCTGGCTCCTCTGCCCAGAAAAACCATTCTGATTGAATGAGTATTTGGGGGGATTAAGTGTCCCTGCTAGAGAACTGGGCAGTGAACATGACCATCAATGTGAAAATGTAAACAGAGACATCAACATAGCAAATGCAGACAAGAATGATGTCAACAAATGTTCCTTATTCTCTATGAAACCAAATAATCATTATATTGATTAGCTGGGTTTCCTCATTTCGGTTTTATGGGGATCCCCTGGAACAACCACAGGATCTTTTTATAGATATTACCCTTGTCTGATCTGGACTTAAAAACTAGAGTGGAAAAAAAAAAAACATGCTGTCTGTTTTGAATCGACACTCACTCCTTTGGTTTCAGAATCCAGATAGGGTCACCCTAAAGTGTAGAAAAAGGGAGTGAAACTGAACGTTTCTGTTTGGTGTAACTGACCCATTACACCAAAAAGACAAAACAGACCAAACACATAAATAGGCATGGAAGCCTCACCCTGCGGGGCAGCCACATGCAGGGCTGGTAAAGCATTCCTGACAGGCACAGCCCAGAGCCCTTCACCTGCCGTCACCTCCGTTAATCCTCAGGAACACCTTGAAGTTCGCACTCATTATCCACATTCTGAGATGAGAAAATGGAGGCTAAGAAAGATCATGAACGTTTCCCAAGATCTCCAATAGGTAGCTGAGTTGAATGCAAACCCAGATGTCCCTTGTTGGCACCACCTGTGACACAGGACATGGGACATGGTGAACACTATGGAACTACCGGCAGTAAGACTGAGATCAGGTTAACTTGGCCCTCAAGTCCTTAAATAAGAGGAGCTCCCTGACACCCCCCCCCCCACACACTGAAATGCAATGAGGCACATTTGACAGAAACAAAGGGAAGCACTGTTTCATGCAGTAGGTCCCGTGCTCTCCGCCCCCTGACCCTGAAGACTTCAAAGTGGTTCAGAAACAGCCTGGAGAGTGTTTATGAATTGCAGCTACATCTGACTTTGAGGGTTTCCATCTGCTGTGGTGCATTCGAATGAAGAATCACATGAATGGAGCCGAGCTCCAAGGCTACCATGGTGTTCATTATTTACAGAAACACCTGGTCGTCTTTCTGTTATTATTAATGGCTTTGTTTTCTGCATTTCAGGTTACTGCCAAAGCAAAACAGGAGAAAACCTTTTGTAGCAACATCAAGGACATAAAAGTTTCATTCGAAAATTTCTGATTAACTTTCAATCTTCACCTCTATTTATCTTAGGAGTTTAGTTTGTCTCCACTCCCTCCACCCCACCCGCCCCTCGCATCCCCTTGCCTTCCCTTGGTGAACATAAAACATCAGTACACATCAAAATCCACGTAGGAATGAGTGAATCTGCATCACTGTGGATCTTATGGAAGTTTCCTGAGACTTGGAATTCCAAACTTTGATTTATTAAAATATAGCTATCAACTTCCTATGATTTGAGTTTTCTTTGTATTCACAGATTGCAGGTGGGGTGCACTCTAATATACCAACAGGGCATTCTCCCTTTGAGCTCTCTGTGGGACCTTTGACTAATTCTAGCATCTAACCTCCATTATTAAAGACCGCAGCTTCTCCCACTTCCTGAAAAGGGGGTTTCCTCATTAACCCAGGAAGGCCTTAACTACCATCCTGGCCAAGGCACTGAGGCCCAAAGAGGAAGTGAGTGTGGCCAGACCAGGCCAGCAAGCTCAGGCAGTGCTGGGTCTCTGAGACTGGCCAACCAGCTGGGTTTGGGAGGCCTGGATGCATGGATGGAGTGAGTTCCAGGAAACAGCTCTACTCTCCGTTGCCTCTGGCAGGTGATTCGCTTGTTTCATGTGTGGCCAACACATGGAAGGAGGCAATCTCAGGGTTTTCAGAAGGTGGGGAGGAGAGAGGATATGGCAGATGGGCTCTGAAAGCCAGGTCGGTAGGAAAGTTCACAATGTCCCCCATCTGAAGTGTGCACGGAGGGCGAGGTGGGGGCAGAAGCAGTCAGGACTGGGGCAGAACACTAGTGTCCTACACTGTTAGCAGCACTTGAGTTTGCATACAAACCCACTTGCCTCAGTTTCCCACAGGTTCCCACGGGTCTCAGTTTCTCATCTTCAAAAAACAGCTAGTCTTTTGTGCTAGATAATCTTGGTTTTAAGTTAAACTCCAACTTAGATTTTTAGCTGTGTGTTTGGGGGCTGGTTACCTGGCTTCTCTGAGCCTACATCTCCCTTGAAATATGGGGAAGCAGGCTCTGCCTGATGGGACACAGTGGATTCAATATTAGAGCTCTGAGGGGCCGTGCAGGCTGCATGTGTGAAATGCATTGGAAGGTGGGGGGTTGGTGCTGGCATTTTCTAGGGACTAGGGAGGCTTCTGTGTTCCCCACCTCCATTTGCCTTATTTGCCACCAAAGACAGAGAAGACTGTGGACCACACATGGGAAAGCTCTGCTTTTCATTCTCAGGGAACAGCAGGCTGTCACAGCCTGGGGTCTCAGCCTCAGTTTGGTAGCCCCAGAAATCTATAAGATATCCACATATTCCTTCCCAAAAGAGCTTAAAATTACCAAGTATATTAACTAAATCTTTTGTTGTTATTTTTTATGTGATGATGGGAATTGAACTCAGGGCCACATGCATGCTAAGCAAGTGCTTTACCACTGAGCTATCTCCCCAGTCTCCAAGTCTACTAACTAAAGATGGGCAAAGACTCCTTGTCCATTTGTCCATGAGCTTAAGGTCGCCATAAATCTTCACGTCAGAAGCAAGCTACTCCAGAAACTCCATGAGTGATGGCAACAACCCTGGGTCTGACTGGCCTTGGAGCAAAGCTTTACTGAGCATCTGTCTACTCAATGGTGGCCCTGTGTCCACCCAGCTATTGGCCCAGCCCCCAAGGGCCTGTTTGTCGCTGGTCTGGCTTTGACTCTGATTTCTCCCCTTTCCCCATTTTCTCTTAGGGTGTTTCATAAAACTGTAGGTCTCCAAACACCATCTGCATCTCCCAACAACACTGTACCTCCAAGTCCCAGCCCCACAGCTCTATATACACTGCCTATTGTTTTTGGATGCCCCTAGGTTTCAATTTTCTTTTAAATTTTTTTTTTTTTGTAGTTGTAGATGAACAGAATGCTTTTATTTATTTTATTTATTTCTTACGCCGTGCTGAGGATCAAACCCAGTGCCTCACACATGCTAGGCAAGTGCTCTGCCACTGAGCTACAGCCCCAGCTCCCAGGTTTCAAATTCGTAGGCTACCACTGAAACTTGGCTCTCTCACCCTGTTTTTCTCCCAGTCTTCTCCATTGGTGCCTGCCCTACCATCCAACCAGTTCAGGCTAAAAATCTAGGAGTTGTCCTGGAATCCTCTCTTTCTCTCACATTCTACATGCTTTCCATCAATAAATTGTCTTTGTGCCACCTTCTCTAAGAATATCCAAGATCAGTTCTCATAAACCATCAGGAATGACACCCACCTCCAGATCCCCAGCAGCTGCCTAATTGCTCTCCATTTTCATTCCTGCTCCTCAAAGTCGGACCCTTGCACAGCAACCAGAACGATATTTACACTCATTCATCAGCTCACGTCAGTCTGCCTTTGCAAACCCCAGTGGCACCTACTGAACACTGACTCAGCTCCCTAGGGTGGTCTCTCAAACCCTCCCTGACCTAGACCTGGACCCTCTGACATCCGTTGATGGGCTCCAGCAGAGCACCCCTCCATCCCAACATCAAGGTCTGGTACAGAGGAGGTCAGTCAACAGTTCTTTGCTTGACTCAGTCCTCTCTTCTTCCTGTCCCACAGGTCAGCCTCTTTGTACCGAATTCTGTCTCTTCTGCCTGAAAAGCCCCTTCCCCTGGAGTCACGTGGCACACTCTTTCTTGCCAGTCACCTTTCCCCACCACATCTAAGTGGCCACCACTCCCACAGCACCCTGTCCTGTCTTCCCCAGGTGCTGTTCACTCTGGGATACTATATCTATTCACTTCTGTTTAGCATTTGACCTTCATAGGGGAAGAAGGTCTCTGAGAGCAGAGGCCAGGGCCATCTGGTTCACCACTGAACTCCCAGCTCAAGAGCACTGTCCAGCCACAGTAGTGCTTAAGAGGCCTCTGGTGGGTGGATCAATGAGGGGACTCACTCCAGATCTCAGTGCCCTTCTGAAGCCAACCCATCTTCTGTCTGATTCCATGACACTGCTTCTCCTCAAGGAATCCACAGCATTTTTAATACATGAAAAGTAATAATCACCTTTAATTATTCCTTGGAAATTCCTCAATATCAAATACCAAATACCAAACACCAAATTCAGGATTGATATGAATGGAAGACCCTGAGGCCTTTCCTAAGGAGCCCAAGTTGGGTATCCAGAGCGGCCCTGACCCTTTAAAGGAGAATCTGAGTCCTCAATCAGTTCCAAGACTCACTTTAGAAGCCATGAGGTGTGACCTTATATGCAGGAGATGTAATTGCTGAACAGGTATAAATAAAAATTTATTAATTTCAATCATATTACAAACACACTGAAAAAGTTCATATTTCAAAGGAACCCATCGTAAGTCCTCTTATAAAGGAAAAGTATGTTTACACGGAATGATCGTCCCTTAATTTGCTGCTGCTGCAGATGTATGTTTGCATAGGTTGTTTCCGTAAAGCAGGGTGCACTGGTGGATGATCAAAGCACACCGTGGCTCACCCCAGGGAGAGACTTCATGTGTCGAGAAAAAAACGAATTAGCTGGAAATAACAGACAAATCATTTCTTCTGACAGATGTGTCTGTAAAAATGGCTCCTTTTTCTGGGAGGGAGAAGCAGCAAAAAATTTTCCTCCATTCGTTCCTAAACAGTGACATGTTGTAGAGAATGGGGTTCAGGGCAGAATTGGCAAATGTGAAGGCCACCACCCAGAAGAAGAGGGACGGCCAGATGACCAGGTCTTGCTGGAAGTTCTGGATCAAGATGAGGAGGATGGTGATGATGATGGGGCTCCACATGATGAAGAAGGACACCATGAGCAGGAAGAGGGTGCGGAAGAGCCGGAAGTCTTGCTGCGACACTCGGATCTGGTGGCTCTCCGAGTACGCCAGGCTCATGGTGAGCCTCTTCCGCGATGCCTTTGTGATCTGCAGGAAACCCAAACAGAAACAGAGCCACAATTTATGATGGATGTCAGAGATTTTTGGAATTAGGAGCTCAGAAGCTGGAAAGTGCCATCCCGCTGCATTGGGCTGTCTGTCTTTGGAACTCTGTGTGGAAGGAGCTGCCTCCTCTGCAGCTGGCCTGCTGCCCACACGGAGGACGCACTGGAGAAATGGACACCTGGCTTGCTGCCCCAGGAATAAGGCAGAAAATCACCCATGATGTAAAGAGAATGGATGAGGGGAAGTGAAGAGCCTGACTCCGGTGGTCTAGAGGAGCAAGGTGCTCAAAAGCACATCTTGGCTGTGACAGTGGCTTTTTAAAAGGTAAATAATTGTGCACAAGCAATACATACCCAAGGCACAAATTCAAACTACAAACACTGAAGGGGAGCAAATGAAAAATACCAGGTCTCTTCTCTAGCCTTTGTACCCTCCATTTCCATTGCCCAGGGGTGATCAGAGTAGGTGGTCTCCTGCATGACCTTCTGGAAGGTCTACATACCAGCTCTACATGCCTTCCCAGGGATGGAATGTATGAGACCCTATCTCAAAAAAAAAAAAAAAAAAAAAAAAAGTGGATTCTGGTCTTGCCTACAGGCCTGAGTTGGGGCCTTTGAAAGGTAAATGAGTTTGGAGGCTGTTCATTTGCTTGGACAGCTGCTGCCAGGGTCAGCCCCAAAATGAAACCAAGTCTGGGAAGAGCCACCAACACCTATGGGGTGGGTGCTGCTTGGGAATGATCCCTTCATCAGCAGGACCTGTGGGTACCCCTACAGCCACGTGGAAATCAGAGTCAATTACCAACAGAAGGGGACAAACTCCTCACATGGGCAATTGCGAGTTCCTTGTCTTTAAGGGCAGTCGGGGCACTGGCAGGACAGCCTGTCCTTCTCCATTCCACTCCCAGCCCTCACACAAGCCCATCCCCCACTGCAGGCACCGGAAGCATTGGAATAACTATGAGATCCATGTTTTTAAATAAGTAGGCCAGGGATGGGAATGGGAAAGACGGTAGAATGAGTCAAACATAACTCTCCTATGTCCACATATGAATACACAACCAGTGTAACTCCACATCATGTACACCCATAAGAACGGGGAGTTAGACTCCATGTATGTACGACATGAAAAATACACTCTACTGTCATGTATAACTAAAAAAGAACAAATTTTAAAAAGCTTTTAATTTAAAAAAAATAAGTAAAATAAACAGGCACAATCCAAAAGCAATTGGAAAGTTATGGAATCAGATGTGTCATTAAATGTGTCTGTCCCCAGCAAGAAAGAGAAGCTTGTCAGAGCATTTCTGGTGACATTTGTTGAAAAAATCACAGCCATTTGATAAAGTATAGCCCACCGAGGGGTGGGGATCAGGAGAATAAGCACCCTCAGGTACATCTTTGCACTTCTATATGAGAGTATCCATGGAATAAATTCCTCCCAGTGGGATTTCTGGGACCTCTAACATTTTGCACTGATGAGCAGAGGGACTGTGGGTGATGAAGGGGACCCTGGTTGCGGGGGCTCCTGCAGTCGTGCCCTGGCTCCCCTGTCCAGTCTGTTCAGCTAGAGGGTCTTCCTTCAGCAACAGAGAGGGTTTAATTTGGCAGCAGGATCCTTGGACACAAGAATGGCCCATCGACTGATGTAGACTGAATAGAGTAAAGCCCTGCATGCACCCCCATCCCACTGCCCCACCTCAAAACACTGTATCTGAACCACATGAAAGCTTCGTGACATCTTGGAACCACAGAGCTGGAGAGGCAATCAGTGTGGTCTCCTTTATTTTAATATAGATTCTTCTTCAGAAGGTCTGGGTCCGGCTGAGATTCTGCATTTCCAGCAAGCTCTTGCAGAACAGCAGCCCCCCCATGCTTCCCATCCAAAGACCCTGCTTTGAGTAGCCAGGGCCTCCGTCACCCCTTCAATGCACAGGTTAGAAATCAGCTCCCTAAGAGATAGTTTACCCAAGCTGCTTTCAAAGCAGGAACCTTGCAAGTGTTCACTTCAGGGAGCAATAAGGGTCGAGTCTGAGAGATCAGGGGCTGCCATTTAAGCCCTGCTCCTTGGCACAGGGTGGTGGGTGGCTGGGTGAGTGACCACTGGGGTGAATGGAAAGTGTCCAGTACTCAGGCTCTGGATGTCCAGGGGAGAAGGAGTGTTTATCTCTCTTGTGCATAATTCCAAGTATCCTCTGGGCACAGCCAGAAGGGAGAAGGTCTGGCTGTTCCCTGTCACTTACTCAGGTTCCATAATGCCAGCGAGTGGGGTAGGGTAGGGCTAGTGATGGTAGGGTGGGGCCTGGCTGTGAACAGCCAGCCTGGGCTGGAACAGATGCTGATTTTTTGAGCCTGAAATGCCAGCCTATGACCTCTGCCCCAGAGAAGAGAACCAGTGAGGACCATCCTGACCACAACAACAGCCTTGCTAACTTCCACTTGCTTGGGCCAGCCTTTGTCCTGCCTTTCCTACTGGAAGAGGCTTCTGGCCACACAGTGATGCTTACATCATCTGGAAACTGGCCGCACTGTGGGCTCTGTGCTGGACCCCTGGGCCCATTCCCCTACAATTCCTAAATCTCAAGAGAAGAAGTAATTAGAAAGTAATTAGCCACCTTCTCAATTTGGGCAAGTTTAATTCCAAGATCAGCGTGGCTTAAAGTGTTCTCCCTAGAATACTTCTAATTGTCTAATTAAAGGAGAGCTGTTTAATTGTTTCGTGATTCTCTGTGGTTGCTTGCTGGCCCAGTGTGGCAGGTCAGGGCACCTGTTGGTGGTGGGGGACGAGAGCAGCAGGTGCAAGGTGGACAGACCTCTTCCCTCCGGAAGCTCCCGACAACCAGGACAACAGGAATCAGCTTTCCCAAGGGCTCCCCACATGTTCCATCCACTGTCACCTCTAATCCTCACAGCTCCTCTTTGCATTCTGTGCCATTGTTATTCCTGCTTCACAGATGAGCAAATTCATTCTCGGGAAATTTAAGTTACTTGTTGAAGGTCACTCCACAGATAATAAACGGTGACAGCTCCCATCTGTGAAAATCCAGCTCAGTGGAGTTAACGATTAGCTACATCATAAAAGGCTCAGGAGGGGTTGTATAGCCAGCCCTCCCCTCCATGCCCCTGCTCTGCAGGTGGAGTCACTCAGCAGAGGGAACCCACCGACTCGCACTCCAGTGCTGCAAGTCCTATTGGCACCTCCACGTCCGGAAGTCACTGTGTAGAATCAAAGTTAGACCATCCAGGTGCAAGATAGGTGATCTAAGGGCCAACAGGCCTGCAAGTGGGAAAGCCGAGCAGGCAGCAGGGAAAATGCATAACCTCTAAATCGGGGTGTCCCTGGTGAGTGCTCAAGGGCTGATTCCAACAGCAGTGTCATCCCTCCTGCTGCCCCCCTTAGCCTGCCAAGAACAGCGTGCATCCAGAGACTCTGGTACAGTGTCTCATAAATATTTTTTGAATCAACAAGGTTGGTGGGAGCTCACTTTTACTGAGCACCTACTATGTGCCAGGTCCTTACCCATCACGTGGTTTGCCTCTCTAACCTCTCCCAGCATTCTGTGATGTAGTACTTGCTGATTCCCATTTTGCAGATGAGGAAGCTGAAGTTCAAAGAGGTTGGTGAACGCCCAGCCAAGAAGTGCAGAGTTGAGCTTCAAACTTGGTTGTTGGCTCCAGCCTGAGATCTTGATCTTAAACTAGTTTCTTCCCACTCTCTACTTCCCATCAATGGAAATCCTTTAATTCCAAGCTCTAATGCTAGAAACTCCTAGAAGCCTTGTTGGCTCACCTCCCGCTGCACCCTGCAGTATGTTTCAGGTACTCTCAGCGCCTGCCACAGGAACCCTGTGGTAGACACATGAGCATCTTTCTTACCTCCGCCCTTACCAGACATGGGCTCCCCAGAGGTTAGGACCTTAGTCAGGGTTCCCTGTTCCGTCTGGGGCCAGGGGCTCTGGCCGATGCCTGACGATGACTGTGATGGTCAAAGTGGGCTGACTCATGGCCAGGTGCATTAGCTCCGGTCTTTGGTCAGAACTGGTAGATGCTGTTCCCTCACAGTCCCCACAGCTTGCAGAGTTAGGGGCTTCATAGTCAAATGTGCTCCTTCCCTGCATCTTCCCGTGCTAGGTGTCTAGGCTAAGTCAACATTTATCTAGCATTTCAGTCTCTGGCATTAGGTAGACGCTTGATGAGCTTCTACATTAAACTAAACACTCAATTAACTCCTGAGAATTAACTCTAATCCTCAAAACAAGCCTCTGCATAGGTTCCGGGGTTACCTCCTAAGGTGGAGGCTCTGAGAGGTAAATGACCTACCCAAGCCTCATGGTGAAGAGGTGGGATGTAGCCCACGCAGAGATGCTCCCAGTAATGTGGCTCACACCTCTGGGCCCATGATAAGAGGCAAATGTCTATTTGCCTTCAGACATTCTGATTCTGTGGGGCTGAGGGGACCCGAGATCTGCATTTTTCCTAAACTCCCTTTTTTATTTTTTTGTACCAGGGATTAAACTCAGGGGCACTTGGCCACTGAGCCACATGCCCAGCCCTATTTTGTATTTTATTTAGAGATAGGGTCTCACTGAGTTGCTTAGCATCTTGCTTTTGCTGAGGCTGGCTTTGAATTCAAGATCCTCCTGCCTCAGCCTCCTGAGCTGCTGGGATTCCAGGTGTGCGCCACGATGCCAGACTAAGAGAGTCCCTTTTAAAACTGTCTTATTGAGTCTCCCTGCCTTTACACCCACATGAGCTTCGGAAGACTATGAGGGAACTTTCTTTCCCTCTCATGCCCCTTTGTCACACATGGCCACCAGACCAAGGTTGCTGCCCAGGTGGTTGCAGGTGGAGATTCCTGCTGGCAGAGGTTGACCCTGCGGGTGGGGTCTCCTTTGGAGGCTGCCTGGCCAATCAACAGAATCCTCAGAGGAGAGACTGTCTTTCCAGTAGGTCCACCTCCCTTTCCATAGCAGCACACAGTCCCCAGAGCTGGGGAACAAAGGCCAGGTATGGAGGAAGGGCTTCATGTTCACTACCTGAAACCTTCATGTTCACCTGAAACACGTTCTTTCTCGGTGAAACTCTGAGATAGGCTGAGGGTTTTCAAACTGCCAGCAAAAGAGTCATTGGTTCTATCAACAAATGTTTATTGAGCACCCACTATGTGGCTGGGCTACAGGGGCTGGATGTGGTGCAGGTCCATTCCAGTGTAAGTTGGGTAATGCGCGAGTGTGTGTGGGGCGGGGTGGGGGGGTGAGGGACAATAAAGAAACACAGTTCCAAAGGGTAGCACGGCCATGGTTGCTGGGAGATGATGTAAACCAAGCCCCAAACAGCTGGTGATCACAGCCTGATCGAAGGCACTTAGGAGTTGCTGGGAGGCTATTCCCTTGGGAAAACTGTCAATTGGAAAAAGCCACTAAAAATGTATGGCATGTTTGAGTCACAAGGAAAGAGGAAGCAGAGAAGGCTGACAGCAAATATGGCCACTGCCCCACTACATCAAACAGCTCTTGAAGGGTGATTGACAATCTTTAAGGATGACTGACGGGGGGAGACCCAAGGAGAAGGCCACCTGAATCCTTGCCCAGGTCAGAACCAGAGACAAAGTTTACAACAAGGTTTCCCAACAAGGTTTCTATGGAGCACTGATCCAAAGAGAAGTTCTGTGGGAAAACGGGGTTCTGTGGTCAGGTTTAGCAATGCTGCCTGGTCTGTTCCCGTGCCGAACAGCCCCTGCCTGCCCGAAGCCTTACAGCAAAGAATCCCACGGAACTCTGATGATCCCAGTATTTCCCACACTCATAGACTGTGACTCGTTCTAAAATTTTCCATCCCATGGAGCTCCAGAGAGCACTGAGAGGCTCTGCTTCAGAGCAGTAAGAGATCAGGGTGATTCTAAGCCCAGAGATGACACCTGAGTGAGAGGCAAGAAGACAGGTAAAGGGATATGGCTAATGGACCCTGTTGTTCAAATGAATTTGACAGGTGCTTTTCACACACACACACACACACACACACACACACATCAAAAAAAAAAAAAAAATCTTGGGCAGAAAAGCAGATCCAGCGTCTCTGCATTGTGTCTACTTTCAAGTAAACTAGGAAATCCCATCCACACACAGCATCTACCTAGTGGCAGTTTGCCTGCTTCCAAGTTACCAGCCTGGCAAAGTCCATGGGCACCAAGTGAGGACAGATGTCACAGTCGTCTGGGGAACAGGCAACAGTCAGATTTGCTAGTGAGGTGGGAAGATTTTTCAAAAGTCTTATATTTACAGTAACATTTATTTTTGTTATTTATGTATTTTTTTTGTACTAGGGGTTGCTTAACCACCGAGCCACACCCCAGCCCTTTTTGTATTTTATTTAGAGACAGGGTCTGACTGAGTTTCTTAGGGGGGCCTTGCTAAGTTGCTGAGGTTGGCTTTGAATTCGCCATCCTCCTGACTCAGCCTCCTGAGCTACTGGGATTATAGGTGTGCGCCATGTTCCCGGCTAACACTGTTATTTTTAAAACATCATATCTGCTCTTTTATTTTATTGTGCTGAACAATCCACTGAGTCATGTTTGGCTTCAGTGGAAACTGAGTCCTGAGTTTTAAAAGAATAGTCCAAGGTCGCATGGTAAATCAAGTTTGGTGAAGGACCCCAGTATGATGATTCTTTATACTTTCCCTACTGCCCCCAAAGAGCACGCCCTGTAGACCCTTTCAGTGTGATCCAAGGCTTAAGCCTCACTCCTCCATGAGAATTCACAGAGCACCTGCCATGAACAAGCCAGGCTCTGGTCTAGGCACTGGGACGAGAAGCTTGCCCTCCCGTGGGTGAGACAGATGACTGATGCACAAATGAATTCACACATCCAGAATGTGACAGGGACTGGAAGTGTTTTGAAAAGAGATAAGTCAGGGATCAAAGATTGATAGGGGGTGTTTCTGAAGAAGATCCTTTTGAACAAGGACCTATCCGAAGTGGGAAGTGGACCATCAGCAATTGAAGTAAGAGAGACGCGGGAGAGGAAATGGCAGGTGCAAAGGCCCGAGACATAAGTGTGTTGGCATGTGTGAGGGACCCTCCTCAGGCCAGTCTGGACATAACAGAGGGGAGAAGACGAGCTTAGGGGGACAGACAGGGGACAGATCACATAGGGCTTTTAGGTGAGGGCTTTGGATTTTGCTGCATGTGTGAGGGAAGTGACAGGATCTAAATTCTCTCTGACCCATTACTCAATGCACCATTGCGCCACTGTGAGTCATGGCAGATGCCACCCTGCGATGTGTGATGGACAGCGGGCTGGCTGTGGCTCTAGATGCAAAGGACTTGGAGAGCAGTGAACTGTTGCTTGGAGGCAGATGGAGAAGAAGAGACCTCTCCCAGTTTTCCAGGTCGCCTCCAGTTGTTCCAGGTGGGCTTTGGCCTTGAGAATAAAATGATGTAGGGGGATCATTCCTCTCTCGGTGGGAAGCTCAGAAGTGTGAGCTCACCAGGGCCCTCCCAAACGCTGAGGGGCTTGGGAGTGGACTCAGAAAAAGAGCCAGATGCTGCCATTCCCTCCCAATCAGCTCTGCTAAGTCTCAGGGATACCATTTCCCAGCACACTGGAGACAAAGCTTGGGAGAACAACCTTGCCTAACAATAACAACAAACACAATTCATTTGTCCCCTGCCGTGGGCAGGCAGACACTAGATGTCCTACCCATGGTACCTCAACAATCCCTCACTGTTAAACTACAATTGCCATTTTGCTGATGAGGGAATTGAGGCTCAGAGAGTATAAGTAACTTGCTCAAGGTCACACAGCAAGTAAGTGGCAGATTCAAGACTCAAAGCCAGGTTATGAAAATATCCCTTTGAATCTCTGCAACTGTCTTCATGGCCCTTTGCTCTCCTCTTTAATACCCCTCGTCCATCCTTTACATTGGTGCAGCAGTCAACATTTTGCAAAGTGTCATACACTATCTTGGCCTCTACCTTGTGCTCCAGGGTTTCTTGCTTTAAATAGCAGCACCTTTGGCTCGTCTCTCCTCTTCCCCTTTTGTTTCAAAGTTCCTTCTAGAGAATGGAACTTGTACACTCTATTCCTCACCAGCACTTTGCAGAGTAGACATATGTCTGAGGAACTAAAACTGTTGGGAATCTAGGGCCAGGGTACTTTATGAGACTCTCACTTCTGAGCTTCGTGACCTTGGGGAAATTACCTCGCCTCGCTGTGCCTGGTTTTTCTCATCTGTAATGCTTATTAGGATTAAATGAGGTATTTCTTGATAACACATTAAACACTACATAACTATTTGTTAAGCAAATATAAAACTCTTCCCTCACTTCTTTGCTTTTAACTTAATGAGGGTAGCTAACAATTTTATAACATTAAAATATGCTAGGCCTCCTTGGAAAGCCTGAATCTGCTCATGCACTTGAACAAGCCCCAATCTTTATTCATCTGGTGGAGCAGATTCTAGGGAGTAGCTTAGGGGGCCAACTCCCACAGGACCAGGGACTAGCAGACCCGGTTGGAGGTTGGCCTGGCTTTGGGTTCTGTAAGAAGGTTACAAAGCCTCAGCCACAAAGAAAGGCTATAAAATTGACCAGAAAACAAACAGGTCTTTCCACTTGAATATGTTTATTTAACAGATGACTCCTAAGTAATATGCTATAAAATTAAGATTCAGTGGCTGCATTTCCTCCAAGGGGACTAGGGCACAAATATATGTAGGTGAGGTTTGTTGGGCTGGGACCTGCCATGCAGAGGGCTGCCTGAAGAGGTGGGGACAGAGGGGGTCCATCTTTTTCACACCCCTGCACATATTCGCTTTGTGGGCAGACATCACTTCCTGTGTCAATACACATTTGAAATGGACATTCCCAGGTGGCAGGTGACCGGAAGTAAGAGGAGGGGCTTCTGGCAACCTTCTCTTTCGGCATCCGGGAGCTGCTTTTATGAGTGTGTTCAGACTGTAAGGGGAACACATAAGCTGGGTGTGCTTTTCTATTGGTATATTATACTTCAATAAAAACTCTTAAAAAGTGTACATTCTCATCACTGCTGTGTTTGTGGTGGGGAAACGATGGACACAGCCCAAAAGTCCATAAGATAAATTATAGTATGTCGACATGCTGGGCAGCCATGCAGCCATCATGAGATAAGATACGGGAACTGATATGGAAAGATGTGATATGGTGTTAAGCGGAAAAAAGGAAGTTCTGGAGCAGATAGTGTGAGCTCATATCTGAAAAGAACAACAGCCAGCTATTGGAGATAACCCACACACTTTCAAATACACACAGTGTCAATGATTTTTGTGCAAATTTATAAGAAAAACTAACCTGCAAGGACCTCGTTGGGTTGTTAAGAATGGCTATAGGATCAATTTTCAGTTTCTGTGTTAAATACTTCTGGGCCTGTTTTCAATTTGACTTTTTTTACTATGAACTTGAATTACTTTAGTGATGAGCAAAACAAAACCAAAACCAAAAAAAAAAAACAAGCAAAAACAAGAAACTCCTTCCTCACATGGCTGAAGCGGCAGATCTGGTGAGTGAATCAGAACTCAGGACTGGACTGGTTTGACTTCTACGGTATCTTCTGACCTGAAAGTTCTGAGAATCTACCAGAAACACTGCAATCTGAGTGAAATTCAGTGGCAGCACTGGAAACAAACATACCTGTAAGATTTTGGAGTAACTGATCACAATGACCAGTCCCGGCACCAGGAAGTTCAAAGTAACAAAAGACACATCCCACGAGATCTCTCCAGGGGTGCTGGGCCAAACCAGTGTGCAGATGGGAATCTCCTAGTTACAAAAGGGAAAAGGACACGGATCACTGCGGTGCTGGCTTCTTCTTTGGCCTTTAGCTCAGCCCCAGTTGGGGGTTACCTGTCACTACGCAGTTGTGCCACACAACTTGCAAGATGGTACACCCCAGAATCCTTCTCCCTGACCCCCGTCCCCCAAACACACACACAAAGCACTTGCCTCCGGCCCTGGGGGTAGCCTTAATCCTCACCCCTGCTCTCCATTAGAGGCAACTGAGCCTCAGGGTCCAGGCTGATAAGAACTAGGGGCAGGTCCCCAGGTGGCTCTTTCCACTCCCCTGGCTGAGATGCAAAGGGCTCTCAGGCTTTCTCTTCCAAGCCTACCATTTTTTAAAAAAGGAGAAAATTGCCCTGAGAGCAGAACCGATGTGCTACACACAAACACATGGAAACAGGATGAGGTCTCGGTGCAGTCACGCTTTGAAAGCTGAAGGCAACAGGGTCTAGGCCAAGGCACCCAAGTGCTTATCTGGAGCACGTTCAGGGCATCAAAGCCGGGCTTGGTGGCAGGTGTCCATAAGTCCCAGCTGATTGGGAGTCTGAGTCAGGACAATTCCTGAGCTTGACCCAAGAATTTGGGGCCAGCCTGAATAACATAGTGAGATCCTCTTCTCAAAAAAAGAAGACCCACATCCATAAACACAAAACAAAACCAAAAAATGAGTGTGTCAAGCTGCATCAAAACACCTGGCTGCTAAGAGTAGTGGTACAGGTCTGTAATTCCAGTGACTCAGGAGGCTGAGGCAGGAGGATCTCAAGTTCAAGGCCAAACTGGGCTACTTATTAATGAGACCCTGTCTCAAAATAAAATAAAAAGGGCTGGGATGTAGCTCAGTGATAGAGTGCTTGCCCAGCATGTGCCAGGACCTGGATTTGAAACCTGATTCTGCAAAGGGAGAGTCCGGAAAGGAGAGCCAGCTACCTCTTACTCCAAGAATGCATCTTGAGCCCAGAATTACAGCCTCTAATCTTATGTGCCACCTTCATAGAGGAACACACTACAGCCCCAAAGCAAATATCAGCCACAATTCTCAGTTCCAGATGGAAAGCCACTGGAGTGTGACCGTTTGTGACCTTGCTTCCATACTGTGATGTGTTGAATTCAAGTGTTCAACTCTAGCTACAAAACTGCAACAGGCAGGAGCCTCACCCAGCAGTTACTAAGAGCTGCTGCAACAGTTTCCTCCAACAAAGAAAAATGTCAGTGAAAACAGACCAAGGCATTTGTGCCTGTAGTTTCCCACCCACAAACTTCCCTGGCCCACTCCACTACAGGAACAAAGCTATTTGGAACAAGTCTCCCTAAACGCTTCTAGACATATAGACTGGATTTTTAAAAGTGTGTGCTATGTAAAAAGACCACATATTAATTTTTTGGTGGACAAGCATCTGAACCCATGTCCAGGAGTCATAATCAACCGAAGCATCATTAATTCAACTATTCACTTGACCAATATTTATCGAATGGTATACCCTAGGCAAAAGCAAAGAATTTTTAATATTTGCCAACATGTATTGTGATTGAGTTGTCCGTCTCAAAATACGGTCAACTGGTCACTCATTTTCCTACTCAATTTTAACAGAAAATAACAACCTCTGCTATTTATTGGGCATATTCTCTGCACTGGAAATTGCTTTATATAGATCATCTCATCTAAGGCTTACAACAATCTTATTGAGATGCACATTAATTTTTTTGTTCCTGTTTCACAGAGGAAGGAACTAAGGTTCAGAAACATCCTCTTCCAACAACAGCCTGAAATGCTAAAGGTGGGGATGTTTTTAATCATAATACTTTGCCCCAAAAGCTATGTAGTAACAAGGGACATCAAGGGATCTACTGAGAAAATTATAAAGCAGGACAAGCAGGGAAGAATGTTTTAATCACATTTGCTGGAGTGTTGCTTCCTTTTCCTGCTTTGTTAAATGGCTTGCAAATGGACTAGGCATTCTAAAAATTTGCTCCTCTACCCTCACCATCCACACCTGATGGAAGACAGTTTACTAAATCTTTCTGTGTTTTGGTGGTTGGAAAGAAACTTGGGTGACCCTGCTGAATACTGGCAGTGAGGTTGACCACTGCTCTTTGGATGATTCTTTCAAACTCCTTGTGGTTGGGGACAGAAGATTAGGTCCCGTAACCATGTGCCTGTGTGAAAGTTGTCAGAATCAAAATGGAGTTGCTCAAGCCGACCCTGACAAAAATTAATGAATTAATTAAGTTGGGAGATTGTGAAGAAGGGCATCTCATGCACGGATGCCTGATAACAAGAACTATCGTAAAGATTCTACCAAACCACAACCTTACACAAAAATCCCTTGGACAGTATTGGTTCAGCAACTGTCTGTCCAACCATGAACGGAGGCCACCCTTATTTATGGATCCTTGTAGCCAAGGATTGCTGTTTCAAAATAATTTATGTAATCCTCATTTTTGCCTTTAAAAACTTCCCCTGGCTTCAGCCTCGTCAACATGCACTTAGTTTGTCACGGTCCCCTATTCAATACATTGCAACTTTCATGCCCAAAGTCACTATCTTTGGAGAACCTCTCTCCAGCTGTTATTTAGGTCACACCTGCGGGATCCCAGTGTTGACGTGTATGTGTGAATATTTATACCTAGACACCTCTGCTCACGCACACACAGGCAGAGAAGAGACTGAAAGGGTCTCAGAAAAGACTAGAATGGGACTTGTAAGTTATTTTTATTCTTCTGTGTTATCTAAATCATCCACAATGTGTCTATATGCTTTTTTATAAGAGAGAAAAAAAGGATAAAAGTTAGTTTTTATGAAAAAAGATGATAGAACATGAAACACACATCACCATGAGGGCTGAGCCGACCTGACCAACAGAGACAATAGGCTCATCCCAGAAAGCTCCCCAAATCTCAGTAAGGAAGGTGCCCTTTCACCTGTTTGATCTATGGCTTTCACTCCAGGAGGAAGTGTGATAAGGGAGTAAGATAAGAACTCTGCACAGCACCCCCTCACCCCCATCTGAGCTAAGAGGCAGTAGGATGGGTCTTGGGCATGGATTTATGTGCTCTTTGGGGGGCATCGTATGATATTGTCGGTTAATTGCAGTGTCTATATTCATTAGGAAATAAACAAAGCACCATGCCCACACTCAGAGGTCTGAGTTGAATAACTTTATGTCTGTGGAAAAATCCAGACAACAAATGGTTTTCTCCTGCAGCCTGTGATTGATAGAGGAGTTGGGCAGCAGGTCAAATCTGGAAGGTACGGACATAAGTGTTAGTATATTCTGGGGTGTTTTTTCCCCTGCATATTTGAAACGTTTCCTGATTTTAAGAAAGAAATATGAAAACCAAAAGTGCTAGGCCTGCCTGCTTACTGATACATGGAAGCAGAATTGGCGGCGGTGTGGCGTCAACAGCAGTGTTAATTGATTTGCTCAACCACTTACTGACTGCAGGCACTGTGCCCAAGCCACTGAAAGGCCACAGTGAGGATGACAGAGGCTCTGTCCCTGCCCTCCAGGAAGCCACAGATGCAGTCAGGGAGGAAAAACAAGAAACTCCACCACAAGACGGAGAGCCAGAGCACCCAGAGAACCCCAGAGGCCAGGGGCCAGGTTTCTCAAGAGAGAAATTTCTATGTCCATGAGCACCGTTTCAGCTGGGCAGTGTGGCTTCTGGTCTAGTGGATCAGAAGTCCTCAACTCTAGACTCATGGCCACCTTGAGCACATCTCTGCAGGAGACTTCTCAGGCTTGTTAAGCTTGGAATATCTCACCCCCAAAATGGTTCCACCTCCTGGACATCCCAAATTGGCCATCCTCCAGGCTGCCAGAAACAAGAGGACTGGCCTGCTCCTTTCCCACTAAAACAAACCCCGCCCCTCCCCCGCACACCTCATTCTCACTGGCCACCCTCATGGACCAGCCATCTCTCAGCAAGTAAGCCCAAACTCCCTCAGGGGTGTCCCCGGTTCTTCTGCTAGTCCTGCCAACCCTCCGGCACCACCTCTTGCCACCCTAGCCTTCTTTGTGCTCTCTCGCTCCCTTTTGGGGTCACTTCCTCTGCCTGTAATGCCCCTCCTGTCCCCCCAGACCCTTGTCTTGCTCACTTCCTCTCCTCTCCACACCTGGTGGAGACACAGTGTCTTTCAGTAGCCTTCACAGATTCTGGGTGCCCGGAGGAGTCCCTTCCAGAGCTTTCGAAACTGTAATAATCACCTGGCTTCCTCTCAAGATCCCCCACTGGAGTGTGCTACGGGGGACAGGAACCACGCTGTCTTATTCAAGGCAGCATCCCAGCACCTAGAAGATGCCTGGTGCCTGACACTGGGTGCTCAGGACAAAGTTACCCGATGTCAGGATTTTCTAAGACTTCCCCAAGGATGGGGACATCCGTCTACAGGCGCTGCTCAAGTGCCAATTCCTCCTACCACTGGCTGACTTATTGGCAAATGATACCTGGTTCCGACTGTTTCCCATGAAGCTTCTCTGCTGTCTTCCTGCAGAACCAGGGAACCCCTTGGTAAATCATCTCCCTGCCCTACCTCTTCCAATCCAATGGAAGATTTCAAGGTCATTTTAAGGAATCCTCATTAGACATCTGCTCTTTTAGCAACTTCCCAACAGAAAAGAAAGAAAATACCAACATGAGAGCTGGACTTACTTTCTTTATATTTTAAAAATATTCTCTAGCATTTAGTAATGCAGGCGAGTGAACTGCACTTGTCTCTCCGGGGAAGCCTCACTCCATAGAGACTGATGCCAACAGTGGCCTGGTATTAAATCAAGAAGGGAGGGTTGGGGATGTGGCTCAAGCGGTAGCACGCTCGCCTGGCATGCGTGCGGCCCGGGTTCGATCCTCAGCACCACATACAAACAAAGATGTTGTGTCTGCCGATAACTAAAAAATAAATATAAAAAATTAAAATAAAATAAAAATAAATAAATAAATCAAGAAGGGAGCCGCAGAAGCACCAAGGGCCCTAAGGAAGTGTGAACTCATTGGAGACGACACCAGAGCAAACCAGACAGAGCCGGGCTACATTCTAGAACCATCCTTTGCCTGCTATGACTTTGGGAAGTTATTCTTTCTGAAAATAAACATAAAGAAAGGCACAACAGCTGTGGGGTTACCATGGGCTAAAGAATCAAGCTAGGGTCTGCGGCCATCTGAGTACTCAATAAATGCTCAATAAACGAGGGGCATTTGTGACATTAGCGACAGGGGTCAAAGAGGAGGGTGCTCGGTAAATGTTTGTGGAGTGAATGGACAGCACATTCTCGCCAAGGTGGACATCTTCCCCACCTACTGGTGGAGGTCACTGCCTGGCCAGGGCACGGCACACACTGGCAGGCATCCCATTGGAACAGGCTGAGCTGGCCTGGCTGAGATGTTAATGTTGCTAAGATCTGTCCACCCTCTTAAAATGGCTGCTTATTATTTTACAGCAATCAGAAGGATTATAGTGTTTGAAGAATGTTTAAAATGTTTATACCCAAAGATAAGGAAACTTATAATAGCTAGCAATTCTTGAGCACTTAGCTGTATGTGTGGCAGGTGTTGGCCCATTTATTGAACATAAATCCCCATGGCAATCCAATATGGTTGACAGTGTCTTTGTGCCTATTTAAATCAAGGAAAGTGAGACCTAGAGAGGTGGGGCAGTTCCCTTTCTGTCACGCAACTCTGAGGCGGTCCGGAGATAGGATTCAAATTTCAATGAAGTTTTAGAGTCTGGTCACTTTGTACTACTGGACACCCACTACCCAGAGGGACAAAGGTCATCATGTTCCTGTTTTAGGGGATCTGAGGTAAACAGAAAGCTCTAAGGAGCACTGTTTCTACACACTCATGAGAGGAGGGAGCCAGGAAGTGCTCGGGATTACTTGAGTCTCTCAGCACATGGTTTGGGGAGGAAAAATATCCCCCCCACCCTAATCTTCATTTAGTGTCTTACTGGACAGGATCTGTTAATATGAGAGCTGAGAAAAGAGGCTTTTGCTAACATTTAATAAAAGAGATTTATCTCTTTATCTCTGTCCCCAACCCCATTTTTAAGTGACTGCACTCCCCCCAGCCCCCATCTCTCATTCTTTTCAACTTATTTCTTTCAATTGCTGAACCTATAAAGTGGAGTGTTTCCTACATACCCAGCAAAACCCCTCAAGGAACTGGGGAGTTTATCTGTTTTATTCCTTGGAAAGAATACAGAAAATACAGAAACAGAAGCTCCTCCTTACTCTTGGGGCACATTCCAAGACCCCAGTGAGGTGCTCCAAATTACAGACAGTACTGAATCTTCTATCTAGTGTGTTTTTTTTTCTACATATCAAGTCCCTATGATAATGAGGCACATTAAGAAATTAACCACAAACTAGAAACAAAACATATCAATTATAACAATATGACCTAATAAAAGATAATTAAAACTTTTTAATTTTTTTGTTTATTTCTGGACTTTTCCATTTAACGTTTTTGGACCTTGGTTGTTCACAGGTTATTGAAACCTCAAGTAACTAAAACTGTGGAACCCTGGATAAAAAGGGACTGCTGAATAGTGTAGAGTAGAGAAAAAACTCGATGAGATTGGGGGGCTGGAAGGGGGCAGCATAACAGACAGGTAGGGGGAAGTCATGGAAAACAGAAGGAACTGTCTCATTTTTTTTTTTTTTCCATTACAAGCCCTCCATGGCAAGTCTATTATTTTGAATAGAGATCTGGCATTAGTTAACTCACCTGGCCCCTTCTGAAGCGCACTTCTAGCTCATTTCTCTTCCAGTGGCTTTGCCCAAATCCCTCTCCAAAGGTCCTTAAAGCCAAGAAGGTGTTTCTTCAATAAAACAAGAAAAGTCTTGGTGTGTCCAACCAGGGAGCACAGATCTCTACAGAAGCACTCTGTGGTAAGATGCAGACCATTCTAGAAATGCTGTGGAGGGCTCCTGAACATACATGCCCCACCAGGGGTAAAATACAGGATGGACCAGATACGAGAAGGCCCCCACCCATGCAAAGGCCTTGCTCAGTCACCGGTGGCCATGTTAGCACACAGGAGTTTTCTCTGGGAGGGGACAAGAGCCTCCTTTCATAGTGCTGTTTGGCAGTAAAGCGGGACTATACCTGAAACAACTGTCAAAGGAAGGGTACAAAATACATATCTAGAAATTTAAGATACCCTTAAAATATCTTCTATTTAGTCTTTAATTCCTTGAACCTCATTTTTTTTTTTTTTAAATTCTTTGAACCTGCCTCCTGAGCAAGGGCACTTGATCTCCTGAGATCAATAGCACCCACTAGCTCAGCTAATCCTGGCTCTCCTGGGGCACCTGAGTGGACATGGCCATAAGCATACACGTTCATTGATCACATGCCATAAGCCTGATTCCTTCCTGCTAATGAGCCATAATCAAACACCCCAAAAGGTATTCCACACAGTCACAAATAAACTATTCAGAACAGATTTTTAGGACATACACATCTGCTTGCCTAGAATGCAGCCTCCATCCATTCTACCCCCACCAAAAAAAGGCTATGTGATTGGTCTGGGAAATCCTCAGGAGGCCACCTTTGGGTTCAGCCTCTGGGCAGGTCACACACTCAGATCTTCCTAGTGGACCAGTGTTCATCTCATCTCCAGAGTCTGGAACTGTCCCCCTGGGACATCCCCCTTGCTCTTCTCCTCTCTCTTCAGGACTACAGTTTGTTTGTGCCTGGACTGCTCAAAGTGCTGCACTCTCCTCCTTAGGGTCTGGGGTGAGAGTTTGTTCCCCAGGGCCAGAAAACCAGTGGCCTGGATAGGGAGAGGGACAGGGTCAAGAACTCAGCCTGGGTCAGATCTTCCTGGAGGCTGAGCCACAGCAACTACTCATGCCTTGAGGTATTGCTGACACATATAAGTCAGACAGATGCCTGTCTCTCTCCGCCAGGTGCTGAGGAGAATGAAACACATGTGGAATACAGCCAGTCAGGCCGCCACCTTCTCCTACTAGACCTGAGGCCCATGGCCCCACCCTGGGGTGGGGCAGCAAAGAGAACAAACCTGTGCCCAGAATTCTAGACCATGGGAGTCAAGTCACCAAAGCAAGTATTACACTGTCCAGAGAATCATTTCTAGATCATGAACCTCTCCATAAATGACAACTATGGGCCTGCTATCCCGAACAAACCCCCCAACTTCTTGAATACCCTGAAGCTACAGTCCAAGGCTCCCAGGGTAAGATTCTGTGGTCTGCTGTAATCCTTCCATCTTGCTGCTGGAAAAACTGAGGATTCCAAAGAGGAAACCAGAAGCCCTTCGGGGGAAGCCTTGGGTCGGGGGCTCTGGTTTTCCAATGCCCTTTCTCCCCAGCCATCTGCACCATCTGCCTTCAGGCTTTCAACACAGGCTCCTAACCCTTACTTTCACAGAAACTTCTGCTCCTTCTCAAACTAAGGATGAGATACTCTGAACAAGTTACTAATCCTATGTGTCTCAGCTTCCACATCTGTCCTGCAAGTGTGATAACTTTTAGGCTAACACCGGACCAGAAAGCAAAATTCAATATAATGTGATTAGCCATCTCACATGCATGACATTCTATCTGACTCTTAACTCCCCATTATTTAATTAACCTCACAACACCCGTTGCATTTTTTGCAAGAATTGGGGGGTAGGGGCTGGGAATGTGGCTCAAGTGGTAGCATGCTTGCCTAGCATGCATGAGGCACTGGGTTCGACTCTCAGCACTACATAAAAATAAAATCAAAATATTGTGTCCACCTAAAACTAAAAAATAAATATTAAAAAAAAGAGTCTGGTAGCGCCTTTAAATACATGCATCGCAGGTTGACACAGCGCTGGGCATCGTGTATGACAATAGTGCAACAAAAAGTCCTGTTGTTGTTATCATCACCCTTGTTCACCCGCTCCGTTCACCCCCTCCGTCGGATACCCGCCCCTCCCCCAGCCCGCCCGCACAGGGGTCTCCGTGCGCTCACAGGCGCTCACCTGGTCGGCACCCGGGAGCCGCTGCGGGACCACCTGGAAGAAGATGAAGAGCGGCAGCGCGGCAAGAGCGGAGTAGCCCCAGATGAACGCCAGCATCGCAGCCTGAGCCCGCCGCCCCGGGCCGCGCATTCCGCGCTGCAGGCGCACGATACACACCATGCGCTCCAGGCTGACTGCGGCCAGCGTGAGAATGGTGACGCTGCCGCTCAGAGTCATCATGTAGAAGAGCAGATGGCAAGCGACGGGGCCCAGCATCCAAGCCTCTGTCCAGCGCACGACTAGCACTAGGGGGATGGAGCTGGTGAAGAGCAGGTCCGCGCAGAAGAGGTTCAGCACCAGGCTGGTGGTGGCCCCTCGGCGCCGTCGGCGCGCAACCAGCACCAGAGCGTACACGTTGCCCAGCAGAGACACCGCAAAGATGAGCGCCAGCACGATTGTCTCCACGGCGCTCAGCACCAGCCGGTGGTCTCTCTTGACATCAGAGAAGAAAGGGAAGCGGGTGCGGTTGGCTTGCTCCAGGCTGCGCAGAGGACCGGTGACTGTCGTCTGCGCGAACTCAGGGGACATGCCGGGCACCCGACCTCCAGCAGCGGTCTGCGAGGGAGCGCGCTCATCTGGGAGGTGACTGAGTGCCAAGGCGGGGAAAGAGAGAGGGAGGTGGTTGCGACACCGTCCTCTGGACCCCACCCGCCAGAGGAGAGCGAGCGCTGGGCGTAGGGAACTGCTTCCAGGACGCACGGGAACGAGGAAGTGCTGGGCAACACCAGCTGGGCTGGGAGGCGGCTGCAGAGGCGGAGGCCTCCAGCTCTGAGGCTGTTTGAAAGCTCCCAAAAGGCCAGAAATCCCCCCAGCCCCCGCGGAAAAACCACAGCTTCCTTTATCCTACAGCGATACCGGGTGTCGTGAAGCCAACTATCCTCCCATTTAGCTAAAATTGATTTAAGAATGTCAGAGCTGAACTTTGGATATTGTTTTGGACTGTGTCTTTCAGACTTCACTTAAGAAGCCCCGCTGTTGGAGGTATATCCAAAAACCACTTGTAATGACCCCAAATTTATTGGTAGGGGAGTTGTTTTATCATCACTTAATAATGTGTGACTTCAGAAGGATTAATCTCTCTGACTCCCGTTTTTGCATGTGTAAAATAGAAATGATAATACTACCATTAAGTTATTGTAAGGCTGTCATAAAGAGTTTAGCACAAAACTCATGCACAGTAATCACTGATTAAATGTTAGTAGTATTAGTTACTAAAATTAAAATGCATGTAAAATTTGCATTCTGAATAATGATATAAAACATTTTCTTGTAGAAAGGGTGGCCCTTCAAATCTTTGAATAAACTTGACATGGAAGATATATTCCAAGACTGTCAGGTGCACAAGTAAGCTGTGAAAGTGCCTCAGACACCTAGTATGTGGAGTAGTGGGCAATCCAGTTCTGTTACAGATGAGGGAACTGAGGCCCAGCAAGAGTGACTTGTCTAAAGTGGCCCCTGGTCACCTGCCAGGTCACCTGCTCCTGCCCCCACCCCCACCATATCACTGCTGTCTAGTAGATGAGCCGCTTAGAGAATGTAAAGTGTGCTGTGGCCCAAGACCCAGTGAATACTTCCCCTCCTAGAACACTCTGAGCACCTATGACCTCACCCCCTCTCCCCTTTGCCATATGCCTTGCCCTCTCCCAGTCGCCGTGTCTTGCAGTTGTCTCTGTGTGGGGCTGAATGTGTTAGTCTAAAGTGCTGACTGGGGGAGAGGTGTTATTTGTGTGTTTGCGTATCACTGTCATGTAGGTCTGAGTTGACAATGTGACTTCTAACCTTAGGAGCAGATTGTATGTCAGTGGAATGTGCTCAGCTTGAACCTTGACTAGGTCCCCGTTGAAAAGCAGATTAAAATAAAGGAAACTCAGGGCTTTGGCAACTGTCTGGCTGAGGTCAAGGGATATTAGTTTTTGTGTGAGGGAAAGATGAGCTGGGCAGTGAGAGAGACAGAGATAGAGAGCAATAGACAGCTATTGATTGATTGTATTATCACAGATTGATTGACATAGAAACAGAGAGAAGTTTCCCTAAAATAGATAGCCAGGGTGAGGTGTCTGATAAAAAGCCTTCTCTATCATGACACTAGTCAGTATCCTCATGACATGGTGGTTGCCTCCCCTCCAAACAAGTAATAACAAAGAAAGAGCCAGACAGGAGCTGCATCCCTTTTATGACCTAGTCTTTGAAGTCACATGACATCACTTCTGCTCCTAACATTCTATTCACTAGCAGAACCCCAGTAAGTCTCTCCACAGGCAAGACTCACCGCCAACCCCAGGACAGATTTTTTTTTTTTTTTTTAATTTCATGTAGTTCATTTGAAAGTCCATTCTGTTAATTAGTGTGATAATTAAGAATCAATTATATTATACATATTTCATGCAATGAAAGTTTTAACCATTTTCTTTCTCAAATTAGGTGCCATGTTTTGAAGAGGGGAGTATCAAAAATATTTTTGCAGCCATATTTTGTAACCACCATCGTACCTTTTGGGATTTTAGTAAACATTGAACGAGTTAATACAAGTGAGTCCTTAAAATAGTGTCTGGAATATTTACCACCTAAATGATTGACTGCCATTAGTATTATTACTAATGTCACTGTTGTTCCTGATTTATCTTCCCCACCCATCCTGAGAGGTCGCCTGCTCCTCACTATTCCTTCTGTCCTAGAGTCACTTTAGAAGTGGGGACTGATCCTTGCTTGATTTATTGACTCTGAAGACCTTCTCAGGGCAGCAGGGGCCCCTTTAGGACTGGCTTCCCTCCTTTTTTCTGCCTGGGTGACAGTCACACTAGGTCTCCCTCCACAGTGGTCAGGTCTGGCTGTTTGGTGTGAGGAAATTTTGGTCCACACAGTTGCTAAAGAGCTGGCCCTTGCTCTCCTTTCTTCATCTCTTCAGGGCAATATTCTAGAAACAACGAGCTTGAGAGAATTCCCAGGCCGGTGAGGTTGCCTCAGTGGGAGATGCACAGGGGCCCTTGGCCAGGCAGTGCCAAACCCAGTGCCTCAGCTGCATCAACCCGGAGGAAGGGGCGCCTCCTCCTAACTGGTCTGCTCGGAGTGGGCACTTTTAAACAACTCTTATACAAAGTTTTGCATGTGCTAGCGATGACTCCGCCTCCAGATCTGGTTTAAGGCAGACACTGCATGAACCCTGCCATGGTGTGAATAAATCACACACACAGGCAGCTGACCACTTACTTGTCCTGCATGGCTTTAGCCTTTTCATGTTCCCGCTTCTACCTAGACTACTGTTCTTTGGCTGTTAGGAATGATGTGGACAGGAGACAAGTCTCCAGCTCGAGGCACACCGAGCAGCCTTGCCCAAGCCTTACCATCTTGGGGAGCACATGCTGTTTCCTTGGTCTGGGGCTCAGAGCCTTGTCTACCGGGGACCTCTTGGGCTCCTTGAGGAAGGGACACAAGGATCCTTTCCCAGAGTTCAAGAAGGAACCTACTTCATGCCACTCTGGCCTGGCTGAGGAGGCTACTCCTCTATGAAAACGCAGGGCCATGGGGTCCAGGAGTCTTGAGGAGATGGGGAAGCAGAAGCAGGAGGGGACTTAAAATCTTTACAGAGAGATGAGTATCCTTGGCATTCTGCTGGGTAATAGATCCTGTTTAGTTTTGAATATGAAAAAGGAACTGAAACGCTGGCCTTCCCTTTCGCTCACAAACCAGACTGTCCATATTTACACTTGGTGGGTCCTCGTCTCTGTTTCTATGGTTTTATCTGAGAGTGGAAGAGGCAAAGGAGTAATAGGAATTAATGACCATGAGTGATAAATACGACTTTCACAATGAAGGCTCAGCCCTCCGCTGTCTAGTCTCGGAGGAACATGTGAGGTCGGTCTACCCTCGTGACAGTGTTAGCTCTGGGGATGAAGAAGGATTGCAGATGTGAAAACTGGAACCACGTCACAAAGCTGAGCCTTTCCTGGCAGGTTAAGGGGTTTACAGAGACGGTGTGGAAACCTCTATGGGAAAAATGATAACAAATCTAGCTTTTGCTTTTAGATGTGAAACCACAACACAGTAAGCAGTAAGAGATAAAGTCTTGTCTCTAGAGTATAGGGTTTCTCAACATTGTGAGTTAGACAGTTTTGTTTTTTTTTTTTTTAAATAAGAAACAGGTTCTCACTATGTTACCCAGACTGGCCTTGGATTCAAGATCCTCCCTGCCTCCATCTCCCTAGTAGTTGGGACTATATGCAAGCATCACCATGTCCAGCTCTGGACAACTGTTTTTGTCTGGGAGTGCTGTCCTGTGCTCTGCAGGGTATTCAGCAGCATCCACTGGATACCTGTAACAATCCCCCAGAGTGAAACCAGAAGTGCCTCCCGATATTATAAAATATCACCCAGTGAACCTCAAAGTTGAGAAGATGAACATTTAACTTTTAAAGTGGTAAACCTATACTATACCTACCTCTTGGGAGATAAGCAGGTAACTGGGGGTGCTGCCCTGAGAAGGAACCCTGTTTAGTTCCTGTGAGAGTGAGTTGTTGTAAAAAGAGCAAGTCTGGCCCTGAATGCCTCTGGCCTCCCGTCTCACCACATGATCTCTTCCACACTCTTCTGCCATTGTGATCCCACATCTTCCATGAGGCCCTCACCAGAGGTTGAACAGATGGGACCACTTGATGTTGGACTTTCAGCCTCCAAAACTGAGCTTAAAAGCTCTTTTCTTTATAAAGTACTCTCGTTTTGAGGCAAACTGATTAAAATTGACTGTCCTGGAAATATGAGGGGTGGTGGTGGTGGTGGTAGGTTTTAACTCAGAAAGGAAAGTGGTGTCAGCATGGTCTTCCACTGAAGTGGCAGTGTTTCTCCGTACGCTCCTCTTAGCCAGGAGTCAGAGTGGCTGGCCTAGTCAGGAAAGCGGATCACTCAACATGCACCATCTGAGCACGTACTGCATGCCACCAGGCACTGGGCCCAGCCCTAGCAATGTGAAGATAGTAGGTAAGTGACGCTAGCACAAGCCTAGCAATGCCTTCTGCAGCCCAAGATGTGGCGTCACTGAAATTCTGCAAGTCCCAAGGAGACCACTGGCCAAGGTCTTGCACGGTATTACGCCATTTCTTGGGGTTTTTTTCCCCTTGGCTTTTTTTTATCTATTCTGTTTCTGATTACAAAATGTAAGAAGTAACTCGGAAAAAAAAAATAAATTTACCCATCATTCTTCCATGTAGAAATAACCTTGTGGGATTGTGTTGTATTAAACTTCCGGTGTTTTTTCTGTGTATCTGGGACTTATGGGCATTTTACAAAATGGGGGTCATGGTGCATACATTATTTTGTAATAGGCTGTTGTGGTTGAGTGTAACCTTTGAAAGTTTGTGTTTTATATGAATTTTTGGTCCGTTTCTCCAAATTTATATGTTGATGGTAGTAGGAGGTGTGGCCTTTGGGGAGGCCTAAAGTTGGGCTTCCACAATGGCTGCTATGAATTCATAAAAAGAGGAAGAGACCCCCACAGTAGACACTTGTTTTATCTCGCCATGTGATACTCTCCACCATGTTATGATGTTAAAAAAAAAAAAAAGAAGGCCCTTAAAAGATGTTAGTGCCCAGAACTGTGAGCTAAATTAACCTCTATTCTTTTAATCACCTGATCTCAGGTATTTTGTTATAGCAACAAAAAATGGACTAAGACATAAGAATTTAAAAATATTTTTCCCCAACATATTTTATCTTTCTATTTCATCTTTCAGTTTCCTAGATGCACATAACTGTCCCATGACACATTTAGCCTATCTCTTACTGCCCAGGGCTTGGCAGCAAAGTGGGAGGAAAAAGGTGCAAACATACAAAACCTCCAGCAATGGTTCCCAGATGTCAGCCTAGGATTGCTTCACTTTCCTCTGGTCTAAAGTAAAATGAGAAAGGTAGAGACCATGTAGTTTTTCCCAAGGCTAATCATCATATCCACTTTTGTTTTTTTTCAAGGTGTGATCTTATTTGTTGCTCTTAAAAATTTTTATTTTTGACTGGACTCAGAAGTAGACATTTTCAGAGGGGACAGCCTGTGTCTCTAGGCCATCTGTTCCTGGCATTTTTTCTTTGACTTCTTTCATTCTCTTGGCCAAAAGTTTGGCATATTCTGCTGCTGTTTCTTCAGAGAAATATGCCTGAGCTTGTGTTGTAGGGCACATGGAGTAACAAGATGCTGAATCTTCTTTGGTGCTTTGGTCCTGGATTTTTTTACCTTCCTTGTTTAAGGGTTTTCTGAACACACATTGGTGGAATCATCTCCCTCAGAGAGATTGAAAAGTTTGAGGGTCCCAGCCAATAAGGCCCAGTAGTATCCGTAAATACAGGAATAGCTTTCTCTCCTTTTTTTTTTTTTTTTCCTCACAATAACCAAGTTGAGAATACTCAGATTGGCATCCACAATGCAACTTTGAACAGATTTCTGCTTTCTCTCTCCAGTTCGCCTTGGTCTATAACAGGCATGCCCCTTACTCAGTAGCAGGTGAACACGGCCATGGGTCAAGACACCCTGCTTCATGGAGAAACCTTGTTTGTTGCTTCTGCTGGCTTTGGACCACATAACCCTTCCATTATTCACCCTGAGCATCAGCAGTAACTTCTGTGGCCATACACTTCTCATAAAAAGTATGAAGTTGCATTTATCATCCACTTTGATAAGTTTCTGGCAGCCAGTGGCTGAGAAGGAGATATTCAGCTTCATCTTGGTGCAACTGAATGCCTACCCCATATCCACTTTTTTTTTTTTTTTGGTACTGGGGATTGAACCCAGGGGTCCTCAACCACTGATCCACATCCCCAGCCCTGTTTTTATTTTATTTAGAGACAGGGTTTTGCTGAGTTGCTAAGTGCCTCACTAAGTTGCTGAGGCTGGCTTTGAACTCACAATCCTCCTGCCTTAGCCTTCTGAGCTGCAGGGATTACAGGCATACGCCACTATACCCAGCCCCACATCCACTTTTAATTGCAAGATTATGTCCTGACTTTTTGTTAAACTTTTACTTTTGGGACAAGTGTTCATGGAAATTATTAAGGGGGAAAAGGAAGGAAGGAGAGAAAGAGAAAAGAAGGAAAAAGAAAGGGAAAGAGATGGAGGGAAGGAGGAAGGGAAGGAATGAGGAGGGAGGGAGGAAGGGAGGTTGACACCTTGACAGTCACTGAGATTTATAATAGAAAAACTGACTCTAATCTGTGCTTGTGGCCTCCAGGAGAACTCAGTCAAGGCACAACAGCCTGGCACATGGTGCTAATCAGAACTTTAAAACCCTTTCACATTCATGCTGTTACCTCCTTCTGAATTCAGAGTCTGCCATTTTATAGGTGAAGCAGTGTTAGAGTTGAGCATGGCTGGGATAGATGGTCCAGCTCACATGGCTTGTCAGGCCCAAGGCAAGCTGACTCAGGCTCTTGCCTCTCAATTCAGTGACTTTGGAGGGGCTCATTCCTGAACTGCAACTTTATGGTGATGCTGCAGCTGCAGAATTGAGCTAGATGGAACATTCTGGAATTCCACTCCAGGAGTCTCAGCTATAATGCATTTAAGGGACCAGCAACCCAGTCCTGGGGGCGTGGTTCTCTGCCTTCCTGCTCATCCCTTGGACTCTTGGGGTTATGTGCTGTATCACTCTGTTGTTACCTATGAAGGTGCAGACGAAGGAGAAGAGTCCTGAGCCACAAGCCTAACAGAGGACATTTGTGGAAGGGCCTTGTCATGTGAGTGGCAGCTCTTTGGTGGAATTCCTTGTTCTGTGGCTTACTAGTACTGCTGCTCTGTGCAAAGACACCATATCCCCACTTTTCTGTTTCTTTATCCATAAAATGGGAATCAGTGTACCTACCTCCAAACCTGTGTAAAGATAATGTAACAAATGTCAGGCCTTTAGTGTAGGAAGAGCTTCATAAATGTAAGATTGTGATAATTGCTTAGCATTTGACACACAGCAGGTGCTTAGAAACATTTTTAATATTTGAATAGAGTTAAGCAGATGAATGAACAAAAAGGAAAATTTGCAGTTATGTGTACGCGCCAGATGTCTGTCTGCCATGAACGGCATGGCCCTCAGGATGCTGCTATGAGGACAGACAGGGACAAGAAGGGGAGGGGGAGAGCCACCACTATACCAGCATTCCCTCCCCCATTCTCCCCCCAAAGACAGTGGAAATTAACAAGTAGGACCAGATGAATAGTACGCAGGGGATATAAATTTTGGGATAATTTGTTGGGGGACATGTTCTGAGTCTTTCCTAGGAAGTACGAGCTCAAATGATAGGGGTCCCAAAGGAGAGGAGACATGTCATGGGAAGGTCCTAACCACTAAGGCTGCTGGGACCCTGTGAGGCTCTGGGAAGACATCCAGTGATCAGGCCTTGCTTCTGCCCAGAAGGGAGCACTCAGTGGTCCATCTCTTCTATGCTATCTATGTGCACCAGCCAGTGGCCAATGAGCAGCCTCCCAGGAAGGGATCTGGGGGTACAAAAAGCCACCAGAGACTTGGCTGCATTGGGACCCTCAGACTCCAGGGCAGTGGGGTAACTGTAGTAGAGCATCAAGGATCAGCTCAGGAGCTGTGCGCCTTTGGAGGGGATATGAGGAAGCCGGGGATATACAGAATCCATTTTCCTCACAAATGAAAATTTCAAACAAAATAAGCTCTGAAAGTCCGCCAACCAGGGTCTGAGGAAGTGTAGGAAGGCCTTGAAAAAGCTTCTCTACCCTGCCCCCTGGTGGCATTTGGCTACTGTAATCATTGTCCCTGGAGGTTCAGGTGTTCTTCCACCCACACATTCCCCCCTTTCTCCACTCATCCATCCTTCCTTCCTTTTCACTCAAAAACACTAACAGGCACTCTGCTAGTGTTGAGGGCACCATGGCAAATGGCACTCTTACAAATATAGATAAATATGAGATTACAAAGCAAATATTCCAAAGTGGTTTCGGATGAAATGTTCTGGCAGGCAGGAAGAGATCACAGCTTACTCCTGGGGGACTCAGAGCAGCACACAGAGGACCTGGTCATTTAACAGACAAGCACTGAGTAACATGCAGAAATGAATTAGGAAATGTTAGCCTCCGAGGGTGGAGGCAGGTACAGTGCTTAATGGCCATGGAAATAGCTAGCATGCACGTGTACATCCAGGAAAGCTGAGGAAGAAGAGCATCACCCACCACCAGTTTTGCCTCCTCTGGTCCAGGTCTGTGGGGCTACTGACAGGCATGGCTACCTAGGATTGTGGAACAGGGACAACTCTGGGGCATTATCTTAAATTTGCTCCCTGAGTTTTTCTTTTTCTATCTAAAGGTTAAAAATCTTTTTTTTTTTTTTATTGGTTACTCAAAACATTACAAAGCTCTTGACATATCATATTTTCATACATTAGAGTCAAGTGGGTTATGAACTCCCATTTTTACCCCAAATACAGATTACAGAATCACATTGGTTACACATTCACCTTTATACATAATGCCATATTAGTAACTGTTGTATTCTGCTACCTTTCCTATCCTCTACTATCCTCCCTCCCCTCCCCTCCCCTCCCATCTTCTCTCTCTACCCCATCTACTGTAATTCATTTCCCTCCTTGTTTATTTTCCCCTTCCCCTCACAATCTCTTATATGTAATTTTGTATAACATTGAGGGTCTCCCTCCATTTCCATGCAATTTCCCTTTTCTCTCCCTTTCCCTCCCACCTCATGTCTCTGTTTAATGTTAATCTTTTCTTCCTGCTCTTCCTCCCTGCTCTGTTCTTAGTTGCTCTCATTATATCAAAGAAGACATTTGGTATTTATTTTTTAGGGATTGGCTAGCTTCACTAAGCAAAATCTGCTCTAGTGCCATCCATTTCCCTGCAAATTCCATGATTTTGTCATTTTTTAGTGCTGCGTAATACTCCATGGTGTATAAATGCCACATTTTTTTTTTTATCCATTCATCTATTGAAGGGCATCTGGGTTGGTTCCACAGTCTAGCAATTGTGAATTGTGCAGCTATGAACATCGATGTGGCAGTATCCCTGTAGTACGCTCTTTTAAGGTCTTCAGGGAATAGTCCAAGAAGGGCAATAGCTGGGTCAAATGGTGGTTCCATTCCCAGCTTTCCCAGGAATCTCCATACTGCTTTCCAAATTGGCCGCACCAGTTTGCAGTCCCACCAGCAATGTACAAGAGTACCCTTTTCCCCACATCCTCGCCAGCACTTGTTGTTGTTTGACTTCAGAATGGCTGCCAATCTTACTGGAGTGAGATGGTATCTTAGGGTGGTTTTGATTTGCATTTCTCTGACTGCTAGAGATGGTGAGCATTTTTTCATGTACTTGTTGATTGATTGTATGTCCTCCTCTGAGAAGTGTCTGTTCAGGTCCTTGGCCCATTTGTTGATTGGGTTATTTGTTATCTTATTGTCTAATTTTTTGAGTTCTTTGTATATTCTGGATATTAGGGCCTCCCTGAGTTTTTCTGAGCTAGGAGCCCATTGGGAGCAGTTTCTCAACTCTCACCCCAAATGGGATTTTATCTGGGGTTAGACTAAAACGCAATGATTTCTATTTATTAGTTTTTTTTTTTTTCCTGTCCCTTGAGTTACTGGTGATGGCACCCAGGAGCACTCAACCACTGACCTACATCCCCAGTCACATTTAATCTTATTTTTATATTTTGAGTCTTGCTAAGTTGCCCAGACTGTCCTTGAATTTCTAATCCTTCTGCCTCAGCTTCCCAAATTACTGAGATTACAGGCATGTACCACCAGGCCCAGAAAAACCCCATGCCTTAAAACATTATTTGTCCCTGTGATCTGTGTGGGCTGCTGATTATTAGTATCATGGTGCTGGGGATTAATCCCAGGACCTCACACATGCTAGACAAGCACTCTGCTGCCAAACTATACCCCTAGTCCTTCAATGGGTCCTCAGAAACCAGGAATTCTATAGACCTGTAATACGGCCTCAGGTGAAACAGAAGGTTGAATCCTAAGGGAGAGGAAGTGACCAATCCTCTGATTAGTCCTACTGTCCCACCAGGGGTCCTCTTCCCCAGGGGCCTGCTAGATCTCTGAAGCATGTGTCAGCTCTTCCTTTCCCAGATGGAGAAAGGGACCCAGTCCATGTCTGGGGCACAATGCCAACCTGAATGAGCAGGGCCACAAGAAGAGGGGCCAGATGGTGCTTGGAGCAGCGGTCTGAACTTAGGACAAGTGACACCCAAAGGTGGGGACTGGGCTTCCTGCTGTCCATGACAGCCTGATAGAGGGTTCTTCGAATATTTAAGGATTCACCATCCTGGAAGGGGGATGGTGAGACATGGGTCAATGGGCCACGTGTTCACTTCACACGCGCACACACACATATACGAACACACTAATGTAGAAGGGTGATTGTGGAGGTGTATATTCCACTTGATGATTGCCCATTTGAACTGCAGCCTGGGTCCTGCCTTCCCAAGGTACAAAGCTGACAGTGACTTCCCAGCCCCCTTGCAGCAAGGCTTGCACCCTAAACTCGGCCCATCAGACATACCGTACAGTCTTGGCTTCACAGGAGAGGATCTGAGGAAGTTGGGGGGTGTAGAACCCATTTGTAGGCAAGGGTTTAAGGCACAATCACGGAGTGTCTGGCACCCAGGGCCAGTACCAATGGTGCAAGCTGTGCATGGTTTCAGTGCTGTGGGGGAGAAAGAATGGGGGTGCACTGGAGCCTCCCTAGTGTGTGGACACTGTCAGGCTGGGACACCTCGGAGACCATTCTTGGGGCCTCCTGTGGACAGCCTGTGAATTATATACTGCCCTTTTCTGTTTAATCCAGGGCATATGTGTGTCTGTTTCTCTGTGTTTTGGGGAGTCTTGCTCAGCCTCAGGCCCTTCCAACCTGGCAGTATCAGACTCCCGATTTCCTGGCCCAACAACAGCCTTGACTGAATGTGTCCTGAGTGCAGACACCATGTCCTCTTTTTCCAGCCCACACAGGACCAAGGCTCTGAGTTCCGGCTAACTTTCTCCTAGTTTACTTTCCCTCTCCCCAAACTGCATTGCAAAATCAGCATTTCTGTCCTGCCAACCACTTTATTTTCCCTTTCTCCTCCTCTCTCAATTTCTGCAGTTCCTAATAATTGCTAACAAAGCGGTTCCGTTTTCCTTTGGGTCAAGTATCACCAGCATCACCTGCCATTTAGTGTGTGTGTGTGTGTGTACGTACACCATGCCTGCATGCATGTGTGATAGAGAGGGAGGGAAAAAGGTGTGGAGTTGGTGACTCCTCTGCCATAAATTCTGGAATCTTGATTCCCTGATGAACTCACCAACAGTGCTTTCTCTTTTCTTATAGCTTGTGCTATAGGAATCTAATCTCCTATTTTCTATATTTTTATGCATGGGGGATATTTTTCACTTCTTTTCTTTGAGAGAAGATGAAATTGTTTCTCAGAAATAATGGGTAGCATTTACTGACCACTTGCTAAGTGACAAGTGCTCATACTGACCCATTAAGTCCTACCACATTCCTGTGTAGGTGGTGAGCATCATTATTATTATTCTCATTTTACAGGTGAGAAAACTGAGGTTGGAAAGCATAATTGTCAGGAGTCTTGTTTATAACTAACAGGAATTTGACTTAAATAAAATAAAAAAGAAAAAGAGGAGAAAGGGGAGGAAAACCAAGGGAAAAAAGATGTACAGTAAGCAACGAGTCCAGGAGGCCGACCTACTTTCAGCACACCTGGACCCAGATATCCAAAAAAATTGGCTGGACACTATCTTCATCTTCTGACCCTTTTCTCTGAATTGGCTTTGTGTTGGGCAGCACACCCTTCCCCTGGTGGAAGTGAAGAAGTCACAGTGACTCTTGCCTACTTCCCCAACTCAGCAAACTCTTTGCTGACACTGTTGGCAAAATTTCCAAGCATGGCCCTTGCTGGCAGGGCTGGGGTCATACACTTGTCTGGAATCTGGACTGAGGTTGAGGGAGGATGGGTTCCATAGAGAAAAATCTGAGTTCTGAGACCAAAAGACAGGGCAAGGGATTCTGGGTGGGCTAAAGCAACAGAGAGCCACACCAGGAGATGAAGTAGCACAGGCAGTGGGCTTTCCAAACTGAAGCCAGATGTGACTTCAGGGTCTGTTGTGATTCCATCTGAGGTCCATGAATGACTCAGGAGATCTGGTTCTTGCCTTAAATAGCTGGGTTGACCTTAAAGACCCCACTTTTTTCTATTTGCAAAATAGAAAAAATACCTGTCCAATCTCCTTTACCAGGTTGTTGTAGAAATTAATTTAGACCTTGAATTAAAAAGCACTTTGAAGATTCAAATATAAGTTTTTTATATTATTTCTCCCTCATACTTCCTCTTTTGCTTTTTGAAATCATCTTAAAATTCTCTACATTTTCCTTAATTCTCTTTCATATTTTCCTTTTCAATTCATCACAAAAGCAATACATTGCTGGGTGTGGTGGCCCATACCTGTAATCCCAGCAGCTTGGGAGGCTGAGACAGGAGGATCATGAGTTCAAAAGCCAGCCTCAGCAAAAGCGAGGTGCTAAACAACTCAGTGAGACCCTGTCTCCAAATCAAACACAAAATAGAACTGGGAATGTGGCTCTGTGGCCGAGTGCCCCTGAGGTTACCCCCTGCCCCCTCAAAAAGCAATATATACTACAAGCAATTTAAAAAATATTTTTAAAAAGTGAAATAAAAGAAAAGTCACTCATAGTCCACCATTTTGAAATAAAATCAGAATTTCAGAACTGTAATTTTTTTCCCCTCTTCATTGGTAATGAATGGTCATGTGTACATCTTTAATAAAAACAGGGTAATATAATATTCTCTCAAAACATGCTTTTTCTCTATAAGTAATGTTGCGTTAATTATAATGCAACATTTTATATAGCACTAAATATTTTTCTATAACATCAATTCAATGACAGAACAGTCTCTCATTGTTTAATAAAAACCCTATTAGACATTTAAATCTTCCTACATAGCATACATTTCAGCCATACTGGTAGTGAAAATCCCAACTCAACAAGTGCTACCTGCATGCACTTCACTTATCTGTCTTCCTTAATTACATTTCTAACTACTGTGCACTTTTTTTTAATCCTGTATCAGTCACCATTACATTGATGGCTTCTATGGACACAAAAGAGAGTCTTAACACCTTCAATTATAGAGACGTAGTTTTTATAAATTGTGAAGCTAGGCATTTTAAGATATTTTAAGTGGACTTCCAGAAGTCAGCTTCCTTAAAGTAATGTTTTACCTAGATTGATGTCACTAATCAAATATCGACCTTATTTACGACCACATTCCTGAGGTCGGCTTTACAGTCTTGTTTACAGCCGTGTTTAAAGGTTGAATCATAATTCTCGTTCCTCAGTGTTCTACTGGAAATTCTAAAAAATGCCAGGCATTTCTTAGATACAAATGGTCAAAGATAATTATTTCTTAATGACTCTCACTCATTTGGTCTAAAGTCATCTGTTGAGGACCTATCACGTTCCAGACAAAGCCTAGGGATGAGAGACCGGAACACACCTTCTCTGTAAGAAACTCACTGTGTGTAGGGAGGAGAGGGGAGAGAGTGACAGGCAAATGGCAGAAGGCTAGAATATTGAGAAAAGGGCAACAGAGTGCATAAGAGGCCATGAACCCCAGAGGAGCCCCTTCCCTGCCACATTTTTTTTTCCTGGTTGTATAACCAGGCTTCCTAGTTTGATGGAGGAGCAGGTAGAAATAAGTTGGGGGAGGGGGAGAGATTCCCATCCAGTAGCCATTCTCAAGCATCTTCTTTCATGACTCCTAAAGGTGGCCATAGGTGGCACATGGTATCAGGTGTTCATCAGACTGTTTCCTTTCCTGGGCAAGTTGCTCTTCTCAGCCACCTTTGTAGAAGGTGGGGCCATGGGACTAAGTTCTGACCAATAGGAATGAGAGCAGAGATGTGTCACTTCTAGTCTGGAGTGAACTGCTTTCATCTCTCTCTTCCCCTAGGAAGCCACATGTTCCAGATGGCATAACTACAAGTTGATAGAGGGCCACCAGCCCACAAGAGGCTGTGAGGCAAGCAAGAAATAAACCTATAATGTGTTAAGCCTGGCTCACCTGAATACATCATGTGTGTAGTTCTAGTCAATGAGATACAAGGGACATGTGTGTGGAGTTCCTACACAAATATTACCATTTCTAGTAAGTAAACTTTCTACTAAAAAGATAAAAAGCCTTAACAGTACTCATCCATTACCCTGGTTAACTGTCTTCTTCTGGATTCTAAGGACAAATTTATTAGATTTATTAGTATTTGGGACTGTAGCAGCCCTGATGCAAGATGAAGAAAGGACCAACAGAATCAGAGATGAGCACCCAGAGCCCTCACACTGTGACACTGCTGATCTAAGGTAGGATTGTCTGATTCCCTCTTTCTTTAAAAAATGTTCTGATGGTGTGAGTCTTTTCTGTTATTTGCATTTGAATACTTCTGTACTGATACTAGTAGCAAATGAGGATAAAGAATGTGGTTTCCATGGGCCAGTAAAATAGAGGTTCCTGGGGACAGAGAATCTCACTCTCTTCTCTCATGTTTTCTCCACCCTCATCCACGTTAGTTATTGCTGAAAAAAATAAAAATAATCCTGGACAGTATTTCCCATCTGGATTGTTTATGGCATTGTTTCTGGGTTTGTGGTGATGGAAGAGTGGTCATATAATGCAGGGTTAATAGCTCAGTCCCTAGACACAGATACACACAGGTTCACATACTGACTCTGCCACTATTTCTGCTTATGGCACTTTGAACGAGTGACTTAAGCTCCTCAAACACAGCTTTCTCATCTGCATAATGGAACAATTATAGAAACTCCAATATAGCATATCATGAGAATAAAATGGCACAAATCATATGAAGACACTAAAAACGATACGCTAAAAACAATACCCCTGAAATTAAACTGCATTGGATATTCATAACATTCTAAGATGACAGCCAGGGTAGGCACTACTATTCCAATTTGGGGGTTCAGGAAACTGAAGTTCAGAGGGGTCAAGTGACTTGTTTAAAGTCACTTAGGTAGGTGGCTTTCTCTCTACAGTGCTGGGCTTCCCTGATGTTGCCAAAGTTATAAAACAAAAACCATTTAAAAATTGAGTGCCTCCCTTCTGATCTGCAATATATAGAATCATTATCATAAAGTTTGCTCAAGGGAAGAAATTATTACTACAGCATATACACCACACAGGGTAAAACTGATTTAACAGAATTGAATTCTATAAATTGGGGATAATATACTCTGCAAGGTTTTTTTCTTAATCCTCCATTATCCACTTTCCCTACTGACCCCCACTTTATAGAGATCAAGTGGGGTGGATACTACATCACCCATGCAAAGTGGCATGTGCTGTTCTGCATAATTTGGAATTCAAACAGCATTTGGCTTTTTTTCCCGATTTTTCTTCTTCATGAAAACCTTTATTTATCATTTCCTCTAACCTTTATTTACCATTTCCTAAAACTTTGGCATTCAAAATTTGATTTTAGCTGGGCACGGTGGCGCATGCCTATAATCCCAGAAGGGAGGCTGAGGCAGGAGGATCACGAGTTCAAAGCCAGCCTAAGCAAAAGTGAGGTGCTAAGCACCTTAGTGTGACCCTATCTTTAAATAAATACAAAATAGGGCTGAGGATGTGGTTCAGTGGTTGAGTGCCCCTGAGTTCAATCCCCGGTCTCCCCCACTCCCCAAAAACCTTTCCTTTTAGCATCTTTGAGGCTATCTGGTTCTCAACGTCGAGTTACTAGGATATGGGATAATGCCTTTAACCTTTTGGAATCTGGACCAATGCTATTTCCCGTCCCTTAAGACTTCAGACTTTGTCATCAGAAAGTGACCTGTATAACACAGGCTGTGTTTTCTTTTAAGCTTCACTTAATTATTTACTTGCAGCATAAGTTAGGAACAAACACTATTCATACTTGCATTGTCTTGTTTGGAAAGTATGTCCTCTCTCAGCCTTGGGGTGACTTCTGATGGGGCCTTTATCTCACTGTGCTATCACTGATCTGGCCTTGGCTCTGCTGAAGACAGGTTCTGCCCTATTCTTTGTCATCAGAGCCTACACGGCACCTTGCCTGCTGTGGATGTGTTAAATATTTGCTGAATCAAGTGATGAGATCAGTGTGTGGCATATTCTCTAAAATGGGTGAGATTTCTTCAGGAAGTGTGTTAGTCAATTTTAGTCACTAGAACAAACACTTAAGGTAATCAACTTATAAAAAGATTTATTTTGGCTCAGTTTCAGAGGTTTCAGCTCATGAATCCGTGGGTTCCTGCTTTGGGCCTCATGATGGGGAGGATGCAATGGAACAAAGCCATTCACCTTGAGATTGAGAAGTGAAAAAAAGGAAGAAAAAAAAAAAGAAAAGAAAGAGTGATAAAACAAGAAAGTGAGGGGGGTGAGGGGGAGGGAGAGAGAAACACCAGGGTTCTGCAAGCCCCTTCAAGGGAATGCCTTCAGTGACCCAAAGACCTCCACTAGACCTTACCTTTTAAAAATTTCCATACCTCTAAATATTGCTACTCTGGGAAATAAGCTTTTAATACATGAGCAATTAAGGGTATTCCAGATCCAAGCTGTAGCAGGGAATTTACCTGTACCACCTATTAAAATGTTTTAGCGGGAGCTGTGCTGGATCTTGGGGTTAAATCAATAGAGTGAGCCTAGCAGACCATTACCAGATACTGACTCGTTCTTTTTGGTCCATGCTATTCCTTCTCTGATTGGTTGGTGTGGGTGACACTATGTGAATTCAACTCTAAGAGACCCTACCTTCTTCTGGGCCATGGAACACTCCCCAGGGCTCAATCCTCTCTGCACTCCATGCAAATCTTTGCTTGGTTCTGATGTCTCACCTTGTTTGGGTGTTACTACTAGACTGGCAGGTAGTAGACCCCCCCTAGATACCACCCTAATGTTTCCTACACAAACATTCAAATTCAAAATATCATTAGACTCAAAAATAGAGAGCACAGGATAGAAGATAAAGAAAAAAAGAGAACTAGACCAATAAGCCACTAACTAGACTTGCTTTAGAAAAAGAAAGCATTGGGGATCTTGGAAAAAGCAATTTTGCTAGAATAATGGCACACAAGCCATGATGGAAGGGGCTCTAACCACCACTGTCTTGGAGAGCTTGGGCCTTCCTCTCTCGCCTGCAAATCCATTATGTAACTGGGGTAGGTCACTCCCCTCTCTGGGAGCCCTTTGTATCAGTAAGTCAGGATTGGATTACATCAGCAGTTCTCAAATTTCAGTAATACACCAGAATGCTCTAGAGAGATTGTTAAAAATACACATATTCCCTTATACTCTGATGTAGGAGATGTGGAGGAGGCCAAAGAATCCACATTTCAAAGAAGTTGTTCCAAGAGTGAGGGGATTTCCTGGACCAAAGACATGGACTAGAAGGTCTTGTGGTTAGTGGCCCCCCACCCCTGACACTCCGTGTTGCTGGCCTGGAGGAGCAGAAGACAACCAGGAAATGTGAGCAGCCAGCTCTTTGTCTGAGAAGTATAGCCATTAAAAGCAGCCAGATGGCAGGTGGAAGGGAAAGGTCAGGGAGGGTCAAATTCACTGTGTCACCCAGACAACGCCTGTTCAGCTGAACTGGATGTGGGGAAACCTCAGCTGAAGATGGCAGGCAGGGACTGGGGGCCTATACCAGCTCTTTATTACTGGAAAAGGGACTAAAGACTTTCCTGGGTTTCCTCCTCATCTCAGGCTGAGTAAGTCACCCTTTTGCTCCATTCAGATGCTCCAAAGGCAGGCCACAAACTGGAAATGTTGTAACGCACACTGCTAAAATTTTGTTTCTGACATTAAAAAATTGTGGAGATTTCACATTCAAAATTCCATATTGCTGAGCAAAGCTGGCCTTTCCAGCCTCCACAGTCAGCACCAGCCTGCCTGACCTGCTTAGATTACTTGCCAGGCCTACACCAGAGGGTGCTTTTGAGGTGGCCCCCCTCACTCTAGAATTTACTCTGGGATAAGCCAAGAACAGCAGAGAACTGAGCATGACCTGCCCCTGAGTGCTAGCGAGTTATCTCCAGGCCAGAGGTTTTTCACCTACATGGAAAGATTAAGAAATCAACAGTGTGGAACTCAGTGCTGTGTTTATGGCAGTTGTTGAGGTTAGAGGCCATCACATGGTTTCTTCCCGTGGAGGCACCTGGAGAAATGAGTTTCTTTAGTCTCTGGAAAGTGTACTCTGAAGATAGGTAACACCTATCTTATGACTCAGCATTCTCCTTCTAAGTATTTCTCTAATAAACATAAAAATATTGACCCACAAAAATACTTGATTAAGGGGCTGGGTAGGTAGCTCAGTAGCAGACTGCACATCTAGCCAGAGCGAGGTCTTGGGTTCTACCCTCCACACTGCAAACAACAACAAAAACCTTATGCAAGAAATAATACAAATCCCCTTCAAAAGAATGGGAAACCAAGTTATGTTGTATTCATACAGTGGCATAGCTATCATTCAGCTTTTAAAACAGAATGAATTTCTTACACATGCAACATGGAAGAGTCTCAAAGCACTGATGTGTCAAAAAGTCAGACACCAAATCTGTAATCCCATTTATAGGAATTTCAAGACCATGCAAAATGAGTCTGTGGTAATAGAAATCAGACTGCCTCTGGGAGGAGACGCTGGACTGGAAAAGGGACTAAAGACTTTCAGGGATGGTGGTAGAAATAGTACATAACTTCATTTGACTGATGCTTACAAAGGTTTTTATATTGGCTAAAACTCATCAATTTGTATATTTTACTAAGTGTAAAGTATTCTTTAAAAAACAACACAGCAGAGAAGAGAGAAGTAATCCTGGTGTAGCAGCCCTAGTATGGGGGTGTGGTGGGGATAAAACAGAAAAGAGGGTGAACTCTCCTCATTGGGGACGCACTGAGCTCATGTTCTATCCTTTCTTTACCATTTATTATGGTGACCTTGGGCAAACTGTTTTATCTCTATGCCTTTTTATCATCTGAAAATGAGCTGCTACCAGCACTGACTTCACAGAGTTGTAATAAAGAGCTGGTATAGGTAAATTAAACATTTAGCAGTTTCTGGGACACAGTTTATAGTCCTCCAGATCCAAACATGCCTTAATGGTAGGTGGTGATCTTCCATGAGAAAAGATGGGCACTGAGGGAAGGAGAACCCCATCTTTGATTGTGAAGACCTTGAGGATTTTCAGGTCTCAGAAATACCCTTTATTGATCCTTGCTTCAATAACATGATCCAGGAAAGAAGTATTCTTCCTACTCTAAACTGTCTACTTTAATCAGAAATGTATAAAAACTTGTACATTGGGAGTTCGTCACAGGAGAAATACCCCATTTTGAGATTTTTCCAAAGTACATTTTTTATACTGGTGCCCAGATGTTGGTGGTTGAGGTGGGCAGGGCAGTGCCTGCCTCTAGCCTCTGGTAAACTGAGGGTGAGGATATTGAAAACAAGCTCCAGGAGATCACCCTGGAGTCAGATTTGGGGGCTGTCAGGCTGGAGCTTCCAGATGTTTAAGTCCTGGCCAGGTGCCCATGAGACACACCCCTTGATCCCTGCAGGCCTGATCACAGGCCTGGACTCGAAGACTCCATCCCCCATTGAAATACAGGGCATTTTTCACACCTACAAGCTAGAGGGGACACGTGGCTTGCTTAAAGACTCTAAGGGAAACAACTTCCTTACAGCGTATATTAATAATTAAATACTAAGGTCTTTGCTACAACATTGTGGGTTAGAATAAGAACTCTCTGGCTGAAGAGTATTTCTATCTTTTGTTCATCTATGGTTGAAGATATTGTAAACCTGGGATTATTAAAATAAGGGCAAAATTTTATCTCCATAAACAGAGCTAGACAACGTGGTCTTTCCCAAACTAAAAAACTTAGCACACTTATTATTCCACCTTTGTAACAGATAAAATCATATTTATTGATCATGAGTTGTTACCTGTTCAGCAAAAATGCCTGAAAGCACAGGCATCTTTAACCTCTTTCACAGAGTTGCTGGTTCTGGAGTTTTCTTAACTCCCTTATCATCATACAGCATTTGTTAATCTGAAACTCCCAAAACTCCTCCTGAGGTAGAAATCTTAGCATATCAATGTATGTACATATACACTAGACAGCAAAACTTATTAAATAATTTTATTCTTTTGTCCTTTATATTGCTAACAGTAGCCCAGTGTTAAGCATACTGAAAACCTGAATAAAAAAATTTTTGGTTTGCATAAAGCATGTATAAAAATCTATTCAGAGAAACAAACAGCTGATAATTATATTGCCCAGTTTTAAGAGTGACAAAAATAAGAATCAAAATAAAATATATTGATGGTTTATTAAAATTCATTTGCACAATTTTAGCTAACCAATCTGTGCTGATGAAATCCAAGTTAAAGTTATAGCCAGACAATATGAGAGAAGACACTGTGTGTGGCTACTTAAGAATATTTCTCAAAGAGAATCTGCTTTGTGCTTAGAACATAGCTAGGTTTATCATTTCAACAATGAGCAGCAATGAACATTCTCAACTTTTCTAATAACCGTTCTATAATAGCAAGGAAAAACTGAAAATAATATTACCACCTTTTAACAATGGACATAGATACTGGAATTGCAGCTGTTCTAGGTGCTTAGATTTAAAAAAAAATAAAAAAGTTAACATACTAAGATCCCTGGTTAATTATCTTTGATTTTTTAAAAATCACAAAATATAAAATATTTGCTTGCCAGTGCAACAGGTTTAACCCACAAGCAATAACCTGAATATCTTTTCTTTATCAAATACTTTAACAGTGCAAAATGTTAGTAGTCTCAGTACACACTGCTCACCACATTCTGTCTTTGCAGCCCGATGATGAATCCTCCCAGGAGGTGTCTCTGCCAAGAAAGGTCTACAACCGCCAAAAAAAAAAAAAAAATACAATGATGTGCTTGCATACCAGAGTGTCAAAGGTAGAGAGGCAGTTTTTTATATGCAAGCAAGAGGTGGAATGTATAATCCAAAATGTCATCAAGGCAATAAGATACAGTATTAAATCTTTCAACATAAAAACAAAAAATAGTTTGCTACTTTGAACAGTACTCGACATGGACTAGCAGATCTCGATGCTCAGTGGCTGGATACTGTACACTGCACTTGGGACATTCCACCAGGCTTTCGTTCAGTGCAGCAGAGGGACTTTTTGGTGAGGCAACCTTTACTCTGTTTTCAGTCTCTCCTTGGAAAGCGACTAATGGCTCTGTGAGGGCAAACTCATGGAGATGTTTCTGAAAAATAAATTTTAAATGAACACCGTCTGTATATAAGGCACACTGTTCAGCAATTTTAACTGTTTCATAAATTCCCTAGCTGCCTCCGCCCAGACTTTCTTCTGAACCTCTGCTCATCAATATTTTGGTGGTAATATATAAGGTGGTTATAAATGACTAAGATAATGACTATAATTACTCAAATTGCCAAGAAGAGTACTGGGGTTGGGGGTTCATATAAATGGGAGGCCCGTGTGCCAGGCTGACTACATTTGCTAGTTGGGTAAATTGAGAAATGTCAGCAACAAAGAACTGTATAAAATTAAGAGCAGCAAAGAATTTTAGTATATCAAAGAGGCTATACACAGAAATGAATAAAATATTATATAATACCTTTGAAACTTTCCTATTCCCTATTTTTTTTTCCTGAAGAACTTAGAATAGTTCAAGTTTAAGGAGTATTTTTATAGCACAGTATGAAAACCGTGGATAGTAGGAACATGAAGAAAAGTACAGGAAAATTACAAACTCACATATCCTCTGGTTTCCTATACTTTAAAAACAGGCATTAACAGAAATGATTCTAACCTTTAATTTTAAATATATAAAGTGCCTGAAATCAATGACATACTAAAAAAATAAAGCCAGATATATATTTTATTTTATTAATATAGAGGCTACAAATTACTTGTTTTTAAAAATCTATTGTTTTTCTCTTTTAAAAATGGAGGGGTTATATTTGTAACATTTCACCTTCTCCAAATATTTTGCAGTATTAGGATAAACTGTGACATGTGTATTAAAGGGACCTACACACACAGAGGTGCAGACACACTCTCCCATCAGGTTTGATCTAAAAGCTTATTAGTAAGATGAAAATAATTGAAAAACTATTTCCTCATAGTAACAACATTATTCAAAAGGTTTATGTTTTTAAGTATTATGTTTTCAAGGTAATCTCCCAAAATATGCCTAACCTATAACATACCTAAAAAGCATATTAACAATAACAATCCATTATCCCTAAAATCAGTATCTCTTTCTCTCCCTTGTCTCTCTCTCTCTCAAAACATAATTTCAGTTCAGGATTCTACAGCAACCCCACCTTCCACCCTCTCCCCTAAATTGGGTGCTATTTAGTGCCTCTAGAATCATAGCATCTGGAGTGGGTGAAGAACAGTAATGTAATTATTATTTTGTGGCACTGGTATTGAGTACAGTGCACTACACCACTGAACTATGTCCCCAGCCTTTTTTATTTTTTTGAGACAGGGTCTCACTAAGTTGCTGAGGGTGGTCTTAAACTTCAATCCTCCAGCCTCAGCCTCTACAATAGTGGGAATTATAGGTGTGTACCACCACATGGGGCCTGTAATATAATTATTACCAAGAGTTGCATAATGTCTCTTTCTGAGCTCTGAATTGATATTCTATGCGTAGTTGTTTCAAACAAGGCAGGGGCTTGCCTATTTATTTGAGTTAGTTAGCTTTTCCTTAAGCTGTATCCTATTAGATTGGGAAATAATTTCACATACAAATAGAAAGAACATCAGAAGAGAAAGAGAGAAATGTTGTGTTAGCCATTCCAAACTCACCAAGGATTCCAACTGTGTTATCTGATTTCTTGCTTTTCGGAGTTCCTTAAGAATTATATGCAATTGATGCTGCATATTTTGACGATCAAGTTTTTCATTTTCAAAGTCTACAGTACATGCCTGCATCTGGCCAGGAAAGACAATTACAACTGAAAGACATTGTCTAGATGCTTGCATTTTTTGTTTTGTGGTACTGGAGATCAAATCCAGGATTGTGTGAATACTAGGCAAGAGCTCTACAATTGAGCTACACCCCCAGTCTTAAATGCTTACATTCTGTATTAGTACAAGGAGAAAACATTTTTGTACCACCATAATAAGAAACTCATCAGTGCACAGTGAGATGTTACTAAATGTGGCTGAGGACTGGGTTTATCCAAGAAGCTATGCCAAGGCTTGAGATACAGGTAATAAAGAGCAGCTATGGAAATTGCTGGTTGAAATTATCCCATCCCAATCCTCTCTGTGGGGCGCGGGGGGAAGAGTAGGGGAAAGGAAAGAAATGGCTATTCCCTGTTTTGGAATATACTAAGAATCTCTGCTCTACATTTCAAGAACAAATAGTATATTTTTGAATTCTGCTTGAAGTTATAAGGTGGCCTGTGTGTGTGTGTGTGTGTGTGTGTGTGTGTGTGTGAGAGAGAGATACTGGGGATTGAACCCAGGGGTATTCTTCCACTGAACCCTACCCCCAGCCTCTTTTATTTTTTATTTTGAGGCAGAATCTCAATAAGTTGCTGAGGCTGGCCTCAAGCTTGCAATTATTCTTTCTTAGCCTCAAGAGTAGCTGGGGTTACAGATGTGTGCCACTGTTGCTGGCAGAAGGTGGTCTAATTAAGAGACTTTTAGGCTACGTAGAAACTATGGTCACCGGGAAAGAGCAAAATTTACCAAGGACAACATCAACTGGTTAAATAAATTGCCATCTCACCTCAAAGAATCTGGTTTGGCTACCCATAGGAATATATGGGTACAAAAGTTCAAGTCATTTTAGAACACTTTTCACAACTTTCAAACAATTCTCTATAAAACAGTGGAAATATGAGGGAAAATTCCATTTCCTAACAATTGAACTAAATTTAGAAGCAACCCCAGTGAGTACCTGTTGTTCCAACAAAGCTACCCTCGTTTGTTCCTCTTGCTGCTTTAACAGAGACGTGTAAAGAAACTGGACCTGTTGGATGCAAAGAGAACCAATGTTGTCTCAGCTAATCTTTCATCACTTGACCAGGGAAGCATGAGAAGCTCACATCACAAGTCACATCTCTAACCAGGACACCTGCTAGGTGGGTGACTCATTCCAGCTGGTGGTTTAATGGCTCTCTACCAAGTACTTCCCTGGCTCCTGAGTTCCCTGAGTCAACAGACTGGCCCCTGCAAACAACACCCAACTCTGCAGTGGCCACACCCTTTTCCTGGAGGTTCTGACATCCACTGTCATTTCAGAGTAAGAAAACACAGTGGGTAGTGCCTGGCCTCCGTGGCTGCAGAGCTGGAGCCACATTTAATCCTATCTGAGGAATCTTTCCCAAGTGTCACTTGTGGCTCACCCCATAGACAGAAGTGAGAGCAGTAAAGACGGAAAATGTTTGACTATTAATTTTCCCTCCCCCGAGTCTTAACCTCTGGAGGATTTTTTATAATTAGCTATTATGACAGCAGTGTTAACACTGACTTTTATTTAGTTTACAGAGCACTTTTACGTTCCCTCCATTGCCCCTCACAAGAGCCCTATAAAGCAGGTAGAGGTTATTATTCATTTGACCTATGAGTCAAAGAAAGAGAAGGTAGGTGATCTGCCTAAGACCATATGTCTAGATATGGACTCCAAATGTTCTTTCCATTACTCCATGCTTCCAAGCAAAATTTAAATTAATGACTTTCTGTCAAAGTAGTATTCAATTCTAATAATTCTAACTTGGTAACTCCAACATCACCAAGACATACTGGCTCAAAACTGTGAGTATAAAGAGACTATGGCAGGCACTATGTGGATTTACTTGAGCACAATCTATCAAGAAGCCAGGATCAACTTTATTCCTTTCCCTACTTTACATCTTCTTTTGGCTTTTCACACATACCTACTTCCTTCTCACTCAGAGGGAATTTCCACAAAGTTACCTTGCTGGTCTTTCTTATCATCAGGTCTTTTTCCAAATACCATTTCCTTTAACAGGCCTTACTCACCCCAATTTCTCTGTCATATCACCTAGTTTTATTTCCTTTAGTGTATTCACTTACTTGGGTCATTCTTTATGGTCTGTTTCCATGCCACAATGTAAACTCCCATGAGGGGGCAGGATGTTATTTCAGTCCTTGCTAACTGGCTAGTGGTTAAAATACTCTCCGACACTTGGTAAGTGCTCAATGAAAACTTTGAATTATGAGTAATGAAGAAACTTTCTGGTCAAGTTTACCTGAGATAAGAGCTCTTCAGATCTCTTCCTCTCTTCCTCAAGCTTTTCCCTGGCAATATCATTCTCCTCTTTGAGTCTTTGTATTTTCTCTGTTTTATGCCTGTCATCTTCCAGATCTGCCTTTCTTTGTGAACACAACAGCTGATTTAAATCTTGAACTTCTTTTTGAGTTTCTTCATATTTTCTTCGAAATTCACTAAGTTCAAAACTCAACTGAGTTATGGTTTGTCGTTCAACCTCAAGATCTTTTTTGGCATTTGCCAAGAGGTGGTTGTAGTATTTTTGCTTCTCTTCTTGGAGATAACCTATGATGAACAACAACATGGCAAAACTAATTTCATAAAACCCATAATATTCCTGAGAACTTAAAATTCAATCATGTTTCTATAAATGAGATCATACCATTTCTTCAGCTCACAAAATGAAGAGTCAGGAAAGGGAGCTATGGGTGATATTTGATGAATTAAGAAATAGTAGTTCAGATACTTTATTTGAAATCACAAAGAAGTCACAAAGAAGCACTAGAAACAGTTATATTCTGTAGGGAGATGAAGTCCCTGATGTCTAAAGATAAGTCAAAAATAGGGACAAAAGCTCATAATTTAGCATATGGAATTAATTACCAAAATTAAAGTATGAAGATGGGATGAAAAAGGCAGGGTAGGACACTTCTGTACTGTCACTAGATTATTTTAATAAATGCTTATATTACTTTGAAAAAAAAACAGAAGTCAGGAGGACAAAGGGATAGAAAGTAGGAGTAGAGAGAGAACAGACTCTATTACCAAATGAAAAAATTAGACTTGGCCCAGAACTAAAATCCTACTTCCATGTGCATATATAAAGGTGCCACAGTAGTAACCTTGTCCCATTAGGGCTCAACACCTTGAATTACCTCTAGAGATGTTCCCTTGATATTTTCCTTTAGCATTAGGTTCATTTTAAATATTCAGATGTGAGACTTCAAGATGAGGCTCTGGCTTCCCTTGCTCTAGGCATCTCTTTACATAATTCAAGGCTGTGTTTCCCTCAGGGCTGTCAGGCTTTTAAGCAGTGCTTCTTTGCACGGGCTTCTCTTTGTCCTGGCCTGTCAGCTAGAACTACAGGACCCATTTCTTCATTGGTAAAATGAAACTAATGGCCCTTCCTGCCCCACCTCTTGGAGCTGTTGTCACACTCAACTGGGATCAGTGTCAAGTGAACTGCAAAGTACTTGGTAAAAAGATAGTACCATGAGTAAGAAATTTCATCTGAAGTCTGTAGTAAGGTTCAAACAACTAGAGAATAATCTACAAAACTTATTCTTTCTCCAGGGGTTGACATGAGTTGGTGCTGAAGGGAAGCAATGTAAACAGACAGCTGGTGACCAGGGCAACTCTGAGGGAAATCAAGCTGGAGGACTGTGAAGGGGGCCAAGGCATGCACAGGCAGAGGAGACATCATGACTCCAGAGGTGCCAGTCATGACCCTCCAACCCTGTCTTGTGCCCTCTTGTCTGAAAACACAAGGCCTGGAACAGACCTGCAGAATGGGATTTCTTACCTCAAACTCAGAAGACTCTTATTTTACTTTTTAACACCTATCTATAAAAACCTAAATTTGATGAATCACTCCTTTTGGAAAATGTCAGGCCTGTCCCCAAAGAACATTTTTGTACCTTCTGATTCAGTCTTTTTTATCTGTTGTGGGAGTGAAGGAGCAGCTGTTTCCGTTTTGTTTTCCAGCTCAAAGATCTTTGCTAAAAGTCCTTTAACGTAGGCCTCTCGTTGCTGATCATACACAAGCCACTGTTGATTCTTCTCCAGAGCCTTATAGTGAAGATGAAAGAAAATCAATGGTATAATAAAAACCAAAAATCTTCAAATGGAAAAGGGGGTCCACCTGATATAATGTTAGTCTTTTCTAACACTTAAAAATTTGTATGGCCCATAGAATAATTATGGTCAACCATTATGTCACACACCTTGAGAATCCACAACAGTATGGCAAAGTCATAATTTACGTGGGATTAAGTCCTGTTAATTGCTACTTCCTATATACAGCTCACCTTATGTCTGTGGACACGTCATGCTCTGTAAACTACTATGCCTTTGCAGCAGACAAAGAAAAGCTGCTCAGACTCCACTTCAAGAAAAAGCTTTGCCTGGCTGCAGGTAGAGGGGTTAGCTGGCCACCTCTTGCTATTAACTCCTTCAAGTCTCTCTGTGCTTTGGGGCTGAGCTTAGCCAACAGCAAATCAAGGACCTGGTGATTTCTGCCCAACATGGGACATTGCTCGGGAGTAGTTTCTGGTCTGAAGTTCCTATGGAGCTGATAAAGACCTAGTCAGGTTTTTACCAGATTGGATGGTCCCCCGTGTATTCTGGCCTCCTTCCTTTTCCTGTCACATATATTGCCCCACAATAAATTACCTGCATTTCTAACTCCCCTTCAGTGTCTACTTCCTGGAGAATCAAACTTCAATTGCTCCCTTCTCTTTATTACCAATTTCACCCTTTATATCTGTTAGAACTCAAGTAAAACCCCCAAACTGGGATTGTTCGCCTTTCATACAGGGGCTTCATACTTGCAGGAGACTGAATAGTGTCCCCCCCAACCTCATGTCCATCTGAAACCGTAGAATGTGACCTTATTTGGAAACAGGGTTTTTGAAGATACAATTGGTTAAGATGAGGCCATACTGGAGAAGAGTGAGCCCTAAATACAATGACTAGTGTCCTCATAAGAAGAGAAGACAGACATCCAGTACTCTAAGAGGGCCATGTGAAGGCAGAGGCAGAGGCTGGCTTGCTGCCACAAGCTTAAGGTGCCTGCAGGCACCAGAAGCTGCCAGAGGAAAGGAAGGGTCTCTTTCAAAGCCTTCAGAAAGAGTGTGGCCTTGCTGACACCTTGATTTCACACTTCTGGCCTCCAGCCTGAGAGATAATATACTTTTGTTATTTAAGACACCAATGTTGAGGCCATTTGTTATGGCAGCCCTAGGAAACTAATACAGTGCTTACTGATGCAGATTTTAGTAAATGTCTACTTACTTTTAAAAATGGTTATTACTTTATCAACCATCTTCAGCTTTTTCTCTGTTGTTTCTCTCAAACAGATAATAAGATCATGCTTCTCTAAAAGAATTCTCAATCTTCAAGTACAACATATACTCAAAAGTAACGAATACTAATAAAACAAGCAGATTCTGTTTAACTGAGCGGGGAAATGAGAAGCAATTCACTTGACAATTACTGCTAATATTAGTTTTTCATTTCCATCATATTGTCCCCTCAAGAAACTGGAGATGCTCTCATAGCCTAGTGGATCGCCTAGAGTAAGATTCAAAACTTACAAATCACAACTATGCTTGTCTGCAACAAGATATTGGGAAATACCTAAGAAGCTACATTAACTTTAGTGGTTGAAACAGAGTGGAACAGATATGTAGTTTTATGAAGCATCACACAAGCCCCAACTGCGAGAGCGAGCAAAGGAGGCAAAAGAGTCTATGAAAGAATCTAGCAGTTCCTCACACACTCTAGAACAATAAATTTGGAGCAGTTCAAAAAAACTGCCCTCAGCAAGTTCTCTCTTCTTACAAGCCACCAGTATTTTTACTGCCAATCCAACCTACTGGGCCTATAACTAGTGACCTTAATTGTGTCCCAAGGATACATCTCATCTTAACTAGATCATGAGTCCCATGGAAGGTGGGGTCCAGGCTTGTTTCGGTGTTTGTTTCGTTTTATATTTCCATGCAAGCATTCACTGCTTCAACAGCAAGGGGCTGTTTGTGAACAATGATGATAACATTAATTGGTATACAATGGCTACAAGGACCAGCAAGCAGGACTGCACCCTTGAGTCTCCAACTGAAGTTTGAGTGTTCACAGGAGACAGGAGAGGCCAAGAATGAATCTAGCAGTTCCTCACACACACTAGAACAATAAATTTAGAGCAGCTCAAAAAGAATCAAACACTTTCAGAAGTCTATTAAATAGTCACTGATTAATATGCCAAAAATGCAATAAAACCCCTTTGTAATGAAACTAAGATAATTGTTTCTAAAAGCTTACAAGTGTTTAATATGTACTTCTTGTGTCATCATTTGTCTCAGATCTGTTGTGCTGCATTATTATCAGGGGATATGGCAAACAGGATATACAACTCATATGCTTCAGGGCTGCCAGAAAGAGATGACACAAATACAAGGGTCTTGACAAAAGAGTTGCATGGTGTAACTTTAATCAAATAAAACATACATACTGTAATGCATCTTCAAAAGGGTTCGATTCTTTTTGAGCCACCCTGAATTTGTATTAGGTATACCAAGGAGGAGGAGCTCCCCCAGCCCACAAGCTTCCATCTCACTCTGAAGGGATAAGGAGGGACAAGTGGTTAGTACTATTCTTTTAAAAAAATTTTTTTAATTTGTTCTTTTTAGTGGTTAGTACTATTCTTTAACCTCTACATATATAAGCAGACTTTTCCCCAAAGAATACTGGCTTTGTACAGCAGGAATTGGAACCTATTCATGTATATGCTTTGGGATGGGCTATAAATCCAGGGTTCATGGTAGTTCACACCTTGGAGACCTATGACAGAATTCACAGACCTCATTATTAAATATGGATGTCAGATTATTAACTATTGGAAGAACTACATAAATAGCCCTCTTGATCTTAAAATGACCTATCATGCATGGACAAAATTCTATTTTAATCTCAATTTGAAAATAGAATGATCATGTTTCCTTTGAAAGTAGCCACTCATCCCAGGTCCCTAGTTCCAGGATGAAGCGTTCTAAGGAATGTGAAGGTTTTAGTTGTGGATCAGGAACTCTGCTTTCTGGTAAGAACTTCTAACTCTTAAAGATACATGCAGTTGAGATTCATACCCACAAAGATCTGCATGCATAGAAACTCACATGTCTAGAGAGTTCTCTACTGGCTTTGTTAGGCTTCTTCTACAAGTCCAGGTATGTGGACTTAAAGGACTTGCAGTGTTTGCTTTTTGTAGGATTAGGAGAAGGGTTAAGTAAACAGAAGCCATCTCCAGAATCAAAGACTTAATCCAGGCCACCACCCTGTGATACTCTGCTCTCTGTACTCATCAGGCAACTTTAACAGTGGTTCTTTTTGCTTGGCTTAAGAGTTCACTATCAGGGTGGAGATATTGTATACCCATTCTGTATTATAACCTCAATGATGTAAAGTTCCATGAATGGATGTTTTCATTGTAGTAAACTGATTTAATGAGTCTGTCTCTTTAGTGAAACTTAGTGATAGATGTACAATCGTCCAGTGTACTTTCTTTCAACTTTTCTGTGTGAAAGATTTCATAATAAAATGTTGAAGAAAAATAATCAGCCTCAAAGAAATATGAATACTAACATCTAGACTTCATAATAAACTTAGTATAGTTGAGAAGATGGCCAAGATTCATGGCTTATCTCAAAGTAGGCTGCAGTAATCACTTTCTTATTTAGATACACTGCAATTCCTAATGAAGTTCTTGTTCATATTCTATGCATCTTTCAAAGAAAAGACTCACAAGGACCTTGGGTTCATGCTCAAATTTAGTTGCTAAGAGAGGTAGCACTGTATATTGTGTATATCTAAATAGCTATAATTTACAGTATGTTCAACACTAAAGAAACCTAATTTTACATCAAACTTTACAAATTTGTGCCTTTAAGAAGGAAATAATTTAAATCAACATCAGATGATTATGAAATATTTTTTTAAAAAAGAACTGGTAGATACTTTACTGAAAAATAAAAAACAAAAATGCACATTGGTATAAGATTTAAGAGGCTATATCCTAAAAGGCCACATGATGGCGATGTTACTTCAATAAAGTAAATGTTTCTGTATTCCACACTCTGTGCATCTGTTCTTTCTTCTAATAGTGTCAATAAATGGATATCTATCAATAAATAAATATTGATGTTATTAGTTTTTAATCTCTAATATCAACATTGCATTAGTTATCCCTTCCATTCTGTGTCATCTACACATTTGTACGATATGTACTTAACATTTTCATCCAATCAATAAAAACATACAATATGAGCAAAAGTTAAGTTCTGTGGAATACTGCTAATGTTCTCCCTCCTCTTTTAACAGGGATCCACTAAATATTCTGTGGGCAAAAATTCCAAAGTAGATTAAATATGTTACCCTCTACTGGAGGAATTAAAAAAAAATGTGGGTCAATTGATAAAACTGGATTAAGGATGGTAGATTAGATAGAAGCACTATGTCCATGATAAATGTACTGAGGTTGCAGTCCAAGCTAGTCATGTAAGAGAGTATCCTCCTTCTTAGGAAAGATACATTGAAATATGTCAGCTTAAAGGATGATGGATATGTGTATCCTCTCAAATATTTTTTAAAAAAATACTATGTGTCTGTATAGGGGTGGAAGTAAAAGAGAAAACAAGAGTACAAAATGGGGCAAAATGATAGTAATGGATGAATTTTGATAAAGAGGATATGGGCATTATATGTACCATTCTCATGCTTGGAACTTCTCTGTTCATTTGAATTTTTTCAGATTTAAAAAAGTTAGTTATTGTTTATTTCCCTAAATTCTGTTTAAAAATCAGATTGTTAAAATTAAGAGGAAGAAATACTTATTAAAACTTCCTTTTAGCTATTTGTTCTATCTAGCTTGTACCAACATAATTCTTAAATACAAAAGCATGGACATTTGACAATGTTTACAGCATTAACTCCAGGTAATGCATTATTTCAAAATGTTGGTCAGATCTAAATGGTAGCTGAGGAATGATACAGCTAGACCTTAAAAAAGGTATACTATTTTTAAGGGTTGTAAGTAAAACAGATTGTAAGCTTCAGTAATACAGGATTGGGAGAGGGGGCAAAAAAAGGCGATAGGAACTATCTGAGAGCTATAATCTTAGACAGGTGGCATTAAAAAAACCCTGTCCCAGTCTCCCCCTAGAAAGTGATATTACAGAAACTTCATGAAATTATCTGGGGGAAGAGCATTCCTGTCAGAAGGAACAGAAATAAAAAAGGTAATGCCTTCAAAGAGTAGCTGAAAAACCAGCATGGTAGAATTAATAGGAAACAGAAGGTGTATAAAGTAAATCATTCACAAATATGTACATCTAGCAGGACTAATACGCATAGAATGTGATAAAGTTCATTGTAATATATAATACAAAAAAAGCCAATTTTGACAGTTTAAAAATTATATTGCTTCTTTATTTTAGTTACCTCTAGGTAAATCACTTTGAGAAAGGTACAGTAGCGCCCTGTCAGACACTCAGGAGATCTAAATTCTTTTAAAGATCAAATAGACTTCAAGGGACACTTATCAGATGAAATAAAGCAGGAATCTTAAGAGCATGCTTATCAGGGTAGACATGCCAGTAACATTTCTGCAATCAAAATATCTACCTACCTTTAATATATATATTATTAAAACTTGAAGAAACACTGATAGCAGTCATATGTCCTCAGTTTATTCAACTCCTTTAAAAACTACCTATCCATTTAAGATGTAGTAAGTTTGAAATAACACAGCTTTACCAATATACTTAAAAAAAAAAAAAAACTCATCAAATTCTAGAGAAAAGAGTACTGAGTGTACACAGAATGTTTTTTCTTTTCAAGCCATAAAAAGCAAATCCTGGTTCCAAAAGAAAGATTTCAAAAAAAGAGAGTATACCTTGCATGGATAAACAAAGAGAAGAAATCATAAATTAAATTACATTATAATAATAAAATAGTTGGGCAAATTAGATTTAGGTGGAGAAGGGATGTTGTTGAAATATGTATTAGCAACAGGTAATTTCTAGGGCTTTCTAAACTAAACAGAGCACTTAAAGGAAATGCTTCTCTTGAATGCTTGGGAAGAGACTTAGGCAACGATCACAAACCACTCAGTTCTCCTATTTTACAACTAGATTTTTTTTCAATACTCATGTTTCAATTTCTATGAAATTTAAGAAAAGATGAATAAGTCCTCTTTACCTAGTAATTAACAAAAAGAAATAAACTTACATCTTTTAGCTGTACTTCCATCTCATGAATATTACTCATTGATGAGTTGAAGCAGTTTGCAGCCACAGTCTGTAAATAACCCAGTTATTAGTTAAAGGTATACTTTTAACAACAGAAGTTTCCTTATTATATTTATATTTAGTTCCGTAAAAATATAGTATACTTCTCTGGGGAATCTTAAAATCCAGATCTGGTACGTGATGGTAAAACATCAACATAGTGATAGTTACCAGAGGACTACTGTGAGAATTAAGATCTCCTGGAAGCTTCCTAAGCAAGCTGTAAAGCCTGAGATTTCAAATCTCATTTGACTTCCAAGATGCTCTGGACTCCAGGATCACCACAACAGCCTTTCATGCATAAGAATAAACTAGTGATTTTTACCAAAAAACTGTCTAAACAAAACAACTGCGCTATTTCAATGAAACCTGGAAAATGTAAATTGTCACACAAAAAATTAAAAAGTGTTTTTATTTTTCAAGAATTATATTTTGTAGGCTGGGCATAGTGGTACATGCCTATAATCCTAGCATTATTGACATGGGAGTCCGAGGCAGGAGGATTGCAAATTTAAGGTCAGCCTTAGCAACTTAGTAAAACCCTGTGTCAAAATATAAAAAGGATTGGGGATGTAGCTCAGTGGTAAAGCACCACTGGGTTAAATTCCCAGTACATAAAATAATAATAATAATAATAACATTAATAAAAATAATATTACTATTTATAATAATCACAATAATTAGTACTAATATTTTAGATTATTACAGGTTGAGTTATCTCTTATCCAAAAATGTTAGGACCAGAGGGGTTTTGTGTTTCATATTTTTTCAGCATTAGGAATATTTGCATATACATTATAAGATATCTTGGGGATGGGTCTCAACTCTACATACTAAATTCATTTATGTTTCACACACACTTTACACATACAGCCTGGGGGTAATTTTGTACAAAATATTGAGTGTGCCCACATTCTGACTACCACCTTAGTCACAAGGGTTCAAGTGTGAGAATTTACACCTGTAGTGTCTTGCTGGTGCTCAAAATGTTTCAGATTTTGGAGCATTTTGGATTTTGGGATTAGGATGCTCAACTTGAAATAATATTAATTAGTATTAGTTCATACAAATTATATAAAACTCAAAAACCTAATTTCTCTCCTCTTTTTTTTTTTTCTTCATTTTCTTATACACGAAAAAAAATGGGAATGCACCCAGGCTAGCCTACAAACTAAAAAAAAAAAAACAACAACTATATTTTGGAGTGTTTGGATTTTCTTTGGCTTTTTTTTTTTTTTAAATATCATATATAAAGAAGCCCCAAATATATTTTTTCCCTAAAGATGTTCTATTTGCTCACATTAATATATAGCCCTTTCTTGTTCAATTTAGCCTTCCAGGTAGGAACTATGACAGAGAGGTTTCACTAAATACTTTTCTTTTTTTCCTTGAACAAACTGTAGACTAGTTTCCCAGTCATCCCTGGGGTTAGTGGAACCATGTGATCTAATCCTGTCTAATGTAATGTAGGCAGAAGTGAAATACACCACTCCCAAACCTGGCCCCAAACTCTCCCAGGCAATTCTTTCTATATCACAGCTGTACACAGAGCATCTAGTGGAAGACTCCCTCCCAAAGGACAGTAGAGACACTAAAAGCTACTGGATTTCTGAATGATTCTGTGGAGCAAAGCCTCCTACATCCCAACCTGCCCTGGATGGTGACAGGAGGAAAAACAAAAATCAACATTTCCTGTGAAAGACACTAAGATTCGAAGGCTATTTGTCACAGCACCTGAACATACTGATGAGCAGAAATCAACACCAGACAACCCACAAAATTATTTAAGAATACATCTTTAAAAGTTAAGAGTTCTACTAACGTTCACATCTCATATTAAAAATACAGAAACTAGGTGGGTGCGGTGGCACACACCTGTCATCCCAGCTATTTAGGAGGCCAGCCCTGGGAACTTAGCGAGATCCTGTCTCAAAATAAAAAAGGTTGGGAATGGAACTCAGTGGTAGGGGGTTTCTGGGTTCAATCCTCAGTACCCCCAACCCCACCACCAAAAAAAGGGAGAGGAAGATGGGTGAGGGACTAATTCTTAAACTTCTAGAAGACATTTTAGAAGCATTTCAAGTCTGACTATAATGTTTCATGAGTTTCAGGTCTGTGGAGTTCTCTAGAAAACTTCAGCTCCTTGCACTCTTATGGAAAAACACTCAATTACCTATATATGAAAATATGCACAAATGTATAGGTCAGATTACTAAGTCCACTCCAAAGGTGAGATAAAGTGCAAGGACAAGACCATTAATAGCATTGAGACATATTCGAAAGCTGCAATTATCTTCTATAGGTGGTATTAATAGTTTTATTTATATTAATCAAATTTTCAAATTTCCAAAAGAATCAAAAGTTTGATCAATAAGTAATCCTTTACAGAACACTCAGTATTGCCAGGTACTATGGTAGGCACTTTACACTGTCACATTTAATCAGTATTCTTATCTGGTTTTACTAATATGGACACTGAGGCTTAAGAAAGAGGTCTGGAGAACCCTGTCATTGTCTCTAAGGTAGAAGTTAAGGAATTTATTCAGTCACACAGCTACCAAGTAGCAAAAAATCTTCTGGACCCAAGTAAGTGACCTGTATGTTTACTATGCTATCTCATCATCTAGCAATCATACTTCAATAAACTCACTTTTCCTAAGAATTACAAATTGTATTCTTATAATTTAGAAAAACCCTTAAGTTTAAAGAAATTATTAGCACCTGTGATACACGAAGTGTGCTGGCTTTGCTTTCAAGTTCAGCAAGTCTTGCTGTTGTAGCAGACAATTGTTTTTTCAAAACATCTGTTTCTTCAGTTAAGGACTTCAACAACTGTTCCCTCCTTTCACCTTCCTTTGTTTTCTCTTCCAGCTGTTCAAGCAATGCATTTGTACTATATCTGGCCTTCAGCTGGTCTCTGAGTCGATGTATTTCTTTGTCCTTCTCCGTGAGGTGATGAGCATTTTTCTCCCTCTCAGCTTCAAGAACTCGAATTTTCTAGATATAAACTAAGAAGACTCTTAGAACAAAGCCAGGTCAAACATTCAGTGAAACAATGTAATTCAACAAGCATTTATGAAATGTTTATTATATGTCAAGTTGGTTTTATGATACCAGGATCAAAAAGGAAGATAAAACCAAGTTCTATGCTCAGCTCCCAGAGAGATAAGCCAATACATAAATTTATGCTCTAAGTAACATATATATACAATGAATGGGCACAGACACAGAGAAAAGAAAAACCAAGGGTGGGGAGAGAAAGCTAAAGGAAAACTGGCACTCATATGAGTATTTTAGAATCTTCCCTCCAAAATATCAGCTTTTATAAACCTAAATGCCAAAAGTGGGCCCCCCAAGATATACATGTTTTTTTAGTGAACTTGAACCAGAAGATTTGAAAAGTTATGGACTATAACTTAAAGATGAATTAATTAGCCTACTTATGGCAGGTAAATGATCTGGTATTACATCTAGAAAGTGATCTTTAAAGAAGTGTTCAACATTTTCCAAGATCTGAAAGTAAGTACACTATTCTACTGCTGCTGGCATAAGGGGGAAAAGCCAATAGAAAGATGATAGAAACAATTGTTCGAATGACTAAGCAAAGAGTCAAATTAAAATTTGCATTTAAGGAGAAAAAAGCAATTATTCAAATAAAAAACAGGGAAATTAAAGTTTAGGTAGAAAATTAAGAGGGGATTTTAGTTGGCGACAAGCTTAAATCAAATCAGTAGTATGACATAGATACAGAGCCAGACAATTTCTGGTTTTAGTAGGGTAAGGTATTCAGTAAGTACATATAATAGTACCATTTCAATTTGCCAAAAAAACATTTGGGGACTGCTCTCAATTTTGGGTGCATAATTCAGAAGGGATACGGACAAACCACAAAGTGTTGAGGATGATAATCCAGAGAATGTGTTTTCTGCAGAAAAGCAAAAGGAAGCAAGATTTCCTCAAATGTCTGATAAAATGTATATTTGGATAAAGGATAGACTTGTTCTGTTTAGTTCTAATGGGCACAATTACAACCTATGGGAATAAGTAACAGAACTTGAATTTCAATGGCTTATAAAGGAACAAAGCATTTAGTGCTTGTCAAAGGAGCAATGAACCAGAAAGACATCTCTCAGGAAAGCTATAATATTCCTTTACCAGACTGCAAAATAACATTTGTTTATAAAATGGTGATAGTTCATTTCTCAGTGCTTAAGTAATTTATGTTGTATACAAGTCAATAATAATTCAGTTCTATGAAGTGCCTATAAGTGAAATTAAAAAGAATCAAATGATACTCTTTAATCATTTGTTTACTAAATTTGAACAATAAGAGCACTTTTGTAAAATAGATGAAAACCAAACTTATGATTTTTAGATCCTCGCAGTTCTAATAAGTTCCCTGTGCCGTAACAAATTAAAAATTAGAGAATCTGAAATATAGTTAAATAGCATGCAAAATGCCAATGCGTGGAATAATTTTATCTCAAAGCACCTACAAGCAAAGGTTACGTGGAAAGCAGCCAACATGCATGATAAAATAGGTTTTTAAACATTTACAAATAAATTTGAATACTATTTAACATTCTGAAATGAATAGAGGATTTAATATCCTAAATGGATAAATTTGATTTTTTTACATTTAATGAACTAATAGAAAAAACAGATAGTATGATTATTGCATAAATAATCTATAGTAAAAAGAGATATAAGAATGGTACAGTATCCTTAAAGTATACATCAATGAATAATAAATCCAGTATTCCAAAAAGCATGAAAATGCAACACTTATAGACAATTAAAAAACAGGGGCCTGAAATGCTCAGTGATAAAACATTTGCCTAGCATGCTTAAGTTCCTCAAGGGGGGTTTGGGGAGTGAAAAAATTTATATTTGAATATCTTAAATACATCGTGCCATAGTTTGAATGTGTCCCTCCAAAATTCACTTAATCTTCAATGTAATATGTTGGGAGGTAGAGCCTAATAAGAGGTGAAGGAGATAAACCAAATAAATCTTTTTCCTTTTTAACTTACTCAGTCTGTGACATTCTATTATAGCAGCAACAACAACCAAAACAGACTAAGACACAGCAAAACAAAAATTATCAAGAATATTCATGTCATTAAGCTAAATAACCAAAAAGCTATAGGAGGAATTATGAATTAGGTTATAACTTTATTTTATGTAACTGAAAAAGAGACTTCAGTATTGTGTTGAAGGTGCAGAACTATTGTCTTTATTTCTGAAACAAACTTAGTATGTGATAATCTCAAAACACATAAGCACTGAAGTATGTCTAATAGTTAGCAAAGTCGAACTAGGAATTTAAGATTCCAAATCCAAGGGTCAACTTTCCAAAACTAAAGAACAAGAGTAATGGTGGCATCAGGAAATCATAATACATCATTTTCTAAGAAAGCTTATTACAACCTAAAGGGCTAAAAGATCATGTACCTCCAAAAGTCTGTGTTTGTCTTTATCAGTCAGTTTGCCTTTTCCACTTGCAATTTCATCCACTGATGTTTTTAAAGCTGCAATTTCTCCCTTAAATTTCTCTAATGCAGTTTCTGATTTCGAGTTACCAGGCTTTGCTCCCCATTTACTCTTCATCAACTCTTTGGGACTTTTGGAAGACATCTCTGAAATGGTCTATTAAAGACAAAATTCGATTATATTTTATAAGTCTAAGAATGTAAATCTCAGGTTTGAAATTACTTTGGTCTAAACTGCAATAATATATCCAAACCAGGGGAGTATGAAAGAAAAAATGGAAGAAGATATCTGGAGTGTTAGGATTTTTTTTTTTTTTTAAATCTCAGATAGTAGTAACCTTCTAAAAATATCAATTTGCATACTTATGTTTTATGCAGTATTCTGCACATGTGGTAGAATATAAGTTTTTGTTTGAAAAACAATGGAGGGGTCCACAATCATTACAATGAAGCCTGAAAGAAATAGGTCACAATCAAGGACATATCATACCCAAGTATAAAAAGCGGTAATAGGGCTGCGCTTGCCTTGAATGCATGGGGCTCTGGGTCCAATCCTCAGCAGCACATAAATAATATAAAGGTGCTATGTCCATCTACAACTAAAAATTTAAAAAAAAAAAAAAGCTGGTGGTAAATTATCTATTTCTGAATTTATTGGCATTGAAATACCTTTACTTAACATAATGGTATATTCTCTATTTTAGAAGATATGATTAATTCAGCTCTATCTTAATAGCCATTTGAGAAATCATAGAGGAAAGAATCCAGGAGAATCCAAGAGGAAACATTTATAGGAAAAGAGGCACAATATTCAGGGATTTAGGCAAAGAAAGGAATTAAAACAAAGGGTCAAATTAAGTCTGATAACACTTCTAGATGACATTTTAGAAGACCAAATATATAACACAAACTAAGCAGGCAAATATATTGTGTAACATACTATATATATATAAATAATACCTAAAAATGGCTTTAGGCCTGGGGGTATAACTCAGTGGTAGAATGTTTGCCTCAAAAATGCAAGGCTCTGGACTTGATCCCTAGCATTACGAGAAAGTAATTCTTCATCAAGGAGATTTTAAAATGCCATGTGTCTCATGGTAAAATAATGGCAATGTGATTAAGGAATCTAGAAGAGTATAAGATCTTTAATCCATAGAAAAATTACTATAGAATATTCTATTTATTAAGTAGCCTAATGATACTAGGTACAAATAGACAAATGTTCTTGTGGAGCTTTTGATGCAGTAAAATAAGCAAACAATAACAGGAAACAAACAGATTAGCAGATTCTTTTTTTTTTTTTTTTGGTACCAGGGATTGAATACAGGAACATCTAACCACTGAGTCACATCCTCAGCCCTTTTTATGTTTTATTTTGAGACAGGGTCTTGTTATATTGCTTAAGGCCTTGCCAAGTTGCTGAGGCTGGCTTTGAACTTGTGATTCTCCTGCCTCTCCGAAGCTGCTGGGATTACAGGCATGTGCCACACACCTGGCTAGATTCTCAAATTGTGATAAATACTATACAGGAAATGAACAGAATAAAAGTGCAGTAAAAAAAATAAATAAATAAAGGGGGATCTACTTAGAAATGATGGTGGGGAAGTGACTGTAAGTTGTTCTGGGTGAAATCAGAAAGCCTAAAAATACCAGAATTGTGTTGTCGACTTAATTGAACAAACCACATATCTAATGGTTGGTCCCAGACTTTTGCCCATTATAAGGTTTAAGACTAAGGGAGCTAGTAAATCTGGTGAGGCAAATGCAGGGTTATGGTGTCTCAGGAACCTGCTGTCATGTTAGTTCCTTCTTATGTACATCTGTTGATATCACCCTTTGAACTTGATACACTAGGTTAATAGCTCAAATCATTAGGACAGAAAAAAATATGATCAGCAGAACTTGAAATAACTGGAGATATTTGCTTCCTAAACCTTTAAACACAGCCTGAAGTGAATGACTATAGTTTCCAGCCTCTGGCCTAGACCCAGCTAGCATCTCCCCAACCATCTACTCCTACCAACCACCTTTCCCTGAATTCTCTATTCTCAACAGGGTTCCCTGTTCAGACCTTACTTGGCAGTGGCATCTTCTTTAGGAACCCCTCCCTCTGTTAACTCTAATAAGGGATGCCTCCCACAAAGCAATCTGGCACCCAGTAGTATCCTTCCCCAGTCTTTTTCTTTTTTTTTTTTTTTTCAGACTTCAAAAATTACTTCAGGGGCTGCACTTTGAATATTATTATTATTATTATTATTTTGTTATCTATATAGCAGGTTCTCAGAAATGATTTGCTGAATGGCTGAAGTGATCTATATCAATCTGGACAGAAAGGTGACCACAGAGTTTCAATCCAGTAAACTGCACAAGCCATGTATTACAGTACACGTATTGCACAATTTAAAAAGTCTGTCACAAAAGATCTCACGTGGGCAGAGAGACACGAAAAGCTTCAAAAAGACACTAGTTTTCTCATCTCTAAAATGAAGGCGTTTGTAGAAGGGACACGAAAGCGCCTGCTGATCAGTAAAAGCTGTATACTAACGAAAAGACCTTGGCCAAGTCACTTGGCCTCTCTGTAAGGACGTGATAATACGCACCGCAAAGTCCAAAGGAGAAATCGATAATACGATGGTCGAGAGGCGCCCACCCCGGTGCCAGGCACTAAGCCAGCAACAAGAAAAGGGGTACAGATCAGAGCCGGCAGAGATTGCGTCCGGGGGCCGCGATATGCCCACCAACCCCGCCTCCCTCACGGTCTAGCCGGCCAAGAGGCTGCGGCAACACGCCGCTGCAGCCACCCTCCGAGGCCTCCCCACGGGGGTCAGCTAACACCAGAGGTGAAGTACAGCGCACGCGTCTGGCCCGCCACACCCTGCGGCGCTAACGCGGCTTCCGGGAGTTTGAATCCCGCGGCTGCGGGGCGGGGCACGTCACTGCCGGCGGGTCGCGGCTCCCGGATTGGCTGAGGCTCCCCGATCGGCGAGGGGCGGGACCTGAAGTCTGAGGCCGGCAGAGGCGGGCCCAGGCCGTGGTGATGCGGCATGGGCGGAGCCGAGGCCAAGCCAGGGGGCGGGGCAGAAGGCGGAAACTCCTCCTCCCGGGTACGCCATCCAATCAATTCTGCCTTTTAGTTCTCTTCGGACTCAGGCATTACTATTCTTAATGGGATAAATCTAGTAAAGTTGGACTGGTTCAGTGCGCTTGAGCATTGTTCACTCCCAGGACCAGCTCTGGGAGAACTGGATTGCACAAGGTAGCATAGCCTCCCTGTCTATCGCGTGGGCGGAGCCCTTATTCTGCTAAAAATCCGAGAAGAGCAACCGAGAGTGTAACAATAAAGAGCTGATAGGTAACGCCCAGCTTTAACGCTTAGATTATGAACCCCGGAGCGTCAGAGCATTAGCTCCAGATTGCTGCCCGATGCCGCTCTATTGGTCAAGTCTGGAACTTGGTTAGCCGTCTTGAGAACTTTGTTGCTAAAAGAAGAACAGAAATGGGCTGGGATTGTGGCTAAGTGGCAGAACGCTTGCCCCTCCCATGTGAGGAACTGGGTTCGATTCTCAGCACAAAATAATGATATCGTGTCTATATATAACTAAAAATAAATTAAAAGAAAAAGAGGCACAGGAAATGTTTGGCAGGGCCTACCTTAAGACCAAGCATAAACTCACCAGAAAATTAAGACTGTAAATACACAGTAGTAAAGCACCCTAGGAAGACTGTGTTGTTACGACTTTGTTGTTACAGGAGTTAAACTCTAGGACTATCTGAGTTTGGTTTCTGACTGCTTCTTACTAGTTATGTGAACTTGCCATTTTATTGAACCTCTCAGAACTTTTGTTCCCTAATCTGTAAAATGACACAAATAATATCTACTTCATAGAGTGGCTATATGTATTAAATGAGATAATCCAGGAAAAGTGCTTAGCATTTAGTAAATGCTCAGTTGCTGTTAGCCATTATCATACAAAAGACAACAGACTGAAGTTACTGAATAGAATGGATGAAAAACCAAGTAGTGAATTTTAAAGGATAAAAAATGCAAGAAGATGTTGGTACCTGCTTCCAAGGAATTAAACATCTGGTGGAAAAGACAACACTCTTGGATTTGCTTTGTATCTATTGCATTCAAGTATCAGATGGAATTGAAATGGGAGAAAGCCTGAAAAAGTTAAATCAGGTTGTGAACGTTTTTCATTGCCCAGAGTGGCAAAATTTGTTTCCAGAGAAATTTGCTAAGACAGAGAAAGAATCTCCCTGCTCACCTTAGATCTAAATGGGGAGCAAAGAATGGAGAAAGGGGAGTGGAAGGGAATGTGGAGAGGGGTGGTACCAGCAGCCTGACAGCTAGGCCAGGTGACATGCCCACTGGGCCAGACACTCCAATTCCACACCTGCTCTCCAGAAATCTTTTTTGGCTCCCTCTGTGAGTAGGGACCCTGAAAAAGAGGAGCAAACAGGAGACTCATTGGCCTGGGAGGCTTTGTAAAATTTTGTAATTACCCTATTTAGACCATATTTGCTCTTTACAGAGGCATGCTGCCAGTCATGAACTTGTGTGAAGTTGGTGGTTTCCATGAGGTCTCACAAGGCCATTGCACTTTGATGTTGACAGTTCACTCAGGGATATTCTAGGACAAGGATTCAAACTCATCTTTATTCATGAGAGAAATGGAACAGTCAAGAAAACTAGGTCTTTATCTCAGCAGGTGAGCTCATTATCTTCCCAGCAGGAAAGTATTCTTGAGAAACCCAAACAGTATCAAAGAGCTGCTGCATGGGCATAGAATTATTAAATGGAAATAGAGAGGTTGTTGTGATTTAGAGTGCCTGTCACCTTTGAAGGGTTACATCTTCCAGAGGGATGCTAATAAATGCACAGTGCCTCATCAGCTAATAGACCTGCATGTCCAATAGAACTTTCTTCAGTGATGGAGAGCTTCTTCCTGTTCCATCCAATATGGTAGCACTATTCATATATAGCTAATGAGTGCTTGAAGTGTGTCCACTATGATTAAAGGACTGAGTTTTAAATGTACTTAATTTTGTTTTAAAAACTGGTAGTTGATTCAGTTGCTAGAAAACTTTTAAGTATGTTTAACAACTTGGATACCTACATTTTTTTTCTAATTTTCAATTCTATAAAATCTAAATACAGATCAAGTATTTCTAATGAAACTTTTTGTGTCCAAATTGAGCAGATTTCAAAGATTTAGTATAAAAAGGAGTATAAAGTATTGCATTAGTACTTGCTTATTATTACATGTTAAAATCATAACATCCTGAATATATTAGATAAAATAAATTGCTGTAACCAAAATACATGATAATAATAACTTAGAAGAGGAAAAGTTATTTTGGCTCACAGTTTTAGAGGTTCAGTTCATGGCTGGCCAACTCCATTGTTCTAGTGAGGCAGAACATCATGGCGGAAGGACATGGGAAGATTAGCTATCAGCTCCTTGCAGCCAGGAAGTAGAGAGAGGGAGAGGGAGGGAGGGAGGGCGAGAGAGAGAGAGAGAGAGAGAGAGAGAGAGAGAGAGAGAGAATGAGAATCCCTAAGGGCATACCCTTAGAGCCTACTATCTCTAGCCCTACCTGACATCTCCAGTTACCACTAGTTAGCCCATTTTAATCTATCAAATGATTTAAACCTCTGATTATGTTACAGCTCTCATAATCTAATAATTTCAGCTCTGAACATTTCTGCATTATCTCACACATGAGCTTTTGGGGGACTTGTCATGTCCAAACCACAATACTCCCCTATTGTGTTTTACTTTTTTAATTGACTGCAAGAACATTCAAAATGATAAATGTGATTTCTGTTGCATTTCTATAGTACAGCTCTTGAATGCACACAACAAAATTTCTTTAGATCCAGAACTTTTTTTTTCTAGGTTTATTTTAGAACACATGGGTTGAACGTGTAGTTCAGTGATAGGTAAATGGGTCCAATCCCCAACACCACCACAAAAGAAAGAAAGAGGGGAGGGTGCAGGGGAGGGAGAGGGAGAGGGAAAAACAAAGGAAGGAAGGAAGGGGGGAGGGAGGGAGGGAGGGAGAAGGTGTATTAGTAGCTCTTTAGAGAAGGTCATATTTATTCCTGTCTTGTATTTAGCTCCTTCAAGTACTTTGAATAACAGTGTGATGAGGCCAACTGTCATGAAATATTTTGTCTTCTCCCATACTTTGCCCTCTTCTCAGTCACTGCCAACCACATTTTTAAAGGAAGGACATTCAAATACAGTACATACAGTCAGCCCTCCATATTAACAGGTCCCATATCCACAGATTCAACCAATTGCAGATTAAAACTATTTGAGGAAAAAAACGCACCTATACAGAACATGTACAGACTTCTTTCCTTGTCAGGATTTCCTAAACAATGTAGTTTAATAACTATTTACATAGTATTTACATTGTTTTAGGTATTACAAGTAATGTAGAAATGATTTATAGGAGGATGTTTGAGTGTTATATCTAAATAGTGCCCGATTTTATATAAGGGACTTGAGCAGCTGTGGATTTTGGTATCTGAGATGGATTTGGAACCAATCCCCTTGGATACTAAGGGACGACTGAATGAAGATTCTTAAAAAATAGTGTCTACCACTGTGAAAAACCCTATAATTAAACTACTAAAAAATAGTATTTAGTTCTACAAAGCATTTTAATTGTCAACTGAAATAATTCTTGAATAAGTGTTTCAGCAATCAGATCTTAACAGTGGACCATCTATGTGTACCAGTTTGAAAATTGCTGTTAGGTAACACACCCCTAAAATTCTGTAAAACTGGAATTGGGATAAGTTGTTATGAAGTTATCTTCTTTGCTTTCCACTAAATCCTCTTTGTTACCCCTGTTACTTTACTCCTCGTGTCTAGATTTTTGTGTGTGTGCATTTTCCTCCACATATTTTTTTTTTCTTTAGTTCTCTTTTGCTCCAGTGTTTCAGGGCAGGCCTAAGACCTCTCACAGAGGGTTAGTGCAGTTTATTTAATTCATGGAGAAGTGAGGAATAATGAAAGAGAAAATGAGATCTCAGCTTCACCTCAGCTGAGATCAGGAGGATTAAACTCAGTTAAACTCAGAAGACACTGTGTTTGAATCCTGGTTTAAGATTTTAAACTGGGTGCACTGTGATCTCAGGCACTTGGAAGGCTGAGGCATGAGGATCACAAATTCAAAGCCAGCCTCAGCAACTTAGCAAGGCCCTAAACAACTTAGCAAGATCCTGTCTCAACAAAAAATAAAAAAAGATGGGGATGTGGCTCAGCTTAAGCACCCCTAGGTTCAATTCCAAATACACACGCACACACACAAAAAGAATTAAATTCGTCTGAGCCTCAATTTCTTCAGCTGTGAAGAAGAGCCCAGGGGTCCTATCCTATGGAATTGTTAAAAACATTGACTGATAAGCCTTGTGAAAGTAAGGCATGTTGTCTCCATTAGCTGAGGAACTCCATTGAGGTAGAACTTCATCTGCCAGTTCCTAACTCATGGTCTATCTCAAGAATTTGTTGAACAAATAAACCCCATTATTGATGAATAAATGATTGATGTTCACTCTATGTCAATGTATTCTTTCATGATTTTTCCAAAAGGAAATACTTTGGCAGCCTCTGAGCACCTTGCTCATCCTTAAACACCATCTATGACTTTTCCTGCCATTGTCTCCTACTCTTTGTGTGTTTCAACACCCTCCACCCCTGCTTTCAATGACACACAGCTCTGAACTCCTGCTGAAGTCTTGTATCTTAATCCTCAATATATTCCTGCAGAGCTCTCCCCTATCCTGAAGTCAGAAGCTCTGACTCCAGGACATATCTCTCAACTGACATCTTTTCTGCCCCTTGGCTTTAAGTCACTACTTTCCAAATATCTTAAATTTCTCCTCATGTATTTATCCCTGATGATGGAGATGATGGTTTTTTCCACAGCATAGCCATTGTAAAGCTTTTTAAAAAGAGGTCTGGTGCTTTGGCTATGTCTTACCTGTCTCCCACCTCTGTTTATTGAGGGCTGTATAAATCAGTGCCAAACAGAAGACTCCAGGAAATACTAGGGATTGGGGAGTGAATCCTTTTGATGATTTACTTAACAATTTGACAGGATCCTGCTTTTGGATATATCTCATCAAATATACTTAAGTGTACCTTTTGCCACATTTAAAATAATATTCTTGCTGTAAAACGTTTGAAAGGATTTTAAATAATTATGCTGTTGAAAATCTGGATTATGATTACTTATAAAGAGCTGTTATTTCTTGATAGTTATGCATACTCAGGACTTCTTTCACAGTTTGAAAATCTAAATTCTTTTCAAATTAAATGAAATCTTTATAAATACAAAAAAAGTTACTAATTAATGAAGCAGTCCTTCTGGTTTTGTTTTTTCCATATTTTTTAATAGACTTTTATTTTTTTAGAGCGGATTTCAGTTCACAGTCAATTGAGCAGGAAGTACAGTTTCTACATATATCCAGATCCCTGAAAAGGTCCCTTAAACATCCCCCCCACACCAGAGTGGTCCATTTGTTACGATCAATGAAACTACATTGAGGGCTGGGGATGTGGCTCGAGTGGTAGCGCACTCCCTGGCATGCGTGCGGCCCGGGTTCGATCCTCAGCACCACATACATAGAATTCAGCCCCACATGTTTTCTTTCAGCTCCTGTCTGTACGCATTGGCTCTGCCTTACAGTTTATTTAGGGTGTTGTTCCTTCCTGTCTGTAGAAGGCCTAGCCCATCCTCCAGGAGGTAGGTTGGAATTTAATTCTGAATATTGCCCCAGTGTCAAGCCCCAAATCCATATTAGAATCTATTTTCTTGATCCAAACTTTCTTGAACCACTTCTGGTACCAACTGTGACAGATTGAATTCCCCAGGGAAAAATTCTGAAATGTAGATGAGTGCATACAAGACATTTCTTAGAACATATTCTTGAGATTGGCACCATAGAAGGGAGGAAAAGGAAGAAGAATTGAAGTGATGCAGTCCTGACTCCAGCTTCATGTGGGGTCAGGGTCTAAGATGGCCCTCAGATAGTCACCATTGGGGATAAGGGGGCCAAACCTTTATGTCCCTGTACTGATCAGCTTTGGGAGGTAGGCTGCTGCTGGAGGGAGACATGATCTTGGGTGAGACAGCCTTATTCAGGGCTGGTAATTTCCAAAGAGGTCTAACAGCTGAGGTCTGGCAGACCTCCCAGCAGCTGGGGATAAAAATTCTTAATTCCTGGAGGGTATGTGGGTGGTATACTGCAGCATCTATCACACTCTCAAATTCCACTAAAGCCAGTCCCACAGCCATGTCTGCCACTAATGGGGTGGAGAACAACATGCTTCTCATAGAAAAACAAGCAAGTCACAGAGCAACAGGTGGAGAAGACATGTGATATCTCCTAGAGACGGGGAGCTACATGGGAAGCCAGAAGACAAAAGAGCAATGCTTTCAAATAATGGGAGGCAATGCTTTTGAACTTGGATTTCTGTGCCAGCCAAACTGTTGATTAAATATGAGAGAATGATGCTGTTGAGACATAGAAAGTCCATGCTTCAGCGACACAAGAAAGAAGAAGACACAGAACCCCAAATAGGGAATAGGCAACGGGGAAGGGAAGACTGGGGACAGTAGCCATGCAGCGGCTCAGAGCAAAACCACTCCAACCACAGGAGTTCAGAAGACTCTAGGAGTGGATTGATATGATTCCTAACGAGCTTAGACATGTGGGGAAATTTGCACAATTGGAGAGAGTTTAAGTTATTTAAAAAAAAACTTCAGAAAGAAATAAACAGAAAAAAAAAACCCCATGAAGCACATCATAGTGTACTTCTCAGCTTAGTTGTGAATATTGTTTACAGAGTCACAGTAATATAAACATTTGAGGGCTGGGGTTGTGGCTCAGCAGCAGAGCTCACCTAGCACGTGTAAGGCGCTGGGTTCCATCCTCAGCACCACATAAAAATAAAATAAATAAAACAAAGATATTAAATATATATATATATATGCATTTGATCTAAGCAAATCTATAATATATCTACTTAGGGGAGAGAGGATACAGAAAAGGTAGGCATACGTGGGCAGATTAAGGAGAGGTGGCAGAAGTTAAGTAGGTCTTCACTTTCTTTATAGGAAACAAACAGATGATCCTGAAAGGGAAAAATTTTTTTAAAGTAGAACTGGGCATGATGGCTCAAGTCTGTAATCCCACAGTTTGGGAGACTGAGGCAGGAGGATCACAACCTCAAGGCCAGCCTTAACAATTTGGTGAGGCCCTAAAGCAAATTAGCAAGAACCTGTCTCAAAATAAAAAATAAAAATAAAAAATTCTGGGAATGTGGCTTAGTGGTAAAGTCTCCCTGGGTTCAATCCCCAGTACCAAATAAATAAATAAGTTTTAAATATAAAACATACCAATACCAAAATAATCTGATGAAAGAGCGCAAAGTGGGGACTCTGGAAGTGGAAATAGCTTCTAGAATAGAGGAACCACTAATTTTGTAATAACCTGGTAGGATTTCTTGATTTTTTAAAATAAATACATGTACGGCTCTTATAAAATAACTTAGAAATAATTCCAAATTCAAAAACTCTCCCAAAGAATGGAGGAAGGAGCAGCACATCTCAACTCGCTCTATGATACTAGCATAAACTTGATTGATGTCAAAGCTTGACAAGGACAAAAGGAGGGAGGGAAATTACAATCAGTCATATTCATAAACACAGATGCAAAAGTCATAAATAATATTTAAATATATTAGGAACCCAGATTTAGCAATAAGAAAGCATTAGATAAGAGAACCAAGTTGGGTTTATCTCAGGAATGCAGGTTAGTTTAACATCAAAATATAAATGTAATTCACCACATTAAACACAAAAATAATACAACCATCTCAATATATTGAGTAAAACCATCTGATAAAATGCCACCTCACTTATTTTATAAAGTTTTAGCAAGCTAGGAATAAAAAGAACTCCTTTAGCCTTAAAAAGGCTAATTATGAAAAGCCTATCGCAAATAACATGCTGAATAATGAAATGTGGATATTTTTCCCTTTGAAATAGGGAAAAAGTATAGGATGACAGTAATGCAAAATCTCACCCGAACAGAAATAAAAGGGAAAAATAGAGTAAGCACGAGGATTGGAAAGGAAGAAACAAAGCAGGCATTATTTGCAAATTACATGATTATAATGAGAGAAAATCTGTAAGAATCTACTGCTGATTGCACTGCTCACCAGCAGTGTGTGAGACTCCCTGTGGCGCTGCATTTTGTCGCACTTGGAAGTGTTGGGCCTTCCCATATTAGGTCATCTGGTGACTATAGAATAGTATCTCTTTGGTGTTGGAATTTCCATTTTCCTGATTACTAATGAGGTTGAGTACCTTCTCATATTTTCATTTACCTATTTTTCCATTGAGCACTGAGTGTTTTTCTCACTAATTTGCTGGAGTTGTTTATGTGATCTAGACACTGGCCCTTTGTAGTTTGTGATTTTAGTATGGTGAAATAATGAAAAAAATCATTATTTCCTTTATGATTTTTTTCCTATTAAGAAATACTTTCCTACCCTGAGGTCATAAAGGTGTTCTTCTATATTATCTTTCAAGTTTTTATCTTCCTTATTTAAACTCCAACTATAATTTATTATGTATCATGTAAGGTTAGAGATCATGTTTTTTTTCCCCCAACATGAATAGGTAAAATGCAAATTAAATATCCAGTGAAATACTGCTATCTGCTCACCAGATGACCACATCTGTAAAAATCTAACATTTTTTAGTGTAATAAAGGTGGAAGAACTACCAGAAGGCTCATACACCACCAGCATTAGCATAAACAGTGCAAGCACACTGGAATACAATTTAGAATTGCCCAGTAAAGGTGAAGAAATGCTTGCACTCTTTGCTCAAGCAATTCCACTAAAACTCTTTACATGTCCACTAAACTCAGTAGTGTTTCATGTGTTTAGCATTGGATAATTGGGTTCTCGCTGTATGTAAGACTTTTTCTTAAATCAATACTAGGGATTGAACCCAGGAATGTTTATCAGTGAAGGACTACATCCCCAACCCTTTTAAATTTTGAGGCAGGCTCTCACTAAGTTGCTAAGACTGGCCTTGAATTTTCAATCCTCCGGCTTCAACCTCCAGAATTGCTGGGATTACAGGCACGTATGCCACCATGCCCAGTTTGTGTAGGGCTTTGAGAAATTCACTGAGACAGAATTCTGTAGGTTAAAACATAGTTTTTCAGCACACTAGAAGTGTTTGCTTACAGATGGGTCTTAGGTGTATGTTCATATGAAAAGAAGTTCTATGTTTCTTTACCATGATTTGTCCTTTTCTTCAGTGATAACCTGAGTTAAAGCCAACTTGCATTAAAGGTAATGCTATGAAAATCATGAATAAGCATGGACTTCCAGGGTTTATATGTATAATTGACTTCATGCTTTGTGCCAGTCCCCATGTGACCTTTATCTTACAACTTTATGTCTATTTTACAGACAGGGAAACTGAGGAAGAGTAGTGGTTTTGAAACTAGCGGAAGTGATGTAGCTCCAAGGGGTAAAGTGGGGACTCATGGGTGTGGGTGACTGTTAACGCCACATCTTCTCTTGTGATTTTCAACACCAGAATGTATGGCTTTACAGCATCCTTTGGGACTGAAGACACTACTCAGGGGTGGGTCCAGAAACAGCTCCAAGAGCCACTTCCTTCATTTCCATTTTCATAGAAGACTGTTAGCAGCATTCTATGGGCCAGGATCTGATGGGCCTTCTCTTCTGAAGGTAAATCCTTTTGTAACGCAAAGGATCAGCCCCGCAAACAATTTTTGTAATCCCATACACCCCTGTGCCTGGATTGGGTTTGTTTGCCATAGACAGTTGTTTCTTTGCCATCCTGCAGGGGGCGACTTTTAACTGCTTTTCAAGAGCTGTCTGTAAGTGGTTGCCGAGTGGGTGTGTTCAACACTACGAAAGAAATGGCAAAAGTAAGAATTTTTTTAAAACGACTAAGCAAAGTTTGAAAACTGCATGAAACGCAGTGAAGAATGAAAGAGGTGGCAGAAAAGCAATGGATTCTGTTTCAAGATTTATTATTAAAAAGCAGCAACGTTTAGTGGTTTCCTGACCTGCCTGCATTTATTAGCCAAATCCATTGAAGTTTCATTTGCTGCACAAAATCATTTTTCATTGAGGTTTTGTCCATTTCACTTCCACATTTTCTGAATTCGTAAGTCGGTGCCTGCGGCACTGCGCAGACCCGGGGAGCGTGGGTATCAGTTTACACACACAGCCTTCAGTAAACATTCCGTCAGAGATCCACCCATTCGCCTTTCCCCCTGCGCTCTTCTCTGGGAGAAACCCTCCCTTCCCTCTGGGAGACAAATTCTGTCCCGAGTGGAGGGGCCGGAGCTCCCGCGCCGCGCCTTCCTAACTTCCTTCGCTGAAACTTACTTTCTGCCAAGCAAGAGCCATGCTCCGGGTGATCGTGGAATCTGCCAGTAACATCCCTAAAACGAAATTTGGGAAGCCGGATCCCATCGTTTCTGTAATTTTTAAGGGTAAGGAAAAGTTTTCTTCTCTTTCTGAAGCCCTGTGCCTGGGTCACATACTTTTAAAAGTCTGCCTTTAGTTGGCTGAGGAAGCACAGCCTGGGCAGGTCAGGGGAGAGGACTGTCTGCTGGGAAGGTTTTAGATTTTTCCCCAGGGCTTTGAGGCTCATTGAATGACCTGATATCTTAGTTTTAATAGTATGATTTTGGTAAACCCTTGGGAGAAAGTGCTTACTTGCTAATCCCTTAACTTCAGGTGTCAGTAAAGTCTTCGTTGGTTCAAAGTGAGAGTTTCAATAGTCTTGCATGCATTTTTCAGATTTCTCTGCCTTGGAGAAAGGGGTAAATAGGAAAAAGAAGCCATTAAATAAACTGTTGGAGGAATCATTACTCTATTAAGCAGCCCCATCCTATTTTTATTGTCACTGGGCTTCTGGTGGGTAGGTGAAGTTAACTTTTTGAATTTGTTTGTTTTTGCGTTATTTTGTGCCTCTTTGTACTTGTTCTCCATTTCTAAGTGGTTGGGGGTGTTTTCATAGGTTCTGTAGCTTTTAAACTGCTTAGAGCAGGAGCTTTGAACAGCACGTAGGTGGCTTGGGGATCTGGTTCTATCTTGTTGAATGACCTTGGGCAAGTGACTTCATTTCTCTGAGTTTTTCTTCTGCAATACCGGAGAGGAAAGTTTAGGTTAGATCATCTTAAAAAGGCCCATTGTACTTCCAAGCATATTTTTCTGTGACATTTAATAGTGATGGCAGTGAAGGGGGTCGGGTGTGGCTGGTATGATGGTCTGTCCCCAGGCAGTGTGATTTTTTTGGCTTTGGCTGGAGAGGTGTGTCTAAATCTGGGTTTGGGGGCTTTACACTTTTTCTGTTTGCCCATTTCTGTTTGGTCATGATAAGATTGCCAGCTCACTTCTTGACAGGGGTCAGGGATGAGGCAGAGAGAGTGGGAGCTTTGATAGGCACATTTCCTGACTGCTCCTCTACCATTTTCCTCTTCCTCCAGGAGCTTGCCTACTTCTCTCTTATAATTTCTGGATAATGGATCCCTTTCTCGGTTCTTGTTTCCGTTTTTTATCCCTAGTTTTCTTCTTAAACCTCTAATTCTCAGGATGAGCAAGAAAATGAAAGATCTGAAGACTCCTCCTCCTCCTCCTCCTCCTCCTCCTCCTCCTCCTCCTCCTCCTCCTCCTCCTCCTCCTCCTCTTCCTCCTCCTCCCTCTCCTTGGTCAGGAGACTGAAGCCAGGTTCTTGCACTTGTTAGGCAATCAATCTACCACTGAGCTACATCCCCAGGCCTTTTTAAATTTAAATTTTATTTTGAGATAGTATCTGACTGAGTTGCCCAGGCTGTCTTGAACTTGAGATCATATTGCTTCAGCCTTCTGGGGAGCTGGGATTACACATGTGTAACGCTGTACCTGGTCAAAATTTGTATTCTTAAACTAGGATGTGGTTTAAACATCTGGCTATCGAATATCTTGTAATCATGTTATGTCAGAGTTCATTTGCACGTATTAGTTATTTTCAAATCTTTTTTTTTTTCTTGATGCAGTTACATACAGGGATATAACATGGAGTGTTTGCATCCTTCACCATTGGCATGTAAAGACATGTAAAAATATATTGGGCTCAATCTGGTGATGTCATTGTTTAAAGCAAACGATATAGATTATAAAGGAGTTAGAACTAACGTTATTGAAATCTGATTTGTCAGATGTATATGTCTTAGTTAAAAATTTTAAATGACTAAACCTATGTCTAAGGCTCCGAACATAAAAACACGTAGTGGAAAATGGAAAACAAATGGGAGAATATAGTCTATCCAAACAATTGCATTTGCTAGATTATTTAACTTTAATGTCTTTTCTGGTATCTTTTGGTTGTACACATGGAATGGTAAAGTCATTCATTCATTCATCTAACAGGCAATCTGACACATGAAAGAACATTGAACTCAGTGTAGGAACATCTGGACTACAGCTGACTTTAGCTAAGTATATGATGACCTTAGTTAACCCAGATTTAACAGCTGGGTCTCAAATTTCTCAGCTATGGAATAGAGGGGATGGATTCCATGTATTGAACATAAGCTCTCAGCAAGACATGGGAGATGTTCCTTAAGTGCTGAAGGGGTTATAGCAATGAATATGGCATTTTTCTTGCTTTCAGTCTTCCCCAGTGGCTTACAATACTGGTGATAGCAAATCCTTCCCAGTTGTGCCCCTCCCAACTTTGAGCATTGTATAAAATTAAGTAATATTAAGTCTTAATAGTTCTGAGGATACTTACATTATATCATGATAATGTTTATCACTGGGAACTTGGAGCAAAGCCAGATGTGCATTGTAGTGTGGAATGGGGTAGCGTGTAGTTTGGAAGATATAGAAGCCCTAAGAGAATATCAGTGTGTCATCAAAGAAAGTCCATGTGTTAACTGAAATGTGTAAACATTTTGCCTCTTGAGTACATAAAGCAGACAGATCCGAGCAGTAAGCAGCTCTTCTCAGACCATAAGATGACAGGAAGCACAGTCAAAAGGTGTGTTAGTGCTGTGTAGACACTGTGGGGCTGTGTTAGTCATTTTTCTGTTACTTTAACAACTAACCCTAGATGATCAACTTATGAAGAGACCAGATTTATTTAGACTTACAGTTTTGGAAGGTCCAGTAAATGACTGAGCAGATCTATTACTTGTAGACCTTTAACGATGGTGTCATGGTTGGGGCAGGTGGCAGAGCAAACCTGCTTACATCATGGGGAAGAACAAAGAGAGAGAGAGAGAGAGAGACAGACAGACAGACAGACACATCCAGGGCCCCAACAATCTCTTTAAGCACATACCACCAAAGATCTAAAACCTCTTACTAGGGCTTACCTCTTAAAGTTTCTACCTTTTCCCAATTGCACCACAGAAAACAAACCTATAACATGTGCTTTTGGGGGGACACCTGTCCAAACCATAGCAGAGACTGTAGCTACACTGCAACTGGGAATGTGCTGTACTGACAACCAACTGATTTGGAATTGACCTCAGTCTTTTGTGTTCAGGCTCATCTGAGGCTGACTGTTGAGTTGCTCAAGGTCTGGTATGAGCCAGGAGGATTTGGGGGCTACTGCAATCTCTGTTGAGCAACTGTCATTGGTATTTAGTGGGGCCCAAGTAGATTATGGAAGCCACCAGGCTTCTCTGTTTTTTTTTTTTACTTCCTTGTCCATGCACCAGGTCAATGAATCAGCTCTGATCTTAAGGCCAGAAGGCCTATGAGCCAGAGGTGGCCTTTCTCTCTGGAGTTCCACGTAGGTAGCTGAGCTACAAAGCCAAATCCAGCAGGAAGTAGACTACACAGGCTTCGGAGACCTCTATCAACTCTGAGACATTACTATTTTCCAAGACATGACAGGTTTAAAAATTTTTTAAACTTAAATAATACAATATTTTTGAACCTTTTAAAAAATTTTGCGTTGTATTCTTTTTCTATGATTTCAGACTTACAGAAAAGTTGCAAAAGGTTTATACACATATACATAGAGAAAGAGGAAAAACTGGAACAAAGATTCCTGGTTTCTATGAATCCTGCAGATTCCTAACATGTCAAAATTTTACTACATTGTCTTTATTCTCTCTCCCATGTTCACTTTGTTATACATATCACATACACATATTCATACAGAAATACAAACTTACATATATATATATATATATATATATATAGAGAGAGAGAGAGAGAGAGAGAGAGGGGGGGGGGAGGGAGAGAGACTGAAGCATTAGGGTAAAAGGACGTCATATCTTCAAGCTACTCTTAAAACAATCAGAGAAAAAAACTCACACATCGATTAACAATGGGGACATATTCTGAGAAATGTGTCACCACTCAGCTATGAACACAGTTATGATGTCACTACGCAAGATTATCTTATGGGAACACCATCCTATATACAGTCTGTTGTTGGCTAAAATATCATTACTGACTGGGCATAAAATCATTTTTTAAGTAAAAACTAATGCATGTAAAAATAAAGCAAATGAACAATCCAAAAGGGATTATATGTTCCCACCCCACCCTCCCTACGCTTTCTGTCTTCCACAATTACTACCTGCTGACTGATTTGATTTAAATATTTCTCAATCTTGTGCTATAGATATGCAAATTCTTCCAGTCACTGCTACCTGCTAGCAACAATACAGCAGTGGATGTCCGTGAAGTGCCATTTTTGTGAATGTTTGCCTTGCTGAAGGACTGACTCTGTTGTCTGTGGTTTTGCGTGAGTGGATATTGCCATGAACTTCCATTTCCCCTTTGACTCCTCCTTGTTCTGTGTCAAATCTCTTGAACACTTGGTCCAGAGGAACTTTCTTGTATACTTTATATTGTTGTGCATTCATGATGTGGCGGCATGTGGCAACATTACATTCATAAACAATGTTCATTTCCTGGAGAAAGTGGTGGTTGCTACTGTAGCAGTTTCCTCATTCTGTCTATTCCATCTGCCAGCATTTTCTCTTGCTTCTAGCCTCCTGCAGATCTTTTCTTGAAGAGATGATTGCTGCTACTGTCTAAATGGCCACCAAGTGTTAGGTTATTACTTATTTTTTGAGATTCTTATTATTTCATTTGGACTTTTTTGTTTTTAAATACCAGGAATCAAACCCAGGGATGCTTTACCACTGAGCATCCCCAGCTCTTTTTATCTTTTATTTTGAGACAGGGTCTCACTAAGTTGTTGAGGTCCTCACTAAATTGCTGAGGCTGGCTTTGAACTTGCAATCCTCCTTCCTCAGCCTCCTGAGCCACTGGGATTACAGGTGTGCACTACCATGATTGGCTTTACTTGGACATGTTTTGGGAGCGCAAGCCTAGATATTTCTGTATCCTCCTTCTAATTAGTGTGTCAAACTTTGTAGTCTTCAGTAAACCACTTTACCTTCCTGAGAATCTTTTTTTCTTCTTTTAAAAAATGGGGCAAGGCGGGAGATGTGAGTGCAACTCAGGAGGCTGAGGCAGGAGGATCTCAAGTTGGAGACTAAGCATGGCCTTAAGCAACTTAGTAAGATTCTGTCTTAGAAAAGAAAAGAAAAAAGGTTGGGACATAGCTTGGTAGCAAAGCACCCTCAAGTTCAATCCCCAGCACCAAAATATATGGGTCAGTAATGGCTTACCTGAAAGGGAATAATTCTATAGAGATCCTCAAAGACTGTGATTTATCCAATAAAGACTTATCACTTCTCTATTTTTAATTAAATTAATTAAATAATTTATTTGTAATACTTGAAATTGAACCCAGGGCCTCACTCATGCTAGACAAGTGTTTTAGCACTAAGCTGACATCCCCAGCCCTGAGACTTGCCAATTTTTAGCAAGAACCATTTTATTATTTGAAATTGTACAGTTGATTTTTTTTTTCCACTTAAGGACATTAACACTGAGAGGAAACAAAAAAACCATATATGTATTCTTATTCCCTATTTTAGAAAATTGGTTTTGAATATGGTTTTTTGGGGTGACACACAATAATTACGTATTAGTGGGGTTCGGTGCAACATCTCAGTACATGTATATAATGTGTAATGTTCAGATCAGGATAATTGGCAGATCTATCACCTTGGACATTTTAAACTTCTGTGTTAGTATTCAAAATCCTGAATACTTTTTGGGAAAAACTTTTATATAAGCACAAAAGCTGCCAGATTCCATCTATAACTATTGGAGTATGATGGGAGAAAGAGCTCATGGATTTCGTTCACTGTGGTCTGTAAAAGCTCTCAGTGAATTACCCACATAGAAATTTGGTTACCCAGAACATCTCAAGGAACTAGTCCAGAAAATTTCCACAGTTCAAATGAGAGCCATGGCATGCAGGTACTTTAGTAGGACCAGCGTATTGTATTGACAAAACACTCAGGAAGGCAAAAGTGTTTCATCTACTGAGTCATTCTGGTTACTTCCGGGAGAACTGGGCTTGGAGACTCACCGCTAAAGGACAGCGGCCCCACCCCTTCGAAGCTTGGAAACTCTCAAAGGTACACTTCCCAAAGGCACATTCTGAGGTTCTCGGCCATTTACAAAGGCCCAATAGCCTTTTAGAAATTGATTAATGTGCCTTGTTTTCCCTTTCCTCCTCCACAGTACATTTTACCTTCATGTTCTCAGTCAGAGATGTTGACATTTTTCTGGGTTTATGTTTCTTTTCTGATTATTGATGAGTTTTTCCATCCCCCTAGGATCTGGCCCTGTCACGAGGCATGGTGTTTTTATAATTTCTGCAACCCTGACACGTCATTGATGTTATATATATATTTTCAGTATTGCCCCTGAAAGCAAAGAGCTGGCTGGAGATTGGAGACATCTTGGTGTAATAAAGTCATTGATCCTTAGTTGTGAAAGGGACCATGGGAAGCTAGCCAAGCTCCTCATTCAGCCAGAATTACACTTACTGTTCTCTCAGGTGCTTTGTGGATGAGACTTGGCAAAGAGCCACTTCACACATTCCTGAACCCTGAACACAACCAGTTCCCAGCACCTGCCACCCGGGAGCAAACTAGTGTCTTAGACACTTTGCATTCTTGTTCCCAGTGAGAAAAATGTGTTGAAAATTCCTATGTGAAGCATTCGATAGTCTATAATACACACACTACTTATAATGCCATGATATGACACTAGTTACCTTACCCACTGTGTGATTTCCATTCAACAGCCGTTCTGTTGAACAGGGGTGTACTTTGAACACAGTTCTCACTAAGAAATAACTATGGGACATCTGGTACCGTAAGCCTTATCAGCTAACTTCTTATTGGGCATTAGAATGCAAAGACTCTGAGCTTTGGAGCCTAGGATGCCTGCATGAGGATTCTAGTTGCTACCTCTTGCTACCTAGTTATTCATGATCAGATACAATCTCCAGCCTCAGTGTTTTTTAATAAGACCTCCTATCTCCCAGAGTTGTTTGAGGATCAAATGAAGATACATGTGACTTTACACATGGGAATCCCTAAATTGCCCTAAATTTATTTGATAACAGTTACTTCAGTATGAAAGGAAACCAAGGCTTGAAAAATACTCATGACATGATTCTAGATCCAGAAGACCAACTAGTTAGAACTCTTGGATGAATTAGGAGAATAGACATGCCAAGATTATAATTTAAAATTAGATGGAAGAGTGAAGAGCTTTGGAAGAAAGTGTCATTTGACTTGGTCATAAAGGATGAGTGAAAACTAGACATAAAGAATGGGGGAAAGAACCTTCCATGTTTGGGAACAGCACAGAAAGTCCAGCGGCCACGTTCCTCTGTGATGAGGTTGACCATGGGGTCTCGTATGGCCATGGCTTGCACTGGACTTGTCAACCACTGGGGAGCCCCCAGGCAATGATATATGAGTAACTGATGAGAAATAGTCAGGGAGACAACTTAGAAAGTTTACAAGTTGAGACAAATGTTTCCCAGGGAAGAGGGAGGTCATTCTTGGGCTGGAATCAGAAGGAACTAATAAAGGAAAGTTACGAAGGAAGAAGCTGACTGATTTAAATCAATAAGAAAACCATATTAGGCAGACTGAGCAGGCCCTCCTTCCTCACACTGCCTGGCCCCCTCTCAATCAGGTGGGCGGCACTGTAAGAGGTCAACCTGGGGCCTTTAGCCATCTGAGACCGGAGGGAAGGAGGCCATCTGGAGATAGAAGAAAGGCTTAGAATTTGACAGTGAAATTTGAAAACCAATTTTCTGTCTTCCCAAAGGTCAAGCTAAGATGAGGGTCTCATACATAGAAGATCCTCCTCTCTCTATGCCACTGTTGGACCCAGGATGGAAGGTGTCATGGTCTGGAATTGTTTAATGACAAGGGACAGATACCCACTCGAGCTTGTTCAAGAAAATCTTGGGAGTTTTTCTAAAGCTAGAGAGAAATCTCTCAGAATCCAAATCCTGGACCTCACAGGGGACATCATCATGTCTGGCAAGGAGTCATGAGTACCCTCTCCTTCTCTTTCAGAGACTGTGTAGCCTCAGGCCTCAGTTTTTCTCTGCACATGGCAGCCTTTACCTCTCTGCACATTGGCTACCTCACTGAGGCCTTTTGTGTGGGCTTTGGGTCACCACCAGGTGACTTGATCCTGATTGGACCCTAACTACAATGTTAGTGTCTCCTCATTGAGGTCTTTGAGAGACAGACTCTAGTTGGCTCCATTTTGATCATATGTTTATACCTGGCCCAATCAGCTGTGGTTAAAGGACATGGAAGCCCAAGACAAGCAGGTACACCAGATGTGTCTAGTGCACAGGATGAGCTTCTGAGGAACTAGAACTCAGTCCATCTCCCAGTTCAAGGATTTGACCTGTTCTTTGTTCTGTTTTTTTTTGTTTTTTTTTTTTTTTTTGGTACCAGGGGTTGAGCCCAGGGTTACTTTACCATTGAGCCACATCTCCAGCCCTTTTTAATATTTTACTTAGAGACAAGGTCTCACTGAATTGCTTAGGGCGTTGCTAAATTACTGAGGCTGGCTTTGAACTTGTGATCCTCCTGCCTCAGCCTCTCGCCTCAGTCTCCCGAGCTACTGGGATTACAGGTCTGCACCACTGTCCTGGCTCTTTGCATCTTTAATCTGCTAATTGACCTAACATCCCACGCGAAGAGACTCCTTTTTTTCTATGATAAACACAATATATGGAAAAGGATGACCTTAAGAATAGGCAGGTTAAATTTCATTTCTGGTTTTATTACTAGGAAATTGTCATTAGGCAACTGTATTTCTGAACCTTCATTTCCTCATCTATCAAGTGGGGGAAATAGGATATAATTCACAGAAATAATGTAAGGACGGGGCTGTGGTTGTGGCTCAGAAGTAGAGCAGCCACCTGGTGTGCATGAGGCACTGGGTTCCATTCTCAGCACCACATAAAGTAAAATAAAGACATTGTGTCCACCTATAGCTAAAATTAAATATTAAAAAAAAAGAAACAGTGTAAGGATCAATAGAGAGAAAAAATCTAAAGCTCTTATCATAGAGCCTGACATAATTGTTATATGACAGATGCTCCTTTTATACCCATTCCTTTCCCACTGCTGGGGATCATACAGAACCCTGGGGGACCTTTCTGAGGAGGGGCCCAGGCTTAGATTTCAAAATAAATGGGAAGCCCTTTGGTTGTGGCTACACAGGTAGCTTGAAGGCAGAGCCCATGTCTGATTTATTGATAAGAGTGCACCGAGGCCTCTCAATTAGGCACATAGTGAGTTCTTTGTTTTTAGCTGTGGTAAAAGACGCATAACATTTATAATCTTAACCATCTTAAAGCATACATTTCAACCATCAACAACACCATCCATTCACCAACAGAACGCTTCATCTTGTAAAATTGAAATTGTTTCTGTACCTATTAAATAATAACTGCCCATTCCCATTATCCCTAACCTCTGGCAGTGACCATTCTTTTTATCCCTATGAATTTGACTACTCTAAGCACTTCATATAAGTGAAATCAAACAGTATTTGTCCTTTTGTGCCAGACTTATTTCACTGAGCATAATGCCTTCAAGGTTCATTCATGTAGCAGTATCTCTCGGAATATTCTCCATTTTTAAGGTTGAATAATATTCCATTGTAAGTATATAGCACACTTGGTTTATCCATTCATCTGCTGACGGGTGCTTCTACCTTTTAGCTATAACAAATAATTCTACTACAAACAATGGTACAAGTACCTGTGTCCCTGCTTTCAGTTCTTTGGGACATGTACTAACATCCTGAAGAATTGCTCTACTGTTTCCCACAGCTGCAGCACCATTTTACATTCTTACCAGCTGTGTATGCACAAGAGTTCCAATTTCTCCACATCCTTGACAACACTTCTGTTATTTTCTGGTTTTAATAATGGCCATCCTAATGACTGTGGGCATAGCAGATTCTTAGCAACTCTCCACTGTCTTGGACTTTCAGCTCACACTTGCTTTGTTAGCTCTGAGTGACAATGGCTGCAGCGTAGCCGGCCTTTTGAGGTCCATGTGACCAAAGTTGTGCTGGGTACCATAGCACAGCTGAAGGCATGTGGGAAATAGCCTTGGTCCCCTGAAGTACCAGGTCTTTTTGTTGGTCTGGGCTCCTGAGGACAGAGCTGGAACCAGAGTTCACCCTGCTCCTCCCAGAAGCACATTGTGGGGAGATCAGTTTTCCTAAATCAGGTTGCCCTGATATGCTCTCTCTCCTGACATCCTCTACTCCTTTGTGGCTTATTGAATTTACACCGACCCTCTCCGTTAGACCGTAAGCTTTGTGAGAACAGGGCCCATGTCACTTTCCCTAGCACCTGGCTTGATGCCTGGTATACAGTAAATAATCAATAATAAGTTACTGAATGAATGATTGTGGCTCTTCTACTCATTTGGATCAGGGATTCATGGGCCATAGGCACCATATGAGACCAGATCTCTATGCCCACAAACTACAAAACTGATCTTAATTATTTAAGACTTTGGGTTTCCACAGGCTGGTTGGAATCCAAGAGCTGCATCTCAACAAAAGCCAGAAGTCAGAGGAGCCCCAGCCTACCTCTGACCTCGACATAGGCTTTGGTCTCAATTAATGGCATGGAACCTGCAGTGGGGATTTGATCTTCCTCTAAAGGTTATAAAAATAAATAACATGATGTACTTAAGGTGTCCAGACTTAAAGTAGATGTTTATTCTCCCTCCACTTCTTGAAGTCTGCCTCCCTTTGCACGTTGCCAAATGAAAAATTAGTGCCCCGGGTTATGTGCTAAAGAAATAGAAAGATTACAAATCCTAGTGAGGGTAGCCATACAGGACCTTTAAGCTCCTGTAAAGGGTGAAGCTGTAAGTCTGGAAAAGAGGTCTAGACTGGGTTCACATTGTGTCTAAACAACTAGTCAGTTTGGTGAAAATAAAACAGACTTTTTTTTAAAAAGCTTTATTCACTAATCACTTTCTATATGTGGAAGATTATTAGAGCAACATGTTCAAAAGAACTTCCTATGATGGGGGAAATGGTCAAGATCTGCCCTGTCCAATGTGGTAGCCACTAGCCACATGTGAATATTGATCACTGAAAGGTGGCCACTGTGACCAAGAGACTGAAAATTTAATATTAGTTTTAATTAATTTTAATGCACATAGCCACATGTGCTTATTGAAGACCTAAGCAGGCAGCACAGATAGCAACAGACAGCCACAGCAGCCCAGTCCAGGCTGCCCACTCACTGTGGACCTCACTTGCCTTATCTGTAAAACAGAGTGGGTAATAGTCCCAACTGCAAGCAAGGTGCAGGGATTGGCATGAGTACAGTAAGCACAGAGGAAGGTCTACGCAGTTATTTTGATCTTCTAGAGACTATGGGCTAGATGCACAACCCGTGTAATAACAATTACTTGGTCTTCCACCATTTATTCAGCTCTTACTCTGCGCACACACCTGCATGTAGTACCTAACCCTCATTTCATTCTTAGGAAGAAGGTGTTGTTTTATCACCATTTTTCCTATTGGGGAGCTGGGGCAGAGACAAGGCAGGGTTTTACTAGATTCCAGACTGTATTTGCAGAGCTCAGGATGAATGAGGAGATGGCACAGTACCTGGACCACAACCACCGAGTCAAGTGAATGCTTCCGCCCCCTTCACTGATAGAGTTGCTCAGTGTGGGGGACATTTGGATCCAGTCTGCAGGAGGAAGAAAGTGCACCAAGAACAAAAGAATTCTATAAAAAGAAAAGAAAAACAAAACCCAACCCTCCTGGGCTGAGCTTGCCACAGGGTAATGAAACCTTTACGACTTGCAGTGACTCAGAGGCTCAGAGGTGACATAGCTTAGGAGTGAATCAGTTCCGCTGGTAATCACATTTGAGCCATTTTATCAGTGGGAACTAAAAACCTAACAGTGTATGTAAAGTATTAAAATTCTAATATTTAACTGTCAGGATGAGGTGTCATTTCATTTTACCTATTTGCTGGTTTGTTACCTTGATCATCTTTTTCATCCTAATAGTAAAGCTTAGAAATTGGAAAAAAAAAATTTCCCTTATCTTTCTTTCTTATGCAAATAACATAAAAAATTATAATTTTTGCTTATCCTTCCTCACTGTCTGAATTCACTGCCTAGCTACTTCCTGTCTCTCTCCCTGATTTGTGTTGTTGCTGCTTTCTCCTTTCAAACATGCATCCATTCAAAAAGCATTGATGGAGTCTTAGGCACAAGCCCCAGGAATTTAACCCAGGGACGCCCAACCACTGAGCCACATTCTCAGATTTTTTTTCTTTTTTTTTTTTTTTAATTTTTGAGGCAAGTTCACTCTAAATTGCTTAGGGCCTCACTAAATTGCTGAAGCTGGCTTCAAACTTGTGATCCTCTTGCCTTAGCCTCTGAAGTCACTGGGATTACAGGCATGCACCACTGCACCTGGCTGAGCTAGACACCTTATGATGGCTTCCCACAGTGACATGCTTTGTGAAAGTCACCCCTCTCAGAGCCCTTACATTGTGTAAAATCTTTTCATGGGATTGATCTTCCCAACACCAGGTGGTGATGAAGACAGGTATTTATACCCCTTTTTCAGGTGAGTGTATTGAGACTCAGAAAGATCAAGGGAGGTCAAAATTGCATAGCCCACAAGACGCAGGGAATACACTGAACCTGGGTCTTGAGATTCTTAGTCCAACACATTTTCCCACTGCTTAGAAAAATGCATGGCTCACTTTCCCTGTGCTTGATGTCTCTCTTGCTTTAGTTCTACCCTCTGTCCCTGCCCCAGGCTCCACTGACAAACCACAGCCCACAAACACTCCTGACTCCCAGCACTCCCGCAGGTTTTCAGCAAACAACCAGCTCACTAAAGAGCCCAGAGGTCAAAGCCACTTACAGCATAGGAGGGAGGTCTGAGGAGAGTGGAATAAAACTGCTGGCAATAGCGAAAATCCTGTTTAACAAGATTATGAATTACGGAATGTCAGCATCTTAGGCCCAGGACACATGGAGCTCGTCCTTTTCTGCTTAGAAGGGATGGGATCTAATTTACAAGATTTTTCACTCGTTCTTTGCTTTCAGAATTATTTTGTGTGACTGTTGAATTTTCTCTTGATACCACCTTTTAGAGGAGGGGCGGGCAGAGGGCTGGAACCTCCTCACGGTTGTCTGATGGAAGCCGCTGCAGGTTGTGCTTCTAACCCAACACATAGCAATGTCCCTTGCACCCTGGGCCCTTTCTTGCTTTCTCACTTGATCCTTTCTCTGCCAGTGGACTTTTTAATCCCCTTTTTATAGGACGTTCAGGCCTAGAAATGCCTTCTGGACCTCATCTCCTCTGTGGAGTTAGCGAATTTGCCAAGAACCAGCCTTAATTCATTCTCTATAAATTAGGTCTCAGAAACATGCCACCAGAAGCTGGAGTGGCTAGGAGTCTCAGGAAGCAGAACGCCTACATTCAAATTCTGGCTTTGTTTCTTGATAGCAGGTGGCTCTGGACATGCAACTTAACTTTATTATGCCTTGAAATAAGAATAATGATAATAGGTGACATCTACCAAGCCCTTAGAGGAGTGTGAGGCAGATTACAAGTCCTATATATGGTAGCTATTATTCCTGGCATTAGATACCAATTTTTATTAATGAATAAATCTGGACATAGGAAGTAGTCCAAAGTCACACAGCTGATAATGACTGAAAAAGCCACAGGTCGCCCTGGACCCTCAGCCTACAATGGCAGTTAAGAGGACAGGTTGGTAAATGAAGCAGACTTGGGGCTAAAAATCGACTCTGCCACTTAGTAGTTCTGTGATCTTGGAGCAAATCAGTTAACACCACTGAACCTCGATCTCTTCATCTGTTAAATGGGCATGCTGACACTTCCCATGTTTAAAGTACCTGGCCCAGAACGGATGCTCACATACAAGATCATCACCGCAGCAGCCAATTCAGGTGTCTGGCTCCACCTGAGCCCTGCAGGTGGCACAGCCAGGATGGAACTGCTCCCTAGGGTTGGCTTTCAGGGAATAGCTTCCATGGTCTTTCAAATTGACAGGCCTCACTGCAGTTGCCTTGGAGGATCTGGGTTTGATTTGAGAACTGCTCTCCTGGAAGGGCATCTCCAGAGGCCAGTGGGGCATGGGGTGCAGAAAGGGGAGCAGGAACCTCGCCTGCCTCTGCTTGGGCGTTCCTGTGTATCAGCGCTATCAGCAGCTGCTAAAGAAATGTACAAAACAGCCTTTCTTTGTATCATGGTTCCCACTTGGCCCAAATGTTTTTCTCCTGGAACCCGTTTGGCAACATCGTTCCAAAGCATTGGAGCAGACAGGATTGGAAAGCGTAAAGTCAGAAACACTACTCCAATAGGTTCCCCTGGGTAGTCCACATGACTCTGTGCCCTTCCCCTCCCCTGTCCCTCTCAAGTCCTGAAGGATAAGACATCTCCTGCTTACCCTTCCCAGATCCGTCTCTGGGCCCTAGTTATTCTGGAAATTACCCCATGGTCATGGCTGCCAGGCTATCTGCCAGGGAGGATGTCACTGCCCACATGCCAGCTGCCCCAGGCAGCCTCTGAGGTCTGGAATGGAGCCACATGGAAATTATTCCATTAGGGCAGTCCCTGCCTCACTGGGCACACCCTGTTATACAATAGGGAACCCTGCAGTATGCAAAACGGGGCTGCCCTGTTGCCATAATGAGAAATCATCTAATAGCTCATTTGTTTAGTGCTTTCTGTAGGCCGGGGGTTGAGCACTTTGTATTCAAGCTCTAACTTAATCACGAAAGCAACCATGGTCACAATACTTAGTGAATTTGTAAAGTCCAATTCACTCAAATCATGGAGAAACTACTATCTAGTAAGCATTGGCTGAGGGCCGGGGGTGGATAACAATATTAATACAATATAGTCCCAGTCTTTAAGGAGTAACTGCCTAGCCTTAATCTTCCAATGCTGGAAACTGCTCTGTGTCTCTTATCTGCCAGGTTTGAATTCCAGCTCTGTCACTTCCTAGCTGGGATAAGTTACTGAATCTCTCTGTGCCTTGGTTTCCCCCTTTGTAACTGGGCATGATCATCATAGAACTTACATCTTAGAGTTGTTGTGAAGATTAAATGAGATAACTCATGGAAAGTACTAGGAGCTCTGACTGGTTCAGAGCACTGAATAAATGCTAGCCACGTGTGGATGGGCTTCAGGGGGTCTGTGAAATTTTAGGCAAATGGTGGATGAATTGATGTGTGACTGTTCATCTCTCAAAAGAAAGAGGCCTTGACCTTGGAACCTGAAAAAGGTGAAATACTCCTGACATCAAGTACAGATGCAAGGCTGATCCTGGAGACCTGGTTGATTCACTTCACCTACTGAGGAAGGCTTTGAAAACAGCACCCGCTTCTTCTCCTTGAGCCATTTCAGAAAGACACCACAATCTAACCACTCAGGACTTGGGGACACCTCCCGAGGTTCATGTCGCACTAAACTTGGAGGACACTTTAGGTATTATCTCATCTAACGTCACTAGTTTACACATAAGAAGTCTGAGCTGGTGATTGAGTCTTACTTCTTCCAAAGATAATAGCTCAAAAAATGGAGAGTTCACTGATTTCCAAGTCCAGTCAAGAGAGGTGGGCCAACACCTGTCCTTTTCCCTTCAGGATTATCAGAATCAGTAGGATATGGTGTATTTGAAAGGATATAAAAATGTGTTACCACTGTAGGTGTTATTATTTCCATGGGCTCCTGCTGTTATTGGTTAGGTTAGACAGGATTCTCCAGAGAACGAATAGAATGCATGAGTGTGTGTGTGTGTGTGTGTGTGTGTGTGAGTGTGTGTGTGTGTGTGTGTGTGTGTGTGTGTGTGTAGAGAGAGAGAGACAGAGAAGGGAATGGGCTTCTGTGGGGACTGGCAAGTCTGAAATTTGTGGTGCAGGCCAGCAGTCTGGAAACTCAGGCAGGGTTTCTATGTTAATGGTGTTGAGGTGGAATTTCTCCAGGAAACATCAGCTTTTACTCTTAAGGTCTTTGACTGTTTGAATGAGGCCCACCTACATTATAGAGGGAAAATCTCTTACTGTAAGTCAGCTGATGGTAAAGTGTTAGTCACATCTCCACATCATAGCTGGCCACCTGGCATAGAAGTGGCAGTTAGTCTTGGGAGACCTGAACTGCAAGGCTCTTGTATACTGTCTGGTTGGTGACCAGCAAAGGAAAGGGCTCCGTGAAGAGGGTGAATTGGCTGTTCAGTCCCCTGGGGACCTCATTCACTGCATTTAGGTTAATCACTGCACTGTTGACCTTCACAGAACCTAGTGAGAGGCAGGCGTAGCTAATCAGAAAACAGGAAACGCCCCGAAGAATGCCCTCAGTCTTGGTCCAAAGTTTCTGCATTTGAGTCAGTTGTTTTGTTCAGGGCTGTAAGTACTTAATTCCTTTCCATCCTTTCCATCGGAAGGAACAGTCATCTTAATAAAATTAGAGGTGGCGGCAGAGGAGGTAGGTGATGCAGAGAAGGGAGGAGGGTTTCCTGTGGTTAATCAGATGTTTGGTGCCTGCATCTTTGACCTTGAAGCATTTGACCAATCAAATAATTGAATAATAGTAATATCTGACTCTGTGGCTGCTGATAAGGAACTAATTCATCATTTTTTTTTGTTTGCTAACTTTTTTTATGTGTGAGAATAGGATTTTAATAAAAGACAATGCGTTCACTTTTTTAATTCTAATCAGAGACTCCTCTTTGGAAGGGTTTGGGCTGGGTTTCCCCAGAAGGGGAGAAGCTCACACTAACTACTTACTTTTTCCTTTCTAGTCAAGGAAATAGGAGTGTGCAGGGGGCAAATATAAGGGCTTGGAGTGAGACTAGACCTGGTTAGAGGGCTTCCTCCTAGCCCTATGATCTTGGGCAAATTACTTAACCATTTTGGACTCACTTTACTTTGAGTCAGTTGTTATCTGCAAACTGGAGATAATAACAGTGCCTACCCAACAGGTTTGCTAGAAGGAATAAGTGAAATGAGGCATGGAAAGGGCTTAGCAAAGCCTGGCTTACAGTGAGCATCCCCTAGAAGGTAAGACCTTCAGCAGCAACACCCGGCACCTAGTGCCTGGAGCTACAGGAAGTTGCTCCTTAGTAGCTCCACCCAGTCTGTGGTCAAAGGCTTCTGCTGAGACTTGACTTCTCCCTTTTGTTCTTAATACAAAACTGAATCATATGTTCAGGAAATGTATTAAGAGTTGTTGGCAACTGGGTTTTTATCATTGAATTATGAATTTATTGAATTTTCTGAAGCCCATACTCTAATATCCTCCTCTTTTAAGTGACTCCTATCAGTCAAATGAAGCTTAGTGGAAATTTAAGACTTCACAGTATGACCATTACCTCTCCTGCAGCCCTCTACCCCTTTCCACAGCCAGTTGTGTGTGCAGAGTCCCCAGAGGTAACCAACTCTCCCCTCCTCCACAGCTAACCCACCCACCTGGTGGCCTCTATCTGGAATGAGCTTTTCTTCTTAGATCTGCGTTTTCAATCCCTCCTTGTCAGTCACTCCCAAACTCCGCCTCTGCTTCCTTGGTACCCAGGTTGGATACATAGTTTACTACCTTCACCTTGATGGGAATTTTTGGATTTGCCCATTTCTCTCTTTGGACCTTGAAGGTCCAAAGACCTTCTTTATGACTTAGTTCTCAGCCACCAGTCCCTGGTTAATGGTACCATTTTATGCTTGTTGAATGCAGGGATTCCTAACCTTTTTCAAAGGTCACTAACTCACTTGAGAATCTGTGAGAACAGTGAGTTCTCTCCCCCAAAAAACTCAGAGGCAATATTTTGTATATTAGAACAAATACTCTTTAGAGAGTTTCATGATGCCCTGAAATCTGTTCATGGGCTTCCCTGTGGTCACTGCCCAAGAATCCAGGTTCCTTACATATATTATATGAACATATTGCATTATCCAATGTTCTGGATAGTGTTCTCCAAAGAGGTGCTGTGGTGTGTGGAAAACCCTCAGGTATTGGAGCCAGAGAGGTGTAGTTTCAAAATCTGACTGTTTCCCATTAATTGTGTCATCTTAAGCAGGTTGACTGCTCTTGGTTTTCTTGTCTGTAAAATGAGGGTGACCTTGAAGGTATCATAATGGATAGACACTGCAGTAGACGCACAGCCTGGCACCTAGAAATGATTACTTAGATGGAGTTACTACAATTATGTGGAGAAATCATTTTGCCCAATTCCACTGTAGTTAAAAATTCTTTGCATGGCTCCTCTTTCTCTCAAGAACATGGTCTCCTCCTGTAACCAGAGGAGAGAAGAGTTTATGTCAGATGAGAAGAGAGATGGGTGGGTCTAGTATGGAAGTGTGGGAGGGATAATTTCTGGACAGCTTACAGGTGGCAGCAGAATCAAATCCAGTGAGAGGCCCTGTTGACCTCATAGACAGACCACAGTTGGAACTAGCCAGTGAGGTCTAGGCACGAGCCCATGAGTAGGATCATGCTGAAGCTTAGAAAGGGAAGCCCATTGGACTATATGATGCCCACTCAAGTGGAAAAGTTAATGCTTAGCAGAGTGAGGGTCATGACTCATGGCCTTGCAATGTTGAGGTCTTGGAAGAATGAGGTGGTTAGTCCCACAGACAGCTGGGAGCCAAAGCAATGTGACATTCAGATGAACAAAACCAACTGCCTCCTATACTCCACAGTGGCAGAGGGGAAGCAATGGCCCAAGCATGGTTCAAAGTGTCACCACTGATGTGACACTGCCTGGGTTCAAATCCTAGTCTTGCCCCTGACTGATAGGTGATTTTGAATATGGTATTTTAACTTCTCAGTGTCCTTAGCTGTGAAAGGGGAGTGACAACAACAATGGTATAATATATACCATTTTAAGAAAATAGAATAATACTTCTAGCATCTGTCATGCAGAGATTAGCTTTTATTTTGGTAAATCTTTTAGAGACAGGCTCCCAGGGCTCCCAAGAGAAGCCCTTGCTCTTTGGACTTTGCTCCTAGGAAACTTGAAGCACTGGCTACATTTACTTATTTACTTCTCTAGTAGGGTCAGGAGTAAAATGATCCCCATATCCATCATGCTGGTCCTAGGTAGTGCTCCTCTTCTAATTCCCTTGATTTCAGGCCTGTGGGAGGAGTCCTATCTCATCTTTAAGCTGTGTTGAGGTTTTGTAACTCTGGAAGTCAGGAAGTGTTTGTTTCGGTCAAACACCCTTGCCACACAGAGCTCAGACACATTTTGAAACTCTGAAACTCAGTCTCCTCATCTATTCAGTGGTGGTACCAGCATCTCAAAGATCATCTCTGTTGGCTTCTTTCTGCAGCAGGCAGGAGATGCAGAGGCCCCAGGAGACCTACTTGAGGGAGGAGCAGAACATCACAGCACTCCATGATTTTGAATCCCTTGAAGACCAGGGGATGCAAAAGATGTTTTAAGCCAAAAAAAAAAAAAAAAAAAATGTCATTTCATTGGGAAGGCAGATAGATATCAAGTGGTCCCCATCATGGGCAGATGAATGAGGAAATGTAGGCACATATTAGGCTCTCGGCTAATGTTCTTTGAAGGAATGAATGAATTTTACATGTTCTTTATTTCTCATTGATTGAATGTGTAATTTTTAAATTTGCAGATGAGAAAAAGAAAACAAAGAAAGTCGATAATGAACTCAACCCTGTCTGGAATGAGGTGACTTTGTGATTTTTTTTTTTTTCAACTTTGTTTTAATGAATAAGCTACTTCTTTGGATCAGAAGCTAACTCTTCCCTTTGGAAAGAGAATTTCCACCCTATCACTCCAGCTCCCCTTCTTTCCCCAAGACAGTAGCACACTTCAAAGAGGTTGGTCCACCAATGACTGTCTCCTGCATGGGGTGGTGTGGTGAGCTAAACCTGGACTGGGAATCAGGAGGGATGATGTCTCTCCTGGCTCAGCCGGGAGCTTGCTGCGTGAATATGGTCCACTTCTGTGGCAAGGGGGAGGACTAAATCATCTCCAGAATCTCAGAAAAAAAAGCTCATAATTAAAAACATATCTGTGTATGATTAATCAAGAGCATATCACATGATACTTTTTGTGTATCTAGCTGAGTAATGACGTTGATTTTTTTTATATTGAAAAAAGTGATGTATACTTAATATAGAAATTTTGAAAACTTCAGGTGAACATTATAAAATTAACTTTGATCCCACCCTCTAGAAGCAAGGAGGTAACATCTGTGTGTATCAATAAGTGTTTTTGAGTAAATACAGTTAATGAAATATGACTTCTGAATTACAAACTATCAAATACAAGTTCCTATCCTACTTTTTCTTGCTATTGTATCCCAAGCATAAGCTTATATCATTCAATTCAAAAGCATTTTTAATGATTAGGTAATATTCTATTGAAGGGATATAATATAACTTATTTGTCCATTCCCCACCCCTCTGTTGACTTTATATCTATTTTCTAAATGGTTCTGTGTTTAGTATTTTCATAGATATGTGAAATTTTTTATTTTTCCTACTGAGTAGGATTTTCCTACTCTGACTAATTTTTCAAAAGTTGATCACCAGCACCATTGTTTATTTCAAAAGCTGGGTCCAACCTCCCTGCACAAGATCAGTAATAAATGTCTTTGTTGGTTTCACTGAGTCACCAGGCTATAAAAACTTCCCCTCCACCCACTCTGGATCCCTTCTTCCCCCAACTAGTCTCACTATCTCTCCAAGACTAGGGGAGCATGCTATCACAGAATGAGATAAAGATGAAAGCTTCTTACTGCCTATCTGGAAAGCCCTGCTTGCCTCAGGCATGTTGCAAGGGAAGTCCACATCTCTGTGATTTCACAGGAACCCAGAGCAGCCAAGTGGACCCCCAGGTGCCACAAGAACAAGAGACCTGCCTGGTTGGTCACTGTGAGTCCCTAGCACTTGACACAGAGCTCCAAGAATAGAACAAAGACAAAATATGTTTATTCTGTGTGTTTTTATTGCTTCAGGTTTTGAATCATCCTGACATGTTTATTTTTAAGCTCAATCCACATGACCAGTGGCAGAGAGATGGGTTGTCATGTGAACTGGCATGTCTTCTACAGACTTCTTCCATCTCATTCCATTTTGCTTTCAGCATGGTTTTTGGTTTTGTGTTTTTTTGCTCATATTGCAAATTTACTTATCAAGTAAACTTTCCAATTACATTTTATAACTGAAACTAAACCCAAATGAAATGCCAACCTCAAGCCCGTGGGGATTGGTGTATGTGTTCTCATGTGAGATACAACACAACTTTTCCTTCCATTCCAAACCCACTACAAAGAGCCTCAAACCACTATTTGATTTATTTAATGTATTTATTACCTAGCCAATCAGAGGCATCAATGGTGCTCTCCCGATTTTCTTTGCACTTTTATTAGAAAGCAATCCATTGCTTTTATTTATTTATTTTTAATTTTCTTTTTTTTTAATTAATTTTTGTTGTTGGTTGTTCAAAACATTACATAGTTCTTGATATATCATATTTCACACTTTGATTCAAGTGGGATATGAACTCCCATTTTTACCCCGTATACAGATTGCAGAATCACATCAGTTGCACATCCATTGATTTACATATTGCCATACTAGTGTCTGTTGTATTCTGCTGCCTTTCCTATCCTCTACTATCCCCCCTCCCCTCTCCCCTCCCCTCTTCTCTCTCTACCCACTCTACTGTAATTCATTTCTCCCCCTTATATTTATCCCCCTTTCCCCTCACTTCCTCTTGTATGTAATTTTGTATACCCCTGAGGGTCTCCTTCCATTTACATGCAATCAATCCATTGCTTTTAAAACAGGAAACTTGGAAAGATCTTGACTACAGCATTGACCACAGTGGAACTTCAAATAAGGGGCTTATATACTTTAGAAAATGCTTTCTTAGATTATTCCTCTTCCTTGTGTGATAATGATATAATTAAGACCAGAAAATCACTTTAAAATAACCTTTGAAGAAAGTATTTTCACAGATAATATTCCATCTTATTCTTGCAACAGCTGTGGTAGGTGTTAAGTCCAGTTCTGATCATGAGTCAGGGGTTCAGTGACCTGTCTGAAGCCACAGAACCGAGGACATGGGAAAGTTGGAGCCACCTGCAGGTTCTCTGAGTGGAAGGCTGATTTGAGTCTCATACCCCTCAGCGGCCTCCAGGCATAGAATTCAATAGTTTCTACCTAATTATACAATTGAGTAATTCGAGACACTGCTGTGGATGAAAATATTTTCCCAACAGGCAATACTGTGCATTTTATTATGTTCTTTTTTGCTCTCAACAGCCTTTTTATTTTCATAACCTTTATGTGAACAGATTTTGGAGTTTGACCTGAGGGGTATACCATTGGACTTTTCATCTTCCCTTGGGATCGTTGTGAAAGATTTTGAGACAATTGGACAAAATAAGTAAGTTACTTTCAACAGTTTTTTTCATTCTGCATATCATCTCAATATTGTTCATTTTGTTGACAATCACACTTGATAATATTTCCAATGTAATATAGTGCTTTAATTCCATGTTCCTACTCCCTTATGAGCCAATATCAGATATGACTAATCAATCACAGCACTTTTTTTCCAATGACTGAAGTATATCAAAGAGTCTGCGAACACCATGAGTCTATCCTGCAACTTCTTTGTTAACTGTACATAGTTGCTTCTCACTTTGGGTTGTTTATCTGAGCTGTGGCTATATTGGCCACAACACCAATTCTTCCTTCTTCTGATTATGTGTTGCCTATATACATCATTATACTGTATCTTTCAGATTCATATGGGAGTTGTCATGGTAGTGCCCAGGGTGACACCAAGGATTGTCTTCTGGGTAAATTTGGGTGGGGAAGTTCCAACACTGGTCCCCCTGAGACAGAATGACCTTATTAAATTCAAACCAGTCCTGGAGCTGTACTTTGGTCACGTAGACTTAGAACCTAGACTTATTACCAGTTCAAACTAACCAAGTTCTCAGGAAACTAATACTTATAACCAGAATACCTACTTGTTGTTTTGTAATGGGAATCAATTGCCTGATGGGTGGGCGTGGCTACCCTCTGATTCATGAATTTTTTTTTCAAGCCATACTACATGATAAGCTAGATTACTCTGTATCCTTGATTGTAAGTATCATGGTTCATAAGATGTGCTATTAAATTAATAACAGGTTTGGGAAGAGACAAGAGGATGAATATTTAATACCTACATCAATTGTAAGAAGCATTTCAGTTTTTTATAATTAGTGCATTTAAAAATGCATGTCTTATGGGCTGGAGTAGTGGCTAGGTGGTAGAGCACTTGCCTGGCATGTGTGAGGCCCTGAGTTCAATCCTCAGCACTGCATATAAATAAATTAATTAATTAAATAAAAGATCCATTGACAATTGAAAATATTAAAAAATATGCACGTCTTAGTTCAGGCACATTTGGTACAATCAGAAGGCTGTAATGAGAGCAATAAAGTAGGATGAGTTAGTTGAGTTAGAGTGACCATATGGGGCTGGGGATGCGGCTCAAGCGCCTGGCATGCGTGCGGCCCGGGTTCGATCCTCAGCACCACATACAAAGATGTTGTATCCGCCGAAAACTAAAAAATAAATATTAAAAACTCTCTCTCTGTGTGTCTTTAAAAAAAAAAAAATAGAGTGACCATATGCTCTAATTTGTTTGGGGCAGTCCTGTTTACTGTCGAAGCTCAAGGATTAATAATGTCCCTTTTGCTGTCAACAGTAGGTTGGTTTGGACAGGAAATCAGGTGGTCACCCCAATCACTGGGGTCTTCCACTTAAGGGTATCAAACTCAGCCTGGTCAGACCTCTGCTCCCTAGAAAGTACACTGATAGAAACTGTCGTGTTTGTCTTTGATGTGATCCTTTCTTCTGTGCTCAGTTGCGGCCAATGCCCCTTGTGGCTGATTTTGTTTTTTCCCTTAAACTATACATTCTGGAAAGTTCTTGTCCCATCAATCTTACAACGAAAACTACTCTAGCTTTTTAAGGTTATATTGCATATCTCAGCTTTGAACCATTATGTGATTTTTTTTTTTTTAAATCTCCCACCCCAAATCTCAGAAGACAGTTTTATTTCCCATATTTCAAAGTTCTGGGGAAGTGGGCACTAGAGCCTCACAGTAATCTCTAATTGTTACTAATAATAGTCTTTTCTCTTCTTTGCTTTCCTCTTTCTGAGAATGGAACCACTGTTGATATTCTAGGTCAGCCCTCTCCAATAGAATATAGGACAGAGTGTACATGCAACTCAAAATTTTCTAGTAGCCACACTGGCAAAAATAAAATGAAAACAGGTGAAATTAATAATAATTTTTGTTCATTTGTTTGTTTGTTTTGGTAGTTTTAGGATGGAACCCAGGGTCTCACCCATGCTAAGTCACTGAACTACATACAAACCCAGCCCCTAATATTTTTAACCTAGTATATAAAAAATATTATCATTTCTACATGTATCCATATTTTAAAAATCATGTAAGATATTTTACATGCTTTCTTTTCCTTATTAAGTCTTTGAAATCTAGAATGTGTTTTACCCTTATAGCACGTCCAATTTGGACAACCCATACTTCAAGTTCTGCATAGACACATGTTTGGAGGCCACCATATTGGATTGGCTAGTTCCATACCACTGGGCTCAAAACTCAGACTTCTCTGGATCCTCTCCCTTTTGCTTCTTGTCTAATATGTTTCCAAATCTTATGTTGCCTTCCTTTCTGTGATCTGTGCCATGTGTTTTTATCCCTGCCCATCGCTGGCAGTCTGGTTCAGATCTCCACCATTTTGTGCCATGGCTATTTAGCATGGTAGCAGAACCTAGTGGTCTGCCTCCCAGCTCCCATCTGTCTTCAGCTAAGTCCTTGATTTCCTGTAGGTTACACATTTGAGGGAAAGACAAAAACAAATAAAATAAATATGTACCTAGTCAGGTATACTGTGAAGTGCTATGAGCTTAGGAGGAAGCTGTTATATCTTACAAAGAAGAATAAAGCAGAGTAAAAGGTTAGAGAGTGATTGAGGGTAGGAATCAGGGGGGTTGCAATTTTATATGAAGTGCTGACAAGATTACATTTAAGCAGAGACCTAAAATGAAGGAATGAGCTGTGTAGCTCTCTGGGGGCAAATAATATTCTAGGCAGCGAGAATGGCAAGTACAAAGGCCCGGAGGCAGGAGAATATTTGAGAAACTTGAAGAGTCCAGTGAAGTTGAAACAATGAGCACAAAGGGGTGGAGTTGGGGGAGGATATGAAGTCAGCAAAGCTATGACACCCATGGCTTTGTGAGCCCAGCATGGGCTTTGGATTTCATTCTCAATGGAATGGAAATTGGGACTCCAATAAAAGGTTTTGAGTATGGTCTGACTTACATTTATAAAGGGTCATTCAGGCCTTGTATGTAGAGGCTGGATACAGGAACTAGTTAGGGAAGAGGGGAACTAATACTGGGAGCCCATTAGAAATTTATTTTACACCACATGGAAACAGTGGGGCGCTGGGATGATGGCAGCGATGAGGAGAGGACAAGCCCCCAGCTGGGCTCACTCTGGCACCCTTTCAGGTGCTGTGTGCGTTTCTGGAGAAAGAGCTGATGTGCAGTTGCTCTGAACCTGGACATTTTTCTTTCTAATTCTGAACAATAGCAAAAAATACTATCGGTTCTGTTGTAAGAGGATCCTTCTAAAGTTTAGGACTCTGCATCCTGGAGAGACACCACAATGTCTGCTGAGCACAGAGACCAAATGAGCATGTGGTCACTAGGGTGTTACGATGACGGAGGAATTTTTAGGTGTAGCTGAAAAAGGTAAATTCTAGGCAAAATATAAAGTAGATTTCCATCACTCTTTCAATATTTCCCTCCCCAACCCCTCTGCCTCCCACTGACTTTTCCTGGGCACCCAGTGTCCTTATTTTCCAGGGCTTCCTTGGAGATACCTGCTCAGCCTGCTCTCTGAGCCATGCCCAGCACTCTCTGCCAATTGCCTTTCCCAGAAAAACTCACTTGTCCTTGGTCCAGCCTTCAAGGTCCTGTTTTAAGGTGCTGAGAAGTCAACCTGGGGGAAGGTGTAATGGTTGCTAATAGTTAACTGTGTGATTTTTTTCCCCACAAACACTGGCTTTTGGACTGAAGCCAGTCACTTACCTGGAGAGGTAAACAAAACAGGACTTGTAGGCCCTGTGGCAGGGTCGCTGGGGCAGGTGTTTTTTGCTAAGAGATTTATTCTCTGTTCTGCAAATTTCACTGCATAGTGAAAGCCTGGCCCCAAGTCAGCTCTGTGATGACGAACAGAGCGTGATGGCACTATCACTCTGTCACCTCTGTTTTTACTGTACCAAACAGAATGCCCCCATCATCAGAGGGGTATCATGCCCTTTGGCTTTGTTTCCGCCAACTGAACACTATATAGACTTTGGCCAAATTACCTGTGCATTTTAGAAAAAAAAAAAAAAAAAACCCTCTAGGAATAAGATATATGTTTGTCTGAAATATTTGTGCAGGTTGGCCCTTTGGCTCCAGATTGTCTTCTTGGCTTTTCTGCTAAAGATTTGGCCTTGAGGTCTCTGTTGACTGTCAATATGGGAATGCTTCTGTCACCTGAAAGCCTGGGGTGGGGTGAAGCATTTTTCTTGCATCTTAAGCAATGTCCTGCTTGCTGATTTGCCTGTTGCCATGGAGACTGGCTGCTGCAAACACTTCTCTCACTTGGCATCTGTTTGCCTGTCAGCAAACAGGGCCAGCGGCCTGGGTTGGCCTGTGCACCATGGCTACACCTTGGACAGATTGGTCCCGGGTGGTCCCTGCACTCACAGCCCTGGAGCGGTGGCACTGCCCCTTCTCAGGTGCCAGGGGCCAGGTGGGTTGTTCAGTGCCACTGCTGCTGTCTCTCACTTTACAGTTATCCAATCAGCTTTGCAGACTGAAGAAGGGTGACAGAAGAGTCGGAGGAGCTTCTTGATCACATGATAAACAAAAATGATATTTTTAGCTATAATGTCAGAGGGCAAGAATTTTCCCAGTGACTGAAGAATGAGAGTCCCCTTAGCAGACAAGGCTGTCACTTAGGACTAACCTATTGACTCATCTTCACACACACCCTCTGACGCAGGTCTGTTTTTCCTCAGAGAGGGTTAGTAACCTGCTCAAGATCATACAGCAGCACATGTGTCAGTCAGGCAGCTCAGGTCCAAGCCCGTGCTCTTGACTTATGTTATACCGGAAGCCTCTGAGCACCAATAGGGACCAAAATGTACATTGAATGGTCAATGATCTCTTTGCTGAAATGGAAGTAGTTTTTTCTTCCTAATTTTGAAAAAAGAAAAAGCCATTAATATCAGAGTATAGGTTCCTCTCCAGGTTAAAATCGGCAAAATTTTTGTTGTGTTGAACAGGAAGTCACATATGCTCATATTCTACATTGGGCATGATTTGTTGAGAGTTTATATCTCATCTCATTTAATTTCACAATGACCTTGAGAAATGGAGAGGAGACTTGAGGCTCAAAGAATTGAGGCTGGGACCCTGATTCCTTGGCACCCTGGCTTTGCTGCAATCCACTTGAACTCCTCAAGAAGAACCACCTTCAGGAGGCTGGACATGTAGGAGTGAAGTGAATGTACAAGTTTGTATGTGTTTGCACACACATGCGTGTGAATGCATGCACATGTGTGCCTGTGCAGGGGAAGAAAAGAGGCACCAAGCAGGGCTTCTGCATGTGCTATTCTTTCCCTCATGCTGCAGTAGATATAAAATCTTCTCACTAGGCCTTAGCATCTCTGATCACCCAGCCCAGAACAGCCCCTCTTGGCTGCTGTCCCTCTCATGCCCTATTTTATTTCTTCAGAACCCTTCTTTCTGCGAAGTTCTAATGAGCATAGGAATGATGTAGGGAGTCTCTGTGGGCAGTTGGATGTTAAGGCTGGGGCTGGGGCTGAGACAAGTATTCAGAGTATGTGTTGGTCTGCACATCTGTATTCAGCTCAGTGTTGGATCTGCAACGTTCTTATCTAGTTACTTCATCTGTTCCTACTTTGCTGGACAGTAAGATCCACACCCATGTTGCTCAATGCTGTACCACCAGTCCTGAGCAAGGGCCTGACATATGGAAGGCTCTTGGTAAATGTTTGTTAAATGAATGAATGAATGAATGCTCTATGATACCACCACATGAATGAAACTTAACATTTAAAAATCACTCCATGGAGAAAATATTTACCACATGCATCTCAGATACAGCACTAATCTCCAAGATATATAAAGGACTCAAAAAACTTAACACCAAAGAAACAAATAACCCAATCAATAAATGGGCTAAGGAACTAAACAGACACTTCACAGAAAAAAAAATATAATCGATCAACAAATATATGAAAAAATGTTCAACATCTCTAGCAATTAGAGAAATGCAAATCAAAACTATTCTAAGATTTCATCTCACTCCAGTCAGAATGGCAATTATCAAGAATACAAGATACAATAAATGTTGGCAAGGATGTGGGGGAAAAGGCACACTCATACATTTCTGGTGGGATTGCAAATTGGTGCAACCACTCTGGAAAGCAGTATGGAGATTCTTCAGAAAACATGGAATGGAACCACCATTTGACTCAGCTATCCCACTCCTAGTCATATACCCAAAAGACTTAAAATCAGCATAATATAGTGATGCAGCCACATCAATGTTTATAGCAGCTCAACTCATAATAGCTAAACTATGGAACCATAGTGCCCTTCAACACATGAATGGATAAAGAAAATGTGGTATATATACACAATGGAATATTATTCAGCCTTACAGAAGAATGAAATTATGGCATTTGCAGGTAAATGGATGGAGCTGGCGAATATCTTGCTAAGCAAAATAAGCCAATCCCAAAAAACCAAAGGCTGAATGATAGTAGAATGAATCGGACATTATTGGCCTATGTGCGTATATATATATGACTACACGACCAGTATGATTCTACATCATGTACAACCAGAAGAAAGAAAAGTTATATTCTATTTATGTATGATGTGTCAAAATGTATTCTACTGTCATGTAAAACTAATTATTACAAAATTGAAAAAAAAAAGTAAATTCTAACAAGGAAAAAAAAATCACCCTATGGCTGTCACATTAGACAGTGCTTCCTGAAGCAAATGAGAAGAGCCTTATGAGTGACTCTGAATGCCTAGCGAGACTGGTTCCTGAGCCACAGTGTGAGGAGAGGGCCTGATTGTCTCCCAGAACTGGAGAGAGACGTGGGGGGGGGGGGGATGACTCTAGAGATGCCCAGGTGGCTCAAGGACCAGGAGGAGAGGGCTACCCAGAGAGAGGGGGACAGAGGGACAGAGACATCCAGAGAGACACAAAGCAACAGAGAGACAGAGACAGAGCTCCCCAGAGATTGGCAGAGAGTTCCCCTTGACTCTTCAGCTGAGGGCTGATCAGTGAGGAAACTATTGATACAGGGGAAAGAGCCACCTGCCAAGAGGCATAGTCCTCGGGACTCGCACAGGACTGGAAATAGTTTATGTTCTTACCACCCAGAGTGGAAAAACCTTGTCATTCATGGAGAAGGATTTTATCTCAGTAATATGGAGGGAAAAAATCCCTGAAATGGCACAGAAGATAACATTAGTAGGTGTGGGAGAGTGAAGAGGCTGTGTATTACATTCCACAGATTCAGGTGCTTGAGCATGAGACGAGGAAGATATAGGAAAGTTCTAAATTGAACTGATGGAGATGAAAATTATAATGTCTGAGATAAAATAACCATAATTAGCTCTCTAAGAGTTTGCATTTCTTGTATTCCTTCCTACCGCATGTTTGTGCTTCTGCATGCAAAACCATCATCCCAGGCATCCACACACACGCAGAGAAGTCAACAACAACATCTGAATCTAAGACACTGTGCATGACATCTGGTATATTGTATGTAAGAAGGAGATAACACAAACCTTAACAATATATCTACAAGGAAAATTATCTAAGTTCTGCATAAGAGGTGTGGGCAAGGGTCCACCTGTTGATCTTGAGATTAGGTGGGATGTTGGTTCTGCTACTTACTGGCTGGGTGAGTCTTGGCAAGTTTCTTCATCTTTATAATGGGGACTATAATACTTCCTCAATAAAAGCTAGACGGAAGGGCCCATCTGATATAATTAAGGAAACATTTTCAATTTCCTGATGAAAACATAATAGCAAATGTTTTTGTGGGTTTACTAAGTACGAGCGATTATGCTAAAACTATTTTACACGTAACCACATTTAATCTTTATGACAACACTCAGTCAGACAGTCGTATCCCCAACTTATTGATGAGAAAAACATGGCTAAGAGAGGTTTGCCAAATGGGACAAGGCCACTCAGCTCTATAAGGGAGAGATCAAGGAATCAATGTACATTTAAATCATCATACACAGAGCCCCAACCCTCCAGGTAAAATCCTTCTCCATGAATGACAAGGTTTTTCCTGGTGAGAACATAAACTAAACTATGTTCTCCTTGTGTGTGTGTGTGTGTGTGTGTGTGTGTGTGTTAAGGTTGAAGACTAGAGTACCAGAATGTGAGAGGACAGCATAATAAACACACAGAGACATATGTAGCAATTAGGGAGCTATAAAATAGAAAGTGAAAGATTAGATTGTGAAATATGGTAACTCCTTGGGCCAAGGTGGTGGTGGTGGTGGTGGTTGTTGTTGTTATTGTTGTTGTTCTTCTTCTTCTAATTATAGAAAACACAGAGTGGTTGAGAATGAAATTAGCTTGCTGGGGTGAATTGTGGTACTACTTGTAAATTTCCATTTGCTGGTATGCCATAGATCTTGTCTTCCAACTTTTATTGCTATTAGTCCCCCTAGTTCTGAGACTCATTCCTGACCTGGCCATGAGTCCACCTGACAGTGGGGTTTATTTAGGTGTCCCCTTCCTCTGCGGGGTGTGGTGAGGAGACAGACAGACACGGCTGCTTTTCTGACTGGAGTAGCTCTCAGGCTGTGTACAAATCTGAATCAGAAGCAGATGTTACTGTGCGGCAGAATTCTCACTTCTTCTGATTTCTTTTTCATTCCATATTTGCAGCAGAGCAACAAAACTATGAAAAGATCATGGCTGGTTAGGGCTGGCTATCTCTGGAGGCTGGAGAGGTTGTACTGCAGTACCTGGGGAGCCCAATTAAATAGCTGAGGTTCTGGGGCATCTTTTACACTCTTGTAAGTGATGGGGACCACATACCCAGAAAAAGATGCCCAGAAAGAGAAAGGAATTTATTTCATAATGACAAGACCTGTAATTCTCTTTGCATTGAGGAAGCTTTGTTTTGTCAGTTATGGAGGATTGAACCTAGGGGCACTTAACTATTGAGTCACATCTCTTGCCCTTTTTATTGATTTTGAGACAGGGTCTCCCTAAGCTGCTTAGGGCCTTCCTGAGGCTGGCTTTGAATTTCCCACCTTCCTGCCTCAGCCTCCTAGTCCCTGGTATTACAGGCATGTGCCATCACACCCAGCTACATAAGATTTTGTTTTATTTTTTGTAGTACTGACTGAACCCAGGGCCTTTCACATGCTAGGCTATGTGCCCTATCACTGAGCTATATATCTGTAGCTTCTAGGAGAGAAAGCTTTTATAACTTGCAAGGTCATTGGACGTCTTCAATGATGTACAATTCATTTATTCATTCTATAAATATTTACTAATGCCTATTCTGGCTCATGAATGACTTTGAGAATTCACTGGGGGAGCCCTGTGTTTTTCATGGAACTAACATCTATTTGGCATAACTACACATCTAGTAATATGAGATGGTGATAAGTGGTAGAAAGAAAATAAAGCAGAGTACAAAGAAAGAAAATGACAGGGTAAGGTGAATGTATGCTATTAGATAGTTTTTTTAAAAAGTTGTTTTTAATTGTAAATGGACACAATACCTTTATTTTATTCACTTATTTCTATGTGGTGCTGAGGATCAAACCCAGTGCCTCACATATGCAAGGCAAGTGCTCTACCACTGAGCTACAACCTAGCTCCTGGGTTGGGTTGTATATTATATAAGGATGATTCTTCTATAATGAAACATTTTATGAGACCTATGACTTGAAAAACTTTATTCAGATTCCAGTAAATTGGATTTCATGAATTTTCAGCTGCTGCTAAAATTTGCCTCTAACTCTGAGGGAAATAAAAGTTACCTCCCAGACAGATTTGTGGTACCCATGGCCCATGAGTAGGGCAGGGGCTATCTGTTATGGGTAAGAGAAAGGGCTGATCTTAAGAACTTGACACAGTGCTTATACAGAAATAGATGTGGGTGGTTACAAAGAGTTCTTGGGTGTTCATTCATACTCGCCTGTCCCCTGTGTGATGAAACACACCCCCCGCCATTGTGATCGGGGCTGGGCCTGGGTTCAGACCTGCTTTCCCTGCAAGTACTGGACTGAGCCACATCCTTCTATGCTTTTTAAAAATTGCTTTTCTAGAATAATGTCGGAAGAAATAATAAAAGGTGGGTGTGAAACACTTGCCATATCATCCTTTTAACCCTTATATTGGTGCCATCAAGTAGAAGCTGTCACTATCACCATTTGCAGACAAGGAAACGGTGGCTCAGTCAAGTTAACAGGTCCACAGCCCACAGAGCACAAGGAGGAGCTGGAGCTGGTCAGGTCTGCCTACCTCCACACCCAGAATCACTATGCTGTGCTGCCCCTCTTACCTCAGAAGGCTCAGGGGCATGAATGGATCAATAAATGCTCCAATGAAGGAAAAGCTATGACTGTGATTGTAATGGTTGAGGGAGCTGGACTGACCCCTCCGAGCCGGCAAGCATGGATTGAGAACACTGAGCCTGACTGAACAGGGGAATTGGCCAGACGGAAATAGCAAAATTAGCCAGGGCATAGTTCTTTTATTTACAAAATACTGAACCAGGTGTGGTGGCGCTCTCCGGTAATCCCAGCCACTCAGGAGGCTGAGGCAGGAGCATGGTAAACTCTTGGCCAGCAGCTTAGTGAGACCCTGTCTCAAAATAAAAAGTAAAAAGGGCTAGGGTCGTAACCTGGTGGTAAAAGCACCCCTGGGTTCAATAGTGATACTGAGTGTCTTTAAGATCCCAGGCATTAGGCTGGTCAATTTGCTCCTTGCAGCCACCAGCTAACGGACACCCACCTGGACACCTTGCTGACTGGGAGCTATTTGGTGAGGAGACCCGTGTTCCCACTCAGCTCTTTCCCCTTGTTAAAGAGATGCGACTTGTGGCAGGAGAGGCAGGGAAAAGGAGAGCAGCTACTGCCATGCAGCCATGGCCTTTGTGCTGGGTCAGTGCTTTTACAACCAGGAAATGGAGTTTGTTGAAAGTATAGAGGAGACTTGTGCACAGCCAGGTTTGGGAATACTTTTGAGGACCAGTGCTCCTCTATTCTCTAAACACCATGCTTGCTTTTATTTATCTTTTTAAATTTTTAGTTATACATGGACACAATATCTTTATTTTGTTTATTTTTATGTGGTGCTGAGAATCAAACCCAGTGCCTCACATGTGCCAGGCAAGCGCTCTGCCACTGAGCCTGACAATTCTGGTATGGAGGGAAGAGGGCGAGCCCAGGGAAGGGCTTCTCATTGGAGAACTGTGCATAGAAAGCCAATCACTGAACGGAACAAACTGCAGTAAACAAAACTCCATCAACCTCTACTCAGCAGGCCTGCAACCCAGTGAGAATCTGCATTATCACGTTGGATGTTTTCAGAACTCCACATGCCCCCCTGTCCCCTGGTCCTGTTTTGCCAGTTGCTTTCTCTACCCCCACCCCTGCACTCACCCTCCTCCTTCCTCAGGCTCCCATTGAAGGTTACTGGTCTAGCTCATTGTTTCTCAGACTTCCTGGGTATAAGAATTATCTAGGGAAAAAGTCTGACTCAGGGTCTTGGGAATCTACAAACGCCCAGGTGATGTTGATGCGGGGAGCTCCAGGGTAGACACATTCTGAGAAACAGCTCAGGAGATAATCCAGAGACTGACAAGGTTGGGATGGGGGGCCAGGAGGTAAGCGGATGGCAGACATAGGCAGATGCTCTTAGATGGGATTTTGCCTTGACAAGGGATTCTTACAGTGTTCTCTGCTGCCCTGGCTCTGTTAAAGAAAAAGTTATTCAGTGACACTCATTAAAGCATAGTAAGGAAAATCAGGACCATTGCCACAGTCAGAGAGAGAGAGAGAGAGAGAGAGGAGAGAGAGAGAGAGAGAGGAGAGAGAGACTGGGCTCCACTCCACAGACAGCATGGACAAGGACCAGGGTAGGAAACAGGGGATGGAAAAGTTCTAAGAGGAAATATCAGGGATAAGGGGGATTCTGGCTAAACCAACCTAACAGGATTCTTGCTGAAGGCAGGCCTGGGTGATCAGATGTCATGTGGGAGATGGTGGAAGATGAGGAATCTGATCAGATATGGTGTTGCTAAACTGACTTAGCAGGGTTTTTTTGTTGTTGTTTGTTTGTTTTGTTTTGTTTTTTACTGAAATGGCACTTTATAAGAAAGTACACAAGAGAGGCTGACTGAAGTCTGGCCAAGCAAAGAATGTGCCCCTGCCTTTCCTACTAGTTTAGTTCAAAATAAGGGGTGTGCTTGGCGCTCCTACCTATTGGCTTGGGACACTGGCTCAGGGCGGGGATAAGTATGGGGAAGGGAGTTGGAGGCCTAGCCTTGGAGCCTCAGGGCCCTACAGGCCTGGGCAAAATGACAAGGCTCACCCTGTTAAGAGCCCAGTGCTTCAAAGGATGGGAGGTCAGTGTCTTCAGTTTCTCCACAAGGGACCTGGGGCAGCTTGGGAATTTTTTTTGTCCAAGTTCAGCTTCCCAGAGGACAGCAAGATGACACTCTGCTACTGTCCCCAGAGGCAGGAACAGCACAATGTGTGGTTTATTTCCCAGCCTCCAACGTATTTTTCCTTTTCTTTGTGAAGGAATTTCCAGTAAACCCTCCTGCAGAAATTAATCCATGTGGGCTGAGTCCCGGCTGCAGAGAAGGCTTGGTCTATGAGAGCTCCCCTGCTTAACAACCAGCCAGAGGAGGCCTGACTCACCACAGAGGCATGTGGCTCTCCATGTTTGCGCCAGTGCTAATGGGAGAACATTCTCCATTCCTCTTTTTTTTTTTTTTTTTTTTAAACAAACTACACTTTGTCTATTTTAAGATAAACAAAATATTTAAGGAGGTTCTTAACCAGCACTTGCACAACTACGTTGACTGGCTTACCATTAAACTCTTTTATTCTCCCAATCCCAATATCTAAGTTAGGATTGTCAAATCGTTGCTCCCATTCCTCGGGATTAGTTCCATGCCACACAGAAACCCAACTCCACATCATATGACATTTATGGACTGAAAGGAAAAGGAGCATGACTGGGTTTTTCTTCGTTTTAAAATACATGTGCAACTTATTAATTCCACAAGTAAAGCAGGGGAGCTGAAGAGCCTTTCACTGCAGTTTCCTGTTGCGCCCTGATCTGCCCTGTTTTGGTGGGAGACTGATTTTTTTCCATGAAATACAAGGCAATTTCCCCACTACTGTCGCACCATCATTTTGGCCTATTCATAGCAATAGTAATATGAAAGAAAGAAGGTTCCGGGTTCAGTGTCACCTCCTTTTAAGGAAATTGGCTGTGGTCGGACTGAGCTGTTCCAGTCCTCCATGGAGGAGGCCAAGTCATCATCCCCAGTTTTTCACAATAATCTGTATCCAGGCAACACAGCAAATTGGCCCAGCCAGGCCTGCCTGGGAGTTCCTGCAGGGCTGGGGCTTGCCCATAGGGAATGGCTCCTCTGATTTACAGTTAAAGTTCTTAGAAGTTGTAACTGTTGTCACTGTATCTCAACCAGCCTAGCTGTGACAATGTCTCTGGGATTGTAGTTTTTTAAAGCTTCCATCCAAACACATCATCTTTACTTCAGGGAGAAAAAAATGTAATTTCTTTTACATGTTGCCCACCAACAAAAGCATCAGAATTTTATGATGAAAACCACAGCTTTTTAGAATGGGACCGAAGGTTTCTAAAAGAAGGAATTGAGGTTAAACTTTATAATTGGCTTCTTTTTTACTTTACCCCATTCTTTGGTCAGTGATCTGTTGCTACTGTCTCATGGGAAAGCAAAAGCAGAATATACTGGTGGAGTCAGATTGAAGGTTGTGAAACCATTCAGGATCATAAACGGTCAGCAGAAAGGCTCTGTGTTTTAGGTAAGCTTGTTCTCTCTGGTTAACCACAAGCCCCACCATTCCCTATTGTCTTACACAACGTTGAGTGTGTTCCACATTTCTATTATTGGCCTAACCTTTTCCCCTGACACCCTATGTGATCTAGTTTTGGTCTACAACTTTATAGGCCAATATTCTTGAAGGCAGAAACCCTGCTTATCATTTTGGGTTGCCAAGCACATTTTAGGAGGATCCCCTTCCCGTAAATTAGACAGGAAGAACTTCAAGATAAAGAACTTTTAGAGCTGAAAATTATTTACTTCCACCCACTTGTCTGCCAATAATGAAGTAGGCTTAAAGGGATGAGTCACTTAGGCAGGCCTCAGAGAAAACTGGAACTCAGAGTTAGAGCTAAAGCAGGAATTGTTCTCAACCTGGGGCAGTTTTATCCTCCAGGGAACAACTAGCAATGTGCTAGTTGTTGGTCACAGCTGGGTAGGGGCGCTATGGGCTTCTAGTGGGTAGAGGCCAGGGGTGCTGCTGAACACCTAACAAAACACAAGACAGTCCCTCACCGCAAAAAAAAAAATAAATAAATAAAAATTTAAAAATTAATGGGTTCAAAATGTCAGCAGTGCCAAGTTTGAAAATGCTGGTCCAGAGGCTGGGGAAATAGCTCAATGGTAAAGCACCTGCCTAGCATGCGTGAGGCCCTGAGTTCAATCCCCATCCCCACATACAAAATAAACAACAATAAAAAATGGTATTTAAAAAAACAAAAAGAGCCATTCATAAATAATAATAATAATAATAATAATAATAATAATAATAATAAGCTGGTTGAATCCCAGGCCAGGCCTCTTTTCTCTCAGCATGCTACGTGGTTTGTGCTAAGATTTATTTATTGCTGATTTAGAGAGTTAGGTCATTTTGAGTTTAGCAAAAGCAAATCAGTACATGTTCAACTGTGCAATGTCATTATCTCGATCAGAGCTAGGCTATGAATCATGCAAATGAGAGGAATCAAGTCATGTTTGTTTCCGTGTCTTTCAAGGAGAGCATCTCATTGAGACATTTGACAACAGCCAGGTGACTTTTGAAAACATATACTTTTCACACTTCCTTCTTCTTTAAAACTAAATCAGCCAACCCCATGGCTCTATTTTATTTTATTTTTGTGGCGCTGGCAATTCAACTCAAGGCCTGGTTCCTGCTAGGCAAGTGTTCCACCGCTGAGCTATGTCCTCAAAGCTGACTGTTCTATTCTAACACCATAGAGATATTCTGAAAGCATACACAGCAATTCTAGCTCTCTGTGGGGCCAAGGGAGAGATATTATGGCTCTCACCTTGTGTTGGAGGAACACTTTGTGGAGTAGCCAAGGAGAAAAAATACTCTAAACAATATACCAAATGAATAGACTCATCTAAAAAATATTCTGTAAAATTGCCATCAATTCTCAAAATTGCCTGGCAGATTTAATTTCTGTATTGACTTGAAAAGAATGAATAATTCACTTTTATTTCTCCAGAGACAATTTTTTTTTCTTTTCTGTTGCTAACCACAGACTGTGCTTATCAGATGAGAATCTGTCACAGTTGTTGAGCACCGTGTGTAGTTCTCTGTATGAGAACATGCCCTCTTCCAAGAAACCATAACCACTGGGTAAATGGAGTAAAACAGCTCTGTAGCAATTTCCTGGTTTGTGCAATAAAATAAATCTCTTCAGAGAAAGTGAGATCACTGAATATTGTGGAGTCACTGATGTATGTGATTGGGTGACAGACCCCAGTTCTACAACCTAGACCTTCTTTTGAGGTCTGAGTTGGAGAGAAGAAAATGGATGTATGTTTGTCACTTCAAAAATTAGGTGCCCATGTTGGTATCAACTTTCACTTCCTGATTTTTAAAGAAACTGATACAAATTTTAAGATAAGTTATTACTCCACAAAATGAAATTTTCCTGATGATTAGTTTTGCCCCAAAGCCTAAAAATTACATTAAAATACTCAAATATAATTCCCTCACCCTGGATTTTTTTTTTTTTAATATGGAGAATCTCTTCTATCACTTTAAGGGCTCAATGTTCATTTTCTAGTTTAATGCTAAAAGTTTTCTGTTCTATCTCATTTGCTATGTATTAGTGTAAGTGGTTGCAAAGGTAGCAAGGTCTAAGTAACAAGAAGACATTCTTACTATTCCTTTTTCCTTTCTCAGTGTCCACACTGAGATGAAAGCATACCCCTGGGCTCCCTTGCCTTTCTGACTGCCTTCCCCAAAGTGAACTTCTTCAACTCTCCTACTTTCATTCCCGTTTCCGGTTACATCCTTTCCATTACATACTATTTTCCATGGTTTATGATTGTATGGTGGACCATCTCTCTGGCAATGTGTTCTATACATTTTTCAGTCATGTGCCTTACTATAAAAAAGGTTTCAGATATTCTTTAATTATTATTTTTTCCTTCACCCTGTAAATATATTTTAAGCACCTACCACTTCCCAGGTAATTGGGTTAGATTAGCAGACAAAACAGGAACAATCGGAGCCTCTAGGGAGCTTCACTCCAGGGAGAGGGACACAGTATGCTTCTGTTGCAATATGTACCATGGAGATAGGTGGACGAGGAGAAGAGACTTGGTTCAACCCAGGCAGAGAGAATGGTACACACATCCGAATTGGATTGCTACTCCAGTATTCATCTACTGTGGGGTAGCAAGTTACCCCCATCAGTAATCTACCAACCTTTTCTCAAAGTAGACATTCTGAAGGTCTATGGGGTGGGATGGGTGGGGAGAACCGTACATTTTCATAGTGGGCAAAGTTCTGTGAGTCCTTTTAAATTCCCATTACAGAAGAATACCTTCTTCTCTTACTGAGTTTTGTCCTGCTGTTCTCTCTGGCTCTGTTGGTCTTTCCTGCTGGTCCATCTACATTGTTATGACTATTGGAATTTCATAGGCATTATAGTTAGACTCTTGAACTGACTATTTGTTATGGAGAAGTGGTGGCAGATATGTCATGTTTACTGCAGAAATACCCTGGCCCACATCTCATTATGAATTGATTTAAATGGTAACAATGAATAGCAGGGAGCTGGGGAGGAGTCCCGTGATCCAATGGATGCCAGACCCCTACTTACACCACTGCTTGCTTTTTTTTTTGTTTCCCCTGCAGATTAATTGGCACAGCTACCGTCTCCCTGAAGGACCTCTCTGGAGACCAAAGCAGATCCCTGCCCTTCAAACTCATTTCCCTGCTAAACGAAAAGGGACAAGACACTGGGGTGAGCATTTCCCTCTTGTTGAAAGGTATCCATGTGAGATGGTTAAGCAAAAGTTCATTCAGAAAAAAGCATGGGTTGACAATTAGTTCACTACAGTAAAAGCAGAAATCTGGTTTTGAGGTAAATGGGTTCATTCACATACCACCTCAAATGGCCTTCAGTCACAGAAGTAGCAAACTTGAGATTTGATTTTCCATAACAGAAATCTGTAGAGTGAAAGGGACCTCTCTGGGTTTGGCTTTGTGCTTATCCATGTGGACATTAGTATTTGTGTGGCATAGCTCTGTGTATCAGACAGTCCCCAAAAGGAGTGTAGTTCGTGCGTATTACCTTGAAATATCATGATCTGTATTATTGTTTGGGTAGCAATAATAAAGTTTGTTTTCTGATCCCAGCCTCTCTAAATAGGTTCATATAGTCTGATGTCCAATCAGAATTCAAATATGTTTTTTAAAAATCAGCTCCATGTGGTTTACTAACAAGTGCTCATAGAGCTACCACACTCAGCCCATCACCTCTAACTGCTTCATTTCCCAATGAATTTATTTTGCTTGAAAGCCTGGGCAAACGGAAAAATGTATATATACCAAGAGAGGGTATCTCTTTAGGCAAGAATACAGGTTAGCTTCTCAACATCCATGAGAGTATCAGTTGTGCTGGTCTGGTCTCCGAAATGACCAGTTTTCTATGAATCAATATTCTGATCATGAAACATAAATTCAAAATGTCATCTGACTTCCAACTACCCAAAACCTAGCCGAGAGAAATGATATTGAGGAAAGATGGTTGCTAGTGATCTTCCTGACTTTTCATTTCTTAAAGCATGGAAGAAAGCACATGTAGAAAAATGGCAGAACTGCTGTGACTGAATGGAGTAGGGAATGTGAAGGCCTAGAGCTCTGCCCCTGAGATCCCCTAGCCCTGCTGAGGTCCTTAGAGCACATCTGGGCATCCAAAGGCTAGGTGGACCACAGCAGGAAAACAACTGAGCCAGCAGATGAGCCACCCATGTGATCTTCTGGGGTTTGATTCTTTAGACTAAGTTTAGCAACTGAGCCCCTCCGTGTTCCCTGTGTTTGATCTTCGTGCTGTGGCCTTGGTCTTGGTAATAGCATAAGATGCTGCTCTTTCGCTACCCCCCGACCCCGCCCCCATCCAGGTTACTGGGGTTGAAACCAGGGCTACATACATGCACTGAGCTATCTCCCCCACCTTTTGATTTTATTTTGAGACAGGGTCTTGCCAGGCTGGCATCAGACTAGTGAAGCCTCAACCTCCCGAACTACAGGATCACAGGCAGCCCCACACCCAGCTTCTGATGATTCTTTATTTGCTATGGGGCTGTGGACGTGCATATTTTTAAACTCCAGTATCTCCAAGATCAGTAGTTCTTTTGTTTTATTTTGTTGGTACCAGGGATTGAACCCAGTGTTGTTTGACCACTGAGCCACATCCTCAGCCTTTTTAAAACTTTTATTTAGAGACAGGGTCTCACTGAGTTGCTTTATGGACTCCTTAAGTTGCTGAGGCTGACTTTGAACTTGCAATCCTCCTGCCTCAGCCTCCAGAACCCCTAACATTACAGGCATGTGCACCCTGTGTGACTCTAGATCAGTAGTTCTAAGTCCATCCGTGATCTCATCCATGAAGGAATATTCACTGATGAGCCGTCCAAGGAAAAAATAAGAGCAATGCAATGTATGTGTACAAGCATGTGTGTGTATGTGTGTTTGTGTGACTTTGTGTGTTCATGAACATGCACACATCATCTTTATTTGCAAAGAACTTTCTCTATTCTGAGGTTTGTTTTTCCCTGTTTTGGGATTAAAATGCCTTTCTTTTATGAAATGACTGTGATAGTAAATGGTAGTTGTGGGCGCATGTTTGGCCAAATAAAAATTAGCAAGCCTGTGCTGATTTCCCCTAATATACTTTTTTTTTTTTGAAATTTTATAGGTCCATGAAATATAAAAGTAAATAAATTCTATCCTAAAATAATATCCCACGTGAAAATTTTTTTCTGAGATTTTTATAAGCAGGAATAACTTTATCTCCTGTATGGATCTAATATATTTCCTTCTTTCTGGTAATGAAAGTTATGTAAAATGTTGTTTCCCTTCTTGTTTAGGATTTTGGGATCATGGTTTAGGTGAGAAGGCTGTCAATTATGTTGAACTTTATAATCTGCATACTTGCTTCCTCTATTCAGACTAGACTTCCCTTTTTTATCCTATTTTATGAATCATGTTGTTATATGCATTTTTATTGGACCCTTAAAATTCTTCATTAGACAAAAATGTGAAAATAAATCTCAGCAATTAATACTCATATAAGTTAACTAGCAACAAACGAATTAGCCATTAAAAATGAGTGTCTGCAATTGGACCTCTGTAAGCAGAGGCCACCTCTACTCTAGGATGGAGCCTAGTTCCAAGTTCACACTTGCTTGTTATAACTCGATTCCAGCCTCTTAGGGATGACACACTTGGCAACTATAACAAGGTAGCTCCTTTCCCATCCCAGCTTGGCTCACGTGTGGGAAAACAGAAATAGGCCTGCACATGATGTCCTTGTTCTCCCTATCTTGTCTGGCTTTCTTACTTCCCTGCTCATCCCTTCTTAGGGTTTTACTCCTGCTGGGCCGACTGGCATTGAATCAGTAACATTCCGATGCTCTGCACTGATTCTGATGCTCAGCACTGATTCTGTGATGAATTGTTTCTGTGCAGGCCACCATTGACTTGGTGATCGGCTATGACCCACCTTCAGCTCCACATCCGAATGACCCAAGTGGAACCAGCATGCCAGGCACAGGAGGTAAGCTGGTCCTTCCAAAGGCAGGTCACCCCAAAAGGAATCTGCTAACACACACCAAGAGGGGCCCTGGAGAAAGTCTGCAGCTGTAGGGCAGGTGGAGCTGCCTGAATTGGGACATTACAATCATTTAAGGATTACCCTTCAAGGCAGAGGGGAAAGGTGAAAGAGTCTTTGTAAACAAGCTCTTGTCAGACCCGCCCAGCCCACACCTGGACTGCAAAACCACGTCCCAAGCTTGGGGTTTCCTCTTACCTTTGAAATGTAAACACTCCAGAGAGTGTTCCAGCTTGTGGGGTTCATGGGGTGACCTCTCTGCTCTCTTCTGTCTGTCTTCTTGCCTTCCCCAAAGTGTGACCACTGGACTATGCTCTCAAAGACCAATCTCATGGTCAGTGCCCTTGGACTGGGGCCTCTTTCTGTGTCTCCCTTAGCCCTGAGCCCCCTCCCACCCTCAAACAGCCCTTGATCCTCTAGTCAATTGCTTCCCTTCAGAACAACCCACCTCTTATCCTCCTTGATCTCTGACATGGGTTGTCAGTCTTTTGGGGTCATGAGATCCCACTCAGGGTGGGGTTGTGTGAGGCTATCAGGGGAGGGATTTAGTCCTCAATTGGAGGGAGGGGGTCTACATGACAATATTTCATGGCCCCGAATTAGCTTGCCTAACAAAGGAGACCCTGAGCTCCATTGTTGCAGGGGACAGACAAGGAAAGACACCAAATAGGAACAGAAAGCAGGTTTATTTGGCTCTAGCCAGGTTCAGAGGACAAAGCTTTTGCTGTAATCAATCAATCCCCCTGAACCCCAAATTCAGGCAGTTTCAGAACTTTATATTCAGCGTGTAAGGGGAGGGGCTTAGAAGTTCACAGTCTGCAGAAGTTCACACAAAAGCTTTTTCTTTCTCTGTTCTGGGCAAGTTAACCCTTCAAGAACAACACCTGAGAAGAGGAGAGCTTCTTCTCCCCCTTCCTTCTTCCCCTTGGCAGCTGTTACCAGAGAAGAGCAATTAGTAACTTCTTCTCTTATCTTTGAAAGTAAACATCTCTGTGAAGCTCCAGTCCAAGGCCAAAGGCCTAGTTAAAAGAATCTGGTTTTCTTATCATACTTTGCATTTGCAAGCACACTTCTAAAACCTATTATATATGTTGTTATTTACATAAAATAGTCCATAAATTTGTGTGGAAAAACTAGTAAAGGGGTGTTCAGCTCCTAGGGTGCTGATCTCTTCCAAGTCAAGTAAGATAGAGCAACAAGAAATAAGAAGTTTAAGTACATAGTAGAGATTCTTGTGCTGATAGTCCTAAGATCAATTATGGTGAAGATTTCTGGAGAAGTTTAATTAAGATTTTCCTGTGTAGGAGGGGATGCCACTACACCATCTCTAGTACTGCACCAAAAAAAAAAAAAAAAAAAGACAATCTTTCACAAAGCTGACTTGACGTCCTTTAGTATTTTTCTAGAGTGATGTGATGCAAAAAGTGTCAACTTCTGTCCTGAGATGTGTTACCAAATTCCTGCTCAGTTACCCCAGCCTTGGCATGTGCCCCAGGAAGGAGGGACACTTTATTCCAACACTCAACTTGAAGTCCTCCCTTAGGAGGAAGCTCTGGTACTTGTTCCTTCTCCTGTGTTCTTGTTTCCCTTGCTTCTGAGCTCTGCTCTCTGGCCACCTGATGGTCTCCCCAGTCGAGAGCACCTGTCCTTTGTGCCCTGTGGCATCTCTGCTCCTTTCTTGCCTGACTTCTTATCCTATCTCAGCCTCATCTCAACTGCTGTCCCTGCTTGAGCATCCACTCCCCATGTTTTGGCCCATTTCTTGAGTAAGTAGTTTGAGTTTTCATCGAGGGTTAGCTGGTCTCCTCCTACTTGGTGCAGATCAGGACTGACAAGACCCCAGTCTATCAGCAACACACTCCACTTGTTGCCTTCTGCCTAATGGCACCTTGAACACGTCACTTGGTCTCTGAACTCTCTAACCTTCAAGAGCCCTGTAGTGACTCAAGAATGTCTGTAACTTCTCTATGTCCATAGCAGGAATGACCAAATAAAAAACCTGAGGCAGTCCAAGACTGCCTAGCACACCCTGAGGTGTGGAACCGAATGGTCCCACCCTTTTCCTTCCCACCTTATCTGCTGCTGATTGTTGTCGCCAACATTTGCATCTGCCTGGGAAAAAGTAGGTACTTTCTGGCCCTCTTGAGGCAGCCCCCTGGGTAGGCTACCTGAAGTAGCCTCTGATTGGGAAAATTTTACCCTGGACCCTGTGTATTAGTTTCCTCTGGCTGCTGTAACAAATACCACAAACTGATAGTTTAAAGAATGTAGATGTGTTCCCCCTCAGTTCTGAAGAGTAGAAGTCTGAAAGAGAGATTTCTGTAGGACTGGTTCTATCCAGAGACTGACAGAAAATCTGTTCTATGCCTCTGTTCTACCTTCTGGTGGTTGTTATCAATCCTTGATGTTTTTTAGTTTAAAAATGTGTCCCTCCAGTCTCTGCCTCTCTGCTGTTCTCTCTGCCTGTGTCAGGGTGCAAATTTCCCACTTCTTATAAGGACAACACTGTTAGAAATATCTGGGTGCTGCAAGAAATCAGACACATACTACAGAGGTACTCAGCGAGGCAGAATTTTACTTCTGCAGAAGAGTGTGCTACCAAAAAAATCTGGCAAGCAAGCATACTGGGTGGGATGTCTGCCCAGGTTTTTAATCCCTAATGCAGCACTGCCCCTTGCTCGGCTTGGAGGAGTTCCAGGTATCAATCTATACAATTGACTAGTTTAAAATTGGGGAGGGTAAAAGGAAGGGCTATAGTTATGATTTTACCACCTAGTGCATGTAGGCATTATAATTGGAAGACTGAGGACAAAGGGGCCACTCAAAATGACTACATTTTATTAGAAATAAGAGGTGCTACAAGAAATCAAACATGCTCAAATGTGGATGGGGAAGGCAAACCTTTATTCTGCCCAAAGGATATGCTACAGGGTATCTGATTAAGCAAGCTCCACTGGGTGGGCAGTCTGCCAACATTTATCCCTGAAGAGGTACAGCCCCTCTCTCTGGATAGGAAGAAGTTGGGGTTACAATCTACGGGATTAGCTAATTTTAGAATTAGGGTGGGCAAAGGGGAGGGCTAGAACTGATCCAATTAAGGCTGGATACTAGATTTTGAAAATGAACCACCAGACTTTCTATTCCTCACAATTTCAACCACATAGTTTTGTAATTTAAAAATAGCTCCATGGAACTACACGCAGTGAAATTTAGGTTTTAGATTACAGCAAACATATTTTGCTACATATTAGGAAACTCAGACTACAGATTTAACATTGATGGAAAAGAGAACATTGACTTTACAATAGTCACTAGATTAGGGCCCACCCTAATCCAGTATGACCTCATCTAAGAAGCCTTTTCCAGAATAATTCATCATATTCTGAGTTTCTGGGTGGGTATGAATTTGGAGGCAAGGGGAATAGTATTCAACCTAGTACACTGGCAGGTAAAAGATTACTTTCATTATGTCTATTCCATTTTAAGAGCCAAAATGTTAAATGGGTTCCTTGGTGCTATCTTTTCAGCCAGGCCTTTCAATAAAAGAGCAGACTTACAGAGCTTGGTGCCATACCTTATTAATATATGTGGAGTAAAAAAAAAAAAAAGGATTTCTGAGTTTCTTGAATGCTATTGCTCTGTGGGGAAGTGCAGGGGGTAATAAATGCTTTAGGACACAGCTCCTGCCCCCCAGGCACTTTGAGTCAGATTTCATGACAAGACTCTTTCTTTTATCTTGGAGATAAAACATCTCCCATAAAAGGAAGGACTTTGAGGTCAGCCTGGCCTTGGCTGGATTCTGTGTCCATTGTTAATATGACCATGAAACCTGGGTAAGTCCCTTAACTTCTCTGAATCTCAACTTTCCTTACTGCAAAGCAAGAATTATAGTAGCATGTGAATTATAAAGTTATGAGGATTAAACACAATAATGGCTGCATCGATGGTACCTACTATTATTATTGTTGCTATTATTACAAAAACAATTGTGGATGACTTATAATCATAGCTCAGCTGGGTAACACAGTTTGTATGACATCCAAATTATTTTTTCTGCAAAGCAGAGCTTCTAGAAAAGAATTACTTTGTTTGGCCCAGAGTCAGATTGAGATGATCAAATGTTTTCACTGTAAAAATATTTTTTAAAAAAATGTTTTGTCCCAGTGGAGCAGAAAGTTTTTTGAGAACAAGCAGTTTGTTTAAGCTACAGGGAGAGAGATCCTGTCTTCTCAGATTAACTCAAATGAGCCCAAACCCAGAAACGCAAGTGCCACAAACATAAGATTTCCCTGGAGCAAATTTCTTAGATATGAGCAAAGCAGCAACTCTTGAACTTTTAACCCCACTGCAGAGAAATCCTTGTCACCAGAGGCTCCCTTTGCCTGAGGCTCCCTTCACCCAAGGCTCCCTTTCCCTGAGGGTCCTCCTTCTTGGCATAGCATCAGCTTGGATGCCTAACATCCTAGCAGCCCTGTGGACTGAGAAAATCTGCCCACACCCTGGAAGCTGACCCCTGGCTGGCTCAGCAACAGGCCGCTGGGCCAGGGCACCTAAGGTCTTCCCTAGAAGCTCTAGGAATCCCTGATACCACTGGACAGACATGGAAATGATCCCTCACTGGGGTTTCTTGCATTTGGCTGTCAAAAAAGTGCTGCTGCCAATGAGCCAGCTAGCTCTGCAGAGCAATTTGATTTTTTAAGTGTTAAGAGGACAAACTGAAATTTCTTTATTTAAAAAAGCAAACAGGGTTCTTTGATCTGGAAGTGCTGTTGTTTCTATAAAAAGAACGTTTACCAAGGCTGGGTCAAGGGTGGCACTCAGAATGTGGGCTCTATGTTCAGGCTAAGAGAAATTTTCTTTGAGTTCTATGCTAAGAGAAGACAAAGGGAAGGGAGAAAAGAAAGAAGAAAACAACGTAGGGGAAGATAAAACTAACAAGCCTGAAACAGAAGTAAAGCACAAAACCATACCTCTTGTTATTGCATGCCTTAATGCCATAAACAGGACAACTGGCCCATATTAGTTTTTTACCCTTTGATAGATGAAAGAAAGAAAGAAAGAAAGAAATGAATGAATGAATGAATTTAACTACTTTATATAAAAATAATGTCTGTTTTCTTTACCTTATGTAGATATTTTCATATTTTTGAAATTTTACTTGTTTATCATTATTTGAATACAAAAGAAGCATCTGCTCATTAAAAATGTAAGTAACACAGAAAAGACACTGTAAGACACAGAACAGGAAATTTCTCACAATTCCATCCTCCTGAGATGACCACTGTCGAAAACTACCTGGTATTGATTTTAAATACCACCATTTACAAAGTGACTCCTGAGGAGAAATGTAAAATATTAATAACAGGATACAGAAGTAAAGATTTTCTGGAAAACCGACTACTGTAAGTTAAAGAAACCGATCATGACCATAGACCAAGGAATCGAACCCCTTGCGGGCTTATTTAAGGAATGCTTTCTTGGAGTCCTTATGTCAAGGTGACTTGAAGGTACAGCTTCTGGGCCACTGGGAGTTGACTGAACGTGTGTGATGTCAAAGATGTCCCTTTCCTTGATTAGCTTGGAGACTGCTGCCAAGACAGAGGGGTGGGCTGACCCAGAATAAAGATTTGGTCAGCTGAGAACCCGTTACCATGGCAACTTGACTCATCATCTATCAATCAGCTTGAGTGGAGCCTACCATCCTGTAGCCGGAATGAACTATTTTTAAAACCTCATGTCTATTTTTGAAGAACCATCTGTTAAATTTGTGCTTTGTCCAACTCTAGGAATGTAAAAATTCATTCATAGCCAGACTTCTTTGCTTCAAATTTATTTCTTTCCATGAACAAAATTCTTTTGTTTGAAACTACATTTGATCCAGATCAGAAAACACCTACTGACACTTGTTTATGCCAAAGCAGAGGTGAGAACGGCATTGTTTGGCCACCAAGGATCTTGTAGTCAAAGGATAAGATATTAACATAAGTACTGATAGTCAGAGCTGAATATAATAAATTCCTCCAAAGAAGACAGAGCAATTTATTTGTGTTTATCTGGTTTACATTGTATTGCCCAGATTTGGACAGAGCTCATGGGGCAACGTTCCCTAGACTAACTCACAGTTTTGCGAGACTCTTCTGTAGTACTTTTGCATGGTCTACATATTAGAACCATGCCAGAAGATTCTTGGGGCACATCTGGAGCTATTTGCCCAATAATTGGAGTGGGGAGATAAAATGGATTGCTTACAACAAGACACATTTATTTATATAACTTCTAACATTTTAGAAACCCTCAAAAGTTATAATTCCACATTCCAGATGAGTCAGCATGCTATCTCCAAAACATTACATGCTTTCTTCCTTCAAAACTAACTCTTTCTCATTCTGTGTTATATTTTTCAACTTACACTGAAGATCATGTTATACCAGCCCTTTGTTCTAGTTTATAGTGACTTGATTATGCATTGTTCAATGTAGTAAAAATTCTGCATTGACCAGTACCAACAAGACCTGAGCATAAGAAGGAAAACTGATATCACAGGCAGAGAAAGGCATTCCCTCTAGAACTCTCGCAAAACAGACTGAAACAAAACCAAACAGAAAATATTCTAGAAAGACCTCTCTATTTAGGAATGGAAAGGAATAGGTGTTTGGATAAAGGGGTTTGCTGGTAGGGGTGGAGGTTCTGGCCAGGAGGAAGCCTGTGGTGACTAGGCAAACAGACTCCCCGCTGTCATCCCAGGAGATGGCTTCACTGGGAACCTCTAATAGGTTCCCTTCCCTGGCAAGGTATTGACAGATGGGGGAGATGGAATAAAAAAAAGGGATGGCCTGCAGATCTGGTGACATCTGAGGGACGGATAGCTCATTCTCTTCTGCTTGATAGGAGGAGTGCTAGATGTGAAGAATATGGGATCCAGGAAGAGGGAGAGAAGTTGACATCCATTGGGAAAGGCATGACTGGGGGCACCAAGGGAAAACATGACGATAACATAAGGTGTCCTAGGGCTGCCAACTCTTCACCACTGAGTGGGCAAACAAAGTGTCACTGACACAAGTGACTTCACATAGGGATGGCTTTCCAGAATGTTGCTGTAGAACTTCTGAAAAGAGGACAGTATATCTCAGGATTTATGAAGATGTGTTTTGTTAAGTTGCTGGAGCTGTGATGGAGAGGCTTCTTAAATGTTAAGTGAAGCATTACTTGTAATTAAGTAAAGGTCACATGGGGGTTACTGACCCAGGAAGAGGACAGAGTGTGACCCAGTGACATCATGATTCTGGGGGAGGCAGGCTGGCATTTGTACAAGGGAATGTGGAGAGCTTGTCATAGCTAGAGAGGGACTGTAAGGACCCTGAACCATAGTGAGCCAGCAGATCTGAGTTTGAGGCTTGATCCCACTGTCAAGCTGTCACTTAACCTCTCTGAGCCTCAAATTCCTTAGTTACAACATCAGAAGATTGGGTTAAATGACAGGCAGGGTCTCCTCCAGCCCCGATGTTCTAAGATTCTACTAAAATGGTCTGATGAAAGCCAAAGTTCATGTAAGCAGATGAGATGATGATGGAAGTTCCCATGGTGGTTACCTCATTCCAGATGCCAGGCTTTGTTCCAGATGTCTGGCTTTGTTCCAGTGGGTTGAATCCAAGAGCAGAAAGCGTTTCAGGAATTAAATGAACAAATGCTGTGGAGAGTCGGATAAAGAGGAGACTTGAGACAAGACCGTTGAATGACCTGATGTGATAGCCTTTGGTGACCTTGGCAAGAGTAGTTTTATTGGAGCCATGAGGTGAAGACCTAATCAGAGTGAGCTGGAGAGAGGAAGTGGACCATGTGAGAAAACATTCTGAGCAGTTTGCTATTAAGAGGAGTGGAAAAACAGCAGTGGCTATAGGGGGCACTGTGGAGCCAGTGCAATTTTGCATGTATGCAGCAGGGGATGGGAGAATTGTGACAGTTCAGCATGTTTGTATTTTGATGGGAATAATCCATTAGAAAGGAGGAAACTGATGAGTGGATCCAGAGGCAGGTGTTGCAAAAGCAAAATCTTGAATAGCGAAAGGAAAAGGTTCTGTGCAAACATGGATGGCTGGCCTCAAGTTAGGGAGCATAGATATTTCAGGGATGGTAGCAGGAGAGAAGGCAGATGAAAGTAAGATGCTGGATTTGGAGCTGGAAGATTGTGGAAAGTCTCATCTGACTGTTATCTCAATGAAATAAGAAGCAAAGTCATTGGCAGACAACGAGGCTAAAGAGAAGCTTAAAGTAAAAAGTTAAATAAAAAAATGGAGATTGGGAAAGCTGAAGTGATTGACCTTGTTGGTTAATTACAGCTATCTCAGATCAGGACCCAGCAAAGCTTTGAAACAGATGCCTTGGAGATGTGGTAGGATGGCCAGGCAACCTTGTGATTGGTTTGTGATCATAAAATTAAAGTGAAACCCATCAGTAAGTGTGTGTCCTCAGCCAAGTTCAACTGTGCAGTGGTGGGGGAAGTACAGGGTCAAAAGTGAGAACATCGAAGTTACAGGCCGGGAGGGGTTAAGGGGAAGGTCGGGAGCGATTGCAGTGTTGGACCATGTACTCCCACGTGGGATGGGAGAAAAGTGAAGACATGAAGGAGATGGGGGCAGGGAAGGTGGTGTGGTCAGTGGATTGGGGGCTGCCCATGTGGTTGGAATAATAAAGCAAATGGGAAAGATTAGAAAGATTCAGGGGATTGCCTCTCAAATGGGTTGAAAATGTTCCTTGAAAAATTCATGTCTACATGGAACTTCAGAATATACCCTCATTTGGAAATAGAGTCTTTGCATATGTAATAAGGAAGATGAGGTCAGCCAGGTGTAGTAGAACATGCCTGTGGTGATTTGGGAGGCTAAGGCAGGAGGATCACAAGTTGGAAGCCAGCCTCAGCAACTTAGCAACTTAGTGAGACCCTCTTTCAAATAAAAAATAAGGACTGGGAATGTAGCTAGTTGGTAAAATGCCCCTGGGTTCAAAAAAAAAAAAAAAAAAAAAGATGAGGTCAGCAGACCATGATCCCTCATGAGAGGAGGCAAGGAGACAAAGACACAGAGGGAAGAAAAGTCATGTGACTTTTTTTTCCTTCAAAGCCAGAAGGGGTGAAGTGGGGCCTCAGCATGCGAGGGATTATGGGAAGATGGTTAAAATGGCATTTTGAGTAAGGAAAGCAAGGTTTACGAAGGTATCCAGTTAAATAAGCCAAATTCAGCAGTGTAGAGACACCACTCGGAGCCATGCTTGTTTAGTTGGTTTGCTCCAATTGCAGCAATTGAAGTGATACAGCTGTAAGCCGAGTCATGCTAAGAATTGGCAAGAGCTCAGGGAAATGTGTCCCTACCAATGCCTTGAGTTTGGACTTCTCAATTTTGAAACTGTCAAGAGAATAAATTTCTATTGTTTTAAGGTATTCAGTTCACAGCACTTTGTTAGACTGTCCTCGGAAGCAATTACAACCAGCAACTTCTTTTTCGGTCAGTGGTTCCCAGCCTAGTGTTGACCCCTGGTCATAAAAGACTCATTCTTTGTAGATCCACTTGACTATGATAAAATTCATGCCTGGTCTCATGAACAGGGCAAGCCAGAGCAGCCACTAATATTTGGTAATGAAACAGATTACGCTGTCCATTTGGGGAGAGCTTAGGGCCCCCTCATTCTTTGTGGAACACTTAGTGTAGCATTGTTTAATCCTGTTGGCTTCCTTGGCATAAAAAGATTTCCTGCCCAGATATCCCTCTACTGTGGGGCAGAGATTCTGGTTCCCTCTGATCCATCCCTTTGGCCTGAAGTCTGAATAGCAGAGGGCGTTTTCAGAAGCCTTGGGTTCTTCACTACCCACAGTCTGCTAGAGTATCCATCTGGAGCTTAATGAGTGCATGTCCAGAGTCTAGCCCTGTCCTACTTTTCTCCTGTTTGCTGCCATAATTAACCACCAACCTCAAGGGGAACAATTCACAGCAAGGAGGAAGTCCCACTTGGGCTCAGAATGATCAAAGGAAGTTAGGCTTTGTTGTCTAGAGGAACCTGAAAGCCATCTGCCTCGACCATTGCTCAGCCTGGAACAGGTTTGCAGAAGGAGTGCTGACCCTCTGTGCTTCCCTGAGGCTGAGCGAGCACCCTTCAGCTTTTTCAGTTCTCTTTCCTGAGAACTGTGCAGTAGTTTTGCCAAACTGTTGAAGAACTCCAGAAGGCATGTGCCAGGTCAGATCTACCCCCTGCCCTCCGTTCCACCCTCTCAAGCCCCTTCCATGTACCAAGATTGGGGTAAGGCCTGGGGGAAGTTACAAAAAGAAGGAAAGGTCAAGTTCCTGCTTTTGAAGAATACATGGGAGAGGGGGAGGATTGTGGGTTACTGAGTAGGTACAAGACTCTGAGGTGAGGACCAGAAAGAACAGAGTGCATTGGGACAGAGAGGATGTGAGGTGAGCAAGGCCTATTGCAAGACAGTCTATATCAGCTGAGACTTGAGGGAGGAAAGGAACTTGCCTGTGGAGATTAGGAGGAAGGACATTCTGAGAGCCTGGATCCAGGCAGCAGGCAATCCCCTTTAAAGCCTCTTCAAGAATAGGAAAAAATAGGAGCCCCTGCTAGATTATCTTGCAGAGGACAAAGGGAACTGTTCCCCATCTTTGGCTTCTGTAGGTCTCCCTGATATCTTAACAAAGATGTGGATGCACTAGGAGGCTAGCACCTTACTCACCTGAAGCCCGGGTTTAAACCTAGTTTTAAGTCAGCAAAGCAGGGCAAAGACTTGGTCCTGGGTTTAACTCAGCTCCCAATAACCTGCCACAGACAAGCACTTCAGCTTCTGAGCCCTGGTTTTCTATCTGTAAAATGGGATAAGCGGTCACTTGGACTGAGGATCTCTAAGGTCCCTTCTTGTCTGACATCCTGTGGGGTTATGGAGCCCTGAAAGAAGTGTGAAGTGGGGATCCAGAGAGTGTCAAGTCAAGGAGCAGAGGGCAGGGGAGGAGGTCACATGCATTGGTCAGGAGCCAGGAAGAGGGGTCCAAGGAAGACCAAGAGGATTCAGAGGAGTGAGAAGAGAGCCACAGTGAGCCAAACATGCATCCATGGCCCAGTGCCCAATTTTCTGGAAGACCAAGCATGAGGACCTGGAGCAGGCCCTGATCCTAGCAGGAGGTCACAGCTGACCTTTGAAGAACAGGAGCCAGGTGAGGACAGGCTCAGCAAGAGTGAATCTACGAGGGGAGGAGGTTCACCCTGGCTCAGTGGTAAAGCAGGACACATGAGAGGATATGAGAGGACTCTTTCCTCCTCTGATTCCCCTCCTCCTTCTGCACCCCTTTTCCCCTTAATCTGTGCTGCTCACTGACTGCTCCAGCTCCCCCGAATCCCCACACTGCTGCTTCCCAGGAAGCATTCTGTGCAAACCAAGGGGACAAAGGGAGAACAACACGACCACCTTGTTCTGCTTAGGAATAAAGTGACATGGCTTCAGCCTCTGCCACGAGGATAAGATGGCATTTGTGAATTAGGAAGCTCAGTTGTAAATGAGCCAGGGCAGCTCCTGAGCCGACCTCTGGAGGAAGACTTGCACCAGGAAGGGTGGGGCTGAAGTCTCTCTTTGCAAGTTCCAGTTTTCCATTGCATTTCTTCATCTCGGTGTCCTTTTGACCTGAGAAGCCAGTGATTCCTGCTGGATCCACCCTCCTCTATGTCTGGGATCTCTGGCTTTCTCTTGGTCTCTTCCAAGGCACCCAAATGAGTACAGTGATACACCTTGAGCACATTTCCCTAAAGAAACTGTCTCTGAGCCACAGGTCAGTGTTACCAGGAGCATCTCCTTTGCCACCTCGGAGACTCTGAAAACCTAACAGTTGGCAAAACTTTCCGTGTCCAGAATTGGAGTGTTCAGACATTTTCAGGCCAAGGACTAATTGGATTCTCTTTTTATATTTCAGGAGAAGAGGAAGAAGACGCAGGTGATGAAGACAGATTGGATGGTACGGTCAGGGGCCCGGGGCCTCGGGCGCCAGCTGGGGCGGTATCAGAAGCACAGCTTGCTCGCAGGCTCACCAAAGGAAAGAGCAGCCGGCGGATGCTGTCCAATAAGCCACAGGACTTCCAGGTAGAAACAGCCCAGGTGCTCTGCATCCTCATTCAGCCACCCCGTGGCCCACGTTCCAGCAATTGCAGTGACACTGTGATGGACCTATTTCTATGAACAGTGGCTTATCTGGTAAAAAGGAATGTCAGGGCCAGACACAGTGGCACACATCCACAAAACCCAGCTACTCAGGAGACTGAGTCAGGAGGATCGCAAGTTCAAGACCAGCCTAGCAACTTAGAAAGACCTTGTCTCGAAATAAAATAAAAAGGACTGGAGGTGTAATTCAGTGGTAGAGTGCTTACCTATCATGTCAAGGCCCTGGGTTCAATTCCCAGTAATCCCCCCCCACCGCCGACAAAAAAAAAAAAAAGGGGGATGTCGGGGTGTGAATCCAATAGGTGCTCTCCATCTTCGGCATGCAGAAATAGAGTTAATCAGACCAGATGGGGTTCTCCCCAGGAATAAAACTAGAACGTCCCTTCTCTCTGGAGGTAGGCAAGAGCTAATCATAGAATAGAAAACACAGATATTGTGTATTGCACAGCTCTGGTTACTGCTTCAGACTGAGAGCTCGGGAGTAAGGGAGTAGGGCTCAGGAAGGCTAGGTAAAGGCCTGGAGTCTGAGCAGTGACCTCAGCCCCATCCCACCTTTCTCAGGCCAACTCAGAACGATTTCAACCTGCGGAACCGCTCTGGGTTTCTGCAACCCAATCCCAGTTCCTATCTTGGGAATGATCAAGGGAGGCTTCTCCCAGCATGTGAGCACCAGGACATTGTCAAGCTGTCCTGGCCTGCTTTCAGCCATCCTTATGGGCCAAAGGGCAGAAGCAACCCCCTAGGATTCTCCTGCACCACACACTGGGAAAGGATCAGTAACAACACCCCTTCTGTGCTGCAGATCCGAGTCAGAGTGATTGAGGGCCGCCAGTTAAGTGGCAACAACATAAGGCCTGTGGTCAAAGTTCACGTCTGTGGCCAGACACACCGAACAAGAATCAAGAGAGGGAACAATCCATTTTTTGATGAGGTAAGTGGGCAGAGAATGCATGCACCTGCTCAGCGGGCACATCCTGTTTATGTGCTTCTCTCCTGCCTCCTGCCATCTCTGCCCTGTCCGTGGGAGGGGGTTGCAGATATGTGAGCAGACGACATGTAAAGACAAGGTAAAGGTCAACAGTTAAACCTACAAAGTTAAGAACCACCTCGACATGGTATCACCTGGTGGGCTTCATCATTAATCCTCAGAGCAACATCTTTTGATGTTTGTACAGCAGTTTCACCCTAATGATAGAGCATGTGATATCACCTACATCTACCTTTGTTTTTCTAATTGCAGGATGTCTCTGAGGGATGACTCTGTGTAACTAAATAATCCATTTTTTGAGAAGTGGCAAAACTTCCTTGGCTATAAAAATAATACACGTTAGAGGAAAACAATGACAAGCAGATCCCACTAAACCCAAACCCCCCATTAACATTTAAACATGCTTTCTGTTGTTTTGACAGTTATTTTTCTACAATGTCCACATAACCCCTTCTGAACTGATGGATGAGATCATCAGCATCCGGGTAAGGGGCCCAGAGAGTGGGAAAGTGCAGCTCACTCACTAACTGCCAGACAAAGGCCATCATCTTTCTATCACTCTTCTTTCTTCCAGGTTTACAATTCCCATTCTTTGCGGGCAGATTGTCTGATGGGGGAATTTAAGGTGAGTGACAATATTCTTCTTCACTGAACTTACATAAAGATAAGAACTTTCATAATAGTGAGTCTGCCTCCAAGCCAGTTCTGAGTACCCATCCTGGTGACATCTTAGAGTTATGTTTAAGGGATCAATAGCATGATCCGTTCTGAGGGCTGCCTGGGCCTGGTCTACTTCTAAAGTGTAACACTTAACAGTGCCCCAAAGCAAGAGGCTCTGAAACTGCCGCTTCAGGTCCCTGCCAGCCTTCTGCTATGGATGGAAGCAAATCCATGACTACAAGGGGAAAGAGAGCTTGACCTTGGCAAATAGTCCACCATTCCACTCCCAGAACCCAGTCTACAAAACCTGTTTCATAAATCTGGAGTCTGGAAGGAAAGCCAAGCTGGCCAAGAGAATCAGCATGATTGCCAACTATTCTTACTGGAATTAAAAAAAACAAATAGGCTTGGTTGGCTCCTTCTTAGCAACTCTACAGGGAATGTGCTGCCTCGCGAAAGCAGCAGCTCTGGTCACTAAAGTGCCACAGGATGATATGGGTCAGGTGGATCTGTGTTTGTACCTCGTCTGCCACCAAGTACCCCCATGTTTGGGGGAACTCGCTTACTTCTCTGATCATTAGTTTCTTCATCAGTAAAATGGGATCACCGTGAAGATTAAATGATTTATACATGTAAAGCATCTAGCATAGCACCTGCACATTAAAGTGCCTAATTGATGGTTATATTAATGTTAGCCTTAGCATTAGCTGAAGGAGGAGGAATGGGCAGGAAGTTGGGCTAGGTAAAATCCTGTAGGGTGATTAATGATCTCAGTTTGCCCAGGACTATCAGTGCTAAAAACTAGGAAAGTCTCAAGCAAACTGGGACACATTCTTCACCTTACTTTCATGGTCCCTTCCAGCTTAAGAACAGCTTATTTGTTCAATAACAAATTGTTGGTTGAGGGTCTTCTCTGTGCCTCACATCAGGCATGGGGGATGCAAAGAAGGTAAGCTGGAAATATTGGGTCTCAAGCAAATTTAAGCCTAGTCAAGAGCATTTCATTTAAACATGATACTGATGGTTTCTTTGAAATGACTAGACTGATTTTAAAATCTACTTAAGCTACTTTAAATTATTTTTCCCCAGATTGATGTTGGATTCGTTTATGATGAACCTGGTAAGTGATGTTCTCTTCATCAATCTGAAGTCTCATAGTAATTCCTCCTAACTCTGAGGGAGATGCTAGAAATCAAGAAAATTTTAGAGATCAAGGGAATCAAAGTCAAAGGAATTTTTTTTAAAAATGTGTTCTTATTGGGGAAGGTTGTTTACTGGAAATGAATAACAGTAGCTTAGTGTGGATGTCTAATTTTTTTGTCTTAATTTTCTGTGTTTTGTAAGGATATCTTTATCAAGATCAAATGATCAAACCAGTTAATAGAGTTCAGAGAATCATACTTGAGTCACACCAGGACACGGGGGTGGGGGTGGGGGTGTCAGGGTGAAGAAAGCACAGAACACAGTACACATCTGCGTGCAGGCTTGCCTGGGGAACTTGATGTGTCCTGATGAAGCTTCCAAGGAAATGCTTCTAAAAAAGGCAAAATCACAGACCCATCAGCATCCCTTTAGAGTGTCCCTGTCCTTCTGCTCCTTTGTTTTAGGTCATGCTGTCATGAGGAAATGGCTTCTTCTTAATGACCCTGAAGATACCAGCTCAGGGGCTAAAGGCTACATGAAAGTCAGCATGTTTGTCCTGGGAACCGGAGATGAGCCTCCCGTGAGTCTCTAAATTCTCTGCCTTTTACCCTTTTCATGAAAAAGCAGATCAAGGACTAAGCTAGAAGTCACCTGTGGTTGCCTTCAGTTCATCGCCTTCCCCACTCCGATTCCTCCATTCCTGAGAAGCCGGTCTTTCCTTCATGACAGATGATCATTCTAGCTCACTTAGTTCCCTTCCTGGTGTCTATAAGTGAGTGTTTAATTCAGGAAACACGCATGTTTGCGCAGTGTCCTTGCATCATTAGAAAGATTGGTTTTTACCTACAGAGTGTGACTTACTCGCAGAATCAAGCAATGCTACCTAAAGGATTGTGATGATTCTGGGAAAATGGGCAGCAAATGGAAAGTGTCAGAGAAGAACACACACACACACACACAAACATGTGCTCACACGTGCACACACACACTCACACACACACACACACACACACTCACACGAAAGTGCCTAATTGATGGTTATATTAATATTAGCCTTAGCATTAGCTGAAGGAGAAGGAATGGGCAGTAAAGAATACTTTACTATTCGGTGCTCATAAGACAACAAAAACATACACACACATATCAGCATTGATTGTATAGAACAGCTTATAGGTGGAAGGGAAACTGATGCCTGAAATCTTAAGCCCCAAGCATAGGAAATCCTAGTGGAAATTCTGATTGGGCTCATTTTACAAGCATCAGGTTGGCTTTTTAGAAGTGCTGCTGTTCTGTATGTGTAATTTAATCACGTGCCTCCAAACAGCCTGAAAAACGTGATCGTGATAATGACAGTGATGATGTGGAGAGCAATTTGTTACTCCCTGCTGGCATCGCCCTTCGGTGGGTGACCTTCTTGCTGAAAATCTACCGGGCTGAGGATATCCCCCAGAGTATGTATGGATTTAATCTTTTCCCAGTCTATAGCTATGTGCATAATGAGATACTGATTGGTGCCCCCTATCATAGGTTTTTCTTCTGAGGGGTCTTCAAGGGCTTATTTTCATTCATCTGGCCCCATTGAAAGCTCCCTGAGCAGACTCCTGGGCAGCCAGTGCTGCTGATCCTTGGTCCTTGTTGGCTCATTCTGCCCTATCCCTTCTTCCTTCAATGCTCTGTCTTCTTCTAGAGAATGCTAAAGAAAGGTGAGCAGTCAGCACTTCTAAGTCTCTTTACCCCAAATGAAAGCATGAAATTTTATAATCAAGTAAGTGTGTTTGCTATTTGGAGTGTTAAAAATAGCTGAGCAAAGGGTGGTAAAGTCCCAATAACCAGAAGTCTGTTCCTATTGTAGTAAGATATGTTTAGCAGGAGACTGTTCACATTTAAGAGAATGGTTTACAGTGATTCCATTTATGAAGACCAGTTCAGTCTCTCTTGTCCTTGCTGACAGCCAGCATCCTGCCTGCTTTGCCCAACCTGTCTGCTTCCTGCTGGGCTCAGGGGCATCTAAATCCACTGGAGGTAGTACCCACTGCATCCACCATGAATGTCTTTACCTGGAAATCCTTCTCCCTTCTTTTAGACCCTAGAATGTCCCCCATACCATCTTTCCCTCCAAAATATCTTAAATAAAGTAAATTAAGTTTCACATTATACTTCCTATACTAACCTGTTCAGTTGATCTCGGTTCTTTCAAGTTTGTTAAAACAGAGAGATCTGTTTGATTGATTTGATGTGCTACAACTATGTTATTTACGAATATGCCAAATCTTCTTGAATTTCTCTACAATGTCAGAACAGGACTTATGTCACTTTGACCTGAAGCATCTTTTCCAAATTAAAACCAGACCTAAGTTTGATAATTGACTCTTACTCTGACTGGACTTTTTAAAATTCTACTTTCTTCTTCCATAAATTATCAGTTCTCAACATCATTATTTATGGGTTTATTTTTCAAGGTGTTCTATAGATTTTGCAAGGAGAAGACATTTTCTCCCTCTTCAAGTAAGACAAAGGGAAATTCTGCCACTAGTGCTTACCACCATAGGGAACGATTTTTACTGCATTTGTTTTCCCATATAGAAGAAATTTTACAATTTTACTGAATAATTTCCATTTTTTAAGAGAGTCAGATTTAATCTCTGCTGTGTGACATATTCCTTTCCAGTGGATGATGCCTTCTCACAGACGGTAAAGGAAATATTTGGTGGCACTGCAGATAAGAAAAACCTTGTGGACCCTTTTGTAGAAGTTTCCTTTGCTGGGAAAAAGGTTTGTATGTGATCCTCTCAGAATAAACATTTAAAGCATGGTGCTTTCCTTGGAGTGAATTCCTGCTTATTCTTTGTTAAAATAGCCCCCTGATGAGTGGGCTGCTCTGCAGGAACACAGATTATCTGAATCGGAACACACCAGAATTCTCCACAGCTTTATTTTGGAGTGGAAAGTATGCAGGACTCAAATTAGAAAATTCAGCCTTTTGAAAGACTGGAATAGTGAAAGCTACCATGGAATTATTGGAATAATTTCCCGGGTCTAAGTATGATCTTTCTCTTAGGCAAGCTTCCAAGCCAACCACAGTCATCCCTGGTAAATATGGTGGAGTGTAGCCCCCAGGCTCCCAGCTGCCCGCTTCTGTCACATTTCTAACCTGTTGTTTCCCCCGCAAGTGGCTGAAACCGGAGACTTGTGCAGGGACACCCCATCCCAGTCTTTTGGAAACAGCTGGAAGACTCTTGGTGTAAGGGAACCTGTAACCACCCAAAGTCACACACTACTGACTTAGTGTTATTTCCTCAGGGAGTCACTGGGGCTGTGGAGGGAAAGTCCTCACCTCTAGGTCAATTTAAATTCAGGTTCACCCCATTCCAGAGGCAGATGGGAACATTTCTTAATTTCTTAGTTTAAATTTTCTGAACTGTGGGTAATAATAATCTCATAGGATTTTCGAGAGGGTTAATTCATTTGAGAAGTAGTGATTGTGAGCCTACTAAGTACCAGATACTGTCCCATGTTCTGAGGCTGTACAAATGAGTCCGTGGGATAGCCATTGTTTTCATGGAGCCTAGAAGAAACAGATGGACTGACTTATCTGTTTCCTGTTGCTATAATGAAATACCTGAGATTTGGTCATTTCTAAAGACTGTAAGTTTATTTGGCTCATGTTTCTGAAGACTGAAAGTCCAAGAGCATAGCACCAGCATCCGCTTGTCGTCTGCTGAGGGCCTTCTTGCTAAATCATGGGGAGTGGGGGGGGGCATTATGTGGAAAGACACAGCAAGGATCTAAGCTCAGATCCCTCTTTATCTTCTAATAAAGTCATTAATGCCACCAGGGGGCCTCACTCTCAGGGCTCATCCAATCCCAGTACCTCCCAAAGCCACCATTTGAAAATACCATTAACATGAATTTAGGGCCAAAAGTGGTGGTGGTGGTGCACACTTGTGATCACAGTGACTCAGAAGGCTGAGACAGAAGGATTGCAAGTTCAAGGCCAGCCTCAGCAACTTATCCCTTCAGCAACTTAGTAAGAGCTGGTCTCAAAATAAATAAAAACGGCTGAGGATGTATCAATGGCAAAGCAATCCTGGGTTCAATTCTCAGTACAAAAAAAAAAAAGTATGTGTATGTGTATGCATATATATGTGTTTGTGTATATATATGTGTGTGTGTGTGTGTGTGTGTGTGTGCATATATATATTTATATACATGTAAATATGTGTGTATGTATATATTTGAATTTAGGTATTAAGTTTCAACTCATGAAGTTTTGGGAAACACATTAAAACCATAACAAACAAACAAAAAAAACAAGCAAAGTAATTTAATAATTTTGTTTTCAGATAGTGTTTATTAACTACAGAAAAGATGTGATTGATGTGGGAGGGGTGTCTAGTAAGGTTACCAGGTGGGACACCTTTCAGGAAGTGACATTTGATCAGAAGCCTGGATGTGAAGAGATCTGGGAGCAGGGGCTTCCAGACAGAGAAAAGTAATGGAAGGGGCCAAGAAACCATGTTTGCAATGAAGGAATGTCTGTGTGGCCGGAGAGGAACAAGCATCACGGGTGGGGATAAGAGATGAGGTCAGAGAGATGTGAGGGGTGGGGCAGGTTGTGCTTTATTAGCCAGGTAGGGATCTGACCTTATTCCAAATGCTCTTTGAGAACTCACTGAAGATGTTACAGGTGGAGTGATGTGAAAGTTGGAAGGCAAGAGAGGAAGTGGGGATTCAGTTAGGAGCCAGCTACAGGTGTCTGAGGGAAAAATATTTTAGGATGTACCCGAAGATACAAGCATCAGGATTTACTGTTGGACTGGGAGGGACTTGTTAAGGGGAGAGGGATATTGTGATGACTGTGGTTCTAAGGCCCAGTGACTAAATGAACAGAGATGGAACTCTGGGACAGGAGCTTTGGGGGTAGTGAAGAGTCTGTGAGCAGGATCCAAAGATCTGTTTGGATGTGTTAATGATGAGCTGCTTCTCAGACAGCATATGATAAATTCTCAATAAACCTAACTCTTATTGTTACATTAATCTATTAGTAGACATCAGGCTATTAAAAACAAACTAAAGACATGAATAAAAACAAGCTATTGGTGCACAGAAGAAGCAAAAAATCATTTTAAATCCATGTCACATTTTACCAAATCATTATCAAGAAAAATAAAGTTTGGAGGCTGGTAGTAGAGCTCAGTGGTAGAGAGCATGCTTTGCCTATACAAGGCCCTGGGTTAAATCCCTTGCACCAAGGGGGAAAATGTCTAAAATTTGACCAGGTCACTAGTATATAACTAATAACTAAGCTGATGATATCATAATCCAGTGTGAAAATATTGTTAACTTTTGTCAATTAGAAACCTGAATACCTACAGTTTTGCTTTGGTGATTGTTACAGGTTTGCACAAATATAATTGAGAAAAATGCAAATCCAGAGTGGAATCAAGTCGTCAATCTCCAGATCAAGGTTTGACTTTCTTTTCTTTCAGAAAAAGTAAAACTATTTACCAGTTACTAAATAAATGAAGAAATAATTACCCTTTCTCTGTTTCATTTTAACAGTTCCCTTCAATGTGTGAAAAAATAAAACTAACAGTATATGACTGGTGAGTTGAAAATAGACATGTCTAATTCAACAGGAAAGAACTAGACATTTGGATATTGTGGATCTTATGGTAGATGGTCTAACTTATACTTCTTGGAATATTTGCTTTTCTTCCATAGGAAGAAATAAAAACATGCTCCTGGAACTGGGAGGTTTAGTTTAAAAATAAAAATTATTAAAAAAAAGAAAGAAAAGAAAGGTTAGCAGAAAAGCTTTAGACAGGGGCTGGGGCTATAGCTCAGTTGGTAGAGTGCCTGCCTTGCATGCACAAGGCCCTGGGTTCAATCCCCAGCACCAAAAAAGAAAAGAAAACCCTTGGACATCTTGGTTCGATTGCTCATAACAGAAGAAGAGGGAATTATCTGAAAATGCTCAAAGATAAGAATCCAAGGATTAAATATCATTAGGCTGTCCAAAATGACTTCAGAAATAAAGTAAGCCCTTTTTGGGGGAAGAAATACCAAAATATTCTGAAAGCAGAGTATTTGATAGAAATACTTTGAGCATTGTAATTATTATTTTTTTAAGAGAGAGAGAGAGAGAGAGAGAGAGAGAGAGAGAGAGAGAGAGAGAATTTTCTAATATTTATTTTTCAGTTTTCGGTGGACACAACATCTTTATTTTATTTTTATGTGGTGCTGAGGATCGAACCCAGCGCCCCGCACATGCCAGGCGAGCACGTTACCGCTTGAGCCACATCCCCAGCCCAATGTTGTTATTATTAGTAAGAAAAATGGATAAATGAAATGCAAAGAAACACTTAAAAATGTTCTGATGGAATTTTGACTAAACCAACCTCTCAGCACTGATTGGCTACAACAAGACCATTCGTAGAATGTTCTGGCTAGATGGAGTATTCAACTCTCAGTCTTTGGATCTCTGAAAATGGAAACATGGCAAATATCACATTGTCTTCATCATCATCATCATCACAAGTGCATATTATGTTGGCTATCATATTCTGAGCACTGCCAAGTACCTGGCCTACATTATCCCAGTTAGTTTTTAGATTAACCCTGTGGGGTTGAGTTGACTCCTAGATTCATTTTACATATGGGGACACTGGGGCTCAGAGAGGTCAGGTAACTTGCCCACAGTCACTTGGATGGTTAGAGATCCGGTTGAGCCTGGCTCTCTCCACAGTCTCTCTTTTGTCCGAATGTATTTGACTCTCGTTAGTATCCTATTATCATATTGGCAAGGAGGTGTGTAGGAGGAGAGTGAGGCTCATTTGTTTAGTGACTACACCACAATTAAAGGAGAGCCACAGTAGGGCCTTCAGCACAAAATACTCCCTTCTTTAGTGACAGAAAGTTTTAAGGCATTTTGGATCCTCAGGCCACAATAGAAGGTGCTCCAGGGGCCTCAGGGACCCTTGGGAATATAGGTAGCTCAGATGACCACCCTGATCTATGGACTCTACAGTGGACCATTTACTAATTGAACCATCCCAGAGTTTCCTGTGGTCACTGTAAAGGTGGGTTTTATGTCTGACCTAGGCTGCCCCTCTCCAAAGCAACTAGTATAAATTAGAATGAATAGAAAGACCCTGCTTACCTGGAGAACACTTGGAGCCAGATCTTAGGTCACATATCCTACATGGTATTTGTACAACTGAGGGAAAGCTAAAGATTCTTCAAATATAGTCTGAACCCACTGAATGAACCAAAAATATTCAAACCCTGTGCATGTGATTTAATACACATAAATCACATTTTCTCCAGAAAATTATATTTTATTAGTCACTTCCTATAATCTAATATACTATTCTCTAATCTTTCCCCCAAATACTGAGACTTTGCTTCCTCCCGTGGGGCCTTTGACTTCAGAGGGGACATGCCACTAGATGGAATAAAAATAAGAGATCTAAAGCAAACAACGTTCATAGTATGTGCCCAACCTGAGACCATTTCATGGTTAGGCTCACAGGCTCCTCAAGATACCCACAGAAGGATATATGATATTTTATTACTTGTAGAGAGCATGGACAAATTTGTCCCTACAACATAGGCAAAATTTAGGTTTCAGGCAAGCAAACACACTCAGAGAAACAGCAGCTATCACATAGTAGGTGCTTACTAGATATTTGAATTGAATTAGAAGAGAATTTTTCTTCCTGTGATATGTCCTCAGATAGAGCCTGATGTGTCCTTAGATAGAGCCCGTTGTGATTGTTAAACCATTATCACAATTAGTATGAACATGGTCAAATAAGATACATAAAACTATTTTATGTGATATAATTACATTATGCTCATAATGTAAAGTGGCTATAATCCATTGATTCATCTTATGACAATGATATTAAGTGTAGCCATAGAAAAATCCAGTGACCTTTCTGTAAAAGCCTTTCTTTCGTACCTGTTGAATGAATTGTCCAGCTAGATCAGTGTTTGTAAAGGGTGGTTAAAAAGCCATATGCATCAGAATATACTTAAAATGTACACTCTTGGTGCTTAACCCAGGTTTACCGAATCAAAAGCCTGGACAGGAGATGAGGGTAGGGAGTTTTTATGATTTCTGAGGTCTGAGGTATTTTCCAGTCCTTTCTTTTAATTTTTTAAAAATATTTCCAGTCTTTAGTTTATTATTCCTTCAGGTGGGTATGTATTTTTCTTTTTTATTGTTGAAATGAAGACATATTTTTATAGAATCAGGCCTTAACCTGTTCTTTCACACAGGGACCGTCTCACCAAAAATGATGTCGTTGGGACAACATATCTATACCTCTCTAAAATTGCTGCCTCTGGTGGGGAAGTAGAAGGTAAGACACTCAGCAGATCTGGAACGAGACAGGATATAAAACTTTGGAGGAAGAATGAACTGGGGGAGCCACCTGGAAATAGGCTTGGTTTCTTAAAAGCCGAATGTGATGAGCTTAATGATCCATGTCAGTGATATTTTGGTGATGACCAGAAGAATAATTAATAATCCAGTCAAAAAGCAGTTCAAACAACTTTCTTGTTCCTACCCAAAGCCTTTTGTCCATAGCTGTTTTATGAAGTTTTAATTGTCAGTATGGAGTGTCAACAGCTGATTTTTCAGAGTGGCATTGATACAAGTTGACCCAAATGTAAAATAATATTCCCGTCTCAAAGGATTCTCTTGGTGGGAATTAATGAGGTCAGATGTCAATGAATCATGTCATCTCCCCTCCCTAAGCTGTGTATGTTTTATTTTCACTCTAACAGGTATTAAAACCAGTACATTTTTCTTTTTACCATCTTCTATGCTTGAGCACTGTTTACCTGAACCTGGCATTATGGTTCTGTGTGAATGCCAGAAGTTATAGTAGATAATGAAGGAAAGAAAGCTAAGGTGATAAGAGGAAAAACTAATGATAATACATTAATATCATAAGCTTATTTTTTGTTCCCAAAAAACCTTGTAATTGCAAATATGTAAAACACATTGAGTAAAGTGAAAGAATTTGGGACAAAATTTTGTCCTGAGAAATTCACATTTCCTCTCATTTTCATCTTAAGATAGGACTCTATCTGGTTTTGTTAGCTTGGTTTTGGTGGAAGAGTACTAAGAATTGAACCAGGAGTGCTCTAAATCACTGAGCTACATCCCCTGCCCTTTTTTATTTTTCTACTCTGAGACAGGGTCTTGCTAATTTGCCCAGGGTGGCCTTGAACTTGCAATCTTCCTGTCTCAGTCTCTCTAGTAACTAGGGTTACAGGTATATGCCACTGCATCTGGCTAAAAAGACTATTATTAATCCTAACCAAGAGTATGTATAAAAAACTGGAGGATATTCAAGAAAAGGTAAAAACGGTATCAATTGCCTAGCTCAAGAGCTAAAAAGAAAGACAATTATAAATCCTCCCCCGAAAACCACAAAGAGGAGAACAAAACAGATATAGTTCAAATATAAAGCCATGTGTGTCATTATTTTAAGCAAATGGTAGAAGGTAAGAAAGAAATCCCATATGGGTGTTTTCTACTGAGTGGCACGGAGATCATAACACCAGAGCTTCTCAGTAAAGAAGTGTAATCACAACCCTTTCCTTTCCTCTGCAGAGAACAATATTTATATGGCAATGAATACATATACATATATATATATATATGTATATGTTATAATATTTATACAATATATGTATATATAATACAATATATAATATAATGTATAATAATATATATATATAATACAATATAAGCACTATTTATTCTTTCTTTAATTTTTTTATTGGTCCTGGGGATTTAACCCAGGGGTGTGTTACCACCGGGCTATATGTCCAATCCTTTCTTCATTTTTTATTTTGCAAGGTCCTCAGCAACTCACCAAGTTGCTGAGGACCTTGCTAAATTGCTGGGGCTGGCCTCAAACTAGGGATCCTTCTGTCTTAGCCTCCAAGTTGCTGGGATTATGAGCATGTACAACCTTGCCCGGCTGTTATTTTCTTTTCTTTTTTCTTTTTTAGTACCAGGGATTGAACCCAGCGCCACTTAACCACTGAGGCAAATCCCCAGCCCTTTTTATTTTTTATGTGGTGACAGGGTCTTGCTAAGTTGCTTAAGGCCTCAATAAGTTGCTGAGGATGGTCTTGAACTCAAGATCCTCCTGCCTCAGCTTCCCGAGTCACAGGATCACAGGTTTGTGCCACAGCAACCCATATTTTCTTAATTTTTATAAAACTCATAGCCCAAGCTCTGAACAGAGTGTAAATGTCATCTCCCATTACAATGTAAAAGAAGGACAGAAAAGAGAGGTTAGAAGGAGAAGGAGGTGGAAGATAGGAGCACCAGTACCCTCTTCTTAGAAAGTGAGCAATCCAGATACCACTGCAGATTCAATCACAGAGAAAACCAATAGAGGAATTTATAATCATGCTATAACTATATGCAGGGAGGGTAAAAAGGACCTAAATCCATTTATTGTAGTAGGAAGATATCAATTAATATCTAAACATACTTATTCAAGAAATATTTGTTAACTACTTCATTTAGTTTAACAGACTCACCATTTAGTTTAACAGACTCATTCCCATCCAGAAGAATTAAAACCAGAAATGGTTAAAGCAGTTTCAGCCCCTCTCCAAGACCTTCTCACTGTAGGCCCTGCAGTCTGTTAGTGTCTCAAAATAACAATGAGCTGTCATCCCGCCCTCAGAAGAACAAACCATGCTTTGAATAACACAATGTGCCATTAACTACAAGCTTAACTTCAGGCGTTTGCTTTCACAGCCTCAGACTAAATTAACTTGGATATTCTGGCCTTGGTCCCAACTAAGTCAGCCATAAGACAAGTAAATGTTTTATTAAAAAAAAAAAAAAAACAGGAAGTGTTGGTAACTTCACCAGACCTTCCTTGGTGGTAGGAAGCTGGCTCTTCTTAGATACCTATTCCCTGGAACTGGGGAGTGGGGTCATTTGTGTGTGGTGGCTCTGAAAATTGTCACAAAGTCTTGAACTGTTTTACATTTAACCCATAAGACTTGTATAAATTACAAGAGTGTCATGTGATTTGGGTCTGAATTTGGGATTTTTCTGTTGTTGCTTAATCACTTACCTGGCGCAAGGTTTGATTAACTTTTCAGTGTCTGTTTTATAATGCCCATGTTGCTCTTGTTTTTTTAACCAATCATATTTTTACTATATAGATTTCTCATCTTCGGGATCTGGGTCTGCATCATATACAGGTTTATGCTTTGTAATTTTGCTGTCTATTAAAGCTTTCTATCTACTATTACCTTACTAAGAATATATTAATTGATTGCCTTTAGAACCTTTTTTTTTTTTTGACATTTTGCTGCTTCAAAAATAGTTTTGCTAGAGTAATAGTTTTTTTATGAGTATATGGGTGTGTTGCATGGCTAAGCTTAAAACAAATTTCCTAATCAGACATTGCCACATCTTTCCTATTTTCCCCTAGATGCACACACCTCACATGTGGTTTCATTGCAGATAATTATTTGTGAGATATAACATTTTTTTGTCATTGTTTATGTTCAGTAGATAGAGATATGGGGCACTAAATCAATTATTCTGAAATGATGATGTAGCTTTTCCCCACTTCCAACATGGATCTTTAGGTTGGAAGATATGAACATTTTCCACTTTTTACCCTGAAAGTCACCTCCCAAATATAAGGCATCATGCCATGTACTTTGGGTTGTATAGCACTCGCCATTTTTTGCAAGTTTGCTCAGTCTTGGCCGTCACAGTTCTCCCAAGGCAGATGTTATTGTTTCTCTAATTGAGGAGGATTCTGTGATTTAGAGAGGTCATCTGGCAGATAAATTTGGTAAGGCCTGCCATGCTAATTGCCCAAGGTTGTGTGAGCGGGTGAAAAGATATTGCACATGAAAAGCTTTGCAAACTCTCAAGGTCAGTGCTCCTCTAAAATGATATCTTCTGCCTTTATATAGCTGACACAATGCCCAGTTCTTAATTGTTTTAAGAAATAAATCTCATTATCTTATAATCAGACTTGGGAGGAACACAGAGCAGTCCTTAGGTTTGCAGGTTGGACAACACTTCAGTCCTTCATTTGTTCAACCAACTAACAGATATTTCTGTAGCAGTACTCTGTGGTAGAAGTAGTACTGGTGGTTTAACCTGTTTAAATCCTGCCACTTCCCTTAAAAGGAGTTTATACCCTAGTCACAGGGATAAGCAGTATCTAAGGTTCTAAAAACTAAAATATATAGTAATAATTTGTAGAAGTTCAAAATGCCAGTGGCTTCAGAGAGGCATGAAAGGCATGAAAAATACTGCTTAAGAAGTAGGTTGTAGGGCTGGGGTTGTGGCTCAGCGGGAGAGTGTTTGCCTAGCATGTGTGAGGCACTGGGTTCGATTCTCAGCACCATATAAAAAATAAATAAAGGTATTGTGTCCATCTGTAACTAATAATATTTTTTTTTTAAAAAAAGAAGTAGGTTGTAGCTAGATCACAGGAAACCTCGATGACCAAGATAAAGAATTTTTACTTTGTTTTTTATGGGCTTTTCAGGAAGGACACTGGGAAGTTTGAGGTGACAACTGTGCATAAAATGGGTTAGGAATATTTGTGAGAGAATAGGCTTTCCCAGGAGAACATGTTGACACGTTTTAGTCAGGTTTCTCACTGCTGTGACCAAACGACTTGACAAGAACAATTTTAAGGAGGAAACAATTTCAGGAAACAGTTTCAGAGTCTTAGTCCATGGACCACCGACTCCACTGCTGTGAGCACGAGGTGAGGCAGCACATCATGGCAGAAGTGTGTAGAAGAGGAAAGCAGCTCAGGACGTTATACCACAAGCAGAGAGAAAGAGTTTGTCTCACCATGAACAAACTATGAACCCCTACGGCACACCCCCGATGACTCACCTGCTCCAGACATACTCTACCTGCCTATAGTTTACACCCAATTAATCCATTCAAGTGGATTAATGCACTGATAATGTTAAGGCTATCATAACCCAATCATTTCACCTCTAAACCCTCTTACATTGTCTCTCACATGAACTTTTGGGGGACACCTTACATCCAAATCATAGCAACACATGAACACATGAAAGGAGGGTTCTTCATGTTAGTACCCAACTGAACAAGTCAAAAGGAATTTTAAATATTTTAAACTGGAAAAGCAATTTGGTTGGACAAAAAGAATTAAGCCCTGGGTATAAAAGTGACCTGCAGTGGGTCATTATTGACAATTTGTGTCTCTATCCCTAAAGATCTCTAACAAAAGGCAAATATTCATGACAAACAGCATAGTCACCCATAGGAACGGATGGTGGTGAAAGGAGATCTTGTCTGAGCTTTGAAAATCAAGATCCGGACCTTAATCTACCAATTTGTGAGGTCTTTGACAAGTCACCTCACCTCTGTGAGCTCTAGTTGCCCATTCACAATGTGACATGAAGGGAGCAATAGCTTTAGCGACCAATCCAACATCAACATTCTGTAATTCAACATTCTGATATTCATCTTCTATACATTACTTCTTTCCTTCTTTATGAGTCTCTGCTTTAATCCCTTATTCCTACCCAACTTTCCTCCCCCACACTGAAATATTTTAGCATAAGAAAAGTCTAAATCCTACTTATTAATAATTTGCAATGTTCTGGATGAAGCCAAACCAATTTGTATGATTTGATAGAATAGTCATTTATTTCATCCAGCTCATTTTTCTGGAAGACGATAACATGATTTACAGAAATACCTGTTAGGAAAACTGTTGATCCTGATTGTGTTTCACAAAAAATTCCCAAACAGATATAAAATGTTACACCCAGGGTGTTTACCAAGAGTCATTCTTAAACTATCATGTATTACTTTTCTACATCTTAAGTTAAATGCCCCTCCCTTGCCTCTCTTCACTGAGATTTTTAGTTGGCTAATTTCTTCTAGCATGCCTGGTTTCTACCTCCCTTTGAAAGTGCACACTTCCATTAGACACGCAGGGAGCTTCGCCTAGTGAAAATGACAGTGAAATACATCGACATGGTTAGGTCAATTGTTTATTCATGGTCGTTCTGCTCACCTGCTGCTTCACATTTACCTTTCACCCTTAGTTTTGAACTTTAAGTTGCTAAAGTTCATTGATGTGATCAGGTCAACCTCACATCCATAACAGGAATTATCTTGACAGACAAGAAAGCCTGAAAGACAGACAGAAATCTTTGCTTCAACATGTCTTTTGATTACCCCAATGTCATCTGTTCTTTGTTTGACATCTCTAATTCGTAGAACATTCTTCCTTACACTGAGTGAACCAAAGTTGGCCTCCATATATCTCTCAGAAGTGGTCCTAACTCTTCTTTTGTAGACAAGTTTATCCCTTTTACATAGAGATCATTCAGATTGTTGGAGATAGTTCTTATGTTTCCCAGCCTTCACCCCAATTTCCTCTTGATTTGACTATTTCCTTACATTATCATTGCTCTTTAATGGTTAGTAGTCTTGATGAATCCAAACAGCAGAATTTAGAGTTTATCAGATGACAATCAGATATACAAAGTAATGAAGGGTAATTTTTATATACCTCCATTTATTTATTTATTTGTTTGTTTGTTTATTTATTTATTTATTTTATGTGGTGCTGAGGATCCAACCCAGGGCCTCACGTGTGCTAGGTGAGCACTCTACCACTGAGCCACAACCCCAGCCCTGTGAAGGGTAATTTTTATATCACTTCTGAATAACACTATTATTACCATAAGCAGGTAGTTCATTGTTACACACAAGTTTTTAAATGTATTTTTAGCAGCATCTGCCAGATTTACACTAACTGCTTGAGGTTAACTGACATCTTTTTGGAACAAATTAAGTTAATCTGATGTACCATTTAAATGACCTCTCAAAACAATGTAATCTTTTACCCCAATTTTCAATTTTGTGTTTAATACCATGCCATTTATAAACTTGCAAAAAATGTGATAAACTTAAAAATCTCATTATTTCTTCAATTGAATAGTTTTATCTTTTTGTAGGAATATATTTGCCCAGAATACCCCCAAAATGTTTTTATTTCATATCATAATAATAACAGAAAGGATATATGACAAGTCACACGAGTGCTTATAATTTTCACTAATACAACTAACTCACGAAGTGGAGAAAAATAACCTCTCTTAACTAGCTAACAACTAACATTTATTCAATATATTGAATGTTAAAAGTCTGAAATTCAATGATGATGTCCATCTCTCAGCAAATATAGGAGAAACAGAAGTGGGCTTTGTTCCGACATTTGGACCTTGCTACCTGAACCTTTATGGAAGCCCCAGAGAGTACACGGGATTCCCAGACCCCTATGATGAGCTAAATACTGGAAAGGTTAGTCTCTCAATTAAGGAACTTCTTATTAATGAGCACTGGTTAATGTGATTCCTTCTTATAATGTTGTAATTAATATCCTATTTAGGGAGTATCCCCTGCACACACATATGCACACAGACCCACCACACAACTGATCAAGTGTTGAAGGGTTTAAGTCTTGCACTCCTCAAGTCTTAGCATGTGAGAATAGGAAAGAATCCTGGAGATCATCTAGTCTAATTTGGTGACAGCAAATGACATTTCTCTCCTTCAACTGTTACACTTACAGAAGACATCAAGGGTCAATGCTGGCTCTCTTTTCTCATAAGACACCACGCTGCCTTGCAATTCTTTTCAACACCATATTCCAGGAATTTGCTAACAATTGCAGTGACATGCGTTGCCTGCTGAAACACTTTGCTATCCCTGACCTGACCCAACTCTTTCCTTTCATAGATGAGAAGATGGGGCCCCAGAAATGAGAAATGCTCTTTCTATTATAATAGAAGCTGAATGTCATTTGGTTATCTCCCATGATTCAGGAAAGGGACAAAGCTAGAGAGAAAAAGTCCTGGGAAAGAGAGGTGGGAGACAGCTGTGGAATTGGGGTGCTCTCTCCGTCTCCAGAAGATTCTACTGCCAATGCTGCTGCGTACTGTGAGACGAGTGTCCATTTTTCATCCTCATTCTCCACTACACCCAGAACTTCTTCCTCCTTTACTTCCTGGCTACTGAGACTTGCCCCAGTTTCAAGCATGGCAGCCTCTTTATTCTGAGAAGAGGGAAAAAAGAGCCAAGTTAACACAGATAACTGCAGAGCTGTTCTGCCCAAGTAAGATGAGGGAAGCTTATTCGCATTCACCTCCACCTCCCTGCCTCTTGGACCCCCTTCCAGATTCAGAGCATGGCTTAAAAGCCTCTGTCCTCAGTCATGGCTAAGATCGCTTTCTGCCCTAGAACCCCATGGCACTCTTTGGGACCCTTCTTCAAGTAGATGGCTCTTCTTTTAGAATCAAAGACATGATCAAGGGCTTGGTTGGTAAAGTGCTTGTCCTGCACGCACAAATCCCTGGGTTCAATCCCCAGCACCACAAAAAATAAAAATAAAATACTGGATTGAGTGTTTTCTTTTATATGTGGAAGCTAAGGAGAAATAAGGAATTTAAAAACATGGGTAAGAAGCCCATGAAACTAATAAAAGGGACAACCATGTAGAAGAGGAAGGGGAATTAGGGGTAGGAAGGAGGGATGGGAATGAGGAGGAAGAGAAGAATAAAATCAGCCAAACTCTGTCATATGCATGTATGAACATATCACAAGGAATTCCATTTTTATGTATGACTATAATGTACCAATTAAAAATGAATCAATTAAAAAAAAAGAAATCAAGAGTTGCTGTCAGATCTATTTTGGAGGTTAGACCCATGGGAAGGAGAAATGTTTTGTAGCAGTATTAGCCTGACCAAAAGACAGAGTTGTGTTTGCTGTTATCCATGTCTGGTAGGATAATCTTGTGTTCTTGCCTTTCAGGGAGAAGGTGTGGCCTACAGAGGCAGGATCTTGGTTGAATTAAGCACTTTCCTTGAAAAGACACCACCAGATAAGAAGCTTGAGCCCATTTCAAATGATGACCTGCTGGTTGTTGAGGTAAATGTTAGAGTATGAATAGTTCACCGAATGGAAAAGGGTATTTTAGAGGATTGGTGGTAAAAGGGCTGATATGGGCCTGCCTGAACAAACATACCTAAAGGGGACTCCAGGGACTGAAGGGTCAACTGTGGAAGAGTTGGAGAAAGACTTGCCTCATAGAAACTGTTCAACAACCTCTCCGTGTATGTCCAGCAGCCCTATGAGAGTGAGGAGATGTGAATCCTTTGAGATGTTAGTACTCTACTGAAAACAGGCAAAGAGGAGAGAGATACCTCAAACTGAGTGTGCCCTGTTTTCTAACTGGGGCTGGGGAGTCCTGAGGAGGTAGCCATAAGAGCCACCACTAGTCATTTCCATTTTCATGGGCAGCTGGCATATCTCTGAGCCCCCCCTTCCAAATTCACCTTCCTAACTATTTTTGAGAATCCCAGGTCCATGCTCTTGGGTCCCACAAATCTGGATTGTTGCAAAAACAGCCTGCTCACTGACACTCTGCTCAGGGCCACTTCTTGCTGGTTCCAAACCACCTGGCCTGCCAGCTTCCTCAGGCTGCTCCTGCCCTCTCTTTACCCTCCATCCGTACACAGGACAGGCCTTGCTCTCATTTTTTATGGAGAAAACAAACAGTAACTTTCCAAAAGCTTTCAGCTCTGGGATAAGAATAGGGAAACACAGTGGAATGGAAACCACAAAGTAGCAGATTTCTGGGTCTCCCAGGCTCTCCTGTCTGCTCCCAGCCTGCCTCAGCTCTCATCCTCTCTGGACTTTGGTAGTGCCTTGAACACATCCAGTTCCAGCTTCCATGAGTTCCCAACTGAGCAAAGGCTGTTCTCTTCCTTCGAGTTCAGGCTTTGCTGGATGATTGACAGGAAGAATGTTCACTCCTTTGAGAGAAAACCATCTCTTTTCTCTCTGAACAATGTAGCTTTGCTCATTGAATTCCAAGAAGATAATTATATTGGGTTAGCATCCAAAGCAGTATATTCTTGGATCCTACAGTCAGTCTTCCAGCATGTTTGGAACATCCTTAGTCCAATTTCCGAGCTGCACCAATTTCAGTTCTTTGTTTCCTCCTTTAAGAGGAAGGGATCATGTTCCACATTCTTCCTGAGATTGCTTTTTTCCACCCCTCATTTTGCCTCACCCCAGAAGCAAGCTGCAGGGGATCATCCCAACTTCACACAGGGAAAAGAAAGATTTCTCCCCATCGAGTTAGCAAAGATTATAATATAGCCCTGGCTAAAACATGCACTTGAAAATTTGTGTTCCCAAATTAATGGTTCAATTCAGGTTATTTAAATTGTGAAAGAACAATGGTAGGTGTTTGATTTCCATTATAGTTAAGGATCCATTCAATGATTTTTTTTCTAAAAAAAAAAAAAAATTAGCAATGGTCCATCTTGATGTGAATTTATATTTCTGCCTCTAGAATCAGAAATCATTCACAGCTTTTACATGACAGTTTTTCCAGTTTTTTACGTTAATGCATCTAGTTTTAAAGTCTTCAGATGGATTTATTTACTGAACCAACCTCATACAAAAGTGAATATAAAGGCCAGGTATTTACAATAGCTCAATGGAGGATAACTCTCAAAAAATTAGTGAGTCCTTCCACATCACCCTGCTCCCCATTTCCCCTTATACAAATACATATGCAATTATGCAATTAATACCATAATGCTATTCTTGGATTTAACATTAAGGGTTTTGATACTTTTGAGTTATCCCAAAATTCCTTGATGTGTAAGGACCACTTGTCTTTTGACCACTCCTGATGTGTGCTAATTTGAGAATTTAAATCAGAAGTGAGAGGCTGTGAAATGCTAGTCGGTACACCTAGCCAACCACCAGGTATGCCCAGTGAGTGGGAGGCTGGTGTTCACTGTTCTTGGCACTGGACCAGCAACTCTAAATTAAGATATAAAAGTCCCCCCTCCTCCAAACTTTCAGTTAATTTGTTTTGGTTTCTAGGGAAATATTAGAATATTATGATACTCTTGAATTTTGAGGATTCCTGTAATCTGGGGAAGATATTCCTTACAAATTGGTGTGGTCTGAATATTCACGTTCATATGTTGAAACCTAACGCCCATGGAGATGGTATTAGGAGGTGCATAGATCAAGAGAACTCTGCCTTTATGAGATTAGCACCCTTTTAAAAGAGGCCCTGGAGAGCTATTTTGCTCCTTCTACCAAGTGAGGACATAGTCAGATGGCCCTTATCAGACACCCAATCTTCTGACACCCAGATCCTAGACTGCCCAGTCTCTAGAACTGTGAGAAATACATATTTATTATTTATAAGTCACCCAGCTTATGATATTTTTGTTTATCAGCCCAAGCAAACTAAGACACAAAAGACCAGTCCACATAATATAATGCCAAAAAGGACCAAGAGCAGTCGAAGACCTTGAGTGCTGGACTTATCCTGACTTTTTAAGCCAAATTCTGAAGAATAGGTCAGATACCAAGAAGAGCCTCCATAGGGAAGATTCCAGGAGTTTCTGCTGTGAGATCACAAAATGCACACCTGGGCTGGGGATATAGCTCAGTTGGTAGAGTGCTTGCCTTGCATGCACAAGGCCCTGGGTTCAATCCCCAGCACCAAAAACAAAACAAACAAACAAAATGCACACCTGTTTCATGTCCTTTTTATGTGCTAAAGAGACACAGAACCAAAAGCAACAGATCCTCTGGTCACTAAGGTCCTGGTCAGCGTCTTTTATCCACTCCACAGTACTATCAACTCTCTAAAGTCTAGGAGTTACACTAGACCTTGAAGACAAATTAAGAAAAAAAGAAAAACCGGAGAGGGCAGATGGAAAGATGAGGTAACTTTCATGCTGTTTACTGCCAAGATCATGTAGAAAGATGACTAGAAACCATCTATAGGCCTCCAAGGAAATGCACAGAGACAGCATGTAGTTTTAGACTTGAGTAGTTATGGACTGAAGTTGGCTCTTAAAGATGTTAGCTGGAATTAAAGGTGTGAAGAAATACCATGGCAGATGGACATTCTACCATTATGACGTCTCTCTCTATTTTTTTTTTTTTTTGCCCCATCACCTGAACACAATTTAAGTTCATGCTTCTTCTCTTTGTTTCAAACAATCATAATGAGAGGAGGGGAAACATGGCAAGGAGAGGGACCCAACAAAAGATGAAATAAAAACCCTTAATTAACTGAAATGCAAAATCAAATTAGTTTTCTTTAGTGCAAATAACACCCACACACACATACACACACACAGAGACAAACACACACTTCATTCATTTAATGAAAATAAAAGCAAAAAAAAAAAAAAAAAGGAGCCAAAAATATATATTGTGCACAGTATGTGTCAACAATATAAAAGAATAGCTTTTAATTAACTGGCATATAAAAGAGAATTTATTTTTTTATCTCCAAATTATTAAACACAGACAACAAAATAGCTTTTTATGAATTTAACAACCACCACAACAAAAAAATCAGATATAAAAAAAATGAAATGAAACAGAAATGGAAGAGCCTAACATCACTAAAAGGAAAGGAACTGAGATTCTGAGGACATGTTCACACTTGAAGCAACCAGGAGCCCTAGAGGAGAATGAGACTGGCACATTTGTGCCACTGCCAGGAAGATTAAGTTAATTCAGTCAATCTAGAGTGCATATGTCCATTGTCCACCTTACAGAGGTGCCACATCCTGGGTCATATGCAAATACAAAAATTTTTGGTGTAGTTCAAAAGGCCACAACAAAAAGGCAACATGATTGCAAGAGGATCAAGAACTCCCCCATCTCCCTAGAGCAGAACTGAGCTTGCTTCAAGTGGGCTTGGGCAAGGGATCTTGCAATGCAGTGGGTGCCACAAGGGCCAACCTGGCAACTTCTACAGAAGGAATCAGGCAGACATGAGATCAAATGTTGCAGACCGATTATTATTCAAGCACCTGCTGGCTTCTGGTACCTCTGCCCTGTCCCAGAAGGACCCTGTTTTTTGGTTTCCATCTTCAGGAATCTGTTCTTGAACCACATCCTCCCTGCTCCTCTTTCCCCACCTCCTGTGTGTGATTTAACATATTCTCGTAGCACTTTTTATGGAATCGCATTTTCTCTCCCACTCAGCTGAAGCCTCCTTGAGATCTCTCCTGGTTCTGGCCCACTTTTAGGACTCCATAAATATCATTTGAAACAACATGTTCAGATTCTTCCACCAGCTCCAACATTGATCAGCCACCTTTAATAAACAGGTCAAAGATGTCAAGTTGGGCAACTTTCTTTGGAGCACATCTTCCTTGTTACTGACCTTTAATGTCTCATATCTGTACCCTCACCCTCTTTCAAAACCGGTTACCTTGTATCAGTTACCTGCTTAGCAAAAAATCTTCTCCTTCCCCAAAATGACTTCTGAAATCCTGCCCTATGCCATCTCATCTATTGTGTTTGCTTGTCACTGAAGATTAGAAGGAGAACCCCGGAGCCTTACACAATAGAAACATCCATCCATCCGGGTCCAACAGACTATAGTTTACATTCTTTAACTTTCCCTTGCAGTAAGCAGTTTTGCCCCAAGGCAACTAAGGGAGGGTCCTGAACAAAAGCTGAGGCTCACAGCTTCTCTAAAATGGTGCTTATTGTTTTTTCCTTTCTCCATCTCTTTGTGTTCTTAAGGCAGAGGGGAAGTGGGAAAGGTCTGGAGGCAGCTGCCCTAATGTAAGGCAGTGGGGCCCCGGGGGCAGAGGAGCAGATGGCAGGGATACTCTTCCTAGACTCTGGACTTGCAGAGTATCCGAGGATGCTCAGTGGATAGCAGTTTGCTCACAGTGTGTTCCTCTATTGGGAGTTGTGATGGCCAGAAGCCCAGACTGTGCTTTTCAGAGCTCAGAATCTCCGGAGTGAAGGTCCTACCAGGGCTTCTGGGGGTGGCTGCAAATTGTGCATGAGAGCATCCAAGAAATTCTAATATGGCAGACCCAGCCAGACACAGCATCTCCACCCTCCCAAATATTCCCATGAACTGTCTGTCCTCCGCAGATTCTGGCTTAACAGATAGCTGTGGCTTAAGTACCAGTTATTTTCTTCTGTGCCCTGACTCAGGTCCCAAATTATGTTTCCTATTTTTAGCTCCTTCCCTTCTCTAGAAGTTATACTGACTAATACAAACAACTTCCTACTTTTTAATTTTTACACAATTTAGACTCAAGCCCACAATTTCTACACAGTTCTGAAGTATGAATAGTTTCAAAGGGCTTAGTTGTGAGTAGTTAAAACAGAGATCCTGACAAGTAGCTTCAATCCCCCAAATCCCCTCTACAAAAGTAACAGTGGACCAAGATAGGGAAGCTTTTAAACTCACAATGCACAGGCTAAAGCCCCACAGGTGATTCAGTGTGCAATTGAGAGAAAGACTTTTTCTTCTGTTTTGGTACCAGGGAATGCACTCAGGGGCACTTGACCACTGAGCCACATCCCTAGCCCCACCCCCCCCCCTTTTTTTAATACTTTAATTTAATTTATTTGTTTATATGTGGTGCTGAGGATCGAACCCAGGCCCTTGCACGTGCTACACAAGCACTTCACCGCTGAGCCACAACCCCAGCTCCCCCAGCCCTTTTTTTGTGTTTTTGTTTTGTCTTACTGAGTTGCTTAGCGCCTTGCCGTTGCTGAGGCTGGCTTTGAACTCACAATCCTGCTATCTCAGCTTCCTGAGCCGCTGGGATTACAGGTGTGCACCATCGCCCTGCTAGAAGGACTTCTATAAATACTAAAGCTCAGAGGGGTTTCTGACAAAGTCTTATTGGAAGTTTATTATGCCATGTCAAAAATTTCCTTTAGCCAAAATGGAGACTCTTTTTTTTTTCAAGTTTTTTAAAATTTATTTTTTAGTAAACTTCTTCTTAAAAATTTTATTTGTTCTTTTTAGATATACATGACAGTAGAGTATATTTTGACATATTATACATACATGGAGTATAACTTATTCTAATTAGGATCCCATTTTTGATGTGGAGTTTCATTGGTGATATATTCATATATGAACATAGGAAACTAATGTCTGATTCATTCAACTGTCTTTTCTATTCCCATCCCCTTCCCTTCCCTTCCCTTCCCTTCATTCCCCTTTGTCTAATCCAGTGAACTTTTATTCTTTCCTGCACAACCCCCTTATCATCTGCATATCACAGAGAACATTCAGTCTTTGGTTTTTGGGATTGGCTTAATTCATATTTAGCATGATACTCTCCAGTTCCATCTATTTACTGGCAAATGCCATATTTAATTTTCCTTTATAGTTGAGTAATACTCCATTGTGTGTCTGTGTGTATCTCACATTTTCGTCATCCATTCATCCATTGAATGGCACCTAGGTTGGTTCCATAGCTTAACTATTGTGAATTGTGCTGCTATAAACATTGATGGGGCTGAGTCACTATAGTTTGCTGATTTTAAATCTTTTGGATATGTATGGAGGAGTAGGATAACTGAGTCAAATAGTGGTTCCATTCCAAGTTTTCTGAGGAATATCCATATTGCTTTTCAGAGTGGTTGCACCAATTGCAGTCTCACCAACAATGTATGAGTGTACCTTTCCCCCTCATCCTTGCCAACATTTATTGTTGCTTGTATTCTTGATAATTGCCATTCTGACTATAGTGAGACAGCATCTCAATGTAGTTTTAATTTGCATTTCTCTAATTGCTAGAGAAGTTGAACATTTTTTTTATATATTTGTTGATAATTCATGGATCTTCTTTTGTGAAGTGTCTGTTCAGTTCCTTTGCCTATTTATCGATCATATGATTTGGGTGTTTTGTTTTGTTTTGTTTTTGGTGTTAAGTTTTTTGAGTTCTTTATATATCCTGGAGATTAAAACTCTATCTGAGTTACAGGTAGCAAAGATTTTCCCTCATTCTGTAGGCTCTCTCTTCACGTTCTTGATTGTTTCCTTTGCTGTGAAGATGCTTTTTAGTTTGACACCATCCCATTTATTGATTCTTGATTTTACTTCTTGTGCTTTAGGAGTCTTGTTGAGGAATTTGGTTCCTAAGCTGACATGATGGAGAGTTGGGCCTACATTTTCTTCTAGTAGCAGCAGGATCTCTGGTCTAATGTCCAGGTCTTTGATCCATTTTGAGTTGAATTTTGCACAGGATGAGAGATAGGGATTCAATTTCATTCTGCTACATATGGATTTCCAATTTTCCCAGCACCATTTGTTGAAGAAGCTATCTTTTTTTTTTTTTTTACTTTTTTTTCTTTAATTTTTATTGTTGGTTGTTCAAAACATTACATAGTTCTTGACATATCATATTTCACACTTTGATTCAAGTGGGTTATGAACTCCCATTTTTACCCCGTATACAAATTACAGCATCACATCGGTTACACATCCACTGTTTTACATATTGCTATATTAGTGTCTGTTGTATTCTGCTGCCTTTCCTATCCTCTACTATCCCCCATCCCCTCCCTTCTCCTCCCCTCCCATCTTCTCTCTGTACCCCATCTACTGTAATTCACCAAAATGGAGACTCTAATGATGGAATGTCCAGGGATTTTTCAAGACTACAAGCTACATGCACTGCCAGAGTTTCTTAAAACAGTCCTCCAAAAATGAACAATAGAGTTACCCTATGATCCAGCAATCCCACTTCAGGGTATAGATGCAGAAGAATTGCAAGCAGAGACTCAAACAGATATTTGCACACCCATGTTCACGGCAGGATTATTCACAATAGCCAAAAGGTAGAAGCAATCTAAGTGTGCATCCATGGATGAATGGATAAGCAAAGTGAGGTATAGTCTTACAATGGAAGTTATTTGGTCTTTAAAATGAAGGAAATTAGCTGGGTATGGTGGTATATGCCTGTAATGCAGTGACTCAGGAGGCTGAGGCAGGAGGATTGCAGGTTCCAAGTCAGCCTCCACAACTTAAGAAGGCCCTAAGGAACTTATGGAAACCCTGTCTCAAAATGAAAAATAAAAAGGACTGGGGATGTGGTTTTATGGTAAAGTGCCCCTGGGTTGAATCCCCAATACCACACCCCCCCCCAAAAAAAAAAGAAAGAAAGAAAAGGAAAATTCTGACACATGCTACAACATAAAAGATATTGGGAACATTCTGCTAAGTGAATTAAGACAGATGCAAAAGGACATACAGCCTGATTCCATTTATGTGAGGTATCTAGAGTAGTCAAATTCATGGAGACAGATAGACTGGAGGGAGGGGGGAAATGGAGAATTGTTATTTGAGGAGTACATAGCATCAGTTTTACAAGATAAAAAGAGTTCTAAGTGTGGATGGCTGGTAATGGTAGCACAACAATATGAATGTACCCACTGCCATTGAACTGTACACCTAACATTTTTTTTTTTTAGTATTTTACCACAATTTTTAAAAAGTTTTGAAATGATTGCATGAATACTTCTACAATTATATGACCACATTCTTGCTTCATACAAGTCAGAAGACCCACCTATAATTGTGATTCATTTAATTGAATAAAAGCCAAGGTACAGATGGACAATGAAGGAAAGATAATCAGTTAGCAAACATCCTACTGGGTTCAAATAATTTTTATTAACATCCTGGAGGTGAAATAGGTCACTACTTTCCTATTTAGATTATAGCCCAAAATGGCTAGTGAGGTAGCTTTCGAAAGAAAACAAATACAACAACAAAAAGTCATTCTATGCCAAAGTGTGATACCTCCAATCTCAAACCACAAGTCTGGATGCTTCTCTAAGGGCTTTTGAATTAAACTGGCTACATTGAAAAATTTGTCAAGTCATTTGTGGGTCTCAAAAGTTCACCAGTGGAACATAGAACGTGTGGCTGTGATGATAAACACCAAAGTTCTCACCTCCTGCTGGGGCAAGTGTGCACAGAGACTGGATACCAACAGGGTTCCAGGACAGACTCTGGATGCAGGCAATAGTAAATGGCAGAAGGCCTCACACATGGCAAAGTATGGCTACTTAAACCATCGCGTAGCTGTTTGACTGAAGAACGCAAACTGCCTAAAGTTCAGCGAGGATATAGGCCAACAAGAAGGAGAAATGTCATGTGAGCAAGGATTTGAGGCAGCATGTAGATTCAAGAGGTTTTTCGTACCCATGAAGGAAGGCCTGAGGGCTCAGGGTCATTTCTGTTAAGCTGATAGACTCAGTGTGGTTCTTGTTGGCTGTATCTTCAACTTCCTCACACACATGCCCCTAGCAAACCAGTAATTTAGGGAAGGGAAAGTTTACCTATTTTCACTTATTTAAAAATCTAACATTAAAAATCTTCATTGTGATTTCTTTTTATTATAATTATTATCATGCATTAGCTGTACAAATCAATGATTTTCACGGTCATTGATCTTGTCCCCCACTCCTTTCCTTTCCCCCCACTCTTATCTCCCTTCTTCCTTCTCCCCATCATTCCTTTTCCAGACCATAATAGTCCCTCTTCTACTTTCAGGGCATCTTTGTTTTTTTAGTTTCCACATGTGAGAAAAAACATGATATTTGTCTTTCTGCGTCTGGCTTGTTTTGCTTTATTGTTATTTCTAAACTAGAAAAAATAATACTTAAGCAATTCCAATAAATAAACATATAAATTAAAAAGTAAAGTTTGTATAATCTGTCTTCTCCAATATAACTACTGTTAACAATTTGAGTTATATTCTTCCAAACCTCCTTCGTGCACTATTTAAAAATATATTTAATGAATTCACTTAAGGTACACCCTTTCTCTATTTTGCACTTACGGATATACTTAAGTCTTTGTGAATTTTCATTCATTTAAATGACAGTAACCTGATTTGTTTAACCTGTGGCCTGCAGATAGACTTGGTATTGTTGCCGCTTTTTACCCTTATTCCAGTCAACACAGTGATGTATATCTTAGCACTTCTCTCTTTGCTCATTTGTGAGAGTACAAGGGGAATTCCTGGGTCCAAGATCATTCTCCACTGGTATTTAATTCAGCACTAATCAATTGGGTTTAAAATTACATCTGTTAGAAATCTGTGTGCAAATACAGGCAAAAGGAACTTCACTGAACTTCACTATGTCTGCTCATACTGTATAGAAATATCAGCGAAGGCGGAAGTACAGCCTGTCCGCCGTGTTCCATTCAGCCACCATGCTGCAAGATGTTGGCGAGGCTATCCAGTTTGAGGTCAGCATTGGGAACTACGGCAACAAGTTTGACACGACCTGTAAGCCCTTGGCATCAACAACTCAATACAGCCGTGCTGTCTTTGATGGTAAGATTGACACTAACCATTCGGTCCTATGCTTGCTAACAGTGAGTGCATCCCAGGACAAGAAGCATGCACTCTGCTCTCACTCTGGCAGCCATTATCCTCAGCACAGCATTAGAGGAAATGCAAAGGTTAAAAGAGGAAGAGAGTGTGGCTGGAGTTTAGGCATCTTTAAGAAAGCTCTAACCCAAGAATTTGCAAATCCCATTGTCAAGAGCTGCCCCCACCAACATGCCCGGCTTTAACACCAGCTCTGCCTTTTAAAGTCCCAAGATGGCAACTCTGATTAATATTGAGCTCCTAAATCAGCTCCTACCCCCACTATTCCCAAATCTTTCGTGGATTGAATAGGTGAAGTAGATGGGACTCAGGCTCAGGCACTGGAAACATCAAGTCTTCACCAGCACTGTGATCCTGACCACATCACCTAATTTTAACCTTCAGTTTCTTCATGTTCTTCAGAAGTGTTGTCAGGATGAAATAGCAGTCAGTTTTTGAACAAAGATGAGTGAGAAATGGTCCCTGCTTTTAAGGAGCTTCTATTGTAGTATATAAAATACAGTCAGCCCTCCATATCCACAGATTTGCATCATTGGATTTGACCTATTATGGCCTGAAATATATGGGGGAAAAGCATCTGTACTGAACATGTACAGACTTTTTTCTCATCATCATTCCCTAAACAATACAGTTCAACAACTGTTTATATAGCATTTATATTGTATTAGGTCTGGTAAGTAATCCAGAATGATTTAAAGTGTGCAAGAGGATTGCAGGGGTTACATGCAATTATCACATCATTTTATGTGAGGGACTTCAGCATCCCTGAATTTTGGTATCAGTACAGGGATCCTGGAATCAATCTCCTTAGATACTAAAAAGCAACTGTAAACCATAGTAGAAGACAAAGGTATAAGAACACCCCAATAAAAGTATCAACAAATGGTTTGACAGCATAGAGAAGGGAGAGATGAATCCTGGTCAAATACCCTAAATGCATTGCCAAATTTTTTTTTTTTACCTAGCTTTTGCATAAGCAGTTTTACAACAAAATGCCCTAGAAAACATTAGCTATTAATTCTTTATCACAGTATAGTACTAATTATTACCAAACTCCATGCAAGCCCTACAAAGAACATGAAAAACACTTTTTTTTCCCTCCTCTCATAAAAATATTTATTTAAAATTAGTTTTCAGGAACAAATACATTCAACATAATCTCTGATGTTCTATATTTTCTACCTCCATGCTTTATAATCATCATTGATATTCAGATGCATGATCCCAAATAACTAAAAAGATCCTGAGGTCGCTGGGCTCAGTGCACAGGGATAATTTAGAGAAATGTTCAAAACATGCTAAATGAAAGAGAGTTCTCTATCTCTGTTACTTAATTGAAAAAAATAAAGAACTCAATTATCCCAGGTCCTTCTGCAAGCACATGGATTAATCAGTAGCTCAGTCTGCACATCTCTTTAATAAATATGTTGTCTACCTTAAGGGTCCAGGGTCCACTGACTCCTCATGTCTATACCAGGAAACTACTATTATTACTTGCCTTGGGCCCGCACAAAGCCAGTTGTTACTCTGACTTCATACTGGGAGGATATTAGTCACCGCCTGGATGCAGTGAACACGCTCCTAGTCATTGCAGAACGGCTGGTAAGTTTATCTTTTTGGCATTTCCTTTTCACCAGAGTGAATTATGTGTCAGGATGCAATAGGCCCCTGTAACATGGATCTCTAAATGCAGTGGTCCAAGAAGGCAAAAGTGATTTCTGTAGTAACAGTTGAGGTAAGTGATCCAAAGCTGATAGGGAAGTTCAGTGATGTTGGGGACCCCCTTGTTGCTCTGCCATCACTAAGAATTAGCACTGTCTGCAGCTCATCATGACATTCGCCCTCAAGCCTAAGGGAAAGGGAAAAGAGGGGGCATAAGATGACAGAGACCTTACTCTAGGAAAGACCCAGAAGTCACACACTTGATCTCTACTCACTTTCCATTATCCAGAACCCAGTCATGTAGACACGTTTTAACTACAAGGAAGATGGGGAATGCAGTCTTGTGCCTGGGCAGCATATGCTCAGATAAAAGTGTTCTTATTGTGGCAGAGGGAGGATGCAGGGGTGAGGTGACTCATAGTTTCTGCTGCAATTTGTGTAGGAAGAATGGTTCATTCCAGTAGCAATATGGAATTTTTAGGGCTTTGCTATTAGTACAGTAGAAATCTTCACCATAAGAAGAGATGGCTTAGGGGAACCAGTGCCCGATATTTTCTATTCTTGCTACAGACTGGAGGAACTACCTTGTTGGAAGTTGGGGGTTGGTTTCCTTTGATGGAACTGCATAGACATGATGTCTGCCATTAGCCATCTTGCTGACATTGATCAACTAGGTTAGTAAGGAAAAAGAAGATATGTTTGGGATATTTCTAATTAAGTCTTAGATGCTAAGTTGTTCCTATCGCGTATAGATAAAACTCATTGAGCATTAGTGTTTTAATTTCAAAATTAATGTTTGGTGTAGTAGGGTGTGGGAAAAGCGTGGTTATATATGATTAATGCATGTAGAGAAGTATCCCTATTAATATGTATAATTAAAATGTACAAATAAACACAAAAATGTGTATTATTGTTAGTTTTTCATAAGATCTCAACTACCAGAGCTGGACCAAGACATATGGGATTATACTTGATCTAAAACCTCTGACAAAATCTAAAAATATTATTTGATGTTATAAAGAAAATATGGAAAGAATATTATGCAATTTAAATTAAGTATAATTGTTACCACTGATATACAATGTATTTGGTTTCAAAGGCCAAATAGCATTTTAACATTATTACATTTTGAAGAAAAATAAACACTGCTAAACTATGGTGAGTATTCTTAAGTGGGAAATAAAATAACTCTGACTTTTCTATAAAAAGTGTTTTTAATGGTTTTCCCCCCACCTTGGAAATTTAAGTGAAGCCTTTGCTGAATATAATGGCATAATGCACAATTATCAACTATTTTCTCTCTTAACAAATTCTTTAGCAATCCAACATAGAGGCTCTAAAATCAGGCATACAAGGTAAAATTCCTGCAAACCAGCTGGCTGAACTGTGGTTGAAGCTGATAGACGAAGTTATAGAAGACACAAGGTATAGTGATCTTATTCCTATCTCAGCATTCCTAGCCCATGCTCTCCTTCCTGAAATTCTAAGAGTGTAAGAGCTTCTAGAATTGTCTCAATTATTTGTTTAAACAAATGAATTTGAACTATTTGGGCCTCTTAAAAGGCCTTTACTGGGAGGAGTCTCAGAATCACTGCCAGGAAAAGCTCTGCTTTGTGATTTGGTGCCAGGGGAGGTAGAAGCCCCACTCCAGGAAGCAGCCCTGGGCAGATTGGGGAGGGGTGGGTGTGGGGAGGAGGAAGCAGGTCTCTGCCTGTGCTTCCCCAAGATCCATGATGCCCACCGCCCTGACCAAGGGAGACTCCTGGCTTTCTCAGAGAATGGCATCTGGGGGTGGAGCATCCATCTGGCTTTTAGAACAATATTCCTAATTCACAAACATGTTTTTAGAAACATTCTTTTTGCTTGCTCTTTTACTGAGTGCCTAGTGAACACTGTGGCAAAACCAGTAAATAGGACCTGAGCCAGCTGTGACTTGGGGAAGCAGCTCAGATCTGTTGCATTTGGAAATCAAAGAGGGAAGTGATTCACTTCAAGATCATTTTAAATATGTTAATGAAGCAGTGGGCAGGGAAGTTTTGAAAGAAAAGCATTTTGAGGACTTTTCCTTTAACAGCAGGAGTCCTGCACTTTTCCCCCTCTAGGGTACTGCCCTAAGTCACCCTGTCTTCTGGTGCCTTCTAGTGGTTTAGCTGGGTCATTGAAAAGTAGTTGAAATCAAAATACCACCAGGGAGCTTATTTAGCACTCAGAGAATTTTATAACTGAGTCCTAAGGGATCCTCTCTTAGGCTCCTCATCTTATGGGTGAAAAATAGAAGCCCAAAGAGGTAAATTGATACCTGGAGTTGAGTTCACCCTCTCAGGCCTTCTTCCTGCCCTGTGCCTCACAGTATCTATTTTACACAGGTCTCAAGTGTGACTTCTGAACCAAGAGCTTTCATGTATATTTTTGCCTTACAGAATCATTCCAAGGTCTTCATTTGCCTATATTGCCATACTTACTAATAAAATAAAACAGAAACAATTAGTAACTTTCATGTAGAAAACTCTTGGGAACTTTAAGGTTTGCTGAGGCAGACGATATGAGCTGTTTTTGAAGAATGCAATTGAAATCCTTTTTAACTTTATGTGACAGGAAATTCAGTGTTTAAGGGAAATCATTCGAGGATTTCCTTCATTTAAGGAGCTGGGTGAAATTCAAATGATTATAAATTCTAATTGTCTTGAGAAAACTTGTACAATTGTGTGAGACAATGAGCGTAGGACTTCCTGGAGTTGGTGACAACCTCACCCTGTGGTCCTACTAGCTGCCATAGTGAGGGGGAAGGGCTGCTGGCAGAAGGCAAGTCTGGCCCCATTTTCTGTAACCCTTTGGGGTTACAAAAGTCATTAGACTTCCCAAGTCTTATTTTGAATGGGGTCTTGGCTTGCACAAGTGGTTCTTAATCTTTTGGAACTTGTGGGCCCCTTTGAGAATCTGATGAGATGATAATAATGATGAAGAAGACCAGGGTGAGATGATGATGGTGGTGATGAGAGCAGTATTATTTAGACTTTATTGTACAGTAGGCATGGATATGAATGTTCTCCATAAAAATAGATATCATCCTCCCACATTTGAAGATAGTAGGACAAGAGATTGAGTCAAGAGCCAAGAACTAGTAAATGGTAGAGCCACAATTTACTAACCCAGATAAGTAGCTCTAAGGCTGCCTATTGTTAATCGTAAGTATGTCACCCTGCATGTTTTCAAAGACATATATGCTTTTCTTAGACCGTCTGAGGCCCACCTGTAGACAGCCTAAAGGTTCTTGGTCCTAAAGTTAACACTTCATCTAAAGAACCTCTAACTGCCTCCATCATTTTGTGGATCCATACAAATATTCTAGGAAGCAAAAAGAAGGAAGGTCACTTTCTCCCAGCTGCTGCCATATCCATCTTCTTCCCAGTGTGACGCCATGGACCTTAGGTCAAACCCAAGGAATTGCTTCAGAATGTTAATCCCCTTTTCTGCTCTGCATATGCAAGATATCCTCCACTGAAGCTGAAACCAGGCAATGCTTATAGAATCCCTAAGGAGACTGATGTGGTTTGCAAGATGGAAACCAAAAGCAAATGACAGTTTTTCGACCTAGATTGTTATTCTTCACTGTTTCTTCTCTTTCCTTCTTTAGATACACCTTGCCCCTCACAGAAGGAAAAGCTAATGTCACAATTCTCGATACTCAGATCCGGAAGTTGAGGTACAGATTTCTATCCCAGATACAGGAGGCAGCAGTGAGGATGAGGTCTGAAGCCACGGATGTGAAGTCCACATTGTTAGAAATTGAGGACTGGCTTGATAAATTAATGCAACTGACTGAAGAGGTAAGACTTTTAAACTACACACACATATGGAAGAAGGAGTCTGTGAAATGGCCCCAGCATTGGGGTGGTAGATGGTGTATCTAGGATGTCACATGGGATCAGTGAACACATAAAAAAATAAAAAATTTATTGGACTTGGGATGCTACTGGGTGGGGAGGGGGTGAAAGTCAATTGAAATCAGAGCAGGAAAATAAATTTGAGTTGGTTTCTGGAAAATTTTTTCAAAAGAGACAAATTATGATTTCCACAGTACCAAGAGGATATTTTGAGTGATTCTTTGAGTAGTAGCAGATCAGTGTAGTACAGAGGATTAAATACCATCAGCTTTGGTTGAGGTTAGAAAGACGTGGATTTAAATCCTGAATCTACCATGTATAACTTAGGGCAGTTTATTCAACCTACCTTAGCCTCAGTTTCCCCTCTGTAAAGTGGAGATGGACATAGTATGTGGCATTGCTGTGTGAAAATTTAAAGATGGTCATGTAAAGTTTTAGCACAGTGCAGGGCACATGGCAAATGTGGGGTAAATGCTAGCTGCCACTCACCTTGGTGGCCCAGAAGAACAAGAGAGTAAAAGAAACTCTCCTGTCTGTCAGATGTCAAGGGATGTCTTAGTTCCTCTTGCTATAACAGAATACCACAGATTGGGTAATTTCTAAAGACCAGAGACTTTGTACAGTCTAGAGGTTAGGAAGTCCAAGATTGAGGGGCCTGCCCTGGTGAGGACTTTCTTATTGCCTTATTCCATGGCAGAAAGCTGAAGGGCCAGAGAGTGTGAAAGAGAGGAGCAAGCAAAAGGGGGATGAACTCATGCTCATAACCAACACACCCAAGTTATTGAAATTAATTTATTAGTGAGGGCAGAGCCCTTGTGACTTAATTATTAGGACCTCTTATTAGGCCCCACCTCCCAACACTGTTAAACTGGGGACAAAGTTTCCAACAGTGAAGTTTGGGGGACACATTCAAACCATAGCAGGTATATGGTAATATATTTGTGGAAAGAAATTTATTTTAATTATAAGTTATTTTTATTTCCTGCTTTGTATGCTTTGCTACTTTCAAAGATTTCTATAGTGATCAGAAAAAAAGAGGGGGTTAAGAACTAAAATTTTTAGATTTGGCAAATATTGGATTATGGGATATAGATGCTCTGTGTTCTATAAAATATATGCAACCTGTAGCCCTTTGCTGCTGATGACTTTCTTCAAATGATAAGAGGGAACATTTCCTAAAACACCTCCCAGAGCAGAGCAGATAGAGCTCTTGCAGGATGAAGCTCCTTCTGATTCTCTCTATTCCCTTTGGCCAGCCTTGGCCTGACTCCCCGCCTTGCATGCTCACAGTGTGGTTCTAGAAGATGTGAATTTCAGGAACTTGGGACAGAGCCCTTATCACAACACTTCTTTGCTGAATGAGGTCCTGGGAGTCCAGTCTGCTGCGTCTCCTCCCATCTCTCTGCATCTAGACTAACCATTGCTTTGCTTCCTTTTCCGTCCATCTCATATGCCCAGCCGCAGAACAGTATGCCTGACATTATCATCTGGATGATCCGAGGAGAAAAAAGACTGGCTTATGCACGAATTCCTGCACATCAAGTTTTATACTCCACCAGCGGTGAGAATGCATCTGGGAAATACTGTGGGAAAACCCAGACCATCCTTTTGAAGGTACATGTCTTCCACTTGTAGTATAAATACTTAAATGCAAAACTGTTATTCTGGAAAAGAGACTTCTTTATATTTTGCTAATCACTGGGTGGCTAGGGTGCCTGTCATCACTTCTAGCTCATTCTGGCTAAGATGGCAGCTAGACTGGGCCGGAACGAGGAGTGATAATTCTCAGAGTGATTTGAGGTAGACTGGCGGTTATGGACACCTCCCTAGATGTCTTTGGTTATTAATATCAACATGGCATTGTAAGTGCTTTGCTTTCTGGCACGAATTGTCTACTTACTCTAATGTCTCATGTCAAAGCATGCCTTTCTTCCCTTCATTTTAGTGAGTGTTTAGGGGAAAAAAAGAGAAAGTGGTATTGCTAGTCTTTGGAATCTGTTGCTCTAACCAAGCAAGTCCTCGAATTGAAAATTTTTGAGAATTGCTAGGTTAGGGAAGAGTTCTGAACTTTTTTTAGAGTCATGAACCCCTTGAAGCACTTGGTAAGATCTACTGGACCTCTTCCCCAGAGAAACGCTTGTCACGCCTGCACCTGACATTTTTGTACCAGCTCTGAGAAAGTCCCAGAACCCTGATGAAGAACCTCTGTGTGCTTTTGGAGAACCAAGGGAAAGAAAAAGGGAGAATTGAGGAAGAGGGTTCTCTTAAAATAAGGAGATATCTGCTAACTTTTAATAAATGTACTCATTGCTCTTTAATCAGGAAGGTGTAAATAGAATCAGAGTGATTATCTTCTTTCAAGTGTTTTTTGCAGAATAAATCTTACTTGAGATAGAACCACAATGATAATTGACCTCAGCAGTGGGTAGAAGCAAACTGATTAATAAATAAAACTTCACAGGGGGCAGGAGACAAGGCAGAGGGGCGTTCTCTGTATTAGGTTTTGGAACTCACTGGATAGACAGCAAAATGCTTTTAAGAAATTGCTTTGTAGCTTTACTTTGTTAGTACTCATTATCCAGTTTAATAAGCCATTTAATTCAGTGGGTTTTTGGTTTTGAGACTCCTAAAAAACTTTAAAAAAAAATTATCAAAGACCCAGAGAGCTTTTGTTTATGTGGGTTGTGTATATATCAATATTTGCCAAAATAGAAATTAAAACAGAAAATTTTAAAATTTTTATTAATTCATTTAATAATAGCAATTGCTGGGGCTGGAGATATAGCTCAATGGTAGAATGCTTGCCTAGCATGCACAAGCCCTGGGTTTGATCCCCAGCACCACAAAACAACATCAAAATAACAACATAAACTTCTTGCATGTTAACATGAATCATATATTTTTATGATATATTCTGAAAAAAATCAGAGAACAGAGTGATACTGTTTTACATGTTTGCAAACTTTTTAAATGTCTTCCTTAACAGAAATAAAAATGGATTCTCAAATCTGTGCATTTAAACTGATGGAATAAGTTATTTTATGTATAGGAAGAAACTCTGGTCTCATACAGATATATAATTAGAAAAGGAAGGATTATTTTAATAACCCTTTCAGATAATTTTGGTTATTCATTTTTGATAGAACACTAAGCTCAAATGGTAGCTTTTAAAACATTAATTTCAATGTGGAATTGAAGCTATATCAATCAATTTGCCATCCTAAGCTGTGTTAAAATCCATTAGTCTGTCCAGAACTTTGACTCTTTGATTCAAGCATATTTTGTGATGTTACCCTTGGTCATTGGAAAGATATTTGTTTGCTAAGTTGTGCAGATCTTCCTGAGGTTGGAACTTTTCATTGTACAGTATGAAACAAATTGAGATAAATCACATTTTTAAATATTTCTCTTATCAGAGAGCCTCTATGTGTTGGGAAGCTATCCAGCTCACCGTGCCAGATACAGTTTTTCTAAAACTCTTTTGTTTTTACTTGAAAGCTTGAATTTTGTCATTGGCAACAACTATAGTGATTTTTCTTGAAGTGATAGGCTCACTTTGTTTATAGTTAAGAAAACATCTGCTCCATATCCAAATCTAAATGGCCATATTTGTCTGTCAGTTGTTACTTTAGGTAAAAATGGTATGTCATTTAAAAAAAAATGTAGTTCAATTCACGACTCACACAATTGTACAAGTTTTCTCAAGACAAACATCATATTTCAATATGTAGCTGAAGTGCTATCCATTTTATCATGCTAAATATTAAAAAGATATTGTATTCAAGGGTCAAGATTTAATAAGATGAGTTCTTTTCAGTTTAGTTTTAGTTGTTTTGGTTTGTTTTGCGGTACTGGGGATTGAACCCAGGGACTCTCTACCACTGAGCTACATCTCCAGTGTTGTTTTGGTTTGTTTTTTGTTTTTTGTTTTTTCATTTGTTATTTTGCTAAGTTGCCCAGCTGGCCTTGAACTTGGGATTCTTTTGCCTCAGCCTCCCAAGTATCTGGAATTACAGGCATGTGCCACTGTACCCAGCTGAATTTTCTAGTTTAAAAAAAAAAATTCAGGGGGCTAGGGATGTTGCTCAAGTGGTAGCGCACTCGCCTGGAATGTGTGAGGCACTGGGTTCGATCCTCAGCACCACATAAAAATAAAATAGATATTTAAAAAAATTCAGGAGAATTCTTTAGTAAAACTGACATTTCATTTTTCTTACTCAGGTATGAACAGTTATCATACTATTACTGCTATCACTACTGGGTATGGTCTGGTGTTACTGCCTTGATGCCTATTGTGGTACCAAGAGTTTTATCCACCATTGCTTTGCACCATCAGTGCAAATGTCATTATACTGAAGAAGATAAAGACTTTTGTTAGTTCTCTTAGGAAAATTATTTCAACCTTGTGGGCCTCCTACTGGGACGTACAGGAGTCTGTGCATCATACTCTTGAGATGCACTGCTTTAGTTGTTTTTCAGTCTTTGCTGAAAGGTCATTTGGAAATATTTTAACTAAAGCAACAGACAGTTTGGCCAGTGAGAGCAATGATTAGATGATGTTCAGAATGCTTTTGGCTTTATGTTAATGTCACAGTGCATCCAACACCCAACATGACATGACCCAATATCGTTCCTCCCACAGTATCCTCAGGAAAAAACAAATGGTCCCAAGGTGCCTGTGGAATTGCGAGTGAACATCTGGCTGGGCTTAAGTGCTGTTGAGAAGAAGTTCAATAGCTTCGCAGAAGGAACTTTCACCGTCTTTGCTGAAATGGTATATTTTATGATACCCTTATCTGTCCAATTTGGTGGGGAAGAACTTTTGCTTTTCATCCTTAGGGAAAACATTCACATACCAAAAATAACTACAGCTGTCATTACAACCACTTAAAATCCCATGATTAAAATTAAAATCCTCTTAATTTAAGAGGATGGGAGAAGATCCTCTTGAGGTCTCTCAACATTAGAACACACGAGGGTGATTAAGACCTTTGTGTGATAGATCCAAGAGACGCTCTCAGCCAGCAGCACTCAAAGCGGATGCCCTTTGAGCTCTTAGAACTTGAACTCAGGAAAACCCAGTCATATTGGTGCCTGATGGTAGGACACACTGAGTACACACAGGCACACACACACACACACACACACACACACGAGCTCTTAAAACACTTGCTTGGAGTGAGAGGTCTTTAAATCACAGAAAACCCATTTCCCACTTAGGGGAAGCTTCCAATAGGTTTCAAGGGCAAAGAATATGCTACTGGAATATTTCAAAAGCAATAGAAATAACTTGTAAAACCTTCACTGAGGTTTAAAACTACTTAGTTACTTAAGTCTGATTACAATTAAAACAATAAAAATAATTTCATGAAAATATAAAGCTAAGAGTAGAGTTATTTTGATTTCCTTATTACACCATTTTTAACTTCAAGTGCTTCTTGATTTAAACTTACTATATGTATTTGGTGGGTCTCTTCTGATACATTCTTGGATGAACTGTCTTCTACAAATGGGTTTTTATGTTCAAATAGAAGGAGGGGGGACTATCTTCATTCTAGCTAATTTATAAGGGTATTCCTGCAACAGCCATCTTTAATTTTTACTTTTCGATCATTTAGTAGTGCCTGGAACATAGTAGGTACTTATGACTATTTATTGAATTGATAAATGATGATTGGATTCATTCTCCATTCCTCCATCCACCTATCAGTCCATCCAAGCTTTTAAGGAGCAATGGTTTTATGCCAGGCACTGATTTGGGTATTAAAGATGACCAAGAAGCCAGGCCTTGTCCCCAAGGATCTCACAATCTGTTGCAGTGATTGCAGAAACTGGGTCTTTTATTGAACATGCAGACTCACAGGGCCATCCTGGGGATTCAGATTCTGTAGCTGAGATAGGGATTAGCGTCACAGATAATTTCAATGTGGAAGGTATGGGGCATTTATGAGTCACTCTATGAAACAGTGGAACACACAGAAGAGCTCATGGAGATAAATAGAAGACGTGCTGGAGTCCAGCCACCTGAGCAGTGTGGAGTAAGGACTTTAGGGCATATGTAGGAGAGGCTTCCTGCAGGATTTCTTGGCATCCACCAGCCCTCCAGCTCTGTGGCTACTAATAATCCCCGAGAAACAGTCAACCAGCCCAGGGCTTCTTTCACTTTTTTCTATTTCCAGACACTTCCCTACACAGAGCCAAGCTCAAGCATCAACTCATGTGGAGAGATTTTCCTATCCATTTCAGTTGTTTTGTGTGACTCTATAGTTTCTCCAGGTTCTACAGCCTGTGAAGACCAGGGTGGGCACATTAGTAATGATAATGGAAATATCACTGTGTCTTACCTTCATGTGTTAATACCAGAGTTTGCTTCTCTGCAACATTTTACTCCCAAGATTTCTAGGAGTTCTTCAGGTGTTTCACATGTGCTTGTTCATGAATATTTTTTCTATTATCCTGCCTCCACTGCTGCTAGCTAAAGACCATAGTCCTCAAAGCCAATTAAGTTTCCCACCTCTACTGCTATGTTGTCCTTTTCTTCATTTTGAGGTCCTTGCTTGGACTTTACTAGAAACCATGCTGGCTTCCTAGCAGAAGTGGCAGGAACATCTTGTTCCTCCATTTCTAAGTTTCAGGGCCCCTTGTGACAACAGCCCATTTAGTTTCTGTTGAAGCTCATCTCCCCTCCAGGCTCAGAGCCCATGTCTGAGACAACATTACTGTGCTCTTACTCAACCAACAGGCTCTTGCTCAAATTGCGTCCCTCCTCCTTCAGCCCCAAACTCTCCTATGGCTTATGAACTCATCTTTTCAGTGAGGTCATCAGTAGAGAAATAGAGATTCCAGTTTGGAACCAAACAGGGATACAAGCCAAAGTCACTAAACCTGCTTCCTAGAAACATCTTGGTCTACCTGCCACACTCTAGAGAGGATTAGGGCTCAGAACTTAAGGTCTGGATGCCAAAAGACCATCATGTTTCAGATGTGTTCTTTGTGGAATACCTGGGAAATAATCCATCAATTATATATTATTTCTGTAGGGGAAGGTGTCTCAGATTCTAAGCAGTAAACTTAAAAATAAACTTTATTGAACCTGCATATTTATAAGTTGGGGATTTTGTTGGTTTTTAGAAGATATGATTCAGAGAACTACTTGGAGCCATTAAAATAATAAAAATAACTAGTATTAGATAGCAATGTTTACTAAACATGTTCACACTTACCTGCACTTCTGAATTCCAGAATAACTTTATGAGGATGGCAGTATTATCCTCAGTTTACAAATGACAGCAGACTTAGGAAAATGAATGGCTTATCCAAAGCTGCATGATCAGTAACTACTCAAGTTAGGTCCATACTTCCTGAAGCTTTTCACTTCCTGTGGTTGTCTAGCTTAATCCTGGATGGACTTGGAAAATGTATGGACTGGCTTTATTTCTTGCTCTCTGATAGTGTTTCTCTAACTTTATTTTTTGACAGTATGAAAATCAAGCTCTCATGTTTGGAAAATGGGGCACCTCTGGATTAGTGGGACGTCATAAGTTTTCTGATGTCACAGGAAAAATAAAACTCAAGAGGGAATTCTTTTTGCCTCCAAAAGGATGGGAATGGGAAGGAGAGTGGATAGTTGATCCTGAAAGAAGGTAAGTTTTTCATTCTCTGAGAAAAAAAAAAGGATGGCAGTGAAACCTTTCCTTAGAAATTGCTAAATGGGTTGTCTCCATCATTATTCTTCAGGACATTTATAAAATACCTGTTGAGCAGGAGTAAGTCCACAGAAATTCATAAAAAATTAAAAGATGTCATCCATGTCCCATAAGACAGACAAATATAAAAAGTACCTGAAAAATGACAGTTATCACGATTTATTATGTGTGAATGTGCCAAGCAGTGTGTTGAGCACCAACACCATTTTAGTCTTAACTACATCCTTACCAGATAGGTAGAGGCAAGAATTGTGAAGAGCCTGGGGTTTTACATTATTTGCACCAACTTGCCTGCCACAGTTTTATGGATACATGACTCCTCATTCACAGACAAAGAACCTTAATGCCCAAGCAATAGAAATAGCAGAGCATCAACTTTTGCTCTAGATCTCCATGCCCCAGTTCCCACAGGTTGATGTAAGAGGGCCTGATGACATTTGCACTTAATGGTAGATTGCATTGCAGAAGAGGAATCCTGAGCTTAGGGAATCCAAATCTTTTATAATGAACTGTGAACTTGCTGGCCCTTTGCTCTGGGGAGAGATACTATCTTTGCCTTCCAGGCTGTTCCCTATATAAATATCTTTGAAAAGGAAGTCCATAATAAAGGCAATCAGCTCAGCTGCACCTCAGTTGGTAAGATGTGCAGAAATGAAAGATGTTCATGGAGAGATTAAGTAACTTGTCCAAAGTCACAGAACCTGTAAGTGGTATAGCCAGGGTTGGAAGCTAAGACAAGCCAGGACATCCAAGTCAGCACTCAACCATTATGCTGGAACATCTGCAAGAAACAGTAGAAGGCAGACATTTAAGGGTGAATCGTAAGGTATATGAATGATGTCTCAAAACTGTTATTAAAAAGAAAAGAAAGAGTAGGGTCCTGGAGTCTGGAAGAAACTAAAGCCTGATTCTGGAATGTTGCCAATAGCATTAGAACCTGAGCTTGAGTTTGGAGGAAACAAAACTGTAAAGTTGTATTTTAAGGCACCCAACTGGAGTCTGACCTCTCTGGCACTTGTTTCTTGCCATTGCGGAGAGAGGGACGTGAGCAAGCCAGCCTGGTAAGAGCCAGTGCTTGCACATCAATGCTTTTGATCCAAGACAGATCAGCTTGCTTCAGGTGGATTTGGGGGGGGTTGGTGAGGAGAAGGAAAGTGGGATTTGAATGGCACAGAAAGAACAGTGGGAGGAATTGTGGTTGGAAAAATTAAAGGTCAAAGCATGTAAGGGCTAGATAGGATCCTAGAGGGAGCAGCCAGGGTTTTTATTCTCTTTCTCTGGGGCCATAAAAGTGAGGGAATGAGCCCACTTTATATAAATGGTTGGGATTATTTATTTTTTGATACCTCTCCAGTGCTTGATTCTAGAGGAGGATACAGAAGGAGAAGATTCAGAGATAGTAAAGAAAAAAGAACCCTCATTTGAGTTGGTTACCTGGCAGAAAGCTAGAATCAAATCTTTGTGTTTCTTCTGTGGGTTTTTAAAAATGCTTCCAAATCCAAGAGGAAAACTGGCAAGATAGAGTTATTATGGATTACTTCAGGGTCCAAATGGAGTTTGGAGTCTTTAATGACTTGGTTTGGCTGTCAACTTAGGAATCATGGAGAACATTGAAACTCCTCCCTTCAATTTGTGTTGCATAGATCAAGCAATCCATGAGTCCATATTTCCACTCTTGGCTTTATGACAGTCTCCACTCCATTTTTTAAAATAGGAGGGATTCAAAGAAATGATTCCCCATTCTTTGAACTGTTAGCCAAAAGTTTCACTGAGAAAAAGCTGAACAGCCCTGTATTTCTGAAACAGAAATGGAAGGCGCTGTCTGGGATCCCTGTGAGAAGCTGCCCACAACAGTTTTCCTTGTCCTCACCCTAATTACTAAGAAGGAGAAATCACACTCATCTGAGCTCTCTGCAATTTAGGTCTGGTTGTTTCAGCAGGCCCTTTCTCTAAGGAATTGCAAAATCTGATAGTTCAAATGGGAGTTGGGAGCAGAGAGCCCACAGGGTCAAGCGGGGAGGGAACTGGTACCATTCCAGGGTGTAGGTGCCTCCCCACCATTGGCAAAACTGGGATTGCGGGTTACCCTTTCTCCTTGATAACATGAGTGCTTGCCCGCCCGCAGCTTACTGACCGAGGCCGATGCTGGTCACACAGAGTTCACAGATGAAGTCTACCAGAATGAGAGCCGTTACCCGGGGGGCGAGTGGAAACCCGCAGAGGACACGTACACTGATGCGGTGAGCTGCCTGCTCTCCAGAGGAGTCCTCGTGTGTCATCTCTAAAGCACGAGCTGCTGGGAACCCACCACCCCAGGCTTGGGCTTCACCCTCTTTTTATACATCTTCTGTCCCCAAATAGTCTTCCCTTCACAATTTAACTGGCACTGCTGCCTGATCGTTACTTCTGCAGAAAAGAAATGGGACCTAGGTCACTAGATGTTGCCACGTGGCGATGTGTAGGTTGTACAGATTTTTAGGCTAAATATTCACCTATCATTTAATTAGTTTTTAAAGCCTTAACAACATGCTCGTGTCCTTTTAAACATTCAAACATTTTTAAAGAAAACCAAGATGAGTTCTTCTCCCTGACTCGTAGCTCCCCAAAGGTAACCATTGAAAGCCATTTTCTGTTCATAAGCAATTGTATAACTTCTTTTTTCCTCACCTGAATGAAATTGTGTTGTATACACAGTTCTACAACTTGATTTTTCACATAATAATATATCTTGGTCAGCTTTCGATATCAATACATATATATTATGAGCTTTAAAAAAAATGCCTCTAGGATATCTTATTATATTCACCTACTATACTTAATTTAGCTAAATCTCCTTCTCATAAGCCTGTAGGGTTTGGAAGTGGAGTGTTGTTTTGTTTTGTCTTGTTTTTAGAAACCATGTGACAGTGAATTGACAGGTGACAGGGGGGATTCATTGTATCATATTTGCATATGCACATAACATAATTTGATCAATCATTCCCCAGAACCTTCCCTTTCTTTCTTCCTTCCTAGATCCTCTTGCTTTAACTCTACTGATGTCCCTTCTATTATTGTTATTGCTTAATTGTTGCATTATAATTATATATATATATATATGAATACATACACACATACGTGGGATTCATTGTGGTCAGTTCAAACATGAACATAGCATAGTTTGGTAGATTTCTTTCCTCAGTACTCTGCATACCCTCCCTCCATTTCTATCCCTCTCCCTTCCTCTACTCTATTTTAATGAGATGCCCCCCACCCTTCTCTCCTTGTCTCTCTCTCTTCCTCTCTCTTACTTCCACATACATTTTTATTTACTTAAGAAGGTTTACCTCTAAGAAAGATCTTGGATTTGCTTGGTCAAAATATAAATTCGTGTAAGATTTTTATAAACATTGCTAAATTGCTTTTCAAAGAGGTTGCATAAACGTGTTCCCAGCAGCAGTGTGAGAAGACATTTGCCCAAACACTCACATCCCACTGTGTCAGCTTTGCCAGTATGTGAATAGAATGCACGGCTGTTGTTTCAGTTTCCAGTTTGTTAATTTAAAGTGAAGCTGAGTGTTTGCCCATGTTTATGGGTCACCTTTATTTTCTTTACTTATGAACTTTCTTTTTCATGACTCTCTTAGTTTCTATATAAACTTAAGTCAATATTTTATATAAACTTTGCTCAGTCTTACATGATCGTGAACCTCCGTAGCATTTTCCTGTACTTGAAAACAAGTGTCTTCAATGTCTGATCCATCCTCTGATGGGTTCTTTCCTGTAGAACCCCCCATAAAAATCAGTTGTGCCATTTCAGAGTTGAACCATGTGAAATTGCTATTCTTTATTTATTTTTATGTGGTGCTGAAGATTGAACCTAGTGCCTCACATGTGCTAGGTAAGTGCTCTACCACTGAGCTATAACCAGAGCCCTCAAACAACTAATTTTTATGTAGCAATTGTGCATTAATAAAGATTGGATATTTTTCTGAGTAAAATGAATCTCTAAGATAGCATCTATGTAAACATATGGATACACAGTGAAGTCTGAAAAAATGTACCTTTGTATCTTATTACCACTCTCTCTCTCTCTTTCTTTATTTTATTTATTTGAAGAATGGTGAAAAGGCAGCATCGCCCGCTGAGTTGACTTGTCCTCCAGGCTGGGAGTGGGAAGATGATGCATGGGTATATGACATAAATCGAGCAGTGGATGAGAAAGGTAACATTTTGCATCTATTTAGCTGAATGCAGGTTAACCAGAGTAAGGGTTTTTTGAAAGGAAAGTCCTTCTCCTGCTCATCTATGACAACCCCAGTATGTGTTGCTATCTGTGACTATTCAGATGCAGAATCTAAGGAATAAGCAAATATCTTAGCAGGTGTTGGGTGGGAGATGTTAAGAGTGAAAAATAGCAGGTGCTAGGAGGTCAACTAGTTAGGCTTTGAGATACCTGGGGATCCAGGATGAAAAGTTAGGAGAGAGCTGGATTTGGATTTTCTCTGTCCTAATCATATTTCATGATCTTCATGGGAACACAACACTCAGGGTCCCCAGATCAGAAAAGAGAACTGTAAAATGCCTTAAAAGTCATCATATTCAGAAATAGGGTAGATTATTGACATAGCTTCAATTAATAATAGCGTTTATCTTTTTCTATGAAGAGTAATTCTAAGTTGAATTATCAAGAGAGAAAATTTGTTTGTTTTTCTTATAAAAAGGCATACAGCATAGAAAGGACTGGCATTGATGTAGAAGATTTCAAGTAAAAATTGAAGTTCTTTATTGGTCGTGATGCTCACATCTGATCTTATAGTTACCATTGATTAAGTAACACTAGCATGCTAAACATGATCCTGGTATTTTGTACACATTACTTTGATTGTTTAAAAATAACCCTATATAAAGGTATATTTTACCTTTATGATGCAGAATCTGGGCCATAGACAGGTTTAGCAAGTTGCAGGAAACTTAATAAACAGCCAGCACATGGGAAGTCCTGGGATTGAACCCAGGGCATGGAACTACACAGTCCACACCCTCATTCTGTGCCCCTCTGCTCCTTGAGCTGTGCTTTATTCTTAGGTGCACTCAATTCTCACGAGTGACTGGAGCGTGCAATGGAGGAGAACCCCGTGGCCACCACGGAGGGTGCCAGGGAATGAGGCTGCTTCAGTTAGGCTAAGTTGCAGCATAGGAAAGCAGCACACCAGTCATGACGGCAGAAAGCACGTGGGGGCAGAGACAGTGGATGTTTCTGGAAGCTTACTTGGAGATCTGGTAAATGAATCTCTTTTGAGAAACTGAAAAAAAAAAAAAACAAAAACAAAAACAAAACCTCTGTTCCAGGCTGGGAGTATGGCATTACCATTCCTCCTGATAATAAGCCCAAATGCTGGGTTGCAGCAGAGAAAATGTATCACACTCATAGGCGGCGAAGGTTAATCCGAAAACGCAAGAAAGATTTAACACAAACCGCTTCAAGTACTGCTAAGGTAAGAGGAGCAATAGGGGCAGGAGATGGAATGTGGATAGGGGTAGGCGTTGCCTTCCACACAATCAAGTTTCAGTGGATGAGGCTCCTTCTAAGAACTATTTGCAAATCAAGGGTCTGAGGTGCTCCAGGGTTCTCCAAGTACACCTACCCCCGACAGCCACATCCTCATTGCCTGGGAATTTGCTATAACTTCTTCACCCCCCACCTACTTCTTTAGAAATCTCCGGGGGTGGACCCAGCAATCTGTATTTTGACAAGTCCTCCAAATGATTCTGTGGTAAGCTAAATGTTGAGAATAGCTATGGCAGTAGTGATAGACACTGAAATTATTCACAGAATAGCATAGTAGTGGCAATAGCTCAGAACTTGGAACAAGATGCAGAAAGATTCAAATCCTGACTGTCTTTCTCATCTGCAAAATGGGAATACTATCTATACCTATGTAATTGGGGCATTATAATGCTTCAAATGGAATAGTAATATCAGAACAATAATAAATGACATGTTTTATGTGCCTTCTACAATGCAAGGTACTGAATATACATCATCTACAATCTGTAAGCTCTGGATTTCACGCCCATTTTACAGATGATCTTCACAGAGATGAAATAGACTTCCTCTAGTCATGTGTCTAGTAAGTGTCAGAGTTGGTATTAAACAGGATTTTTTACACTGAAATGTCAGCGACCTGCAGGCAAAGACCCCGTCCATCTTTTTCTTAATTGCTTTTTCTGACTTTAACACAATCTCTGTCAGGTAGCAGGTGCTCGTATTTGTTGAATGAATAGAATAAAATATTGAAAAACGACATTATTTATGTATAAAATAGTGTTTAAGCTGAAAAATACTAAATAGTTGTTACAGATGTAGTATATTCTGACCTATCATTTAATTATGAGTTCAGCAAGACATTTATTGAAACCTTGAGGAGGGGGTCTGTCATTTTTCCCCTCTGTATATAAGATTGAGATAATAACGTTTTCCAAACTATAGCACAATAACACTTTCTAATGACCTGATGAAGTGAAACAATACAAAGCAATTTGAGAAAAAATCCACTTGCTTTACCCCATCCCAGGTCCCAGTGAGGAGCCCCTCCATGCATTTCTTGTTAGTTAGTTTGTTTTTGCAGTTCTGGGGATCAAACCCAGGGCCAGGCACATGCCAGGTATATGTCTGCCACTGAGCTACATCTGCAGACCAAGGTGCCCCTCCTATGGTATATCCACCACATGCCAACATTTCTTTGCACTTTAATTGTCTAGTTTTCTCTCTGTATTGTCACAGTCCATCAGCTCTGCAAGAGCAGAGTTCCTATTTTGTTCTTGGCTGTATTCCTGGCTTCTACCATATGCTTGACAGAGTGGATTTTTATTACTACATATTTTCCGATTGACAAAATAACCTGCTTTTTCAATATAAGGAATATAGTTACTATCCTCAAATGTTTTACCTCTGTTTTAGGCCATGGAAGAATTTGAAGACCGAGAAGGATGGGAATATGCTTCTTTAATTGGCTGGAAATTTCACTGGAAACAGCGTAGTTCAGATACTTTTCGCCGCAGACGCTGGAGGAGAAAAATGGCTCCTTCGGAAACACATGGTGCAGCGGCCATCTTTAAACTTGAAGGTGCCCTTGTAAGTAATCAGTAGCCAAAGCTTAAATAATATAGAAAATATATTAGTGTTGGGTGCAGCACCACCAATTCCGTGGAGGCACCTGTAACCCCAGAGCAATAAGACTACAGATAGGTTGAGGGAAAGTCACACATCCTAGGTGTCCAATAATTCTTCTAGAATGACTAGACTATTAACATGTAAAAGGTTCCAAGAAATACTACTGTAGACACACCTATTCCACCTAGCATTTTTCAAATATATCTGTTCCAGAACCGTTTTTTCAGGAAACATCTATTAACATCCAAGGCACAAGTTGCTTGGATCATCCCTTGGAAATTGCAACTGTCCACCCAACCAAGGTTAAATATACACATGTGAAGGAACAGAGGGATGGCTCACAAAATTTGAAAACAGTTCAGATAGAAGCACAATAATGATAATATGCAGGGATCTAAAAAGAAAAAAAAAGCAGGCAGGTGGAAAGAATGAATAAGATAATGACAATGGATGATCTAAAACAATATGGCGGCAAAAACCCATCTCCAAACATAGCTGGGTTTTTTATTTCTGTACTGTGACTCCACTATATTCTTCTGCTGTTTTCTCTACCTCCTTTCATCCTTTTATTTTCCTTCCATATTTCCCCCTGTTTTCCCTTGCTTTCAGCAGCAGGGTTTGGTAGACCTGAACTTGAGACAGAGGGGACTTGGACCTCCTGCTCTCTTGCACTCCAGCTAAGGGTTTGGGGAAGTCACTTGCTGTCCTGAATTGAATTCATCTTCAACAATGGGATGATTGAATGATGAACTCTCTTTTAAAAGCCATCAATCTGTTTGTGGTTCTTGCCTCTTGGTTGGTTGGTTTTTAGACCATGTTAACTGATTTTTCTGCCTCCTACTTCAGGGTGCAGACACCACGGAGGACGGAGATGACAAGAGCATGGAAAAGCATAAGCACAGTGCCACCGCGGTGTTTGGAGCAAACACTCCCATTGTTTCTTGTAATTTTGACAGTGAGTTTTAAGTGTGTCTTTGTGAATTCTGCTTTTAACTCAAAGAAACTTTTCTAATCACTAAATATGACAAAAATCTCTTTGTGAGAACATGACTTTCAATTTCATCCTGTGATGAAAAGGAGTTTTTTTTTTTTTAATATGGTTTTAAAAACTGTATCATATTTGGGGTGAAGGGTGGTCAACTTGCTGATTTTAACATGTCTGTCCATAGCTATTCATTCAATTTTGTACATACTCCAAATTATTATTTGATTAGGAAAAAAGTTTCAAAGTTTAAATATAGGTTAGTTTCAAAAGTACCTTCAGGAATTTCGGAATGAGGCAGACCTACTCTATAAAAATAATAGCAAATACATAGGCCTTAGCATGCACCAGGAACAGTACATACAGCAGCTCATTTAATTCTCATAACAACCCTTGAAGGTAGGTGCTGTCATTGACTCCATTTTGCAGATGAGGGAACTAATGTACAGGATGATCCAATAACTTGCTCAAGGTTTTGAGGCCTATAAGTGCTAGAGACAAGATTTAAACTCAAGCATTTGGGGTCCCAGAATTCAACATTCAATTACAGTGCTCCTCTCTCCCTCTCAAATTATGTGTTCTTGTGTGTGAGGGGGCTGTGTATGTGCATTAATATAATAATAAAGAGCAGGAGTATATGGATTTTGAAATGTCAAAGAAACTTTTGGCAGATAACCTTATTTCTGATCTGGTGCTCAATTAATACAGATAGCCCTATTTTTATAACGGCTGAAGACCCACTCTCGTTTTAAAAGTCTGTATTCTGACAAGGCGTAACCCCAATTCAGGCCTTGTACAACAGGAATAATGTTTTCCTAATTGACACCTGTGTTGGGCAAGCTGTACTATTTTTTAAAAATGGAATAGTTCCCCCCTTCTCCATGAAATATACTGTTCTGAGACACCCAATGGATGCCTGAAATTGCAGATAGTACTAAAACCTAAATTACACTACCTTTTTTCTTATACATATACACCTATGATAAAGTTTAATTTATAAATTAAGCAGAATAAAATTTTTATGACAGTAACATAATAATATAGGATAATTAACACAATGTATTACAATAAAATTGATATCACTACTCTTATTCTTTGGAGCCATTATTAAATATAATAAAAGGTACTTAACATAAGCAAGGCAATATTGATATCAGGACAGTCACTGATCATTGAGATAGATACTAACAAGTGGGCAATGTGTACAGGCTGGAAACAGTGGACAAAGGGATGATTCACAATCCAGTTGGGATGGAGCAGGATGATTCAAGATTTCATCACACTGCTTAGAATGGCATGCAATTTAAAACTTGTGAATTGTGTACTTCTGGAATTTTTCATTTAATATTTTCAGACAATGGTTTGACAGTAGGCTACTGAAACTGTGGAAAACAAAACCACAGATCAGGGAGACTACCATAAATTTTATTTTACCGAAAGCAGGACTACTTTCAGGGAAACACATCATCACTATTATGTGTGCTCTTTACTCTCGGAGGTTACATCCAAGTGACCTACTTCTTCAAAACATGTATCACCTCCAAAATATTCCAGAAAAAAAAAAAGCCAGAATACAGTGTTATAGTTCTTGTATGTAATCTCCATCTTGTTCTTTTCAGGAGTCTATGTCTACCATCTGCGCTGCTACATCTATCAAGCAAGAAACCTCATGGCTTTAGACAAGGATAGTTTTTCAGGTAAGGGAAAATAAACCAAAAAAACCATGCCCCACATAATTACACAGCCACTCCTTTTCATCGAGTGGATGTTTTCTGTCATTTCTAACAACAACAAAAAACCATTTTGTGTTGCAACTAGTTTGGTGTAGTGGAGGTAAACTGCTCACTCGTTAGATAAAGAATTCCTGAGTGCGGGAGACACACAGGAGATGCATGACCCTTTAATGCAAATAACACCTGATTAATTAAAAGCACCAAGAAGAGCAATTTCTGCTTTCTATTTTTACACCTGGGTGTGTTTTTATCCCTGGGTCCTTGGTTGATTGGTAAATTAAGATCCTTTATGTTATTTGTAGCTCCCTCTCAAGGTGACAAGAAGAGCACACATTTACCCATCTGCCTATGTAGCATCAGGATTTCAGCACTGTGGAGTCCCCTTTGACCTCCTCTGCTACCTGCTCCTTAGTCCAACACCATGAAATCATAAGGCTAGCTGGGCCAGGTGGCATATACCTGTAATCCTAGTGCCTCTCGGTGGGAGGATTACAAGTTTGGGAGGATCACAGCCTAGGCAAATTAGAGAGATCTTGTCTCCAAAATAAAAAAAATACAGGTCCTGGGGATATAGCTCAATGGTAGAGTACCCCTGGATCCAATCCTCCATATCAAAAAATAATAATAATGATAATATATAAGCTGGGTACGATGGTGCACACCTATAATAAGGGACTCGGGAGGCTGAGGCAGGAGGATCATGAGTTCAAAGCCAGCCTCAGCAATTTAGCAAGACCTTAAGTAACTCAGTGAGACCCTGTCTCTAGACAAAATATAAAAAAAGGGCTGGGGATGTAGCCCAGTGGTTAATTACCCCCTGGGTTCAGTCCCTGGTAATAATAATAACATATGAGGTTAAGCATCCTTCACACTGAAACCCTAGGTAATTGTGTTGCCTTTGACCTAGTTCTAAGAGGAAGGTTGTTGGGAGGGGAGGGGAGGTTGGAGACTTTCATGCCTGTAGATTTGTGCTCTTGGCTCTGGAACTGTGATTGTTCCCAGGGCCATCCTGGGCTATCAGGAAGCATTCTACTTTGGGACTTGAGGCCCAGCAGACCTTCCCTGTATCTGCTATGGAAACAGTATTTAAATCATTTTCCCTACACTCCAGTGCCCTCACATCAGTTCTGGACTGCATTCCAAGCAGAATATTAACTAAAATATGTTAAGGGATAAATTAGATATCCCTACACTGTTATACACAGCCCCAAAAATGGTTTGGAGGGACATTTTCAAATATTGACCACCAGGGGGCACTCCATCACTAAAAGTCAAAGTTCGAATTCTTGCAAAATTCTTGACCAAAGTTGCATAAAACTCTAAGCAGTTTGAGATGTGTAAGATCCACCATCAGGGCAAAAGCAAATAATTTCATTCATAGAATGATAGCTGCCTGCTATACTAAAAACAAAGCACCCTTTGGCATATATAAGGTTAAACATTATTTTTATTTATTTGTTTTATTCTTTGAGATGGGGTCTTGCTATGTTGCTCAGGCTGGCCCCGAACTCCTGGATTCAAACCATCTTCCCATTTTGGCCTCCCAAGTATCTAGGACTACAGGCACATGCAATTGTGCCCTGCACTTACACATTATTGCTCAAATAGGTGAGCCTCCAGCAACTATAAAATGGGTTGCTGTGATTATTTATCATGTATGAAGACACAGATTACTTTTTTGCACATAAGATTTCTTTCCCTGCATTTTCTAGTACATGGAAACAAAGCTTTCTACTACCATAAATTGTAAACACTATGCACATCTGAGTCTTTCTTTTTTACTATTACATTCTTGAGCCCTGGCACTCAATAAATATTTGCTGAATAAATGGATTAGCAGTGAGAGTAGAAGCAATGATGGAAACTGGCTTTTGTCAGTTGTGCCATCTATGATGAGCTCTCTCCTAAGCAGTTTACATTGTTTACTCCATATCATCCTTTGAACACTGTGAAGCAGTTACTACTTTTATTGTATGGAGGAGGGAACCAAAATTTAGGAAGGTGAAAAACTTTTCCCTGAGATCATATAGTGGGGTGGAAGGGTTTGAACCCAGGTGTGTCAGACTGCAGAACCTATGCTCTTAATCATGAGCGTGGAAGATTGTGTGTCCAATTAACCTTGGTGGAGACATACTCCAGAGAGGAAAAATCTTCAGCACACATCAGGACCTAACATCAACATGACGCCCACTTCTGCCGCACCCTGCTCCCCAGAAACTCTATCCCCACGTGGGCGGTGGGAGTTCCTGATGGTTGTATCCAGAGGAAAAGCGTGAGGTTGAAATGAATGATACTAGGGAGCTAGACTTTCACCATGGCCCACTTTTATTTCTATTTTAGATCCATATGCTCATGTTTCCTTCCTCCATCGAAGCAAAACCACCGAGATCATCCACTCAACCCTGAATCCCACATGGGACCAAACGATTATATTTGATGAGATTGAAATCTATGGGGAACCCCAAACAGTTCTGCAGGATCCACCCAAAGTTATCATAGAACTTTTCGACAATGACCAAGTGGTAGGTGATTTGGAATCTCTGAAGGACTTGGGGGATGAGGGGAATTTGAAGAGGTGTTTGTTTAGGAATTTGAGGTTTGTTTGTCTTTCCAGGGCAAAGATGAATTCTTAGGACGAAGCATTTGCTCTCCTCTGGTGAAACTAAACTCAGAAATGGATGTCACCCCTAAACTTCTCTGGCACCCAGTCATGAATGGAGAGAGGGCCTGTGGGGACGTCCTTGTGACTGCAGAGCTGATTCTGAGGGACAAGGTACACTGCTGCTTTCCCACCTGCGTTCTTTCAGCTGCTTAGAATACCTATGGATGATTCTAGGCACTCCTTGTTTGAACGGAGGGGAGGCACTGACATTCCATGTTTGTTTCACAGGACGGCTCCAACCTTCCCATTCTCCCATCTCAAAGGGCACCAAACCTGTACATGGTCCCCCAGGGCATCAGGCCTGTGGTTCAGCTCACTGCTATTGAGGTACGCCACCCTCTAGGTTTTCTTTGATCAAATCAAATGGATGTAGCTACGGAACATGAATCTTTCTTTTAAAGGATGGCATCCTGTGGCACATTTTCTTGCTGTTCTCTAGCTTTCTATACAAATTTTTCCAAAAACTTGAAATATTTCGTCATGGAAATTGAAGGCTTGTTAAGGCAACAGGAAGTCAATTCCAACATTATCGAGGCAATCTAGAGTCTTCATCTATTGAGAGCCAGCAGAGCTTTTCAGGTCAGTTAGAGAATTGGGAAAGCAAAGATGGCCCAGGAGAAGGTGCCTGTGTGTGTGCAGGGTGTGGCAGGCAGAGGCTGCAAGGGAGGCAGAGAGGACGGTGAGAAGGGAGGAACGGGCACTGGTGACATGTTAGACAATTGGGTCAGATACAGACTGATGGCGCTGACCAGGTACCTTGAAGGACAATGGTGGGCCTGTTCTCAAGGCCTCCCCCATCCAGTTATACAGCAGTGACTGAGATTTCCCTTCTCCAGCTGCCTTGCTAGAAGTTCTCAAAGACTGAGGCAGGTAGCTTTAAACAACAGGTATCATTGTTTAAAGCTTATGTGTCAGACACTGTGTTGAGAAGTTTCCACTTGATCCTCGGAGTAGCCCTGTGATAGATGACACCTTCAGCCCTGTGTGTGAACGAGACAGAGGTAAACTTGTCAGCATTCACTTGGCTCAGCTATAGCGCAGCCAGGGCTTGATTCCTACACTCTGAGCCGCTCTGCTTTTTCTATCAGCTCAGGCAGGAGAAGGAAAGGGGCAAAACCACTTTCTCTGCATAAACTTCAAGGCTTTGTAGGTTGACATTGACAATCACATTAGGCAAATCTGTACCGACCAATCTTGAAAACTTTACTAGTGAAGTTAAATCGAATTTTTCCTTTAGAACAATATTTCTTAATATGTTGAGTTTCTTTCTCTTCTCTTTAACTTGCTTTCCCAGATTCTAGCTTGGGGCTTAAGAAATATGAAAAACTACCAGATGGCTTCTGTCACATCCCCCAGTCTTGTTGTGGAGTGTGGAGGGGAAAGGGTAGAGTCTGTAGTGATCAAAAACCTTAAGAAGACACCCAACTTTCCAAGCTCCGTTCTCTTCATGAAAGTGGTACGGTATCCAACGCTGCAACAGTGTGTGTTGAGTAGCTGAATTTTATTGGAAATATGAATATATATCCCCCCACACAGTATATTTATTTCCCAAATTTGACAAACAGAAAACTCCTGCCTTGTGTTCAGCTTGTCGGTGACTTTACCCTCTTATATTCTGTCACTCTGTAGTGATGGTTTCTTAAAGCTTCAAATAACTCCAGGGATATGGAGGCATCTGTGACCAATACTTACTAATTTCTCCAGTAAACCTTCCTTTTATTCAGTTCTCTATTTATTATAGGCCCTTGGTCAGCTCCCCAAAGGTGGAATATTAACCCCCATTGTGCCCCTACAGAGGCACATTGGCCAGAACCCTCTGGATAGGGACTGTCTGTCTGGGGAAGGGGCAGCTGGGGGGGAATCCCTGGGGATGATGGGCCATTTTCTTGACAGCTCATGACTGTGTCCCTGGGACGGTACCTTCTTTATTCCATCGCCGTTGCCTATGGTGATTAGAGGTGGGAAGCATCAGAGACACTTCACAGACCTCTGCCAGAGACCCTGTATTACTTGGAGCAAGAAGAGGTCACCAGGACTTCTGTTTTTAAAGCAGATAACTTTTACAAAATGAAAAATTTTCTTTTTTTACTTTACTGTATAAAAGAGGTTAAATTCCAGGCATCTTCTTAGCTTGAAGGAATGGAAGGCCTAGAACCTTCCATTTCTTGCCCCACCCCAGTCATTTTCCTGCCCACGGTATCTCCAGCACACTGCCCTTGAACACTACAGCCATGTGGCTTAAACTCTCATTTTACAGGTGAAGAAAATGAGGCTTAGGGGAAATGACTTGTCCAATGTGATTGCAAATATCAGGTTGCATCTTCCATATGACAGTGACTGTACCCTAATTTCATCCACTGATGTGGCTCAGTGCTAGGTGAAGGCAGTTGTTAAACTGGCAGGGTGGACATTTTTACCCCTCTTCCCTCACTTTGGAGGCAACAAAGAGCTTAACTAGTGTACACAGGGGAATGGCTAGCAAGCGGCTGGTCAAAGTTTGGACTCAGGTTCTTCCAACTCCAAAGCCCATATCTTTCCCCATAATGCTGCATATGGGGAGCCATGTAGATGCTTGGAGGCCGAATCCCTGGTCATCCCTGGGCCACTGTACTCATTCTTATTCACTCTGCACCCCTCTTCTATCTTCCCCCATCTAGTGTAGTCAACAGAAAAGCCACTCAGTGAACCCCAGCTTCTATTCTTGTGTGGAGTCAGAGATAGAAATTCACCTGAATCACAAGGAGACTCATAGACCAGCCCATGATGGACAACCATCAAGGCCATCAAGGCCCCCAAATTCCAGGAGTGGGCAAGGAAAAGTGAGCACCTCACTTTGGCCTTGAACTTCTAGGGCTAAAAGACTCCTGGCCACCGTTATTTCCCTTGGAAATTTAGTTTTGTCTCAATCATTTCTAAATTCTGCTCAGGACTTGGCTAGTAGTTGACCAAAGTTCTGGGTTCATCAGCCTCATACAAATCCCCTCTCAGGAAGCAGAGTACAGGGTCAGTGGTAAAGAAAGCCAGTTCCACATCCTGTTACCCAAGACAGATAGTGTTATTGTGGGTCAGGTACCATTCTAAGCACTTCATGTATATTAATTCCACTCTACTGTTTATATTGCTGGGCATGGGGTGGAGGGTTTTAGAAAAGTTCCCTGAAGTCCTGCAGTCCATGGTGGCAGAGCCAGCCACTCGTCTAGCACATAACTCACTAAACTACTTACTCTTAGTCCCTCACGCTATGCATAGTGGGCAAAAATAATCTGGGTTGGTCCCTTCAGGGAATTTATTAGCAAAGCTGTTCTTGTTAGGTCTTGCAAAAAGAAATGACACCCATTCTTTTGACCCCCAGTTCTTGCCCAAGGAAGAATTGTACATGCCTCCTCTGGTGATCAAAGTTATTGACCATAGGCAGTTTGGGCGGAAGCCAGTGGTTGGACAGTGCACCATTGACCACTTGGACCGTTTTCGCTGTGACCCTTATGCAGGAAAAGAGGATATTGTGCCACAGCTAAAAGGTAAAATGTGAATCTGTAAATTAGAGTTGGGGGCTTGTCATGCATGGTCTGATTTAATCTACATGAACCTTCTCAAGATGAGTATTCATTGTCTGGATTCTGCAGAGGAGGAAACGATAGAATTTTCGGTGGACTGTGTAACTCTCCCAAGGAAATGCAGCTAGTTAGTGGTGGAGCAAGATTGGAATCCTGGCCTCGATGTGAGGCCCAAGAAGCATCTTGTCCCTAGACAGACATCAGATGTCTTTTGAGGAAGTGTGAAGCACTTCATGAATTTTTTCTTGCCTTTCAAGAAGCAGCCTGTTCAGGGACAACTGTTCCCTCATCAGTGACAAGGATGAAGTAAATTCCTTCAACCTTCCACAAATGATTATTAAAACATTCATCAAATGACATGCATCCACCTAAATTCTGGGAGCCCAAGTAAACCAAGACAGCTGTGTTCTCACAGTGCAGAGTCCAGCAGGGTAGATAGACTAGGAAAGGAGTGATTGCCATCCAGCATTATAAGTATTTTGATGGAGAGATTCAGGGAATCACCTGCTCCATGAGTATTGAGGGAGGAGGAGATTTTTATTTCCAGTTACTTTTCATCTGTTGATCCCACTTTATTAATGCATGACTGAAGTGCTGTGAAGTATTTGAAAGATATCTCATGGTTATCCATAGAGGAAAAGTCTAAGGTTTATCTGATCCTGGGCCATATAATTAATATGTAAATTATAGAGCAGGGCATAATGCCTTAGATTTCCATATTATATGCATGACTGAAGTGCTGTGAAGTATTTGAAAGATATCTCATGGTTATCCATAGAGGAAAAGTCTAAGGTTTATCTGATCCTGGGCCATATAATTAATATGTAAATTATAGAGCAGGGCATAATGCCTTAGATTTCCATATTATATGCTAGTGATATATATTTGCTATTACCTATTCAATAGTTTCTTTCTTTTAGCTTACCATGTGCCTAGGACTGTATTAGAGGATGGGGGTTCAGTCACTTTAGTGCACAAGATCTCAGCTTCATGAGATTAGAAACCAATGAAGAGCTAAAACACCCTACACAGAACAATTCTCTTTCAACTTGCATAAGTTTTTTTTTTTGTTTGTTTGTTTGTTTGTTTTTAAACAGAGCTTCTGAAACTGATCTTCTGTGTGGGTCTAAGCATTCTGTTTCCCTGATTCAAAGAGGTGGAAAAAATCCACAGTCACATTTAAGCAAAACACTACATGGGTTTATCAAAAAATATCCCAAGCAAAACATTTTATGTTGAATTGATGGTGCCTAAAATTGCAACATTTTTCATAACAATGAGGTTTGTTGTAACTGAAGAACTTGTTTCATTTGGGATTCCTCAATGGAGAGAAACAATTTGCATAGTATTTTCCCAAATTTTTGTGACAGGTAGTTCTTTGGTCCAAATATAGGAAATCATTAGAAGGTACAAATGTTGCAGACTTTGGTCCCAGAACACTTACGTGGACCGGTTTTTCTCTACTGGTCAAAGGTTGGTTGGACCCAAAGGAGAGCTCTCCTGGTTAGAGATTAAGGAGGAGTGTGGGCAACACTTCAGAGAGCCCCAGAACAGGGAAATCTGCTACGTTCTTAAAACTGATGATAGGATAAGACTTGAGGAGTGAACTTGCTTGGTCTGATGCTGGGAGCACACTCAATAACCTCTCCCCCAGGCCTCCAGGTTTTGTTTACATGAGGACGATAGAGAAATTAAATGTAAGGAAGAACTTGCGTTCAGTTATGTTCATGCGTCCCTGCCCACGTGACTCTCATGTTCCTTCCGTGTTATTACAGTTGTCTAGACTTGCCGTTGAACTCACCTTGGAAGAGACTGGTTATAAACCTGAGCACAGCAACTGGTGTATCATAGATGCTTAATAAGTTTTAGTCTTCCCTGCCCCCTACATTCCTCTGAACATGTCTCTGACATTTATTGAGCATCTACTCTTCTCCGGGTTCTTTTGAATGGTTAAAATACAAACTTTAGGGTCAAAAGGACCATCCACTTACTACTAATTGTTTAACCTGAAGCAAGTGACCTTCTTTCTCTTAGCTTCAGTTTGTTAGTTGTTAAATCTTTTAAACAGTATTAATGGTAGATATTCTAAAGGATTATTGAGGGATTAAATGAGATCATCTAGGTGAAGTGCTTAGCCCATGCCTGGCACATGGTGAGTACCTAAGAAATGCATCTTCCTTTCCTCCTTTATGCCATATGTCAGCTGCCTGGGTGCCTTAAACAGAAAGTTCTTTTGGCTTGGCAGTGTTTGTTCTATCTGGGTTTTGGCTTTCTGATGAATGTTTGATTGCCTGATGCCTCTTCAATAAAAGGGAGAGGCGCACCTATCACCCCAACCCTGGTCCACGCTGAGCCTCTGGCACCCGCTTTCCACTGAACCAAACCTGGGGAGCTCAGCAGGGGTCCTGATCCCCAAACAAACCCTGAGTCACAAATACCTGAGAAATTATGCAGAAAGTCAGGGCTTGTGCCTTTTCCTCAGAATATTCTGTGAGGACAACTTCAGACCCCAAATATGCAACTGGCCGCCATGTTTTCCCTCCCTCCCCTCCTCTCTCCTCTCCTTTCCTCTCCTCTCTCCCTTCCTGCTCTCATTCCCTCCACTCTCTTCTCCTCTTCTTCTATTATTTTCTTTATTTTATGTGTCCAATGAACAAATCCCTAGAAAAGAAGGCTCCTTAGGATGTAGGTTTCCTTCCTCTCCCTGCTCCCGCATCCTCTGAAGATATGTATGACACACTGTTCTTTTGTGGGTACTTCCTATGTCTAAGGATTATGCTAATTGTGCAAAGTGAAAGAAAAAAATGGGCCATGTAGCCTTCTAGAAAAAGTCTATAGCCATATTACATTTTGGGGAAAGTGATGGATTGTCGAGTTATTTCTATGTTCAGATGTGGTCCTCTCCATTCAGAAAGCCTCATTCAGGAATAAACTCTACCATCCATCCTGTGGCTGTTCAACTTGAACTTGGAGGAGAATGTTCACTGCTGTATTTTTCTAAATATCTCAGATTATGAACCTATTTGCTTGTAGCCTCCCTTATGACTGCACCCCCCTGCCGGGATGTCATTGTTGAAATAGAAGATACCAAACCACTACTGGCTTCTAAGGTAGGCTTCAGAACTGACCCTGGATACTGTCAGTTTTATCTTCCAGATGTCCAAGCATTTGGTGAACTCAATTAAACAACCATGCAGTGATATTAAAATAATAGTCATGGAAACAATTGATTGAGGACTGAGTACAGACAAACATCTGAATCATGCATTCATCCATAGTTTAGATGATGTTGTGTAGACTAGTGGCCCTAGGCCCTCACTAATTAGTCACCCCGCATACTTAGAACATTATTCACACCCAGCCCCCACCCCACCCACCAAGAGGGAGAGACACTCAGACACAGACATCGGTGTATTTTCAAACCTCCTGAGATGATTCGGATACATGCATGCAAGTCTGAGAACCGCTGGTGTGGGACCTTCCAAGTGATGCCATTCTCTGGAAAGACAAGTTTCAGGAGGAATTTAACAGCATCACAACATTCAGAAGAACAGAGATACATGAGGCAAACCAAGTTTTTGTTTTGTTTTTCTCCTTCATGAAGCAGAAATGTCATAAATTTAATGTCCCTATTTGTCAGTATAAAGGACACCCAAGACTTTATGTTCACTGTGGTTTTGAAGCAATGAAACAGTTGGAGATAGTCACTCAGGACCCTATTTTAAAACCATTCCAGCCCCTTCCATAAGAAGGAGAGGAAAGAAAATCTTAACCTAGAAAAAAAGAAAACACCAACTATCTTGCTGTTTCTTTTGGCATTTAAGATAAACTCTCACAGCATGTTTTAATATGCAAACTGGCCAAAAAATGCACATGATTGAGCTTTAATATGTTATGACCATAAACAGTGCCTTTAAAAAATCCACTTCCTTCCCACTATGTTAAACTCACTAGCAGTTGGCCCAAATTACATGTGGTCTCCATAGCCAGCGCCATGGCAGCCGTGCATTTGATTCTACTATCTGGAAATTCTACACAGTCATAAATGAAAATATCACATTCTCCATTCCTCAGGGTAAAATGACGATGTCCACCTTGTAAATAGCCCCAGTCAGTCTCAATAGGACAGTAGTAGCTTTGGGATAAGGAAAGCATAAGATATTTAAGATTCCTTATGTAGATTTTCATAATTACTCCAGAAAAAAAGGCAGTGTCAGATCTTGCTCAATAATCTACTTCCAACTTTACCATCTAACGTTGTCAGTCAATTATTACTGCATGCTTTCTGGGTGCACCGTAGCCCTAAGTACCACCGGGAGCAAAGAAAAGAATACATCAATATTCTAAGTCATTTCTTGACAGTAGTTAACAGATGACTAGGCTACTGTAGCAACCCATCGTGAAAGGTCAGTTTGTAGCATAGCAGGATTGGGAATGGGAGTCGTTCCCACTGCACAATATGTGACTTTAATCAGCTTGCTCTCCTCAAACCTAGTTGAGGTACACTGTGCTGGTAAGAAAGGATTATTAGAATCTCCTCGGAACACCTGAGCCCACCTGTTCATCCAGGTAGACATTGTACATCCCTGTAAAGTCAAATGAGCAGCGTTGAGCTTTTGGAAGAGCCAATGACAAACTTGCTGATGTCCTGCGTGACACGTATATGTAATGTACATATATTACCACTAACTCAATTCAGGCCTTGTATCTGGGTAAAATGAGGGAGTCAGTCACAACTAACCATGCTGTTGCTGGGGGCTGGAGACTGTGTCTTTAGGTGACAGCATCATGTTCTGGATACTCATGGCATCACCCTATGATGTCCATGGGAGCTCTTATCAAGTAAGCTCAGCACTATCATGAGAAATAAGAACCTGGGGCAAACTGCTCCCGTGCTAGCCAGATGACATGGACATGTCTACATGCCATCTCAACAACTGCCTTCCAATTCCAGTGCTTAAGCAGTATGTCAACAGCACTCAGCAAAATGGCTTCTCCAAGGACAGTGCATGTATGTATGATAAGAAAATGCATGAAGCTGTCTGGGACTGTGGGACTTGATCTGAAGACTCTTATTCTTTCGGATTCTTTCTACTGGTAGATTTTGGAGTGAAAGGTGATCTTTAAACACATAAGATTGTTTTAAGACTAAGGGAAGACTCCCCTGTGCCCTTTAATAATAATAACTTGACTCTGATTGTGAGTCCCGTATAGATATAATAAAGTGTTTCCCACCAGTTGCTTCTGTTACTTTTACAACAAACAATGAGCAAGTGGGCACAAATGAGTCCTCCCATACTAATCCTAGATTTTTAAATCATCAACTTGTCTTGAATGACTTTCTTTTAAAAAAAGAAAAAAAGGCACACACTCTTCTTGAAGCAGTTTGGTATAACTGGAAATAAATGTGATTAAACAGACTCAGACAACTGAATTCGGGAACCAATAAGTGTGTAAAAGTAGTTTTGGTAAAGAAACCCCCTCTCTCCAAAATCTCAGTCAGCTGTGATGATTTAACCCTTCATCCTGCTTTGGAATGAATCTAATAGAAAGGATTGACACATCTATCTTTCTCTCTGACACTCTTAGTAATTCTGTTGTGTGGGACAAAACTCAACCTGGACGTACAGAAGGGAAACCTGCGGAGACCTGGTAGTCCTCTCACACAGCACGGTGGGAAGTGCCTATTGCAACAAGTTGTTCTCTCCACATGCTAGACATTAACTTGAAGTGAGGATTTCAGGAAGGGAATCTAGTTAGTATTTCTTCAAACTGCCCCTGAGGGTGAGCTTGGCTAATGTCCCAGAAGGTGCCAAGAAAGAACTCAAGTCCCTACATTCTACTTTTCTCTTCTCACATCTCCTGGATATGCCTCTAGATCAGGGGTGAAATCTCCATGCAAAACTCAAATGGAAAGATTTGGCCAATGAGAAACTTGACATCCTCATATTAGAACAATTCTGACGAATGAGCATTTATTTGGTGCTATAACATAGGTACGGGGGATGGGAACAAGAAAAAGGTACCTACATGATAATATTGCAATCACACACATCTGTGACAGGAGAGTTGTTGAAGGGATGAGAATTAGAATTAGACCAGGTTGGGGACATGCTTCAGGTGCTAAGTGGAATGGAAGGTTTGGGGCAGGAAGATGAGCAGCTGCACAACTCTCTCCTGAGCTGACCATTCTCACAGACTATGAGACTGTCCATCTTCTCTGAAAACACGCAAAAGAGTTACACACAGTAACAAACAAAAGGCTTAGCAGCAGTCGCTCACATGCTGTGCTTTCATCAGAGTGAATGTATATGTATGTGTTCAATGATGAGGACACCTTGATTAGAATAATTTAAAGAATGTCTCAAAATGTTGATAAACATAAAGCATGAGTGAAACATAATTTCTCCTTCTCTCTTTCTCTTTGAACCTAATGTTGGCGGGGTCTTAAACCTAATATCTGTGTGACCTGTTATATGGTTTGCCCTCTTCCTGGCCATACATGTGCATTGCAGCTGACGGAAAAGGTAACTATACATTTTTTTAGGTTTAAGATTCATGTATTTTGGCCTATAATTGTTATACAAATAAATTTTTTCTAAATCCAGGGGGAGGAGGTTGCTGATCCATAAAGGGGAAATAACTCTTTGTAACTGTAACACACACATTAGTGTGTGCCTTCATATATATATATATATATATATATATATATATATATATATATGTATTTATAGTATGTGTATACATGTTAGCATGTAATGTAAGTATATACCTATATATACATATATGTGCATATATATTATATTTATAAACATAAATAAGAAATAGACTTTTGTGAGCTTTGTTCCTCACTCCCAAAACTCAACAGGAGCTAAATCGTAGGTGACACTTGTACTTTTGGCAACATCACTATTTCTGAGACAGATTAAAATAAGCAATGAGTGTCTGGTGGTTTGTTTTTTGCTTTTTTTTTTTTTTTTTTTTTTTTCAGTACTGAGGACTAAATCCAGGGATACTCTATCACTGAACTACACACCTTGCCCCCTTTATTTTATTGCTGAGACAGGCCTCCCTAAGTTGCTAAGGCTATTCTTGAACTTGAGATCCTCTAGCCTCAACCTCCCTAGTAACTGGATCTGTTCTTGTTATAAATCTGAGTGGGAGGGTTTCTGTAGTTTGAAAATATTCTGCAAGTGACTCTTATTGTCCCTTTTGCCTAAACAAGAGCCATCAAAACCAGAGATTCCCTTGGGTTAGCTCAATAGAGCTTGCCCAGGCTGGGGATGTGGCTCAGGTGGTAGCGTGCCTGCCTGGCATGCGTGGGGCACTGGGTTCGATCCTCAACACCACATAAAAAATAAAATAAAGATATTGTGTCCACCTAAAACTAAAAAAATTAATATTTAAAAAAAAATAGTGCCTGCCTAGCATATGATGGGCCTTGGGTCAATACCCAGTCCTGGGGAGGAAAACCCCTGAAATTCTCAGCCCTGACTACACATTAGACACCTGGGGAACTAATGAGAACATTCTGGATGCCCAGGTCTTAGCCCATGTTGATTGAATCAGAATCCACAATGACAGGTTGGGACCTGGTCTAAATGAACCATACTGCCTTTCTACTTGTGTTTCATGCTTAAAATTTTTGAAAGCTCTTCCTCTTAATGATCTTATATGATTTCCAAATCAACTCTCTGAGGTAAATGGAGAGATGGAGGCAGATTGTTATTATCCCACTCAGTGGATGAAGAAATCAATGCTCAGAGATGTTCAACAACTTGTCCAAGCCAGCATGGTGTGTAACAAACGGGTTTGGTTATAACATAAGGATGGAACTTGAATTAGAACCAGTTTTTCCAACACTTAGATTAGTGTACAGTGTGTTACAATACATCACTGGCTAAATGAGTTGGGGAAATGAGAGAGGAAAAACCATACAGTAGAGGTTTTATTTTAATTTATTTGCATATATAAATATCATTGGGTAAAAAAAATAATAGATTTTATAGAGAATGTAAGAAAATCATCTAGTATAGCTGTGGATATTAAAACCAAATACATCCCATTGTCTGGGGTGGTCATTTCTCTAACTTCTAAGCAGAAACATCATGAATGTTTTGTCCGCAGTGTGCATTAACAAAGGTATATAAGCTCACTTTAATGGTGTCAGAAGTACCTCTCTTACCTATTTCATTGTTTTCCTGCATAAATTGGAAATTTCTAGTCATCAGTTTAAAATTTTTTTTTTTCATTTTGACTTATCTTTAGGAGGAAGAAATTGTTGACTGGTGGAGTAAATTTTATGCTTCCTCTGGGGAACATGAAAAATGTGGACAGTATATCCAGAAAGGCTATTCCAAACTCAAGGTATGGACCTATGCTCTTGTGGGTGGAGGACTGAAGATCCATTAAAACTGGCCCCAGGCAGAGCTACGAAGACTAAAGGGTCACCAGGCTGCTGATGGGGAGGGGCCAGGAATACCGCTGGCCTGCCAGAGAGCCCTCTCACAACAGGTGTGGCTTTGCCAAGATTCCAGGGCTTGAGGATAGCTGCTGAGTTAGGGTTGCGTGACTGCCACTTTGGAGCCTGGGGGCATCTGGCAGAGGGTTGGAAATGGGTTGGTACCACACTAATTAGGGGAACAATTATCCATTTTTGACTCAGGGAGACCCAGAAGTCATGGTGCTCTTTGCAGAACGGCATTGGTTGTCAACATGCTTCATTCTGTTTCCTGAATGAGGATGGGTTTTGCTGGCTGAAAAGTTGATTCAGTTACATGTATCCAGCATAAAAATCACAACCATGGGCACGTGTGTCCAGGAGAAAAAACAGCTCTTGAGCTAGGCAGGGTTGGCTCTCTCCGATCCGTCTGTTAACATTCTGAGTTTTCTAATTCTTCATTCAACTTCTCAGCCTCTAATGCACTCAAGTAGAAGCAAATGCTGGAGTAGTTTGAGCAATGTATAGGAGGAAAAGAACTTTAATGAGAAATATATAATCATTAAAATACTTTTCCCCATCAAAGTAGAAAAATCTAAATCTTTTTATGTTATTGTCATAATGGCTTATTGCAGCCTAAGAGTGTTAAAAAAAAAAAATCACTAATTTAGAAAAAGGATCCAACTGGGTTGGGACATCCATCTCACACTCCAGCTCCCTCCCTCCTTCCCTTCCTTTCTTCCTTCTTACCTTCTCTCCCTCTTTCTCATCTTTTCTCCTCTCCTTTTCTATATTTTTTAAAATCAAGATATAATTTGCATGCAATAAAGTCATTCATTCAACAAGTTTTGATTGTACACACCTATGTAAACCACCGCCCAAAAAAAGACAAAGAACATTTCCATCACCATAGAACACTCCCTTGTACCCCTTTCCAGCCAACTCCCCGCAACCTTCACTCTTTTTGGAGGCAACCGACCTGATTTCTATCACCAAAGATTGTTTTTGCTTGTCTTTATACTTTATACAAATGGAGTCACACAGTGTTCATCCTCTGTGTATCTGGCTTCTTTTTTAATATTTTAAAATTTTTTAGGAATAGATGGACATAATATCTTTATTTTGTTTATTTTTATGTGGTGCTGAGGTTTGAACCCAGTGCCTCACATGTGAGGGGCAAGCGCTCTGCCACTGAGCCACAACCCTGGGTGTCTGGCTTCTTTAGTCCCATGTGTTACTTTTGAGACTGACCATATTGTTATCTCAGTAGTTTGTCCTTCTTATTGCCGAGTAGTATCCTTGCTGTAGATACACCACATCGTGGATGATTTGGACAGGTTTTCATTTCCTTTTGGTTAATACTTAGGAATGTAGTTTGGGGGATCCTACCATAGGTAAATATTTAACTCCATCAAAAACTGTCAGACATTTTCCAAAGGGGTTGTATCATTCTACACCCAAAGCAGCCACAAGAGAGTTCGGGTTGCTCTACCCATACCCACGTGACCCTTTGGTATGGTGGGTCCTTTTGGGTTTAGGTTCTATCTGTATTGTAATAAGAAATGAAGAATCTCTTGATGGTTTTCAGATATATGATTGCGAACTGGAGGAAGTAGCAGACTTCGAGGGCCTGACTGACTTCTCAGATACTTTCAAGTTGTACCGAGGCAAATCAGAGGAGAATGAAGATCCTTCCGTGGTAGGAGAGTTTAAGGTGGGTGAAAAGCGTGCTTTCACTCTGGCTTACAACCCACCTTTATTTTCTTCATGAACCCAGAATAGAGGACACCCAACCTCTGGGCAGCGTCATGTTCTCTGACCTATGAAGGAAGAGAAACTGCTAAGGAGGGAAAGGCACTGGGGAGAGCCAGATTGGCCAAAGCCATGCTGACTGCCCGCTTCTTTCTGCCTGCTCTTGCCAGCCAGTCTTGAATCCTACCGATGCAAACCTTCTCAAGACTTGATTCCTCCTCCCCATTCCACTGCTTTTCAGGCTTTTAGCAGGTCCATTATGACCATCTCCCACTTGACTGTCCTTTCTCCTATGAGTCCATCCTCCTTGCAACCAAATCTGCTTCTGCCTCTTGATGGCTTAAAGACATCATTTGGGTTTCCACAAGATCAAGTCTCAACTCCTTCCAAAGGCAGAGCTGGCCTTTCATAAGTGACGTGTCTCCCCTCCACACCTCCCTCATGGCCCTACCCTCCTGCTCAGAGAACCTCTCCCAAGCCCCAAACACACCTTGTGTCTCACAGCTCAGAGCCTTGGGACAGGCTCTTCTTCCTTCCCTGGATGCCTTCCTTCCCTCTTTGTGGTCTGACAAAGTCCTACTCTTGCTCTAAGCACCAGCTCAAATGTCATACTCTTTGTCAACAGTTTCCTGATTGCCTCAGGCGCTGTGACTCACTCCTGCTCTGGGCTCCCAAAGGTCTGGGTTCCCTTCGCAGTGAAAGCACCTTTCACATTGTGTTGGGCTTTATGGCTGCCTCTCCCTCAACCACACTTGGCAAAGCCATGGCAGGGATGCTGCCTCTTCCTAATCCTTTGCCAATAGCAGACATGGCTGATGGATCAGGGGATTATACCCTACACACGATCTCAAATCCTTCTTCTTACAGCCTCCCACCTAGCAGTCAAGAGGGCATGAGAATCCGGCAAAGCTAACAACCCTGTGCCATCTGCACTCCTTGAGTTTTGGGTCCTCGACATCTAGCACGTAGTAGGTGCTTCCTTTATGCCATTTGCCTTAATAAAGAGATATAGAACTTAGGCCCTCATATTCCAATTCCAGCTTCAGTAATTTCCCCTGTACTTGAGCTGGTTTCAGGATAAGAGAGGTGACCTCTCCCGCTGTCCTCTCCTGCTGGTCTGCTGGTGCATTTACTCAAAAAGCATTTGTGTCCCTACTAGATGCATATCCCCAAGTTAGACCCAAGATGGCCAGAACCTAATGTCTCCACCTTAAGTAGCTCCCAGTGTAGTGGAGGATGTAAACAACAGATAGAACATTTCATCATGGGGTCAGTGCAGTGACAGGCCTAGCACAAGGTTAGAGGTGAGCACAGGAGAGGCACACCCACCCCTGGGCAGTCCAGGAGGTGTCCTGGAAGAAGTGATCCTTTTAGCTGAGACCTGAAGGCTGAACAGGAGACTCCTAAGAGTGTCCCTAGGTGTACAGGGGTGAAGGGAGAGAAGGGAAAACACCCTTTGTACTTCATTGAGTTTTTTCCTCTCTCTGTGTGTAGCTTTTCATTTCTTCTTGCCACCACCACCCCTACAACGACCAGAGTCACCTCCACCCGCTGCCCAGGTTATTGCTTGCTCTTCCTGCTCAGTCCTGCCCTCTCTTTTCCCCTGCGATCCCTCAATGACTTGATAATCATTTGACTTTCCCTACAAGAAACACACAAAGAGCCATGTTTTTTTTTTTTTTTCTTTCGCAAAGACAGCCTCTCCCTCCCCTAATCCCACTACCCTGGCAAGCTATCCCCCCAAGTGCCCTGGGGAGCAGGGCACATCTCAGGAGCCCTCTACCCGGGTTGCCCAGGGCCCTGTGAGTCAAGCCTGCGTCTTTTTCCTAGGGCTCCTTTCGAATCTACCCGCTGTCCGATGACCCCAGCGTGCCAGCCCCTCCCCGGCAGTTTCGGGAATTACCTGACAGTGTGGCTCAGGAATGCACGGTTCGGATTTACATTGTTCGGGGCTTAGAGCTCCAGCCCCAGGACAACAATGGCCTGGTAAGAGTTTGGGTGTGGGGCCTTCTCCTGTAGCAAGATAATTACAGTCATCAGCCACAATAATTGTCACGTTCTTTCTTTCTGGGCGTCTGTTATCTTACTAGGGGAAAGATACTCTATCAAAACAATGTATTCAGGAGGATTGTCCCCATGGGGATTTACCTAAGACTTGCAGGGGCTTAAGGCCCTCTGGTTCATCCTTCTCATTTTACAGATGTGACCTGGGACACATTTGCTCCAGTCACAGGGCCAGCAGGGGCAGAGTCAGGACCCCACCCCCACCCCACATGGCTGCTCTGCAGGCCCGCTGGCTGCCTGCCACCCAAAGGGGAACGTTGCTCAGGGCTCCTCCCAAGCTCATGAGTGCCACAGAGGCTACCCTGTCATCAGTTCGGAGAGGGTGTGGAAACAAGCTCAGTCTATCCCAGAAATTGACTTCCACTTGCACCCGATGTACATGACATAACATCTCTTCTGTCTTGTCCCCGCAGTGTGACCCTTACATAAAAATAACACTGGGTAAAAAAGTAATTGAAGACCGTGACCACTACATTCCCAACACTCTCAACCCCGTTTTTGGCAGGTAATGTACATTTTTAAACATTTTTTTTTGTCATTCATTCATTACTTTATGGAATATGCCCTGAGAATGTAATGTGTGCTTATCCCTGGGCTAGGCCCTAAAACTGTGGTGATGAATTCAATATTCTAGTTGGGGAAGAAGTCAATAAATAGGTAAATGCACAAATGAAAGGATTTCATGAAATTGGAAAGTGCCTTGAGGAAAGTCAGTCAGGAGACTCGCTTCCCTGAGGAGAGATTTGCTTTGAGAACTTGGGAGATGGAGGGACAGGGACCATGAAAGGCCCAGGAGTTGGATAAGCTTGTGCATTCTGCACCAGAAGAGCTTTAGCTGTAGTGAAATTCTAGTCTCTCTTCCGGAATCCAGTTTGAGCTCTCTGTTTTGGTCCCACCAATTCGATCCAGAGACTGTATTATTGATTCTGTCATCCAAATCGAGGAGGATGCAAAAAGTTATAGTGTTAAAACGTCCTGCTCCATTTGTCTTCTGTTTCCAATGTTTCTTGAAATAGCATTATTTTCTTCCTGGTTACAACCTAGGGCTTGTTTCTGAACTTTGCATTTATTTCATGGGAACCATCTCAAATGATCGATATGAAGTCATCTCTATGTAGGACCAACAGTTCTCAGCTACAAATGGCTCCACATTTAATAACAGCTGATATTGACTGAGCATACAGTGTCCAGGGCTCATGCAAAGCCACTCAATTAAAACATCTCAAAAGTCTCACACTCTGAGGTGCTGCTTTTATCCCTGTTTCACAACAGAGGCAACTGAGGCTGGAGGGGATCTGTGCATACCATACCCAGCTGCTAAGGGCAGAGGCAGAATTCAGGCCCAGGTCATATCACCCCAGCACCAGAGCTGCTTCATCTGGTCCATGGCCTTGAACTCTGTTGCTGCCACCATCTGATTTTTAACCAGGTCAAACTTATTAATGGGGCAGGGCAGGTTCACAGCAGGTTAGCAGCCCAGCTTCACAGGTGAGGAAAGCGGTCCATCCCAGAGCCCGGGTGTAGGTGGAATTCCTGACTCCAAGCCCCAGGCCTTTCCAGCACCCTTGGCAGTGCTTTACATTCGTGGCAAAGTCATCACTTGTAGAAAAATGTTCTTTGTTCAAATATTTGTGAAAACAGTGTTATTTGTACAGAACCTTGCTGAGTGGAAGACTACTCAGTCTTTGTCTTGTGTCCTGTATTTGTTGGTTTGTGCCCTTATGCATTCTCTCTCCCATGCACATATGCATGCACACACTCACACGCACACACACACACACACACACACACACACACACACACACCCTGGGGCCACATGCTGGAGCCAGGGAGTGGAAGTAATCCTCTGGCATGGCAATGTGATCGTTTTCCTTTTCTTCCTCTGATCCAACCCCAAGGTCTAGACAGGAAAAGGCACGCAGAGCAGGAAGGAGGGTCGGGGAAGTGGGGAAAGCCAGCTTTAAAGAGAGAAAGGCGGCCCTGTCTGGTGGCTAGTCTCAGAGGAGCCAAACATAAGCTTAATTAAGTGGCAGGAAAAGTCTTGCTCAGAGTCACCCTGGGAGGAAGTGATGCTGTCAGGGTCTGTGGCCAATGGCTCTCTGGCGGTGCGCAGACTTCCCCTCATCCAGCAGGGTGGAGCCAAGGAGACGCTGGCTTTGCAGTCCCTCAGGTGGCTCTGGTCCATGGCCTTGGACTTAGGAGGTAGCTTTTTTCTTAGCAGAGACTCTTGAGGACTCTAGACAGGAAATCAGGAAGGAGTAACCTTTCCTACATGCTCGCCCATCGTTCCCCATATTCCTCTCAAACCATGTCATTCTCCAGAATATGTTCAACAGAATATCAGTGTTTTTGGTAAGATATTGATTGATGTTCCAAGGGGTGGGGGAAGTATTCCTTAGTCAAATCAAGACACCTGGGTTAAACATATAATAATTACAGGGGTTTTTTTAGAGCCTATAGTCCAAAATAAGTGGTTCTCAACCTCATTTGATCAAACAATTTTATTTTCTCAAAGGACACATATGACCTATTCTTTGGATTCCAGGATTGAAAATGTGATCCTATGGGGCATCAGTGAGTATGATGCTTCCTACCCCTTTCTCCTGTGGTTATCTGCCTCAGGCAGGCCTCAGGGTAGCTACCACAGCCTAGAGAAGTCACTCAGATTTCCCTAGGAACCATTCCGGAAGTTTTTCCAAAGCCACATTCACATACACCCTTCTGCTTAGATGGATTAATATCTCTGGCTCTTTGGGCAGGAACCAGTCCACACATCAGTGTGCATGCCACACGGGACAGGAAATACAGGGGTAGAGGGGCCTTGCACAGTCTTTCCTTCACAAAACGTATTGATCACTGTCTATGAACGTAGTAACTCCATGGACAGTGCAAATACAGAGGCCAAACCCTGCCCGTTTGGAGCAGATGTGCCCAAATTAGCGTTCTCTGGATCATGTTGCTCACTTGCCACAAAAAGAACTGCTGGTCAGTTCTGTATCTCAGAACTGTCTGCATTTTATAGAAAAAAATCTTGAAATTCCAGAATTTAAAACAGAACCAGGGGGTGTATCACACTGTATTGATGGAATTACACTCACACCCCTCCCCCACCTCTGTGCTCTCATAAGGTGGATCCACTGTGATCCATGGGGAAGGGATCGCTGTTGAAGCAGAGGAAGGAACAGAGTAGGGGCACAGATAAAGGGCTGCAAGTCAGTGTTCTGGTGCCATACTCCTTTCCCTGCTGGGAGAGACACTCAGGTGCCCTGGTAAATAGAAATGAGATAATAGTGAAGTTAATGATATTATGATACTTTATCATTATTAAGTAGGTTATAATCCTGCCAAATGCTTTCTAAACATTTTTTCACTTGACCCTCTTAATAATGTAGATGGTGTGTATTCTCATCATTTTATAGGAGAAAAAAAATGAATGCAGAGAGATTAAGTAGGTGGCCTGGAATCCCACAGCTAGCAAGCAGGAGCTGGGATTGGGAGATAGGCACTTCAGCTCATGCTCTTTTCCTGAGCAAGCATGTGTTCTCTTGTTTATTACTGTCACTTACTACCTGTCAAGTCTCCTCACCCATCCTAGTTGTCCTGGTCTGTTGTTCTCCAGCAGCCATAATGGCTGCCTGGGAATTCTTTGCATGGAGTCCTGGTAAGTTGCCCAGATGGGCTGTGGCGATTGTAACCCTACATTTCTTTATTTAGAATGTATGAACTGAATTGCTACTTACCTCAAGACAAAGACCTGAAAATTTCTGTCTATGATTATGACACCTTTACTCGTGATGAAAAAGTAGGAGAAACCATCATCGATCTGGAGAACCGCTTCCTGTCCCGGTTCGGGTCCCACTGTGGCATCCCGGAGCAGTACTGTGTGTAAGTGACTCTGTGGAGGCTTTGCCTCTCCACCTCGGTGCCTTTCTTCACTGGGCCACTGCCCCTTTCAGTAAGTGACATGCCAGTTCTAATGATAAGCTTACTTTAGGGAGAATCAAGGCTACCACGTTTCCCAATTCACATTGTAGTCTGTGTAAGTTGGTGGCCCTGGAGAAGGGCAGTGCCCTTTGGGAGCAGAAGTGGCAGTGCTCAGAGAACCAGTTCCCCCTGCCTCTCTCTGAGCCCCCTCTTGGCTCTCAGGGACTGAGGCTGGCAATGTTTGAAGGCAGGAAGGAGTTCTCTGCCCTGTGGAAACAAGGATTCGCTGTCCTCCCTCCCCCAACTTGATCAGTTCTGTGATGTCTCTCTTCCCCTGATTGCTACCCTTTGTCTTTCTAAGTACCTACAAAATGTGGAATCTCTAGTTTATGAATAATCTCAAACTCCCCATTTCTGTAGTGGAGGAATCTGAGAACAAAAAATAATGATGATGAGTAAATAATAATGATGGATTTGGTTGAAGCCAAAATAGCATGTGGATTTTAGGCTTCGAAATAGATTTCTAGGCAAAAGTCAAAGTGTATAGCACATTCCCTGCTCTCATTATGCCTAGTGCTTAGAAGCACATGGGTACAGTACATGCAGATGAGAAAACCTTGGGGCCCTGCACTAACTCCGGGCATATGATGTTATTTGCAGTTCTGGAGTAAATACTTGGCGAGATCAATTGAGACCAACACAGTTGCTTCAAAATGTAGCCAGATTCAAAGGCTTCCCACCACCCATCCTTTCTGAAGATGGAAGCAGAATTAGATATGGAGGGAAAGAATACAGCTTGGATGAATTTGGTGAGTGCAGAGCTGCGGTTTGTAAGCAAACTCTAATAACCTATTTCTGTTGCTGGGTTTGGGGAAGGGAGATGGACAGAGCCAGAACCCAGATTGTACTTTATGAGACCTGCACACATGACTCTAACAAAAGCCACATTATAGTCGAGTTTTGCTGTCTTGTCAAGCACCAGCATGGACACTCTCCTGTCTGCCTTATGTTTCACTTGCCCTTTTCAGGTCACAGCCATTTGAGCTTTGAACACCAAGTTCTGGTAATTAACTAATTTCTATGTAATACATAATTCATTCAAATATGCTCAGATGACAGGCCAAGAATTTCTCTTCTATGTTTATTCCATCATTTATTCCATCCCTTCTCTAAGATGCCTCATGGATGTGGGAGATGGTTCAAGAGCCAGCTAAGTTCCGTATGGCTCATGTCCAAGTTTGGGGTCTTTCTCTTTGTCATGCGATAATTTGTAACACAACCAAACCATCCTGACATATAATCAACTAGTCACACCATGACCAAGACTGAAATTAAGTTCCATAGAGCATAAGAGCTATGGTATGCTTCCATGTTTTGTAGGGGGAAGGACTTCCACATGGGGTCCTGGTGGGGCCAGCCTTGAGGGTGCACGGGAAAGGTGAGCACAGATGCATAGGCGTAAAAGGAATTCCTATTCCTCAGCTTGATTCTTGACACTGTAAGAAACTAGGTTTTGTCTTTCCATTTTGAAAAGGACTTAGTCAAGTGCAAAGATGATTAGATGTTTAAGAAATGTTGGTGCTGCAAACACTATTGAGAATAAAATGGGAAACATCATGGTCTGGTGGTTAAGGTTACCTCCAAATAATCAAATAGCTATCCCCCCACCCCCAAAAGTTCTATCAATCATTGGGATTGTTTACAGAGTAAATAACCCCCCAAAAAACTTAACAACTGAAAACAACCATTTTTGTTTTGCTCAGTTGTGTGGGTCAGGAACTGCTCAGTTGAGCAATTCTTCTTTGAAGTCTGTCATGGGGCTGCATTCCTCTGAAAGCTCAGCTGATGGGGACTGGCCAAGATGGCTCACACACATGGCTAGCAGAGGATGCTGGCTCTCCCTGAACTTACAACCATAGCACCTAAACGGGCCTTTCCAACTGGGCAGTCTCTGGTTCTCAGACTCCTTACCTGATGGATGGGTTCTTCCAAAGTGAGTGTCTCAAAAGAATCAGGCAGGAGCTTCATGGTCTTTTATGCCTTACAAGTCACACAATATCCTTTTCCCATATATTAGTGTTTCAATATGTCTTTCAAAAGGTAAGTATACAGAACTCACCTCTGGCTGGGAAACTTGTCCAAGAATTTAAGGCCATGTTTTTAGAATGCTACAGTAATGCTAGAAGCACTAACAATTGAACTCCAAAATTTCAAGGGCTTAACACATTAGAAGTTTATTTCTCACTAATTCAAACAAAGCATTTCCACAGGTGGATGGCCTCCCAAACAGTATTTCATGGACTCAGGGTCTTTCCATTTTATAGCTCTGCCATTCTTCAGCAAAGGCATCTAAAGTGGCTGTCCCCCTCCATATCCAAAATAGAAAGGCATACAGAAGATCCTACATGACAGATATTTATGGGCCAGGTCCAGAGGTGATATACACATCACTTCCACCCACGTTACATTCTAGTTGAATTTGATTGTGTGGCCACATCTGACCGCAAGAGGGGCTGGGAACCTGGCTATCAGCCTGTGCTGCAAAAGTAAATACAGACTGCTCTTGCCATCCTGGGTGTGTTTTGGTCCCTTTGTCCCTTGAGAGTCGAGTGTGTGAGTGTGAGCAAGTTGAGTGTGAGCCTGGGAGAGGCAGAGTCTCTGGTGAAGAGCTTTCTCTATCCACTATTCCTGCAAGTCAAAGTTGACACGTTGGCAATGTGTGTCCATTGTTGCAAAGTCTGGGGTGAAGTGCTGTGAGAAGCTCAGGTCATTCTTGCTAACTGTCCCAAATACCTATCTCTGTTTCAATGCCACTTTCCATTCCAGAAGTCAACAAAATCCTGCACCAGCACCTTGGGGCCCCTGAAGAGCGCCTTGCCCTTCACATCCTCAGGACTCAGGGGCTGGTCCCAGAGCACGTGGAAACAAGGACTTTGCACAGCACCTTCCAACCCAACATTTCCCAGGTGAAGGAGAAGCCTCAGCATCCTAATGCAATGGCTAACACAGATTTACCTCTTGTATCATGATTGAATACTTGTAGATACACGAGAAGTAGAAATGACAGTCAAATTAATTTCATCCCAAAGGGGAATGTATTGTACAAATCTTCAGGGAACTCACTAAATGTTAATGGAGATTGTCTGTGACTCAGAACAAACTTGATCCGGACTCTCCCTCTTGTCCCTGTTTCTCTGAATCTATTTAATCTCCCTTCTTGCTGTGGTGACCTTCCTGTGAGTTTAAATATTACAGATAGTTCCTGAGTATTTTTGTGCTGTAGCCTCATCTGGTTCCAAATGTATAGGGACTGGCTGTCCCAACCTGGCCAAATTGTCCACCAAAGGACCACTCAGCTGTAGCCAGGAGAGCAGGTTCTGAGAAAATGACTGAGCTACATCAGGCCTGGGGAGAAGTTACCATTTGAGACTAAAGAGTCAGGGAATGTCAGCTCCCCTTCCCCAGAAAAGAAAGAGTCAGGGAAGCAGTCCCATAAGACACCAGATGGCAGGTCACAGGGACTATGTGCATGGTGATGGGGGCAAGTCAGCTCCCAGAAGATGAGGAGCACTTTCCAGAGACGCAAAGCAAAGCCTGAACAATGCCAAAATAATCTAAGTGGAAATGTTTCATAATGAACATTTCTAGGCCATTTCTGCAGATATTTGGATTCAGTGAGTCTGGGTTAAGGCCAGGAATCTGAATTTTCACAAGTTCCATGATAGATTCTGATGCAGGTGGCTAGGAGATCCCATTACAAGAAATGTCAATCTACTGGATGCACATACTGTTAAACCTACTGCAGGACCAGGGACAAGATCATCACTGAGGTGTGGGCACAATTGGCTGGATTTACTAGGTCATTTTGTCACTTGCCTCTTGCTTTCATTTTGTGCCACATTTTCATTTTTTTCCATTTCTTATTCTTTTTCCTTCCACCAAAGAACCTATTCTTCTTCCTCTCTCCCCTCCTCCCCCTCACTTGTATAGTCTCAAGAAAATGACAAAGTGAAGGTGGAACGACAGACCATTATGTCAAGCAAAATAAGTAAAAATAGGACGGTGTGGAGAGGGGAGGCTAGAAAGTGACATTGACCAAATTATATTGTGTGCATGTATGAATAGATAACAACAAATCCCATCATTATATATAACTCTAATGCAACAATAAAAAAAATTTGGTGAAAAAAGAAATGACAAAGTGAGGAAGATTTCTCCCTTGGAATCCTCCAACCCACTGTCATTCCTGCCTACAGCATTAGACACAGACTGGCTAGGTCTTACAGGACACCTGGACGCCTCATGTTCTGCAACATGTCTGATATATAGAGCCCTGAGCCCTAGACCTTAGTTGGAAGAGAATCAGGCTCATAGTAAAATGTATCTCCTTTCAAGAGCCCCGGGTAATTCATTTTGATCATGATGCATCAGGAAGCCAACCTAGTGGTTTCCTTGGCAACCTTCTTGAAGACCAGTCTGTTTTTGTCTGAAAGTAGAGTCTACAGAACATCCAAAATACTTTGGAGACTATAAATTGGTTTGTATGGTTGATATAGTTTTAAATGGCATTCCCAGCCTGTCTGAAAGAACATCCAGTCAGATGAATAGGCCCAGTCTGCGGCAGTCAAGAGAGTTGAGCAGGGTCTCGCCAAGATGGCAGCACAAGTGTCAGAACAGGCCTTCACCCTTCCTCCCTATGAGCCTCTTATCAAGTGGTGGGCTTTGATGAGCCAGTGTCTGGGAACCACCACCTTTGGGGATCAGTAACACTCTTGTCATTGTTTGAGTCCCACCTTTGAAAGAGCCTTATTGTAAGTTTTGGTTTTTTTTTTTTCATTTACATTTATATTACTATGATTTTGTATCTTGAGGTAAGTGGAGAACCCCTTGAGTATCACAAAACTGAGACAAATATCAAGAGGTATTGTGGTGAAGCATAGAGTGACAGCTGGAGAATTGTGAGAGGGTGAAGGACCCAGTTTTAAATTGTTGTGAGAAGGGATGTGTGTGTGTGTGTGTGTGTGTGTGTATGCGTGCGTGTGCTTGCTTTAATGGGTGTGGTGTTGGGTAAGTGATGGAAAGTCCCTCATTTTACTAACCAGGAAAAACTCAAACTATGATACAAATGAACTTGTGTAGCCATCAGAGCCCCCTGGTGAGAATGGAAAGCGGGTGGCCTAAATAACAATGCAGATATAAGATTAATCTTGGCTGGCTCTCCTCCTCTTGTTGCTGCCCATCTGGACTAACAGATTAGCAAACTTGAAGCACTAGTTTAACTTAAGAAATATGATAGATGATTATGATTGTACCACTTCCAATTCTGTCTTCTTTTCATTTTTTGGATGGTTTAGGGCAAACTTCAGATGTGGGTGGATGTTTTCCCCAAAAGTTTGGGACCACCAGGCCCTCCTTTCAACATCACACCCCGGAAAGCCAAGAAGTAAGTAATCTCGAGATTCTGCTGCCTTGGACTCAGGGTTTAGTCCAGAACCGGAAGAAAAGTAATTGAAAAATGTGTTCCTTGCAGATATTACCTGCGTGTGATCATTTGGAACACCAAGGATGTTATCTTGGATGAGAAGAGCATCACCGGAGAGGAAATGAGTGACATCTACGTCAAAGGGTGAGGTAGCATGCAGGAACCTTGGAACAAAACAGGTGTTCTCCTTCATTGGATGCCTACTTCATTAGAGGCCCACTCTAAGATTCTTGGCTACCTGATGCTATTTTATCTTATTAATTCCCTCTGCTTAGAAAACTCTAGGAAAACACAGGTGGGAGAAGGGGAAGAAATCAAAGATAAAATTATATAGACCTTGATTATGAGCAAGAATAGCTAATGACTCTAAAAACTAATATTCACTCCATCATTTCTCAAAGTAGATTTTCTTCAGTTTATTAAACAAATTTGTTATTTCTGAGACATTTTAGTCCTCTTTGACACTTTGGATAACTAGCCTCAGAAAATAAGTAAAGTTTTCAAAATTTGTTTTTCTCTATATTTTATTACCAGCAACCAAATGTCAGGAAAATGAGGAAATACTGGCATATTTTTTAAGAAAATCATTCCTCTCACTAACATTTCCTGAGTGTATCCAGTGCACAAAATGCATAGTTGTTCATTACCCTCCTTTTGTGTGTGTATGTGAGTGGTGTATGTGTGTGGATTGAACCCAGGGCCTTGTGCCTGCAAAGCAAGCACTCTACCAACTGAGGTATGTCCCCAGCCCAGTTGTTTGCTACTCTCTTGCTTGTATATTCATTTTCAAACAGTCCATATTGATGTTACTTTCTTGTTATGCCTTGATCAGAGATGTTGAGTGCAATACAGCATTGTGATTAAGAAGTCAGACTTTGGAGTCAAAATATCTGGGTTGAAATCCAGGTACTTTCCCTGCTAGCTGTGCAAGCTCATAAACTCACTGTCCCTCATGCATAGAATGGAGATAATGGTAATGCCTGCTTCCTTGGGCTATCCAGAAGAATCAGTTACTCGAAACATTCATGATGGTATCTGGCAGATGGTGTGCACTACATGGGTGTTAGCTACAATTATTGCTATTATTCCACATGGACCGAGTTTGGTTCTTTGCTATGTAAAAGATAAGACTTCTTGAATTGTAATGTATTCATAAAGTGAGAACAAAGTTTCACTTATGATCCCAAGTGACCTTCAATCAAAACTTAGTTCAAGACATGATTATTATTATTTAGGTTCAGTGTAAACAGGGAATGTTTCATCAAGTTCTTCATTATTCTTTCTCATTTCAAGATCTCATTACCATTCCCCGAGGAAAACTAATCCCAGCTAATTATATATATGCAAATTCATTTGACTATCGTAAGCATTACTTTTTTTTTTTCAAATCAAGAAAACAAATTCAAGTAATACTGGATTGAAGGAAAATTCCTCTAAGCAAAGAGTAAAGCTCAACTTAAAGTACCATGTAAAATTTGGAATTAAAATCTAAATGTTAAGGCTAGGAGTCTAGCTCAGTGGTGTAGGACTTGCCTAGCAAGCTCAAGGTCTTGGATTTGATCTTTAGCACTTGAAAGAAAGAAAAAGAGATGGGGAGGGGATTCTAAATATTATATAGAAAAAAAAAATGACCCATGCATAAATACCATGCCTAGCACTACATGCATTTGGGTATTATATGCAAAGCTATAATGCATGTATGCCAATACATACAATTAGAGTTGTACATACTTGCTTAACTTATCTTAAAATTAAATGCGAAAAAAATTACCAAAAAAAAAAAAAAAAAAAAGGCAGCACTACCAGAGTGAGCAATCTAAGAAGGAATAATGGTGACATTTTAGGGATGGGTCAGGAGGTGAAGCCATCAAGATCATAGCCAAGAGAATATAATCTCTCTTGAGTTAGTTCAAAAGTTAACAGTCAGAAGGAATCTTTCAACTAACTTATCTAGTCAGTGAATTGACTAGCAAAAAGGAAAATAATTGTAGTTGATGGATATTAGTACCACTACTCATCCTAGGAATTAATGTTAGAACAAGACATTATAGTCCCCATGGTCCTTTGGGGCAGACTTTGGAGTCAGACTGACCTAGGAGTGATACTTAATTCCATCAATTACTGGCTGTGTGAATTTGTAAAAGTTAAATCCTCTCTGAAGCTGTTTCCTCATCTGTAAAATGGAAACGGCTGCACAGTTGTTGAGAATGATAAAATAACACCTGCTAAGTACCCAGTTCATAAGTGATGATCATAAACCCTGAGTTAAGGATTTCCCCCCTTCCCTCTCTGCTCCTTCAAGGCATGATTTCTCCTGTCCTCATGTTGACCATGTGCAGAGAGCACAGATGGGAGAGGAGGCTCAGAGAGCATCACAGCCAAGACCACCTTCTACCAGGCCTAGTCCAGGCATCAGTACTTTTAAAAGCTCCATGGTCATTCTGATACAATTCTAATGCACAATGTAGACAGCCACACATGCATTCCACTATTTTGCCTGTCTAAAACCAAATGTCACCACCTGGTTCCAAACCACGACTCTTCCCAGTAGCAGGCAGATGTGACAACAACTTCCTTCTGGTCCCATTCATTCATTCATTCAACAGGTCCATCGGGACTATAATCATATTTATTTAGTGTCTATTGAGTGCCAGGCACAAGCAAAAGGAAACATTTCAAAATGTTAGAAGTTAAGATGTGATGTTGTTACCGAAATGAATGCTCCTAAAATAAGCCTGTGGAAATAACAGCTTACATCCTCAGTGCTAGTCTCATTAATAAGATCAGGCGAATTTAAGAATAATAAAAAAGGAAGCTGCAAGATTACTTGATTCATGCCCCCCCCCCCTTTTTTTTTTTTTTTTGGATTGCTTAAGTAAGATATGGGAAAGGAAATGCTAACATTTTGAGCTAACTCATATTCATTGAGCCTATCAGCAGTGATGACAGACGCTAATGAGTCATAGTTGTGAAGACAAAAAATCATAGCCAGCAAGCTTCAGTATACCCGAAATAGAAGCTACATTGTTGATATTTTCCAGAAAACTTCACCTTAGCCCTATTAACTGAAGTCTAAAGGGTTTCCTGCTTTGGTTTTAGAGGAATTATATTTTATTTGGCTCCAACCTGTGTTGGATGCAATAGAGAGCCTCCCCTTCATAAATCACCCCCGGCTCCGTCGATAACTGGAACCTGCCCAAGAAAAGTGCATTAATTCTCTTGCTCTTCGCGCCCCTAATCACAGCACAATTTTGCGGCCAGATTACTTGTCAATCACATCAAGCTAAGTCTGTTTGCCTCTGCTTTTCAGCTGGATTCCTGGCAGTGAAGAAAACAAACAGAAAACAGATGTCCATTACCGGTCCTTGGATGGTGAAGGAAATTTTAACTGGAGATTTGTGTTCCCGTTTGACTACCTCCCCGCCGAACAACTCTGTATTGTTGCTAAAAAAGTGAGCTCTGAAATAGGCCAATGAAAGTAGATTCGTGGGCCTTCCGTAGCTCAAATATTCAGGGAAGGTCCAAGCTGGTCAGGACTTTGGAGGTCACTGAGTCCAGCTCCCTCTTGGTACAGATGGGGAATCTGAGACCCACAGAGGTATAGCTACTTGCCCTTGCCCAAGGTCACACAACTGACAGGTATTTGTGTGATTGGGAAGTAGATGGGAATTTAACTGGAGGTTTGTGTGCCCATTTGACAACCCCCTATTAAACGACTTTCTTCCCCCTGATATATTTCATAGGGCAAAAGATAAAGGATAGAAAAAAGAGTCTTTCCTCAGAACATACAACGACCCATGAGTGCTTTTTGTGTCATGGGGAAAATGATCTTTCCCCATGACAGGCAGAATTAATCAGGGACCAAATATTAAATGCCCCTTTTAATCCTCCTTATTAAGCTTTAGTATCTGCCTCACCTCCTTCAGAAGCACTTCCGGGAAGGCTCAGGGTCCTTGTTGTCTTAATTAGTAAGAATTTCAGTTACAGGACTCAACTCACTTTTTAGGCTTAGACCTAAAAAGTGATTTATTGGTTCACATTCCTAAAAATTCCCGTGTTGCCTGGCTTTAGGCACATCTGGATCCCACGTTGAAGAGATGTCTTTAGACATTGGTCCCACACTCCCTGCCCTCTGCTCTGCCTTCCTCTGTGGGCCTCCTTCCAGGCAGGCTTTTCCCTGGTGGAGGCAAGAAGGCAGCCAGTAGCCCCAGCTCACATCCTGTCCTCTCAGAAAACCTCAGCAGAAAGAGAAGAGAGTCCCCAAGGAACCAGCCAGCATTCTGGAACTGGGCGTTGCTGTCTATGCCTATCTGAGATCATGTGCCCTTGTGAGTCTGTGCTCTGATTAGCCACGCTTGAAGTTAGCCATGGAGTCCAGATTGAATCCACTGGGGAAGGACATGCTTTCATCCAATAGTGGGGCCTGAAAGCTGGACGGACAGTAGCAAATGTCCCCTGACCCATCCTTCCTCCTATATCCATGGCACCACACCCTATCAAAACACACCTGCTGGGCTGAGGATGTAGCTCACAGGTAAAGTGCTGGCCTAGTACACATGAGTGTCTGGGTTCAATTCCCAGGATCACACACACCAAAAACAAACCCTGCCCTCTGCCTGTGCCCCACTGGGTCAGGCTCTACTCAGTGCTGGTCCTACTCAGTGCTGATGCTATCGTGAGCACTTCTTCTGTGCCTGGTGGGATGGATGTCTTCCAAGGGGACTTTCTAGAGGCACAGAGGCTCAATATGATATTGAATCACATACACTTTCAAATGATGAGGCAGAATGGCAGGGGATGGCATCTGAGTCAGGCAATGCCCTTAGGTCAACTTAATTTTCCTGTTTGCCCACATCTAGAGTTGGACCTTCCATGCCCTGAGTGGTACTTGAAGCATAACCCACAGGACAGTCAGGAGGATCATAGGACAATAGCAGAGAGGGTTCCCAGTCCCTCAGAGCCAGGCCCTCTCAGCTCTGCAAAGGAGAACATTCCAGGAATATGAAAAACAGGATACAACCCAATGATCTTCGTTAAAATTCCCAAAACATTGGGTGTGTTCCTGTCCATCAGGGCCAGAGGAACTTAGTCATAACTGGGCTGTGGAGGTGTTATTCTTGGTTAATATTATCTGAGCAGAGGCAGGGACCACATCTGAGAACTTAAAGACCCTTTCCTAGTCCTCCCTCCTAACTTTCAGTGTGAGAGATCTGAGGGTCTTAGGTGACTACAAACATGTAAAAGCCAGAAATATTTTTCAAAACCCAAAAAATGTTAGGACTCTGTGTGTGTGTGTGTGTGTGTGTGTGTGTGTGTGTGTGTGTTACTAGGGATCGAATGTAGAAGTATTATACCACTGAGCTACATCTCCAACCCTTTTTATTTTTTATTTTGAGACAGGGTCTCACTAAATTGCTTAGGGCCTCACTAAATTTGAGCCTGGCCTTGAACTTGTGATCCTCCTGCCTCAGCCTCCCCAATAGCTGGGATCACAGGTGTACACCACTGCACCCTGCTTAGAAATCTGTTTTAAATCTGTACTGATAAGAGAGTAGAATCTGGGCCCCAGTCTCCACTGCATGTTAACTGAGAGTACGCTCTAACATCAAGTCTAATAGGGTGGGTGGGAGATGGCTGCACAGAGGGAACACCGCAGTAGGTGCTGCTGTGGGCTGGCCTAGAACATCTGGCCTTGGGAGAATAACCTGAACAGGACATAGTGACTTTCAGGAAGGAGATCAATTTCTTCCCAACCCCTGGGTTGGCAGTAGGAAGTCACACTGATAAAAACATGGCAGGCAATCCGCTTTGGGGAATTGCCTGGGACATCCTTTTTGTCACACAGTTGGTGGCCTTGAGACTTTCTGGGGAGGCTGACATGAGGAAGAATGGGGCCAACGGGAAGGGGTGTTGGGGAGGGCAAGAAGATAAAGGCCCCATGCCTTAATACTGCAATCTAGGGGCCAAAGGGGAGGGTTTCAGATCCCGCTGATCACTATCATTTAGGTTTGTCTGTGTCTCTTGTCATTTTAGGAGCATTTCTGGAGCATTGACCAAACAGAGTTTAGAGTCCCACCCAGGCTGATCATTCAGATATGGGACAATGACAAGTTTTCACTGGACGACTACTTGGGTATGGCTGACTTACTCACTTAGAATTGAATAAGTCTAAGAAACTTGGCATTAGTGAAATCAATTAAAGCTTGAATTGCTTAAATCTCTACTGCTGGTCAGTAATGGGAGAGGGACAGGGGGGTATGCCCACTGCCTGGATGTCCTCTGGGCAGTGTGGCCTGAAGGGGAGTGTCACCCTTTCCATGGGCCCTGCCCACCCTCAAAGGCTGTCATGAAGGGGCTCACACCAGCTCCTGTCTCCCCTGGAAGAATCAAGTCTGTTTACTGGGGTGGGGGGAGGGAGGGATGTCACAGTCCCACCACCCCACCTTGCTGCTTGTTGACCTTCTCACCATGCTTTGCCCTGGGACATCTCCTCTGTGGCTGAAGGCACTAGTCACAGGCCCCACCCAGTGCCCTCCCTTCTTGGCTCTGTCTTCCTTCCACCCTTTAAAACACAGCCTTCCCTGAAGCCGCCCGGGCTCTTCTCCAGCCACCCTCCCCACTCCAGTGATTTATGCCTTTTCACCTTAGTTGAAGGTGGAGTTCCGTCCTTCAGCTTTCAGCAGATTATGGCCCCTGCCCCAGGAGGTGTAGCCTGACCTGTCTTAGTGCCTCATAGAGTCCTAAGAAACTATCACGACGATTATTCCCAATTCATCCATTCACCTTGTACTTGTCTGTCCCCTAAAATTTACCATAACTGAAATCAAACTGGGCATTTCTTCCCTGACCTCAGATCTGCTCTCCCCATGAAATTATCTCACCCCGGGGCCCCTCCCTTTCCCAGCCACCCAGTGGAAGCTCTGGGTCCTCTGTGACTCCTCTTTTCCCCAGGACCTGGCCACCACTCAGTCCTTGCAATGTAATCCGCCTTATCATGCACAGTTCTTTTCTTATTTCTGTCTGCTCTTCCACTTGCCAGTTCATTTTCTCTTGGCTGACCGTTGCAGTAGCCCCTGACTAGCCTCCCTCCTTCCATCCTGCTCCAAGGGGCTCTTCCTAGCAGAGAAATGTCCACCAATAGCTATATCTTACTCCTCCCTTGACCCATCACAGCACCCAATAAAATTCTTTTAACTTAGTGCTTATTAAGAATAGAACAGGGCTGGGGTTTGGGCTCAGTGATAAGGCAGTTGCCTCATACACATGAGGCACTGGGTTCAAATATATATATAATTTTTTTTAAAGAATAGAACAAATAAATGAGTATAGAAGTATGCTATGTTATAAGAGCATATGGGTAGAACATTCCAGAATAATAGAGGATTGCCTCCTAGAGTTTAAATGAAGCAGTCTGATGACAAATAAGGGGAATGACTATTTCAAAATGGCTAGCAAGCCAGTCACCAAAAGCAGAGACTGACATGAGCAGGCCTAAGCTCAGAAGAAGCTGAGCGAGGGCAGCTATGGCCTGTGCCTCCATGATACACAGAAGGACAGTCTCTGAGCCTGACAGTTTAAAGTGAATCTACCACAACCTCCCTATTGCCGCCCCTCCTGACCAGACTCCTCGGACTCTTGTTCTATTGGGAACAAGAGGAGTTGACCCTACGTCACAGACTCTATTTTCTTAAGAAAAGGGCTCTCAGGAGTCCCCAAACCCAAAAGACACTTTTCACCTATTGCCACAGTGGTCTGAAAGAGTTAATGCCACCCCATCACAGAAGAGGTGTGCTTCTACAGACACCCCAGTCCTGGCCAGGATTCTCAGTTCCTGGTGAGGATTTTCTGTTGAGTTATGTTTCTTCAAGCTCCCATTTCTGAGGTCAGGAGAAACTTGAACGTGAACGTTCCATGGAGCTTCCCATGTTCCGAGTACCCGTTGTCTTTACCCACAGCCAAGTGACCTCCCTGTTCAGGGCAGCTCAGAACTAAAATGAGTACATTTCAAATACAAGGGCTGTGAGTTCAGTGGAAATTTTGTCTATTGATGTTTAGTTGCTTTGAATTTATAGAAGAACTCTGTTTATGCTCATGTCTTGGAGAAAGAAAACATGTAGTCCTGTGAGAGGCTGAGCAGGGGACAGTTATTTCTTCTGCCATTTTCCATCCTATCTGGAAAGAATTTAAAAGTCTTCCGCTGTCTCTTTCTCTAACTCACCCATCACCTGTTCAGAATCACTGTCTGCTTCTCTGACAAGAACGTTCTGTTCACTTGTGAACAATGGCTGATCCTCTTGAAGCTCATTTGGACTTCACGTTGTTTCCTTGGCTAGGTTTCCTGGAACTTGATTTGCATCACACGATCATTCCAGCAAAATCATCAGAGAAATGCAATTTGGACATGATTCCAGACCTCAAAACCATGAACCCCCTAAAAGCTAAGACCGCCTCGCTCTTTGAACAGAAGTCCATGAGAGGATGGTGGCCATGCTACGCAGATAAAGATGGCTCTCGGGTGATGGCTGTATGTGTTTCCTGGTTGGGACTGCTTATTCCTTTTATCATTTAGGTTTTGCTCTTTATCGGTAGATATACTCCAGGTTAGATAGAGCGGTGTTAAATTGGTTAAAATGTTTGTACCTGGGATTATAAGAAAAGGTGGGAGACGCTATGAATATGTGTTTGCAGGGGGAAGGTGAAGAGGTTGAAATGATCCAAACAGTAGGAGTCTAAGTGGTTGCACTTTAATTCTTTGGGACACGCCTTCACCAGGGAAGGTTAATTTATGCTGAGCTTCCATGACTACTCAGTACAGAAAAGAATCTTCAAATTTGAACTTCTCTCATCAAAAAAAAAAAAAAAAAAAGTTGGAAAAAGTAAGGAGTAAGAAGGCCATAACTTTAAGCATGTTTGGGGAATTCAAGATATATTTTGAGCCAGGCACAGTGGCACACGCCTATAATCTCAGCTACTTAGGGAGGCTGAAGCAGTTAATCATGAGTTTAAAGACAGTTTGGCCACTCAGCATGAGTCTGTGTCTCAAAATTTTAAGAAAATGAAAAGATCTGGGATGTAGCTCAGTGGTAGGGAGCCCCTGGTTTTACTCCTCAGTAATACACTCATACACACACACACACACCAGAGGCAATATGGCAAATTATCATGCTCGGTCACAAAAGACTAGCTCATTTGTTGTATCTAACATCTGTGATCGTTAATTATGAACCAGGTAACATGCTAAGGGTCTTACATTCATAATCTTCTTTTTAAAAACAATTTTGATACATAGTTCTCACAAAATAAACTTCCCTCATTCCGAGTACACAATTCGGTGAGTTTGGGCACATGTAGGCACCCATTAAACCACCACTATCACCAAGAGCCAGAACCTTCCATCACCCACAGAGTCCTGTGTCCTCTGCAGTTCACTGCTTTCTGTCACTATAGATTTGTTTGCATATAGTCTTTTTGAATTCTGCTGACAACCTTATGAAGTAAACATCATCTCCATTTTATAGATTCAAATATAAGCTGGGCAAGCTCAGGCAAGGTGCCCCAGCTTCTTCCAGCCCATACACAAAGTAGCCATCTGAGTGCCTCTGCCTAAGTGGGTATCAGGGTCAGCTAAGGAACTTAGCCCCTACTGGGCTTTCTGAGGTCCTAGAAAGTCTGTTACAATCTTAGTTAAAACACGATATAAAAGTGGACATGTTTCTAGACCTCTGACAGCCTCAAGGTCCTCCTGAGGACCAGCATAGTACCTTTTGAGACTCTCGTGAGCATCACATAAGATTATCCGTATAGAAAGCTTAGATGGAGCCCGGGCATCCCTCAGGAACCTTGTCATCAGGGAGGCAGCATTCATTCATCTACCCATCCATTGACTAATTTGGCTAATGCACACTAAGTTCCAGTACTACTGTACACAGTAGGTCTACAATGCCAAGTGTGGGGAGACATGGCCCTGGTTCCTTGGAGCCCATAGTTAATGCTCCATATGTGTTAACTATTGTTTTTAGCAGTGCTACATTAGTCTGGGTCCATGTAAAGTTTCAAAGGAAGGTGTGAGAGACGGCGAGATTGATGTGGAATGCTGTAATGCCAGGGACACACAGAACAAGAAGCAGAGAAGAGAGAGAGCGGTGTGTCCTCTCAGTTTCCCACATGGAGTCAGTTCAGAAACACACATGGAAGAGGAAATGTGAAGAACTCTCTGGAGGAAAATTGAAGGCAATCTAAGGATTGTTTTACAAGAATAAAAATCTTTGCTTGGGGAATACTCCTTGGGTTGAAATGAAAATATTTGTGAAACGTGATGTCATGTGTTTACCCTGTTCTGCTTTACTGAAGGGGAAAGTCGAGATGACATTGGAGGTCCTCAACGAGAAGGAGGCAGACGAGAGGCCAGCTGGGAAGGGGCGGGATGAACCCAACATGAACCCCAAGCTGGACCCACCCAAGTGAGAGGCCCTCTTTGTTCTCCTGGTTGTCTGATCCCCAAACACCTGTGGTTTGAAAGCCCCCCTTCTAATTCTGAATGGAATAGATTAGCTGTTGTCCTAATTCTGTAGTTGAAAGTGGGCCTTGGAGTGGGGGGTGCAGAGAGGTGGGCGATCTGGCTGCATTTTAACTGTTCTCCTTCCCCACAAACCAAAGCTCCGTGTCCTCAGCATGTTAGGAGGCCCTACAGGGTCCCTAACAGGGTCAGCCCGACAGAGTCAGCCAACTACAGAGAATAGCATCCTTTCCTGGCTTTTATAAAGGTTCTGAGTTATTCCTGAAACTGTGTTATGCTCTGAGGCAAATCAGTCCCTCCCGAATTGGGTGGGTGATACTCTATTTCTGCATTTCAGCCGACCCGAGACCTCCTTCCTCTGGTTCACAAACCCTTGCAAGACCATGCGGTTCATCGTGTGGCGCCGGTTTAAGTGGGTCATCATCGGCCTGCTCCTCCTGCTCATCCTGCTGCTCTTCCTGGCTGTGCTCCTGTACTCCTTGCCGGTAGGAGGCCCCGACCTCTTGTCTCGGCTCTGTGTGGGGGTGGACTGGGCCTGGGCATCTGACTCTGTGTCTGCCTGGACCACTGTTTAGAACAATGGGCCCCTGAGCAGTTCTAGTGTCGGGACGCTTCTGCTTCTGGAAAATCTAAAGTGAAGTGTCCAGTGACTAGAATTGCATTCTTAGGGCTTCACAAATCACAGGCAGAACTTTATGGTCTCGGGGAAAAGAAAAAAAAAAAAAAAAATTGACTGAGAATTGGAGGAGAAAGCACTTGGGACTTCATATCGCGTTTATCTGGCACCTGGGCAGTGTTTCCAGCTAACCTTCCTACCTTCAAGCTTTATGGTTCTAAACCACCCTGCACCCTAACTCCTTGCCCTGGTATTTGAGGATCCCCAATCCTGACTTATTAAGGTCCCTTTACAGACCCCATACTCTATATAGCCACGTAGTTGATCCCAAATATTTATTGCACTTACCTATCTGGATCCCTTTTCCCAGTTTGTCTATCCAAATCTCATTCTCTAAAGCCCACATCACATATAAGCTCTCCTTAAATTTCACATAATCACCCTAGTGATAAATGGTACAAGAGTTAGCCATGTGCATAGTAGTTGCACCTTCATTCCTCCACTCAGGGAATTATTGAGCATCTACTGTAGCCTAAGAGTTAGGATGTAGAGGTAACCAAGGCATGATTTCTGCCCATGAGCACTCCATACCCTGGGATCAACCAGGCACATGATCAAGTGCCGCAGTCTTTTGCTGGGCACAAATCACGAGTCTCCACACAGCTTGTAGATTCAAACAGCAATTCTTTATTCCCGAACTCACACCGGCTGTCTACAAACACGCTCTGGGGGAATCCACGTTCTCTGCCCAAATCCCCTCTCTCAAATCCACTCCTGCCTAAATCCACCCCGCATGGGCTTCTGTCTCTCAAAATATACTGTCTGACCTAAGCACTCAAGAGGAACTCAGCAGCAGGATACGCCCTATTCTAAAGGGGGAACACCCTACTCTCCTATTATGCTAAACTTCCCTATTCTAAAGGGGGAACACCCTACTCTCCTATTATGCTAAACTTCCCTATTCTAAAGGGGGAACACCCTAAACACGGATCCTGCCCTGGTCCTTGAGCAAGGTCACCTTTCAGAAGTCCTTCCACTAGACAGCATGGGAGTAAGCTGGCAAGGAATTTGTCATACCTACTTGGCTGATGGCTCCCAGCATCTCCCCCCTTCTGATTAATTAAACAACAAGTAATGTGGCTTAAGGACCGTGCCTGGTAGGTTGTCCAGTTCAACATATGGCTCTTACCCGTCATCGGAAAACTGACCTTTAGGTAACTGACCTTTAGGCGTCAGCCTCCTGTCTTAGGTTGATACCATTGCAACTGGATCATACCCGTCACTGACTACCGGTCCAGCATACAGCCATACTTGTGGATAGGTCTATGCACCAGTGGGGGGGTGAGGTTCTTTGCCTCACCTCTGTTGGCCCCCAAATTTGGCCTTGGTGCCAGTGGGGGAGTGAGGTTAATGTGGCTTAAGGACCGCGCCTGGTAGGTTGTCCAATTCAACATATGGTTCTTACCCGTCATCGGAAAACTGACCTTTAGGCAACTGACCTTTAGGCGTCAGCCTCCTGTCTTAGGTTGATACCATTGCAATTGGATCATACCCGTCACTGACTGCCGGTCCAGCATATAGCCATTGGCCCCCAAATTTAGACCATCACTAGCAGAAGGGAGGAGGATACAGAAATGCCACGACACCAAGCCAATTGACAGTTCCTTTGGAAAAATTGCATCATTGGTGACACCATCAGCAAAGATCACTGGTGACACCATCAGCAAAGATATGCCAGCATTACCACAATTTGCTGCACTAAACGTAGTTACATAGTCCAGGCAAGTTCTGTAAGCAGTTCAAAGGGGAGGAATCTATTAATCTGTCCGTCTCTTCCCAAAGTCCGTTTCCTCCCAAAGTAAGTTGACTCCTTGATTGAGCATACTTGTTGAGTTATATTCATTGGGATGAAGATAGGAATTCTGGCAATGATGCTAAAAAGACATTAACCTGAAAAGAATTATTAAATATAATGAAAAGGAAAGGTGAAAGTAAACAAACAGATCTGTTAACCTACTTAAAAAACAATCCTTAACAGCTGTTTACCTGATTTAAATTAGTAAACAAGCAGATCTGTTAACCACCTTTAAAAACAATCCTTAACAGCTGTTTACCTAATTTAAATTAAACCATTTAAATCACGTGAATAAAAAAAAATAATAATTTGGATCCATTTTCTCATGAGCGCTCCTCATATATGAAATATGGACATACGCACACACAGACATATAACACAAAACACAAATGTGCAAACAAACGTACAACACATAAGATAATAATAAAGGCCTTGTAGCTTTACCTAGGTGAAATCTCCATTGCAATGTTTAAAAACTCTATAGTCAAAAAATAAAACTGATCAGAAAAACATTAACCTAGGTTTGTATGAGCTCAAAAAATAAAAATAGAACCTTATGATGTGGAAAAATGCAATAATAAAATAGATATTGAAAAAAGCATCCTGGTTAATCACAGTCGCAGATGTAAGAATGGCCAAGCTGGAGTTCTGGATATCAGCTGTTATGGATTTGAGTCAAATTATCTTCTTTTTGATCTGTAGAAATTGCTTTAGTTAGTCTTTCTGGAATCCAAATCGGCTGCTGTTCTCCCTGTGGAAACACACAAACAGAGCCCCGACTCCAGACAATCACTGGGTCTGGACCTTTCCATTGTCCTGTTAGAATATCTTTCCAAAGAACTTTAGGCTTATGCACATTTTTTGGATACATATGCCTTTCCGCAGCACTAAGTCCTGATGAATCCAAATTTAAAAAGTTTAGAGTAAAAAGCGTTATTTTAAGTTTATCTTTGGGGGATATATACCCCTTTCCAATTCCCTCTTTTTGTTTTAGTAAGTACGTTTTAATAGTTTGATGAGCTCTTTCAACTATGCCTTGTCCCTGTGGATTGTATGGAATTCCTGTTATATGAGTAATACCAAATGATGAGCAAAATTGTTTAAAAGAGGTAGAGGTATAGCCAGGACCGTTATCAGTTTTTAACTGTTTAGGAACACCCACAGTGGCAAAATTTTGTAAGCAATGAGCTATAACATCTTTAGTTTTTTCTCCGGCATGAAGGGAGCCCATCAAAAATCCGGAAGAAGTATCAACTGTAACATGTAAATATTTTAATTTTCCAAATTCTGGCAAGTGTGTGACGTCCATCTGCCAAATATGGTTAGGTATCAGTCCTCTAGGATTGACTCCAAGATTAACTTGTGGTAAAAGGGTCACACAATTTTGACATTGTTTTATTATATGTCTGGCTTGTTCCTTAGTTATTTTAAAACGCTTTTGTAAAGTATTAGCATTAACATGGAATTTTTTATGAAAATTCGTAGCTTCTTCTAGTGTAGAGAAAATATGTATGTCATGTGTAGTTTTATCTGCTAAATCATTGCCCAAACTAAGGGCTCCAGGCAATCCTGTATGTGCTCTAATATGTCCTATAAAGAATGGATCTTTTCTGTCCCAGATTAGACTTTGTATAGTGGAAAACAAAGAGAAAACAGTAGAAGAAGGGGAAATCCTACCAGCATCTTCAAGAGATACTATAGCATTAACTACATACTGACTATCAGAAAATAAATTAAATACAGAATCTTTAAACATTGAAAAGGCTTGTAATACTGCATTAAGCTCTACCTTTTGAGCTGATTGTTTGGGTACTAAAAATGTAAAAGTTTGATCAGGGGTAACTACTGCTGCTGTACCATTATTTGACCCATCAGTGAATATATTTGGAGCGTTCATGATAGGGGTTTTTCTTGTCATTTTTGGAAAAACTACAGGATGCTTAGACCAAAAAGACAACAAAGGATTAGATGGTAAGTGATTATCAAATGAAACATTAGATTTACACATGATTATTGCCCAAGTATTTAACTCATTAGCTAACTCATCAATTTGATCCATAGTATATGGAGTAATAATTTTATTGGGAGAAATTCCAAACACTCCCTTTGCTGCTTTTATTCCTTTGAGTATTAATTGTCCTACAGCCTCAGGATACCTAGTAAGAATAGTGTTAGGAGAATAAGATAAATGTATCCACAATAATGGACCTTCTTGCCAAAATACTCCTGTAGGAATATTTTTTGTTGGTAGTACAATAAATAATAAAGGCAAACTTATATCAATTCTATCCAAATGTATATTTTCCATATATGTTTCAATAATTTTCAATGCCTTTCTTGCTTCAGGAGTTAACATGCGAGGTGAGTTTGGATCTGATGGACCTTTTAGAATATCAAATAAAGGTCCCAACTCTCCTGTTGGTATGCCTAGATAAGGCCTTATCCAATTTATGTCTCCCAATAACTTTTGAAAGTCGTTAAGTGACTTGAGTTGATCTACTCGTATTTGAATTTTTGGTGGACGGACCATGGTTGAGGATAATAGAACTCCTAAATAATTAATTGGAAAATTTAATTGTACTTTATCTATTGCTATCTCTAGATTATAATTTTTTAATAAGTTTGTAAGTGTGGCATAACATTCCAGCAATATGTTTTTATCTTTATGTGCCAATAATACATCATCCATATAGTGAAATATTTGTAGTTCAGGATTTTGATTTCTAAGTGGCTGGATTGCTTTATTAACATATATTTGACACATAGTTGGACTGTTAGCCATCCCTTGAGGGAGTACTTTCCATTCATATCTCTGATCAGGACCTTCATGATTTAATGCAGGGATAGTAAATGCAAAACGTGGACTATCCTCGGGATGAATTGGAATTGAAAAAAAACAATCTTTAATATCTATGGCTAAAACATGCCAGGTTTTTGGCAAAGCAGACAATTGAGGAATCCCTGATTGAGCAGGTCCCATAATAACCATTTCATTATTAATGGCTCTTAAATCTTGCAATAATCTCCATTTACCAGATTTCTTTTTAATAACAAAAATGGGAGTATTATGGGGAGATATGGAAGGTTGTATATGTCCTTCCGCTAATTGTTGTTTGACCAGATCATGGGCTACTTGTATCTTTTCTTTAGTCAGGGGCCACTGAGGAACCCACACTGGTCTTTCTGATTTCCAAGTAATTTTGATTGTCTCAGTGGCCCTTTCTGAAAATCCAACCCATGTCTGTCTGTTCCTTGATCTATTTGAATTGGTGCTGCTATACCTTGTCCTTGTTTTCCTAATCTTTTTTCTTTCCTAAAACCTTGTCTAGCCCTAGTAGTGGGCGCATTAGGATTGATGTTATTTGTTAACGTCAAACCTAATTGATCTAGGACATCTCGTCCCCATAAATTTATAGGAAGATGATCCAATACATAGGGCTGTATAGTTCCCTCACAACCTTCAGGATCCTTCCAATCTAATATCATTGCACTTCTATGGGGATTAGTAGCCACTCCTAGGCCTCGAAGCGTTTGAGTGGCTTGTTGTAATGGCCAATGTTTTGGCCATTCCTTACTAGATATGATGCTAAGGTCTGCACCTGTGTCCAGTAGCCCATTAAAGTCGTGTCCTTGAATATTTAGTTTTAACATTGGGCGAGAATCTAAATTTAAAGACAACATAGCCCAATCTACACCTGTGGAGCCTAATCCCCTGGAACCTCTTTCTACACTATGACTAGGAAATTTATTATGTAGGCTGGGTATTATTAACAACTGTGCTATTCTGTCTCCAGGTGAAATTACTGATATACCTCTTGGAGAACTAGCTATAATTTTTATTTCACCTACATAATCGGGATCAATTACCCCGGGACTTATCATAAGTCCTTTTAATGTAGATGAACTACGTCCCAATAATAAGCCTACTGTCCCTTGGGGAAGAGGTCCTTTTATTCCTGTGGGAATGATTTGAATTCCCATCTCTGGAGTTAGTACTGCTCTGGCAGAGGCGCAGATGTCCAACCCTGCGCTCCCTCGGGTTTGTCTGATGAGGGATTTAATGGACAATGTGTCCTGGGCACTACTCTGATGGTGTTGCTGGGTTCCTCCACTGCCCCGTATATTTGTGGTTGTGGGCCCCGGAGCATTGGGCCCGGCTGTCCGTTTTTTGGCAACGGAGCCTGATGCCTTTCTCCACGGTATCGTGGGTAAATACCTGGTCCTTTTCCGTTTTTTGGTAAGGGAGTACCCTCTATGGTAGTTTGAGAACGGCATTCATTAGCCCAATGTCTCCCTCTACGGCATCGTGGGCAAATACCCGGTATTCTATTTCTTTGATACCTAGTTTTGTTAAATCCTCCTCCTATGGGGCAACTCCTTTTAAAATGTCCTGTTTGTTCACAATCATAGCATGTTTTTGGCCTGGTATCTAAAGCCTGTTGTACTGCAGCTGCCAAGACTTGCCCTTGTTCATTAATATCTCTACATAATTTAATATATGTGTTTAAATCTTCATGTCTCCATGGTCTAATAACCTCTCTGCAGCAACGATTTGCTTGGTCATAAGCCAGTTGTTTTATTAATGGCATTGCTTGTTCCGTATCCCCAAATATTTTGGTAGCCGTTTGAATTAGCCTATCTACAAAGTCAGCGTAAGGTTCATTAGCTCTCTGTATTACCTTAGATAGCTGACCTTGTAAATCTCCATGTCCTTGTAAAGTCTTCCATGCCCTAACTGCGTCTGCAGCAATTTGTGTATATATAGCAGGATCATATTCAATTTGCTGCCGTTGACCCTCATAAGGTCCTTTTCCTAGCAGCATTTCTAAATTTCTTTGAGGGTAACCGGCTGCTGCATTTCTCCTAGCTGTCTCTGCACAAAATTCCTCATTGGCAACCTTCCATAACAAATATTGTCCTCCATTTAGCACAGATTTACACATGCTAGCCCAATCTGCTGGCGTCATGTCCAAGTTAGTAATGGACTCGACCATGCTCACCGTGAAGGGAGCTTGGGGACCATAGGTTGTTACAGCCTCCTTTAACTGCTTCACTGTTTTAAAATCTAAAGCACGATGAATTCGCTGCCCTCCTACCTGTTCAAGTACAGGGCATGCTAATCTTTGAGGTCCTGTCTCAGGATCCCATTTATCAACTACGGGGTTTGAGGGCCACTCAGCTGTCTCTATCGGTGGGGCTGTTGGTTGAATTAAACCCTCTTGTGATAAAACGGAGTTAGTAACAGCCTCCTGTTGTGGCCTTTTTCCTAACAACCCCTTTTCCTTTAAATTTTCTTCCTCTGTCTGACTAGCTGGAGAGACCTTCTCTTTTGCTTGATCTAAAATGTCTTTCACCATGTTCTGAACCTCTAACAATTTACTTAACATCTTTTCAGTTTGTTTTAATCTACTATAAAGATAACGCAACCCAATAAGATAACACAAAACAAAACCGAAACTGAATGAAGCAAAAACAGAATAAAAAATCGTTGTATCAATTTTCTCTTCCTCAGGGCCGACAAACTTCAAACCTTTAGTCAACCATTTTTTCCAGTTTGCCTGAGAAATTTCTAGGGATAGGCAGCTTGAAAGAAAAACAAAATAAATCAAAAGAAGAACACATTGTTTTCTGAAATGGTCACCCATTCTCTCGCCTTCCCTCAGGGGCGAGCAATCTCACTTACCTCCAAGTTTCAGACGTTCCGCGTACGAGCCACCAAATGCCGCAGTCTTTTGCTGGGCACAAATCACGAGTCTCCACACAGCTTGTAGATTCAAACAGCAATTCTTTATTCCCGAACTCACACCGGCTGTCTACAAACACGCTCTGGGGGAATCCACGTTCTCTGCCCAAATCCCCTCTCTCAAATCCACTCCTGCCTAAATCCACCCCGCATGGGCTTCTGTCTCTCAAAATATACTGTCTGACCTAAGCACTCAAGAGGAACTCAGCAGCAGGATACGCCCTATTCTAAAGGGGGAACACCCTACTCTCCTATTATGCTAAACTTCCCTATTCTAAAGGGGGAACACCCTACTCTCCTATTATGCTAAACTTCCCTATTCTAAAGGGGGAACACCCTAAACACGGATCCTGCCCTGGTCCTTGAGCAAGGTCACCTTTCAGAAGTCCTTCCACTAGACAGCATGGGAGTAAGCTGGCAAGGAATTTGTCATACCTACTTGGCTGATGGCTCCCAGCAATCAAGTACATTCCTGTGGGAAGCAAGCTGTTATTGAGCAAATGACCACAAGGAGCCCATTGCTGAGGACATTTTCATCAAGGGGGAGGAAAGTGGCATTTTAAACTCAGTTTGGTGAATGGTAAAGGAATGGTCCAGGCAGAGGAAATCATGGGCAGCAGCAAGGTACGAGGCACTGATAGCCGAGAAGACATTCAAAAACTCTTGCTCCAATTCATATTAATCACATTACACATGATTTTGTGTTTAGTTACGTAGTCCTACAGGCACAGTAGGACTGTTTGTTTCAGTGTTGGGGATCAAACCCAGGGCCCTGCACATACCAGGCACCCCCTCTACCTTGAGCTATGCTCCAGTCCAGAAGCAGCTTTATGTTTTCATTGCTCCCATATAATACTTCCATTTGCCAGTTGTAGAAAGTCCAGTCCATCTTCTTCCTGACTTATATTCTATGGACGTAGACCAGTGGGGGTAGGGTGTTGTTCCCTCAGAGGACATTTGGCAAGCTCTGGAACCACTTTGGGTGTCATAATTGAGGGGATTTTCTGGCATTTAGTATGGAGAGACCAGGGATGCTGCTGAACGTCTTGCAGGGCACAATAAGTCCCACTGCAAAGAGCCATCTGATCCTGAATATGAATAGTGCCAGGACGGAGAGATCTTAACTTAAATGTGTTTTTAAAATTTATTTAACATTTCAGATATATAAAAGCTATATAACATTTCATATAAATATATACACACACACAAACGTACTCTTTTATGTGCTGTTTCTATTTCCTTTCTAGAACTATTTATCAATGAAAATCGTAAAGCCAAATGTTTAATAAAAGTGAAGACAACTTCTCACGAGTCCTCCAGCAACGAGGGAATCCTGTCTCCACTTACGGACCAAATCTGCATCTGATTTGGTTGGTGGCAGAAGCTCCAGCCTAGCAGCAACCTACACTACTTGACCACACTAAATCCTGGAAAGTCAGGCCAACGAGCAACATTTTTACCTTGTTACCTTTCAAAGTATTAAAAGTTATATTTTCTAAAGTTTTAATCATATTTTTCAGAGTATTTTTCAAGGTGGCTGGTTCCATTTTATGTGTCCTCCATTCCATGATTCAAGTTTTGGAAATTGCTGGAATGGAATTTGAAAATTTCTATATCTTGACATCATAGACTTCTTATCTGTAATCAGGAAAAAAGACTGCATTATAAAAACAGCTAGAATAGAGTAATTCTTACTTATGTCACAAACCATTGTTATGATATTTTGTATGAATAAACATCATGAGACTCTCTTCAATCTCTGTGATGAATGCAAATAAAACTATTTCACTTTTTACACTTAGCTGTTTGTTCTATCTGTGGGCCAAGCTGGGAAGGAGGAAGTTTCTAGCCCAGTGGTCTCAGTGGACCAAATGCCACGGCACACCACTTGACCTTAAACCCTTGGTAAAATGTGCTGCAAAATTTTGGCCAGTGGGTCCAACTGAGGCTAATATAATATATAATAAAATCTAACACTTATTAAAGGTTCTTAATCAGGGCATAGCATCATTGTAAGTTGATGTTTATTAACTCAATTGGATCCTCAAGGTAATCCTACAAATTTAGGAAACATAATTAAACCCATGTTATAATTGTTTTGTTTTTGTTGTTGTTGTTGTTGTTTTGCATGCAAAGCAAGCACTCTACCAACTGAGCTATATATGCCCAGCCCAGTTTTGTTTTGTTTTTTTAAATGAAGCACAAAGAATTTAAGTAACTTGCCCAAGGTCGCACAACCAATAAGTGATAGAGCTGAGATTTGAACCCAGGTACTCTGGATTCTTCTTCTCAACATCTCTTAACCACAATAGTGTCTCCTCAGAGGGAGATTAAGAGAAACATAGAGTTGAGGTGCTTAGATAATGAGTGACAGAAGCAGCACAATGTGACTCCCTGCCAGCACCAAAGACAGCCAGCATGCTTGTGAGACCGTTGTTTGTTGATTAACATATTAAGAGACCAGGGTGAGATCAGAAAATGGTTCTATTTAAACAGCAACGTAGGACGGAGGGGAGCAAGAAATGGTGTGATACCCATGATGCTTTTAGACCATTTTAAACTAACTGATACTACAAAGGCGACTATGTTGGCATTATTACTAAGGTGTTGCACTTTTTTTTTTTTTTTTTCCACTTGGAGGATCAAACCCAGGGCTTCATGTATGGTAGGCAAGTTAGGCAAGTGTTCTGTCACTGAGCCACATCCCCAGTCCATGTTTCTGATATTTTAATTCCCTTCAGTGTTTTGCCAAAAATCCTAGCAAAGCGTGTTCAGTCACAAAGATGTTGAAAGCCAGGTACAGGGATACTCACGTGTAATTCCAAAGATGAGTCAGAAGGTTGCAAATTTGAGGCCAGCCTGAGCAATTTAACAAGACACTCAGGTTGGGGAGACCCTGTCTCAAAATAAATAATGAAAAGGACTGGGGATGTAGCTCAGTGGTAAAGTGACCCTGGGTTCAATTACAATACCAAAACAAAAACAAACAAAAAATTTAAAGACACAGCCCTAACTGAACTTTGTACCCTCCTTCCAATGAGTCTGCTCATATCATCCACCTGCATGGAGCATAACCTTCAACTTCATATCTTAACTTCACATCAGAACTCCTGCTCTCCTTGCAGTTCCATTCAAATATCACCTTCTCCTTGACACTTCTTAGGTTCCAAAGTGATCCTTCAAACTCAGAAGTGGACAAAACAGTATAGCCTTTCTAGAGAAATATGAATATTAAAAGCCTTAAAAACACTGGATGTGAGAGTGCACGCCTGTATTCCTAGCAATCTGGGAGATTGAGGCAGGAGGATTGCAAGTTCAAGGCCAGTCTGAGCAACTTAATGAGACCCTGTCTCAAAATGAAGAATAAAAATGTTCATGTACACAGGGAAAGATCGAATATATGGTAAAAATAACATGCATTGGTGCAAGAATGAAAAAACATCACTTTTTCTAGTGGTTTTTTGTTTTGTTTGTTTTGGTCCTTGGGTTTGAACTCAGGGGTACTCCATCACTGAGCCACCTCCCCAGTCCTATTTTATATTTTATTTAAATATAAGTTGCTTAGCACCTCGCTGTTGCTGAGGCTGGCTTTGAACTCGCAACTCTCCTGTCTCAGCCTTTCGAGCCACTGGGATTACAGGCTTGTTCCACCACACCAGGCCACTTTTTCTAGTTTTGTTACTGGCATAGGAAAATGCTGGTGTATGAGCAATAAAAAAAGAAAATACAAATTTACATTAAATAAGGACCCAAATGTGTGTATGTATGTAAAGAAATGCATCAAAATAGTAGAGATACAAAGAGTTTATGCAAAATTTGTATTTGTGCGTATTTAGGTAATAAATTATAAATGTTAGTCAACATCGGAGAGTCACTTTTTTTCCTGTAAAACTATGAACTCAAGTTTGACAAACATTGCTATCCTTTGTTTCACCTGGTGAAATATGGCTCATCTTCACAACTGATGTAAGATCCTTAAGGACAGAAGTAACGCTTGTGAAATCTGCACACGAGGGCGTCACAGAGTAGCAGACTTGGCTTTGCTTCCTGGGCCACGCCTTAGACTCATCCAGCACATGAGCGATATCATGCTACCTCAACCGATTGAGGTGAGGACTAAATGGAATCCCTTACATAAAATGTCTTTACCAATATGGAAGGTCAGGAGGTGCTCAATATGAGGTAGCTTTAGGTGTGACATGAGACTCCGTAAAGTCAGATGTCTTTGTTCCAAAAGCAGAACTAAGAACAGGTTTTTTGGGGTTTTTTTGTTTTTGTTTTTTTTTTCCCCTCTAACCAGGTGAACCTTTAACAGGAAACAGGATCACTAGATTGGAGGAAAGCAAAAGCCAGATAAAAGTCTGTCTCCTACCTTCCCAAGACCCAAAAGAAGGAAGAAGGATCCCAAGTTCAGGGGGTAGGAAAAGAGCTCTTAGCCAGGCACAGTGGTGCACACCTGTAATCAATCCCAGAGGCTCTGGAGGCTGAAGCAGGAGGATTGAAGGTTGGAAGCCAGCCTCAGCAATTTAGCAAGACTGGAAGCAACCTAGTGAGACCCTGATTCAAAATTTAATTTTTTTTTAAAGGGCTGGGGATGCTGCTCAGTGGTTAAGTACCCCGAGTTTAATTCCTATATCAAAAACAGAAAAGAAAAGAAAATGGTCAGCTTTTGCCACTACAGGCCCTGCTGTGCAGGTTCCCAGGGGTTCGGTGGGAGCAGACACTGTCATTGTTCTAATGGAGCAGAAGGTATATGTCCTGTTTGTTACTTTGGACTATTCCAATAGACCTATTATGGGGCTGACTGGAAGACACTCTGGTTCTTGTTAAGAAGGGCCAGCTACCCACAGGTGATGCCCCAGGCATCCATATCCTTCCAGCCTTTTCAAGTCGCATTGTACCTATACCCACATTACTACTCTCTAACAACATCCATCATTGTGCTTAGACCTTACCTGAAGATCTGCAGCTTACCATTCATTTAGGTGACATTCTAAGGATGAAAGGGAGACAGTATTTTTTTTTAATTGGCATTTTTTTTTTTTTTTTTTTTTTTTAGAGCAAAAGTAACTTCACAAAAGAGCACTGTTCCAGGCCAGGATATCATTTGAAATTTTTCACCATGGGTACAGCACTGACACAGACCAATCAGAATGGATGCTTCAACACATCACAATAGATAAAGGCTATTAAAAATGAAACAAAACAAAAACCTTGAACGACCATGTCAGTATGTGCAGGCTGAATCTTAGCCTTCGTTCTAGGGAGCCCTGCCAATAGGCTCTCCACAGTTTCTCACTCAAGAAACAGCTGCTGAGTGGGTGAAGGAATGGCTGAAGAGTCTTTTCCTTCGTTGTCTTCACTGTTACCTAAATGGAATCCATGAGTGTCTATCCTTTGATAAAGGGCAGCAAAGCTCTGTTAGGAATGAAATATTTCCATGCAGAACATTGAGCTGGGCTTTCTGGATACACCTCCACCCCCTCTTCTCCCCCAGAAAAAGCTTCATCTTGTCAAAGGATAATGGTCCCTCAATTGAGGTTGTAAGCTGCCTGGTGACCTATAAATGATAGCTAAAAGCTGGAACTAATCATAGTCCAGTCAGATTGTTGCTTCACTATGAATTAAATAACACTTAGTCCTAACTGATGGTAGCAAGTGTCACCATTAACGTCGGAGCCTTCATTAGGAAAATAAATCTCCACCAATGCCACGGGGTGACGGGGAACTGAAAATTCTGACAGGCGAACACTTGATTCTGTTTTGTTCTTCATTTTAAGGCTGCAGGGCAGGGCAGGGAAGGGAAGGGGGTTGTCACAGTTAGACATTCATGTTGCTTTAAAGAGCTATTTGAAAAGTAGACGGAGTTCTGAAATCTATTTTGGAGCAGAAGGGAGCCGAGCTGTTTGGTTTTCCAGGTGCTGGCCCGGTGGCAGCTCTTTGCCCCTCCAAGTTCACCCTGGCTCAGAGGGCTGTTTGCTCAAGGACCTGAGCTGACTGGTTTCACGAGGGGAGCAGATGTTATTACAAACACTAGAAGGTACGTGCACTTTCCAGAAACTGCCTGTTCAGTTCAGGGAGACACAGATAGAGCTAGCCCAAAGTACAACTTGCCTGAACCACCAGTGAGAGTGATTTCAAAGCTTAAAACCCCTCTGATTTAAATATTTCTTGTTAAATAGATTCCTTGGTGAGGCCGATACATTCAGTACCCTGAGCCATATGCACGCTGCTTCTGAAGGCAGATGGGAATTCCAGTCGGGAGAATGCTTTTGACGGTCTGCTGGATGTGGAAAGAGTTCATAACGGAGTCGATGTTGTAAATAGATTAAGCACCCACCATCTCTGCAGCTCAGTCCTGTGTTTGTTCAGCGCTGAATGAAAACTCCCTAATCTTGCTTAGGTTAAACATGATGAGGTCCCGAGGCAGATCAAAGGCAGGCTACTTTTCCCTTGGATATACATCCATGAAATGAAACGCCAGAGTTCATGAAGTTCAACAAAAACACGAAAGAAACGTGTAACGCGGACTAACTGCAAAACCCAACTAGTCGGGGACATAATGAAAAACGCAGGCCCGCCATGTGTCCAGGCTCACTCATACTCCAGGGGTGTGGGCTTATGGGAGATGCAGACTCCAGGTTTTTGCCATTTGAATCAACTGAACAAATATATAATTAAAAAAAAAAAAAAAAAAAACTATGATTTTTTTTTAAGAGAGACTCCTTCACATGACACCGAATGCTTCTCAGGGTAACCCAATTTTGCCAAAATTTATCTCAGCTTCTTAAAAAGGCTCTTTCAGTCCTTGACTAGTATTAATGGGCTACTTCCATGTGTTTTCACAAAATCCTACAGCCAAACCTATAATCCTCTCCCATCATATTTCAGCAAAGTCCTGCCCTGGTAATTATCAGAAGGAGGACCAGGAATATCCAGCTGGATTCCGACGCGGCACGGCAGCCTCTCAGATGAGGTTTCACCTGGGTCAACGGGATAAACAAAATAAATTGATGGAATCCTGTCTTAGAGCAGCAAGAGAGGGGGTCAGGGGATTCCAGACGTCTGGAAGCCTGTGAGCTCACCCCAGCTTGGTCACGATGTAACCCTGTGACATGGGGCATCTCCTCTGGGGGCCTCCATTCCCCTCGTTTGTGAAAATAAGCCCCGAATTAAATGATCTTGTCGGCCCCCACATGGTTTTATGGTTATACTTCTCTGTAACTCCGTTTCCTTGTATGTAAAATTGGGATAATAACCATCAGAGAAGCTTCATAGATTGTGAAGATAAAATGATTTAAAATATGCAAAGGAAGCAGGGCACCATGGTGCATAACTATAACCCCAGCTCCCCTGGAGGCTGAGGCAAGAGGATTACAAGTTCAAGGACAGTCTCAGCAATGTCGGGAGACCCTGTGGGCTGGGGATGCAGCTCAGTGGTAGAGCTCTGGCTCTAGGGTGGGGGTGAGATCTTTCCCTTTTCATCTTAATCATTATCATCATTATTAGGGAACAAGATCAGCTAAACAAGTATAGATCACAAGGGGACATGTTCTGCCTTTGAACTGTAGCCTCAGAAAGGGATGCAAATCATCCCTATCCCAAATGAATCTGATTTTCCCTCAAGTCTTAACTGTACAATCCTAATTAAAGAAAGCAGGTAGATGCTGGGAGTGTAGCTCCATGCTAGAGCATCAGCTTAACATGCAGGAGGCCATGGGTTCAATCCTTAGCACAAAAAGAAAAGGAAAATTTCCCCCAAAATTAAATGTAGGATTTTATGATACAGCCATTCTACTTCTGGGTGCATATCCAAAAGGAAAGAAAGCAAGGACTTGAAGAGATCTTTGTCTTCATATCCACAGCAACATTATTCACAATAGTAAATCAGCAGAAGCAGCCTGCTGCAGACTGAAAGTTTGTCCCTCCTCACCGCCAAAATTCATATACTGAAATCCTAACCCCGAAACTTTGGTCATTAAGAAGTGGAACCTCTGGGAAGTGAGTAGATTATGAGCATGGTGGCCTCATGATTAGTGAGGATTAGTGCCCTTATAAAAGAGGCTCAAGACAATTTAATGAGACTCTGTTTCAAAAAATAAAAATGTTGGCAATGTAGTTCAATGGTAGAGCATCCTTGGGTTCAATCCCCAGTACTGCAAAATAAAACAAAAATAAAAGAGGCCCAGGGGTAGTCCTTTTTCCTTCCCCCATGTGAAGACACTGTAAGAAGGTAGCAAGTCCTTACCAGACAGAGCATCTGCTGGTGCCTGGACCTCAGACTTCCCAACCTCCAGAAATGTGAGAAGCTCATTTCTGTTGTTTTTAAGCCAGCCTGGCTAGGGTATTCTGGTGTATCAACCCAAGTGTTTCATTGATGGTAGAATGTATAAATAAAATGTGGTATCTATGTACAATAGAAAATTATTCACCCTTAAAAAGGAAGAAAATTCTGACACATGCTACAACATGGATGAGCCTCAAAGATATGCTAAGTGAATAAGCCAGACTCAAAACAACAAATATTATATGATTCCACTTATACGCGGTCAATTGAGTAGTCAGATTCATAAGACAGAAAACAGAATGGCAGCTTCCGGCGGGGCGGAGTGGGGGCAGTTGGAGGAAAGGGGAGTTGTTTAATGGGTACAGAGTTTCAATTTTGCAAGATGAAAATGTTCTGCAGCTGAAAGAAGGCGATGTTTGCACAACAGCATGAATGTACCTCATGTCACTGAACTGCACACTTAAAAGTGGTAGATTTCATTTTATGCATATTTTAACACACAAATATGACTAAGTAAATGAAGTCTCCAACTCCTATGAATTTAGAGACTTAACTTTTTCTCCTAATCCCTACATAAAAGTAGGTCCTCAGGTCTCAGGGAACAGGTAACATTGCTGACTGTCGAACAGGTGAACCCTGTCTCAAAGGTCACTACAGGCCTTTTTGACTGCTAACTCCAGCACCCCAGAGACAGGTGGTTTGATCAAAATTGCTGCTGGGCTGGGGACATGGTAGAGTGCTTGCCTAGCATGCACAAAACCCTGGATTCAATCCCCAGTATCAAAAAATTTTTTTTTAATTTTTTAATAATTAGCAAAGGGTATGAACATATTTAATACCCTGCAACTGTATTGGCAATTGCTTCCTTAAAACATAGAACACATTTACACATACACAACCCCCACAGAGTCTGAGAGGGTTCAAGCCAGACCTGATGGCCTTTCCTCAGCCTCTCTCCATCCCTGTGGGGGGCCTTTCCCAAGCTCTGATGGCTGGACCTCAAGAGCAGCCTGGGGAGAAGAGGGGCTGCCACAGGTCTGTCTGAGGACCTCCTATGGGGACAATAGTCTCCCCGCTGTGTCTGGAGAGGCAGAGAAATCCTCCAATACCCTTCAAAAAAGAAAATGTACTTGGACACTTTTCACTTAAGAATGTGATTTCTACTAAAGAAACCCTCAATGCACTTAAAATACCCTGAGCAAGGATCCCCAACCAGTAAACTAAGAACTACAAAACTGTTTTTAGAGTCTCACCGATTTTTAAACTTCATATTTCTTTTAAAAAGAGGAGGAAGGAGCTTTGAGTAGCTTGAAAGAAAGAATTAAAAAGAAGAAGAAGAAGAAAGCAAATATGTCCATTCTGAGTTGACAGTCACTCAGATTTCGGTTTGAAAAGTGATTTGGAATTTTCAGAAGACTCAAGGAAAAACTGCCATATGGTTGTGTTTACCCTGGTTGGTAAAAACATACAGGTACTCAAGAAAGGGAAAATAAAGTTACTTCTTCTATCAAATAATAATGAAAATGTCCACTGTGGATCTGAGAAAAGTTCCTACATTTGCTAAGTTTGCAATCAATGTCAGTCAGTATTATTATTACTATTTGTAGAGTGCAGAAGTTCTTCTTATAATGACTTTTAATAAAAGTCAGAGCATACCAAACACACAGTGCTTTGAAGGATAATGTTGATATGGCTGACATATGTACCTACTAGGAAGAATTTAGCCTTTAAATTCTTTCCCAAATATTATGCATTTCCACCAGACTTTGGATAATGAGCTGGGTGGTGAACAGATCAAAGCCTGGCTCTCTGGGGAGGTCTGGCCTCCAGGTCCTTTGCTGCAGACTGGGGACATCTCTGTGAACCCTGCATACAGACGGAAATGGTATCCAGGGGTCGCACTGGAGGAGTGCCAGTCCTCTGTGCACTGAAGTGGGTCCTAGCCAGTGAAGTGGCCACGGGCCCTGTCAGTCTCTGACAGTTGTCCCTGTTTCAGAAGTTAACTTTTGCCATTAGCACCCCTTCTTACTTCGGGTCTGGTCACATGCCCAGCTCCTGTTGTCCAAAGGCTGACTCCTTCAGAACCACATGAAGATGTAAAAATGCAAATGATAAGGGCTGGGGTTGTGGCTCAGCTGTAGAGCACTGGCCTCGCATGTGCAGGGTCCTGGGTTCCATCCTCAGCACCACATAAAAATAAATGAATGGAATAAAGGTATTGTGTCCAACTACAACTAAAAAATATATATATTTTTTTAAAAAATGCAAATGATAGTGACACTATTTCCTCAGCAATACTCCTGACATCAGAACAAAGATGCTAGTTCTGGAGACACACTAAAAGCTGATTGAGGGTCAGAAATGTAGCTTAATGGTAGAGCACTTGCCTAATATGCCTGAGGCCCTGGGTTCCATGTGAAGTTTTTTGAAAGTCTTGCTTTGGTTTATAAAGGTATTCTAACGTTTGCACTCCATTTTACAAGTCTTTTGATTTCAACAGCTTTTGATTCTGTCTAGTACTGCAAAGAACGAAAACTACTTAAAAGTTTTCATCAAACACAGAGGACATGTTGGATTGTCCAACTCAAAATGCACTCTCTATGGTCTATGTGAGATTCACTGTGTGTCCCCTTCATCCAGGAGAGAGATCATTGCTCCTTCCTCCCCACCCAAGCTACAAGTGAACAACTTCTCATGTGGACAAATCTTTATCAAATCCCCAAACTAAGCAGCAAAGAAATGTGTGCAGGTATTAAATTCATAATGGTTCACCTGGGCAGTTCTGGGAGGACAAGATTGCATAAAAACGAGAATGTAAATAACTAGTAAAATTACCATTGCTCACCCCACTCACCACCTTTGTCAATCTAATCACAATATATTCCAGGAACATGCTGCAGGTCTGTTCCATGGCTTGCATACCCCCGGCACACATACATTGGGGATGCCTAACCCCCAGTTGAACAGATATTTGTATTTTTCTAACGTAGCACAGCACCTTGTGCCCAGTTGGTGCACAGAGATCAATACCATCTCTGTACTTAGGGGCCAGGATGTAGTTCAGTGGTAAAGCACTTGCCTAACATGTGGGAGGCCCTGTCTTCTCCAGCATCACAAAACAAACAAGCAAACTAACAAGACAATAAATAAATAAATAAGGGGGAAAAAAACATCAAAAACAAAACAAATATCAGTACTCAGTAGCTGTGACAACCCCCAAGGTGCTGCCTGTCTTGTTGGAGAACAAATTACTGTGATGTGATTACAGGTACCAATTTAGTGTCACAACAGAAGAGAAAAAAACTAGAAAAAGAAAAGGGTGACATAATGGTCAAGAGTTAGAGCCAATAGGCTGGGGCTGGGGCTCAGTAGTAAAGCACTTGCCTAGCACATGTGAGGCACTGGGTTTGATCCTCAGCACCACATAAATAAATAAAATAAAGGTATTGTGTCTGTCTACAACTAAAACAATATATACATATGTGTGTGTGGGTGCGTGTGTGTGTGTGTGTGTGTATGGAGAGAGAGAGAGAGTTAGAGCCAAGCAGCAGAGCCAAATCCTGGCTGTCTTATGAGGACAAGGCCTCAACCTCAGTAACTGTGAGTTATTATTATAATCACTACTAATGATTGAACAGTAGAAGAGAAATAGGTGAAGGATGGCTCTGGAAACAGGGTCTGATACACTGCAGAGGAAAATATTCCAGCATACATTGAGCCAAGGTCTCTTTGGGAGAAGTGTTAGGCATCCCCAACACTTCTGTGTTTCAAAATACTGCCCACAAGATGGCAGCAGCGGCCTCGGGTTCTCACTTAGGGCTGAAAGGCATTCCATGCAGTCTGCATTCCACGGGACCCCGCCCCAGACAGGCATCTCTGGGACATATTTTAAGTGGAAGGTGACCAGCACCGCATCTCAAAGATGCCCTTCCTTTCTGTAATTCTCTGGAAGTCCTTGACTAGACAGACAAAAAAATGCTCTGGGCTTGTGAAAGACTGGAAACCACCCATCCATCCATCCATTCATTCATTCCTTCAACAAATGTGTGCTGGGACCTGCCTCATACCAGGCCTCTTGCAAAGGAACAAGGGAGAGAGGACCTGCTCTCGTGACCTCACAGCCAGTCACATACAACTCAAACAGAGGCAGATCCCAGCAACTAAACATGGCAATCCCACAGAATGTCATAAATACACAATTGAAGGTTAAGGAGAAAAAAACAGACCACATGATAGGACATCCACAGACAGACACTCTGCCTGATACACTGCCGAGGGCAGCAGGGAGTTCGAAATGATAGAAGTTGGTGAAGTTAAATTATGATTGAAGGTTTTGTTCCCTGTAAAATTACTTAAGTTCTTTTCTTCCTCCTCCTTTCAGTTAGAAATCTGGGCTGGCTAATGGAACCTGCCACCTGGAATGTCTGGGGCAGCTGTGCAAGGTTACATTCCAGGCTCTGAGCAAAAAAAAAAAAAAAAAATGCCAGCAATTTGCCTTTTGTCAACTGCAAATTAAAGTAATTTCCACGCAGAGGGTTTCTCCTGCTGGCGGTGAGCATCCCAAAACACCAGGTCTGTTTGTGGCAAGCCTTGACCTGGCCTCCCCACCAGGGCCAACACACCTGAGGCTGAAGGCATCTTGGGGTAGAATCAGGGCACGGTTTTCTTGGCTCTTTTTTTTTTTTTTAACTGAAGCACTAAACCAAGGGAGCCTTAGTGGGACCTGGAGGTGGGAAGCAGGGAGTCTGTCTAATTCTATCCCTAAGCTTCCTCATAGAACTTTCCAGAATGTGAGGCAAAAAGGCTTTAAATAAATGCAGAAAAGGTAAATTTTTGTGTGTGGCCATCCCTAGAGCTATGATGACAATAAAAAATAGCCACTATTACGAACAGCGCCAGGCAGGCTCCGCATTAAGAACATGAAAATGACATATCCCGAGTCATTAAAATGATCCTAAAGTGAAAGAAATATTACTGTCCTCCTTTTATAAATGAGGAATTTGAAGCTCACAGACGTTTCGTGGTTGGGAGAAGGCTGCCAGTAATAAATGATAAAGGTGGGATTTAAACCCTCATTTGTCAAACTCCTAGTGACTCAACCCCCATGCAGTGGTCCAACTGCAGAGATGGATAGAGAGACCTGTCTTCACCAAACCAAGAAGGGTTTGCTCCTCCACTGGTTCAGAAAGTGTTTATAGAGCACATACTCTGTTTCAGACACTGGGCCTGCCCAGGCAAGTGCTATAACTGAAGAGTAGAGCGGTTTCTACACAGAGGACTTCTGCGATGACACTGTCCAAGCTTGGAGACTAGAGACGTAAATAGGCCCTACAGATCTGTCCACCAAAGAGGAAGCCCACTGCCAAGTACCTTCACTTGCTCATGACAGGTTCAACTGGCTGATTAGAATGCCACACACACACACACACACACACACACACACACACACACACACGTAGAAGGCAAGCTTTATGTCCCAGGGTTCACTAGTCACCCTGGAAGGAGATGGCTCACTGCCACCACCCCCACCCCACCCCCACCACCCACCCCCGACTCCTCCACACACACATACAACCCAGTCTGTACCCAAATGTCAGGTCTGGCTGGGAGCCTTGCAGATTCTGGAATCTGGAATCTCTCCTGTCCTGCACCCCACTTCCTTTCATGACTGCCACCAGAGTCCTCCACTGTGTGACCCCACTGGGACTCTATCATCTTTCTCCATCTGAGTCTCCTTTTCCTTGTCTGTAGGCAGATGACCTGAGGTCTTTTTCAGCTGAGATATCTGAGATATCTGTTAAAGCTGCTGTTTATGGTTCCCTCTGCCCTGTGCCTGGGCTGTTCCACATTCTTCACAATCATTACCTCTTCCAGTCTTCACAGATACACAAGGAGTTTATAGATAAAGAAAACAAAACAAAGATACACCAAGTGACTTCTCCAAGGTAACACAAATGAGAAGCCAGGATCAGAAGCCAGGTTGATCTGATAGTCTTGGTCCTTTCTGGCGTTATAACAAAATACCCTACAGTAGGTGGCTATGAGCAACAAAAATGTGTTCCTTACAGTTTGGGAGACTGGCAAGTTCAAGATTAAGGCACCAGCAGATCCAATGTCAGGCTGTGGCCCCCTTCCTGGTTCAAAAATGACCATCTTTTCTTTCTTTCTCTCTCTCTCTCTCTCTTTTTTATGTGTGTGGTATTAGGGATTGAGGCCAGAGGTTCTCCACCACTGAGATGCATCCCCAGCCCTTTTTATTTTTTATTTTAAGGCAGGGTCTCACTGAGTTCCTGAAGCTGGTCTCATACACGCAATCTTCCTGCCTCAGTTTCCCTAGTCACTAGGACTACTGGCATGAATCCACACCCAGCAATCTTTAGTTGTGTTCTTGCATGATGGAACAGGGTGAGAGAGCTTCCTGGGGTCTCTTTCATAACTGCACTAATCCCATTCAGGCAGGCAGAGCCCTCCCAAAGACTCTGTTTCCAAATACCCTCACATTGGCAATTAGGTGTCAACATATAGATTTGAGGAAACAAACATTTCGTCTATAATATCAATCCTCAAAGCCCCAATATTCTTACTGTATCTAAAATAAAGAGGCAAAGTTTCCCTCTTGCTCTTCAAATCTTCAAACCACCAGCACTGTCGCAACTCTTCCATTGGAAACCCTTACAAATACTTCCTCAGTTCTCACCCTGGTGTCCATCCTCTTCCACCTCCCTTGGCTCTGATTCAGGACGTCAGGACCTGACTGCCCTTGTCTGCCATCATCCATTCATTATTCATGGAGATGACCCCTGACCCCGTGATCTTTCACCTTCCAAGATCCTGTAACTTTCAATCTTGCCCCACTCTAGGTACCTTCCACCCCTGGCCCGGACACCACTCACATGCTATGGAAAATTTCCACCTCCAAAGTATGGCACTCCAGGCTCCTGGTGCTCCATACCCTCTAGGCCCTGCAGAGCCAGCTCATCACCTGCATCAGGACCCAACACTGGCTCCCGCAGGTTCTTGGCCTTTCTCTACAGACAGCACTCCTGTTACCATTTCCTCTCCACCTGAGTTCTCCCAGCTCTCTTCTCCTGCCCCAAAGGGCCACTTGATCAACCTCTCTTTCCTAACTTCACTTACCACAGTAACTCTACCAACCTCTCCTTCATCTTTTTCTCAGGAAGAGTCAAGCACTCCCAAGCCTATCACCTTTAGAGCTGCAGGTGCTGCAGAAAAGCCCTGTCTTCCCCAAACATTCCCTTCCCTTCTGGTATCTTTGATTTCCTCCTCTCCTCAAGCTGCTGACATAAGCCTGCAAACCTACCCAGGTCTCCCCGGGCTTGGGAAACTTCTTCAAGTAGAATGTTGGCAGTGCTCCTATTTCCCCATTGCAGTTTGGGGAAGACTCTTCACATCAGATTTCCCCAGTGTCTGACCTCCTACCTACATCACTCCACTGAAATGCCACTCTCCAGCCACTGACAAATCCTCATTTCTAAATCTAATAATTTTCCTTCAGTACTTACTCCTTGTGACCTATGTGAGTAGAACCTACTATCAAACCCAGGTCATCTTTTACTTGAGAGCCCCAGGTCTCTCCTCCACACTGCCTCTCAGTTGCAAGTTTGCTGACTTCATGGAGTCTCCGTTTCCCTACTCCTTAAAGGAGCAAAACACAAGTCGGAGCTCAGTAAATGACAACCCAGAGTGTGGGCCTTCGGCAGGCTGAGCACTTGGAAATGCAGGGAAGAGGCTCAGAAGCAAGATCTTTCCAATTCCCTCCTTCCCTTCTTTTTCCTGTGCTCCCCTTTCCCCCCAGAGGCAGGTCACAGAAACTAGAATTTCTCTTTCCCAAGGCTTTCAGGAAAATCAGAACCCCTCTCCCCTAAAGCCAGTCATAACACCTAGAAACATTGCTCTAAGTCTTCCTTGCCTTTCTATGTAAGAACTGGCCATGAAGGAACTCTCAGACCCATCTTGTCTGATAATAGGTCATAGCTCTCATTCCAGAACCCGGCCTTGCTGGGTTTCCCCTGTTACCTTGAGGTCATATCCAATCCCATTTCTACACAGCTGCCCATTCTTCATTGAATTCAAGAGTAACAGAGAGTTTTCCATGAGTCTTTGGGTCTTCTTTCTGAAAGCTCCTGTGCCAAGTAAGACTTTTATGAAGTACGTTTGTTATGCTTTTCTCTTGCTAACCTGACCTTGTGTAAGAGTGTAGACTGCGACCCTTAAAATGAGTGTATAAAGGACTCACACCTTTCCACCCCTATACCAACCCTGGAGGGTTGTTGTGAGCATTGAAGCAGACACCATGTGCCTGGCATATGGAAGACCCACATACTGAATCTTAGTTATCATTATGCTTAGTTATCATTATCTATCTCTTATGCTGATAGAATCTCTCTGAATTCACCAGTCTTTGATGGACTCTGCCATAGCAATCATTGTAAACCTGGGCCCCACACACCATCCCCTTTGTAGTTGGTGATTGAACCTAGCAACTTTACCACTAAGCTACGTCCCTAAACCTTTTCATTTTTAATTTTGAACAGGTTCTCGCTAAATTGTTAAGGCTGGCTTCAAACTTGTGATCTTTCTGCCTCAGCCTCCCAAGTTGCTGGGAAAACAGGGCTGGGCCACTGATGGTCTATTGTAAGCCTCTTCAGAGCAGAGACCTTTGTGGCCCTATGAAAAGCCAGGAATGTGCTTTGCACACAGTAGGTACAGAATAAGTCACTGTTGACTGCCTGGTAACCTCCAGCTATTTCTCAGCTTTTAATTTCAATAAACCACAAATGCTTTTTTCCACCACAGTCTTCTTGGCTACTTAACGGTTTCAATCCTTTGAAAGGAAAATGACTCCCTTATTTTTCACTTACTTGCTGTGGAGCAAGAGCCCTTTGATGTTCCAAAGGCCTTTCAAGAACGCCTCCTTAGAAATAGGAGCTTGGCTTTTGCCACAGGGAAGTGAACTTGAACCCCAAAGGTTGGGCTGGGACCCCGGAGTCCCAGGCAGGCGTTTTCCTTACGGGCTCCAGGCCTGACCCCAGCCCGGAGCTGGGAGAAAATGCTATTTGCAAGCTCTTCATCCTTCTCAAAGCTGTCATTTTCGTCAGGCCCACTGGGCATTTTGACAAATGCCTTTGCTAATTACTTAATTATTTTGGCCTGTACCAAGTGTGGGAGCTGTTTTCTTAAAGAAAAGAAGGCTTAGGCAGTCCATTCTTATCCAAGGAGGCCGGAGAGTAGCCTTCTTCAATCCTATTAAAGTGTTTGGGTAACTAAGCACCCCCACCAGTCAAATTAACTCGAATACATTATGATGCAAGAACACAGAGAAGTCCTCAGGTCCCCCAGCCCCTTTCCAACCAGCCCTTGTTTTCTTATGCCTTTGGCTCATTTCTTCTAGTTCAAGCTTCTTTTGCATGGGAAAGAAACCAGTGCTTATCTTGCTGGCTTTCAATTAAAGAAACAATTAGGCTAAATGGTAAATGTGTCTCTGCTGGAATTAGCCGGGAGTGCGAGCCTGTCACCCAGTCATCAACGCAGTGGGGTGCACGGGCAGTAGGAAAGTATGGAAGAGATTCCGCCCTGGGTGGGAGGTTGAACTGGCGACCCTGGGCTGGCCAGCCCTCACCTTCTCTCTAAGAATCTTAGTCTCTCTAAGAAATGATCTCGCTCTAAGCATCCTCTACCTCCCGTGCTACCAAACAACACTTAGATCTCTCCACAGGCCCTGGCCGTGTCTTCTTTGAAGCCTGGAAGAAAGGCCTTTAACTTTCTTTTGACTCAGGGTCTCTGGAGGCCAAAACTATCTCACAACCAACCCCCAAACACAAATTGCATTTTGGGAGCCTAAATGATCCAAAGTGGTTGTTCACCCTGATCAGAGGAACAGCCAAAGGTCCCATCCAGAAGCCACCATGGTGCCTGGTAGAATCCAATAATTCATGCGGAATAAAGCTGGTGCCCAGGCTGCAGGGCAAGTCTGGGGTGCAGTCCCCTTGAATCGTTGCAGGGGCAGGGCACTCACAGAGGGCTCCAATTAGGGTTGACCCAGGTATTTATTTGCACAGCTGGGACCAGAGAAACTGAGCTGACCCTGGGTCTTTCTCATGAAAATGCAATGAGGCCAAAGCTGCCCCCAACACCAACATTTTGCACGTAGCTAAGGACCAATTCATGGATGCCTCAGCTAGCTTTAGGTGAAGGGATCTTAAGAGATTCTCTCTCTTCTTTACAGATGAGGAAATTGAGACATGGAGAAGATGTCTAAAGTCACGCAGTCAGTTAGAAAACAGGAGAAAGATAACTGGGCTGGGGATGTAGCTCAGTGGCTGAGTATTTACCTAAGGTAGTGCATGAGGCCCTGGGTTGGATCCCCAATGCCACAAGGGAAAAAAGAGAAAGAAATGAGAACCATACATGAGAACCATGTATTTCATTTGCTGAAGGAACTGAAAGGGTAAAATTCCTAGAAATAAATCCAGTAAGGAGCTTGTAGAATCCATAAAAAGAAAACTTTAAAGCAGTAATAGTTCATAAAAGAAAAGTGAGAAAACATGCTCTTCCTTGGATATCTCCCTAAATTAACTGAGCTACAGCTCAATGCATTTCCAATTAAAATATAAAAGGGTTAATAAAATAATATTAAAATTTACATGTGAAAAGGGCTAGAAAAAAATCCAAGGAAGGATAATGTAGAAGGGTTATTCCTACTCAATATCAAAACACAATATAAAAAAAGAACACAATAGCCAGGTTTGGTGGTACATGCCTGCAATCCCAGTTTGTAATCCCAGCAGCTCGGGAGGCTGAGGCAGGAGGATCATAAATTCAAAGCCAGCCTCAGCAAAAAGCTGGACACTAAACAACAAAGTGAGACCCAATCTCTAAAAAGGTACAAAACAGGGCTGGGGATGTGGCTCCGTGGTTGAGTACCCCTGAGTTCACTCTCCAGTTACCAAAAAAAGAAGAAGAAGAAGAACACAATAGCAGGGCACAGAGCATGGTGGCACACACACTGTATCCCAGTGACTTGGGAGACTGAGGCAAGAGGATCTCAAGTTCAAAACTGGTCTCAGCAATTTAGAAAGGCGTAAGCAATTTAGCGAGACCTTATCTCAAAATAATAAAAAGGACTGGGGATGTGGCTCAGTGGTTAAACACCCCTGGGTTCAATCCCTCGTGTAAACAAAACAAAACAGTATGCAACAAGTTTAAAAGCTGTGGTGAAGAAAAAATAGGGTATAAGAGAATAGAAGGGGATCAGAGACAGATTAAATACATATGGAAATGTAGTTAATGCTAAAAGTAGCATTTAATGAGGAAAAGAGAGATCCTTTAGGGACCATTGATAATCAGTTGGAAAAAATAATGAAGTTAGATCCCTACTTCAATCCTTAAGATCAAAATAAATTTTAGTTGGATCAAACATTTAAATTTTAAAAATGACAGTGCAAAATGTCTCAAAGAAAACTTGTCAAATTTATCATCTGAAAGTAGAGAACTTTCAAAATAGACCATAAAACCCTGTAGCCAAATGAAACAATTGATGCATCTGACTATATAAACATGTACAATTTCTGCATGGCAAAAAAGAAGACTGTGGTGGGGCCTGTACAGCACACATCTATAATTCCAGCTACTTGGGAGACTGAGGCAGGAGGATTACAAGTTCGAAGCCGGACTGTGCAACTTATCAAGATCCTGTCTCAAAATATGATTTAAAAAAGGACTGGGGATGTAGTTCAGTGGTTGAGCACAATGTTTAATCCTCACACCCCCAAAACATTTTTTTTTTTTGTGGTGCTGGGGATCCAGCCCAGTGCCTTGTGCATGCAAGGCAAACCCTCTATCAACTGAGCTACATCTCCAGCCCCCAACTATTTTTTAAATGAATGCTCTGAACAAAATAAATAACACTGGTTAAAAATTGTTTGTAACCTATAACTGATGAAAGATTAGTTTCCCGTTTTAAAAAGAGTATGCACTGATCAGCAAGATCTACATGTACAACTCAATAGAAAACTACCCAAAAGATGTGTGTGAACAGGCAGTTCACAGAACAAAAGAACCAGAGTAACTAGGTAGAACTTACAATGTGCTACTCCGGCTCATTACACTATCTTTCCTCTTATTTATCTTAATCAGAAAATCCACCACTGGACTTTTTAGTTTTGTATTTGCTTAGAACTGCTGAACTATTTTTGTTCCCCCTGAGCCAGCTCTTCAATGGGAATTGTCCCAGGCACATAGGTGAAGGCAAAGCGAGCCAATGAATCCCTGCCAACCCTACTGGAAGTCTCCAGATAAACAGGTGACCAGGCTTTTCAGGTTCTATGCTGAGTGGAAGAAAGAGAAGCCCTCTGGGTAGGTGCTGGGCTGCACTTCTACACTTGAGAAAAGGGACAAACCTATACCATCTTAATATTAGTACACAAAGCACTCACTCGTCCCATGTCCTGCTGATTCGTCATGACTCTTGGCTCACATAAATGGAGTAGACTATTAGGCCTAAGCATGGGCTTAGACTTCATGCAACTCCAACAACCCAACTGATCCTAAGTGCAGGCCAAAGAAAGGTTTATCAAACAGTTGTCACTCTTTGCCCCATACGATCAGCTCCCCATGATCCTCTTGGGTTCTTGCTTTTATGCACAATCTGTCAAGACTGGTGGCCTGGTGTGGTGGCCCACGCCTATAATCCCAGTGACAGGAGGATCAAAAGTTCAAAACCAGCCTCAGCAACTTGGTGAGATTCTGTCTCAAAAGAAAAAAAATAAAAACAGCTATGGCAGTGGCTTAGTGGTTAAGCACCCTGGGTTCAATCCCCAGTACCAAAAAAAAAAAAAAAAAGACTGATAGTTAATGGCTTCCTCAGAGCATAGCATGTTAAATAAAGACCACAGACAAGGGCTCTCTGACAGCAAACCGACTGGTGGGGGAAAGGCTGATCCAAGGCATAAAAAGCAGAGGGCAATAGTGAAGCAATGACTCAGGGACAGATGAAAAGAAAAACCCAATGAAGCTTCTGGTGCTGTGTTCAAAAAACAAGGTGGTGTGTCACCCTCGTGGAAAAAAGAAAAAGAAATTTTACCCTGGAAAGAATCATCTTCAAGGACTACCTTAAAAATCATGTGCTATGGAGTATCAATAAAGGACTGATGAAACTGGAGGTCAGTAGCTCCCCCAGTGAGATCAGTGTGGAATCAAATAAAACACTGACCCGATGCACTAGGTGTTCCTTGGCAGCAGGAAACTCAGGGGACAAAGTGTGTATCACTTGCAATGTTTTCCTTTTACAAATTAACAGGTCTCGGTTTCCTCATTTAGACAATGGGAATAAAAACACCTGCTTTCAAAGTTTTGTTGAAAGCATTAAGCAAGGCACGTCAAGGGCCTGAGCAGTGCATGGCACCTGGCAGACAGGCCAGAAGCAGAAGCTGCTGTTGCTGTTTTTACCACATTAACATCCCAGGGCCCAAAATGCACCTCACTCACCTTTTTCCTTGTAACATTAAATCCCACCACCCTCCTCTCTCTCTCTCTCTCTCTCCCACACACACACACACACACACACACACACACACACACCTCTTACACACTTTAAAACACAAAGTTTCATGATCTTGGAGTTTTCATAGGTGATCACAGTCTGAAATTTTTCATGAATTTTTAACTCCCACCTTAATAATAACATTAACACTTTCACAGTGCTCCCCGCACTTACCATGCCTGGTCTAATGACTTTCCCTGAATTAATTCATTTAATTTTTTTAAAAATTTTTATTTATTCTAATGTGTTATATATGATTGCAGAATGCAGCTCAATTCACATTATACACATAGAGCACAATTTTTCATGTCTCTAGTTCTACACAAAATAGAGTCGCACCATTTGTGTTTTCATACATGTACTGAGGGTAATGATGTCCGTCTCATTCCACCACCTTTCCTTCCCCCATGCCCCCTCCCTTCTCCTCCCTCTAATTCACTTAATTTTAATTCATTTAATTCTCACCACAGCTCTAGGGTGGTGGTGGGGGTTGGGAGTAAGTATTTCTATTATTGTCCATTTTTTGTAGGAGATGAACACAGGACAATCAGTAGCATTTACAGGTCTCATGACAAGTCAGTAGCAGACCTGAAAATTATTACTTTGTGGGTGGCGGGGGGGAAAGCAAGGTGAAGAGTGTGCTCTAGGGACCGCCATTAATGCAGCACATATTTACATGTATGTGTACCTATATATACAGTTTTGAATTTTGTTATGCAAGTTTTACCCATCCAAAAAAAAAAAAAAAGACACATTCATACAGTAACTGAGAAGTTCTCTCAACTTTAGCTGCATCCCTCCTCCCTGGAGTCCCCAGCCCTTTAAGCAGATCCAGACCTGTTTCTGCACACACAGGCTGGTCTGGGGGCTGGGCGCCACGCTGGGCCTGGCCTGCTTTGGGGAGGAGACAACAGGGCCCCAGGTTACAGACAGCCAGGCAGCTCTGGAATGGAGCTCGCTTCCAGAAGCCTTGTGGGGTATGGGGAGGAAATCAACTGTTCTGGGTGACACCCCGCCCCCCAATTCAGCTTTTTCATCTGCACCAGGTTTGGAAGTAGAATGTGTGGAGGCTGGCACAAAGCAGACCCCCCTCCTCTGTCACCCCCCCTCCTCTGTCACCCGATTTCCATCGCCTGCCCTTCCTTTCACGGGAGACAAAGCCTTGCATTCTACAATTAGTGACCAGGCTTTAAAATGCAAATACCTGCAGGACTTTGCAACCCCTGTGAAAGAGTTTTCACTTAGGTGTTAATTATTTCCACCTCCTTCCTGGGCAGGGCAGGGGGAGAGGAAGAAAGCCTGGTTCCCCCTTGGCCAGAGGTGCTTCCAGGGTGGAGGTGAGGGCGAGTCCCTAATCCTCTCTCACCGAGGCTCTCCAGGCTCCAAGCAGGACCCACAAGAGGCAGCCCTTGTGGCTACCTCTCCTGTCACCATCTCTGTCACAAACAAGTCTCCAGGCAAAGAAAGTTAGGGCCCCAGAGGAGGCAGAAACACAAGCGCCCGCTGGTCTGTTTCGCAAAGCCTGATCGCACGTAGAGAAGGTGCAGACCCCAAATGGGAGACCCTAGGAGCCAGAGATAGCTCATCTAATTGAAAAATCTTGTTTCCAGTTGCTTCAGAGAATGGAAGTTGGAAACAGTGGAAGGCACCAGCGGTGACAAGGAACATGCTCCGTTTAGTACCCAGGATTATAAATCCAGTAAATGGGCTGGGGGCCATAAATTCAATGGTAGAGTGCCCTCACCTTTTTATATTTTGATTTTGCTGTTTACCAGATAGTCCAAGATTCACATCCTCATTCTATCTGTCATCTACCTATATACACATTTCTATCCATCTACATAGGATAACTAAGTTTGGGGGAAGCCGAGTCGAGGAAGATAGCTTTTGTTAGTTGTATTGCTTTCGTCTCAGTGTGGAGACCAGGCCATTCCCCATGTGGTCTGGGTCTGCCAGACTTTCTCTCTTTAAGGCTTAGCACCCTCTTCTGTAAATGAAGGGACTGCACTCCAGTAGCTCTGTGGTTTCTTCCAAGTGCCAGGCTTTTTGATTCTGGGCTTTGATGTATATTTTCATTATAACTTTTCATTCTGATATGATCTCTCTCCTTCTGCAAAGATTTTGTGAACCTGAATTCCTGGCTGCAATTCTAAGATGCTAAAATTGGAAAACAGAAAAGGCTTTCATTTATAGAACTGATTTTCAAGGAGAATTACTGAACTTGCTTCTTGTTCTGGATCGAGTTGGACTTTGTAATGTAGACAGACATAGCACCCTACTTCTCAATGGCTTGGTAAGAGTTGGTGGTGGCTCCCTCATCCATCCCTCTCCCCTTTTGCCAAGAAATCTGGCTTCCTCTGCCCTGATGTTGATGCTTAGACTACTATGGTTGTCAAAGCAGACAACACCTTTGAGATCCCTGAAGCTCTGAGACCTCCAGGTGCCAAAGCTGTCTTATATTCCTTTCCGCCTGCCACCCTTGGGTCCAGTCACACCAAGCCCCTGCACTGGAGGCCTTGCCTTTCTTCTCCCCTTGAAGGTCATCCCTCAAACTTATCTATGGAACTGTGGTATGTTTAGTTTCAGTTCCCATATGCTCTATTTATGGAAGTTCCATTTGGTTCCTTTTTCATATCTGCTAGATTTTTAGAGTTCATTATTTGTTTTAAATAATGCCCAAGTTAACAATTTGCATAAAGAAGCATGTTTATAAGCCTTGCTGACTTCACTACCAGTGGAAAGTGCAGGTTTGTTTTCTGCTCTCGGTTGCTTCTCTTAATTTTTCTTCCTGTTGCATTCCTTGTGCACAATCTTAAGGCATAAAAATAGCTTTAAGTGACACAGAAACAAGATTTCCTGGATATTTCTTAAGTCCCAGTCATTCACAATCATACTGAAGCAAGAAAAAGGGATGCATTTTGGAAATCTATGCCTAAGCCCAGGACCATCTGTCAAGGTCTGCTGCCGTTTAATCTAATGAACTGTTGATCTCATCTCTTTGTAGAGCTGACTTCTTGCAACCCCTCTTCCTCATCCTTGGCCATAACTCACCCACTGCCCTCAGGCTTACATGATAATTGTATGTGATATTTGCAAAGTTGACATCCATTACTGCTGTGATTCTCCTTGCAATCTTTCAAGATAGGCAGAACTAGAGGTTGTTATCCCCCCTGTTTACTGTTTCCATGAGGTCAAAGGTCTTGCCCAAAGTCAGAGGGGTTAAGAATAGAGAGGGAGATCCCAGCCACCTGAGCCTGCTCCTCTGCCGCCATGGAACCTTTCTTGTTTGGCAGATAGTGAATCCCCAGCACCAGGTTGCAGGCAACTGACTTCCCAAACCACTGCATTGCTCATAAGAGATATTTCCTTCCAGCCACTGGGTTGACAAACATGTTATGGGAATGAGCCGCAGCTTCCATAGCCAACTGAACCATCTGGAGGGTGAAGCTCCTCCAGCCAGGCCCTGGAAACCAGGGTGAAACCAGGGTTCCCAAGTGAAACCAGAGTTCCCAAGCCCAAGCAGCCAGAAATTCCCATGATTTCTCTTGTGCCCCTGCAAATGAGAGGAAGACAATCATTCAGCAGAGATGGAAGGAAGGAGGAGGGACAGGTCTTATTAGCCTGTTGGGCCTGTTGGGCTCAGACCTATTTGGGCTAAAAGCCCCCGAAAGAAATGTTGCACCTACTTGTAGAAATCTTTACAGCAGGAAACGAGAGAGACAGGCCACTGAGTCGAAGGCCTAGAAAATGCCTGCAATAGCCTGAAAATGGACATTTTTTAACCCTCCCCTGGGAGGCAGGAGGTAGGGGATAGTAAACACCTTTTCAAAGATGCCCTGGCCTCTCTGTCAGGCTGCTGGCGGCTGGAAAGAGAGGACTGAGATAAAACGGACCAGGCAGCACAGAAGTCTTGTAGGATAAGGTTATTTTCAGTTGGGAAAAAGAAATTGAAGCCTCAAAGGCCAGGCAGGTAATGTAAGGGAACAAGGGGGGCCTGGAACAAAGTGGCCTATGGCCAATGGGACAATACCTGCCTATCCCAAGGGGCAGATGCCACCTACTTAGAGTTGCTCATTGCCGTAGGGGAATTTAAGCATGGTCCTCCCTGATCTTTTGATTGTTTCCAAAGAAAATCTGAAATATGTAAAGCGTCCTTAAAGTGACCTCTTGGTCACTCATATTTTTAAAGACTGTATGACCTCCACAAAATACACCTGTGTACCATTTATCACAAGAATACAGTGAGTGTGGTTTAATTGAGAGCTTACTGTGTGTCTAGCAGTGCCCTATAAGCACTCTGTGCATTATATTTGATCTTGCAGAAACCTTCTGAAGGAGAAATTATTTATTTAGTTTATTTACCTTTTTAAGAGGTGGGGTGTCATAACATAGCCCAGGCTGGCCCCGAACTCCTGGGCTCAGGAAAGAAATTCTCCTGCCTCAGCTTCCTGAGTAGCTGGGACTATAGGCACATGACACCATGCCAGACCGAGAGAAACCATCAATGACATTTTACCAATCAGGAAAGTGGAGACTTCCATTACAATATTAGATATGTTGGGGGGCTGGGGATGTGGCTCAAGTGGTAGTGTGCTCGCCTGGCATGCGTGCGGCCCGGGTTTGATCCTCAGCACCACGTACAAAAAAAGATGTTGTGTCCACCAAGTACTAAAAAATAAATATTAAAAAATTAAAAAAAAAAAACAATATTAGATATGTTGGTTAATGTTCTACATGTCAATAAAACTGACCTTTGAGGCTCTTATTTTTCCAAACAGTAATAATTTACATCTTTACTGGGAAAAAAAATCCCACAAACAACTTATCAATCTTTTACAGGTTAATATTCAAAGTGAAACAGTCTGGACTTTAAGCAATTGTGTGTTAGTCAATTCAGACTGCATAACAAAGTATCACAGACTGGGTGGCTTAAACAGCAGAAACTTATTTTCTCACAGGTCTAGAAGTCCAAGATCAAGTCTTGGCTGATTTAGTTTCTAGTGAGAGCCCACTTTCTGGTTCTCACCTGTTCACCTTTTTATTATGTCCTCACCTGGCCTTTCTTTGGTGTGTATAAGCTGGTGTCTGTTTTTATAAGAACTTAATTTTATCAGATTGGAGTCCCCTCCACTTTTTTTTTTTTTCCTGAGGTACTGTGGATTGAACCCAGGGGCACTTTACCACTGAGCTACATCCCAGCCCTTTTTATTTTTTATTTTTTTATTTTGAAATAGGTTCTAGGTAAGTTGCTGAGGCTGGCCTTAAACTTGCAATCTTCCTGCCTCAACCTCTCTCATCAATAGAATTACTAGTGTGTGTCTCCACATTCAACTAGTACTCTACTCATACAACCTCATTTGCCCTCATTAATTATCCTACAGACCGATTTCCAAATACAGCCTCACTGGGGAGTAGGACTTCAGAGAATAGTAAATAGTCAGTAAAGCAAAATGATAATTCCCATAGCATCATCTTCTTAGAAGATTCTCTGCTGTGATATTGAAACAAGGGCACACAATAACTTCTTTAACTATTTCTAATTTTTTGGATGACTTTTCTTAACAAGAACTCTGGGAATTGAACCCAGGGCCTCATATATGCTAAAAACATGCACATGACCACCGAGATACACTTACATTCCCTAAAAGCAAAATTCAATGAGCCATAGCTTCATAACTCAGGAAAGCCATCTTGTTCACATGAAAATAAAGTGGGTACTGAAAATTACCAAAGAGACACCAGCAAAACTTTATCAACTGATTTTCTTTTTTAAAATACTCTTTGTACCAATGTCTTTCTGACATTACAGCACTTTGGTAGGACAAGCTGAAATTTTCATGCTTTTAGCTTCTCTTTCATTGGTTACACTTCAATTGGTACTTCCTCTTGCTAAGCCTTCCTCTTGTAGGCCTTTTGCTAAGAATTATGCAGTGCTCCAGTGTCATCCAATAGACTGTGCACTTATTAAGCACACACCATGTGGCAGACATTGTACTAGGGCCTTTTGAATAGGCTATTCCATTTAATCCTCCCCGTAGCTCTGTGAGCTAAATGTCACTGACCCCATTTTAAAGATATGAAAATTGATACTCACAGCTAGTAATAGTAACACCAGGAATCAGTCTCAGGCCTTACTCCAAGTCTGATGTACTTTTTATTGCTTGGGAGTTTGGGTGCTACACTTATTTCCTGGGAAGACAGCAACAGTGACATCCTAAACAAGAATATGTTGAGCATTGAACGCAATGTTGCTCGACACTGAGAGTAAAACAGCGACTGTGATCAAGAAGAGGGTTTGTGTCCTCATAGAGCTCCTAGTCTAGAGGTTTGCTTATTCACTTTGGTCACTTATCCTTTTAATTTCAAGATAGTCAAATTTTATTAAGTTATCCTGGGATCTTAGGCAAGCACTATGCTGGGGTTCTTCAGTCTCCTGAAACTTAAAACATGGGCAATTTTATCAAGGGAGAGCAAGATCTCCAGAGCCCCTGACACACCTGAGGATGCAGTCACCCAATGGCACTGGTGCCAATGGCCTCCAGTGCTGGACTAGCTCAGGATCCTCTATGCATAAGAAAGGGATCTCCAAAAATATTCTCTTCTTAAACAAGGACCATCTTTCTGGGGTCCACTGAAATCCTTCCTGACACACTGAAGGGATGATTGACCAATACTGTTTCCTCGGATTTCCAAAAGAATGACTTTTTAAGATAAAATTAAAAACAAAAATAGAATTCCTTTTCAAAGTTGATTCTCTTTCTTGATTCTCTGGCTCATGCCTGTGAGCTCTACTTTAGAATGATACAGAGAAGAACAACCACATCCAGATGAATTCCCACAGCTGGACAAAAGTCTCAGGATCAGTTGTCTCTATAAACAAAAACAAAAGCCTGGGGAATATTGAAATGCCAAAACTCAAACCTTAGCAGTTATTTCCCATCAGAAAGTCGTTTCCAGATTGGCTAATTCAATTTCTCCATGATGGGAGCTTTACAAATGTTTGATGGATGGGTGAGAAAAAGGAGGGGTGGATGGATGGAGAGATGGATGAATGTATAGATGGATGGAGGATTAACTGAACTAACACTGAGGGTGACTCAGCTTTCTTCTGCTACAGAGATAAAATGGGAACATTTTTTGGTTTAGCCAAGCATAACTTAGGCAGTCTTGGGAATTTGTGTTCAGTACCAAGGAAGCATCTAAGGGTTTGCCAATGCCCTCCAAGGGGCAGAAGTAAATTGAACTTGTTGCTGCCGGTCCTAACACACATGAGTGTACCCTGACTCATGCCCATGAGTTCAGTGTCCTTTACGGTATTTTTACTCTTTATTTTGTATCCATGGTACTGTTTCCACAATCCTGAATAACTGGGCCTACTTGATTATATTTAGGATATGTCTTTACTGGCGGTTTTATTGCCATATTATTGTTCTCATTAGCCTGTTGATGCCATAGAACGAAAACACGACGTTCTGAAAGGGCAGTGTGTTTTTTGCATAGGGGAAAGAAAGAGTCATAATTGGTTTTGATTGTTAAACATTAAGAATAGGCCCTGTCATTTCTATTTAAACTCAGTGAAATGAGAAAACGATGTTCCAGCTCTGAATGAATAATCTATATTGCTTAAGTACAGTAATTATAAAGGGATAAGTGGAGAAAAATGGTAAGAAAAATAAAGGCCATAACCCAGCACACACCGAGGAGCAAGAGCTCTGGTCCCCATGATGCCGCTGACTAGCCACGTGTCCTTGAGCGAGTCTGGGAACTCCTGAAACCTGCTTCTTCATCTGCACAAGAGGGTCTCTTTCTCCTCTAAGACTTTCCTTTTCTTTCCAGAAACTTGCTACTTACTAGCATTATGGGGTTTTCAAAGGAAAATGTCTACAAGGTCCTTTTTTTTCCTTCTTTTTAAGTAGAAACTAGGTTGTTTTTCCTCTTTCTTTAACACCCTTCTTTCTTTTAGCCTCAAGCCATCTTGTTATATTTCAATTCCTCCCAGGTGTTCTTATTGTCCTTTTCTTGGTCTCCTCTTCCTCTTGATGTGCTGTCCGGGACATTCCCACAACTTACTACACTGCAACACCTGCCTAAGAAAAAAGAAAACAAAAACAAAAACAAAAAGTTTGCAAGAGTTGTGAACCCTTGTGTTGGGTCAAAATAGAAAACATATCCATGGAAAAGGTACCTGAGGTATTTACCTCTGAGGGAACTGTCATTAGCCAGGGATTCACATGATCACTTTTCGTTGTTTTTTTTTTTTTTTGTTTTGTTTTTGAGAGAGAATTTTAATATTTATTTTTTAGTTTTCGGCAGACACAACATCTTTGTTTGTATGTGGTGCTGAGGATCGATCCCCAACCGCACGCATGCCAGGGGAGCGCGCTACCGCTTGAGCCACATCCCCAGCCCCACATGATCACTTTTCTAATATTTGAGTTTTTAAAATGGAAACCTTATGAGTATGCTTTGGACCCAGTCCTTCTCCTCTGGGAATGTATTTGTATTTAATACCAAGGAAGCATCTAAGGGTTTGCCAATGCCCCGCATAGGGCATATAGCCCTCCATAGGGCTCTAGTTTCAGAAACGCTTTTGACAACATTGCTTGGAGGAGTCAAATGGAATTATCCTAGGTGCTCTACCGAGCTTAGGTAGCTCATGGTATGCCCAGGCAGTGGGTAATCCATCTCTTCTCTGGGATAATGTGAGAACGAATGTGAAATTTTGAGGGTTGTTTCTAGGATATTGAACAGCTTGGGCACCTTATTCAAAGTCCTTTGAGGAACCTGAAAACTATAACAACTTTCTTTGCATGGAGCTCAAACATGAGCTTTGTTTTTAGATATTAGTAGGGCCTTAATACTCTACTGTTTTCTGGGTAAGTGTTTATGCCTATGAACTCCTCATGGCAAAGAACTAATGTGTAGTCTCAGCTTGACCTTAAATTCTGGCTCACATTAACTCATATTTACTGAGTGTGAACCAGTACTGAGGCCTGGGAGGTTAGGTACCAGCAGGAGCCACCAGGTTACCAGCCTTGAAAGAGTCACATAGACATAGGCAATCATTGTACCCTGTAGCATGTGCTGAAAAAGAGTCATGGGGCTATGGGACTATTTGTGAGGGAGAGGGAGATAGCTAATCCAGGTTGGCAGGGGACAGCCAGGGGTGAGGGCAGTGAAGAAGGGTTTCCTAGAGATTCCACAGAGTTCAGGCTAATTAGAGAGCTAGGTCTTTCTGTGGTCATTCATGCGGGACTGCCTTGCTCAATATCCTCTAAGTCTGCATAATACCCTATCTCTGTCCATAACTTCCATCTTGCCCATTTTCCTCTTCCAACTTAGCAAGGGTCCATCCTGTCACCTGGTTCCCTTCTGCTTCCCATTCTGGCACTACAAGGACAATGTGGTACAATGAGGGTAAGATTTGAGCCTCAGTTTCCACATCTGTGAAATGGCATTTAATCTAGTATCTCACAGAATTATTAACAGTGAAAGCCAGCACAGATGGCTTATCATGCATGGAACACTGTCCTAGGCTCTTTCCACACTGATTAACATTTCATTTCATTCCTACAACAACCTGGTAAGATTGTTACAATGTTATCCCCATTTTGCATCCCTGGAAAATGACCACAGAAGGCTCAGGTAACTTGCAAGGGTACCGGCTGGTCATGCTCAAATTCTAATACCTTGTTTTAAGGATTAGGTGAGATGGTATAAATGCTTGGCAGACAGGTAGCATACATCAAGCACTCAATAAAAAATTGTGGTTGAAGAGGAGTTCCATTTAGTACAGAGACTTGACTGTTGTAGTTTACTGCAGCCCCAGTATTCTCAACTAGGCCTGCCATCTAGTAGGTGGTCAAAATATGTATGTCAAATTAGTTATCCAAGAGTACTTGCTCCTGGTTTTTCTGTAGCAGATCCGTTCCTTCTTTTTCAGAGCCTGAGGTTAGGGGAGAGTGAGTCCTTGGGGCAATGTTGGGACCTGATAAAATCACTGATGTGAATTGGCTTTGGTGGCTTGTTCAACTGCCTTAACTTTAATTTTCACCAGGATGTCTAAGAAGAGTCTTTGAAGAGAAATGGTGACTTCAAAGACTAAAGTAATAAAGCCCAGTGGTTGAGAAGGATGGGTTCTGGAAGGAGCATTCTCTGAATTCAGATCTTGGCTCTGCCACTCTATAGCTCAAACAAATTACTTAGTTTTATCTAAGGCTCAATTTCTTCATTCTGGTTTTTTTTTTTTTTGTTTGTTTGTTTGTTTGTTTGTTTGTTTTGGTACTGGGGATTGAACCCAGGTACACTTAACCACAGAGCCTCATCCCCAGCACCACCACCCCTTTCCCCTTTTAATATATTTTATTTAGAGACAGAGTCTCACTAAGTTGCTGAGGCTGGCTTTGAACTCACGATCCTCCTGCCTCAACCTCATGAGCCACTGTCCTTATTCTTAAAACTGAGATCATGAAAGTACCTACTGCCTACAGGTGGAGAGATGAAATGCAACCACTAGCTGTTCAGTGTCTGATTCAAAGAATGGCAGCACAAGTCCTGAGGCTAACTCAGATTTGGTTGCTTCCTTTTCTTTTTTCTTCTTTTTATGGTGCTAGGGATGGAACCTAGGGCTTCATGCACGTGTGCTAGGCAAGCATTTCACCAAACTGCACCTCCAGCCCTCAGATTCCTTCCCAACTGCTAAGATTTTCCTCTTGCTCTTTCAAAGTTGAAACTCACCAAGGGGAGTCCTCTTGCATCTGCAGGTTTATATTTGCAGGTTTGCAAGTAAAGGAAAAATGCTTTTAATATTATCATATATTATCAATTCTTTCTGTCAATAGGAATTACTGTAACCAGTGTTACGCTGATAAATGTCCAAGAGATTTCCAGGCTGTCCAGGAAAAAAAAAAAAAAAAAAAGGAAGAAGAAGAATCCCTGATTACGAGCATTTGTAAAGGCTGGGATTGTGGCTCAGTGGTAGAGTGCTCACCTTGCATGAGTGAGGCACTGGGTTTAATCCTCAGCACCACATAAAAACAAATAAATAAAAACCAAATGTATTGTGTCCATCTACAACTAATATATATATATATATATATATATATATATATATATATATATTTTTTTTTTTTTTTTTTAAAAAGAACATTTGTAATTCTGTGATGTAGATAGGCTTTCCATGGCTGATTTCAAGTGCTGAAATTGAAGTCACTGAATTAGATTCAGCAAGATGCTAACAGCCAGCTTCGAGCCAGCTCCAATGACTTAGAGTGTTATTTCAAACAAAGATACTCACTCACTTGAAGAAGTATTGATTACAGCCCTCAGCTCTGCTTGACTTTTTTCCTTGACATTCTAGGAAGAATGTGATATATTATACACAAGAGGCAGAGCTCAGATTGAGACTGGCTCAGTCTTCTGGGGTCACATCTTGGCTCAATCATTTACTGACTCTGGAACCCTATCTGGGATAAATTACTCACCATCTCTCTTTTAGTTTCCTCATTTGTTAACTGGGACTAAAATGGAACTTACCTCCTATGTGCACATGGATGGTGTGTGAAGTGCTTAGCCAAGTGCCTGGCCTATGCGTGCATGACACATGTCAGCTGTCATTATTAACATTACATTAGCACAGAGAATTTTTACTCCCAACCTAATATTTAACAGCTTGAGTTTGTCTAGCATCTCATTGTTCATAAAATGATTTCCCACACATTATCATATTTGACTTTCTTAATAAACCAGTGTTGAAGACCACACCCTGCCCACGAGTGAAAAATGTGACAGCCAGCATCCTATTGGTGATGTCGTGGCTATTCCATGGAATATTGTCTTTCAACACTTGTCCTAGATTCTGACTTATATCCTCCTGAAGCACATTGGAGAATGTGAATTTAAATGACAAAAATTGAGTCTATGCTGGAAACTCCTATAATATCTTCAAAATTCTCAGAAATGAATTAAGGAACACATAATACACTATGTCAGAGACCCAGAGGAGAATTAGCCTTGTCTTGATGGCTCAGAGAATTCCTGTAGCTAGGCATGAACCAAGTTACAATACAATTATATTTGTCAAGGCCTTCTCATAGGCATGAAGGAGACTTGTGGAGAAGACTCTGTGTTCTGTTCAGGTAACATTGCATCAGGAGCTCCAGATGGTGGAAATATTATTGCACTAAACATCAAGAAATTAAGTTGCCAAGAAAGCAAGAACTTGAAATGTGCTTTTATGTTTCTATTTAAATATTTGTTCCTTGGTGTGTGTGTGTGTGTGTGTGTGTGTGTGTGTGTGTGTGTTGATAAAAGAAATGTAACATTCACCACTTTAACCTCTTTTTTTTTTTTTTTTTTTTTTTTTTTTAGCTCATGCATGCTAAACTCTTCATTTTACCTTTTTTTTTTTTTTTCTTTTTTCCAGCACTGAGGGTCAAACTCAGGACCTCATCCATCTAGGCAAGTGTTCTACCATTGAGCTCCATCCCCAGCCCCATTATTTCAATATTTTTAAAGTGTACAAGTCCATGGGATTTACATATATACTATGTTGCAAAACTGCCATGTTTACTACTGTGTAATTCTTGAATATTTTGATCATCTCCAAAATAAACCTTGTATCTATTAGCAGTCATTCACTATTTCCTCTAGCCCCTACAGCCAACAACCACAAATCTGCTTTGAGTCTCTTTACAATTTGGCTGTTCTGGACATAACATATATTTGGAATCACATAATGTGTGGTCTTTTTGACTTTTTTTTCCCCCCCAATTAGGATGTTTCCAAGGTTCATGCATATTGTAGCAAATATCAGTATTTTATTCCCTTTCAGGGGTAGGTACTATTCCACTGTGTGAATGCTCACGTTTTATTTATCCATTAACAATCAGGTGTATGATGCTTTCTAATGTCTCAGACTCAGAAATACAAGAGGGATTTCTCAGGCATTCTCATTATGAGGATGCCATTTGGCTTATGCTTCAGACTCAAGATAGAAGTGATGTAAATGAGGTAAATTGAACGTTTATAGTTGATTCTTGCCAATTATCACCCCCGCCTGCTCATCAAACTAGGCTTTGCTCAGCATCTTTCCTCTCTCCAACACTTATTTTCCAGAATTCCCAAGGGAACCTGGTCTCCATATATAGCAGAGTGGGGTATAGAGTGGCCTCGCCTCTGTGATACACTATGCCCTGTCCCCAACATTCCGTGACTCCCTGCAGAGATGCTGAGAGTGGCCCCTTTGGGTAGAATGAAAAGAGTGTGGGGGATACTAGCCCCCTCCTGCTCAATGTGACATTCTGACCCTCAGGCTCTGTGCTTGGCACAGCCTCCTACAAACACATCTCCTTCCTACCACCAGGCTAATAGTTAAGGTCTGGCTGGGGAGACACGGAGAGTGGCTCATGCCCTCCATTCTCCCCCCTCCCCCCAGGGCCTTTACCACTCTTTTCCCTCAACCAAGAACTACAGTGGGGAGCACTTCAGCTGGTGTAAACAGGCCTGGGGGGTGGGTGGGGGGGAGGCCCGGCTGGGTCAGCTCCTGCTCAGCTGGGACAGTGACTTTCAGAAACACTATTTCAATCAATCCACGACCAGATGAACTGGCTAGGATTCTCTCTTCTCACAGACCGTTAAAAAGTATTACAGTACGAGATGTTCACCATTAAAATGGAGCAGACCAAATCTTTCCGGCCTGCAGCAAATTTAGTGGATTCCCATCTGCCCCCCTGAGCCCTGGATTTAGTTATCTTAAGGCACATAGCTAGGATGCCTGGACACCTGCACATAAACGGCCTTTGTGGCTTCCTTTTCCCAGCTAATTGTTTAAGAATCTCCCTGCTGATCCCCTATCTCTGTTGGCTATGGTCTTTTATGGCCCCTGATAGGATCCCAGACCACCCCCTGGTATGTAAAGGTTTTAGACAACTTAGGGTCTGGGAAAACAAGATGCCAATCTTGGCTCCCGAAAGACTGGGATGGTAGGAAAAGTCCGAGTCTGGCTTAGTTGTGTTGTTTACTCTGGAGGGCAGGAAGAAATGAGGTCCTGGAAAACATGGATGTCAAAAGCTTTCTATCCTGCCATCCTTTATGGATGAAGAAAGGGATTTTGAGATTTAGATAAACCTGGGTCACACCAACTGGAATGTTAGCAGTAAGTACCTGGAACTGTCATCAAAGGAAATCTTTGATTTTTTAAAATATTATATTCAAACTATTGCAGATATCTTAAAATAGCATTAACACTCATCGCATTTCAAAATTAAGGTAGTGAGGCTGGGGGATGCATCTCAGTAGGAGAACATGTGCTCAGCCTCATTTGTGCTCTCCTACCCCAAACAATGTTAAAAGCAAAACAAAATTAGGTTTTGTTTTGATTTTCAGTGCTAGGGATTAAACCCAGGGCCTTGTACATGTGAGGCAAGCATTCTACCAACTGAGCTATATCCCCAGCCCTAACAAAGTTAGTTTTTAGGACTGCTGCTAGATCTTCTTTACTGCATTAGTAAAGGAAATAATATATTTCTAGATAATCATTTGTCTTTAAAAATATAATGATAAATCTGTATCAATGTAATTGTTTTCCTTTGTAATCAAGTTACAATTTATATATGTATCCACATTTATATACACACATATTTATATGCACACATGTGTACAATTTATATGTTTTAAGACATTACTTGGTACCTTATTTGGAATAGTTGAAAGGTTTAAGCAACTCAAGAATCCATGATAGATGGATAAACAAAAGCTGGTATTTTGATACAACTGAATATTATTATTACTATTTTTTGTTTTAATATTTATTTTTTAGTTTTCGGCGAACACAACATCTTTGTTTGTATGTGGTGCTGAGGATCGAACCCAAGCCACATGCATGCCAGGCGAGCGCTATACCGCTTGAACCACATCTCCAGCCCACAACTAAATATTATTCAACCTTAAAAAGGAAGGGAGTTCTGACACATGCTACCACATGGCCGACTCTTGAGGACATCATGTCAACTTAAATAAGGCAGTCACCAAATGACAAATATGGCATAAGATTCCACTTAGGTGAGGTTCTCAAAGGAACCAAACCTGTAGACACAGAAAGTAGAAGGTGGCTGCCAGAGTTGGGAAGATGTGGGGAAATGGAAATGGGTGTTTTAGGTTGTAGAGTTTCAGTTTTGCAAGATGAGAGGAGCCGTGAGGATGGGTGGAGATGATTGGTGGAAACAAGGTGATGGATCAGCTGCCGTGGAATCATACGCACACCTGAAAATGGTCAAAGTGATAAAGTCTACCTTACATGTTTTTACCACAATTTTAAAAATAAAAACCATTTTTTTTTTTTAAGCCGGGGGACCCATCAACTTTCAGACTGCCAAAGGGATCTGGCCCCAAACAAGTTACGAAAACCTGCTCTTAAGCAAATATTGAAAATTACACTCGCAATGATACAAGAGGGTCAGGGCCTTCACCTCCCATATTCTACACACCAAACTTCCACGATTCCTTGTTGCTTTTAAAATAGAAGGTGTCCAAGAGCCCGAGGACCTCTTTCTATCACTTGGTACCTTAGGTAACTCACATAGCCTCTTTGAGCTCCAGCGTTTCAAGTGGAGATGTCACCTCTGACCTCATGGAGCCGGTGAGAAGGTCAGTGGAGGTGTTGGAGTCGACAACCACCTTCACCATCCATTGTGTTCTTGACCCTCTTCACTGACTCCTCTCTCCTGCATGAAAGCCCTCCTCCTGTCACCCCTCAGAATCTCCCCTGCATCCTGCCTCTCTATGAAACCTTCTTTGGCCATTCTGGATGATTCTGTGGCTTCAAATCCATCTTCACTTAGTGGATTCTCTCTCACCAATAACTGTACTCTCCACTCAACCAGCAATCGAGATCAAGGGCTTTGGGGTTAGACAGTGGCTAGATATGAACCTTGGCTTTGGCAGTGCCCTGCAGCTGTATGCTCTAGAGGGGCAGCAAGCTACTGAACCCTCTCTGAGTCTTGGTTTCTTCATCTGTAAAATAAGCTGATAATAGCCACCTCATTGCAATTATAACAATTCAGTGAGGTCATGAACATAAAACGCCTAGTACACAGTGGGTTTATATATATATATTTTAGCTGTCGATGGACACAATATCTCTATTTTATTTATTTTTTTATGTGGTGCTGAGAATTAAACCCAGTGCTTCACACATGCTAAGCAAGTGCTCTACCACTGAGCCCCAGCCCCAGCCCAGCAGTGGGTTTTTAAAAAGCAACAACTGATACTTTTGCTCTTATAGTCATTGGTATTAGACAATAAATACTTTCAAAACATAGATGGAAAATTTATATCCCCTGCCAAGTCTTGAACATAGAAATAATAATTTACCAGGCTCATGGTCACATAATAAATACTAGATAACTGGATGAAGTCAGAGAACATAATTGACAAATTATTTGTCCAAATCTTTGTCTAAGGTTATCATTCTTAGACTGCAAAACCACCTGTAGTGAGTTAAGCAGGTCTATGAGTCTCCTCTCTGGGAGGCCCGAGACTAGGGTTCTAAGTGCCCTGTTCAGGACTAACCTCTAAGGCCCAACCTAGCTAAGTGACTTAATTTTCTAAACATTTGTCATCTGGAAAATGAGAACCAAGTATGAACCCTTTCTTTCTTTCTTTCTTTCTTTCTTTCTTTCTTTCTTTCTTTCTTTCTTTCTTTCTTTCTCTCTTCTCTCTCTCTCTCTCTCTCTCTCTCTCTCTCTCTCTCTCTTTCTTTCTTTCTTTCTTGTCCCCACCCCATCCCTCTCAGCAGCAGAACCCCCACCTTCTCCATCTGGTCTAATTGACCCCTCAAGATCTCCTCTGTCCTGTCCAGTGTCCCCTTCCCCAAGGTGCCAGGCCAGGATGCATCCTCTTCAGGGACAGGGCTGAGAGGAACAAGGCTGATCAAGGACCTGCCCAGCTGGGTCAAGCAACACCTTCCTCTTTAATCTCTAAGAATCACCCCCACCTCCACCCCCCTCTGTCCACCCACCCAGCAGGAGCCTGAAGCTCCAGCTGGGAAGATAATTAGCAGCCACCATAATTGATACTAGGCTTACTGAGGTCCCAGAGAGGGCCCCCTGCAAGGATGTGAGACCATCTGGCCTTGGCTAACCTGGATCTCCCCTCGCCCCACCCCCTGCCACCAACACACACACAGGGGAGGGGAGAGGTACCTCTGGAGGCTGGCCACAAAATGTGTCACCCTTTTTGTCAGTGAGGGTCCAGGCATGGCTATGATCATTCTCTGCCCCAGCCCTCCCTCCCGCCATCCAGCCAGCCCTCCCTCCCACCATCCAGCCGTCACTTGCCCTCTTCCTTGATATATGCATCCTTCTTACAGCCACTCTGCCACTGTTTGGCCATTTTTTTTTTCATCAGGTCTTCATACCTGATTTTAAAGGAACTTGCAAAAATAATGATGATGATGATGATAGTAATTAACTGTTTTTGATTGAGATGCTTATACTTTAAAAAAAATTTTTTTTTATTTTTTAGTTGCAGATGGACACAATATCTTTATTTTATTTTTATGTGGTGGTGAGGATCGAACCCAGGTCCTCGCACATGCTAGGTGAGCGATCTACCACTGAGCCAACCCCAGTCCTTGAGATGCTTATACTGTGCTAAGCATATAATTGCCTCATTATTTATTTAAAAAAACCAAAAAACTATAAGGCGTTATTGTTACCCCAAGAGAAACTTAGCAGGGGGAAGGCGATATGCTGGGAGCTGCATAGCTGAGTGGTAGAGTTCTGGGCAGCCTGTCTCCAGAAACCACTTCTTTTCTATGCTATCTGGCCTCCTATATGGGCATAAAATGCTGCTACAGTAAATGCTGGAGTTGGACGCGTCATAAAAGAAATAAGAAATAGGAAGCATACAAGCCTTTGGATCACACTTGTTCTATTCCTGTGTATATAATCTTGGACAAGGTCACAGACTCTCTCAGCCTCCGTTTCCCCTGTAAAAGAGATAACGCTGCTTAGGTTGCAGAGTTGATGTTAGGATTAAATGGAATAAGGATGCAAAGTGCTTGACACAGAGCAAGCATTTAATAAGTAATTGTTGCCTCTCCCCAATCAGAGTTGGAACCTCTTGCCCTTGGCAATATTGGGAAATAACTTTTTTTAAAAAGAGTGAACAATATAGATTCCTATTTGATGGAACCCTGGTGTCACATGCAGAAATGTGAAGGCAGAAAGAAGGGGAAGAACAACAGCCTGTGTTGGCCTGGGTCCAGTGGTGTAGAATTTGACACTGTACGTCATGGAAGGCATATTCCTGGTTTCCTGACATTCTATTTTGGATTTCCGATAATTTGTGTTCACAGGCACAGAGCAAAGGATGAGAAATGGGGCTACTGACAGGCATGTGTTCTCTTGGCCAGAGATAGGCATACAGGAAAGGAAAGGTGGAGGGGAAGAAACAGGCACTTGAAAACCGGAATAGAGCGGAGCCTGGCTTTATAGCTCAATGGAATTTGTGCAGTTTCGTGTTTTCTTCAAATAGCCTAGCTTTTTACATAGGCTCCCACACCTGCACCCTGCCCATTGAATCACCAGCCTTACCAAGGCAAGCCCAGGTCTCCCCACCACTCCACCATGCCCAGCTCAGCATCCGGCATGTCAAGGACATTCACTCCCTATCAGTGGTGGAATTGTTGACTTGTGAATTCTTTGTCTCTCCTCTTTTTTTTTTTTTTTTAATATTTATTTTTTAGTTTTCGGCGGACTTAACATTCTTGTTTGCATGTGGTGCTGAGGATCGAACCCGGGCCACACGCATGCCAGGCGAGCATGCTACCACTTGAGCCACATCCCCAGCCCTCTCCTCTTTTTTTACACGACTCCATATAGAATTATAATGACTTCAAGAGGTCAACACATTCTTTCTAGATGGCCTCAGTCAAGAACACCCTGGCCCATGGCTTCCATAAGCCTTCTCTGGAGCTGCTCTTGGTGCAGTGTGCAATGGAGGAGACCTGAGAGGACCGTAGGGTTGTGTTCTGGAAAGGAAAAATAAAATGTGGGTTGAGTAGACATAAAACTGAAGTTCCTTGGAGTGACAACCTGGGAATAATTAATATCCAAGCCAGGCACGCTGGATCAAATTTGCTGGGGGTACACTCCATCATGAACATTTTTAAAGCAATCTCAAGACTGATGAACTCTAATATTTGAGGACCACTGCCTTTGACCTTAACCAATTCACTCCAGAATTGGCTTCCAAAGACAACTTAGTGCACTGTCCCCATTTCCAAAAGGGGTCATTTCCATGCCCAAGGTGCCCATACCTCTCACATTGCTGTGGGGCCCCCATCCTGTTCTTGTCATCATGTCCCCTTACCCATTTAATTTCCCTGTTGTCTTCTCATGTCTAACTTGATTGCATGTAAGCCTCAAACTGAACTTAGTATTTTAGGAATAAGACCTAGAAATAAGAATTTCTAAGGAGAAGGGGGGAAGAAACTGTAATCATAGTTTCTCGCAAGGGGGAATATAAAAATGGATATAAAAGAGCCCTTTCATCTCGAATCTCTATAAATGTTTTAAATAGGGTTGGTGATAATTAATGTTTCTATAAGTATATGCTTAAGAAGTTGCTACAATCAGCCTTTGTCTGCTCCGAGTTGGCAGCCTGGACCACTGTGTTTCAGAAGGGAATGTTTGAGGGTCATTTCACATTGCCTCACTCCTGGCAATTCGAGAGCTGCTATAATTCTGCCAAAGAACATAGAGGGTTTCCCAGTCAAGTTCCATCCTGATTTTGATTATTGTTTATCTCCAGTCCCTGTCTGAATAGTCGTAGTAAAATAGAGGAAGTTTTACTCCTGAATCCGAGGTCAGCTTGTAATGAACCATGGTTTCAATTGCAGGAACAGCTGCTTCTTTTATAAGCAAGGAGGGTTCACTTACAGTTCAGGGTAACACAGAAATAATTTAAAGAACAAGGACGCTTCTATTCATTTCTTTATTTTTTTATATATTTTTTGAAACGTTTTGACATTTGAGTGGCTGTAGAATGTGGATTATTGACCAGACTCAACAGGAAAAAAAAAAAAAAAGCCAATAAAGGTTTAAAAAAAAAAAAAGAAATACAATATTTCTTGACCCACCTCCCACTCCAAACATTATAACATTATATAAAAGTTTAATTTGTATATGGAGAGTTCAAATAGTAGCCACCTTTTTTTTAAAGGTATGTTGGATGCTTTCAATACTTACATTAAATACCTTCAAAAAATAAAGAAAAAAAGTTTAAAACACTGTAGTGTAGACAGACAAAAAAAAAAAAAAAAAAAAAACAAAACGTGGCTCTTAAGTTTTAAAATAAATTGAGAGTGTTTCTCCCCATGACTACCGTTGGATAGAAATGGAATAGTTTAATCTTTCATTTTTATGTTGTAAATATGTCTGGCACTAAGCCAATAATAGTATGGAACATATTCATATCCTGGGTCCGTGAGGACTTTGCAGATCACATAGCCCAGCTTTCCACCTGCAGAAAGAATTGCTGCCACCACATCCCTGAGACTGAGTCACACCATCCACTGTCTAAATAAGCACATCTAGCTAGCATCAGTGGTCACTAGACAGTAATGGTCCACTTCTGCTCATCATTATTCCCCTTTTCAACTTGGTTTTATCTCTTAAAATTAAAAATGCATGTATCTTTAAAATTAAGAATGCATTTCTAGAAATTCATCCAACAGATAGACCTGTTCATATGCATTCCAGTCCCATATAAAAACAACCTAAAAAGAAAACCAGTTTGAGAGTCTGAGACTCTCAGACTGCATTGGGATATTTTAATAGTAAGAGCCCACATATAATAAATGTTACAGTGTGCCAGGCCCTGATCTGTTTAATATGATAAACTTATTTAATCCTCATGCCTATTACACTATTGTGCAAATGAGGAAGCAGGGGAAAAGATTTAGTAACTTGCTCAGTTTTATAGCTAGTACATGATGGAGATGGGATTTTAAACCAGACATTATTTCATCTGTTTATTTGTCCAATTGTTTAACACATATTTTGTGACTACTGCAATGCACCCTACCTGGCAAAAGAACAAAGTCCCTGCTATTACAGAGTTTGCTATCTAGTGGGGAAGATGAACCACAAACAACTAAACGAATGCATAAATATTAGGGCAGGTCTTGCAGGGAAGATGTATATCTAATACAGGGCAGGGGACAGAGGAGGATGGAAAGAAACATTTTTGGATCAGGTGGCTTTTTTGTCTCCCAAGTCTGAGAAGAGCAAAGGACAAAGTCTGACTCCAGAACAATCGTTCTTCCCAAATAAGACTCCAAGCCTCTCAGCCATCAAAATGGTCAAGGCTACTCTGTGCAGGTTTGCAAAGTTCTCCAAAGCATATGAGGTTTGTGAAGCAACATGTGGGACTGTGTGCAGAGCATGCAGTCTCCTCTGGACACACACATGCATGTCATGTTTGTAAACACAGCCTCTCTGGAAGGACACGCAAGGGACAGAGAACACTAGCTACCTTGAAGAAGGGATATTGGGAGGCTAGGCAAAGGAAGTGAGACCTACTTTTATGTATGTGTTCTTATACATTTGGTAAAAAAAAGTTTTATTATGGATTATTGACACCTATAAAATAACAGGTGCAACATTTATGCAATTTGTATAGTATTTTTTTTAAAACCAAGAACAGCAACGACCCCATCCCCCATCAATACACCCATAGAGTGAACCTCACATCTAGGACATTTCTAGCTCTGAAGAGTCTCCCTGGAGGCTCTTCCTCCATCCATCCTTGCATATTCCCTCCCTTACTGTCACGTCTGATATTCTTTCATGACTTTTTATAACAACTCTATTGAGATATAATTCACATATTATACAATTTACCCACTTAGAGTGTAAAATCCAATGGTTTTTAGTATGCTTGTACAGTTGTGCAACCATCGCAGTTTCAGAACAAAAGAAACTCTGTATCCATTGGCAGTCACTTCCCCTATCCTCCAAGTCCGTCCCCACCATCAGCAATCTACTCTGTGTTTCTATGGATTTACTTATTCTGGAATTTCATGGAAATGGAACCAAATAATGTGTGGTCCTTTGTGAATAGCCTCTTTCACTAAGCATGTTTTCAAGGTTCATCTGTGTTGTGGTGTATAGCACTACTTTGTTTCTTTTGATTGCCAAATAACATTCCAGTGTATGAATATACCACATTTCATATAACCTTTCATCAGTTGAAAGACAGTAATATTTCCATCTTTGGGATACTAACTCCTGCTATTTTTAAAAAATAATTTTATATATTGATAAATACTATATTGTTTCACCTGGCTTTGCATTGGGGCATATAAAGATTATATCAGGCTTTATGTAGTCTTCTACATTCTTTTTCATATCAACATTAAGTTTCTAAGATTTTTTTTCCATGTTGCATGTATCAGTAGTAATTTTTCCCTTTTGTCTCTACCATATACCATCCCAATTTATAAAAATATTGTAGTTTATTTATCCATTTTTCTGTGGGTGAACATCCAGTCATTTTCACATTTGGTGCTTCCAAAGAGTTTTGTCCAGAATACTCTCATACACAATTCCTGGTCCATGTATATAAAAATTATTCTGGAGTACAAACCTCCAAGGGGGATAAGTGGGGTATAGAATATGTAAATGATGGCTTTTCCAAATGGCTACCCCACCAGCAGTTTGTAAGAGTCTGTCTGTCTCTCTTTCTTTCTTTCACACTGGGTATTAAACACAGAGGTGTTTTACCACTAAGCTACATCCCCAGTCCTTTTATTTTTTTAAGTTTTGAGATAGAATCTTGCTAAACTGAAGGTCTTGCTAAATTGAGGCTGAGACTGGCCTCAATCTTATGATCCTCCTGCCTCAGCCCCCAAAATTGCTGGGATTACAGACATGAACCATTATGTAAGCTGGACTCAGAGTTTCTTGACACACATTTTCACTTGGTAATAACACCTTTTACATTTTGTATCATGTGCTTATAATGTCTTTTCCAAAAACAAGATAATGAAAAATAATTCTCTCTCATTCATAAATAAAATCTGCTTTTCTGGAATCTAAACAGTGACCCCCACTTTATTCTTTGGAGCTACCCAGAACAAATATAAGTACCACTGAACAGTGTGCCAACCCTCCACCCATTTGAAGGCAAGGATCTTATTTGCCAAATGCTTCTTCTCCAATGCACCTAGATACCGAGAACAGAGAAGTAGGTATTGAGTGTAATCTCTTCCTTAATCAGATGTGGAGCAGAATTTCTAAAGTGTCCTCCTGGTTCCTCAGGAAGCTGATAAGATCTATGTCAGAAAAGGGTTTCTGCAGGCAACAAACCAGAACTGTTGAGCTAGATGCAGAACTCCTCAGAACCTCTAATTCAACCAGTTCACACTACACATTTCTTTCTTTCTTGATTTTTTTGGTAGTACTTGTGATTTAACCCAGGGGTACTCTACCACTGAGATACACTCCCCAACCCATTTTATTTTTTAAGATAGGCTTTCATTAAGTTGCTGAGGCTGATCTCAAACTTGAGATCCTCTTGCCTCAACCTTCTGAGTCACTAGGATTATAGGCGTGTGCCACTGAGGCTGGCAGATCACACAAATTTCTGATAGAGGTCACAGAACTTAAAATAGCACTTTTTGAGAAACACTTAGGCCAAGCTGAGGACTTGGTCTCTGGTTCCCTCCACCTGTTTTCATTCACATTTGCTTCTTTTGATTCAAGTGTTCTTTCCCAGCAGTTTATCCCTCAACTCCAGGACAAAAGTTTTGAGCTCAGATTAAAGAGAATTCTAGAAAGAAAAAGTAACCTCAAAGGAGGTATCAAAAACATTTTCCTTCTCTGTTAATTTCTACTCAGTGTTGTGGTCAAGAAATGCAGCTCTAAAAGGGAAAAGCCAAGTGAAATGCCGCATGGTAATGAGTTTCATCAGTGGCGGCAGATAGTCATGATGATGATGATGATTGCAGTCAGTTTAATAACAGCTAACATTTCACCTTTACAGATAACATCAGCTCTCACCTTCCTCACAACCCCAAGAAATAGGCATTATCTCCACATTCCAGATGAGGAAACTGAGGTTTACTCAATCATGGAGCTCCAGAAGTTTCTGTCTGGCTCCAAAGTCTGCACTTCTGGCTCTTGGTTCACCCTACTTCACTGCCCGCACAGGTCCTCCTGATTGCCAGTTCTACAGAACCTGTTGCACATCACCACTTACTTGATCAAAGCACAAAGGCTCCTGATTGGCTCTCCTGTCGTCATCAGCCCATTTGGGTTTCTAAAATGAAATCCTCAGTTACCCTCTCTCCCACAGGAGGAACACTCTGAGCTTAATATTTGGCCTTTTATATTTTTCTGTTGGCCCCACCATTCTCTTTAGACCGATTAAACCAAAATTTCAGTATCTATACTTTAACTCATCCCTTGATCCCATTCTAAGCAGAAATATATTCTAAGTAGCAATGCCAGTAGGACCACCATGAGCTCACCTGAAAATTGCTGAAGAAATGTCTTTTCTTTTAACCTCCACCAAGGGTCCATCTTGGTCCAGACTTACCTGGAACCCACATATTTGAGATTCCAAGTGGATTCAAAAGCAGTCAAGGATTCCAGGAAATACTCCTTTTCCCCTATTTTGCTTCCATCTGTGCTTACAGACACCACGGTTAAGAAAAAAATGGTGGGGGGCTAGGGGCATAGCTCAGTGGTAGAGCACTTGCCTAGCACGTGTGAGGCCCTGGGTTCGAACCTCAGTGCTGCATAAAAATAAATAAATAAAATAAAGGTTTGGGGGCAGAGATTGGCTCTTTGGTCTAGCTCTGTCTTCTTTGGGGGAAACTCCTATCTTTCAACTTTGATTAAGATACAACAGGTACCCACAGGGTTCAGAAGTAGCCAACCATAGATATCCCCAAGGTCTCTGGATCTAATGGTAAATGCCATCACAATACTAAACCAGTGTTAAAGGTTGCCTCTCCAAACACTGCCTTCTGGAGGAATCTGCCTCATTTACAAGTACTGCAGTTCTTAATAATCATTTCTACACCATTTGACTCTGACGACAACCTATGGGAAATGGAGTAACATCTGACCCAAGGAAGAGACCAACCATGAGCCAGTCAGCAACCTACAACTTGCATGGCTGGGCTTGATTAAATGGAACATACCAGTTAGCTTTCCCTCTTGCGAATTTAAACTAAGAGCCTTGTAAGGAAATGGACAAGTGGAAGAGATGGTTACACTGCCATTGAAAAGTCAGGCTAAACCAAGGCTGGGAAGCCCTTATGGCCAATGAGCAAGGTGACATTTGGTGAGAGGGGACATTGAAACCACATAGAAAAATCTAGGGGGAGGCAAGAGGCAGAATAGCCATGCTAAGAAAAGCCGAGAAGTCAGGGCAGGGGTAGGGGAGAGGCACCCTGTGTCGGGCTCTGGTTTTCATAAAGTTTGTCATTTCCCTTTGGGGTTCTCACCATAAGATTTCCCTCACTGAAGTCTCCTCTTTGTAACTGTAAAGACTCCAAGAATCCCCCAAACTCTAGGACCAGTGTCTATTGCCCTAGGGAGCTTGGCCCAAAGCAAACACTGCTAATCCCTTTAAATCCTGGAAGCCCCATTAAGAGAAGTAAAATTTCTAGGAAACTTAAGACCCAGGTCAATTTTTTTTTTTTTTTTTTTGCTTGTTAGTTTTTTTTTTTTTCTTTTTAAAGAAACACAGGCATGCAGCAGTTTTATCCAGTGTCTTGTAATTCCAATTCTTGTTTTAAGAATAAGAAAATGTATCATAAGGTACTCTGTTTCACATAACATCATTGGATTTCACGGTTAACATTTAAAGTTGTATTTATTTAGACAATAACTACAAGTTGCCAGTCATCCTCACCTCTGTTTTATCTGCTGGACTGCAGTTTCTGGGAGGTAAGGGCTTTGGGTTTTTTTGTTTGTTTGTTTGTTTTTCCCCCCTTCTGTATCCTTAGTACCTAGAACAATACTGAGGACATAAATATTTGATTAATGAATTTTAAATATCCATTTTTAAATGTAGCTAGGAGTCAACAATTTAAAAGGATTTCCTGTGTGAGTTTTAATTTAAAAGGATTTCCTACCCGAGTTTTTGGTGGTTGTTTTGTTTTTAGTTCACCCAAATCAGTCAAAACCTGATAACAGAAGAAAATTTTTCCACTATCCTGAAGTCCTCTCTCTCTCTCTCTCTCTCTACACACACACACACACACACACACACACACACACACATATATATATATATATATATATTTATTTTTTATTTTTTATTTTTTATTTTTTTGAGGACAAACATACACTCAAAGTATTGATTTTTTTGGGGAAAAGACCCCCAGGAAGAACTAAGGGAGGGAGAAATCCCAGAACTTATTAAGCATATTTTTGCCCTGGAGAACATGGCCTAAACTTCCTGAGTTAGTGCTCACAGCCATCTCCTCTTTACCCAATGCTTGACTTTTATTATCTTCACATAGACCTAAAAACAGGGTCCTTTCAACCAGAGATAAGCTAGGGATCTGTGGGATTGCACTGGAGCCCCTCTGAACTCTGAGTCATTGGTGGAGACCCTCCTCTGACACTTCCCAGACACGTGGCAAAGCTTTCTGGAGCTCACAGCTCTCCCACCTCTAAAACTGTCAGAGGGAAACGCCTTCATGGTTTCTGAGCTCTAATCACCTCTGATTCCAGACCCCTAGCTTTCACAGATGGATTCCGTGCTTTGGTATATTTTGTGTTTCTAGACCTAGACGATTTCCTTCCCACATGGCAGAGATAACATTCTTAGAAGCCAGGGGAGACAAGGGCTGGGCCATGCTGAGAAGCTGCCAGCCTGGCACGGGCAGGCTCTGCCTGGAAGGCACCCAGACCACATTCCTGATCAAACACCAGGCGTCTGTGACACTTGAAAGTACCTTTCCAACCTCAAGACCCAAGCTCTGGCTCAATTATTTAATCTGCTCAGAAGTAGTAAGTATTACATAGGTGGCCGCCTTTGAATCTTACAAAGAAGAGGTTTGTTTTCACATGGCTGGATGGACGAGAGAAAATGTCTTCCAGTTTCTTAAGTGTGTCTTTATTTTTATCCCCTATTTTTACATGGCCAGGCACCTAGAGTAAGGAAGTTCCTCAAAGGTCACCCGACCTAAGGTTGCAATACCCATTTACAAATCACACACACCTGGGCATTCCTCTCAAAATGTGGATTTAGATTGACTGAGAAACTTGGGGTGAAGAGCCCAGGGGTCTGTGGTTTTATAAGCCCTGTGAGTGATTCTGATGAGCAGCTGGGGTCAAGCTACCTGGCCATGGACCTCATCTGAGGGATCTGTGGGAATTAATAAAATATGAGAATTAATGAGAATGAATAAAATATTCATGTGTGAATGTTTGTAGCACTCTGTGTGGTGGAGATTGGATTTATAGAAACTCAGTCTGGAGGCAGCCCTTGGGATAGCGTCAGAATCCCTATTCTGGGACAGAAGGTGGGACTCATTCAAGGTGAGTTTCTGCACCCACCAGGTCCCAGTGACTGAGAGGACTCCACCCAAAAAACTCGTGCTTGGGAACTGATCTCTTAGAAGATGTGGATTCTTGTCTCCTCCCAGAAAGAATGGCTGTCAGGAGCTGCCTGCATGGATCAGCCTCAGACCCAGGCTTGACTGGATGAACGAGATTGTTCTTAGCATTCCTCCAATATAGTCATTCTAGCCATATGCTTGCTTTCCCCAAAACTTAAATACAATTTTTTTTTTTTACCATTTTCTTTTTATTTTTGTGGTGCTGGGGACCCAACAAGGTTCTGTGCATGCTAAGCATGCATAATACCACCGAGTAGAGGACACCAACTTTTTATTTAAAAAATTCTCAAGTTGACAGGAAAATTGAAAGGAAAGAATGCAACCCACGTCAATATATCTAGACATTTGTTTAAAATTGTATCATATTTGTGCAGAGTTGTTCCCTTCTTCTTCCATTATCTTCATATGAACAATTTTTCCTTCTCTCCCAAAACAGTGGAAAGAAAGTTGCAGACATTTCAGTGCTTTTTATAGCTAAATACTTCTGCATTTATTTCCAAAGAGCAGGAATATTTTGCTACCTAAACACATAACCAGCTCATTCCAGAAATTTAATATCACAATAGAAGTTCATTGGATTAGACAAAGGGGAAGAAAGGGAAGGAGGGGGGGGATGGGAATAGGAAAGACAGTAGAATGAATCAGACATAAATTTCCTATGTTCATATAGAAATATATAACCAGTATAACTCCACATCATGTACAACCACAAGAATTGGATCCCAATTAGAATAAGTTATACTCCATGTGTGTATAATATGTCAAAATACACTCTACTGTCATGTATATCTAAAAAAATAGTACCATATGTAATCCGTGGTTTCTATTCATATTCCCTATGTTGTTCCAAAATGCTTATATATATATATATATATATATATATATATATATATATATATCTCCAATCTAGCAATATACTTTACATTTGGTTATTATAAATTTTCCCTCTCTTTTATAACAGTGATTTTCTTAAGCATATGGGTAAGTTATTTTGTAAAATGTCCCTCAATTTGGGGCTTGTCTGATTGTTTCTTTGTGATTTGGTTCAAGTTGAAGAGTTTGGCAGGAATATAAGAGAAGTGAACGTGTGTCGTCTTCAGTGTTTCACATCAGGTGGCACATGTGGGCAGTTTGTCTCATTCAGGGGATGTTAAATTTGATCATTTGGCACAAAAGTTCTTTTTCCCTTCTAATAAGAGGAGGTCAGTGGGCTACAATTTGAGATTGAGTGAACATCTGTTTCCTAGTGGGTTAGCCCAGAGGTTGCACATCCACTGATGAATTTTTACTTACTTTTATTATTAAAATGGATGACTGGAAAAGGATGATTCTTAATACTGTCATTCCTTTTACATTTGTTGGGTGGCATTAGTTTATAAAGAGAGTCCCGCCAGGTACAGTGACATATACCTGTAATCTCAGCAACTCAGGAGACTAAGACAGGAGGATTGGAAGTTTAAGGCCAGCCTCAGCAATTTAGCAAGGCCTTCAGCATCTTAGTGAGACCCTGTCTCAAATTTTTTAAAAAGATCGGGTCTAGGAATATGACCCAGTGGTAAAGCGTCCCTAGGTTAAATTTTCAGTACGAGAGGGAGAGAGGCACACAGAGAAAAAGACTGAATCTCATTTTATACTTGATGTTTATTGTTTTTAGTATCTCAAAGGACTCATTGATTTTTTTATCAGATATGTTTATTTGTTTATTTCAATTATCAATTTGTTTATTTAATTATTCTTTTTTTTTTTTTTTTTTTTTTTTTTGGTACCAGGGATTGAATTCAGGGGCACTCAATTACTGAACCACATCCCAAGCCCTTTTTTGTATTTTATTTAGAGACTGGGTCTCACTGAGATACTTAGCACCTTGCTTTTTGCTAAGGCTGGCTTTGAACTCCTCCTGCTTCAGCCTCCCTAGCAGCTGGGATTAGAGGTGTATGCCACCATGCCCAGTTCACCATCCTTTTTGATGCTCCACTTGACCCAAATTTGACCAATGTGAGCTCCTTCAAGGTGGTGCCCCTGCCTTCTTAATAGCTCATCAGTCTTTGAACACTCTTACTTCAAATACTTTCTGGCATAACAAGACATCCCAGAAAACACATCACCTTGTGTTTTCCTCTCACCAGCCCTAGAATTAGTAATTTCTTCAAGGATCTCTTGTTTAGAGCTCATGACTACTGGCCTGTCATTTCTTGTAGGACTTTGGAATGAATAGAACTAGGAAATATGTATCTATTTTTAAAGGATGCATTTGTATGGGTACTTCCAACTGCAATCCAGCACCACAAGATCTCCGCTCCTTCCACTACTCCATATTTACAACTCCCTTCTCCCACAGTAAAACCCTAGTTCCCCAAGATACCAATCTATTTACTCATTTGCTGCAATATACACAGAATACTTTGGGAATTACTTTACCACAATCACCACCAACCACAAACTGCCTAAGTGAAGGTGAAGATTTCTGTAGTTTTGTAATCTTTGGACTGCATTCTACCAAGAGTGTGCAGTGAATATCCTGTGTTCAGAAGTTTCTTGGATTAGTTCTTTGTTTTCCTCTGCATGGTTATAATATGAATTTGACCTACACTTAGGTTCAACTTCATTTAATGAGTATTGAGAACAGGCCCAAGGTCATAGTCACCAAGAGAACCTGGAAGGTAAAGATGTGTGTTGTCAATCCAGGGAAAGTTTGTGCTTTAGTCATTGATGGGACTATAAGGTCCACATCCCGCTGGGAAATGGGCCATGACCATTTCCTTATAACATGAAATTAGGTGAAACTATCAGAAAATGAGCAGACACACCTGCAGAGCTAATGCGAATATAGTTCCCAGCTCAGACCACTGAAGGTCAAGTTTGTCTCATCGTTTTAGTGCTTCCGTGGTTTGTGAAAGAAGAATACCAGCGACAGAAAACTGAAGGGATTAAAGTGAGAGAAGGAGAAGAAGCTAGAGGAGAGAGAGGAAAAAAATAGAAAGGCACTTACTTAGAACAGGGGCCATGTGAGGTACTACAAAGCCCAGACTGACTATCCTTTCCTTAGTATTCTCTTTACAGAGCAGGTGACTTTTTTTTTTTTTTTAATTTACTTTTTAGTTTTAGGTGGACACAATCTCTTTGTTTTACATTTATGTGGTGCTAAGGATCAAACCCAGTGCCTTGTGCATGCTTGGCGAGCACTCAACCCCTGAGCCTCCACCCCAGCCCCCAGAGAAGGTGACTTTGAACGAGAGGATTGGCTCTCCTCTCTGTGCTAGTAACTCAGTTGGGAGAGTCCAGCAAGTTCAGTGCTCCAGCATCAGCTAAGCCTCTGGTCCGGCCAGCCCTAGCCAGAGAGACCTCAGTAGCTCTTGGGGACATCAGGACAGATTTTGTGTTATTGAGGTGCCACGGGGTGTTGCATGCATCCTTGTACCAACAAGTTAAGACCTCATCCAGATTTTTCTGGTTGTGAATTAGCTCCAACTGGGGAATCTCCCCTTTCGTGGGCCATGCCATGAGCAGGGGAGAAGAACTGAGTCCCTTCTTTCTGAGATCTGCACTGTGCTGTCGACACAGCACAAAAATAAGTCAGAACAATCCACATGTGACTTGGCAGTGAGAAATCCAGGTGAGTGATGAGGATAAAGAGGAGCTGAGAGCTGCTGTTGATACAGATGTGCCAATCCCCCTCCCACCCACGAGCCTGCTGATGGAGGCCCATCATCTCTCCCCATGAGGTCCTGGGCTGCAGGCACGTGGCAGAGCTCTTTCCACAGCCCTGCCATCCCGCCTGCTCTCCAGAAAGCAGTTAATACATATTCCCCCTAAAGTAGAAACTCACATGTAGTTAAAAGTGTGATCCTTTCAAGAGAATGTGAATTTCAGCAGCAGATCCCTAGGCCTAGAGGTCAGGGCAATAATGGTGGGAATTCAGGCAGACTTTTTTTTCCCAGCAGAGTTGATTTTCCCTGGGAGGTGGTGGATCAGGCCGTGGAGGTCCTGTTTCCTTTCCCTCCCCTCCCCAGGAGGCCAACTCCTCATGCTACAACTTGATAAAAACATCCCCTCTGGTGCCACAGGGATCCAGCTCTGTCTTCAGAACTCCCTTCAAATCATGTCACTGGCCATTTGTAAGGTTGGCTCAGAATGGAAGAACAAGGTTTGAGAGGTGCTCAATGGATTTATTCTTTCAAATTACCATAGAACTTGAGGGCCTAAATAAATTCAGTGACACCATAAAATTTATTTCAGCAACAACCTGACCAAAGGCTCACAAGAATTCTGTCTAAATGATTCCATGTAATGACTGTCAAAACAAAGCATTGGTAGGGTCCAGGCTAAGTACAATAATATCATACCCCTGTTTGCATTTTGATAGACAGTGAAATATTGGCAAAGTCCTTCTAAGGAAACATGTAAGGGAAAGTGATTGACTTACAGGTGTGGAGCCAAAGACTCCAGGTAGAATGGAGATGGGGCTGTTACTAGCATTGAGCTTTTCTAGTTCCTTTAATTGTGGCCAGGAGCCTAGAGAGCCACAGGTCCTAGAAAAAGGTGAGAGGAGAAGAGGTAAAGCTCTAGAGGTTCTGACTTTGGAAAAATATCAAACTAAGAGACTAGCAGATAGGTTTACCAATGGGAAAAAACCATATTGAGAAATATTTTTGGTGTGTTAGAGGATGTGGGAAGACTTACCCAAAGGTTCAAAGAAATCTAAGCAAAGAACAAAATAAAGCAGCAATTAGCCCCAGGAAACTAAAAATGTTATACAAGAAAATAAATGTCATGATAGTACACCACTTGGCTCAGCATTAAACAAAATTAACTGTGTGCTTTTATACTTTTTTTTTTTTTTTAAAATATAATCTTGTTAATATTATTTGACTTCTTAACTGTATTCCATTATTATTTTGATAAAAAGTTACTTTGAAAAGTTTTCAGTGACGTTAGAATCTTCTCAGATCTGTTAAAGTAAGTAGATGGGGTTTGAATTCAGTGTGGCGTTTGGCGAGAAGTTATATGTTGATGTCCAGTGGTTTTGTTCTATTAGTTCTTTTCTCCAAATGCTTCAAGGTCAGAAGGAAGTCGGGGGCTTGGCATGTCACATCAGATCACATCCCCTTGGGCAGTAGGAACATCCAAAAGTCACCCACAGTTTAAGACACCCTGGGAGCTTCAAGCATTCTTATGAGCCTGAATTTTGCTGGCAGAGTGGCCTGGCGCTGAGAATCAAAGGACAGGACTCTTATACTGGCTCAGCCACCAACAAATTGAGAATATGAGGTAAAGTCAAATGGTTCATCCCACAAGCTCACCCTTCACCTTGGTCTTTAGTTTGCTCAGCTCTAAAACTTATGGCAGGCAACAGGCACAACAATGATCCGTTTATCTTTGTTTGTTATCTATTGTTTCATTTAATAAGGAAAGTTTACGGAGCTCCTCCCACACCCAGGGGAGTCACAGGGGTTAAGCTCTGAACCTGACCACAAAGGATCTACCTTCATGCAGTTTGTAGTTCAGTGGGGGAGAATAACAAGAAACCAGGGGGCAGTAGACAAGGAATTATAAATTGTTGCAATAAAAAATAATGCAGGGCAAGGCGCAGGGTGCTCATTAGATGGGGCAGGCAGGGCAAGTAGTGCTGTGATGAGGAGGAGACATTTGGGGGTTATCCAAAACCACAGCAGGAGGGGGTTCAGAGAAGCACAGTAAGGCTCCCAGTGGAGAGCTTGCAATATGGACTGACTTGAGTGCTTAAAAACACCCCTGCTTGCTGTGAGAGAAGAGAGATGAAATCCAGAGACTCCAAAGAAGCTGCAAGTCTGAGGGGGACTGGAGAAGAGCGAGTAGATTCAGGTAATTGGGGTCCAGGAGTTCTTCCACAGTTTCTCCAGGTGAAACCATCTGCCTTCAATTCTCAATATGAGTTTTGTCACTTTGTCCGGGAAGGGATCAGGGCCATTAAGTCCTAAGCATCAATTTGAGGCAGCCTCCTAAGCCCAGAAAGAGACTTTGTGCAGTTATTGTTGTTGTTATTATTATTAACAGGCATCCTTTTTGCCTTATAAACACAGATCTAACCATGGCTCCTGGTTTAGCTAGTTAGGTTGCCCTGGATTTAAGCCCCAGCTCCCAGGAAGAGGGGTGGGTATGTGGGTGCCTTTGTGCAGCACACAGCCTGACAGAGGGTACATGGAGCTTCATCCTCTAGGTGAGAAGGGCGCTGCTTTGAAAGCTAGAACAGAGATTCTCCAGACTCATGAGTGATACCAAGATCCTCGGGCTTCCAGGGATCCGCCAGGCTGCCCAGCACATCTGGGTGTCCTTGAGCTGCAGCCCAGAGGAATGCGGGCTGTACTTGGAGGGAATGCTCAAATGCCTCGGGGAGGGGAATTTGTGTCTTCTTCGGGAGAGGAATTAGGAGCCCTTTGAAGAAGAGATTTCCTTCCCAGAAAATTAAAGCTTAGGACAGGCTGGGAGATGTCCCCTGGCAGAGCACCTGCCCTTGCTTCCGGTCTGCACCAGCGCCTAGGCAGGGCCAGACCTGGCCAGACCCCACAGAGCACCAGTGCAGCCCCACTGCCCACCACATTCCCCAGGACCTGCAGTTAAACGCCAGCCAGGAGCCTGGCCCAGGAGACCCCAGAACCCAGAAATTCTATACCTGTAGATGGTGGGGAGGGGGTGGGGATTAAAGGGAAGACAGAGAGGGAGAGAGGAAAGGAGGAGGAAGAGAAATAAAGGGGAGCCAGAGGGGAAAAGACAGGAGAACAAAGATGATCCCACATCTATTAAGTTTTAAGACACTGTCTGGGATCTAAACTCCTGGGGCCACTTTTCCTGTCTGGCCCTGAGTGGCCCCACCTATGATGGTTCATTCATTCATTCATTGAGTTCATCAGTACTATTGAATGCCAAGCCCTGACTCAGGTGCTGGGGTGCAGACACGAGCCAAATAGACCAATACCTGTCCTTGTGAAATTTAACATAGTCAAACTAAATCCAAATATAAAAATGATATGGAGATAAGTACTAAGAAAAGAATAGCTATTCTCTGAGCACATATGGGAACTCAGCATCATATTTGGGGGGACCAGGCACTTCAAGGATAAGGTAGACTCCTTTCCTTTCAAATTTTTATTTTGAAAATTTCAAACCTATAAAAAAATTGCAAGAATATTATCCTGGACTTATCATCTAGATTCACCAATTGTTAATATTTCATCACATTAGTTCTCCCTACATTTATTTTCAGGCATCATTTGAGAGAAAGTGGCAGGCATCAGGACTCTTTGTTCCTAAATATTTTAATACATATAACCTAAGAGCAAGAACTTTCTATGCAACCACAGTGTACTGTCCAATAAGCTTATGATTAATGCATAGATTAATTATATCAATACCCAAATTATAATGGGTATTTGTCCCCCCAAATTAACATATTCAAATCCTAACAACCAGTACCTCAGAATGTTGCTGTATTTGGAGATAAGATTGTTAAAAGATATAATTAAGATAAAGTGAGGTCATATGGTGGGTCTTAATCCAATGACTGTTGAGCTTCTAAGAGGAGGAAATTAGAATAGAGATGCACACAGAGGAAAGACCATGTGAGAACACAGAAAGAATGTGAGAAGAAAGAGGCCTCAGCATACACCAAGCCTGCTGACACCTTGATTTTGGACTCTAAAACTGCGAAAACACATTTCCATTATTTCAATCAATACTTTGCTATGGCAGCCCTAGTCAATTAATACACAGGTCTCAACCAAATTTTTCTCATTAAAATTGGGATTGAACCCAAGGCCTTGCATTTGCTAGGAAAGTGCTCTACCACTGGGCCACATCCACAGCCCTTCCCCTGACTTGTCCCCCTTTGAGACAGGGTCTTGCTAAATTGCCCAGTGGCCTCAAACTTCCAGTCCTCCTGCCTCAACTTCCCAAGAAGCTGGGATTACAAGAGTGTGCCATCTTGCTCCAATAATATTCTTTACATTTTTTAAAAAATCTAGAACTCAAGGGTCACATGTTGCATTCCATTTTCAATGTAGTCTAGGGCAATTCAGAGTGTCTCTGTAAATATGGAACAATCTTCTCCATCTTTTTCTTTGAGGTCTGTCCTGCCATGGATGTCTTTGAAGAAAATTATCTTTGCAATGTCCCATGGTCTTGATTTATCTGTTAGAATCCACTGTAGTTTTCCTGTAGTTTTCTGCTAGAATGTGGTACCAGTGATATTCATGGATGAGGCAGGGACTGAAAACAAGCAGCAGGCACTCTGAGTAGAATGATCAAAGGGGCCATTCAGAGAGCAGAGCAGCACACCTCACTCTAAGCATGGTGCTTACCATATTCACAGAGAGCATGAGAGACTGTGGAGGTGGAAGTACAAGCTTTGGGAGCACAAAGGGACTCCAAGGTCAGTGAGAGAAGGAACTTAAGAATAAAAAAGGTCAATTTAGGTCAGAATATAGAGATGATAAAGGCCAAGTTAAGACACCTGGTTTTTCACTGAGGACTTGGGAACTCTGAGAGATTTAGAGGCTGTGCAGTCAGGACATGCTTGTGATCAGAAAGCCCTAAGGGTATGGGTGCCCTGTCCAAATCACGCAGATTGGCAGGGCTACAATTGGAGCCCAAGACTCTGAATTCCTAGGAGTTTTCTACATACTATGAACACTTTAACACAAATGTTTACTGACTGGTTAGAGCATCTTTTGGGAATCACTAGAGTCTGGCCCAGGGAGGAGGAGGAAGGATAAGACATGGCGTTTGAGCAAAGGTGATTGGAGAGTCAGGGAGCTTGCCAGTCTCCAAAGCCAGAGCCCAGACCCAAATACAGTGTATGAAGTATGCAATAAGTGCCAAAAAGTAATCTGCCTTCTTCTTTCCTCATGTTCTTTTTGCAAACTACTTTCACATTGCCTCGTTCATTTTACCTACAGGATAACCCTATATGGTTACTGAAAGCTGTTCTCATTCAACAGATTTGAAAACCTGATGCTTGCAGAAATTCAGAATCAGCCATGGGGTTAGGGTGGCACTGCAGATTTTCCAAGGCTCCCAAGATACCCTGTGTCTCCTGAAATTTCAAACTCCATGACATTCCTTTATATTTCCCCAATTTACTGTATGAAAATGAAGTTAGGCAACAAGGTGAAACAAAAAGAGGCCAGGCTTAGGGTTTCCCAAGGAACTTTTTTGAGGACAAAGATTCACCTTATTTTCCAAACCCATTTGTAAGCATCTCACAGCTGTGTTGGTGAGGTCTGGATTTGGACAATAAGTCTGACTGGAGACACGTGGGAGGGTGGGGACAGCCAGGGTTCAGCGTGTCATTTGGCAGTAACTGTTAGTTTCTGAGACACATGTGCACCTGGACTTTCCAAGGAGCCAGTACCAAGCTGATTATGGGCCAAACCACAGCCAGCAGCCTGAGGGAGGGGAAATGAACCCGTGGTCACTGGACCTAAATTACTGAAGTGAAAGTCAGTCACTGTGGCGCCTTGAGGAGTTAGTTTATTGAGGAGAAAAGACAAGTGACAAATAATCCCAAGATAGCTCCTGGCTCAGATCAAGAGTACTGTAAACTTGAAATATGTAAACTATGAAATTCATAGAAGAAAAGAAGGGGAAAAGGAAGGAAGAAAGGGAGGAAGTTTGGTTAGATGATAAGATTTTACTGACACTTTTTGCAATACTTTGGTGTCAACAGGAAATGCCTTGAATTTTGAAATAAAAAGACCACGCGATACCACATTCTAGGTGCACACATAAGCTTCGAGCAGAGTCACAGCCTCAACTGTCCACAGCCGTATCCACCTAGGTAGACACTCAACTTCACACTGTAGCCTCAACTCCTCAAATTCCTCAGAGGTCTATGGGACCATTTAAAATAGACTTTCCGCATCTATCAACTACCCATTCACCCAGGCACTGGAAAGACACACCTCCACCTTAGTAGCCAACTACCACCCCATTCTCAAATCATACTCTCAGATACATAGTCACATCCCTCGCTGTGCCAGATCAAAGCCCATTGCACCAGCAAAATCAAACATGCAAGAACCCCAAGATTAGATGATTAATGTCCCTCTCCTCTCTACCATGTTCACAGCCACCCCCACTTCCTACCCAGAATCACAGTGGTGGGCTCTGCTTTGCTCAAATTCCCACCTAAATGCAGTGGTCAGAGCTAGACTGATTGGGTGGAGGTGGTGTCCCTGTCTCCAGCTCCAAAGAATCAGGTGGTAGGAACCAGTTTGGGGTCTATATTCGAGGCGTTACTGCCTTCCAATAAGAATGTCTTTGTCCTAAAAAAAAGTAGGAGGAGTTGGAAAGGAAGAAAACGAGAGAGACAAGAAAAGAAGCAGAGGACGTGCTAAGCAACAGTCTTTCACACATTGCCCTTGTAGGAATGGAGAGGAGAACATCCCTTACAGGGCAGGCACCCTGCTCCCAGATGGGATCTCAGGTGTCCAGATTCCATGGTGTCGGGGGCGGAGGGGGGGGCGGGGAATCTGCCCCTCTGGGTAATCTCCAGGGACACTTCCTAATTCTATTATGCTTTGTGAGGGCAAAAATAATAATAAATACTATTTCACATTTGAAGTACCTTATTAATATGGCTATTTATCATCTGAACCACGTGGTATCAATTCGTTATCTCATTCTGCACATCTTGACTGCAATGTTTCAACTTCTGTGCAACCTTGGCTAGGAGAAAAGAGGTCTGGGTTCCTGTTGTTGGGAAGGTCATTTAAACTTCTCCTGTGTCAGGTCCTCACCTCTAAAATGAGGGGACACTCTAGATCACACTTGAGGCTCCTTCTAGCTTTACTGTCTTATGTTTCTACCAATTCAGGGCAGCACTGGCCTGTAGAAATATGCAAGCCACAGAGATAATTTAAAAATTTCAAGTCATTGCAATTTTTAAAAACTAAAAAGAAGTAGGTAAAAGTAACTTGAATAATATATCTTATTTAACTCAAAATATCAAAATTTCAGCACCTCAACATCAATGTTTAAAAATTATAACGAGATATTTTATATTCCTTTTCTGAGTATTTTATACTTTATAGCACATATCAACTTGGATGCTAAATTTTCACTGGAAATAGTTGATCAGTTTTTAGATTTTATAAATTTGTAGTCATAAAAGTAGAAGGTATGATCCACACACCCAGTTGTTCCAGTTATATTTAAAATTCTTTCCCCATTAACCCCCAGACACATAAGTTAGAAGTATCAGCTTTTAAATTAAAATTAAATAGAGTCATAGTCACTTACTGATGGGGATATTTGAGACACCTGCGTGATTAAGTGATTTCTTAGTTATATGAGCATCAAACTTACACAAATCCATTCGGTATAGCCTGTTACACACCTAGGCTGTATGTCATATATACATCTTCTGGACCACAATGAACAAAGCAACATGAGATTAAACCAAGCACACAAAAAATGATACAATCAAGAGACCCAGGAAAGGAGATGTAGGAGCCTGCAGCCCATTTAACTTGACATCCTTTTTTTTTTATAGTACATGTTTTAATAAGCAGAAGCAGAACACTGTAAGACAACGATCAACAGTATGACATAGCAAATACATAAACCAGTAACCTAGTCATTACCACCAACCACTATGGATTGTACATAACTGCATGTGCTATATTTAATACCATGTGCAATGCAGCAGGTCTGTTCACACCAGCACCAGTTACGTCGTTTACATCAACATGAAGTGAGGAGTGTTCCGCTAGGACATCATAATGCCTAGGATATCACCAGGCCATAGAAATTTTTCAACTCAATTGCAGTTTTATGGAACCTCCATCATTTATGTGGTCTGTCACTGGTCAAAACGTCGTTATGCATTGGACGTGTGACTGACGGCAGTTTCTGCCACGTTTCAAGGGCTCCACTGAAGCACGTGGCTACCATACTGGACAGTAGTGACTGGAACACGGCAGAGCATGTGAGGTTGGTGCTACCCTCTTCTCGGTTCACACTTCCCCAGAGTGCTTGAAACTGCTGGGTGAGACTGAGATGGATGTGGAAAGGCGCCACCACCAATGTCATCCCAGGCAACACGTGCTCCACCACACCTCTGCACGTCAAGGAAAAGCCAGCGAAGGGGACGACTCACCTCGCCCATGGAAACAGACTGCAGCTCCTTTCCATGGAGCGGCTGCCAACGTTTCCGCAGGCGGAGGCCACGTTTCCAGCTCAGACGCAAAGGCACGCAAAGGCACGGGCAGGCGTCTGAGCTTCCTCTCCTTGCGCAAAGGAATGCCCGCTTGGGCAGCCAGCCCCGCTGCAGCCCAGACTCTACGTGTCACTTTGGGGATTTGAGTTTTATTAATGACAGTCAGTGCAGAGTGATGGCTGGTTGGTGGGGATGAGAAGGTGGTAGGGGGCAAAGTACCAGGGGGCAGCAGGTGAAGCATTAGCACCAGCCCAGGGTCAAGAGGACACTTCGGCTTCAGGCTGTGCGCACTGTTCATCCCAGACAGAGAGAACATTTCTGGATTTCAGAACACTGCCTGGAACCTCACAGCCCCATCCCAGGGGAAGCTTCAAAAGCCACCTCCAGAATGATTCTTTCGTGCCTCCTACAGAAAAGTTAACAACTAGCAAGGGCTTCACACATAGTGTTATTCTCTTCATGGAAAAATTGAAACTCAAATAAGTAACTTGCCCAAGGTCATTCGGCCACAAAACTGAAATTTAAACCCAAGTGTGTTTGACACCAAAGTCTGCACTTTCTATTAATAATACCTAATAATAATAGGTGACCTTTACTGAATGGTGCCATGTGTCTGGCACCGTGCCAGAAGCTCTTTATAAATGTGAACTCCTGCCAGGCACAGTGGCATGTGCCTGTAATTCCAGTCACTCAGGAGGCTAAGGCAAGAGAATTACAAGATGGAGGCCAATCTGGGCAACTTAGCAAGACCCTGTCTTAAAATAAAAAATAAAAATAAAAAAGTGAACTTGTTTATATTCAAAATATTTCTGTGAAGCATAATCTCATGACCATTTTATAAATAAGGAAAACTAAGTCTCAGAGAGGTTATATAACTTGCCAAAGATCTTGAAACTTGTAATGGAGATTTGTGCCTGGCTTCTCAACTCAGGTGCTCCGTCATGACAAGCTGCCTCTTCATTAATGAGAATTGTCAAGGTGGCAGACACAGTGGATGTCCTTCTTCCTATCTTCTTGATCTTCCTCTGAGCTCAGGGCAATTGAGATGGCTTCCAGCCCATAGACAGTAGCCATCAAGTACCTACATTCTGTGCCTACAGCTTTCTCAGGCACCTGAGGAATTGTGGGGGTTCTTAAAACCTTCAGTGTATATTTGAGTCAGTTTTTTCATCACTGTAACCAAAGGACTTGATAAGAATGACACAGAGGAGAGGAAGTTTATTTGGGGTTCATGGTTGCAGAGGTCTTAGTCCATAGACGGCCAACTCCAAAGCGGCCCAAGGTGAGGCAGAACATGGAGGAGGAAGGGCAAGGGAGAGGAAAGCAGCTCAGGGCATGGCAGTCAGGAAGCAGAGAGAAAAGGCTCCTATCACCAGGGGGGGAATATAAATCCCAAAGGCATGTCCCCAGGGACCTGCCTCCTCTAGCCTCACCTACTACCTGCCTATAGTTACCACCTAGTTAATCCATTCAAATGGATTAATGCACTGATTAGCTAAAGGCTCTCCTAACCCTTTTTTTTTTTTTTTTTTTTTTTTTTGGTGGTGCTGGGGACTGAACCCAGGACTTTGTGCATGTGAGATAATTAAACCCAAACATTTTATCTCTGAATATTCTTGCGCTGTCTCACACATGAGCTTGTTGGGGTCATCTCATATCCAAACCATCACAGTATATTAATCTCCTAGAGCTGCTGTAACAGAGTTCCACAAACTGGGCAGCTTACAGCAACATCAAATTCATTCTGTCACTCCTGGAGTCTGGAAGTGCAAATTCAAGGCCTCAGCAGTGTTCTTTCTGAAGGTTCTGGAGGAATCCTTCTTTGCCTCCTCCTGCATATTGGCAGTTGCTGGTAATCCTGGGCTTGTGGCAACATCACTCTAATCTCTGCCTCCATCTTCACATGGCCATCGTTCCTCTGAAACTCTGTCTTTGTGTCTCTTCTCTTTTTATAAAGGACACCAGTTTTGTTTTCTTGTTTGTGGTTCTGGGAATTAAACCCAGGGGCATTCTACCTCTGAGCTACATCCCCAGCCCATTTCATATTTTATTTTGAGACAGGGTCTCAATTGTCCAGGTTGGCCTTGAACTTTCAATCCTCCTACCTTAGCCTCCCCAAATCACTAAGATTACAGGTGTGCAACATCACACCCAGCTAAGGACACCAGTCTTATTGGGCTAAGAGCCCATCCCACTCCAGTATGGCCCCATCTTAACTAATGACATCTGTAACAAAATTCTTTCCAAATAAGATCACATTCTGAGGTTCTGTGAAACAGTAAGTGGGTAGACAAAGCCCTAGACACCCAATCTCCTGATGATAGCACCATGCTGAAGCTTATTCCATATAATTTCCCAGGGGTTCCCCAGTTCCCCAGCTGACCAAGCCTCAGTTGCCCACAAGAACCTGCTCATGTTGTTCACCTATAATCCCGGAAACTCAGTCAGTCATTCAGGAGGATCACAGGTTTGAGGCCAGCCTCAGCAACTTAGCAAGATCCTGACTCAAAAAGTGAAAAGGACTAAGGGTGTAACTTAGTGGTGAACAAGCCCTGGGTTCAATCATCAGTATAAAAAATAATAATAATTAAAAAAATTAAAAATCTGCTCTTTGTTGCCTTTTTATATTATTTCTGTCTCACTTTCACTTTACCCCCTTCTTCATTTGGGCTTTTTCAGATCACCTCCCAAAGAAAATACCTATTTCCAGGTTTCATTTTTTTTTTCCCTATAGAAGAGGAAATCCAAATACATGACTTATTTTAGGTTACATGTGAAAAGAAAATGAACCTCAGTTCTTAAATCTGTTCTGTGTGCCCTGCCTCATATCAGCCAGTCAATAGACTTTGCAACGTTCTCTTCCCTGTGTTGGTTTGAGAAAACTGCTGGGACCCACAGGCACCTTGTTTTTGAACCCTCTTAGGGAGGGATGGGTTTGGGAGAGTGGGATATGTCTACAGATCATGCTATGATCACACATACAAAGGTTTTTGTTTGTTTGTTTTTAACACTTGTGTTTTCAGTATTGAGTGTTATCAGTCATTACCAAGAAATGGTATAAACATTAAAAAAATGTATAAAACAAGGAAATCCTGTATACCAGCAAGAGAGGAAAGATCTAGGAAAGGTGGAATACAGAATAGTGATATTGTAACTTGGGATTTTTCCAGAACTATTATCTATTGCATCCACCACCTCTGTGGTTTTGCTCACAATGAGCTCATTCATTACCTAATCAAGTACTTCTCATGATGCATCCAGTAAGATACTCCTAAGAAAACCATTCCTGTGATCCAGTCACACATGGATGCATTCTGGTTACTCTTTACTCTTCCTGAAGATACACAGTCCACATTAGTATGATAAAGGTTTTTAAATCTGCGGTTGAAAAAAACTCCAGTTTACTATTGCTTCCCAAACATATTTGCCATGGAACATTTTCCTTATATAATACCTATTTAATGTCCAACAAAACTGGTATTCCACAGACTCTACTTTGGGAAACCCTGAACTACTTAAGCAGCCTTTGTGCAAACATATTTTTCCCAGCCCACTCCCACTGTGGAATGTGTCAGGACACAGTTACTCTCTTTTTTCCCATATCTACCTCCCTCTTAACCCCAATCTTGAATCTCCCTTTCGGCTTTTGTCCCTTTCTTCGTTTTGGTTTAGATTCTTGGCAGTGAGCTAAATCCCCCACCACCATAGATAAACTTGACACATGAATTCCCTAAGTTCCCCTTGTGCAGTCTGGGCTTCTGAGGGGCTTGCTCAACCCTACCACCTTCAGGACATAGACATCTACACAGGAAGGTGTCTGTCACCAGGGAGCATCCATGATCAGTCAGCAGGATTCAGATCCTCCTGCTTGGCTAGAGACAGTGAAACCCCTTTCCAAACATGAGGTCTGTTATGGGTTGAATTGTGTCCCATCAAAATTTGTATGTTGGAGTCCCATGCCCAGGACCTCAGAATGTGACCTTATTTGGAAAGAAGGTTGTTGCAGATGTAAGTAATTAAGTAAAGATGAAGTCATCCTGGCGTAGGGAGGGCCCCTAATGCAATATGACTGGTGTCCTTATAAAAAGGGGAAATTTGGAGACAGGCACACACACAGGGAGAACACCATGTGAATATTGGAGTAATGTTGCCACAAGCCAAGGAACTACCAGAAGCCAGGAGTGAGGCTTGGAACAGATCTATCCTCAGGGCCTTCCAAGGAAACATGGCCCTGCAGAGACCTTAATCTCAGACTTCCAGCCCTTGTGAGAGAATAACTTTCTGTTGCTCAAGATACTCAGCCTGTGGTACTTCATTATGGCAGCCCTGACACACAAATACGTAGGGGTAAAGTCTCTGTTTATTGTTCTACTCTACTCTCTCCAGCAGTGTGTTCCTGACCCAGCTCCCTCAAGATGGGAGGGATGAAAGATAGTGGACACTGAGCCCCTGAGCACCTCCAGTTCCAGGCCCTGTCTTTGTTGGGATCTGCTCAGTTCCCATGATGCCTTAGTAGCTAAGTGGATGGACTCAGAACCCCTCTTTTGGCTACAGTGTATGTCCTCCTCTTGATTCTCATTGGGTTTCTAACCGCTGATTTATCACACTCCAGACGCTTATAGTATTGGGAGTGTACCCCAAGCTTCCCTCCCAGGCCTCTGGGTTCATACTGACCCCCTGACAAAGCAGTGGGATGCCACCTGGCTAGGAAGGCACCCCCCAGATGGACATGCCAAAGGCTTACCCAGAGGCAGGACATAAGATTCTGGCCCCTTCAGAGATGAAGCCAAAGTTATAGGCTAACCACCTAATCAGGCTTGACCCTCTGATTTTGGTTTGTTGCCATGGAGATAAGCAGGATGTAGATGCTTATTTCCAACACCCAAAAAACCACTATATTTGGGAGCATCAGACAGACCAGAGTTTCTCAATCTTAGCATTATTGACATAGAGGCCAGAGAATTTTTTTTATGCAGGATGTTCAGCAGCATCCCTGACCTCTATACCTTGTATGCCAGTGGCAACCTCCCCCTCCCAAGTTATGACAATCAAAGCTGTCTCCAGACTTGCCAAGTGGCCTGTGGGAGGCGCAAAATCACACACAATTGGCATCCACTGAGCTAGATCAACCTCAACACACTTATTCTCTACTCTGAGATCCTTAAAATCTGGCATAATTTGTTATTTCAATGATTCTGTGTTTCTAAAATCTTTATTATTTCTTGATCTCAATTATATAAGAAAAACCTACAAAAAAGAAAAAAGAAAAAAAGACTAGCAGAAAATGTTGGCCATGATTGTCTCTGAATGTTGGGTGGTGGATTTGTAGGTTTCTTTTATTTGCTATATTGAGCACGGCTTAGTCTGTAACTAACAAAAATCTATTTGACTGGAAGTTTGGGCATTTTCATGTCAAATACAATAACAACACCTTATTATAAATGAGATTAAAAAATTCTCATTAATTGTAACCAGAGGAAGGTAAGGGAGGGTAAAAAGCACAGTTTGAATCCAAGCCTTAACATGCTATTAATGTCTGCCCTGCAAAAGTGGATGGGGAATATTTGTAAATCATTTATAACAGCAGGAGTTTCATAAATGGGGCTCACACTGTTATTGGGTTCCCTTCCAGTTCAAGATTCTGGGTCCCTCTTTATTCTGTTCTTGTGCTACCCATATCTGTGGGTGATCATAAAGTTACCGTGACCTTGGAAGACTCACGATGGCCTCTCTTGGTAAGTGGTCCCTTTTCCCTAACCCTTTCAACTCAGGTACTCTTCTAGAAAGAAAACAATGACAGTCCTTATTTACCATTATTATCACAGCCCACATTTTCCACAAGCGGCCTTTCCTCTTCTCAACCACTCTGTGAAGCTGGAATAATAATCCTCTTTTCAGAGTCAAAGAACCAAACTCAGAAATTAAGCTACATAATCTTACAAGAGTCAGCATCAGAATCATCCAATTCCCTCCACCTGTCCAGCTTCAAGGGTGATAAAATTGAAGCTTAGGGAATGAAGTGACTGATACCTAAGGTCACCCAGGGAACAGAGCCATGAACAAGAGCCAGACTCTTTGTGTAAGTGCAATGTTGTAATGCACTCACACGGGCAGCTCCTACCTGGGGGGATAGAGAGGATGTTGACGTCTCTCTAAACAGTAACTGAAGTCAGGAGTCAGGATAACTTCATGTTTCAAGAAGAGGCTCTGGAGCCAGACAGCCCGAGTTCAAATTCTGCCTCTTCCTCTTACCTCAGCAGTGTTACCCTGAACAAGTTACTTACTCTATGTGGGGTTTCCATTTCTTCATTTCTAAGAAAAAAAATAATATATTTTAAAATATTTATTGGACAAATTTATTTAGCAAATAAATTAATTCATCTAAAATATACCTGCCACATACTAAACACTCAATGAATTTTAGGTATTACTAAACTTCACAAAATGAGCTACTAAGAAATCAGAGCGACTAAGTTTTTTGCTTTTTTCTTGCCACAAAGTTTTTCTTTTCTCCCCTCATGATTTAAAGTAAATCAACTATCGTGAAAAATTTGGAAAAGACAGATCAATAAAAAGGAACCAACGACAATTCCCCATAATGGGATTGTTATAACTAGTTAAATAATAAAACACTGTTTACTTTGGGAAATTTCAAACAAATACAAGAATAGAAAGGAGCAGTATAGAATCTCCATGTTCCCATCTGTTTTAGTCAGCTTTTTCACTGCTGTGACTAAAAGACCCACCCAGAACAACTTTAGAGGAGAAGTTTATCTGGGGGCTCACTGTCTCAAAGGTCTCAGTCCACAGACAGCAGGCTCCATCCTTGGGGCTCGAAGTGAGGCTGAACATTATGGCAGAGTTGACAGAGGGAAGCAGCTCCAATGATGATCAGAAAACAGCACAGCGAGGGGCTGGGGATGTGGCTGAAGCGGTAGCGCGCTCGCCTGGCATGCGTGCGGCCCAGGTTCGATCCTCAGCACCTCAGATCAGGATCTGAGCTGATCCTCAGCACCACGTACAAAGATATTGTGTCTGCCGAAAACTAAAAAATAAATATTAAAAATTCTCTCTCTCTTTCTCTTTAAAAAAAAAAAAAAACAAAAACAGCACAGCGAGATCTCCTCTTGTCCAATACAAATATATACCCCAAAGCCACTCCCCCAATGCCCCACTCCTCCAGCCACATCCTACCTGCCTTCAATTACCACTCAATTAATCCCATCAGGTGATTAATTCACTGATTGGTTAAGGTTCTCTTAACCCAATTATTTCTCCTCCAAATCTTATTACATTGTCTCACATGTGAGCTTTTGGGGGACACCTCACATCCAAATCATAACACCATCATTTAGATTCCTTAAATACTAACTTCTGGCCAATCTTATTTTGTTTACAGACACATCTGCTTCTCTTTCATACCCACCTTCTACGTTTTAGAGACAATCCCAGCCATCAATAATTTTGTCTCTAAATATTTCATATGAATCTCTGAAATACACAGATTCTCTTTATTAAGTTACAATGCCAATATCACACCTTTAAAAATTAACAATCAATGTTTTTAATATCATCATATTACCAGTGTCCAAATTCACCCCAATTGTCAATTTGAATAGATATTCAAATTGCATCCACATGTTGGATTGGTTAATGTTTCTTAAATTTCTTTTAATCTGCAGATTCCCCCTTCCCATCTTTCTTTTCCCCCATGCATTTCATTTGTTTAGGAAACGGAATCATCTGTCCTCTAGAGTTTCCATACTCTGGATTTTGCTGATTGCGTCCCTATGGTATTACTTAACATGGTCCTCTGAACCATGTGTTTCTTGTAGATTAGTGGTTCTAGAGGCGTGGTCAGATTCAGGTTTGATTTTGTGCCAAGAATTCATTATGGATAGTATGATGGTTTCCACTGGGAGACACATAATGACTGTCTTCCTCTTGATCTCTTTTTTTGAGAAGTGAGCAGCCTTTGATGATTATAGCCAGTAGCCTCTGATTTTGTTCAAGGTTACAAAGAGTGATAGTCTAAAGTACCTATCAGTGCTTTTTATTTATTCACTGGAGTTTCCTATTTAAAAAAAAAAAAAACTTACCCTCATCATGAATATGAGGAAAAGCAGGATGAACACTTGATTCTTTTTGTCCAACTTTCAAAATAAAAATCCCAGACTGGGGATGTAGCTCAGTGCTAGAGTACTTGCCTAGTATGCACCAGGCCCTGGGTTGGGTCCCCAGGACTTGAAAAAAAAAAAAAGAATTCTTTTTTAAAAAATAAAGATCCCTGGTATCATCCAAAGGTGAGTAATGAATTTTGGATTACTTTTGTTTTTGTAACACTACTAATTGGCATCTATATTATTAGCTTGTAGGTATAAACATATTTTACATGTTTTATCCATTGCAGTTAGTATTATCAATGTTCAAATTATCTCAAGCTTTTCTCCTTCTCCTTCTCCTTCTCCTTCTTCTCTTAAGTAGCTTTGGAATTATTCTATTCTTAAAGGTTTGGTAGAATTTCCTCATGAAAACTTTTGGGCCTGGTGTTTCTTTGCTGTTGTTTCATGTTTGTTTCTGACAGGAGAGTTCTTTATTTTCTTTCTCTAGTTCTTCTGTGAAAAGTGGTCTGTTAAGACTTTGTGTCTCTACTGAGACCAATTTAGGTAGCTGCATTATTCTAGAAAATTATCTGTTTCATCTAAGTTCTGAAATACTTTGTATAGAGTTGAGAAAAACAATCTCATGTTTTTATTTCAGATTTCCTCTGCTTTGATGGTTACTCCCACCCACCAAAAGCCAGTATTTCTAATTTTGTGGGCCTGTATTTTCTCCCACTTATTTTCTTGGCGAGTTTAATTGGTTGTTTGTCTATTTTGTTGATTGTTTCAGTCTCTGGTTTATTTATTAGTTTCTACTTTTATTAATTTCTACTTTTATCCTTATTAATTTCTTCCTTCTGAATTCCGTTGGCTCACTTTATTGTTCCTTTCTTGGCTTTTGAATGAAGTCTTTGGTTCATTTATTTTCATTTTTATTGATGTGGGTATTTAATGCTAAACTTTCCCTCTATTAACTACTAAATAGCATTGATTCATTTGTGTTTCCATTGTCATTATTTTAGAAAAAAAAACCTGTACTGTCATGTTGTATTCCTAATAATTGCTTATGAACCTTTAAAAAATGTTTTGTTTTGTTTTTTAGCTAAAATTATCTTTTTTTTTTTTTTTAGAGAATTTTAATATTTATTTTTTAGTTTTTGGCGGACACAACATCTTTGTTTGTATGTGGTGCTGAGGATCGAACCCGGGCCGTGGGCTGGGGATGTGGCTCAAGCGGTAGCTAAAATTATCTTTTTGGTTTTCAGTTGTATTAATAAATACTGGGATCAGGAAGTATCCTTTTGTTCTTTGTAATTTATCAAGGTTTTCTTTGTAGCCCAATATGTGGTCACTTGAAAAGATGTTTTCTCTGTTATCAGGGTTCAGATTTCTACACACATCCATAAGATCTACATAATTGACTATAAACTGACCTGTCTTGAATTGAGAGAGATGTACTAAAATTAGCTTTTTTTATTGTATTTATTTATTTTTATGTGGTGCTGAGGATCAAACCCAGTGCCTCACATATGCGAGGCAAGCGCTCTACCACTGAGCCACAACCCCAGCCCTAAAATTAACTATTATTAGTAAGCTTCATTCTATTTCTATTCTATTTCTCCTCAAATTCAGTTGTTCAGTACAGAATTATTAATAATGAATGTATCTTCATCATGGATTATTGTTTTTGGCATTTTAAAGTCTCCTTCCATGCCTTTTGGTCTGAATTCCATCTCATCAAATAGCAGGATTACAACTCTGCTTTTAAATTTTAATTCACATTTGCCTTATTATCTTTGTCTGGTCTTTTATTTTGAACCTTGCAGGATCTCTGGGTTTAGATGTCTCTTGCGTAGAGCAGAGTATTGGATTTTGCTGTTAGCCAATCTGGAAATGCTTTTTGGAAATCTTTTTTAAGTAATAATGTAAATTAAGCCCATTTACATTTATTGAAATGATGGATGTGCTTGACCTTGGCTCTGTCCTCTTATTTTATCTTAGGACTAAATTTTAATATAATTTTTATCCCTGAAACTTTCCTTCCAGTCTTGTAATCCCTTGACCGGGCAAAGTTCCATACGATTCGCTTTCATTTCCACCATTCTTCATGCTGTTTTTGATGCTGTTTTCTAGTTCTCACCGATCATATATCCGTTCTGTGATCCTAAAGCTTGGAAACCTCTGGCTGTTAAATCACTTAGAGTCAAGGCGTCAGTTGCTTCAGGATGTTCATCACCAATGAAGGAGTTGTTTAGAGAGTCTCAGCCAGGCTTGCTTGACATAGGAATGAACCCAGAGCTTGGAAATTAGGAGACAAAGGGTGTTAGGAGAAGAGAGAAATGTTTCTGGGAGCGTTTCCCTTTCCTTAATGAATTACTAGGAGATTTGTGACTACCCAGTCTGTGCGGGTAAGTCTTTCAGCATGTGGACCCAGAGGTGTCATGGGCTTGCTCTGCTATATCCTCCCTGCCCTTTCCATGAACTGCGACACTTCCTGTCACCAGTTTATTTTCACTTCTCTCCTGGCAGCTGTCCACTGCGATCTGCATGCATTTGAAATCATTTGCTACTTACTTGAGAATTCACACTAGGGAGAAAGGGAGGAAAATAACCATTCCTGGGGACACCACATTGTCATGAATTTGAAAGAAAAGTCAACGTTGAAGAAAACTCATTTCTTTCTTTTTTTTTTTTTTGCCACCTCAATGACCATGGATTAATAGACCCAGAGAATGCCAAACAAACTGTAGAAGGGAAAGAAAAGTTCAAGTCAGTTGCTGGGGTGCCTCAATAAGGCTGCCATCCCTTGAGCCCCGTGCAGCGGAGGTGGCTCTGCAGCTGTCACTCTCCCTCTCACATCTGCTCTGGGGTTCAGTCCTCAACTCACCAACCACAGGCCAAAGCTGCTCAGGCTCTGGATTTCCTTGGGATTTTCTAGAGAGCTTTGATTTGGTCTCAGGAGCCTGGGTTTTGTTATTTGTAAACTAGAAACATAAAAGTTGATGCAGGGAAGAAACCTCAGAGGAAGGCAAAGTCACAGCAAAGGCTTGAGTTCCAATAGTCTTGGATCCAAATCACACTCTGACACTCTCTGTGTGACCTCCCCGAGCTTCAGTTTTCCTACTGAATTATAACTGGGAATATAATATTTCACAGGGGTTTTGTAAAACCTAAGTCAGTGGTCCTCAAAGTGTGGGCCCCAGATCAGCATCACCTGGGAACTCATTAGAAATGCAATTTACCTGGTCTCACCCAAAGCACACTGTTATGGTTTGAATATGGTCTGTGCCCTCCAAAACTCATATTGAATTTTTTATTTTCTTTCTCCTTCTCCTTCTCCTTATTCCTGGTTCTTGGGATCAAACCCAGAACCTGTGTATAGTAGGTAAGCACTCTTCCAGAGCCACATGCCTGGGTCCTCATGTGGAAATTTGATTGTACTGTGGCAATGTTGGGAGGTGGAGTTCTTAAGAGGTGATTAGATCCTTATGAAGGGTTAAGACCTTTCTTTCCCAATTTGGCTAATTCTCACAGTAGTGAGTGACTTTGTTCTCACAAGACTGGCTTAGTTACCACAAGAGCAGGATGTTATAAAGTAAGTCTACCTCTTATGTCTTGCCTCTTATTCACATGTCTGCTTTCCGTGTTTCCTCTATGTCATTATATGGCATAAGACCCCCATCAGATGAACTGTGTGATCTTGGATATCCAGCCTCCCAAATAGTAGCTAAAAAATTTTTTTAAAAAGTTACCCATATCAGGTATTCTGTTACAGCAATGGAAAATGGAAGCCAGACTCAGTGGAGTGCTCCTGTAATCCTAGTGACTTGGGAGGCTAAGGCAGGAGAATTGCAAGTTCAAGGCCAGCCTTGGCAACTTAGCGAGGACCTAAGTAACTTAGTGAGATCTTGTCTCAAAATAAAAAATTAAAAAGAGTTGGAGGTGGTAGCACACGCCTGTAATATCAGCAGCTCAGGAGCCTGAGGCAGGAGGATTGTGAGTTCAAAGCCAGCCTCAGCAATTTAGCAAGGCCCTCTGCAACTCATGGAGACCCTGTCTCTAAATCTCTAAATAAAATATTTAAAAATAAATAAATAAAAGGACTGAGGATGTGCCTTAGTGGTTGAGCACCTCTGAATTCAATCCCTGGTATAGAAAAAGAAAATGGGACTGAAATACACAGTGAATCAGAAACTCAATCTTTGTTCTAAAAAGTCCTTCAGTTGATATCCATTGAGGTTTGAGAACCACTGCTGTGGATAAAACTTCTAGCACAGATATGGCCACAGAGAAGACCATGGTAAATGGCAGCTCTTGGCATTGCTATTGTTTAGAACTTAGTTGAACCCTGCTTTTATAGGTGGATCAACATGGGCCCAGGGAGGCACCGGTTTGTTCAGATCATAGTGAATTAGAGGCACAATTGGGGCTGAACCCATATCTTCTGGTTTCCAGAAGCAAGCTCTTCCTGTCTGTTCTCTCCCTCTTTCCCTTAAAAAAAAAAAAAAAAAAATTAAATGATTAACCAAAGTGTCTTCTTTATACACTTTAGGGAATAGAGATAATAGCTGAAACTAAGGCAAAAACTTATCTGCAACTCTAATCTTCCCTCCCAAGAAATAGTAGAAGTTGACTTTTGTATGATTCTTCTATATTTTTAATGTGCATAGATATAAGTATACAATGTATTCATATATTACATATGCAAATGTGTATTGTCATTCACATAATATGTATAATATATATCTATATATACATTTACATAAAGAAACACAAAATTGGGTTCACACTGAATAAGTTAATTTAAAAGCTGAATGGTACTGCTATGAGAAGAAGGAGGAGGAGGAGAAACAGAAGAAGAGCCTCCTTACTCCCAATTCTTGGTTCCAGAGACAACTACTTTCTATTTTTCCTGTTATTGTATTTTACTCTATTTTTGTAAATAACATATTTATAATACTTTTTCTTGATTTTCTCAGATTTAAATATTATGTATTGGCTTTCAACTATCTAGGATGAGGACTTAATTACTGCCTATTTTTTTGTAGCTATTACACAAAATTTGATAATACCTAATACTGACTGAGCATTCATTATGTGGCCAATATATTCTAAATACATATGTGGATTAGTTTATTTGTTCTTAAATATATTCTTACTTTCTTATAAATAAGGAAATGGAAGCCCACTTCAAAAAATGTCCCCTTGCTTAAAATTATACCCAATATCTCCCCTTGGGGACATCAAATCCTGGGAGAGGGGTAGTGTGTGTTATTTTGAGCAAGGGGACATATTTTGAAGTGGCTCATTTAATGATGAATTCTTTAACTGCCTCTCATTCCCCCACAATGATGAGCTCTCAAAGGCCATCAAAGTCCCCACTGAAGGAATCTGCAATTAGGATGAAGAGAGGGTCAGAGTCTTCAGCTTTCTGAACTGTCAAAAGTACATTTTGGTGTTTTCAGTAACTCTTTGCATCTGCCCCAAAGACATCTGGTATGAGGTAAGAATGACCCAGATATCCAGAGATGAGACCTAGGGATCAAGAAAATTGACTTATCTCTGCCCTTTAATTTACTAAAATGTCCTTGAATCTTAAAAACAAATTATCTGTCTTTGCTTTAAAAAGTTCAACTGTAGTACTGTTGCTTACCTCCAAAAACCACTAGTGAATCCATAATCATACACATCTCTGTCCAGGTGAGAACCCTACACTAGAGCCCAGAGTTAGTGGGAAACTGGGTTTATCCCTATCCACCCAGTTGTAGTCTACAGGATAATTAGATTGGGGAACAGAAGCATGCAAAGTCAGAGGAGGCAGGCATTTGACAGTGGCTTTGTGTGGGTGGGTGAGCGGAATCCCCAGATGGTATTTGGTAGGACCAAATATCTCAGGAGCAGTTGAACATGACTACGATGGGGCCACATGGGAATGTATAATATGAATATAGTTTGGGAGGTGTCTTGAAGTTCAAAGGAGGAGTTCTGAACTGTTGTAGCTTTTGTGATTTAGATGGTTGGCAAAACTACAGAATAGCTGTTAGCTTCTATACCTTATGAATCTACTGATTTTTTCTTAAATAGTAAGTCAGCTTTGTGCAACTTACTTTTTTGAAGGGTTACTGGCGATTAAAACTGGGGCACTCTACTTCTGAGCTACACTCCCAGGCTACACCCCCTCTTTAATTTTGAGACACCGTCTCACTAAGTAGTCCAAACTGACCTTGAACTTGTGATCCTCCTGTGTTAGCCTCCCAAGTGGCTGGGATTGCAGGTGTGTACCACTGCGACCAGCATTCTTGCAACCTAATAAAGATAGATTTGTTCCTGGTCTAGTTTAAGTCAGAAGCTACTATCACTGAAACAACAACCCAACAAACAAAAAAATAATTATAAAGTCTTCATCCCTCTATCCCCGCCTCGCCTCCCCCCTCCGCCCATAGCTTTTATAACACTTTCAGAATGGGATTCTGAAAAGGCAACAATTTTTTTAGTTTTGCCTGGAGGTCTCTCTTGAGATTGTAGACACATATTGACCAGGGCTGCATCATCTGAAGGCTTAACTGGGCTGGAGGATCCATTTCCAGGGTGGCTCACTCAAGTTGATGTCAAGTTGATGCTGGTTGTTGGCAGGGTCCTTAGTTCCTCATTCTATTTGTTAGAAGTGAGTCATCAATGGCCCACATTCAAGGAGAGGGGAGTTGAACTCTTATCTTTTGGAGGAAGGTGTGTCGAAGAATTTGAAGACATATTTTAAAATCACCACAGCAAACCACAGATCCGTTTCCATGGACATAGAAGGGAAGCTACTGTGATTCTTTCTTCTCCATTCGGTATATGATCTGGAAGGGCTGAGAGGACTCAGATCCCATGCCAGTTCCCACTTATTGCTCGTGGCTTCCAAGGGCACAGGGTTACAGAGGATGCTGAGGCATACCTGAGTCTAGTGGGACAGAGTGCCATCGGAGTGCCACGGTTGACTAGTGACACTGCCATAAACACCAGAGGAGAGGAGGCTGGGACAGGAGCCAAGATTGTTATTTCTGTGGCTGGTGTTAAGCCCTGAGATAAGGACAAATATGAATAAGACACAGGCCTGGGGTTGCAATTGTTTACAATGTATCTATTGAAGACTGTGGTGGACACAGTGAACTACTCACTGAAGCCCATTCATCCCTTCTTTCACAGCGATGGAAGTGTAGCCAGACACAGGGCTGCCCAGCAGACACATTTCCCAGTCCCTTTGAAAGTTAGATACAGCCATATGATTAAGTCTTCTCCAAAGTAATTAGAAATAATATATGCCAGTTCTGGCCGGATGCCTTAACACTTGGCTATACCTAAGAGATGATGAAGAAAAATATGGAAGGAACTGAGGTCCCTGAATGACTCTGTGGAGTAGAGAGCCCCCAGTCAAACCAAAACCTGCTCCCTTGACTTTTTTTGTTGTACCGGGGATTGAACCCACAGGCAGTTAACCACTGAGCCACATCCCCATCCCTTTATAGATGTTTATTTTGAGACAGGGTAGAACTGAGCTGCTTTGGGCCTCTCTAAATTGCTGAGGTTGGTCTCCAACTTGTGATCCTCCTGCCTCAGCATCCTGAGTTGCTGAGGTTACAGGCATGTACCAATGTGCTTGGTATCTTGACTTTTATATGAGAGAGAAATAAATGTTTTTGCTCTACCACTGCCCACCCAACCTGCTTTTTAAATTTTTTCTTTTTTATTTGAGACACTGGTCTTGGGGATCTCTTTCTTACAGTAACTAATGCAACAAACACAGATGAGCATATAATACACACCCTAAAATTGTCACATTCTACAAAATAAGCACACAAAAGACCTCACAGCCTCATATAAGAACCCAGTGAGTCATACTGAGTGTTGATGGTACAGACTCAATAGCAGTAGGACCCAGCTCTTTATAAAGTGCTCTTTATAATACACAGAATCATAATATAAATGCTCAATAAACATTAAGAGTTTGCTCTTATAAATTCACTTATAAGCACTGGTATCATATTTTGGCAAAACGTGTACGTGACCAGATTTGGACTTTTTTGTTCTGTCCCACTATTTCATCTGTTTTCATGATCAGGTCTATTTCTTGTCCATTCATCCATTATCTGATATGCAACCAGGATGATGTCTGGGGCAAGAAAGCTAATGCACAGCACAGACACGGCCTTGGTCTCTGAGGAGTTAATTGTGGTCACAGAAGAGTGAGAGTCTGTTCTTAACATTGAAAAACTAAAACCATGGAAGGAATTTAAAGCATTAGAAGCAAAATCAGTAATTCCAGGTCTGAGCCAAGGCAGTCTGAGTATGGCAGGCGTTTTAACGCTCATGAGCAGAGCTGCTGCATGACCACTACAATTTGCATGAAGCAATGTACTTAGTGGAGAAACACCCGGAACACCAACATATGAACCATGGCAGAGACACCCCTTCTCTGTATCTCAGAGATCCTTTAGAAGAAAGGACAATGCAATTATCAGAAATTATATGCTCGGTTCTTTCTCAGCATGAGGAAGAAAGACATCTTTTTCCTCTTCACATTCTTTTGAGACCTGGAAATGGGTGGAGGTCACAGTTGTGGGCATGAGACAAACTATGTGGCTGGTTCCTGCCCTCACAGTAAGTTTGTAAGTGTATGGGAAAGACGAGTTCTCATTGGAGAAAAAAATCCACAGCTAAGGAATGGTTAAATCTCACAGCCTGGGCTGAATGTTATGGGAGGCAGAATTTCGTCTTGTGAACTGGGTTAGCCCCATTCTTAGTTAGAGCTGCAAGAAACCAGTGGCTTGGTACTGGATCTCTTCTGGCAGTTAATAATTGGTTATTAGTCCAATTCCTGCTTGTATTGTGTAACAACAGACGTGCCAGAACCAGGTAGAGGAGGACATTCAGCAAAGATTGTTTTTGGTCTGGACAATGAGAGGGACTCTTTAATGTGTCCCTTTATAGGAGGAGGATGGCAAGAAAAGGGAGGAGAGGGAAGAGAAGAAAAAAGAGAAAGAACTTTTGTGTTCTACCTGGTTCAAACCTTCAGAAAACCCCCCAACCTGCTCTGCACCTCCTCTTCAGCCTTGGGTGGATTCTTTCTGAGTCTCTATTCAAAGAGAATCAAATGAATGTGTTTAACGTGTCATGTGGACCTTCCAATATATTTGTTTTTACTTGTATGTAAACTTTCACAGGATTTCTCACTGGGATTTGAAGTTTTCAGAGCTGCCGTCTATTCCAAAGATGGCTTTGTCTTTTGAAAGTCTGAGAAACATCTTTTCAGCTGTATTTGAGATGTAAGAGAGTCAAGTTGGGTTAAAAAAAATTTTTTTTTTGTAGCTTAAAAAAATTCTCAGACATTTTTTGCTAAGCCATAAATCAACAGTGGTTGAATTAAAACAGATCAAGCTTGGCTTGGGTTTAGACCTCCATGAGGTCTCTGGCTCAGCTTGAAGGGAAAAAAAAATAAGTTAATACTTTTTTAAAAACCAGCTCCTGTGCATGTCCAGTTGGAACAGAGTTCCTGCTTAACGAGAGCTGGCCCTTCTAATCACTCCATTTGTATCTACAGAGCATTTCTTCACATTGACCCCAAACCTGCTTTCCTGGTCTGTTCCTTACATAGGCACCAAGACTTACAGAAGATTGGAACTTACTTGGAGAGTCCAGAGTCCATCTTTAGATAGTGTGTTTTGCCCACAGAATTGCTATCTAATCTTTAACTTCAGTGAGAACTAACTATACATTAGCTCATTGGACACTGGCTTTGAGCAGCAGCTGACAGAGAGAGGGAGCACCATCATGGTTCATTCCCGAGACAGAATGTCTGGGCCAGATGCTGGAAGGAAACTCCATGGGAGGCTGATCATCTTCACCTCAGTGGGTCAAATCTAATGGAAACATCTTTGTTTTCAAAGGCAAAAGCCAAGCCTAAGAATCATTAGAGAATCACCTGTGATTTGTCAGATGTGGCATCTGCACAGAACCATGACCTCAACTGTTTTCATCGCAAATCTTTGGGGCATTTCTCTGAGAAGCAACATAAAAGAAATTTCCAGAGCCATTGGATTTTTGAGGATACATATTTCTTCCCAGGCACCACAAGCATTTGATTCTGTGGATCTACAACTTTGGAACTTGTATGACTTATGTAATGTAAGCATTTTAGAATTGTATGTGGTTTCCCTTCCCCTATTTTCTTCTATTTTTTGATAATTTTATTATCCATGCTTAATATTTGAGGACATACCTCAAAAGGAACCATATCCCCATCCCTACCTTGATTTGTAACCATCAAGTGATTGGCATTGCTTTCTTGTTGGCTAATGTAATGAACAAGTTATTTCATGGACAATTTAAGTCCTGGAAAGCTAAAACCCAGAGAGAAACTTACCAATGTTTATAGAAGACAGACAAATATCCATTAGGTTTAAAAATCTCTAGTTAATTCACTTATCAAACATAATTATAATGACATCATGTAAAGAAAAGGGGAAAAAAATCTAAATACCAAGAAGATATACATGGTCTCTGACCTTGACTGTGAACCTGTTGCTTTGTCTCTTCTAAGCAGAGTTTCAAAGGAGAAATTCTTTGAAAAACATATTAAAACTATTTAGCTGCCTATAAGATGCCTGAAGCCCACCCTGTCCTCAATGTACATGTTGATTCTTCCTAGGTTCTTAGAGCATCCAATCTGCTAACTTCCTTTTTTTCTGAAACAGTGTCTGTATCAGTTTTTCCTGGAAGTCCTAAAGCTACCCTACTACACTCTTTCTTCTTTCTTCTCTCTCTTTCTCTCTCTCTCTCTCTCTCTCATTCCTCTACCCTTTATAGTAGAAGCTAACAATGTCACTTCATTTCTGTAGTTTCCACTCTCTCTATATATAAAAGCTTAATTATGATCATTTAGGAAAGAAAGAGCAACCATATATGATCTTCATACATTAAATGTAGATATTCACCAATTCAAAAATTTAATCAAAACTACACCATTACATACATTAAATATATATTTACCAGTTCACTAATTAAATTTCAAAAGGATGTTATTGTTAGTGTGTTTTTGTAGGGAGCCACTCTGGAAATACACACCTTTAAGTCCTGAGCAAGACATACTGAACAATTACTGTGCCCTGCAATAACTTGGGCTTTACCTCCACTCAGCTAGTGGGGCGTGGCTCCAGGAGTAGGAGACACCCAGCTGGTGGGGTTCCTTTGTAAACCCACCCCTTGCCCTTTTGGCAATAGAATGTACCATGGAAACTCCTTGTGTGTCCCCTATATAAGACTAAAATATTCCAGTGGCTCTCTCTCTTTCCATGGACCCCTAAGTTTGGAGAGCCATCCCAGATTGTGAAAAGGTACTTCTGTGTGTTTGTGTGCTTTCTTTACCATTTTATTAACTTATTGGAATAGTCAGATTTGTGAACCCAGGTCGCCAGCTAGGATAGATGGCAATATATATATATATATATATTTTTTTTTGCAGAGATCATGTTATGAATGATAAGTACAGGTCAAATGGCTCTTAGAAATGTGTGTTTTTATTATCACACTGAATGATAATATTGCTTTCTTGCTGGCCAATGTAATGAACAAATTATTTGTTCAATACATTATAGGTCCTCTAGTTTTCAGTTATTTCTTTATTTTACTATTAGAAATCCAAATTTCAACTAACAAATCCAAATACATCTTTCCTCATGCAACCCCAAAACCACTTGTCAAATCCCTCATCGAATGCTTCAGTAGCAAAACAAAATTTTTCCCTCTTTCCCCATGACAGTTCAGAGTCAAAAGAGGATATATTATGGTATCATTAGAAAGAGATGAATTGGTTCCTAACTCTACTGCACACCAGTAGTAGAGGCTTCCAGAAGTATGCAAATATGCTGAACTTCAGTTTCTTTCCAAAAAAATGACAATAATATCACTTTCTGCTCTGATTTGAAGACAATAACAACTACTCACCAGACTGTTCTAAGAATTAAATGAGATCACATATAGAAAGTCCAGTAAGTACATGATACATAGCTGCTATGATTTCTCATCCCTTGGGTCTCCCTCCCATGTGGTCTTGGTGAAGGAAGAAGACTTCATTCTCACTTAAATCTCTCCAGTCCCTTGACAATGAACCTTCCTGAGTCAGGAGCCCACCCAGGACCACCTCTACTGTCTTTACAGTGAAACCTTTTGCTAAACAAAGTCAATCATGGGCAGTCTTCTGAGTTAAGACAAGCAAACAGAAACCACTGGCTTTAAGAAGAAGGTTGAGTGAGCCACAGCTGTTCATCTCTGCTGCTCATGGATTCCAGTCAACAAGTCGAACTGGTGGTCAATGCAAGGTCCTAGGCCAGAATAAGGAGTGGGGGAGACTAGGGCAACATCATTGGTGGAACCAGTTTGGCTTTCTCCAAAAACAGCAAAATGGTAAGATTGGTATTTTTGATGATGACTGAAAAATAAACATTTTAGAGCATCTGAACCACCCTTTAAATAAATTCCAGTGCTGGGTCTAATTTCAAAAGAGTTTCAAAATATTATGTGGGATAGAGCTTTCCAAACTGTAGTGTAAGCCATTAATGTAGTATGAAATCAATTCAGTGGGATGTTATCAGTATTTTTTTAAAAAAGAAATGAATATAATATAATAGAATAGAACACTCAACTCCATTCAGAATGGCAATTATCAAGAATACAAGCAATAATAGGTATGGCAAGGATATGGGGGGAAAGGTACATTCATACATTGCTGGTGGGTCTGCAAATTGGTGTAACTATGGAAAGTAGTATGGAGATACCTCAGAAAACTTGGAAAGGAACCACCATTTGACCCACCTATCCCACTCTTCAGTTTAATACCCAAAGGACTTAAAATCAGCATATTACAGTGAAACAGCCACTTCAATGTTTATAGCAGCTCAATTCACAATAGCTAAACTATGGAACCAACCTATATGCCCTTCAACAGATAAATGGATAAAGAAAATGCAGTATATATACACAATGGAATATTATCCAGCCTTAAAGAAGAATGAAATTATGGCATTTGCAGGTAAATGGGTTGAACTAGAGAATATCATGATAAATGAAATAAGCCAATCCCAAAAAACCAAAAGCCAATGTTTTCTCTGATAAGTAGATATTGATCCCTAGTGGGGGGAGAGGGGAGGTAAGAATGAAGGAACTTTGATTTGTGTAGAGGGGAGTGAGGGGAGGGGTGAGGCTGTGGGGATGGAAAGGACAGTAGAATGAGACAAATTATTACCCTACATACATGTAAGATTACACTATTGGAGTGATTCTGCACCATGCACAGCCAGAGGAATAAGAAGTTGTGCTCCATTTGTGGACAATATGTCAAAATGCATTTTTTTTATTGTTGTTTCTTCAAAATGCATTTTTAAAAATATTTTTTTAGTTATAGATGGACACATGAGTTTATTCATTTATTTTTATGTAGTGCTGAAGATCAAACCCAGTGCCTCACACATGCTAAGTACCCTACCACTGAGCCACAACCCCAGCCCCTCAAAATGCATTTTACTATCATGTATAACTAATTACAACAAACTAAAAAAGAATAGAATAGAATGAACAGAACAGAATGCATCAAAATAAGGTAAGTTTTGGGGCTGGGGTTGTGGCTCAGTGGCAGAGTACTTGCCTAGCATGAGTGAGGCACTGGGTTCAAACCTCAGCACCACATAAAAATAAGATAAAGGTATTGTGTCTACCTACAATTAAAAAACAAATGTTTAAACAAATGTTTAAAAAATAATGTTTTTTTTTTTTGTTTTACAAAACTGGGTTGAGATATGAGTTTTTTACTTTTTATTATTTGAGGTATAAATTAGGCTACATCACTGCCCCCTTTTTTTGTGTGTGTGTGAGACAGGGTCTTGTTAAATCGCCCAGGCTGGCTTTGAACTTATGATCTTCCTGCCTCAGCTACCCACAAGTAGCTGGCATGTGTGCTTAGCTAATTTTTTTTTTTCTCTTTAATATCAGGGATTGACCCAGGGGTGCTTAATCACTGAGCTATATCCCCAGGCCTTTTTTTATATTTTATTTTGAGACAGGGTCTCGCTAAGTTGCTTAGGGTCTCACTAAATTGATGAAGTTGGCTTTAAACTTATGATCTTCCTGCCTCAGCCTCCTGAGCCCAGGATTACCAATGTACCTGACTAAAATGCATTTTTTATTATTTTCTGTGAAGAAATTTGAAAAAAGTTGAAAAAGTGAAGAAATTTAAAAGCCACTGATATAGACAGACTCTTAGAAAGGACTGAATTCATTGTTATTCTTCAGTACTGGGGATTGAACCCAGGGGCACCCTACCATTGAGCTACAACCCCATCCCTTTTATTTTATTTTTTAAAATTTTGAGATAGGGTCTCCCTAAGTTGCCCAAGCTGGCCTCAAATTTGTGGTCCTCTTGCCTCAGTCTCCCAAATAACTAGGATTACAGGTGTGTACCCCTGCTTCCAAATGAAAAGACTGTTTTATTGCTAAAGTATTGTCTGTATTCAGCAAGAACAAGTTTTATTTTGAAAGTTCTTCACAGAATCAAAATTATTGCCCCTTACAAAAATATTGCCACCAGCCCCTCAAATTCTAATCCAGAAAAAACTATAAACTTGCTGTTAAATGTTGAGAGGTCTTGGGATTCAGTGGTCCAGGACAAACTATCAAGTCAAACAAAATTGAGATTTACCAAAAAAGTAAAGCAGATGTGGTTATATAAACACTGGGTCAAGCAGAGAGGATTAATTGGAATTTCACTGAAACATGGGAGGTAAAATAATCCCCATGAATAGGAATGATAGTTGGAGGGCAAATGAAACCTTCTCCCAATACATGGTAGGTACCCAATAAATATTCTTGAATAAATGAAAATGATAATGTTACAAGGATAACTACGTCTTTCAGAAGCATTTGGTTTTGGGGGTTGGGGGACAATCCACAATTCTTGGGAGGTTTGAGCAATAAAAATGGCATTTAGCAAGAGAGATGGAAAACAATACTGAGTGATCCCACATTCTGGGAATGAGAATTAGTACCTGCGCTGGTTATTCCCCGAATTCTACCCTTCCCTACCGAACCCCTTCCCCACCCTCTTCTGCTCTATTCTGTGTCCTGGGAGAAGTATCTGGAAGCCTTGCCTCATCTGTCTCCCTTGACCTCTGGCTTCTGGTTGGGTGTGATGGATGGACATGAGCTGGCTGCGGGAGAGTGAGACAGGGTGCTCCTGTTCCTCCTCAGCAGTCTGACTCTCACAGCGGCCGCTTCCCCCCAAGGCTATGGCTCCTTCCAGCTTCTGCCTCCACGCTCCAACTCTTGTTGCTTTCCAGTGACACTGGTTCCTCTCCTGGTCCTTTCAGGCCCAGCTTTCGTACGGTGTCTCCACTACTGGTAGTTTCTACGTGCCTCCATTTCCCTCCTGGGTGCCTTCAACACTGATCATCCCTCTACAGGGGGTCATTTCATTTAAAAATCTAACAAACTTTTTGGGATTTTTTTTTTTTTCTGTTTCCTGTTTGGACTCGGAGAGGTAAACATACATGAATTAACTTTTTTTTTTTTTTAATTGAAGAATGGCACTAAGCATATAAGCCACAAACTTTTCAAAAGCATCATTTCTTCTATCTTTAATAAATTAGAAGATACTTTAAGTTCCTGAGAAGTGTTGAAATCATTGTAGATAGTGTTTCTCTCTCTCTCTTTTTTATGTTATTTTTCCTTTTTTGTACCAGGGATTAAACCCAGGGGTGCTTAACTACTGAGCCACATCCTCACCCATTTTACTATTATTACTGTTATTATTATTTTGACACAGGATCTCACTAGGTAGCTTAGGGCCTCACTAAGTTGCTGAGACTGCCCTCTAACTTGTGATCCTCCTGCCTCAGCTTCCCAAGTCACTGGGATTACAGGGTCTACCACCACCCTGGTAAGGTTTACTCTTATACAGCATACTGTAAGCATCTCCATGGTTAGGCTTCTAGTGATTCAGTTTCTGGATAAAGAGAAACATAATGTGATGATATACGTGATGTGAGGTGAGGCCAGGGCTGGTTAGACCCACTGGGCCAAACAGGAAAGTGCCTCAGAGGGAATATGCAGGTCTTTGGAGCAAGAGGATTCCTTAACAGGGGGAGTTTGGTGGTCACTAAGGGAAGGGGAGGATGGATCTGGCTTTTTTTCCCCCAAAGTTCCAGCAAAGAATAGAATAAAAGAAGAACCTTCAAGAATAGTGCAGTGGGCAATGGCAGAGCCAGGAGAACTTCCTAGAAAGAGACTGAATGTGGTCCGTGTGTTAGCTTTCATCACTGTGACCAGAATACCTGGTCAACTTAAAGGAGGGAAGGTTTGTCTTGGCTCATGATCACAGAGGTTTCAGACCATGGGCAGCGAGCTCCATTGCACTCTGAGGTGAGGCAGAACATCATGGCAGAAGGATGTGGTGGAGGAACACTGCTCAGCTTCCCTTCAGCAGGGACAGAAAGGGAGACAGAGACAGAGAAAGTGGCCTGAGGCAAGACACAGTTCCTAAGGGCACAGCCCCACTGACCTACTTCCTCCAACACACCCCACCTGCCTACCATTTCCACTACCTCAGTAGTTCACTCAATTATTAATCGATTAATCCACGGAAGAGGTCCTATCACTTCCCAAAAGCCACACCTTTGTACATTTCTGCATTGGGGACCAAGTATTCAACACATAAGCTTTAGGAGCACATCCCAGATCCAAACCAGAACAGGCACGCTGAGGATTCACCAAAGCCTGACATGGCTGCAATGGCAGTTGTGTTTTGGATTCCTCTCTCTTCTTCTTTTATTCCTGGTAACTTTTTGATATTGGAATCAATACCTTTCACTTCAGTCACCAGATAAACTCAATCACCCTCTTCCAGATATAGCTCTCCTTTCAGTATTATTGGGTTTGTAAACCTTAGTATTTTCCAGTGTCTTGTTTCCAAACAGGCATGTCTAAGGTGACAGAGTGGTTGGTACAATGAAAGGTCAGATGTGCACCAAATAATAGACTGGATTTAGTGAGAGTAGAAAGTTAGCAGTCTGTACCCCCATCCCCAAGTATGAGCTTGCTGAGGGCAAAGATATCTATCTTGTCCATTTCTGCTCCCCAGTACAGGGCACATAATAGATGCTCAATAAATATTCACAGAGTACATGATGGTATCAGAAATCAAGCAATAGTTTATTTAGAACATCTCTGAGCTGAGCAATAACCCTAATAGTCAGGTGGGCAGACTCTAATGAAAAGCATATTCCCCCCAATTTAAAGGACAGTGTGACTCCAACATGATATACTTATATTTTAACTTGAAACACTTCACCAAAAATTAGAGCTGCCGTTGAGGAAGTTCCTTGGACCTACAGAAGCTCATGTGTTCCCTCCTGCCCCTCTCCCCAGATGAAAGAGAGCCCATCTGGCACACACTGGAAACCAGATGTGCTGCAGCAACCAGCATAAAGGTCTCCCTGTGCTCACAATTCCTGTCTAGGAAGTCAGAGAACTTTTGGGAAATGCAGAGCAATGGCCAAATTGGTTTGCCATGGAATGTATAAACCCAACTGACCCCATGATTGGATTTCATCCTCTGACCACAAGAGTGCCAGGCAAGGGAAATGACTGAAGTTTTCCCCATCTAAGGCCCATTAAGACAAACTGATTGACTTTAAACTTTCAGGTTTTAATTTGCTTTCTACCCAGATGGCCCCTAGGGAAGGCTGGAACAGCCCTTCCCCCTAAAAACTGGTTTAACTCTTTTTCTCTTTGGTTGCTTAATCTGAAGGAATTTTTAAAAAGGTAATACACACTACCAATTCCAAAATAAGTAACAAATTTATTGTAGAAAGTTCTGAAAATAATATGAAAATATTGAAAGTAACATTTAAAAATCAACTTCAGGGGCTAGGGATATAGCTCCCTTGTTTAACATGCATGGCCCTGGATTTGATCCTAAGCACTGCAAAAAATAATTTTTTAAATAAATAAAAATCAATTGCAATTATTCTACCCCCAATCTTACAATTGATATATATATTTTTTGTATTTCTTATTAGTTTTTAATGTGAATTAAGTGTATATGTCTTTAAGGAATCAGGACTTATCTTTTTCTAACATAAGTTACTGTGTTATAAATGAACATCCTGGAACATAAACTTTCTCTACATCTCTATGTTTGCTCATGCTTGGTCCCCCTCGCTCCCCCACCTTTATTTATTTTATTTATTTTTCTCATGCTTGGTTTTTAAAAGAGGAAATAGTGACTTAAAGATATAAATATTGTTGAGGCTCTCAAGTGGCCCTCCAGGTAGGTTGTACCAAGTTTGGCTTTATCTGCTGGTTTGACTGTACCTTTGAAGGAAGTTTGCTTCCTTCCCTCCGACTGAATCCTGAGTTGAGATTCTAGGTCAAGGCAAGGCCAGTGAGTGATACAGCCTGTCTATGATAGTTGATGCAGATCTATGACTCTTCTCCTTGGCAGATGAAGAGTGAGGTTAGACCATCTTGGCATGCTTTGCATCCAGATATTCCAGAACTCCATCCATGAGGAAAAATTAAAAAATACACACACACACACACACACACACACACTTTCAGGGAGGTTTAGGTATGTCCAACAGAAAACAAATCTGAATTTCTTAATGTGGTTGACATGGACGGTGTTTGGGCTACCCTGGAGTCTGATTTCCCTTTCTATGTTTGGGGAATTCCCCACCATACCAGCCTTGGAACAAAGTATGCTCCCTTATCTCATGAGCCCAATACTTAATTCCTAAGCATCCCTTACAGTAGGCCAGGGGCATGGGACCCAAAATTGGATAGGTAGGTGTGCTTCCCACACTCAGATTTGGGAACTAGTGACTTATGAAGATAAAAGGAGAATTGTTCCTGTAGCAGCAGTAGTGGCTACAGCACTGGGTTTCCCAATGGTGGCACTGGTAACATCAATAGCCCCCAAATCAAGGGTCAGTGGCAGTGACAAAGAGCTCTGCGTGTGGATTTGGCTGTGGTCCTTACAGCCTTTCTTGTAAGTCTGTTTTCCAAGCCTGTCCCCCAACCTTCCAAGTAACGTGTGGATTCCCCCCTCCAATATCCTTTCCATTAATTCCTTAAACCAGTCTGCTGCTTGCAGCCAAGAAACCTGGCTGATTATATCCATCAGAGTCCATGTGGTCATCTAGAAATTGGGACTCTTGGTACTATGCTAGCTCAGGGCACTGAGATGAAAACTAAAGCATGTGAAAGCACCTAATCCCCACACCACAGTATATTGCAAAAGCCCAATGTAGGGTGGAGGGTCACCTTTGTTTTTAGTCCTAGGCATTTTGAGTTACCTTGCTCATGGAACTCAGAGTGCCATTGGGAGAGAAAAAAAAAAAAAATCAAGCCATTTTACTCACAGTTGTAAACATCACTATTATGATTACAGTGGTCATTTATCAGTTGCCCTACTGGACATCAGGCACTGTACTTGGCAACATATATAAACAGCCTCTAATCCTTAAAAAACTACAAGATACATATTCCTTCCATTTTACAAATAAAGCATCTGACACTCCAAATGGTTAACGATTTGCCAAAGTTTTTTTTTTACAAGGAACTTAAACCCAATGGAAGCAAAAGCTGAAGGGATTGTACAGAAGTTTAGAGATTCTGAGAAAAACTTAAAAATGTGAAAGATAGACATATCTAGACATCCATCGGAAATCAGTTCAACCATTTTGATCAAATCCAAACAATTAAATGATTTGATTGAAATTTCAGTGCTGAAACCTTGACCTAGAACCCTATGTATGAGTTTAGTCAAAAGGGCCAGATAGTTCCACCTCTGTCCAGATCCTGGATCTCAATGGGTGCAAGAAGATGTTTATCAGAATCCTCTTGAGAATTCTTTCAAGCCACACATACCTGCCCTCACCAGCACCCCAAAGAAAAGGGACTCCCATAGCAGCTGCTGATACAAGCAGATCCTGAGACCAGTCTGAGATGCCTTGCAATTTGGGGAAACCCAACGGAATTTTTTTTTCATGAAGACTCAAGTTCAACTTTTACTGTCTCTAGGCACTAGGAAAAAAAAAAATTCAAAGGTCAAAAATAAAAATACTAGTTTCTCACAATGCAGCTGGAGTGACATTGCAATGACAGGAAAATGTGAACTACGTGAGGGAGGGCGAGTCCAGTGCGCACACAGAGGAGCTCTTCTCAAAGCACCAGGCGTCTGAAAGGAGCACCTCCAATTCACCCAGGGGAGGCCTGGTGGGTCTGCATGTCTTTTAAAGCCAGTCTATACTTTGGCTTCCGAAATGAAAAATTACACCAAAAGAAATACCTGATTTTTATTAACTATCCTCAAAAAGGAGTCTTTCACTAATTTCTGGGGAAGGTATTTTGCTTGAGTGTTTTCCCACTTTGGCAAATGGGATGCAGAGGGGTTGGATCTAAGGGATTTTGCCCAGGGCAAATGGTGGAGCGCAGAACCTCTGCCAAGTCCAGGAACAATTTAAAGGAGGGAAGAGATTTCCTTGAATCGATATGGTGGAGCCAAAATAAATGGCTACTCTTGTTCTCTTGAGAAAACATTATTACTTACTTAACTTTCTTGCTTTCTTTTTAACAAAAGAGATCCTGATGCAATGGTCCAGAACCCTTGGTTCAGGAGGCACAGAGGCTGGGTCCCGTCCGGAGGCCTCCGAAGCCGCTGGGTGGCGGGAGCCGAGCGAGGGGCGGAAGTGGCTTTGGCCCCGCGCCACGCCGCGCAGCCTGTGCGCGGAGCTGGGTTTTGACAGATTAAAGATGGCTCCGGCAGATAGGGCAGGAGCGGGTGGTGTCTGGGCACTTGCCCAAAGCTCTCCGTCAACAGTGGCAAAGCGAAAACACACATGGACGATCCTGGATCCGCCGTGAAGATTTTGGAAGGAAATCTTAGCGAAAAGCCAGAGCAAGAGACGGGGGCGATAAATCAGGCCGGGAGGAGTCGGGGTAGGAGGATGCTGCAGCCGGCGGCATCACCCCCGGCCAGCGGGAGGCACACGTGGGGCCCAGCCGGCGTCGCCTCCAGCGCCCGGCCAGCTTATTCTGGCTCCCAGAAAATGAGAACATCTTGGCTGAAGATGTTGGGGGCAGCGAGTGATTTTCCCTTATAAAAAAAAAAAAAGAAAGAAAAAAAAAAAAAAAAACCCTTTCCCCAAAGGGAACCAAAGAAATGGGGCTTCTTTCATCAGGCAAGGAGTTTACTAAAGCATGGTCCATGGCTGGGAGCTGAGGCTTCTGGGGGACGACTTCAGTATCCTGAAAAGCTGAAGGAGAGAAACAGGGTGAAGAGCCAGGCCCCATCTTTCAGAGATGTTTCCTTGAGTCCCACAATGCCGTTTTTGATAAATTTTAAAGTGAGTGGCCAACAAAAACTCCCCAGGTGGTATGATATGAAAAGACCCAGGATTTAGATTCAGGCCCCTGGGCCTCAGTTTCCTCATTCTTATCATAGGTGCAATACCTCCTGCCTCATAATGTAAGACTTAGACACAGCACAGGACCTGGATGTGGCAGCCTAGATCATTGGCCTCCACTTGAGGAAGCACATCAAGTCCATGGGAAAGATGTTCTATTCTCCAAAATTCCTAATCAAGCAGTCAAGGAAAAGCAGAGAACAATTAACTTGTTAGCTGTGTGCTGATAGAAATAGATCCACATTAAAAAAAAAAAAAAATCTCCTTAGTACTTCCTTGTTACAGCGTCTTCCAATCTACCCCTCCCCTCTGAGCCCAGTTCCCTCTGACCAGGTCTTTAGTTTGTCCAGAATTTGAACTAGTTCCTCACACACTAAGGAAAAGGTCTTACATAGTATGGTGCCAGCCTCCCACTGGTCACTGCCAGTGTTTCTCAGGCAGGGTAGAAGCAGCTTCCTTCCCCGTCTTTGTCCCATGGGGTAGACTGGAAATGTTTAGAAGCCTTCACTTGTCACTACAGGAGCGCGTTAGCAGGGGAAGGAAAGTAAACTGCTGTGTGAGGGGGTGTGGGCAGCAGCCTTCTGTAACAATCTTGGCCAAAATGCCAATAGCCACCTTGCTGAAGATATTTGAGCCTCTCTGAAGTAGAGTTTGAGTCTCTGGTCTTCGTTCTTGCTGTGTCCCCTGCATTAAATGCTCATCATTAAATGCTGTTCTATCCAATTTTCTCTTCCTCAAAGACCCAATTCAAAATTGATCTCTTCTAGGAAGGCTTCCCGGACCCTTCTACTTCCTCAATGACAGAACACTTCAGTTCCTCTGAAGAGGCCTCTGTGGGACCCCCATTCACACAGATTAGTTGACCCATCTGCCCTCAACCCCCACTCTCCAAGGGCTAAGAGTTGGTCCTCATGTGTGCATCCTCAGGGTCTAGCACAAGGCCAGCACCCAGTGAGGCTCAATCCATATTGACTGGAGGAAAGAATGATGACCTTTGGCTTCTCTTCTTGTCCATGAGCCTGTGTGAACAAAGTCTGCAGGGCAGTATTCTCTCTTCCCCAAGCAAACTGCACAAGAGCTTTCCAAGATTAACTGTGAGATCACATCGCTACCGGCATGCTCAGCCCTCTTCTTTGAGAGCTGTGTTGTTGAGACGTCTGCTCTTCTCTTTCCTTTTCTCTGTGAACTGAATTATTTTTTCTGGGTCATTAAAATTTGTTTAATTTGGTTAATACCTTATTTATTTAATAATAGATTCCACCCTGGAAGCCAAGTTCAGGAACTAGAAGGCAGGGTTGCTATTTCTTTGATAGAGATCTCCTTGGCTCCAGTAATCTTAGTCCAGGCATGCTCTAGGAAACAGACTCAAATTGAACATTTGGATTCCTCAGGGAGGTGCTATAGTAGTGGAGACAGACGGATAAATAGCTGTATATGAAGAGAAGGTTGCTTAGTCCTAAACAGAGGGAGAGGCACAGTGCTAGAATAGAAATGCTAAATAATATGTGGTAAATGAATAGAAACCAGCAATCAGTTTGAGAATAGAGGAGACAGAAAGACACACTACTCCTGTAATGATCATCTTTGTGTTACCTTACATGCTGGTCCAAACTGTGATTATGACATTTGATAATTGACATTAATTACTTCCCAAAGTCACATCCTTCGATCCATTCTGCACCCTGCTATGAGGCTAATATTCTAAAAACAGACTTCTTGCTTACCTTCCTCACACTTAGATTTCAATAGCCTCCCATAATCTAGGGCCCAAACTCATAAGCCTAGCATTTGAGGGTCTCTCCTGTCCCCACTGTGGATGTAGCCCTCCTCCCTGTCTCCTACTCTTTCCCTGCACCAACCTTCCACTCCAGGCAAAGTGATTAGCTGACTGTCACCCTCAACATGAAGAGGGGCCCTGTCACCTTTGTGAATGTGATCACACTATTCCCATTATCTAAAATATCTTCCCTTTTCACTGGACTCCTCCAAATTCTGCCTGTTCACCTTCAATTTTCTCTCAACACAAACATGCTCAGTTTCAGAAAGCTAAATCCTTCCAAATGGCCCAGCTTATTTTTTTCAGCCAGGTTCAGAGCTATCAATTGGCAGCCTTCATATCCCATCTGTTCTGGTCTAGAGGGAGATCACATGATGCAAGCATAGCTACCTGCGGTCACAGCCCTTAGCACTACCACAGGCCGGCTAATATCCCTGAGAATGGAATCAAAGTGGAAAAGTACCTGGGAATTGAGCCTGATTCTTACTTTTGCTTTTCTTATCACTAACAGGTCTCCAAACCTATCCTGGGCTTACTGGGTCAATTTTAAAAAGGCTTTATTCTTTTTTTTTTCCAGTGTCCTGTTGGACAGGAGCCCTGGTTCTGTGATGATTGCAGAAGGGATGCTAAGACCACCCAGGAGAGCCCAGGACTTCTCAAATTCATCCCAGAGCACAAAAGCACAAACCCAAGCCAGCTTCCAGGTAGTCTGAGACCATCCACAAAGGTGGACATTTCTGCCCACACCATTCAAGTTCTCAAATGAGGCCCTTCCCCTCGAGGTGAATTTAGGCTTAACATCAGGGGAGTTGGCTCCTGGATCATCCCTGCCATGTTCTAGAAGTTTCACCCAGTGAAGTCATTTGATCCCTAGGCCTTAGTTTGCTCAGTCATAAATCACATACCTTGCTGAGTCTTTAAGAATAGAGTGGATATATTTATAAAGATGTGATACAGAGAAAATGACAAATAACTGCTAGTGACAGTGACCTCTAGACTGCTGCTAGGGGTCCTAAAAACTAATGCAGAGTGAATCCATAGTCAGGGAAATCACAGGAACACAGCATAGATCCAAAGAGAGCAGGAAGTTGGAATTCTTCTGCATTTGAAATACCATCTCCTCCTGCCTATCTCTACCATTTCCCACCACACACACACACACACACACACACACACACACACTCTCTAAATTCAGCTTTTCCTAACCCTGTTCAGTCTTCTCAGCCTGACTCTCATTCCTGGTTTTCCATACAGTTTCCCTTTGGGGGGGAGTCAGGGAGGGGGAGGCTGGGGATGGAGCCCAGGGCCTCACACTTGCCAGGCCAGAGCTGGATCACTAAGCTGCACCCACAGCCCACATCTCCTTTTATTCCAGAGTCACTGCTATGTGCATTTTTATTTCTCGAGACTCTACATCCCCTTCTCATTGTTCTTTTGCAACGATCAAAGGGTGCAGCCTGCACCGTTCCCTGCTCACGGCCTGACATCCGTTCTCATTCCCTGCTTCTGTGTCCTGGAGTCTCCCATCAGAAGTCTCTCACTTCCCACCCGACCTCCCCGTGACCAATCAATCCCCAGCCATCGTTCTCCTGAAGTGGGTTCTCCATAAATGCCTTCTGAGTGAACAAAAACTCCTGTCGTTATTCACTATCTTACAAGCCCTTTAAAAGAATGCCACCAACTCCCCTCCTGTCCTGGCCTCATCAGGAGACACGCAGCCCCACTATACAGGGCAGGTCAACCAGAAACAGAGCTGTAAAATCCAGGCAGCCCAGTTCATCGAGCTACAAAAGCAGCGAACCTTGTTTTTCCTTCCAGCCTCATAACCCCACCAGCAAGACAGACCACCTTTAACTAGGTCAACCCAATTTCCCAGTCCTCACTCTGCTCTCACCCCCTTTATTATCATGGTTCTCGGCTGGAGGCACAACATTTACTGTGCTGATTTATGTCTGGAAAAAAAAAAATGGAAAGTTTCATCAACTCTTGACCGAACTGAACGAGACCTTCCTGTATGGAAAAGCACACTAAGAAGGGCAATGAATTGCCCCGCGCCCTCTCCACTGGGGGATTTTTCTAAAAAGTCTCCTGAGCTGGCTAGAACTGAAATCCTGGCAACTCTGAGATAAAAGTCAGAAAAAAAGGAGAACTGCTTTAGAAACACTAGTCCCATTTAACTCATGAGGAGCCATGGGTCACAGGACTTGATCTTCTCACCCCATCCCTTCCTCTCTAATTCTGGGCATCCCTTTCCCTCCAGTCCCTGCAGACCAGCGCCACCCCCCCCCACCCCGGATAAACAAAAGCAGATAAACACTGCTATATGAAAACACCTGGGGTGCATGGATCCCCTGCCCCACAGTGTCTGTCTCAACTTTTCCCTTCACTTTTACATGCTGCAAAGTAAAAACCAACCAGAAACACAGCCTTCGAAGGCCCCATGACGCACAGTCACGTCCCCTCCTGTGGCACTGAGGATTTCACTGGGTCCAAGCTGAAAGACACCCTCAGAGAGAGTTTGTTATCTTGTTTGCTTTACAAACCAATGGCACACAAACAGGAGACTTGCAACATGAAGGGTTCTTGAACTTAATTTTTGTGTGTGTTCATTAATAGGCAAATGAAAACGCAGCACGGGTCTCCAACCGTTGGAACTTTTGTCCCACCTACACTTGTGTAACCAGGTCAAACGGAGCCTGAGTTCTATGAGAAAGTGGATTCTAATTTTAACAAATACATAAAGTCATGACCCTTTTGTTTTGATATGCTGCCTGTTCCAGACAGGCAGAAAAGCCTCCGCTAAAACCAAGAGGTATACAAGACTTCACAATTTATTAAGAAGATTAGTTGGCTTTAGTTTGTCCACTAACGATTAGTCACTGAACGAGCATTCCCTGGGAAGCCTCCGAGGTCAGGTAACTCAAGGAACCGTTTGGTTTGAATTTTTGTTTCCCTCTGTCTTTTTGATATGTCACTGTGCTCTGGAAATTAAGGGCTATTTGACATACACCCATTCCTAACCATATTATATACAACGTGACAGGCCCACCTGAAATATTGTATGTTTTTTTACTTTCCACTATATTTGTAGAACTGCCTGCTGTGAAATTACAAAGTTCATGGTTCAGCTGAACTTTTGAACTCAAGTGAGGATTTGACACAGCAAAACAATCTAAATGAACCCAACACGAAGTTTTCATAGGCGAAACTGCTTTTCAGCCTATTGTCTGGGGTAATTGGGTAGGAAAGTTCTTTATTGATGTTGTAAAAACTACCAGTTTAATAACAGGCAGAGGGAGTGGAGAGGAGTGGATGTACCTTGGAGCATCTGAAATCAAGCTTCTCTGCGAGTTCACTGAACTCTACCTGACCCCGTGAGGAAGGTCTCCCCAGGACAACCCACCAGCTCTAGGGGGTTTGAGATCGAGCAGCTCTTAATACCTAGGGGCAGAATGGCTTCTCAAGTGCTACGCAAAATAATCACAATATTCATTCAGAATAAAGTAGCTGCTACATGCACCAAATGCCTACCAAGTGCCAGATCCTTTAGCTACCTATTCTCACTCAGTCTTCACACACAAAAAAACTGTACGAGACTGCCATTACTGTCTCCATTTTGTAGACGAGAAAAATTGAGAACAGTGAGATTGAGCAATTTGCCCAAGATCACACAGCTAACATTGGGCCTTTCTGTGCCTCAGTTCTCTCATCTGCAAAACAAAAATATTGGCCTAAGTGACCTCGGATTTGGGGTTTTAAGTGCTTGCTTGTGCACAGGTAGCAATGAGAGAGGGAACATGCCTTATAAATGACAGAAGCACTTCCATTCACAGGAATCCTAATACAACCCATGAAGCAGAGAGGATTGCCCCCAACTTTACTAATGAAATGGAGTTGAGGTGAGTTCTTTGACTTGCCTAAAATTTATACAACTGGCAGGAACAGAGTTTCCAAAAATCTCTGACCCTAAAACTTAGGCTCCTTCTCTCTTGACTGCAGAGGTAATGTGATATAATTTGGGTCTACTTGGCCTCCACCTTCAAAATTTCTATTGAGTTTGAGAGCAAAGGTTGGCAGGCTGGGAATGAGGAGGAGGGTTCTTTTGGTTTGTTTGGTTTTTGTTTTTTGTCTCTTTGCCTAAGTTTCAGATCGATTCCTTCAGAGTTTTTAATCTTAAAAACAAAATCACTGCCTCTTAGATTTGAGACCATGGTGCCAGGAAGCTCTCTCGCAGTGTGGTGCTAAACCCCGTTATCTTGGGGGTCCACCATCACCCATTGGTGTGACTGTTCTTGAGAAGGCAAAAGAAAAAAGCCTGCTAGACACTAGTAATTGAGATAAAGTGCATCAAATGTTTAGTCTAGTCCTTTAGTAAATGATTGACAAACTTACCTACCACATTTTTATCATTTCTACTTTGAAAATAAGGACACAGGTTTCTCCCACTTCACATCTTGGCCATTATCAGGGTCCAACAAGCTTACTCCCTTATATTGTGCCTATGCCCCTTATAAACAATATATAGCTACATTTTACTGTTTTTAAAATTTAATAATTTTATCTTTTAATTGGACACTTTACCCATTTACATTAATATAATTTCTAGCTTATCTGGTTAAGGCTATCATCTTATAATTGGCTTTCTGAGTTATTCTACCTGTTTTAGGTTCCTTTTCTCTCCTTTCTTGTCTTCTTTTGGGTTAATCAAATATTGTTTTATTATTCTACCCATCCCACCCTTAGTTTGGAGGATATAAACAAGTGTACTAATTTTTAGAGTTAGCTTGAGTGTCTTAGTATGTTCAGATGCTATAACAAAACACCATAAACTGGGTGGCTTTTTTATTTTCACATTTTGGATGCTAGAAAGTCCAAGATCAAAGTGTCAGCAGGTTCGTTGTCAAGTGAGGACTGACTCTGATTCAAAGGTGGTAGCTTCTAACTGTTTCCTCACATAATGGAAGGAGTGAAGATCTCTTTTAGGCCATGTTTGCAAGGTCACCAATCCCACTTATGACAGCTCCATCTTCATGGCTGATACCTCCCAGAGGCTCCATCTCCTATACCATCACATTGATGAGTAGGTGTCAAAATATGAATTTGGGGAGGGGAGGACACAGCATTCAGAGGACAGCACTTAGAGATTTCAATACGCGTCCATGATTTATCAAGTTCTAGTGTTATTTCATACACTTACCAGTTCCCTTTTAACCCCTCCTTCATCAGCTCATGTTGTGATTATGTATTTCAATTCTATATTTTGAACGTCCCTAGATATTATTATTTTATACAACCAATATTAATTTAGATCTACTACATATTTACCCTCTTCATTGTTCTTATTTTCTTCCTACATCTCTGAGTTTCCATCAGGATTATTTTCTTCTTCTTGAAGACCACTCTTTTTTTACTTTTTTTTTTTTTTTTTGTAGTCTGATGATGATACATTTTCCTAATTTTTGCTTTTCATTCCTGAATGATATATTCCTGGGCATAGACTGGCAGTTATTTTCTCTGAATACATTAAAGATTTCATCCCATTGATTTCTGACTTCCACTGTTCCTGTTGATAAGTCATTTGTTGTTTATTTTGAGAAGCTTAGTCTCAGTTTAATTCTTGCTCTTTTGAAGGCAATCTGTTTTCTTTCTTTGGCTGTTATAAAGATTTCATCTTTTTGTTTGTTTTTAGTTTTACTGTGGAGTATCCAGGTATGTGTTTTTTTGTATTTACCTGTTTGGAGTTGAATACATGGCCTGAATATTTGATCAGTTTAGTAAAATTCTCAGCATTCATCAAATATTACTTTTTCCCCTTTCTCTTCTCTCTACTTCAGGGATTTCAAACACATGTGTGTTAGATCTGCTCACATTTTATGTCTGTTTCCCTCTCTTTTGTATTTTCTATTCCTTCTATTTTCCTATGCTTCACTCTAGATCTTTTCCACTGATATTTAAAGTTCACTAATTCTCTCTTTAACCATGTCTAATCTTTTATAAAATCTACCAACTATGCTAATAATTGGGGTCACTCTATTTTTCAGTCCTAGATTTACTATTTGACTCTTCTACAAATCTACCATGCCTTTTGTTATACTTTCCAGATCTCTTCATGAATTATCTTTTTTCCTTGAAACATTAAACATAATTGTTTTAAAGTCTGTGTTCAAGAGTAATGTCTAGGGCTGGAGTTGTGGCTCAGGAGTAGAGCACTAGCAAGTGCAATGCCCTGGGTTCAATCCTCAGCACCACATATAAATAAGTAAAATAAAATAAAGATATTGTGTCCAACTACAATTAAAAAATAAATTTAAAAAAAATTTAAAAAGAGTTCCAATATCTAGATCCCACATGGGATTGTTCTATTATCTGTTGTTTCTTCTGATTTAGTTCATGTTGTCTTGTGTCCATGTGTGCTTGGTTATTTTTTGTTGTGTGTTCCATTTGTGTTTGTGAAATTATTTGTAGAATTATTTTGAGGCTTCCTCTAGTGAGGGTTTATATATGTTTGTTCCATGTGCTTAGAGGCATAGGCTTACCTTAACCCAATTTCTTAGTATGATGCCATTCAAAACTGGGCAAGAAAGTCCAAAGTTCACCCTTACTCTTAAGTTGTAGACTTTCAAAGTTTCAACCTAAAGAGGCAGGAGTGGAAGGATTTGGCCAACCATATTTATAAATCTTAAATTCCAATTTTTCTTCCCTTATCTCTAGGAGACCTTTAAAAACATTGGTCAGTTTCTCAACCACCTCATCCAGATTGCACAAACACCCTGAATGTCAGAATCATCCTTCTGGATTTCTTTCTTATCTTGATTCTTGCACCAGTAATTCTTCACTACCTTTTGTATTCTGATGCCTTCAAACAGATTTTTAAAAAATATTTTTAACTTTTCTAGTTGTCCTCAACAGGGGATAATTAGATAATTAGGGTCCAAATTATCTAGTCTATAATTATTGAGGGTAGGAATTCTTTTTTAAAAAAATTAATTTCTTTATTTTGAGGTTGTTCTCTTTCTAAACTTTTTTCTATATTAAAATTTTTTTTAAAATTTTTTAAAGTGATGATCACAGTAGACAAAAGGTTTTTTTTTCAGTGTGTCCTAGTTTTAATGTCTTGTTTGACCAAAAATAATGCCATGGAATGGGGGTTTAACTCAGTGGTAGAGGGCTTGCCTAGCATGCATGAGGCCCTGGGTTTGATCCCCAGCACCAGAAAATAAATAAATAAATCTAATATCAGCCCTCAAAATCCTTTTGAATTTTTAATGACTTTTTAAATGTGTAGATCTATGAACCACCATGGTATTATAACAAAACTACCTAATGGGAACTATCCTTATTCCCATTTTATAGAGGAGAAGACTTGTTCATTGAAGTTTCATAATACGACTTCCTCAAGATCATGCAAAAGAAAGGGCTAAGTCTGATTTCAAACCGATGCTTTCTTGTCCTTTGGAAATTGAGGATTAAACATTTTTATTTTATATATTTTTTATTGTGGTTAAACATATATGACATGAAATTTACCATTTTAACTATTTTTAAATACACCATTCTGTGGTATTAAGTATACTTCCATTGCTGTGCAACCACCATCTCTATTCTTCTTCCTAACTTTTCTCCTTCCCCAGCTTAAACCCTGTGCCCATGAAACATTAATCCCCCATTCTCACTTCCCTCCAACCCACTGCAAACCCCATGGAACTTTCTATCTTTATAATTTGACCTCTTTATGTACTTCATGCAAGTGGAATTGTGTAAATATTTATCTTTTTGTGACTGGTTTATTTCATCCAGTATAATGTCTTCAATGTACATCTATTTTATAGCATGTATCAGAATTTCCTTCTTTTTTAAGGGTAAATACTATTTCATCATTTCCCACATTTTCTTTATCCATTCATCTGTTGACGGAAATTTGGGTTGCTTCCACCTAAAAGTTTTTATTTTCTACTTTCTTTACTTACAAATTTTGGTATGCATTCATTCATTCATTCATTCAACAAGTATTTGTGAGTTTCTAGTACAAACTCACAGCTGTGACAATTCAAACTAACTTCTGGCTGTCACACAGATATTTTGCTGTGTGATAAACAAGCAACTGTAGCAAATGATAGACAAGCAAATGTATCCATTATTTTAAAAAGTTATGCAGTGTGATAAATGATATGCATGGAGTTAATAGGGAGCTGCAAGAGCCAGCAAGTTGGAGTCTACTTTAGATAGGGTGCTCAGGAAGACATCTTTGAATAGGTAACATTGAAGCCAGAATTAGACAGGCAAATAGGCAAGGGTCAGATCCAGAAATTGGGGGATTTGAAATGTCAATTCCTTCAGAGCCCTTCCTCCACCCTTATCAAGATAATCTGCCCCTGCTCCAACCATTGCTAATGTAACCTGTCCCAAGGATTGTCCCTCCCTACAGAGTTGTTAATTACACCCCTTCCTGCCGGATCCCTCCTCCCCCAGCCCCTTCAGCCCACCAGTTTCCCACCTTTTGGCCATCCCACTGAGCATTTCCTGGGCCTAGTCACGTATGCAGGAAGGAGAAACATAAGGGGAAGAGAGCAGGAGAACAAAGGAAGCCTAGGACATAAAAAGACAAAACACCCTCACTTCTTGGGAGACCAAGATACCAGCTATGGCTTCCTTTTCCCTCCTGGGAGAAGTTTATGTTACCCCTTTTAAAATAAGCCTTGCTTTACGTGCTTGCCTCCACGTGCTTCTGTAATGTTAGACTTCAACATGTGGGGAAGCAGGACTCCAAAAACTGGTGGTGTCAACATGAAAACAAAATTTCAGTTGTAAACAAGAAGTCAACGTGTGAGGAACATGAAAGGCAGAGAGACAGCCAGTACACACGTCCTGAGTGGGGAACAGGTACCTATTCAAAACCCAAACCCAAACCCATAGGCTGCATCCTGGGGATGAGAGGGAGAGTGGTGAGGGATCAGGTGGGAAAGGTAGGCAGCCCTTTTCACAACAGGAAAGAGTCTTGATTTTTTTTCTGAGTAGGACAGAGTAGCAGACATGAAGGTACCCATCCATATCCTCTCAGCCCAGATATCTAATGTCAGTAGTTGCTTACTGCAAGCACCTGTGACTGTCTGCCTGGGGACCGCGTGCAAGCCAAGCCAAAAGTTCCAGAATCAGTGTACCAAAAAACACTATCAGGGCTTTGGTTGATCAGTACTATACCCTGTCCCTGGCTGGGTGATTCTGAGACACAGTCCCCACTGTGTCTCAGGGTTCCTCAGCAGCGTTGAGCTCCAGTTGACCTCAACTTAATAAGGTTTTGGTTGGCTTCCAGGTCTCTTGTCTCCACTCCTCTATAGATGTTTTCTACTATCACGTCCCAAATAAATTATTTGCACTGAAAATCTTACCTCAGAACCTGAGTTGAAGGTACTCAAATCAGGAAAGATGAGGAGTATTCAATAATATTTTAAAAAATCATTCAGGAACTTCTGACTTCTAGTAATGATGGATTCACTTAGGGTGACCTTCCTATTAATAATTATAAACATTGACAACATAAAATAACAGTTCAAAGTCACCAGAGAACAACCAAAACCCAGCAGAAACTGGAGGAGATAAGCTCTTAAAGAAGGAATCTGGAATGGAAGAATGCTACTTTTTTTTAATATATTTACTTGAAGGCACTTCTCAGTCTGCAAGTACAAGAAAGAGAGAGCTCAAGAAGAAAATGTCAGTTTCATCAAAGTGAAGAGTCAAAGTATGAAAATCAGGGATGACATGGCCGCTGGAAAATGAAGGGGAAATTCCAGAATCACTGACTCACACAAGGGGGGCCTCGAATTTTCCACCTCCTCAAATCCTTGACAACCCCTGAGCCAGGCATGCACAAAGACAAGGACCCCAACGGAAAGTAACTAGAAGACTTAAAAGCCAAGCAACTACCCAGTGCTGGAGATCTGAATTTGGAGTTCAAGACCCAACAAGCTCTTGGAAGTTGGTAAATACTTCAAGTCTTCCATTGACACCCAGAAGGAGTAACTCCAATCCTTAGAATAAGAATCACATCCCAGTACTAAAGACTATCCATATAAACCTGCAGTAATAAAGCCATAGGCAAATTATAAAAGAATCTTTTTTCTTCCATTTCTTATGTCCCTTAAAAGACACCTATTTAAAGCAAGGATAACAGGTTTTTTGGTATGGTTAACAATGTATGTAGAAAAAAATGGAATATTACTCAGCCATTTACTCAGCCGGTAAATGGAAGAAACTGGATATTATAAGTGAAATAAGCTGATCCCAAAGAACCCAAGGCAGAACATTTTCTCTGATATGTAAATGCTAATTCACAATGGGGGGTGCAAAGAATAGTTATTTTGGACTAGACAGAGGGGAGTAAAGAGAGGGGAGGGAGCATGAGGGTAAGAATGATAGTAGAATGAATCAGACTTATTATCCTATGTACATATATGATTACATCACCTGTGTAACTCTATATCGGAAGAATGAAAAATTATACTCCATTTATATATGATGTGCCAAAATGCATTCTGCTATCATGTATAACTAATTAGAACAAATAAAAAATATATTTAAAAAATAGGTGGAAATAATTGTGTAGAGAATGGAAGGAAAGCTGCACGTAATGGCACATTCCTGTAATCCCAGCAACTCAGGAGGCTGAGGCAGGAGGATCACAAGTTTGAGGCCTCAGCAGTTTAGCAAGACTCTAAGTAACTTACTAAGACCCTGTCTCAAAATATCAAAATAAAAAAATAAAAAGGACTGAGCATGTAGTTCAGATGTAAAGCACCCCTGGTTTCAAACCCCAGTATCCCCTTAAAAAAAAAAAAAAGAATGGGAAGAAGTAAAGGAAATTAAGTTCTGTAGGAAATTTCTTATGTTATATGAAAAGTAATGGGATATTAATTTAAGGTAAACTTTTTAAAATGAAGATGCATATAGTAGTACTTGGAACAACCAATAAAACAAAAAGATATAGCTAAAAATTCAAAATAATAAATATAATAGAAAACAAAATCTTTTTTTTTTTTCATAGTACTGGAGATTGAACTCAGGGTTGCTCTACCACTGAGCTACATCCTCAGGCTCCCTCTTTTCAAATTTGATTTGAGATCTCACTAATTTGTCGCAGCTGGCCTCAAACTTGTGATCCTTCTGCTTCAGCCTCCCAATCCCTGGAATTATAGGGTTATACCACCACACCCAGCTTTAAAAGTATTTTTTAGTTAACTCAAAAGAAAGCAGAAAATTAGGAATAGAGGTGACAAATAGAAAACAAAAAGATGATAGGTTTGAAGTATATCCATAATTACATTAACTATAAATGGACAAAACAATTAAAGTCAGAGATTGTCAGACTCAGCTATGTACATTAAAGGTAGAGGAAGGTTGAAAGGAAGCTGGAAAAAGATATATCTTGCCAACATTAAGCCTGTTAATGTCAGATAAAGTATACTTCGAGGTAAGACTACCAGAGAGGGCCATTTTATAGTAGTTAATGAAGAAAATATAACAATCATAACTGCATATGCATCTAATAATGGGGCTTCAAAATACACAAAGCAAAAACCATTAGAATAAGGGAGGAATAGATAAATCCACAATTGCTTAGAGATTACAACTCTCTTCTCAGTAATTAATAGAACAAAAAGACATAATGTCAACAAGGGTGTAGATTTAAGCAACATTATTAAACAATTTAGCCTCCTGGACATTTACAGAACCCTAGACAACCGAAGAATACGCATTCTTTCCAACTGCATGTTCAACATTCACCAAGACAGAACAAATGCTATGACTCAAGGTTTACATTGAATATTGGACATTCCTGTTGTTAAAAAAAAAAAAAAAAATTCTTGACAGTCTTCTCTATTGCTTTCCCCAGTTGCTCTGCAATTACCATACTCTCTCTTCTCCATCCCCCTTTTTTTCTTCCTTTCTGTTCCTTGACGGTGATAATCAATTTGGTCATGGTCGTGTTTGTACTTCTGACCTTGTTAACTCGTGGTCTCAAGATCTCATTCCCTGCCTGGGGAGGCTTACTGAGGTATCTTCTTAAATAAAGACAGTTTACTCCCTGAGGAGAATTTTTGTAATTTGATGTTATTTTATTTTTTCACCTAAGTTTCAAGTGAACTGAAATTTTATGGGCGGATTGTTCCCCCATGGCAAGAATTCTAGCCCAAACCTGGCTCTTCAGAAGACTTCAAGGTGATGTGACATTCCCGTACTCTGGCCCCCCCTGTGGGTACCTGCCACGGCTGAGCTAGGAAGCAACACTCCTTAGACTTGCGGGAGTACATGCAGCTCAGTTTGCTTTCTCATTCTGCTCCTTTGACGACGATTGCCTTATTTCAGGCAGAGGCGAGTTTCCCAGTGGTTGTCATCCATGCTGTGACGATATGCGTCCCCAGAAGAGGGAAGTGGCTGATTCCCAGGAACCAGCAGTAGCAGACAGGCTTGGCTTCTAGAACAGACAGTGTGGCTCCTCAAAGGCGGAGTGGGAAGCAGAGAGGCCAAGCCACAAAGAGGAGCAACCTCAACAGACGCAGGGCACACATGAAACCAAAGGCCAGGCCTCCCACAGCCACACCATGTGTGGAGGCCTCCTCACACAGGGCAGCCCATGTGGGGAGCAGAGCCACGGGAACATTTTTGATGGACAAGATTAGCATGGGAACCATGACCCACCCACTGAAGGAGGCTCAGATTGGCAAAGGAATATCCTTTCCTAAGTGAGCCACATGCCAATCAGGCAGAGAAGAAAGAGACTTCATACATCTTCCTCCTTTAGGAAAGTCTACTTTTTAAATTTTATTTTATGTGGTGCTAGGAATCAAACCCAGGGTCTTGTGCATGCTAGGCAAGTGCCCTACCACTGAGCCGCATCCCCAGCCCCTCCCATTTTAAAAATAATTATGTGATTCCTCTATTGTTTCCGGGCATTTTAGCAAGGGTTTGCATATACGCATTATTTCCTAGTCTCACAATAATCCTGCATGTAGGGTACTGTTGTTCCCTTTTTCCAGATAAGGAGGTTGATAGCTGGAGACATTAACTCACCCAAAGCATGCAGTTGGTTCAAGGTGGAGAAAAGGTTGAAAACAGAGATCATTTGTTCTAAAGTCCACACCACGCTGTTTTTAAAAGAATTCCCTTAGAAACAACAAAGAACTTCATTCAACAACCGCATTCCGTAATCCTAAAAGAACTTCTCTGGCCCCTTGGGAAGCCTCCAGACTCCACAGATAATCTTGCCTCTATCCCTCTCATCCAACTCTTTGTTGTCCCGGGGCCAGGTGGCTTCTGGACCTAATCTTGTCCTTCTGGCTCTCCACTTGTTCTCTTAACGCTTCCTGCTGAAAAACATGACTTCTATTTTTTTAGGCTCAAACCTTGGATGCCCTGCTAAGGTCTTCCTTTTCACTTTTAGTTTCTGGTCAGAAGAATACGCTTAGATCCAGTGTGATCTTTATAACTGTGACAACTGACAGTTAAATGATCAGTTAATAATGTCGCCTTTCCACCTCTGGAACAAAAAGGAAATAATCTTACAAAGGCTATTCATTAAAAGTCCACTAGTGCTAGAGTTACCTCTTTCTGTTTTTAACAATTGACTTTATTCCTTTTTTTTTTTTTTTTTTTTGGTGCTTGGGATCAAATCTAGGGCCTAGCACATGCTACAGTAAGCCATGCCCCAGCTCTAGACTTAATTTTTTTAGAGCAGTTTTAGGTTCATAGCAAAATTGGGAGGAAGGTACAGAGTTCCCATATATCAACTGCTTCCATATACATAACCTCTCCCATTATCAATATCCCCCAAAATAGTGGTTCATGTGTCACAAATGATGATCCTACATTAACACATCATTATCAGAGTACATTAGAGTTCTAGAATTACATTTATTTACTTATTCATTCATTCATTTATTGGTGGGGGTTGAATCCAGGGCATTTGCCCATGCTAAGCTTGCACCCTACTACTGAGCTATACAACCAACCCTAGGATTATCTTTTATGCCATTTACTTTGCTTTAAAACCTCTGTTGGGCCTCTGTATATTTAAGTCCACATTTCTCAGAATGCAGGTCATCAGGATCCAACCATCTTCTCCAGGGTCATCTCTATTTTTTTCCCCTCACACCGAATTTCCCATGTCTCTTCCATGCTTTCACATCTCTTTGTTTATGCAATTCTTATTTCCTCTACCAAGAAAACCCAATCCCGATGCTTGGAGAATTCAGGACCTAGTCTGTCCTTCCTCAGTGCTTCCATGACTTTTTGTGCATATCTTCATGGCAGTGGTTTATTGCAATTCAATCCAACAAATGCTTGAAAAGCAACCCGGTGCTGGGCAAAGAATGAGGCACTGAGGTCATGAAAATGAGATAGCCAGGGTTCCTGTTCCCCCAAAGCTCCCAGCTCAATGAAAGCAATATAACACCAATACCATCATTAAAACACACCAGAAAAGAAAAATACGCAAGGAGAAAGAAAGTCAACCCAGCCTGGGGACACCAGGGAAGACATCGTGGAGGTGATGACTTCCCCCGTATCTGGAAAAGTATGACACGGTTTATGGAGGGAGTGAGGAGCAGCCCAAGCTAAGACATTTCTCAAGTCTATTCCATTTATCTATATTTCTATCCTTATTCCAGGATCACATATTTTGACAATTATTACTTTTTAGAAAGTTTTGAAATTGGGACGTATGGGTTCTCCAATCTAGTTCTTCTTTTTCAAGCTTATTTTGACTATTCAGAGTCCCTTTACAATTTCACGTGAATTTTATAATCAGCTTTCCCATTTCTGCAAAGAAATAAGAATGGACACTGGCATTGAATCTGTAGCTCTTTTGAATGGTATCACCTTCTTAATACTCTTGAGCCTTTCAATCCATGAACACAGGGATGCCTTCCCAATTATTTAGGTCTTCTTTAATTTCTTCAGCAATGCTTTGTAGTTTGCAATGTCTGGTACCTTCTTTTTTTAAAAATATTTTTTTAGATGTTGATGAACCTTTATTTTATTCTTTTATTTATAGGCGGTACTGAGAATCAAATCCAGTGCCTCACACATGCTAGGCAAGTGCTCTACCACAACCCCAGCCCAACTCTAGCACCTCCTTGGTTCATTCACTTCTACACATTTGTTCTTGTTTAATTCTAACTAAAGAAAAAAAAAATATTAATTAAATGATTCTCTCAACCAATGACTGTATATTTTCCCCCTTTGATTTGTTAATACATTGTTAGATTTGTTAATACATTGTTAATACATTGTTAGATTTGTTAATACATTGTTAGATTGCCTAAAATGGAACCATCATTTTAACCCTGATATAAGCCTTACTTGATCATGAAATGTGATGCCAGAGAGAGGAGGGAAAGGCTAGACTAGTGGAGATCAGAGAAATGAGAAGCAAAATCACAGTCTTGATGACTGATCAGATGTGAAGGCTGAGGACTGAACAAGGATGACACATTTCTGGTTGGAATTACTGGGTGGACAGTGGTGGCATTCACTTAGAAAGAAAACACAGACCAAATAGATTTGGAAAGAAGAGAAATTCTGTGGAGGACATGTTGAGTTTGGATGTCTTTGGGGCATGAAAATTCATTGAAAAGGTAAAGTGTAGAATATTGGCCCAAGGTTGTTTGAAATCATGCTCCATGAACTCAACCGAAGAAGGAAGTGAGACAGAAGTGGGGGGTCGGTAGACACTGTTAGCTGTTTACTCAGCATCTATTATTCCCTTTTACTGATAAAATGCTGATTCTGTTGGGAAAACTAAGCTTAAAAAAAAAACACCAAAACACAAGCTTTATTTCCCAGCCTTCTTTGCAGCTAAGGGTGGGTAGTCATTTGATATGGTTCTGGCCAAAGAGACAAAAGCAACAGATACAGGGTGGAGCTTCCAGGAAAGAAAGCAATGTTAAAAAGAGCTGATGGGGAGAGTCTAAGCCCCTCTCTCAGAAAAGCACAACTGAAATGAAACTGGTTTGCACAGTGACTCATTTGGGGCAATGTAGCCTGCTTTGCTGGCCAGCACATCTGAAAGGGATTTGGGAGAAAGAGCCCATTTCTACTTAATTTGGGGGTAAGGAATCTAATAAATGGGGTGACTAAACACCATTGGAATGGAAAGTTCTGAAAAAAAACACTCTTGTTTGCCAGATCCATCTCTGTTCAGTGCCCTCAATGCTTTCTTCCTCAGGGTATTGGGGGAACAGTATAGGACCACAATACGGTATGTGGGTTTCATGGACTCAGACAGACTGGGTTCAAGTCTCAGCTCTGCAAATTCAGTACATCCCTTAATCTCTCTGAGCCTCAATTTTCCCTGAGGCAAAATGGTGGCAATGATAGTTCCCATCTGGTAGGATTGTTGACAGATGAAGAATGAGGTAAAATAGTTCAAGTAAGATGCATGGCACGGTATTCAAGTGTTAGCTGTTGTTATGACTCTTGCTCTTATTAGAGTTTAGGTAAACTAAATTCATTATTGAATTTTTAAAATGATGAAGTGTTTTTGGAAAGTCCTTACTTGAGTTACCTGAGTGGGAAGCATCCTTTGTTAATACCATAAGAAGTGACTGTAGCCTCTAATGATTGCAGAGTCTCAAGGAAGGGAGCTGTAAACTTTGGCTGAAATTGCCTACCTTGAACTCAGACCAGCCTGCAGAGTGGAAGAATCTAGAGTGGGGTCATGTTCCAAGGATGGGGAGGGAGAGCAGGAGGGGAGTCAAGGAAGCTGGCTGACCTGTCAGCTCTCAGCAATAGACAGAAGCAGAGAGCCTTGGTCTCCCCTAGAGACAAGCCCTTCCACCTTACTCAGGCCATGAAGCAGTTTTTAGCATAAGGTGACGACTAGAAAATCAGAAAAAAAGCTTCAGGGTTCTAAAAGAAAACAGGAATCCTTTAGGATTCCAATCTTGGCCAACCCAAGAAGCACAGCCTGACCTGAAGCCAATGCAGGGTATCTGCACTTGAGAAGATTAGCTTTCTGCAGAGGCCAGTTATGTCGCAGAGCCCTGAGCATGAGTGAGACTAACAGAGGAAGGCTGGGGTGGGGCTGATGTGTCACAAAAGAAGAGCAAATGCCTGAATGCAGGGCCTTTCCCGGTGGAGTGGAGGATGTTGGCACTCTGCCCAGACCTGCTCACACCGCCAGCACACTGGCTCCTGCGGTCCTTTAGGCCCAGCAGCACCTGCACATTTTGAAGAAGGGCTCACCTCAGATTGCCAGAGTCCCTTTCCCTGTGTGTCCCGGAGAGCCAGAAGTACCTGGGAATTTCCATCTCCTTGGGGGCAGCGCTAACCAATGACGGCTGGCCCTGATCAGGAAGATGGGAGGTTTGACTGTGTGCCTCAGAGCTCCCCTGGGGGACTGTGCTCCATAGTGCACCCTTGACCATCCTCCTGCCTCCCTTCCCCCATACCTTGTCCCTTCTTTCTCTGGGGATACGTGTGAGCATGTCACTTGACAAGGATCTTCCATGTTTCAAGGTTTGTGTCTGGGAAGCCAAGTGCCTCTCAGCAAAGGTGACACCACCCTGCCTCTCAGGTACACCTCAGATGTGTGGAGAGAGAAAGACAGAGACCAAGGGGCATTCTGGCATGAGCTGAGCCACTTTTGTCCAGACAAGAACCCTGGCCTGGCCAGCACAGCTTATGGTCAGAAGAGAATGGTTCATTCTAGAAAAATCATTGTAACCTGGGGGCAGATAAAGCCAACACTTTGTCTTTGGGTAGAATTTCCTCTTCGTTTCCTTTAGTGAATGCCTCCACAAACCACAGTGGGTTGGGTATATAAAGACTCTTTGACTCAGACCTGGAGGAAGTTCAATGTCAGGTCAAAAAGTAGAGAAAGGGAGGTGAGAGAACATGCCCAGAGAGCAGGTCAGAGTGAGGTGATGGCTCTAGACCATTACTGCCCAGCTTCCCTGGACAGCCAAGACAGAGGGTACTGAGACCAGAGGTCCAAGGTTGGCAAATGTCCCCTCTTGATCTCTTCTTTATATTTCAGACAGAGTGACCTTTCTGGAAGGTATTGTATTGTGAGATTATTGTGGTAGGTAAAATAATAGCTCCTCAAAAACTTCCATTGCTTAACATCTAGAACCTGAAAATGTTTCCTTATATAGCAAAAGTGACTTTACAGATGCAATTTTCTTTCTTTCTCTCTTTCTTTCTTTCCCTCCTCCTCCTCCTCCTCCTCCTCCTTCTCCCCCTCCTCCTCCTTCTTCTTCTCCTCCTCCTCCTCCTCCTCCTCCTCCTCCTCCTCCTCCTCCTCCTCCTCCTCCTCCTTCTTCTTCTTCTTCTTTTTCCCCAGTACTGTGGAAGCACATGGCATATGACCTTCCACCATTGAGCTACACCTCTAGCCCAGCAGCTCAGGAGGCTGAGACAGAAGGATTGCAAGTTCAATGCCAGCCTCAACAATTTAATGAGGCCCTAAGCAACTTAGTGAGACCCTGTCTCTATATAAAATATAAAAAGGGCTGGGGTTGTGGCTCAGTGGTTAAGCCTGGGTCCAATCCTTGGTATAAATAAATAAATAAATATAAATATAAGTATCAAAAAATAAAGAGAGACTGTAGGGTCAGAGAGAGAGCAAATGTGACAATAGAAGCAGAAGTCAAAATGACATGGCCATGAGCCAAGGAATGCAGGCAGCCTCTAGAAGAGGGCAGGGGCGGGATTCTCCCCTAGAGCCCCCAGAAGGAACACAGCACTCCCTATGTCTTGATTTAAGTCCAGTGAGACCCATTTTAGAATAAATTATGACCTCTGGAATTATGAGAACAAATTTGGGTAACGTAAGCCCCTTTGTTTGTGGTAATTTGTTACAGCAGCAGTAGGAAATGAAGAATTTTCCAGAGAAGAGTAGGGAAGCAAGACATTCTTGAGGACAAGTAAAAAGGCTATGGTAGACGTGGCAGAATGTGGCAGAATGTGACAGAACATGGCAGAACGTGGCAGAACGTGGCAGGTTGGGAAAACAGCAAGCATCTCCAGGTCAGAAAACCTGGCGGTGGGCCCTGTTGCTCACCCCTCCCTCCACTGCCTTCTCCTTTGGTTTGGGTCCCTCCTCTTGCCTGAGAGGCCATGTGCCTCAGGGGAGGCTGGCAGGTAGGAGGGGGACTGTTGGCCTGAGAGTGAGGCCGGCTCCTCACCAGCGGCTAATTCAGGAGTGGGTCAGAGCTGGGTTCTGGCCAAAGAGAAAGGGGAGGAAATTCTCAGAGAAGGGGGCTCTGAGGAGTGCTTGCGCCCCTCCTCTCCCTCTGGACATTGTCAGGTCTGGCCAGCTGTGTGGAACTCCCGCAGCCATCTTACCACCCAGTCCCCCCTACTCCTGGACTTTCTGAATTATGACAGATTACATTTTCCTAGAATCGGAGTCAGTTTCTGTAACTTGCAGCCAAAAGCATCCTAACTGATGCAGTTGATTTCAAAGATTACAGAGGCCGTGAGGATCGTGACAAGGGATGAGAAATGCAGCCACATAAAGTAGAGTGACCTCACTTGTGTTTGGGACAAATGACGGTTAATGCCCAGAAGACTGGGGACAGACAGAATTGAGGAAGTCTGGGGTCCCTCCAACCCTAGATTGGGTGTGTGCCAGCTTCCCCGGAGGCACAGTGGCTTCTTGCAGTAAGAGGAGAGGCCAGGAAAAAAAATGGAGTTCACTTAAGAAAAATGGAGGGAACTGAGGCCAGAGAGACAAGCAACAGTGCCCACGGCCACCAAGTGTCTGCTCAGCAGTCCAGGATTACCAAAGGCTGTGACCTCAGGGTGGGGAACAATAGAGGGGAGCAGACTCAGGTACTAACTGAGAGCTTGGAACCTTCGGGAAGGTGGAGCACATGAAGTTGAAGATAACTACGGGATTTTAAAAAATATAGGTGCACTCATTGCTGTAATCCCGAGAATTAAGTCTCTTAAATGCCTCCAAACATCTACACATGCATTAAAGGAAAAGCTCAAGACTCCTTCCCCTCCGCCTTCAACCAGGCTGAAGCCTGTATTTAGAGCCAGTCAGAAGCGATTGGTGACTGAAGTCAGCACATATGTTAAGGATACGATTCACGCCCAGAAAAACTGTAGGGTCTACACCCTCCCCCAGAGGGGCACCAACATGGTCTTTCTTCCTTCTTTTGTCTCTTGCATAAAAAGGGGCCACCGCCGAAATATCTGGAAGTGCATGGAGACCTCCCCTCTGCTTTTTGCCTCCTGTACCACATGGAGGGACAAGCCAGGGAGCGCACTTGGCAATGACATTAGCACCCCTCCAGTAGCCTCACTCATCAGTGTTACTTTTCAATTAAAATTTAAAAAAAAAAAAAAACTTCATTTCATCGTTTTGCCCCAGGTCAGAGATTCCTTTCTCAGGTACCAATGTCATCAGAGGCTGGAGTCCCTATGATGACAAGAAGGCCCCCAGCTCACATATTCCAAATGGCACCCGAGTCCTGGCTTCTCCGCTGGGAAGCAAACAGCACACGCGGCTGAGGGATGATGGATGGTCTGAACACTGAAGCGTGGAGTGATCGACGCCTCCATTTGAAGGATGGGGAGTATCCGTGGACGATCTGCATGTTCAACACCATAAAAGATGTCTGATGAAAGATTTCTGCTCCAGAGGCTGCCGAGGGCTGGCCTCCTCCTTCAGCGGGACTCCCATTCAGGCCCTGTATTTATATAGGTGAATATATTACAGTGTGAGATTTTCAGGTTATATTTCACAGATGACATTTCTAATCTGCCTCAAAAATGTAAACATAGCAGGGGTGATCTGCAGACGTGCCGCCTGGAGCCACCGGCAGATGGAAAATTCAGTGGGAAGTTCAGCCCGTCTCCAGTTTAACTGGGTTGAAGAATGCTGCAAAAAACAGGTGTTGTCTGACACAAGTAATAATTATCTTTCACCTTGATGGATGTTAGTTTAATCTGTTCCTTACACGGTAGCTTGGTCCCAGCTGACTGAATTGAGTGCCCCAAAAGCAGATGAGAGGACGAGTGTGGCTGGTATGTGACACTATTGACAAGACAAGGCTCTGGGGAAATTTTGATTGATTTTTCAAAAGGAGACTTAAGTCATTTCTCCTATTAGCCCAAGAAATATTGAAATCTAAAGGGATGTCACAGTACTCTGTTAGGGTCCGAACATTTTCATTAATGGATTTTAAAAGAGTTTCATTGAGCGCAGGAGTCAATTCGATGACTTTAACAGAAAAAGGAAAATGAATTACTAGAACATTCTCAAAAAGCATGAATACACCTGACACATTAACGCTCCAGAAGAAATTACTCAGCCAGAGGAACTGAAATGGCAGCTGGGGAGAAGGAGAAGAAACCCTTCCAAGTGCTGATCAGAAGCAGCCTTCCTCAGAATCTTTCAAACCAGAGGGCTTCCAACTTGAGAAGTTATGTCTCTCGGAGTCCCAGAGAGGACTGTACTAAGGAGAATGCTGCATTGCAACCACAGTATGCTTTCTTTTCAATCTCTGGCACCTTCTTTTCCCGTTTTGTTTGTGGGTTTGTCTTTGCAATGACGGGCAATGAAGGTCTCAGCAAAGGCTGTGACCCTGGATTGCCCAGGTCTTGCGCCTTCATCCACTTATGACCTTGAGCAAGGCACTTTTCTAAGCCTCTGTTTTCCTCATCTGCAAAATGGAGACGATGGATTTCCTACTTCATGGAACTTCACTTTAGTTTTAGCATTACACCATCCCGGGCGGGGGGTGGGGTCGGGGGACAAAATGATGAGTGAGATGTGTGCATGTGTGCTCTCTCAGAGAATATGAGAATAAGAGAATCACAGGTACATTGACCGTTACAGAATATTAATGGAATAATGATCAAATGTAATGTGCAAATAAAGAATTCTGGGATAGGGCTGGGGATATACTTCAGTTGGTAGAGTACTTGCCTCACATGCACAAGGTCCTGGGTTCAATCCCCAGCGCCACAAATAAATAAATAAATAAATAATTTTGGGATGATTCATGACTTATCTCAAGAGGAGCCTTGAAAACACAGGAAGAGATGTCAGCAGGCAGAGGGAGACTTTGCTGTCCTGGAGACGCAAAGAGAGTGGTCTCCCAGCTGAGGGCCAGTGTGAAGGGAACCACGTGGGGTTTGTCTGACCTCACACCCCTGAACCAACAGCAACACACAGGAAATATTCAGGGCATTTTACAAACACTCTTCCACCCACAGCACCCCCGAAATGGTTGTGTTAACAAGCCAGGAGCAGAGCCATCCATTTGATGTGGGTGAATCATCCATGAACTTTATACAAACCAGCATCTTCTCTGGCTCCAGTATCAGGATGAGATGCCATGGGGACCACGGGGCGGGTGTAAGAGCTGGTGGAGAAGTAGATCCTGTGTGCATGGTGCTCAAATATCTCCATTTCAATCCTCCAGTGAGCACAATGGTTACAAACCAGACCAAAACAGGCTAGGCTTTTCCCAGGATTTTACTTTCAATTATTCCTACCGGGAGGATCATCTCCTGGGCTGCTCTCAACAATAATGGCTAACATTTACTGAGCACCTACTATGTGCCAGGAGCTGTTCTAAACTCTTGGCAAGATAGGAGGTTGCCAGAGTTATTATGTCCTCTCTGTAGAGGTAGAAATTCACCTTAGTAAGTTCAGTAAGTATAAAACGTCACTCAGCAGGGCTTCACTGCCACAGTGCCCTGTAATTCCCTTGGACGCTAGTCTTCTATCTCCCACTGGGTGCTACCTGAGCTGCTACCACTCTCTTTAGACTGCCTTCCTCCAGAGATCTTCACCTATCCCTGGTGTTCCCACAGCAAAATTATTAGGCTGCAAGTGACAGAACTTACCTGAGGACCCCAATCCTTTTTCAGAACACTCTTTGAGAGAGGGCATGGGCATAGAAATGGAGCCAGTGCACATCTATAAACCTCTGTTGTTGTTGTTTTTGTTGTTGTTGTTGTTGTTGTTGTTTACTGGGGATTGAACCCAGGGCACTTTAAAGCTAAGCTACATCCTCAGCCCTTGAGTTGCTGAGGCTCTCATTAAGTTGCTGAGTCTGGCCTCAAACTTGTGATCCTTCTGCCTCAGCCTCCCAAATTGCTGGAATTACAGGAGGCACCACTGCATCTGACCTTCTAATTTCTCTTGCCTTGGCTGCTTATTCTATCTCTGCCAAACGTCTTCATTCTAGGTTTCTTTCTCTCCAGGGACTCTGTGATTCTCCTTCTACTTTGACCACCTTTGGAAATCCTTTCCCCAGGAATTTAGACAGGATTTAGCTTGAGCAAATCTAAATTGTGAACCAAGTTCAAGTCTTTCCTCCAGGTCCAGTATAAATAAGATGAGTGTGGTCCTGTAGTGCAATGTTCCTAAATGTTCTGTGAAAGAAAAGTAGTTTCCATATCATTCTATCATAAGAGGCCCTTATGCCCAGAGCATACAGAGAGCCCTCTGGAGACGGTTTTCTATAATCCAATCTCACAATGCTATGCCATGTGGAAATAGCTTTATGCCCAATAATTCCAAGTTCTTCCCAGAGGCCTAGATCTGTGCTGATCCCCTTCAAAGAAAGCCCTGCCTCACTCAGGGCACAGTATATACCTTCCTCCCTCAGCTACCCATGCACACACAGGATGCAGTCACAGCCAGGCCAAGATGACCTGGAGTAATCAGAAATTATGATATAATGACTAAGTTAACCACGATTTGCCAATAATTACATGATCATATTAAAATTTCAGTGTTCTGACTATAACAACATCTATTGGGCATTTCCCATGCCAAGCAGTTAACAGGATCTATCCCAACAACAATGCAACAATAATAATAATTAATCCTCTCAACAACAATAATAGTGTGTCGAGATCATTCTGCCCAGTTTTTTCAGTGAGAAAATTAAGGTTGGAAAGGTAAAATCACCTGCTATCAGTTGCACAAATAACTTGCACACATGATAGAGCAGGAGTTCAAACATGTGCAGCATAACTTGTGGCTGAACCTATCCTGTGTGCTCAAATCTCTGTCCCAGCCCACATGAAATTTAATGGCCTGGAATTGTTCATGAGCTATAGACCTTATTTGTAAGTAAAGGGGCATGAATTCTAGTGTAAGAATGAAATCTTTGTTATTTCCAGGAGAGTTCTTGTGTACTCACCATGTGAGGGATGGTGCATACATTCTTCCTCCCTGTTCCACACCCTCAACATCCATGGTCTCTGGTGACACACACACACACTCAGCACCCCTGTCAGGCTTTCTTCCTTCCGGACCACCTGGCACTGTGGGGAAACCTAGAAGATTCACTCTGGAAGCTCTCCTCATCCTTGGCTTATGAAACAGTGAAGAGTTCCTAATTCTTTTTCTTTCTTTTAAATTTTTTAATATTTATTTTTCAGGTTTTGGCAGACACAACATCTTTGTTTGTATGTGTTGCTGAGGATTGAACCCGGGCCACACGCATGTCAGGAGAGTGTGCTACCGCTTGAACCACATCCCCAGCCCCTAATTCTTTTTTTCTTATTTTTGTTATTTAATAAGTTCAAGTTCAGGTTATTGTTTCAATTTCATCTTCTGCCTTCTTTTCCTCTCCCACTCCTACCTGGGTAGCTGCCTGTCGCCTATTCCATTCCCAGGTTGAGTGCTGAGACGCCTGTTCTTCCTTAAACCAGAGGTTTCAAGTCATAGAGCCAATGGCTGGCAGAGCCTAAATAAGGGCTGAGAGCAAAGCTCACAACCAAAGAGGAAAGGCCGCCGCAGGGAAGATGGTTCTGTTATCCCTGGGTGGGGCCAGGAGAAGCTGTGAGATCCTCTGTGGGAAGGAGGCAGTCAGCAGGCCTGGAGTGGGGAAGAGGGCATTTCAGGGACCTTCACCCCAGGTCAGCAGCCAATTTTCAGACCCAGAATCCAGACATGGATGTACAAAGGGCCCTGCCCATGTCTGCTCAGCTAAAGCCACAGAACCAAGTGATGTTAACCCACAGGAGGAATGAAATGATAGTTTTGGGGAATCGAAGGTTCAGGAAGCAATGACATGATAGGACCTTGGTGAAGCATTGTCCCAGTTCAAACAGTAGAACTGTATCTCATCCCACTGTGGCCACAGGGCTCTGGACATGAGGCCTACAAATGTTTCTCCAACACCAACCTTTCTGAGCCTGGGAGGAGGCCAGCCCTCCAACAATGACAGAAGGGAGACTTGAAGGTCCTTCCTTGGGTTCTCTTGTTCCCTCTCTGGTTTCTTTTCTCCCTCTATGCTCATGCACACTTGGGTCTTTTCTGTCACCCTGGCCCTCCCCTCTGACCTTTTGGTCCATTTAGAGGATTAGGGCAGATCTTGAGGTCCTCCAGACTCTTAGGGGGCACCTCACCTTATTACTCTCCTCAGTAAACATCTATAAACAGGGCTGGGGATGTGGCTCAAGTGGTAGCGCGCTCGCCTGGCATGCGTGTGGCCCGGGTTCAATCCTCAGCACCACATACAAACAAAGATGTTGTATCTGCCAATAACTAAATAATAAATATTAAAAGTTCTCTCTCTCTCTCTCTCTCTCTCTCTCTCTCTCTCTCTCTCTCTCTCCTTTCTCACTCTCTCTTAAAAAAAAAAAAAATCTATAAACAGACAGTGCTCACTTTGCTAATAGTGGCTATAGCTCTTGTGCACTGTCCTCCTCACTGGGTCTATTTCCACACTGGAAAGAGTGGAAAGGGAAGGGAATAGGGAAGACAAACACTCAACCTGCCATTTACTCATCATCTTCATAGGTACATAAGTACTAATTGTCAACCACCCCAAAAAGGTATTCAACATGGTTCCTAGCCCATAGTAAACACTAGATAATGTGTTGAATTGAGTACAAATTTACACATTAAATTTCCATCTTTAAAATTCCCAAAGCCTAGGAGTACCAACAATAGCTGTCTGTCTATACACTTGCATTGGGAACTAACATGATAATATGAACCACATTGTAAAAATTCAATATGGTGGCCCAGAAATAAAAGCAATAGATTTTTAAGAAAATGGCAAAGCTCATCAGCAATCTTAAACCCAATGGGGCTTTCCTTCTTCCAGGCCAAAGGTAAACTACCTATAGGTCAGATGCAGGTTAGCTCTCCCTTCAGGAAGGCACTACTGGCATGGTTATAATCCAAGGATGAATCTGTGGTCAAACTTACATTCACACTCAAACCCAAAAGGACTAGGGTAGGAAAGAGATAGAGAGGAACACACACTAATTCCAGTAAAGCTAGACTAGAACAATGTCACTTTAGGGATGTGGTGTGTTCATACAGACATATACAAACACACATGTATAAACACATGTACACATGCACACCTTTTTTATTCCAGCATTCTAGAAGTTTACTTTGATTACTATAAGAAATACACAAATAGGAACAAAAATTGATCAGAGGTCATTGCAATGAAGTTTTTGCAACTCAATATTTAGTTGACTTAAACTTATACTTTTGGAGTATTTACTACATTCTCATACTAGATCTGGGAATGCAAACATGAAGTAACAGTATTGCTGGCCTTGAAAATCTTACAACCCAGTCAACCATCACTTCCAATTCTCCAACTTCCATTTGCAGTCTTTTAACCAATGACAGTCACATCTTACACAACCTTAGAACAAGAAACTTGATATCACAGTTAATCTTCATTACTAACAAACCCACCACTGAAAGTTAAACAAAGCAAGAATTAAAGACAGTTGCAATCATGTATTGAACACTTACTTACTGAGTGCCATGCAGCTACTATGTTAAGGGCATTTCCAAGTATTATTTCTTTAGCTCACAACACCCAGGTGAAGTTGGTGCAATTATTACTCAGCTTTACAGATGAAGGAGAGGAGGGTGAAAGAGGTTAAATTACTTGCTGAGGGGGCTGGAGTTGTAGCTCAGTGGCTCAGTGCTGGCCTCCTTGTGTGAGGCCCTAGGTTCGATCCTCAGCACCACATAACAAAAATAAATAAATAAAACAAAGATATATAATTACTTGCTGAGGTCATGCAAGTAGTGCATGATCGGCCTGGGATTTGGACCTGGATCCATCTGGGACCAGAACAGCAAACTTAACTGCTAAGCTGCATGACCTCTCAAGGTGACATAGTGGTTACTGGGGACATCTCACAAATCATGTCTTATTTGATCCTAGTGTATATCCCCAAGGATGGAATGAGGGAACACACATTGAAGGAGGTATTAGAAGGTCAGAAAGGATACTCAACTGAGTAGGAAAGAATGGAGAAGTGCTCTGAGATAACATGGGAACTGCAGGAAGGGGTAGGTGGATGGGTAAATGGAAGAGTTTGGCTGAGAAAAGGAACGATGGTTGGAGTAAATGGATGTATGTGACCAGAGCACGGAAAGTGAGTGAATGGGTCAGAAAGGGAAGTTGGGGCAGAATGAAGTAGGAATCGCTCTTGTAGTCCATGTAGAACTTCTGAAGGCTCATGAACAGAAAATGCCACAAAGAAATCTGTGAAAGCAATTGAATGAGAGTGGGGGGCAATGGCAGGGTAGATGGGAGAGGCTAGTGCCAATTCCCAGGGAACCCTCCAGATTCAAAATCTGGGAGCAAAGTGAGAAGACCTGAAAGTCTCCACAGATGTATCCTGTTGCATCCAAACAGTTGGCACTGGGAATGTCATGAATAGGAGGAAGTGGGTAGAAGTGAAGGAAAGAGGAAAAAGAAAGGAGACTCTGATTGGATTTGGAGGCCCACTGGATGAGGCTGGGGGTCAAAGGGGAGACTGAGACCACTGACTCTTAAGTCCGGACATCTTGATCAATGGTATTATCATCAACAGAATAAAAACTAGAAGGGAAAATCATGTTTGTTGGTTTTGGGAGTTTGTGTGTTTGTTGGCTTGGGGTGACAGGCAGAGATGAATTTTGGATATTTCAAAGTTTAACATGATAGAACCACCATTTGTAAATATGCCACATAAGTCTGAGGCCTGAAAGATATATCAATGTATTTGGGAGCATTTACTTCAAGAGGATCCAGTTGTTTGTTCTCTGTGCCTAGATAAAAACAGAAACAAACAAAAACAGACAGAACCTGAAATCTTTCTGAAAGTGACATTTTCAAAGTGGAGTGGACTCCCAGGGATGAAGGAAATTGGAACATTCTCCATCACTGAGAGTCCAGTTGACATATTTTGATGTGGCACTTTATATACATTATCTCATTTTAGTCTCTTCCCCACAACCCTGGGAAGAAGGGGTTATTTTCCTTTTTTGTAAGGTTCAAAGAGGCTGATTAGGTATCATAAGATTACATAATTTGTACGTAATAGAACTAGGATTAGAAGTCAAGTAGGATTCCAAAACTCAAAGTTGATTGTTGTAGTAGTCACAGTGCAAGGACAATGCATTAGCTCAAAGGTCAAGGTTGGAACAAGTCCTTTGAATCATTAACCATCAAGCATAAATCCATTCTGAGACCCTGGAATATGATTGTCACTTTTCCTGCTTGTGATGTTGGTCCAACATATTCCAAAAGCTCCTGGAAAATTCTTCTGTCACAGGTATTTGGCCCTGGTGAGATGCCCATGGTTCATTTTAACTCCTCAGATCTGATTACAATGATGTTAGCAGAAATAGCTACCTTTGATAGGAATATTTAGAACCTTTTAAAATTCTAAGAAAGTTGAATAAGTGTATTATTCAAATGACAACTGAATTAGAAAAACCCATTTTGAAGCATATGTTTGCAATTGTTCTTGGGACATTGTCCAAGAAGATTCTCAGAGCAGCAAAGCAACACTGAAGCCTTTTCCTTAGAAGTGTGTAAAAAAAATTCTTCTTTTATATACATATACTTAGCATGTAAGGACCAAAATTATTTTATGCTAAGTAAAAATGCGATGCTTGATTCTATAATACATACTTCACTTACAAACAATCATTCTGCAAAAATAGAGTCGTCAATAATTGGATCCTTCCACAGACTGGCACCTTTTTCTTTCCTCTTGGGAAGGAGACGTCTCCTAGAAATGCAGACAGCTCGTCCCCAGACACAGGGAGTCGTCACCAGTCTCTAATAACTGCTTGTCTTGCCAGGAAGACAGACAAGCCAGGGCAAGCCCATGGCCTGCAAGCATCTGTGTCCAATTCTGTCTCCTCGGGAGGCAAACGCTTACCCGCGTGGAGCAGAGGAGGGCAGAGCTATGGCATAGGTTTGTACCCAGTAGAGGTCTCTCTGGGATGCCACCTTCTATGCATGGGGTACAACAGACCTTACTGCAAAAGAAGAAGCCAGAACCAGCCCACCTATACTTTCTATAGCCCACAAGCATCCAAATCCATCCCATACACACCCTCCCAACCAGACAGCTCTCCCTCACATCAGCTGCTCATTTCACGCACAGTCTACTTCAAATGGACCTCTCTGGAATTCTGTTTCTGTGATGGAAATGGAAAGGGAGTTTGGAGGCTAACTTTGAACTTGTGAAAAATTACTCTTGAGAGTTTTTAAATGAATATAAGTAATATTAAGTGTTTTTTAAAAATCTAAAATGTTACTATCAAAATTAGATATTTCTGCTAATATTCTGGCAGCAGAATTAGATGCACATGTTTATCAAACAATGAGCTGTGGTTCATTTCTGGGGTGTCAAGATGTTCATTTTGTTTATTGTTGTTTATTTTTATGGGCCTCTGTACTCAAACTAGATTGGGTTTTGGGGGGAAAAAAACCCAACAACACAAATCAGGGCTGGGGTTGTGGCTCAGTGGTAGAGCGCTTGCCTAGCATGTACAAGGCCCTGGGTTCGATCCTCAGCACCACATAAAAATAAATAAATAAAATAAAGGTGTTACATCCAACTACAACTAAAAAATAAATATTCTTAAAAAACATAAATAAAAATTTTGTGAGATTCTCATAATTTCATACCCAGGTGAAGTTCTTCACAAAACCCTGACCTCTGTGTAGCTAGGTAATCTATATGACAGCAGCCTCCATTTGAGGAGTGAGAGCTAAAGAGAAATTTTGGCACTCTTTAGAGGAACAGTGAAGAGCTCACGACTGTTCTGTCTTTTCCAGGGTAATCCAGGCTGCAGAAATCCATTCATAATGGTGGTTTATAATTTCTTATATAAGAGGGGCTGCCCAACGTCTGCTAGATGGCTCTACTGTTCCTTAGCCTGGTCTGGATATGCTGGAAATATGTGTTGAATTGTCTCTACGTAAATTGCTAGATTGCAGTTAGCAAAAAGAGTCAAATTTCCTAGAAAGTGAGTTTCCATTAAGTGAATTCTATTTTTCTCCCAGTTCCCATGATCAGGAAGTAATTTTGCTTGGACTAGCAAGAAATAATAGCTACAAGATATAATCAAAGTACACTTAGAAAGTTAGCAATCGAAAGGGGAAATCACAGATGTCCATTTCCAGCATTAAGGTGGCTTCCATGCGCCCTGAAACACTATATCTCAGAGAAAATTTAAAATGCTAGACAAAATATAGATAGACTTCTTTAAAATAAATGAATAAGCGCCAAGAAAATAGAGGATATATTCCAAGATCCCTAGAGGATGCCTGAAATTACGAATAATACTTAACCCTGCAATTTAATGCCTTTTCCATCTTAACTAAGCACTTATTACACACCGTGTCCATAACTTTTGCAGTTTGAGGTGTGGCAACTAAGCATAAATTTCTTTTCCATCTTCGCTGTCTCACCAATCCATTCTTACCAGAGACTTCAGTGATCTCACAATATGATTTTTTTTTCTTTCCTTATGAATTCAAAAACTATCACCATTTCCCTCAAAGGCAGCACTTCATAATTTCTCCATGGGAGATCCAAATTGCCATCATCACTACTCTTGTAATTTGGGGCCTTTTTTAAGTAAAGTGAGGATTGCCTGAAGGTAAACACCAAGATATTACCACAGTCAACTGGAAGACTGAACCACTCACTACACAGTGACTAATGGTGGGTGGAGTATGCACAGTGGCCACACTGACAAAGGGGTGGTTCACCTTCCAGGTGGGATATAGCAGGATGGTGTAAGATTGCATCACACTCCTCAGAAGGGTCCATAATTAAAAACTTATACATTGTTTATTTCTGAAATTTGTTACTTAATCATCTTTGTACCTTACCCACCAAGTCTTAATGGCAACTGAGATTACAGAAAATGAAACTGGCAGGACTCCAGGGCTTGGTGACCACTGGCATTCCTTAGGAGCATCTGCCTATCTACAGGTATCTCCTATAGGGCAGAGAGCCGGACCACCCTGCATCAGGCCAAGACTCAAGTAGGCCCTGAGAAAAAGGTACACTACAGAAAACCCACCCAGCAGTTACAGATAACAAAGACAATTATATAGTGGTAAAAATAGTGAACAACAAGATTTCCCTAAGACCTGCCCTCTGAAGAATAATGTAGAGGCTGTCTCTAAAAGGCAGGGAAGTCAGCTGAATGCCATGGTGGACTTGAGAGTGTCTTTGATTCTGATGTCATCTGTGCCAAGTGAGGTAGTAAGATCCATACTTAGGATTGCATGTAATTTTAAACCCAGAACATTGGAAGCATGTGTATTTCTCCAGGTTTCTCCCTTGCTCCAGAGACAACCAGCTTCCCAAGAAGAACACCTACCTACCATTGATGCTTCCTCATGCTACACACACAGCTTTCTCAGGCGATTATAATATATCTATATATATTAACCAACCCATAGTCTGAAAAAGAGTTGAAATGGCATTTTCTTCAAAAATTTTGCTTGGGGACAGGGGTTGTGGCTCTGTGGTAGAGCACTTTCCCAGCATGTGTGAAGCACTGGGTTCAATACTCGGAACCCCATAAAAAGAAATTTAAGAAATAAAGATATTGTGTCTATCTATAACTGAAAAAAATTAAAAGTAAAAGAAGTCTTTAAAAAAAAAAAAAAGATTTCCCTAAGATTGTATAACCACCAATTTGAACACACAGAGTAATGGAATCATAAATTGATAAATTGTAATACTCACATGGACAAAAAAAAGTGCAAGGAGAATTTTATTTCACAGGAAGAGTTTCAGCAAATAAGTTCACCACAAAAAACAAAAAGAAAGAAAAAGAAAAATATTGCATAACACAAAAGGAAACAGACCACCAAGAGTGAGAGTCAGCAGAGACAATCAATGGAGCCTGATCACAAAAATTTCAGGTATTAGAATTATAAAACATAAAATTAAAAACGTTGAATATGTTTTTATATTTTAATACATTTAAGCACTTTACATATTTAATACGTTTAAAAGACTCAAAAACAAATAAACAGTGTATTTGAAAGTGAACTAATCCAAACTTCTGGAAATAAAAAGATAATAATTATAAAATATTCTAGTGAGGCCCCAAGCAACTTAGTGAGACCCTGTCTCAGAATGAAAAAATAAAAAACAGGGTAGGATATGGCTCAGTGGTTTAACAATCATGGGTTCAATCCCTGGTACCCAAATATTTTTAAAATAAAAATAAATAAATAATTCAATGGAAGAGTTTAACCATGAGATGGGGGCAGGGCAGATGGGAGGTGGGATGGTCACAACTAAAGAAACCCAAACATAATTGAAGAAATAACACAGAAGACAATACAGGAAAAAAAAAAAAAAAGAGCAAAAACTATGAAAGAGAGGGTAAATAATCAAGAAGACAGTGAGAGGTTTCCATAGTCATCTAATTGCTATTCCAGAGGAATATTCCAGAAGGAGAGAATGCTGAGAATTTTCCAAAATTGACAGAAGATTCCAATATTTTATGCAGGAGTTCCAATGAATTCAAAGCAGAGTAAATTTCAGACAAAGGCAAAACCTAAAAGTAGTGGAAATGCACAGACAGAACCCGTCAAAGAACTGGAAATTAGGGTAAAAGGAGACTGTTCAGCAAAAGTGATGGAAATCTGTAGACAGTTGAATAGGCACTTCAAAGTGCTGGGAGAAAATAGTCTCAATCTAAAATTATGCACTCAGAAACTATCTTTTCAAGAATGAGAGTAAAACTTTGTTGTGGTTTAAAGTTGTGCATTTTTGAGCCAGAGTCTCACTGTGCTGTGAGGGCTGGCCTGCAACTTATTGGCTCCAGTGATCCTCCCGCCTCAGCCTCCTGGTAGCTGGGAACACAGGTGCATACCATCATGCTCAGCTCAAAGATATTTTTAGATAAACAACAACAATAACAAAAAAAAGATATTTTTAGATAAACAGAGACCCTCACTAAAAATTCTTCTTCAAGGATGTGTCTTAAGAAGGAAAATTACCCCAGAGGAATAGCTGGGATTCCAAAAAGAAAGAATGAAGAAATGCTAAGCATGGAGTTCTGAATGAATTGACTGTATAAGTCAACATTAAGAACACCAGGACTGGGGAGGTAGGTAGCTCCGTGGTAAAGCGCTTGCCTAGCATGCTCCAGCCATGGGTTCACTCCCCAGGATGGATGGAAATTTTGCTGGCCACCAGCTGAGGCAGAAGGATGGCAAGTTAAAGTCAGTCTCAGCAACTTAAAGAGGCCCTAAGCAATTAGGAAGACCATGTCTCCAAATAAAAAATAAAAAGCGCTGGGGATATGGCTCGGGGGTTTAAGCACCCTGGGTTCAATCCCTGGGACCAGAGGGAGAAAAAAAAGATTGTCAAAATAGAGCTGAGGGCTGGGGATGTGGCTCAAGTGGTAGCGCGCTCACCTGGCATGCATAGGGCCCTAGGTTCGATCCTCAGCACCACATACAAACAAAGATGTTGTGTCCGCCGAGAACTAGAAAATAAATATTCAAAAAAAAAAAAAAATAGAGCTGAAATGGAGCTCAGTGGTGGAGTGCTCCCCTAGCATGTATGAGGCCCTGAGTTCAATCAATCCCCAGAACTGGGGAAAAAAAAAAAAAAAGTCAAAAGAAAAGCACTTTACTTTCTAAAAAATATAGCAATCTCCACACTGGAATTTCTCTGAATAACAGTCATTCTTAAAAGAAACCCAAGGTATGTGCGTGAGGGGGCGCTGGGGGAACCACAGCTTTCACCAGTGATTTTCCCCCTCTCCGTTTCTTTCCTCAAAACCCCCGTCTTTGCTTTCTCCATCAACTAACAGCCACCAAACCTATGGGTACATAAAGTTAAAAATGGAATTGGCCAACTTTACCTCAAGGTGGAAGGAGTCATCATAATGCCACAAGCCATAAAAATCAATCGGAAGATCTTCGGTGACCTGAGTAAAAGCACTGTGGGTGGATTGCCAAGCTTGGAAATGAGATTCCAGTGAGGAGTGAGTGACGAGTGAGTGTGGTCAGTGCACAGGGGATACGGGGCAGAAGAGCAGAGGGTTAAGAGCATCTAGTGTGGTATTGAAATGTCACGCTGCACCTCATAAATATGCACCATTACTGTGTGGAAATTAAACATTAAAAGTACATTTAAAAAAATAAAAAGCAGCTTGTGTTTTCAAAGAGGTAGTATGAGTCCCCACTATATTGGGATCATTCCCAATGTAAGTCAGGATTCATTGAACAAAATCATGAACTTAGGAATTGTTTGTAATTCCAAAGAATATGTCCCCCCCTTTTAGGGCTTATTTCTTCAAGTTTCGATACAATTTTTTTTTTTTTGTAGTTGTAGATGACTTTATTTTATTTTTATGCAGTGCTAAGGATCAAACCCAGTGCCTCACATATGCTAGGCAAGCGCTCTGCCACTGAGCTACAGCCCCAGCCCCTCAACGTTTGTTTTAAGCTTATGTTTACTGAGTGTTGACTCTCTACCAGACCTAGAGCACTCTACATAAATTATTGCATTTAAACCTCACATAAACCCCATGAGAAATTATTATCTTTATTCTCACAAGGAACTCAAAGTTTAGAGAGGTTAAGTACAGTAATTTGCCAGAGGTCATAGAGTTAGCCGGGAATCAAGTCAGGACTTAAACTGAAGTTGGTCTGACTTCAAAGCTCCTGTTCTCAGTTCCCAGACTTTCCCCCACCTCCCTTAACCTTTTCTGCCATAGGCCCCGATTTAAAATGATGTAAGGCGTAGACCGCTACAGGAAAGTAAAGCCTGTATGTGCATGTGTGAATACGTATCTACATGCACATATATATGTGAAATGTAATTTATATTACTATATTTATATTTTAAATAATTTGATAATCGTATACATTTTTATATACTATACATTTATTATTTAATTTAACATGATGCCATCACTTATGGACTTTTTTAAAACTCTATGACTCATAGTCTGGGGCACTGCTCTTTGAGACCACCATATGTCTCCTCACTTTGTCTTTCTTGTGCTTAGTACATAGCAGGGCTCAGAAAGTGCTTGTTGAATGAAGCCCTGTAGCTCTCAATAACCTGTTAAACATTTTCACATTTTTTGGCATGAAGACTGGTGAAAGATTTAGTAGACACTAGAATATGCATGTGAAGTAAACATTAAGAGGGGAAAAAAGAGTTCGTAAAACATGGTCCAAAAACTTGTGGAGTCAGAAGAAATGGACTCCATACTCAGTTCTGTCATTATCTACTTAGCCATTTCTGCTCTCTGAAGTGAGATAAATATTCAACAATTGCAAAACAGATCCCTGATTTGGACCACTTGCTGATTTCCACGGCTGCTTTAGCCTCCTCTGCTGATTTCTAGGTAACGATATGAGACATTACTCTGCTACATCTGCGTTGACATCATGTTAAACACAGAGTGGTAAGAGGATGCCATAGCGGTATTTCCACTGTACATGTGTAATAGACACAAATAACCTCAGAGCTTCTCTATTACAGAAACATAGTAAAATATGAAGTGATGAGTTCTGGTATTTATGACCTTTAATTAATTAACTTATAATTATTTGATTACAAGTGTATATCATTTAATTTTTAAGAATATCTGTGTTTGATATCCCGATGACAAAATTCCCCGAAATTTAATTGACTCTCACAAACCAGCTCCAGCACATCACTATCATTTGAGACCTAATTTTTCTTATCTATAATATTTTAGAAACTATCCTAAGGAAATAACTATGGTGGAAAGATTAATCTACAAAGGCATATATCACATTATTATGTGTAAAAGTAGTAAACTATAAGCAAAGTTAGCATTGAATAATAGTTCAGTTAATAATAGTACCCATACCTTTTACATATGAGCACATGTAGGAATGAACACACTAATGTTCTTTGAACATGTCATGCCTGGCACTGTGAACTTAGACAGCAGTTGTTCTCCTGATATTCTCCTCAGCACATTCACAGGTTTACTTTTGATCATTCATTCTGTAAAACATTCAACCTGATAACCATGGGGAGCTGAACACCTCAGCCTGGTTGGCCTTATTCCAGGGGACTCACACATCCTATTTGTATAAATGAGCTCTGTGCTCTTCAAAAGCAAGGTTAGTCTGTCCCCAATATGAGAAAAGCAACTTCAAGAGATGGGAGAAATCCTAAGTATGAAACACAATGCACTGGACATGGTAGCACACAAGTATAATCTCAGCAACTCCAGAGGCTGAGGCAGGAGGAACTCCAAGTTTGAGGCCAGCCTCAACAACTTTAGTGAGACCCTCGGCAACTTAGTGAGAACTTGTCTCAAAATTAAAAAAATAATAAAATAAAAGGCTGGGAATGTTGCTCAGTGGTGCTAGTTTCAGTCGTTAGCACCAAAAGAAAGAAGTAAAAAAAGAAGGCACTATCTACTCAGGTTTTTTTGTTTGCATGAGACCTACTAAAACAAATTATCTGTTGTTTATCTGAAAATTATTTTTTTCCACAGTGCTAGGGATTGAACTCAGGCTCTTGCACATGCTAGGCAACCACTCAACCACTGAACCATACACTCAGCCCTGAAACTTAAATAAAACTGGATCTCCAACTGATGTCAGCTCTACTGGCTAGATACTCCTTATCCAAAGCTCTCTCAAATGCCAGCTTCACTCACAGAAAGCTTTACCAGTACAGTAACCTTGTCTCCCTAGAGGTGTCTGCCTACCTCTGGAAAGAAAAGCCTTCTCTGCCAGGCTGGACCTCCTTCATGAGGGCTTCCCTAAAAGTTGGCCTGAGCTGCTGGCTCTCCAGGAGTCAGAGGTCCCTGATGTTCCTAAGTGCTTGGGGACAGCAAAAAGTCAAGGAGGGACCCAGAAGATAACCCCCTCTCACTAGACAGCTTTGCCCAGGACTAGCCTGGGTCATGACTAGGGCTGGGAGGCCCTCCAACCTTCCCCATGCTCCTGTGAGCCATTTCCCTTCATGGAGCGGTTCATCTCATACTTCCAAGTCCCTTTGAAGTCCACACTCTGGATAAAAAACCAGACTTAACTGCAAATGAGGTCATGTGGGTACCTTTCAAATGGGTCCAAGTCCCAGCTAAACCGGAAGAGGCCTTGCCCAGTCCCTTCTCCCCACGACAGAAGGTGAGACGTTGTTAATGGCGGTAGACCACTGGGCGGCACACCCACGTGTGAACTTTCCCTTTGTCTCCGGGACCATGTATTTGGATGACACATTTTGACGTCCCCATGAAAGACGAAATTGCTGCTACAGTAAGGAAATTGCCTGCGACTGGGGGGATTATGCAGCAGGGAGCGCCTTGGCAGCACCTCATACGTGGTAACAGCTGTCATGAAAATGACCCCAATTTTGCCTCTTCTCGCTGGGGAAAACACAGGAATTTAACATCCTTAGGGGTTTTGAAGTGGTGTCTTTGGTGCCAGCTTTGAATGTAGAGAATTTCTACTTTTCTTAAAAAAAAAAATCAAAACAAAACCTATAAGCTTCAGAAGATATGACAGGGCCCAGAAGCTGGAAAACATATACCTTGGAATTTGGTGACTTGGAGTTTATTTAACAGTGACGTTACTGGACAGTGGAAAAAATGGAAAGGGGCTGAATGTCCATAATAGAGGACACTTGTACTTAAATAAATGAGGTGCCCCAGGATAGGATCATCTCTTTCTATTAAACACGGTACCGAAGTTAATTATGTGAGTTGATATATAATTAGGTGAGACGTTGCAAAACATGTGTAATAATTCACTAAAATGAATACGGTAATCTCTGAGTGGTGGAGTTACCAATTATTTTCTTCTTTTTACTAATATTAATCAACTTTTGCTTAAAAAAAAGAGTGAGTTGCTTTATAAAAAGGAAAAATAAAAAGTTATTCTATATATAAAGGTCTTCAAATATCCCAGGACCATAAGAACCTAGAATCGTGCTCTTAATTCAAGTAAAAACCAAAGAACCAAAGATCTATTTGAACCTAAACCATAGTAAGGAAACTCATCAGAGCTTTAAACAATTCCCTGCATAATAGAAACATTACTATGGTTTTTGAAACGTATAAAACTCTTTATAGACGCTCCACGAAGGTAGTGAAAGTATATGTGAGGTGCAGAGATCAGGATTACAGACCGGTGAGGAGGGTTACCTCCAGACTCTTCTCTGTGCATCAGGCTAAGCACTTTACATGGATTATCTCATTTAATCCCTTAACAACCCCCAATGAATTAGGGCTGTTACCGGGCTTGTTATGGAGCTTATCCATCAAACTCAAGGTGTATTTTTTTCCCCTATTTTAATTATAAGAAAAGAAAAACTTAAGAAGCAAGAAGAACCTGTGTACTTTCTTCAATCCCTGTGGGGAGAAATGGTTAGCCCAGGTTTATAGTCATGTGTACAGGAACTAGTGCTGGCAGGCATCAAATAGAGGTTGAGTTTGGTCAATCAGTTAGTTATCTGTATCAGCCAGCTGGTCAACCAAATTAACCAGACTGACTTTTTTAAATGTTGCAATGAGTTGCTTGACTTAAATCCCCCTTCTGTTCCCTGTTCCCATCCTGCACCTGCCCTCCCAACAAGGGGGGAAGGTGAATATATATTAAATACAGTCTGCATAATGGGGCAGAGAATTCAGAGAATTCAGACTAACAACCAGGTGTTTCTCTGCATGACAACCTTTTGATGTTTATTTGATTTTTTCCCCCTTCTCTTGTCTTATTAAATTAAATCGATCCTATTTGGATATCTTGTTCTTAAAAATCATAGCAAAATAGGAATACACTGGCCAGTGGCGGCCAGGGTCTGCAAGCCACCTTCCCCATTGCCTGAACAAAAGCAATGCAATCTTGACCTCTAAAGCAAAAGGCATTTGTCACCAAGAAGATCAAATATTCTGCTCGTGAGATTTTTAACCGGTGAAACCATCCCCACCCAGGTCTCACTAGTAATGTGACACGAGGAAAGAACTAAACCAAGCTGAAGGTATGAGGAAGCAGTGCCGTCCCGTGCTGGATCCAGGCAAAGGGTGTGTTTCAGGAGTCCAGCTTAAAGGGAGTAAGAAAATCCAAGGCTTCATTCCATAATTCTTATTCACTACTAAAGCCATGAGGCCAGGATGTGTGTTTAAAGGCTCTTTAATTCAAAGACCTGTTATCTTTACTTGACCTTATTTCCTGTCATTGGCAAGAATCAAGCTGCCTGTGTTCCCCCTAATAGCCATATAGTATAACCCTTGCTGAGAACAACCGCTGTGTGTACCTTCTTTTGTGGCAGGCCGCAATCTTGGGAAGTAATGTGTCTGTTTTGAAAAGAGTCGTTTACAGCCTGCTGTTTGACCTAAGGGATCCAGGAGCCCACCCTCTCCTGGCCTCACACACTGTATTTCCTTCCTGGGTTTTCCGCAGGTTTAATGCAGCGCAGGTGGGAGTGTGTTTCCAAACCAGGTGTCTGAGGCCAAAGATATTGGCTCAAATATAGGCTCTTTTTTTCTTTTGGATTTGGAATTTAGTACTGGGATGCAGTGAGACGTGGCAATGGTGCGATTCTCTTGCAGTTTCCACTGTCCTTTACACAATCTTTGCTCCCTGTGGTTTAAGCCTCCTTGGAGGTGCTGTCAAATCCCCGCAGCCCACTTACCAACACTTCTCCATATGAAGTCGCTGCCACACAGGCAAACAGACCATTCCCCAGGCGATGGATTTAGAGTTGGGGATGCAACCACCTGATCAGGCCTCAGAAGGGCTGGTCACAGAGGATCAAGGCCTGAACAGTTGTGTGGCTGGAGATGGAGCAGGTATGATACCTAGGACACAGTATAGAGATTCTCCTACTTGCATAGCCAAAGAACAAAGACCAGAACTGAACAATGGTTGGTTTGAGGCCAAGCCAGAGCTGTACCAGGCATGCCCAAATTAAAATTAATAAAAGAACTCACATTTATTGAGAATTGATTGTGTTCCTGTACTGCACTTGACAATATCTCCTTTTATACAGCAATCAACTTCTGAGGGAGGTACCATGATTAGCCCCTTTTTAATAGATAAGGAAACAGATTCAGAAAGGTTAGGTAATTTGCTCAAAGTCACACTGCTCATAAGTACTAGAGCTGGGTTCAAACCCAACTGATTCCAAACCCACATTCCAGACCCATTCTTGGTGTGTGTGTGTGTGTATGTATGTATGTGTGTGTGTATATATATCTCCAAAATGGTTAATGCAGTTTTTCCAAACACATCAAACAAGAAATATTGTTGCAGATAGTCACTAAAATGACCCTACAAATGATTCCTCACTGACCCTAATTTCTTTAGAGGTTCTATTTCTCAGTAGTATCTACTGTCCTATGCCCTATTCTATAGGGACAACTCTACTATAGAGGTGACAGTGACCTTTTGATAGAAAACACCAGGATGGTTCCACACCATTCTCTTACTCACTTATTTGAGAACTTTGGCAAAGTCACTTAACTTCTCTGAGGGTCCAGTTAGAATAATGGTACATTCCCATTTTCCCAGAACAGCACCAGTTGACATCAGTTGTCCCACTGTACTTTTGTTATTTGGGCTTTTTTTTTTTTTTTGCATTAGGGATTGATCCAAGGGCACTTAACCACTGAGTCACATTGGACAAAGGGGAGGAGAGGAGCATGGGGGTAGAAAAAAAATGGTAGAATGAGACAGACATCATTATCCTAGGTATATGTATGATTGCATGAATGTTGTGACCCTACTTTACAACCAGAGAAGTGGAAAATTGTGCTCCATTTGAATCAAAGAGAATTCTGCTGTCATATATAACTGATTGGAACAAATAAATTTTTTAAAAAAGAAAATAGAACAGAGACTGGGAGCAGGATGGCTCAACAGCTCTCCCCTGCTTCACCCAGGGCAGCTCCCCTATTACCCATTTTATACATTAGGGTTCATCAAGAGAGTTCCATTACTCCAAGGTTGGAAAGGCGTTCATTTGATCAACTTCAATTATTTTAAAATTGAGAATATGTAAGTCCAGCGAAGGTAAGGGACACCTCCTCCCCAAAGGTCACACAGTGGAGAGAGGAAACCTAAACACTATATGGTTCTCTTTGACATCACAATGGACTTTTGGTATAATAAAATCAAAATGAAAAAATACAACTTTTGGGCTGGGGTTGTTTCTCTGTGGTACAGTGCTTGCCTAGCATGCATGATCCCCAGCACCAATAAAACAACTAAATAAACAAAATAAAGAAAAAAAAAATACAACTTTCACTTCACAGTGCTATGAAGACCAAATAGTCATATTTATATCATAAGCAATACGCATCTATACATTGTATAAGTCTAATAAATATCTGTTTGTTTACTTGCTAGTTCTTTTGGCCCTTCCCTAGACAGCAAACCCTGTGCAGGAGGAAATTCAGTGGATAAGAATAAACCACCTTAAATACAGTTAAGAGCTCAGCAAAACTTGTTTTAAAAAAAGTAATAAGCAATTCTCAGAAAAGCATATTAAATATTAAAGAACACCAAGAGGACAAAAAGAGCAAAATCTGAATTGTAAAAATGTACAGGCCAAATGCCAGTTTCATCAACAAATCTGCAGGAGATAAATGGAGATGGAAGCTACTTAAGCAGAGGTCTGATGGCTATTAGGAACATATGCGCCATCAGGGTCTGAGTCAAACTAATCAACTGTTAAACTTCTAAGGTAATCAGGAAATTTTTAGAGTAGATGAATGTTGAGTAATATTGTTGTCGTAATTATAGGTGTAATCTATAGTTGTATCTTTAATATTAAAAAAAAATCCACACCTTTGACAAACACACACTAAAATAGTTACTGAATTGATTTAACTTTGGGAATTTTGTACAAATACCCTGGAGGTGGAAGTGGAACTTGAAGGTGAAAATGAGAAAAGATTGGCCTTAAGCAGATAGTTGATGAACAGAGAAACGTCTACATGGGGCTTGTTATACTATTTTGCTATTTTTGGACATGCTTGAGTTTTTTATTTTATTTTATTTTATTTATTTTATTTATTTATTTTTTTTTAGCTGTTGATAGACATATATTTTATTTATCTGTTTTTATGTGGTGCTGAGGATTGAACCCAGTGCCTCACACATGCCAGGCAAGCCCTCTACCACTGAGCCACAATCCAGCCCTGCTTGAGTTTTTAAATGCTTAAAAATGTAGAAGAAGGGGGAGAGGGAGGAAAAGAAAGAAAAAGGAAATGAAGGAAGATCCTGGACTTTGAAGTCTGCCTTAGATTCTGATCTTAGCTTCTCTATTCACCAGCTAAAACTTGAGGTTGCTACTTCTCTTCAGACTCCTTGATTTGGATAGGACTAAAATAGCATGTGCCTCCCAGAGACTGTGACATTCAAATGAAATCATATGTGCAAAGTGTGTCTGGTAAGTAGTATGTAATAGATGGGAACTGTCACAACCAAATGCTAAACATGCTGCCCTCATTATCCAAAGGGAATTAGTGCCACAAAAATTGCACAAAAAATTGACTAAGATTGTGAAGGGCTTACTATATACTTGGTGCTGTTCTGGATGCTTTACTCATAGTAACTCATTTGATTTTCATACTCAAAGTGAAAACTCTTCAAACAAAATTTTAACATTTGCAGTAAATAGCAACATAATAAATAATGACAAAATCTAATGGAAATAATATTTTTTAATTTAAACTAAGTAAAAATAAGTTTATTTTCATCTTATATTTAACCAAATATAGAGAAAAATAGTAAGTGTGCTCCAATTCTTAGAATAAATAATAAGTGAATGTATTTCAGGGGCTTTCAGTATCAATATGATATGATAATGATAATTGTTTTAGTTAGCTTTGTCGCTGCTATGACTAAAAGACCCAACCAGAACACCTGTAGAGGAAGAAAGGTTTATTTAGGGGCTCCGGGTTTCAGAGGTCTCAATCCATAGACAGCAGACTCCATTCCTCGGGGCTCACGGTAAAGCAGAACATCATGACGGAAGAGTGTGGCAGAGGGAACCAGCTCACATGATGATCAGAGAGCAGAAAAAAGACTCTGCTCCAGACACAAAATATATACCCCATAGCCTCGCCCCCAATGAACCACTTCCTCCAGCCACACCTCACCTGTCTCCATCTACCACTCAGTTAATCCCATCAGGGATTAATTACTATAACCCAATCATTTCTGCCCCCAAACCTTCTTACATTGTCTCACACTGTGAGGTTTTTTTTTTTTAATATTTATTTTTTGGTTTTAGGTGGACAAAATATCTTTTATTTTACATTTATGTGGTGCTGAGGATCGAACCCAGGGCCTTGCACATTCTAGGCAAGCACTCTACCACTGAGCCACAACCTCAGCCCCTCACACTGTGAGTTTTTTGGGGATGCCTCATATCAAAATCATAACAATAATATCTTTAATAATAATATCTTTAATAGTAATATCTTTCACTTCATATTTTATTTTGTAGCACCATCATAAAAACAGTCATCCTTGCAAAAATACTAGAGGAATTCATCCATTTCCTGATTTTTCTTAAATCTCATTTTCAAATCATTCTCTCTTGAAGCTTCCTACCGGTTTTGTCTCTTTCGATTACTATTTTGCCAGATACACATGTTAATGAATAGCTCTGTCTGAAACCACAGTATTTCTCCAATGCCTCGTGGAGTCTTGCATCTTTGCAAGATTTTCCTTTTTGTGTGTTATTAGAGAAATCTTGAAGTTAGGTGTGATGTGGGGCAGGGGTGTTCAAAAGAGTACTAATTTTATAAATTGTCAGTCACTAGGGATTTCTGCTTCCCTCTGCAAACTGCTAATTGTTGAGACTAGAGTACCAGACAGGACTGAGTTGTCTGATGTGGTGCTTCTAGGTGGTGATGAGCATGTGGAACTGATCCTCTCTTCTTTCTCCCAGGGGGTCTCATTCCATGTTGCACCTTCCCTTTCCTTCTGTCACCCCTTCCCCTTCCATTACCAGCCACGGGAATGATCTTTTTATGTAACCTCTAACTTTTTTCTTTCCCTTCTTTACTCAGAAACCTCTGGAATTGCTTCCCCTGACATGACCCTAACTGTACTCTCCATCCAGGTGCCAGGTGCAACCTCAACAGAGACTGGTGGGCGTATTAGGGTAGCTCTAGCCACTCTCTAGCACAGCACAGAACAGAACAGAAAAGCCATATGTTCAGAAGTAAGTTTAAATAAAAAAACATTGCTATTAACCTGGAGTCCTGGAAGGAATCCAGAAATTCTCTCAGAATTGTTCCAGAACCTGTGCCTCTTTCTCTACCTTCATGAGAACTTTTTCAAATACCAACACTCAAGATCAGTCATAAGGAATTTATTTTTAATATCTTTACTGATGCTCAAGGAGGGACGAAGCATTTGTCTAAGATATCAGGGTGGCCTCAAAAGAGCCCATGGAATGCTGAAATGAGACCGCCTGGTTGAATGGCCATCTTCCCCCCTCCCGCCCCCCCACCTCCACTTTGCTTGCTGAACTCCTGCTCTGCTGTGCTCTGCTGAGGAGAGGACTCCGTGTGTGCTGGCCTCCTGCTCTTACCCACATTAGGGTTTTCCTCCTTTGGTCTTTCCCTCCTCCCTATTCATTGCCTTTCTCAATTCTAATTTAGCATCCTCACACTCAGATCCAAATCTAGCTGTCCCTTATGCAGCAGCTGCATAAGGTCACTGTGGGGACCGACTGCATCAGTCCGGAGCAGAGCAGTGTGAGTGTGGCCGAGGCTGGCTCAGAGTAAGCATTCCAGAAGTAAACTGTCTCCATTCCTTTGTGTCCTCCACCTGTGCTCTATGGGCCTGCCAGCCAACCTGGGGAATTCTCCTTCCTCAGCTCTTTCTCACTGCCACTAGGACCTGTGTTAAGATAGTTGCGGAGAAAGACTGGGCAGCCCATGCGACATGAAGGAGCTTGCAGGACTTTTCCTGAAGGAGTTCATTTTATCTTCTTTCTTAATTTCCTTGAGTTCAAGAATGAGCAGCAGCAATTTCACCTTTTTGCACACTTTTTTTTTTTTTTAACGTAAAATAAAGTTTTGGGGTTTTTTTGTTTGTTTTATTGGTACTGAGAATGGAACCTAGGAACATTCCACCACTGAGCTATATCCCCAGCCCTTTTTATTTTTTATTTTGAGACAGGGTTTCTCTAAGTTGTCCAGGCTGATCTCCAACTTGCGATCCTCCTGCCTCAGCCTCCATAGTCTTGGAGACCACAGACATGCACCACCATGCCCAGAGTAAAGGTACTTTTCTAAATGTCTTTCTTCTGATTATAAATAGGTTGTAGTTATTGAGAATTTGGAAAAACACAAAGTTCAGAGTTGAAAATCAACTGAAATTCCTCCTCCCAGAGAGAACCACTAATAACATTTTGCTATCTTTTTCTCCTATCTATATCTCTGTTAAAAATAGATTCCTACTATTTTTGTTTTTGACACAGTTTTGTTTGGCTTTTGTCACTTATGTAGTAAGCATATCCCAGCATTAAATATTCATCAAAAATGACTGAACCATAATCCATCATGTGAATACCATAATTATTTACATATTTTTAAATTTCCAATTTAATAAGTCCTGAAATGAACACTTTTATCAGAAGTCTTTTGTCTCAGTTCTGAGTATTTTTTAGGGATTAATTTGTGAAGGGGGATTGCGGGGTCAAATAAAGAATGCCCTTCTTAAAACTCTTCACATAGATTACAAAATTTTTGCAGAAAAATTGATTCACTTTTAATCTCATCAGCAAAGTCAGAGAGACCTAAATGGTCCATTTTTAGTTTCAGTCCCTGGAGACAGAGTCCCTGGGTTTCAAAGCAGAGACTATGAAAGGCTACTTCTCAAAGCATCCCTCTCTGCTTTCTGCTGGTTTCTTAGTTCAAGAAGAATATACTAAGAGGCCACATACTTTGTACCACTCCTGTGACTTGACACTACCCTAAATTTCTCTACCATCCCTTCAGTGATACCCCCAAAGGCATCCATGCTAAATCTTGCCAGCATGTACATTCACCACCTTATCATTGGCTAACTCAGCTCCTTCCTGGCTCCTCTTCCCCTCCTGGTTCTTATCTGCCACTCTCATTATAAATGAGTTCCATGAGGACCATCTTTGTCTTACTCATCACTGTGCCTCCAGTACTAGGGCCTCTGCCTGGCACAGAACAGGTGCTCAGTGAATATTTGCAGAAGAGAAATGATCGAAGGAAGCACACTTTGTCCCAACCATCAGTCAGAGGAGGTCCCTTCATCTTCCAGGCCTTGCCTGCCTAACCTTGACCTCCAACCTTGTCTCTACACATACATGTAGCCTGTATACACCCAAACACACACACTTTAGACTCCACAATGCCAATCTGACTGTAGCCCTCCAATTCCCCATAGCCCTCCCATCAGCCCAGTTAACATCTTTGATCCTTCAAAGCCCAGCTCAGCCATTACCACTTCCAGCTTTTCCTCACCAACCCATGACTATAAAGTTGCTCTCCCCTTTGCCTCTCCTCCCTCTGCTGTATCATTGCCCTGGTCTGTTACTATGAATTCAAATTCTGGGTTCAGCTACCTACTGGACTAGCAAGCAGACTGTACCTTTCAACTCTAGGAACTCAGGTGCCCTGATGGTTCTGAAACAGCAATGCCTTGTTACATGGTTTACCTGCCCCCTCTTCTCCCTTGGGGAAGACTTACCCCAACCCCCCGAGTCCTTCATACTGACAGCTCTTCCACTCTTAGACACTGAGCTGACTGGCGACTTGCTCAGCCCTCCACAGTCAAGTACCAGGGCAAATCACCAGTCCTCCCTCCCCCAACCTTCTCTTAAAAGTAAATAACAAAAATGTATGCCCAAACCAAGAAGGCAGCCTCAATGACTTCTTCCGGGGGCCAAGGAGAGGGAGCATGGGGCCTGAGAAGGGAAGAGACTTCTTGAATTTCAGCTATGAGAATGTATCAGCACTGCAGCTACATTGCAATAACAAAGTCGTCAGTAAACAAAATACAGAGGAAGGGCAGAAAGCCTCAAGAAAAAAATGTACTCTGTGTTCTGGGGATGCACATGAAGAAGATGGGGCCACCCAGGCTGGGAAGAGACTCCCATCAGCACCATCTGCTTGCCCATCCTCCTGCCCTTCTCCAGCCTCCATCACTGAATGAACAAGAAGAGACATCCCCACTAACACCAACACACACACACACACACACACACACACACACACACACACACACACACATGGAACCATCAACAGAATCTGCCTGACTCAAGAGTTCCATAATGCCCTATAGGGTAGGAGAGAACTTCACAAACTTTATAAATAATGTGCCTTAGGGACTTGCCATTGCAGAAACTGGGCTTGTCCCTGGGGCTGTATCCATGAAGAGGGCAGCACGAGCCTTTATGGGCTTCCCAGGGCTGCAGATGTGAAACGGCTATCCACATGTGAATCCCTCGTCATGAAAACACACAAGGAATGCAGGTGGGAGTGGAGAAGAGGTTAAAGACTTTCTTCTGACCACAGTTTCCCTTGGCCCAGCTCTGCACTCCCAGGTCCCAGAGCCAGGTGGGCCCAGTGTGTGGCTACCTGAGGGATACAGAAAACACGGTCCTTTCATCAGGGCAACAAGCCCAGAGACCACTTGGCGATCCAAGCCACCTCTTTCCTTGGATCATTTTTCTCTTTGGGAGAAAACGACTTCTCTGTCCAGTGTTGGAGAAAGGAAATCCCCTCCTGGGCTACAAACCAGGTTGCCTTCTGGTCGGTTTTGCCTTCTCCTTTACAAACCTCGCCGCTTGGAAGGTCCTGGGTTGAACCTACCTTTGGCTGTTGTGGCTCCTCATAATTATGCACAAGGCAAGGAAAAGCAACAACTGTAACTCGACACTTGGCAATTCAACCTAACCACCCCAAATAACTGACAGCCCGGGTATAAAACATCCCACAACAATGCCGGCCCACTGGCTATTACGGTGATTTACTCTGGACCACATGAAGTTCAGCGGCGGGGAAAGAAGGCAGAGCCTCAAACAGTCTTTCATGCTAGTGTCGTAAATTCAGATCATTGCTTCAGAGATGGTGCCAAAGTGTGGGTAACCCAAAGTCAAGGGGCCTAGGTTTTGTTTTCCAGGGCAAAGGGACACCATCAATGATGGGAGAGTTGTGTGGAGGTGACCCAGGGATGGGTTCCCGGCCACCTCTCCACTAGCTTTGTCTCTGTGGCCTGGAGGAAGGGGCGTAAAAGGTGTCAGTGGCCCCCGAGCTCAGTAAATCACTGGGTGTAAACCAGCAGGGCTGGGTGACGGCCTTAAGGGACCCTTTTTCCTAGAGGCCAAGCCCAGAAGGCCTCCCACTGAGTGACCCCATTCATGGGTCATCAGGAGTGTGGGACCAGTCAGCCTGCTCAGTCACCAGAAGGGACTTCTTCCAGGGTTAGGAAGAGGTGACCAGAGAAGAGTCCTCCATTCCCCAAAAGAAATGACTTCAGCCATCTCTTTGGGTAGGATTAGAGGAAAACACCACTCGCTGGTGCTGACCACTGGAGAATCTCTCAATTTGTTGAGTTTGGCTTAACATCAGGAGCAGTGCTAATGATTTTTTTTTTCTTTTTGTTTCAGAACCAAAAAGATCAATGGAAAAAAGAAGTGGATATACTATATTTGAAACAAGTATGAAAGTCGTTTGTCAACAAGAGCTGCCATCTATTTGGGGAGGGCTTTGCCACAGGATTCGCCTTGAGAGGGAAGTGCTCATATAAGGGCTGTTTCACAAGGGGCAGAAGTGAACACACTGGCCCACACTCTTGCAGCTAGTTGCACCTACGTGTGCACACGTTCTTCTATTACATTGCAACATTTAATTTACCCTTAGTGCATTTACCCTTAGTGACCAGCTACTGTTAAACATAAATAACAACTATTTTAACTATTTTTATGCATTTTGAGAAAAGAAATGACATACTAGACAAGTTGGTAAGACCATGGTCTCAAACCTGGATATTTAACAAATAGGAAGAATTGAGAGAGGGTTTTTTTTGCCATGAACCAAGGGGCCCCTGTGGTTCAGGAGGCCTGGGGTCAGATCCCACCCTGACACCCTTGCTTTGTTGTCTTCCCATTTCTGGGCTTGGGGTTCAATTTCCAAGATGAGGTGATGATTTCTAGGTTTCCTTCACTCCCACCCTACAGTTTGGACTTTAATTGATGTGCTGGGAGGGCAGCCTGCCACCTGGACACCCAACTTGTGGGTTACAGAACCAAACAGGCTAAGTTGGCCAGGTCCTTCATACTTTGTCCCCGCCTCGTTGTCCTTGTACCCTCTTCAGACCTCAGAAAAGCCTGATGTCTTATGGAGCAACATGTCTGCCACTGACCTCACTTTAAGAGCCTAGATAGGTTTAATCTTATTTGCATTTTATCACTTGGGGTCCAATTGGGGAACAGAAATCACAGCTATTTCAGTAGACAGAATCTATTGTGAAGAGTTGCTAAATAGGTAAGCAACAGAGTACCTTTGAAAAGAACTCTAGGGAGCAGGGAGGAAGCAATTGCAGGAACCAGGGACAATCCACCCAACTGGGGCCCAGGGGAATTATTAAAAAATAGAAGTTTGGAGGAGGAACCCCAAGAGCAAAACCCAGAGTTCCGAGGTAAGGGTTGGCAGGCCTAAGTGGGAGACGATGAGGCTAGTTTGAGTGTTGGGAAAACTACATCTTGGATTCAGCTTTTGCCACTGGAACAAACTACTGCTAAGTGTAGCAAAGTGTAGCCTGGGTGATGCTCACAGAAGCCACAGCAAACAGAAAGAAACAAGACCTTCCTCCTCCTCTTCTTCCACCAGCATGGCTGCTTCCTTCTAGCTTCCCCTCATGAGCAGAGTCTCAGCTCCACCATCACAAAGCAGGTACAGAGGGGTGAGTTGGAAGTGAAAGGACACCTTTGGGCTTCCTACCTGACAGAGCCACCTTCAATCCACTTTGTAGTAGCTTCCTAAAGTGGAGCATTGAGGCATATGGGACCTACACAGGGCTCAGCAGAGAAGTCGTGATGAGTTGCTGATGTCAGCCACAAGACCAGAAAAGAGAAATGGTGGCTCGAGTGCCACAATATTTTCCCTTTCTCTGGTGAGTAAATTCCTGCCACAGTGAATATGAGAAGTGGGCACTGCATTCTGACTTCTAGGAGCAAGGGCCAGAGACAAGTCCATGATCTCTTCATTCCCTCCCCTCGGCCGCCCTAGCCAGCTCCCACTTGCCTAATGCTCATAATTAGATGGTGGTACTGCTGGACCATGGTAGCATGTGCCTGTAGTCCTAACCGCAGGGGAGACTGAGGCAGGAGGAATGCTTCTGTCCAGGAGCTTGAAATTAGCCTAGGCAACATTCGGAGACCCCATCTCAAAGTAAATAAATCAATTAAATAAAACATGATTAGGTGGTATTATGATTTAATAATTTATGGAATGTTCTCCAAGAAACTCATGTGTTAGGCAACAGAGTAATGTTCAGAGGTGAAAAGATTGGATCATGAGGGTTTTGATCTTATTGGCGGATTCATTCATTTGAATAGATTACTGGGTGGTAACTGTAGGCAGGTGGGGCATGGCTAGAGGAAGGAAATCACTGGGCATGTGGCCTTGGGGACTAAATCTTTCCCTAGCCTCTTCCTGTCCCCTGTCCAGCCTGTTTCCCAGCTGCCAGGAGCTGACAGCTTTCCTCCACCACACCCTTCTGCCATGATGTTTCTGCAATAGAGTTGGCTGACCACAGAATGAAACCTTTGAAACACTGAGCCAAAATAAATCTTTCCTCCTCTGAATTGTTTTTGTTAGCCCGGCACCGTGGTCCATTCCTGTAATCCCAGCGACTTGGGAGGCTGAGGCAGGAGGATCACAAGTTCAAAGCCAGGTACTAAGCAACTTAACAAGACCCTAAGCAACTTAGCAAGACCCTGTGTCAAAATAAAAATGGGTGGAAATGTGTTTAAGTGTCCCTGGATTCAAACTCTACTACCAAAAAATTTTTTAAATAAATAAATGTTCTTGTCATTTGATCCCAATGACAACCCCTCTCCCTGCCCCCAACACAGGTAGTTGTATCCAGAATCCGAAAGGAAAAGTTAGAGACCCTTATTCCAGTAATTTCCAAGGAAATGAGTACTAAAACAAGGAGAGGGATGGTTTAAAAGAATGCATATCCTTGGCCATTGCCCTACCCACAGCCAAAGATATTCTTCATAGGACCATGGAAGGGCACAAGTGGAAAACAAGAGCAGAATTTCAGCAGTGTAGCTCAAGTTCTCCCACAGGACCTAGGCCCAGGGAATGGTCAGAAAGCGGACAAGTCTTTGGAGTCAGGTAACTGTGGGTTCAAGTCCCACATCAGCCACTTTCTTGATTTGGGCTGGGGGAGAGGGTTATTTTGTTTCTGCTTTTCCTGGACTGAGGATTGAACCCATGGATGCTTTACTACTGAACTACATCTCCTTTTTCATTTGAGGCAGAGTCTCACTAAATTGTGAGGGCGGAGATCCCAACTTGATCTGCCCATCCTCCTGCCTCAGTCTCCTGAGTAGCTGACATTATAGGCATGCAACACTGCACCAGGCTCTTAATGCTTAGAATTAAGTAACACACAATCTCTATCACAAATTAGGTTGGCAAGAAAGATAAATTAGTATGTTCTTTAAAATTCAACTCCATTTTTATTTTGTTGATAAGAAATAATAATTCTAGTCTTTTCCAAGGAAGATTTTAGCAATGTGCTAGAGCCAACTCATGCAGCTGGCAAGAGCAGTTGATGTAACCCCTTCCCAATTCTGCATTCTCTGACTTCATGTTGGCAGTCTGAAGTCAGCCCGGTGGGAGTAGTCAGCAAGTGCTATAAAGCAGGGATTTTCTTTTGCTGTTTTTGGAGACCCAGATTATCAGCACATCTTTGGTCCCCTTTCCCTCCCATGGGCTGCATCAAGGTTGGAAGGAAAGGAGGAAAGGAAGATAACTTAATGGAAAAGGGCCCATCAGTCTGAAGGGAAAGAGAGGAACATGAGACGGGTAAGCAAGAAATGAAAGATGGAGACCAGGCAGAGATACACACGAGAGTTTATTTGTCAGAGCTGACAAATAAAGGCCACCTCTCTGTTGGAGAGAGAGGCAAAACAGGTTGAGTTCTGGGACTTTTATGGGGGGGCTCGGGAATCAGAGCCGGGAAGGTCCTAATGTGGTTGGTTAAAGGTGAGGTTGGTATGAGGGAGTGGTGAGCCTTTCTCAGAAAGGCTCTCGGGCAGAAAGCAAAACTTTTTCCTTAAAATGGCGGCTGTCCCTTCAGGTGGCCATCCAGATGCTAAGCAAGGATCTTATACAGCCTTCAACCATGGCTCCATACAGACCACCCCTAGAAAATTCTTGTTATTTTCTACAGGGCATCTGCGAACACTTCTTTCTTTTCCCTCGGTGCATGAACACTCTCCAAGAGTGTCCTTGCAGGTCTAATGGGGACAGAGAACTCCTTATCTGCTACCTCTAGATCCAGAGACTGTGTGTGTATGTGTGTGTGTGTGTGTGTGTGTGTGTGTGAGAGAGAGAGAGAGAGAGAGAGAGAGAGACACTAAATTCTTTCCCTCCTTGTTATGGTTTAGATACAAGGTGTCCCCAGAAAGTTCATGTGTAAAAGAATGCAAGAAAGCTTAGAGGCGAAATGATTGGGTTATAAGAGCCTTCACATAATCAGTGCATTAAACCACTGGTAGAAATTAACTGGGTGGTGACTATAGGCAGGTACGTGTGGCTGGAGGAGGGTCCCTGGGGCTGTGCCTTTGGGGTAAGCATTTTGTCCCTGGTGAGCAGAGGCTCTGTTTCAAGCTCATGCTGGAGATCTCTCTCTCTCTCTCTCTCTCTCTCTCTCTCTCTCTCTCTCTCTCTCCCCACCCTCCCCTCCCCGCCTCTCCCTCTCCCCCTCCCTCTCCCCCTCCCCCTCCCCCTCCCCCTCCCCCTCCCCCTCCCTCTCCCTCTCCCTTTCCCTGTCCCTCTCTCCCTTTCTGATCACCATCTTCTGGATTGCTCTCCTCTGTTCTGCCTCACCTCAGGCCTAGATGGAGTTGGCCATCTATGGACTGAGACCTCTAAAACCATGAGCACTTAATAAACTTTTCCTCCTCTAAAATTATTCTTGTCAGGTCTTTTGGTCACCACAGCAAAAAAGCTGACTAAACCCCTCAAATACTATTAATGTTTTCATGCTTTGGAAACAAAAATCCAGGAAGCTCTGTCTTAAACGTACCTTGAGCACAGCATCGCTCTGTTTGAATGGAAGAAAGAGAAGAGAAAGGGGGAAAAGCTAACGCAGCAAAAAATTCAGGCCACAAACACATTCTAGGTTTCTAAGACAGTTTTTGCTGTTATTGCTATTGGTGTTGTTTTGTGTTGTTTTTACACTTATAGTGAGCTAACAGCTTTCTCACACCTCCCTAAAGAGGTTTAAAGGACAAATAATATTAGTAAATGTACAGTGCCCAACACATAGTAGGTCTTTGGAAAATGGTGGCTTCTTTCTCCTTCTTTGAGGCTCTGGCCACAAAGACTAGATTCAGCAGGGACAAAAAGCTGCAGGTGGGTGCCCATCCTTGTTTCCCCTGCACAGTGGCAGAGGTTGCAACCCACTGGGCGGGTCACCTGACCCCTCCTTCTGGGCTTTGAGAGGCAGATACTGATTAATAAGGAGCAAAATCCCCACATACACAGATAAAATCAAGTGTCCTCTTAGGTTAAGCAGAAGGTCCAGTGGAATATTTAACAAGAGAATAAAACCAAATGCCCCTGGGAGTGCGGAATCTTGGCAAGCTGTCCTCTCCTTGGACACCTCCCCTCAGCCTCCCCCAAGCCTCCCTTCTTGCCTGTTATCCCAACTCTGTGTTATGCCTGGTCAGTTTCATCCATAACTACAACAGCCATGTCCCTCCCCCATGACCCATCAGTGGATCCCAATTCCATCTCTTTCTGCCCTGGACACCAGACTGTATTTGCAGCTGTCTTTTGAATGTACCAGCTGAACTTTCCAGACACCCCGCACTCAACTGTCCCATCTTAAACTCCTCCTCTTCCCCCTTCTCCTGATACTGGCAATGGTCTGTGTTCTCTACGTAATGAATGCCACTTCCACCCCTAACCACCCCAGTAAAGCTCCTTCACCCCCATTCTTCACAGCTAGTCGATGCCTCCCCAGCCCTGCTCTCTAGGCACAGTGAACAGCCCTTGTGTCTCATGAAGACAATAAAATTTTCCTACAAAGTTCTTTCTCTGCTCTCTTACATCATCCTCCCACCCAGTCCAGCCTAAAATAAATGTAAATGTTTTAAAGGTCCCTATTCAGTGAACTTGGCAGGACACGCTTGGCTCTCCACAACCCAGAGATAGTGCCCTGAACTCTGACCTCACCTATCTTCTCTCCCTATGCTGCCTATTGCTGCTCCAGTCTCACTGAACTCCTTGTGCTTTGTAGATGTTCCTGCTATGGTGCTGTGTGATGGTTAATATTGATTGCAGCTTGACTGGATGGAGGGATGCGATAGAGAATTGGTAAAGAAAATTGGGTACGTCTATGTAGGTGTTTCCAGAGAAAAATTGGTGGACGGGTCAGCAAACTGAATGGGGAAGACCCTTGTCCTGAGTGTGGGCAGCACCATGCAACAGGCTGGGCCAGGTGGAATAAACAGGGGAAGAAGGGGAAGCTCTGAGCACATACTCAGTCCTTCTGGAGTGTGTGCACATTTTTGCCACTGCATCTGTCGCTCCTGGACATCAGGCTCCAGACTCGTTGTCTTATGAATGCAGACGTGCACCAGTGGCTCTCCTGGGGGCTTTCAGGTCCTGAGCCTCAGGCTAGCTACCTCAGACCTGTCTGAACAGCTACCCTGGCCCTCCAACCTGCAGATGGCCACTATAGACTATTCAGCCTGTGATCACATAATCCAATCTAATAAATCCCCTCTTATAATTACATATATTCTCTTGGTTCTGTTGTTCTGGAGAACCCTGATTCATCACACGGGTTTCCTGTGCTTGCACTTGGTAAGCTATTACTTTTTACAACTCCATTTCTAGCTCCTTCTCTGTGAGCTGTCCTCCTATTTTTCCAATTTCTTTGATTGGATTTAATCAAATCCCTGAAGGCACTTCTGTCACATTTAGGGTTCTCATCTCTCCTTACCTCTCCACACTGCAATTCTTTCTTTCCCTTCCCCGACCCCAGCAACTGGGAATTGAACCCAGGGCTTCTCACAAGCTAGGCAAGCATTCTACCTTTAAGCTATAGCCCCAGCCCCTTTTTTTCTTTTTCTTTCTTTGTTTTTCTTGTTTTAGATGGGGTCTTTCGAAGTTGCACAGGCTGGACTCAAACTGTGATCCTGCTGCCTCCGTTTCTGGAGTAGCTGAGGTTACAGGTGAGCACCACCACCCCTGGGTTACGATTCTTTCTTTACACATCTCTCTTCCCTTCTATACTCCTTGAGAAGGAAACACGTCCTAATCATGTTTATTCTATGAAATAGGAGGGTTCAGGTAAATGAGAGAGGATAAACAGAGTTAAAATTTTGAGGTTGTTATACTTGTGAGGTGAGAAGTCAGAAGTATAAGTCCGGTGCAGTGGCACACACCTGTAATCCCAGTGGCTCAGGATGCTGAGGCAGGAGGATCACATGTTCAAAGCCAGTCTCAGCAACTTATCAAGACCCTGCCTCAAAATAAAAAATTAAAGGGGCTGGGGTTGTGGCTCAGTGGTAGAGTGTTCACCTAGAACACACTGAGACACTGGGTTCAAACCTCAGCACCACATAAAAATGAAATAAAGATATTATGTCCACCTACAACTAAAAGAAATAAATAAATATTTTTTTAAAAATTAAAATTAAAAATTAAAAAAAGGACTGGGGATGTGGCTCAGTGGTTAAGCACCCATGTATTCAAGCCCTAGAACCACAGGGACAGAGAAAGAAAGAAGGAAATATGACATGTTAGCTATGAAATCTGATGTATGAAGTGCAAAGAGGTAAAATGACTAAACAGACTTTGGTAAGTTATGGATACGTTCCGCTAGCTCTAAGAACCCACTTAAAAATATTTTTTTTTTTAATGTGCAGCTAAGAAGAAAAAGGAAACAAAATAGATTGACAGAATATTTGTCTAACACAAAAGAAATCAGCAAAGAGCAAAAGAAATTTTAAAAAATATACTAAATAAACAAAAGGAAAACAAATAGCAAGACAGTAGATAGAGGCTGGGAAGGTAGCTCAGTGACAGAGTGCTTATCTAGCATATGTGAAGCCCTGGGTTTGATCCCCGGCACTGCAAATAAATGAATAAAAATGCAAAGATAGAAGAATTGAGCACAGTCATATCAATGATTAAATTTTAAAATCCTAATTAAAATCTAGAGAGTGTTCAACTGGATAAAAAGTAGAAATCAGACATATACTATTTATAGGAGATAAATGTTAATTATGAAGACAAAGTTTGAAAATAAAAGACTTATCATGGGAAGAGCATAAGAAATCAGGAGAAAATATATTCATAAAACACAAAATAGGCTTTAAGACAGAGCTTACAAGAATGACATTTCATGATGATAAAGTAGGCAATTATTTAGGAAAATATAAGAATCCTAAGTGTATATGTACCTAATAACAGCTTCAAAAATAATAAAGCAAAACTGAAAAAATAGAGAAATAGACATACTCACAAGTGTACATCATAACCAAATTATTGACAACTTGTGATAAAGAGAAAAATCTTAAAAGTACATTAATATTAAGTACAGAGAAACAGAAGTAAGGATAACAATAGATTTCTTGCCAGAAGCAATGCTGCAAAACAAAACAAAACAAACAAGGCAGTAGAGTACTATCTTTATTTACTTATTTATTTTAAGAGAGAGAGAGAATGAGAGAGAATTTTCATATTTTTATTTTTTAGTTTCCGGCGGACATAACATCTTTATTTGTACGTGGTGCTGAGGATCGAACCTGGGCCGCACACATGCCAGGCAAGCGCGCTACTGCTTGAGCCACATCCCAGCCCCTAGAGTACTATCTTTAGAGTACCAAAGGGAAAAAAAAAAGTAAATTTTCTACTTGGTAAAACTATCTTTTGAAAACAAACACAAAATACTTTACCAGATATATAAAAACTGAAAGAATTAATCATAGCAGAGATACACTACTAGAAACAGTAAAGCAAATCCATCAGGCAGAAGGAAAATTATATTAGATACAACTATGTATCTATTTTCTCAGATAAAAGATATGTTGATCCATATATAACAAGACTCCATGAATTTGGAAGGATTTAAGTTAAATAAAATATGATCTCGTATCACAATAGAATTAAAATATAAATCAGTAACAGAAAGATTTCTGAAAAATCCCCCACATATTTGAAACTAAATTAATATACTTCTAAGAAGAAGTATATTCTTCTTTGAAGAAGAAGAAAAAGAAGAAGAAGAAAGCAAGTACACACGCACAAGGAAAACAGAATACATTTTGAAGTAAAGCAAAATGAAAAAACTAGATATAAAATTTTGTGGTTTGCAGCTAAAGCAGCATTACAGAAAAATTTATAGCATTAAAACACCTACTTAGATAAATGGAAAGGTCTGGAATGAATTGCCTCAGCTTTCTCCTTAGAAAGCTAGAAAAAACAAAATGAATAAAATCCAAAGGAGGGAAAAAAGAAATAATAAAGGTCAGATCAGAAATCAAATAATAAGAGCAAAAATGAATTTTTTGAGAGCTGGGGACGAAGCTCAGTGGTAGAGCACTTACCTGGCATGTGTGAGGCCTTGGGTTCCATTCATCCCCAGTTGTGGAAAAAAAAAACAAAAACAGAAACTCCCTCAGTTTGATAAAGGAGAAAGGGCATTTATCACAAACCTTCAGAATACATAATTCTTAATGAATGACTCAGTGCTTTCCATCCAAAACACAGAACAGGCAAGATGTTCTTTTCTCCCCATTTCTATTCAACATTGTACTGAAGGTTTAATAAAACCATAAAAAGGAGAAAGAAAAGGAAAAAAGAAAAAACATTCTGATTGAAAGGATGTAAAAAAAAAAAATCTTTATTCACAGGTGACATAACCATCTATATTGCAGAATGCAAAATGAGTATACCAAAAAAAATTTATTCTATTTTTATATTCTGGCAATGAACAATCAGAGGTTGAAGTTAAAACAACATCAACATGAAAAAAATGACTGCTTTAGGAATTAATCTGATGAAAGACACACAAGGCCTGTAAACCCAACATACCAAAACATTCCTAGGAAAAACAAAATAAAGGAATATCCCATATTCTTAGAGACTCAGAATTCTTAATCTTCGAAGACTCAGAAAGGTTAAGATGTCCATCCTCCTCAAACTGGTATCATCTGAGATTTACTGTGTAGGATCTATTATATACATCCAATACAATCGCAATCAAAATCCTAGCAGAATTTTGTTTTGTATAGTACTAGAGATTCTACTGAACCACATCTCTAGCCCTTTTTGAGACAAGGCCTTGCTAAGTTGCTTAGGGCTTCATTAAGTTGCCAAGGCTGGCTTTGAACTTGCAATCCTCCTGCCTCAGCCTCCTGAGCTGTTGCGATTACAAGTGTGAGCCACGACTCCAGGCCAAGTAGGATTTCCTAGAAATGGAAAAGATGATTCTAAAAGTTATATAGAAATACAAAGAACTAAAATAACCAAAGCAACTTTGAAAAATAAAAGCAATGTTTGAGAATTCCACTACCTGATTTCAAGGCTTCTGATCAAACTACCCACGCTTCTTTAGATAGTGTGATATTTGTGGGAAAAATAGACAAATAGATCAAAAGAACTGAATAGAGTCTAAAAAAGAGACCAACTCATACATGGACAACCATTTTTGACAAGAGAGCAAAGGCAATTCAGTTAAGAAAGGATAGTCTTCTCAAAACTGACATTCAACAATTATAGATCCATGAGCAAGAAATGAAGTTTGATCCTCATGAGGCTGAGGATCAAACAATTTATTGAGGCCCTAAGCAACTCAGTGGGTGAGGATGTGGCTAAGTGGTTAAACCCCCTGGGTTCAATATTCAGGAGAGAGAAAGAGAGGGTTGAAGGAAGGAAGGAAGAAAACAAATAACTCTGCCAACTCCAAATATATATAAGATATTTGACTCATTTGTCATCAGGGGAAGACAAATTAAAACCACAGTGACATACACTGCACATCTATTAAAATGTCTAAAATCTAAAAGGGTGACCATACTAAGTACGGTAGGATGTGGGGCCAGCAGAATTCTCATACATTGCTGGTAGGAATGTCAAATAGCGCACTATGTTGGAGAACTTTTTTTTTCACAAGTTAAAAATATGCATAGTGTAAGACCTAGCCATTCCACTTCTTAGCATTTACCTCAGAGAAGTGAAAGCGTATCTCCACACAGATTTGTGTCTGAATGTTTATAGCACCTATCTATTACAAAAACAGGAACCTAAATGTCCTTCACAGGTGACTAGGTAAAACAAATTGTGCTCTATCCATACTGTGAGCAAATGCTCAGCATTAAATTGGAGCAAGTTGTTATATACACAATAACAGAACCCAAATCTCAAAACAATATAGTGAAAGACACCAACAAAAAATGAATATACCGTATGATTCCTTTTATATAAAATTCTAGAAATACAAACCAATCTAAAGTGACATAATAGATCAGTGGTTTCCTGTGCACAAAAGGATTAGAAAGGAACAGGAATGAACAATTACAAAGGAATACAGGGAAACTTTTGTGGACAACATGTCTTCACAATCTTGATGTGGTGATAGTTTCAGAGATGAACACAAATGTCCAAACTCGTGAAATAAACTGGGTAGGGTGATGCATACCTGTAATCCCAGTGCCCCAAGAGGCTAAGGCCCGAGGATTGCAAGTTTGAGGCCAGCCTGGGCAACTGAGTGAAATCCTTGGCAGCTTAGTGAGACCCTGTCTCAAAATAAACAATGAAAAGGACTGGAAATGTGGCTCAGCCGTAAAGTTCCCTTGGCTTCAACCCCCAATACCCCCCAAAAGTTTTCATAAATTATAACTTTAATATGTGCCATTTAGTGTATATGAATTGCTTTCACTTAAACATCCAAAATAATAAAAACATACCTAAAAAAAATTTTTAAAACTACTCGGGGGGGCGGGGGCTGGGGCTGTGGCTCAGCGGTATGAGCGCTTGCCTAGCATGTGTGAGGCACTGGGTTCGATCCTCAGAACCACATAAAAATAAATAAAGTAAAGGCCCATTGACAACTAAGAAAATATTAAAAAAAAAAAAAAAAAACTACTCGGCATCAGTATTTTCCTTCAGAATCTCTTGTAGCAGCTGTCTTCCTAGTGAGCCCCTCCCCTGTGGCATAGAGCCAGGGCGTGGGCAGCAGTAGCCATGGTCAGCAGTTTATGTCACCACTCAGTCCATTAGGGCAGGCTCCAGTGCTTTCCAGTCCCCTCCCCGCTGCCTTCCAGCGGAGGAAACCTCCAGCCCCACTCTTTGCTCCCCACCCTCAGCCTTCTCAGTGTGTGACTCCAACTGCTTCCTCTCCAAGGCCTATCAGATGTCCCCAAGCAACAGCTGGACAGCCTGCAGTGGCAACTCCCTTCTGCTTCAGGCTCCTCCCTCACCTTCCTGGCTGAAGACAGCACCTCCAGAGTCTTCCCCCAGCCCTCAAAGCCCCAACTCAGCCCCCTCTGTCAGTCACCTCCAGGAAAGGCCCCTGTTGTCATTTCAAGGAGATTGAAACAGTTTGGTTGTCACCTAACCATTCTGTTGGCACTGCATGTTTGTTACACGTGCTAACAGCTGGCTGATAGAGCAGACCCCAGGACAGAAGGAGTAGGGGTGGCGCTAATGAGTTCTTCCTGGCACTATGCTGATAAGACGCAGACAAACTCGTAAGTGGGGCCCACCTTTCTCCTGGCCTCCATGGGTCACCTCCTTGATCTGCTTAGCTCTGGGCCTGTGGGATTTGGAGGCTGGGGCAGGGCAGGAAGCCCAGGGAGCAGCAAATGTGGCAGGACCTGCCTCCCGTTGGTCTCCCTGCAGGACCCAACCTCAGAAAGAGCATCACAACCAAGGAATTGAGTCAAAAGCAGGTCTCGGAGCTCCCCAAGGGCCTCAACATTCATAGCCACTTTCTTCTCCCTCCTTTATTCTTAGTGACTCTTTTCTTTTCATAAAAGTCAAGTTGATATGTATTGTAGAGCACTCGGAAAAAACAAAAACAAACAAAAAAGAATCCACTTGCAATCCCATCACCCAGAAAGAACCATTTCGTTTGCTTTTATTTCTTCCTTACCTTTTTTATATATGTTTTCAAAAGCAAATATAGGATCATCGTAAAGCAATGTTTATTGAGCAAGTGCACTAGGCTATGCTAAACACCTCACACAAATTATCTCACTTAAAGTTCATAATGGCTCTGAGTGATGATGCAATTATTATTCCCATTTTATAGAGGGATTAGTTGAGGCTTAAAGAAATCAAATACATTGTTCAATGTCATTCAGCAATTAAATGGCGGTGCTGGGATTCTAATCCAGGACATCTGATTCCAGAATGATCTCACTCTTACTGCTTTGAAATTGACTAATTATCCTATAAATATCTTTCTGAGTTCTTAGCCTTCAGCATCATTTTCAATGACTCTATAGTGCTCTGTTGTTCAGATGTACCACAATTTTCCCAATCCCCCATCAGTGGACTGAGGTTATTTACAATGTCTTCGATAATATATTCTCCAATAAGCATTCTTCTTGTTAAATATTTACTCAAAAACTAAGATGGGAATCTTTGAATCAAAGCATATGTATAATTTTAAGGCTTTTGATACCTAATGCCAAGAATGTCCTCCAAAAATAATGAACCAAATTACATCCTCATCCACACTAGAAAACTAAGTATTCTTCAGCCAAGTGATTAGAGGCAGCTCAAGTTCTGCCACATGAATAATGAAATTTAGATCAATTAGGGGTTGGGGGCAGCCCAACCTCCTCCAGTAACAACACACAACCATCAGCACAACAGCTAAGCCAGGCACTGTGCGGAATGGAGTCTTGAGCAGACAGTGTGACCAGCTGCCATTTCCCTAAGCTCTCAGCAGCGCCTCTGTGTCCATCATTGTCAGTGATGAAGAAGGAGACTGTCCCTGAATACCTTAGCTGCTGAACCCAGGGAGTGGCAGTTTGGAGCAGAGAGAGGACAGAGACCTGGGGCTCAGGACTCAGGACTCTCACCTCAGCCCTGGCTTTCTGGGGGTAGGGGAGGAATAACAGCCTAGAGTGCCCATCTGTCCCAGTCCCCTCTGTCCCAGACTAGGACCTGAACTGATGCCAACTGATGTATACTGCACTCCTGCTGTATGCCAGCCACAGGCTCAGCATGTCACTTTCTTTATTCCACTTAACCCACAAATCTTTGTAACACTACTTGGGTGTTTGTTTGGCAGATGGGGAAAACATAGACATGGGAAGCTTAAGTGATTTGCCCGCTTGGACTGGGAGCCAGAGACAGAGCCAGAATTCCAACCCAGACAGACAGGCACTCCCTTCTAACACTGGGCTATGGGTCCTCTCCTCCCATCCTTGAGGGTATGACCATGTCTGTTTTGTTCCTCACTCTGTTCCCAGCACCTAGCCCAACACCACAATAAGCCACATAGATGGGGGACTTGTCTTAGTGACTTGAAACAGCATCCACTTTTTAACTCACAGCTCTGTAGTCAGATGTTCCCTCACAGCAACACAGGGGTCTCTGCTCAGTATGTCACATGCTGAAATCAAGGTATCTGCTGGGCTGTCTTCTCATGAGGAGCTCAGGGTCCTCTTTCAGGATCACCTAGATTACCGGCAGAATTCAGTTTTCTCCTACAGGATGACTGGGGCCTGCCAGTTCTTACTAGCTGTCAACCAGGGCTCTCTTAGTTCCAAGAGGCTCCCTTCAAGTCTGACCTTGTTGCCCCTCCATAAGCCTCTCACACTCTCACCCTTGATCTTTTCCTTCAGGAAGGGTCCAAGGGCTCACCTGACTGGGTTAGGCCCCTCCAGAATGCTTTCCCTTAACTACTTAGGGACCTTAACTGTACTTGTGAAACCCCTCTCATCCTATAAGGGAAGCTTATCACAAGAGGGATGGCCCATCATACTCACAAATCCCTCCGACATCCCAGTCCAAGCCATGGATGTCAGGCATGGGACTCTCAGGGGCTGTCTTAGAACCCCGTCCACCGTAGCAACGGTGCAGATGAGAGAGTAAAGTGAAGGAAGGAAGTGCTCATCTGTGCAGACGGAGGAGCGGAGTGGCTTCAGTGTGCGCTAATCCTGGGATATAGTCTAGAAGTCTGAGTTTGACAGAGCCCAGGACCACTTCCCTCTTTAAGGGGCAAGCCATGACACCCTGGGCAGGCTCATGCAGAACCTGAGGGGATGACCCATTCTCTGGAGCTTGGAGCAGGAAAGAGGACCCTGGAGACAGAGGTCTGAGCAGGAAGGTGATCAAGATCAGAGAGCCCACAAAACTCCTGCCAGATGCTTGAGCAGAACTTAGGTGGAAATCCAGCCCCACATCCCTGCTGCTTTCAGGTGGGTAGAGGAAGCCACATGGAGCAAATGGGTGGCCTTGGATGTAGGAGGCACAGTCTGGACTCATTGATGGGCCCAGGGAACTGCCCTTAGCAGCCCTTCCTCCCAGGCTCTCCTGCTGTGATGAGAGGTAAGTGCCAGACAGGGGCCTGTGGAGTGTTGGGGACAGGATGACCCTTGGCCCCTCCCCAAACCAGGCTGCAATCAAACCCAACTGAGCCCCTCTCGCCTCTCCCTCAGGTGAGCTGGCCCTTTACCTCCCTCCAGCTCCAGTATCTTCATTCAAGCAACAAGACCATCACGTTCATCAAGACTGAGGACAAGATCCGGGCATGGTGGAGCGTGCCTATAATCCTGGCAGCTTGGGAGGCTGAGGCAGGAGGATAGGGAGTTCAAAAGTCAACCACAGCCAGAACCTGTCTCTAAATAAAATATTTAAAAGGGCTGGGGATGTGGTTCAGTGGTTAAGTACCCCTGGGTTCAATCCCTAGTACTAAAAAAAAAAAAAAAAAGAGAGCGATCACAAAGCAGATTTTAGTTTTGTCTGTTTTAATAAGGAAAGTCTGGCTCCTCAAAATACAATTATTATGTCCTCTCTTCAAGGTCTCAGCTTCCTTTTATAGCACAATCCATCGCCATTGTCCCCCTCTGTCTTTCTTCTTTTTATTTCTTTTTTTTTTTTTTTGATATTTTTTTAGTTGTAGATGGACACAGTACCTTTATTTTATTTTTCTGTGGTGCTAAGGATCGAACCCAGTGCCTTCCACATGCGAGGTGAGTGCTCTAGACTGAGCTCCAACCCCAGTCCCCTCTTTCTTTCTTTTTCTGGCACATATCAAGCTCTGTGCCCTTTGGAGTTACCTCTGAAGAGCCTTAAAAAAAAGGAACAAAAGTCTCCCTCCTCCCTGTTGGTTCCTCTGGACCTGCTCCCCAGCTTTCTGCTCTCCACTCTGGCCTGTTCCTCTCAGCCTCAGTCCCCTTCTCCCAGGGACTTGCACTCCCCTCCCTTTCTGCACACTGTGCCTGGATGACCTCACTCACTCATCCAGCCTGTCTCCAGGAGCAGGAGCAGAGCTCACCCAGAGGCAGACCTGCCTCTGAACACTTCCACCTGCTGTCCTGAGTCTCACAGGCCCAGAAGGACCTTCTGCATCCCTTCCCCAAACCAGCATCTGCCCTAGGTCCCCATCTCCCAGACACCCTGCCCTCTGCTCAGCCACCTGGCTCTCAAGTAGGGGGCCCCTCCCACTCACCTCTCCTCCAGCTAGAGGATCTAGAGTACCAAAGCTCTAGACATCCCCCACCCAGATGTCCTTAGTTGCTGTCCCCTTCTTGACACACCCATTCATGCCTCACTTCTCTTGCCTGAAATTTTCTACATTTAATATCCTAACTAATTATTAGCCGGGGCACTTGGACTAAGTCACTTTATCTCCTTGAATTCCAGTTACTTTCATGTGAAAATCAGAAATAATGATGCTCACTGCAAGGAGTGTGGGAAAGACAGAGAAATATGTCACCTGGCACCTTGTTCCACCTGTGCTAAACACAACTGACCTCAGTTCTCCCCACTTCTCAGCCCTATCTCTGTCCTGTGGTTTATGCTCTACAGACACATCTGATTTCTAAAGTCACATTTGCCAAACACACCCTGAAATTTTCTGCTTCCAAAAATCCAGCAAGAGGTGATGACTGTCTTTGTGTGTTTTTTTTTTTTTTCAAGTTGGTATGGTATAAAATTATCTGGTTATTTTGGTTTATCTAAGATATTCAAATCAGAAGGATACCTGAATTTTTTTAAATAATTATGATTTCTTATTTAGAGCTTGTCTCTGGAAGTTTTTATAAAACAAAGTAGAAAGATCTCATTTCTGCCAAGAATTATCCTTCCTTTCAGTCTGCTTTTGGAAGATTTGCAATTCAAATTGAGGATAAACCCTATTTTCACTTAGAAAAACACATTTCCTCTAGCAATGACATATTTTTAACACCTCCCCCGCCAAAGTGTTACATCTCTGTACTTTAGATATGCAACAATTTAATAAGAAAACTCATTGATCTCTCCTCCCTTTCTTATTCTTTCCTATCATCTCTGTAATAATAGAAATTTAGAACTGCACAATCCAAACACACACACACACACACACACACACAACCTCTCCTTTGTCTTTTTAGATTACCTTCAAATCAATCAAACCCCAGCAATGACAGAGGCTGTATTTAATTTAAATTATTTTAGATGACATTAGCTTATGTCCAAAGCCTCAGAGTCAAAATGAAACAAAAAATTGAAATAAAACCCTTAACTTCAGTTGAATTATCTTGATAACAGTCCGAATTTCTGGATCCCAAGAGAACTGCTTTCAGATGGATACAGAAGAAACAGTACATTGGTGTTGATGAGTAGAGAGGACAGTGGTTCTGGGGTGTCATGTAGACTGTGTGGGCTCTGGAGGTAAACTGCCTGGGCCTCAACCCTGAGCTGAGTAGCTGGTAACTTAGGGGTTCAGTTTTCTTATTTGGGGTTGTTGTGAGGATGAAATGAATTAATTCATGGAAAGCAGTAAGAACAGAACCTGGCACATACTAAGTGCTCAGTGAAAATAGGAGTCATTATTATTCCAGATAAAATCAGTATCCATTCCAAATGCTACAAATCTGGAGACAGAGTAGAACCTTCTACTCAGACAGCCTGGTTGCCAATTTTGGCTTCAACACTTACTAGCTGTTATGACTCTAGCCACGTTACCCAACCATTTTGTGTTTCCATGGCTCCATTTGTAAAATCAGCATTCAAATTTGTATCTGGTGCATGCCTGTAGTCCCAGCCACTTGGGAAGCTGAGGTGGGGGATCACTTGAGTCCATGAGTTCAAGACTAGCCTGGTCAACATAGCAAGACCCCCACCTAAAAAAAAAAATGACTTGTATCTGCATCATGAATATTATCATGTATATCAAATTAGACAATGTGAAATAACACAGTAAATGTTCAGCAAATTTTGGCTATTTTTCCTAGTGTGCTAAAAAAAATAAAATAAAATAAAGATTTAATAAACTTAGAACTGCTTTTCCAAACACATGGAAGTTTCAAAAAGGTAGGTCTATAAGATTTTCCACTTCAGTTACTGATTAGGGGTCAAATAGCATTACGATATACCTCCTAGTTAGGAGGCGACTGTCCCCACATAGTTTTGGCGATCATCTTTCCCCTCTTAGGATAGAGTCAGACATTCCCTCTCCCAAAACTGGCAGTCCATGGGCATATGACCTTGACTCAGCCAATCAGATGCTCATAACTGGCAACTGGTGTTAAGGTCTGTAAACAAGTCAGGATGGCACCTGTTATTTTGCCAAGAAATGTTAGAGTCTGTAAACAAGTCTACATGGTGCCTGGCAAAATGCCAGAGGGAGTGGTTTGTGAAGTAACAAAAGCGAGCCATTAAGTGTGGAGATTCCTTATTGGTTGACTGCTGTATCTATTTTATGCTAATTAGATAAGCTGTGTAAAATATATAAATACCACTCCTGTCCTACAATAAACGGCTTCCATTCCTGCTGTATCAAGGTACACAAGTCATTCGTCACCCCCCGGCAAACTGGGACATTTCCTCTGAAAGTGGAAAGAAGGAACATGGAGTCAGAGGGCAGAGACAGGAAGAATGGACTGAAAGGAGAGACTGGCAGCTGATTGGTAGAGTCTCCAAAATGGCACCTCCATTATTTTGTCTCTCCTAAAATTCTTAATTACAAAATCAATGAGCTGAGAGTGAAGCTCAGTGGAAGAGCACTTGTCTATCGTGAGTAAGGCCCTGGGTTCCATCCCTAGCACCAAAACCAAAAACAAATTCCTAAACTGTGCACCAGTGGCACACGCCTATAATCCCAGCAGCTCAGTAAGCAGAAGCAGGAGGATTCCAAGTTCAAAGCCAGCCTCAGCAACTTAGTGGGGTCCTAAGGAACCCAGTGAGACCCTGTTTCCAAATAAAATATATAAAAGGGCTGGAGATGTGGCTCAGTGGTTAAGGCCCCTAGTACCAAAACAAACAAACAAAAAATGCCTTGTAGGGGGCTGGGGTTGTGGCTTAGAGGTAGAGCGCTCACCTAGCGCGTGCGAGGCCCTGGGTTCGATCCTCAGCACCACATAAAAATAAATAAAAACAAAGATATTGTATCCAACTACAATTAAAAAAATATACATAAAAAATGCCTTCCAACCAGAAGCAGCATCCATAAATCCATAAATGTATTTGGGAAGTGTAAATAATCTCCTTGGGAAGTATCCTTATCAATTCTGCCCCCCCCCACACACACACCCAATTAACTAAGTCTTCTGCAACTTCTCCCTATGAAACAGTCTGTCATAGCCATTCCTCAAGGTCAACAGAATCCATTGTACTTACTCCATATGGCTCCATAACTTTCCATAAAATAATTGCACCACTATTTTTCAAACACTCCTCTTTGAACAGGCACCTGTTTAGATGACCAGCACAATTTTAAATGCACATTCTCAGCAATGCAACAACCTCACTTTCAGGAATCAAACTTCCAGAAAGCAAGCACTGGTTTATACACAAGGTTATACATACAAGGATATTTACTGCACACTGCTTAGAGTGTCAGATACTGGAAATAACCTAAATGCCCAGCAGTCTCCCCTTATCTGTGTTGTTTATGACATTTTTGTTTGAGAAGGGGGAAAATTTCAACTGTAAAAAGTGTTATATGAAAACCACTACTCAAACCCAGGTGAGAACTGGGACTTTTAGGTTCCTTCCAACAATGAAATTTTAGATGTCTTTACTTTGGGGGATGAAGGGAGGCAGGAAGAAAGAAAAAAAAAAAAAGATGTATATGTCAAGGTCAAATTACCACAGCACAAGTGGTTCATTTTTACCCACAAATTCAGCAAATTTGAAGCCTCAGAGATTCCCAAGTCCAGGTTTTGCTTCCATCCAGAGAGCCTCAAACCTTAACATGCATCAGAGTCACCTGGCACTCTTGTTTAACTGCATATTGACTCATTAGATCTCAGGTGGGGCCTGAGATGTTGCATATCTGACAGGCAACCAGGTAACCCAGATGTTGCTGGTCTATGGAGTACATTTGTGGAAGTAACTGGATTGACTCACATCTGCTTGCTGTCTGGATTAAATCCTAGAACTATCCAAGTTTTGGAACTGAAAGTCCTGAGTCTCAGGAAAGACTTGCATCCCAGACAAACCAGGATAGTTTGTCACTCTGGCAATTGGATTATCTAACGTCAAATGACTCAGAGTTCTGAAAAGTAATATAAATGAGTGAAGTTGGCTGGTTGGAAACTTTGGCAAACAGAAAAGTTTAAACATCCATGTACTCAAGCTCTTCCCAAGGGTTTCCAATTTGCAACCTTGGCCTAGATGATCCCTTAGACTCTAACCAGCTGAGAAATGCTACACTATGCTTTTCCTTGATGTCAGCTGTAAATGACTGTGGGCAATGGGTCACAGTGAAAATATCAGAATGAAGGATTGCCCAGAAACAGACAACATAGGGGGATAATCTACTCAAACACACTGTGGAAAGCCAACCTCTCAATGCTCCCCCCACCACTCAGTGATACAGCTAACCTCTGTAATCAATAATTTATTGTGGATATGATGAAGGGTGACTTCCAAGGCTAGACATAAAAGACACTGAGGTCTCTGTCTCGCTCCTTTCTTTGGATCACTTGATCTGGGTGAAGACAGCTGCCATGCCATGGGGATCCCCAAGCAACCCTGTGGAGGAAATCACATAACAAGGTACTGAGGCCTCCTGCCAACAGCCATGTGAATATGCCATCTTGGAAGCAGATCTCCCAGCCCCAATCAAGCCTTCAGATTGACTCTATTTTCAGCCAACACCATAACTACAACCACCCAGCTAACCCACTCTTGATTGAGCCCTCTAAAAACTCCCCTAAGATCAAAGATGCAAGTTCTAAACTGGCAGCCAGCAAAGCTACAAACAAGTTTTCTTTTCCATGTACACTTCTTAAAAATATAAATTGGCCACCAATATCTAGAAAAGATATTCCTATGTAAATCTTGAGGCCCAGCATCTCCTAAAATAATTGCAAGAGCTTCAAACCAAGGTCTTCATTCCTACAGGTCAAAGATAGGTCAGGGCTAAGCCACTCTAAGGGGTACCTTTGATGCCCATGTCAGCACATCCATCACCTGGTTCAAGTTACATTACATTACATTACCCTCACACTACCTACCAGTCCCCTTAAGTCTGTGATCCTTGACCTACAGATCAAAAAAACTTTTTTATCAGTGGTACTCTGGCCTCTGGACTAGCAGCATCAGCGTCACCCAGAAACTTGCTAGAAATGAAATTTCTAGGATCAACCCAGAAAGTCTTGGATGTTTGTGTATTTCAACAAGTCCTCCAGATGATTCTGATGCACCTTCAAGTCTAAGAACACATTTTTCTCACAAGTAAGGAGTCTTGCCTTAGAAACTATTTTCTACTACTCAGTATCAGGGCTGCAAAATGTCCGAGAGTCCAGCTCTACAAATGTGCAGACTTAGCCACTAGGCTCACCAGAAATGCCAACAACTTTGTACTTTCTCCCAGGCTTTGGGTCAAATTCTTTCTGACCACAAAACTCCAAGTTCATAGACAACCTTCAAGAGCTTCTCTCAGAGGTATAGTGAAGAGCAAGAATCTGGAAACAATTTGGTCTCAAATGATCCACTCACCTGCCTGTTTTTTTTTTTTTTCCACTACACTCATATAAATAAGCAATACAGCTATTTTTAAAAATTGATGACCAAGTCCTACAACATACTGGGCCCTTCTCCATGGTAACCTAAGTTTTCTTTGTACTTCAGATTTCTCTGTGGTGACCTAGAGGGCTTGGATGATCTGTCTACTATTTTCCTTCCAGCTCTAGAGTAATCTGTGACTAATGATGATATTAAATGAACTTTCCATTTCAGAATACTGAAGGCCCTCATCTATCACTTAATAAGTCACTGCTCTGTTGGATGGTATGGCTGTATTTACGGAATCAATGAATTGATCTGGCTGTTCTTAATGAGTTTGTTTTGTCAAATTACAAGCAAAACACCTTGTCCTCTTTCCACAATTAAGTGAACATAAAAATGACTGCAAATAAAAATCTTGAAGCATCTACTATCAGAAATACGTACATAGGGCATAATCCTATAATCCCAGTGGCTCCGGAGGCTGAGACAGGAGGATCACAAGATCAAAGCCAGCCTCAGCAACAGCAAGGTGCTAAGCAACTCGGCAAGACCCTGTCTCTAAATAAAATACTAAAAAGGGCTGGGGATGTGGCTAAGTGGTTGAGTGCCCCTGCGTTCAATCCCTGGTACACCCCCTCTCTCCACACCAAAAAATTTTTGTACATACATTTCTAACCCCTGGTCAACTAGGAGAGTTTGGCAGCAGTGAGAAGGCTTGCAGTGTGGGGCAGCTTTTGTACTAAAGAGATGTGGTTACAAATATTGCAACACGATAACTCTCACCCAGAAAACCCACCCCGCTGGCCAGAGCTAGGTCTCCACCCCGTCCCAGGGTTCTAACTCAAGTTGACTTTACTTCAAAGGGAGGAAAGCTTGTTTGGCCAAAAACGCATGGAGCGTCGGTTTCAGGAATGTGACATGCTGTTAAACCACAGCCGTGTAAGCTCGCGGCTGCTGAGATTTTCCTAAGTTTCACTTTTCAAAGAAAAACATGGCACCATGTAAGTTGGAGAAACATAGAGTAAATGGTGTCAATTGGCCCCAAGAAGCTTTCTCTCCCCCCAAAACATCTACTATGTGTGAGTATATTCTGGGGGAAGGCAGGGAGGAGTGGGAGTGGACTAGATTTCTAAAGATTAGAATGGTGAGACACACTTCCCAGCCTTGAGTAGATTTACAGGAGGTGAGAAAAAGGATAACTGAAATGGACAGCCTCCAGCTCAGCGCACAGCACAGTAAAGGGGCTGGGGAAAGCAGGGTACTATTCCCGAGGCTAGGTCCTGTGAATGGTCAGCATGGGACAGCGGGGAGAGGCCTTGGATATATTAGAGCATGCACAGGAACCGCAGCTGGAAGCAACAGGTCACATGGCACTTAGTGTCTCTGAGGTCACAGGTCAGTCCTCCCTGCAGTTCTACCTCTAGATCTGGCCACGAGGTTGGAGAGAATGATCACTAAGGACTGCTGAATGTTCTGGAAGAGGATGTGGGGATGTCCTATCTCCCTAGATGGAAGTTGATCCACATATTAAAGTAAAGTAGGTATCTGAGGAATTGGATTAATACAGAATCAATTTTCAGAGCTTCACCACTGTTAAATTGTTGAAGAAGCTTGGGAGGGTCATTTACCCCAGCTTCACCCTCCCTGTTATGATCCCTATGGTGGCTGAGTTACCCAGCTTCTGCTTAGATGCATGCTTGTTCCTTCCCAGGCAGCCTGTTCCATCACTAAAGGGCTCTAGTGAACTTTTTAGATGGCCCAGCGTCTCCCTTCTTCTATTTCACCCTCCTCTGCACATACTCTCTTTATCAGAACTGGTCTAAATCTGTATTTACTACAGCAGAGCTCCAACTGCTTGAAGGAGCCACCACAGCTTCTCCAACCATCCCTTGCTCCTACCACAGAGCTTTCATAGGATGGACTTGGTAAGGGCATCTGAACACCAACTAGGGTTGCCCATCTTCTTGAAAAACTGTGGTCCCTGCTCCCTCACAACTGAGAGCGATTGTCCAGGTGGAGTAAGAGTGACACAGGTCAGATTGTGGGGAGTGTGTGGGCAATGCTGCTAACCTCAGAGATCACAGACTTTTCCAAAACTGAAAGACAGTCCTGCTCAACCCAGTTGGGGTGACCACCGCCAGAAGGGCCAGGCCTGTTGTGGAGTACTTGCTAAGCTGTGGGTGCCCTGAAGCCTCTATCTATCTGTGCTCAAAGTGTTCTTGGGCCAGAGTGTTTGGACACTGGATTTCGTGGACACTGGATTTCATGGACACTGGTGGGAAAACCACCAGTCCCTGAGTTTGGCATACAAGGGAGAAGCCCGCCCCCTTGTGGACCTCTTGTGGGTGGCAAGGTTCGAAAAGCAAAGAACTGGTCCCAGGAGATAAGGGATCTGGAGGGAGCAGCCACTTCCTCTCACTGCTCCCATTTTACCAGTTGCCTCTGATGGCCTGCAAAAGAACTGATCAGCACTGTGGCAGGAGAGGGGAAAAGTAACAGGAGAAATGTAGAAAGTTATGAGATGGAGACTCTTGGTCTAGTTGTCTGGCTACAGAAAGTTAGAACAACATCAGGCAGGTATAATTAGCTGTTTAAAAAAAGATTAAAAAAAGAGAGAGAAGGGGAAAAAGGGGTATCAGAAGGTCTTTTCTGATTCCACCACTCCCAGGAAAATCAGTCCCTCTCTGGGCCCCCAAGGGTTGTGCTAAGCAAGGGCCACAATTTTTCTGAATGCCAAAGTTCTAGGCTTCCACATCCTTGCCCTGACGGTGCTCATTGGTGCCATACCTCTGACTGAAGACAAGAGGTCATGGGAGGCAATAAGGGCAAAGGACATTAGCGGAAGGAGACAGGGTTCCAACTTTACCAGCTTAGCAGATATACCCACAGCCCCAGAAAACACAGCACCTCTTCATCTCTGCAAGATTCCAACAATGAGCCCCACAACATCATTTCCCATACCATCTCCCCTCCTCCCACAGTTCTGGCCAAGTCTGCATCATTTCTCCACTGCATGGACAGTGACCTAGGGGCACCTGGACCATAAGACACATTTGCCGCAGATAAACAAACCAGGCTCATTTTATGTCCAGTATAGCAGTCTACAAATGTTCAGTCTACCCCACACTCACCCCAAAACTAAAGTGCCTTCACTGAGCACTCAGCATCATCGAAAATTGGGTTTTTAACAAGTTTTTTCAGGTAATTCTATACTACTCTATAGCCGATAAGCATAATTGAGCTAAAGGTAGCTCTGGGAAAGACAAAAGGTTTCCCTAAAGCTCGCCAGATTAAAAATAAGGTGGAATTTAAACATTGAATTATATGCTAAAATGTCTCAAATTTCTTATTACACTATCCTTATAGAAAAACAGGCACGCAAAGCCACCAAAAACATTGTTGTTAGAGGCTAACTGTCCTCCAGCAAAATTAAGAGTTAAAATCTTTTAAGTAATCTTGCATAAATTATCTGAAATAATGATGCCCCTCAGGCTAGTGTGCTCCTGGCTGGAAAGATCTAGGGCAAATGTTATGCAGAGAAGGAGGCATTTTTGTACATTACAGAACACTAAATCTTGGCTAAAACTATGTAAGTCTATCACATTTTTTAAATGGCTTTATAAGGTTATTATAAAGCATTATATGTTATTGTATAAACATTCTAAAAATCAGAAGATTCCAACAATGAGTGCAATCCAAGCTCTACCTAAATATTAAAGTCAGGTAGAACATGAAATTCTAATTGTATGAACAGAACTTTGTTCAAATACCTGTGTAGACTGCCTGGTTTCTTCAGCATTGCCAAATTCTAAAATTGTAATGAAAATTTTAAAGTCCAACCTACAAGCCATCAGAGGTTCAGTGAGCAGATTGTGCCATTTCAAAACGGAAAATGTGCTTGCATAAGCAAGTCACCAGGCCTAACCTTTCTGGATTGAGAGTCTGGCCTTCAGTTCAGAACATGGCCATGCCAGGGTCAGAAATGTGACAAAACTGCGCTTTCACGGAGGTTAGCCAAGGTTCACAGGGTCATGACTGGGCCATTTTATCAGTCATGTCAGGCTCACACCCTATTGCCTGGGATAGATAAAAACTTTATCTGTCAGTTTGCTAAATCTGCTCCTCCTGCTTCGTTTTGAATAAAGAAAACCTGGGCTCAGCTTATCTAAACCAGAGACTTGCCTTTCCCCGAACTGTTTTCAAATGCAACTTCTAAGTAAAGGTGACATGCCAGTGAATTTTGGTCTCATTTTAGTCAAGGACTGTCCATAAGTGGAGTCACTAGCTTTGTCTTATCTACAACCTTAACTTCAGAGAAAAGTTCTGGCTCTATTCAAGCATATGAATTTATTATGTTTATTAAATGCTAGATATGATGAAGGTGTTATTGTAGAATGATAGTTATCAGCGTGTGACCTTTTCAGAATCATCTTTCCCTAAAATGAAGTTAAAAAAAAAAAAAAAAAAACTAAACTAAAATTGCCCTGAGTTCAATCCCAGGGCAAAAACAAAAACAAAACAAAAAGTAAAATTAACTTTGGGCTGGGGATGTAGCTCAGCAATATAGCACTTGTCTAGTGTGCACGAAACCCTGGGTTCAATCCCAAGACAGCACCACAAAGAAAAAAATTTTAATTAATTAAATTCACCTTAATAGATTTTCCAAACAGGGAATCTAAATTACCTTTAAAGAATTTGCAAAGATACCTTTGAGCCAACACACACCTAATACTTATTTTCAAATAACTATTGAGAGAAAAACAATTAGCTAAGATTTCCTCCTTACAAAAAATAAATATGCACAGATGACAAATCAACCCAGGTAAACATTTAGAAATCTGGTCACAAATGTTAAGTCCAAACATTAAACCAGTAGATTTTTCCATTTCCTTCAATGCAAGAAAAATATTTTCAAATTTTATTTCATTTGGAAGTTATACAAATTCATTATTTTAATATTTAAAGACCATGGTGCTATAGTAGAGACACATAAATATTATAATATCATTTAGAAATTAAATATAATAAGTCAACACAACAGTATATAAAAACTCATATGTACACTTCAAATAAGTCCAAGGTTTGAGCATTCATGCCCATCAGACTTCTCCCTGGAAATGAGTGAATCTTGCAGGGAGATTATCCACAGGATACACAGTGGGACTGGTTTTCATTGTAGGAGGTCCATTTAGAAGCCGCCAGTCACAATGCCTGGCCAGCTCCACTGTAAATATTTTGAGAAGAATTTTTGCAAATTCTTTGCCTACACAGCTCCTAAGGCCTCCTCCAAATGGAATGAAGCTGAACCTAGATGCATCCTCTGGGTGAGGCGGCATAAAGCGGTCAGGATTAAATTCCTCCTTGTTAGTGAAGATATCAGCCACATCATGAGTATCACAGATACTGTAGATAACATTCCAGCCCTTGGGAATCTGGTAACCCTGCAAAAGATTATGAAGTCCCAAGGGCTGACAAACTGGAATTTAACTTTCACCAACAAAAAACTATCAGGGATCTCCTTGGGGGTGTTATGAGTTAAAAGAAAGAGGGTTGGGAGAGAGAGGGATTGGTTCCAGCACAGGACAATGTTATCAAAAGCATAAAGAATTCAAGCCAATGTTCAAGGAAGCAAGGATAGGTTTAAAACAACAAAAGGGGCAGAGCAGGAGTGGGATGCAGGTAGAATTCTTAACTTACATTTAATTCAAAAGTCTTCAGAGCAACTCGAAATCCTCCTGGAACTGGGGGATTCAGTCGGAGGGTCTCCTTAATAACACACCCTATATACTTAAGTTGTTCCAGGATTTCCATGTCCAACTTGTTGTCTTGATTGCTCTTGCAAAGTAAGCCCTGCATGCCAATAAAATCAGCCCAGAAGACATAAATAGTACTTAGATGGTGGCTGAACCCAAAGGGCCTCAGGATGGCAGAGCGTAGAGGGAAACAGCAGCCAGGAGCCATTTACCTCCACTCTCTGTCCAAATCCATCCTCTATTTACAATTCTAAGAAAATGCTGATCACAATGAAAAAGGGTCAAGCTTCCCCACCCCTGTCACCGCCCCATCAGCTACTTGCACTTATCACACTATTCTACTCATGCCCTTGAACACCCAAATCTAAGAAAGTGGAAACTATCTGGAAATCTCCACATTTCTGCAAAACGTAGAGGAGAGGCAGGAATACAAGGTCTAATCCTGTCCAAGTAGGATCACACCTCAAGATTCTCTCCCCAAACAGGCCCACTCTGCCCTTGGCCAGGCACTTTCAAAATATTCAGTGAAATACTCAGCAGACCTAAACAGGAGAGAAGTTGGTAAGGGAGCAACTGAAATTCCTAAGCTAATACAGAACTCCCAGAATCCTCTTACCTTACTCTTCAGCTCCTCTCTAACTTTCTGGAGAACGTGAGGATACAGTCCCAGGTAAGTGATCAGAGATGTAGCTGCACTGGCCGTGGTTTCGTGTCCTCCAAAGAGTAGTTCAGTTGAAGATTGCTTTAGTGCCTAAGAATCGAGTAAGGCCGATATTTTTACAAGTTTCCATGCAGGTTCACAGTGATTACTCAGAATCCAACTGAGGGTTCTGGAGGGAAGACTAGAAACGCAAAAAGTTTTGCTGATAGAAAGTCAAGAGACCAAATGTCTTTAAAGAGAATGCAGTCTCTTTAGATTAGCTACTTGGACCTGGACCTCCTGAGTTAAGGCCTTGATTTTATTAAAAACGCCCAAGTTTCTTTATTAACATTTGCAGATTCCGATTTTTCCCTTTGAAATTTGGAAAGACCAGGGGACACTCTCGGAGTTCGGCGGCAGCCTCTTTAGCGGCTCTACTGACCTAGTATCAACCCTTCGGGATGTTATTGCTGGAGTCTGGGCAGGGTGCCCACTCTGAGAAGCTTTGAGGTCCCCCAAACACTGCGGGTTGAAAAGCTGGGGACCCAATTCCACATTCCCCGCTTTGAAGCCATCACTCACCTGCATGTCCAGCCGCTCTCCCCTTTCCCAGGAGTGCTCAATCAACAGCTGCAGCGCGTCTTTACAGCTCCTGTCTGCTTCCCCAGCCCGCAGCCGGCAGATCTTGGCTCTAATGTTCTCCTCGATGCGTGCGTGAATGAGGTTCCGCGCCTTCATGCCCTGAGGGGGGGGGGGAGAGGGAGAGAGAGGGAGAGAGAGAGAGAGAGAGAGAGAGAGAGAGAGAGAGAGAGAGAGAGAGAGAGAGAGAGAGAGACGGTGAGCAGACGCCCGGCTCCTGCGCCCCAAACTTCGCACCCCGCCTGCCGCCCTTACCCGGTACAACCCGCTGAAAGGCACGTCGATGGGTAGCGAGAAGAGATTGCGGGTCATCTCCTCAAAGGCTTCGACGAGTTGCTGCTCTGCCTCTCCGCTGCCAGCCCGCGGGGGCTCACAGCCCAGCAGGATGCGCATGGCGATGCGGAACATGAGGCGCTTCACCTCGGGGTAGACCAGAAGGCCGCGCTCGCCGCAGCTCAGCCATCGTTCCAGGCAACCGCCCACTTCTTCAATGATCACTGGCACGTAGCACTGAAGTGCCTCACGGCTGAAAGCCTGCATAATCACCTGGGTCCCGAGAAGCCAAGATCGTTAAAATCCTCTATCCGCTCCATCTCACCTTCCTGGGTCCCGGGCCATACAACCTCAGCTCCTCCAGACTCTATGTACATTCCGGCTGGGAAAGCTAAACGAGAGCTCGGAGGAGTCCAAGTCCCACCTCTGCTAGCACTTGCCTTGCATTTATCTGCCTGAACCTCTCCAGAAAAGGAGTCCCGCTCCTTGCCCAGGAGTCACCACCCCGCCCTCACCTTCTTGCGCTGCTTGTGCGAGGAATCATGCAGGTTGGAGAGACAGCCAGAGCCCAAGATGGTGCGCACCGACGCGGGCCAGTGGACCGACACCAGCCGATGCTCTCCGAGCAAGATGCGCCGCACGTTGTCCGCGCCCATCACCCGAACCGTGGGCCGCCCAAATAGATGTGTCTTGTAAATGAAGCCGTATTTCCTGCGCTTCATCTGCAGAAACTTCCTCCGCTGTGAGAACACCGTAGAGAGACGTGGGCATGAGGGGGCGCCTGGGAGCTTCGCGCCTTCCACTAGCTCCGTTCCTAGCTGCAGTCGTTTCCTTCACCCGTACGCCTAACCTGGCTTCAGCTGAGATCCAGAGCTGAGCCGAGCTCCGGGGAAGTGTCCCGCCCCAAGCTTCCTTACCTGCAGCACCATCTGCAACGTTTCCCCAAAGAATGGGAAGCCCATAGTCCCGGGGGGTAAGGGAAGAGAGCAGCTGCGGTCGCGGCTGCTCACGCAGTACAAGTCCCAGAGCTTGATCGCAGCCAAAAAGAGCAGCAGTGGTAGCACAAAGGTGCAGAGCGCACTGGCCAGCAGCGCGGGGAGCCCCATGGCACGCTACGGTCTCCCGCGCCACCTGCCGCCGCCACCAGCTCTCCAACCCCGCCGCGCGCCCGCTTTATAGGCGGTCCAGGTTACTGCTCACGTTACCTTGGTTAGACACAAATTAGTTCACTCAAAGTTCATCTTTAATTGCGGATTGGGCCCCTGGCTCCTCCCCCCGCGAGGCGCAGCCCAAAATCTTTAACCGTTTGTTCTGCGCCGAAGCAGAGGCGGAGCGGTAGCTGCTACCCTCGGAGCGCGCCTCCTGGGGTGCTAGGCTAGGAGCACCGCCTCCCCCATCCAAGGTGTGCGGAGCTCCCAGACAGCAGGGAGTGGGGGCGGACTCGGGTTCCCAGGAGCGAGAATTCCTATCCTGGCTCTTTCAGGAGGCCCCTGAAATCCCTCCTGCCTGATCCAAGCGTCGCCCCAGCCCAAAGCCGCCTCCACGGGCTTTCCATGTACAAGTGTCGCGTGGGTTCCCGTCCACCTGCTCAAGAAGCAAAGGGAAACGTGCTCAGCAATCTTTATTCAGTGAACTCCTCCCACAGGTGTGGTAACTTAGGTCCAGAACGCAGGTTTTCCGACTTTCGAGGATTCCAGAGAAGAGCCCAGGACCAGGACACAAGCGAGAACCACTGGGAGTCAAATATGACCTGCGGGTCGTGGATCCTAGCTCCCGTGTCACAAGGGAGTACTCATAAAGTCTTGGAAAGTCCTCCGGAAGGGTACAAGTAAGCATCCAGGTCCCTCAGGAATCTGGATGCAAACCTGCACAGCCTGATACCTTATTTTGACTCTCCAGAGGCGGACCCCAGGGGCAATTCATCCACCGCTCCACAATCAACGCCAGGTTGTGTGATCCGGCCACGCCGCCGGTTCCCGAACACCCTGGGTCTTGCAGTTCTACTTGGGCAGCGGGGAAGAAGTCCTTGGTCATAGCAGGGTAAGGAGACCCAGACAGAGCAAAGGAAAGCCCAGGAGTCCTGGCTCCAACTCTACTTGCCTGACCCTGGACAAGTCATTACACATTCCTGTGCCTTTTTGCTCCTCCTTAGGATGGAGGTGATCGTTCCCAGTCTGTCTACAACTCAGGGCAGCTGTGAGTTCCCAAACCGAGCTTCTGGATGTGAAGACTCTTCCTAGCTTCAGGAACGCTAAGCTGCATTACCAGGGTGGCCAGGACGTTGGGCGCTTAGAGCCTTCCTCCGCTCCCCCACTTCCTAACCTGTGTAAAGCTACTGTCCTCACTCTGGCGAGAGGGCATTTTGGCCCTAAACCCAAATGTCTGCCGGCAGCTAATGGGAAGGTTGAGGGAATGTATACCCGGGAGCGGGTCCTCTGGACTCTGCTCAACTCCAGTAAGCCGCTTCTGCAGCCAGTAGCTGAGCTCCGGCACTACCGGGTGCGCAAGAGCGTTCACTGTTTCCCACCTGGCCGAGCCACACCGCTTCCGACCAGTCAGAGCCACACGCTGCCTGGGTTTGCGACGCCGAACGTACAAGCGGCCCGAAAATGAAACAGAATGACGTACGTTTGTTTAGAAGCACTGGCTCTCGCAGAAGCACTCTCGCACGCCTTGGAAAGCGTCCCTTGGAGACGGAAATTTTTAATCCTGAGAGCTTAAATACGTGGCACTAATGTGGACTCACGGTGGTCCCCAAACTCGGAGGGTCAGGAAATGTATGCGGAGGTCATAGCGACCCGCACAGTCCAGCAAACCTCCAAGCCAGGGTCGCCACAGGGCGTGTTTGGAGGCGTTAGCGATTCAGAATCTCTGGGCAAGACGGTCTCTTACTGTCATTTCTTTTAGTCAACTTCCTGGGCACTAGCAGGAACCGGGGAGAATCGCGCTAGAGGTAATTCTCAGAAATCCCCAACCCTCCCCTTTGTAGAGCGCCTCCGGCTGGTGTGCAAAACTGACGATCGGGAGCGGGAGCGTGACCTGGGGCCCATTCCCAATCCTCGGGCCTGACCCGCCTGTGACCCCTGCAGGCCGGACCGTGACATCCGAGTGAACTCTGCGGGGCCACCTCGCCAAGTTCAGCTCGCGCCGGGTCACAGGATGAGCGAGGCCTGCGCGCTGGAAGTTGCCACAGACCAAAAAAAAAAAAAAAAAAAAAAAAAGAAGAAGAAGAAGAAGAAAGAAAAAGGAAAAACCTGCCTGCTCATCGAGACCCGCGCGAGGGTATCTGTTGCCAGGAAAAAAATTACATATGAGAGTGAAAGATCATTAAAGAACATCTTGAAGGGGGAGAGGGGGTCAATAAATTACCAGCCCCCAAAGAACTTTGATCTAGGAGCCTCGCCACGTTTTTTTGAGTGGTGGTGGGCGGGGAGGGGGGTTTGGCTGGCTGGAAATAGACTGTTTCTAAAATGTTTACAAAACATTTCATTGCTAAGAGGTGGAGGTGAGAAACCTTTTTTTTTTTTTTTTCTATTTGTTTCTTTACTGAAGGGAAAGGGAGGATCCAGAGGTAGATAAGTCAGATGAACTAGGGCAGCTGAAGCACCCCTCCATTTTTCTCCCTTCTTCATCTCTCCTGAACATTTTTATCCTCTGGGTTCCATACCTGCTGTTCCCTCTGCCACTCTCTGGTTCCTGCCAAAGTTGAATATCACCTTCTCAGAAAAGCTTTCCCAGCCCACCACTCTATTACAGATGCTTCACTTTATATTCTTTACAGGGCTTATCACCACTGGACAGATTCTTATGTTTTTTTTTTTTAATTTTGTTTTTGCTAGTTCATTGTCTGCCTCCTTCCATGAGCAATATCAAGAACAGTAGGGCAATAACCACATCTGCTCCTTCCCAGAGAATTTAGAGCTACTAAATCAGGGAACCTTATTTCTTAAAATTATTAACATGTTGTAGCAACGAGAAATTAGAGTAAATTTGGAGTCACTCCTATGGCTTATTTAGTTCAAACCCAAGCGCAGGTAAACCGAGTTTCTGGGAACTGATAGACTATCCTGGTTTCTGAGAGGCTAAGCCTCGTATTTCTACACTCTCCCTAAATCAGAATCAATCCTGAAGCTGGGGTCCTTTGGCCTCCTCACCCAGACGTATGTTTCTCAGACCCAGATGTCCTAAGTGTTTCCAAGAGCACCCTAAGGGCAGACCTGCATCCTGCCACCTTTGCTACCTCTGGCGCCTGCTGAGCTCAGGGTCTGGCGCCCGACCTGTGACCAGCCATGGGTGATGAATTGCGCTGTATGGGGGTTATGGCAGTGTCAGCCCCTCTTGGAAGAGCCGGCTATGCTTTGGAGCTGCCAACCCTGCACACCCCTGCTGAGTTCCCCCTTTCCTTCAGGCCCTAGGATCCACCTTAAGCATAAGGTCAGGAGGGCACTGGCTTCCTTCTGGTTCATTAAGGGGTCAGCTCTGGCCTGAGAGGCAACTTCCCCAGCTCACCAGTCATGTTCAGCTGCCCAGGCCTGTGGGAAGATGGGTAGCAGGTTGAAGTGGGCTAGGGATTCCTATGAAAAGCCAAAGGGGCTAAGTTCAGAGGGAGAAGCAGTGGGGTTAAGTGATGGGGTAGAAGAAGCACTGGTGGGGGAGTCCAGAAACCCATTGCTGGCTCCTTGGGGAGTCTTTGGTTCTTTCTTTCTTAGCCCATCCTCTGTAACAGAGAGGATATTGAAGTAGTAAACCAGGAGATTTCCGCAGCTAGCTATGGGGGAGATCATTCAAAGCCGTCTCCAGAACTAGGCTCAGAAAGGAAGCCCGTCCAGTGAAGGACTGGTGCTGTCCACCTTCTGAATATGCTCCGGGGTGGGTCCTTCAGGTAGGTCCTTTATGTGCTTCCCCCACCCTCCACCTGGTGCCTTCCCACCAAGGAGCAGCAGCTCAGCTAAGCCCTAGCCTCCTTGCTCAACCGCTGGCAGGAAATTTTATTTCTTGGCCTTCCTGTTTTGGGTACAAATATCCCAAACCTCTCTGATTATATCTCAGCCTCCCATGAGGGGATTATGTCTCAATCTCCCATGAACCATCTTTAGAGACATCTCGGTATGCTTATTCTACCCTGGAAAGATTAAATGCGTTCTTGAAGTAGGAATTTTTCTTTTAATAAGTCTCCAGCAGAATCCTGCGATGTTGAGCTGTTCAGGGACCTGGAAGCGCACCCAGTTCTCAGTTTCCGCGAGATTAGACGGGCAGAAAGACCAAGTCGTATGAAACTGGAGGCCCGCTACCTTCTGTTGGGCTCCCAAGGCCCCAAATCAATTCAGGAATGGCCCCCACGGCGATTTGGCTTTCTCGAAAGTACAGTAGTTCCCACCACGTGCGCCTGGTCTCTGTGCAACCCCTGCTGCGGGCCCGCGATCCACGTACTCTCTTCGGGCGCTTTGACGCGATGACTGTGGCATGACTTCCTACTCGCTAAAGTCCAGCACCGAGCCACGTTCGGTGAAGGTTTGTTGAACTAGTTAGTGACCGGGTGAATGCGCGCGGGATGTAGGGCGCAGCAGCCACAGGGCAAGCCAAGTCTCGCAGCGCCACCGTTCAGAGGTGTAGTTCATTCCCTGGGGCCGGAGGCGCGAGCGGGTGGAAGAAGAGCTGAAGCCCGTCCACCGGGTGCACGATGGGCACCGTCTGCATGGCCGGGAAGGCAGACGTGGCCAGTTCCCAGCGAGCGGTGCGCACCAGCTCCACAGCTAGTAGCTGCAGTACTGCCTGTGCCAGCTCCTGGCCGAGACAGCTGCGCGCTCCGCCACCGAAAGGGATGTAATGAAAGCGCCCGAAGGTGCCCGGAACATCTTCATGCGCTGCGCTAAAGCGCTCCGGGTCGAAGCCTTCTGGCGGGCTACCGTACACAGCTGCCGTCTCGTGCGTGTCCCGGATACTGTACATCACGCTCCAGCCTTTGGGGATCTGGTAGCCCTGTAAGGAGGCAAGGCGCACAACCTGACCACAAAACACCTGGAAACAGGGCCCGAAAAGACCCTCCACCCCCATGCACCATGCCATACCGGCTTGTGAAACCCGGCAGGAAGGCGTCATTCTGGGCACCAGAATGATCTTCCTTCCAGCCTCAGCTCTTTCATTAGGGAGCTGTATGATCTTGGGCTAGACATTCAATCTGCGCCTCAGTTTCTTACTTGATAAAATGAGAACTGAAATGCCCATTTCGTTGTAAAGATTCGAAAAGGGGTCTGACACATACTAGTGTTCAGTAAATACGTGTTATTATATAGTAAATCTATCGTTTATATTCCCTTGTTTTGTCTTTCTTTTTTCTTCTGACATTAGATCAGAAGACTTATATTCCAGTTCTGCACCTACCAGCTGCCTGAAACCCCAACACAAAGGGCAGGGACCCCCATTCCTATAGGTCTGTTTAATTATAAAACTGTTCTTTTCATTTAATTGAAAACTTCTGGCCTTAACCACTCACTGTTTGGACAATACTTCAGATCTGGCAGACACACTTTAAGAAGTAGCACATGAGATACTGAAGACAGCCTTCCTGTAATTTTTGCCCACCTCTAGCCTTGCTAACTATTTTGGTTTTTTGGTGTATTTTCCAATCCCTTGATTATCCTGCTGCCCTCAATTCAAGAGATTGCAGCTTTCTGAAGCCTGTTTGCCAACCCCCACCCCACAGTCTCACTAGGGTGATAGGACATCTTGGAGTCACTAAGATTCATCTTGGAATTGCTGGCTCTCCTTTCTAGTACACCCCATCTGTACAATGGAGGATGGTTAAGACTCTTCCTTGATCTCTGCTCACCCTCTGTGGGGACCCTCCCTGATCTTCTGCTCCTCTTCCTGTTCCCCTAAGGTCTTCCAGGGCATACCAGCATCTGCAGAGTAAACTGTGATTTCCAAGACACTTCTAAACACCCACCTTTGTCTGGGCTGTTCCTTCTCTGTGGTGTACTCTCATTCTACCACATTCATGACTTCAGTTCAAATGCCAGATCCCAAAATGTTTTGATTGCACCCAGCATTGGAAATCACTTCTTTTTTTCCACCATTTATGATGAAGCTATCAGTGCTGATCCCCTCATTGTCCCCATGATACTCAATGCCCTCCCCTTGCACCCTGGTAGCAATGGGTCATGGATGCTCACTGTGGAAGGCAGTGCCCATTCTTTGTTTGGAGTAGCCCAGTTATTGTGCGTGGTGATCCAGAGATGGCTTTTTAGGCCAACAGTCCTCCATTTAGCAGTCGGAATGAGCCAATCCCAATGCTGCCACTTGGCTACACAATCCTGAACCCACCTGGAGAATCAGAGTTGGAGGACCAAGACAGTTTCCTTCCAGGGAACAAACTGAGGCCCGGAGTGAAGAGAGAAATGCTCACTGCATCCAAAGAGGCGTCAGGTCTAGACCTTAACCTTGCCCATCCCAGGGCAGTCTGCAGACCATTAAGAAATTCTACCCTGTAGAATTCCTGCACTTCACTGGCATCCAACCTTAGCTGGAGCCCTGGTCAGGTAACAATGATGGATTCTTTGATCTTGTGAGGGAGCCAGAGGTGAGACACATACTACAGTCTTTGCTTCCCACTCACCTTTGCTGAATGGGAGGGGGATGGTGTGCAGAGGAAAGCAAATTTAATTCTAAAACTTGATTATTATTGAGCTGACCTACCCAGACCGCTGACAAAAGGTTTAAACGAAATTCCTAACATTTCCCGGTTTACCAGGAGTCAGGCTTTGCATCCCTATGCCGAGGACCCTGGTAAGTGGAGGAGGGCTCACCCTGTTTTACAGACAGGAAAGTTGAGGTCCTGGGCTAGGAGACCTGCGGCCCTAATCCCCAGCCCTCTTTCCACCCCCTCACTGCAGCAGGTGAAGGAGGCTGGCAGCTTGGCGGGCAAGGCGCACTTACGTCCATCTCAAAGGTGCGCAACGCTGTGCGGTAGCCCCCGGACACCGGCGGCAGGAGGCGCAGCACCTCCTTGACTACGCAGTCTACGTAGCGCAGGCGGCCCAGCACCGCGAGGCTGAGGTCAGGCTCGCAACCACAGTCTGGCCCTGGCCCGGAGGCCCCAGGTGTGCAGCTGCACGCGCGTTCCAGCCCTTGGACCTCCAACTCCTGCTGGATCTTGGCGATGGCCGCCGGATTTTGCAGTAGCAGCAAAACGAGGGACGTGCTGGCACTGGCCGTAGTGAAGAAGGCGGCGAAGAGGAGCTCCACCACGGACTCCTGCAAGACAGCCCCGTTGGCTCTGATTCACAGTCATGGCCACACGGCGGAGGCGCAGAAAACCTTGAACTATTGCACTAAGGCGGGCGAGCTGGGATGTGCTACCGTGATGGCTGTGTGCTGTGCGAAGGTCCTGAAATCCATTAACTTCCAAGTCTGACACTTGGAAAAGTCGCATAGAGCACCAGGCAAACAAGGATCTACCTACCTTTCTTGTTGAAAGACTTCCCAGAGGCAATGCTGGAAACTTACTCAGTGTATTACCCTTAGTGTTTTATTAACCCATTGGATTCTCCCCCTAATTCTGTGAGGCATAATTACTGCCATCCTTTTACAGGATTGGAAACTGAGGGCTGAGACGTGCTCAAGGCCCCTACAACTAGGAGTTTTAGCAGTGAGGCTTGGGATTCTAAATGCTCTTGACCTCTTGGTGGTGCTGCCTCCAACTTCCACTGGGCCTTCTGATAGCAACTACAGTGAAACAAAAGGCATCTCCAGCAGCCTCCCACCAAAGCCTGCATCAACCCTTCATCTTCTTGGTCTGCCCTGCTCAAGAAGGGATAGCCTTCAGATTTCAAGCCTTTACCCTCTCTCTGTCAAGTGTCTTCCTTCCAGGCAGCATCAGTGTTTGTGTTTATAGGGTGAAGGAGAACCCTCCCTTCCTATACCTGGGGAATGGGAGGCTGTTTTGCTTACCACTGCACCTCCCATTTCAGCACAGAGCTTGGCAGTGAATAAGTACATAATATTTGTGGAATGAATATTGACCTCTTTGAAGGCTAACTGCTGGTCCTATCTTGGACAAGATGGACATCTGGGATGGAGGACCCCAGGGCCCCAACATCCTCCCTGGTCAGTCTGGTCTCCCTTTGTGATGCTCAGGCCAGAACTGAAGATTCCTGGCCAGTAAGCACCTTCCTGAGGGTATTGTCACCCCTTTCCAGTCCTGTCAAGGCATAGGGATCATCTACTTCATTCCATTCCACTTCCCTTTACTGCCCAGAAATGATCTTATCCATTGGTCACCCCCAGGACCTATGAGCTGATTGCTCATTCTTTTATAACCATTTTGATGCTTCTGGACCTCAACCATCTAGGAGTCAAGATGGAGATTATTTGTTCCATTGTCAGAGAAGAAACTAAAGCTGAGCCCCATATTCAGTGGCTGGCTGGTAGAAAGTGGGAAACAAGTCAGAGAAAGGATGGAAATTGCTTATGGAAGATTGAGGTCCTTCCATTTCTCACTTTCTCCTAGCCCCCAGAGTGTACTTCTTTCTGGGTTCTCAAATAGATCCTGGGCCATTCCAAGCTCCCTCCTTTTCTCCACTGCATCTACATGTAGGTGGAGAGTGGTCCTAATTCTCCAGGAGAACCTGCAGAAGCAAAACAGGCAGTTAAAGGTGCCAGGTGCCAAGATGGTTCATAAAATGAGAATGTTGATTTGGGGAGGAAGATGGGAGTTTTGAGGATGTGGAGGTTTTGTTTTGTTTGTTTGTTTTTATTTTTTATTTTTTTAGTTTTTAATGGACACAGTACATTCATTTTATTTATTTTTATATGATGCTGAGATCCTGAGCCCCTTAGAATTTATAGAAAAAGAGTGAAGGAGACTTCTTAGGCAGGGGACAGCAGAGACAATGACATGGGGTGAGGGGGGGGCAAGTGGAGGGGTTAGGTCCAGAGCTGTTTTGGGCCAGAACTTATGAAGACAGGCTTAAGATTCATCCTTTCAGTGCTCCTGGAAGGTGGGTGTGCAGGGCTATGCAGCTAGTGGGTGTGGCTGATTCATGGCAGGAACCCAGTTTCCTCTTTCCTTTCATCCTAATATGTGCCTGTGCTTCAAAATGGTGCTAGTGTGTGTAGACACTTGCTGGGAACAAAGAGAGGAAGGAAAAACCTCCTACCACCTACCTTCAGCTCCTGCACTGACAGCTTATGACCCAGCTCCCTAGCACTGTGAATGATCAGGTTGAGGGCATCTCTTGGCTCTGCCTCTGTATCTTCATGAAGCTTCTCAGCAATGGCCTCCTCCAGGTACTTGTGCAACTGGTCTCTGGCCTGGATGCCCTGATGCACAGGGAGAGAAGGCAGATGTGGCAGGAAGACTCAGGGACCATATTTAGCTGCCTGCCTCTAAAACTTCTCTGGTTTCACATACTTTGCCTAGATCCTGGTGTTAGATCTCTCAGCTCAGTTCCCTCCATGCGTGGCACATAGTAGAATTCAATAAATGACCATAAATCTGTCCATCATCTGCAATCATTATATCTTGATTATCTTAAGTCCCTCTGAGCAAGACCGTCATCCTGAAGGCAGTACAATGAGGCTCAGAGGGGTCAAGTGATGATCCAGAGTAACACAGCACAGTCAGAGTACAATCATTCAAGTGCCCTTTCCTTCACTACGCTCAGGCTGGGGCGGTGGGCATCACTGCTGAGAAGAAGGGGCACCCAGGAAAGCTCTTAGGGGACACTATCATATGTTCTAAGCATTAGCCTCTGTAAGGGGCTGGGGAAGAGGGCTGGGATGCCCCTTCAGAGTTTCAGGGAGCAAGCACAACTAAAACATAACTCCCTGGGGCTGGCGATGTAGCTCAGCAATACTGAGCTTTTCTAGCATCTGTGAGGCCCTGAATTCAATCCCCAGGACCATCTAAATAAAATAAAAATCTCCCTGGGGAAGCCTTGAAATTGAGCACTTCTTAACCAGAAGTATAGATTCAAATCCTGCATGGGCTGTGATCTTGGTTAAGGCATTTAACCCCAGTGAGCCCGTTTCATCAATAAAATAAGAATAATAATGCTTAGCAGTCTGCAAGGATTAAATGAGAAAATGTATCCAAAGCGAACAGCGCACATGACCTTTATACAAATCTGTTATTTTTATTCAGGTGACTGAAAACCAGGGAATCTGCAGACTGAAATGCTCCATGCAGAGGAAAGGGAAGGCTAAAATAGGGCTTTCTCGGTGCTTGGAGCCCCGCCTGTCACTCTGATCTGGAAATTAGCGGCCCATGGCAGCGGTATTGGGAGCTAGCACCCATCCGCCTTGACTAGGGCAGGTGCTGGGGTGGGCTGGGGTGTGCCTGCTGCCCTCCGGTTCCCACCAGTTACGCAGCCATCCAGGCTTCCGAAGAGGCACTGGAGGCCCAGGCAGAAGCCGCTGCTCTGCGGAGGGCACGGACTGATTGGCTGGACACCCGCCACTAAGACCCAAACTGAGGAAGCCAGCGGTTGCATTGGCTGGAGCCCAACGCGTCAGGCAAGACTCTGAAAGGGTGTGTGGTCCGCCCCGGATCCCACATCCAGTCAGAACAGAAGTAGCCCAGGAGCCCACCACCACAGCAAGTCGCCTCCCCATTCTGGGCGGCACCTCAGCCTCCCAGCAGATGTAATGTCTGGTGCGCTAAGTCTCAGGGATACCCACCCGTGCAGTGGAACCCAAAAGGAAGAAGGTCTGGGGCCGGGGCTCCAGTACCTTGCGCAGACCGCTGAAAGGCACGTCCAGGGGCAGTGAGAAGAGGTTTTCCACCAGCTGCTCAAAGGTCCGGGCCAGCTCGGCACACCGCACCTCGTCCAGCCGCAGACCCAGCAGGATGCGCGCAGCCAAGCGGAAGGTGAGCGCCTTGGCAGCCTGGTAGACAGCTACGGGTCCGCGGGCAGAACACCAGGAGCGCACCTCACGCCGCAGCGCCTCCTGCAGGCGCGGCACGTAGTGCTCCAGTGCGGTGCGGCTGAACACACGTGCCAGCACCTGTGGCGAGCGTGCCAGATCAGCGCTGGCGGGAGAGGGGACCTACTCCGTTGCGCAATTCTCTAGTAGCCGGAAGACCAAGTCTGATCCCTTCCTCCTCTTGTAAGCACCCCAAACCTAAACTTGCTGGGTTTTGCTCTCATCATTCCCTCTAGTTCTGCTGTTACATACAGTCCCTCCCATATATCCACGCTTTTCTAAGAAGCCATCCTTGAAGTCTTCCTTGAAGTCCTCTAGGTTTGATCTCCAGCGTTTCTGTATTAACAGTCACTTTATAATTCGAAACTGGAGAATGTAAGAGACTGGCCCAAGGCCACCTGCTCTTAACCAAGGATCTCGGTCAGGTTCTCGGTGTACCCTATACCTGGCTTCTACCTGGCCCACAGCAGGTGCCTGAGGATCGCAGTTCTGACGTTGCCCCTAGTTTCCACTCACCTTGCGCCGCCGCCGGTGAGGCTCACCAACCGCACTGAGAAGTGTGTGGGAGCCTAGAAGGATGTGCGCGCTCTTCGGCCACTGGCTGCGCACCAGGCGGTGCTCACCCAGCAGGATGGTGCGCACGTTCTCCGCACCGCTCACGCGGATCACTGGCCTGCCCAGCAGGTGAGTCTTGAACACTGTGCCGTAGCGCTCCCGGCGGGAACTGTGGAAACTCGAGCCCTGTGAGCGAGGGGAGCTTGGAGGGCTAGGGCCTCTGGGCCAGGTTGAGGCCTCTGGCCTAGGCCTCCCAACCATAACACCTTGCCCCATCCAGGCCCGTTGTATTTATCAAAACAGGACTCCAAACAGACCCCGCAAATACCCGATGGGAATACAGATGCTCTCGTTTCCACTGGTAAGGTAAAGAAATAGAGGCTCAGAATGGGGACGTGAGCGCCCAAGGTCTCATGACTGAGATACGCCCCCTGACTCCTAATTCTATACTTGAATCTATACTCGCTCCTCAAGCCCCTCCTAAGCCCAGTATTGTTTAAGCTGCTCTGGGGAGAACTCTGGTAAGTAAGTTATGTTCTTTCTAGAAAGCAGAGAAGCTAGCATAAGCGAGGGTTGTAAGCTCTTCCCGGGGTCCGGGGCGAAGGGAAGGTACTAAGAACCCTGGGAGCATTGACAATGAGGAGGGTCCAGTGGCAGCTGCGGAAAGGGGGCCATATGAGGTTGCAGGGAACGATAAATTGCTCACCTGAACCAACCAATGCAGCGTTTCGCCGAAGAAGGGCCAGCCCATGGAACCCTTGGGCAGAGGCAGGGCAGAGGTCCGGTCCCGACTCAACTTCCAGCGGAGGGTCCAGAGGTACTGGGCCAGGCATAGCAGCAGGCCGGCGCACAGGAGAGCGGTGCCGGCCGCCCCAAGCACCGACAGGCAGCTCAGCCCCCAGGGAAACATGACGAGGCTGCGGGGACTAGGCCGCTGCGTGAACAGGAGCACAAGAATTGGGACGCGAGCCGAGCGCAGAACTCACCTGTTCTGTCCCGAAAGGGCCAGAGGCTTGGGGGCCAAGACCAAGATTAGTAAACCTCAGACGAGAGTCCCGCTCTAAAAACAAATTGGCAGTGAAAAGCCGCAGTGACCGTGCGCCCTTGAGGAACAAGTATTCCTCCTTTGGCTGGCGCACTTAAGATATTTTCCCAGCTTCCAGTTCAAAACACCAGTCCCTTTTGAGGGTGCAGGCTGCCTTGGGAATGCTCACTCCAGGCCCCCGCAGGACACTCCCACCTCCTCCCGGATCAACACTCCCAGAATGGAAGCAGCGAGGGAGGGCAAAGCAACTCACCGGGGTTGTCAACCAGGGCTGCAGACCCCGACCCCAATTCCTCTCTCTACTAGTTTAACCCTTCTCAGATTATCCTCAACACGTTTCTATAGATAATGGCTCCCTCCCTCCCGACTGATCCCAGATCCCGCTTTGTACAACGCAACGTGCCTTTGCATATTTAAAGCGCCCCATGCAGAGTAATGATTGGCGGCGTTGGGCAGGGGCGCAATCATGGAAGGGATCCTAGAAGGGAGTGGCAGCTAGGCAGGGGGCCGCGCCCGTGCACCCTCGGGCGGGGCTTGCGGTTTCGCGCCAGAACTCCCCGACTCTTCCCAAGAGCCTGGGAAGAAGGCAAAGCCTGCGCACGGCTCACAGGCTTGCCCCGCAGCGCTCTAGGTCCACCCCTGACCGCTGTCTGTCTCTAGGATCCCCACTCTCGAGCATTAGATGTCCCCTTCACTACCACTCCACGGTTAATGGACTGGGAATGCTCCCCTTTGCTCCGTCTCTTTCGGGGAAACTGGGGCGTCGATGCCGGCCCTTGGTATCCCCAGAACCCAGAAGGGCTCAGATTTTCTGACTCCGAACTCTATCCGGGTTCTCTGATCCACCACTTCAGGATCCTTGAAGAGATGGTAGTTTCATTGCTGCCAAAAATTCAGCGACGCCCCGTAGTCTGGAGAAACAAATCCTGCCTTTTGGGTCTGAAGGACCGAATTCTCTCCTTTTTCTTTCCCCCCTCTCCCAAGTCTGACCTACGATCCCCTGTAGTTGTGTCTGGGGTTTGTGTCCCTTCCGAGGGTTCCAGACGGACCGGAGCGTCCTTGTCCCTACATAGCAACCTGTTGTGGCGTGGCGGGGTTGGGGGTGGGGAGGGGCATGGGTTCGGTGCTTTCTTTATTGGGAAGAGAAAAGGGTAGCCACACCGGTTGGCTCCAGGCGGCAAAAAGCCAGTATCCTTTCTCTCTCCGAAACTCTAGATGCCTCCGCAGACAGCAGACAAAATGGGGAGGCATCCAAAGTACCCTGGAGGGCAGGGTAAAAGGTAGCCAGGGATAGCCACATTCCATAGTCTTCAGAGTATGCTAGCTGTTCTCCAAATGTCTAGATTTTATTGTGCCTGAAGAATTACCATGTTTTTTTTTGTATGATATTTTTTAAATGTTAAATACTTTATGGTAAGAGATGGTCAGGAGAACAAATGTTTTTGTTTTGGTGCCACTTCCATTCCAATAAATAATAAATAATACTCCTTTTTGCAAGTCTTTTTAAAAGACATGCTCAAACTTTCAATATTTCATCACAAAATCCAGAGATGTAAATAGTTCTTGACACTTATTTTTTTATTTTTAGCTTTTAGTTGTTGATGGACCTTTATTTTATTACTTTATTTATATGTGGTGCTGAAAAACCAACCCAGTACCTCACACATGTTAGGCAGTGCTCTACCACTGAACCAAAACGCCAGCACCAACACTTATTTTACAGTTTCTTACAATTTTCACTTGGTTTATAGTTTTGCTTTCTCAAGGAAACAATTTTAAATCTGGAAACACCAAATAGACAAAATCACAATGCATTTTCAATGATTTGTTCAATCTTTTTAATACTTCACCACAAAATCAAGATGTAAATATAGTTCTTGACACTTATTTTACAGTCAGGTATAGTTTCTTACAAGTATAAATACCAAAAAATGCAAAGAAAGTATTCAGCATAAATACAACCAAGAGAAAAATAAGGATTGGATTTACATTACTATGTGGATATCAGTGACTTTACACAAAGGAAAATGTACAGTTGTTTTATGTTTTTAGAATTTAGTTGATTTGGTCTGCTTCCACAGTGAGGATACAGTACTGAAATCTGCTATTTAAAGAAAGTAATCTGACCCCTGTGGTCATTTCTATGTGTAGGAAGAACATATCTACCCTAGTTCAAGCTGCACCTGAAGTGGTTAGCCCCAGTTAACTGTTCTATCTTTTAATTTAAACCAAACCAAACCAAATCTAGAATGATATCAATTACAAGCAAATAGAAATATTAACTCTGATGAACAGAAACAACACTAAATCTTTAGAAAATCCAAAATCTTTTCTTCATATTCAAAAGGATTCAATTAAAGCACCCAAGTAGAACATAATTTACACTCTTTATTAAGTTTGATTTCAGGATGCTTTAAAGATATGTGTATTTTCCCCTCAGAATCAGCAGAATTAAAAGCTTAGTCTACTTAAAACACATCAAGATGAAAATAAGACTGTCATAAAATGACAGTGAAATATTCCCACATTAGACATGATTGCATTCCAAAACCATACACTAAAGAGAAAAACAGGTCACAAGTTTAAATAAGGGGAGAAAAAATACTTTTAAGTAGAGGCATATGTTTTTCTAATGTATTTGCAATCAGTTTTATATACAATTTTTGACAATTTATATATTATAGTTTTACCTTTTCCCCCTAAAACTGAAAAAATTAGTTTCACATTTTTCATATATAAAATAGTATTCAATTTAAAAAAATCCATACAAATGTTATTACTATTTCTTATTTAAGCCCTCATCAGTGTATTTTCTCTATTGTATTTTTGAATTCTGTAAACAAATTATTACATCATGTCCTGTGCTTGTTAGAGATCAATGCTCAGTCACAGATTAGTGTCACTGAGTATAAACAATGTGAAATCTATGTGTGCTGGGACATACCATTCACCAAATTTCTTAGCTGTTTCACGACTGTCTCTATCAACTTCTGTTTGTCTCGATCATTCTTCCTGAATTGGGCAAATATATTGTTCTTTTTGCTAGTATCCTTCATCCTAGAAACAAATGTGAATGAATGAGGTTAGTAGGAGGAAATTAAAAGCTATGCTATCACAAGTAAAATATATTGGCAAGCTCCAAATTACCTCACTCTAATCTATGCTTGAAAAATATTCTTCAAAGAAAAAAGGTACTAATGTAGTTACAGATAGAGAAAACACACATACACATAAATGGTTTTATTTTACATTTTATATGAAGTGGTATTTTTGCATTAGAATATAAATCTAAAATATGCTAAGTTTAAATATCATACCATTTTCTAATATTATTCCATAAAGTATGCTAAAATACTCTATGTGGATTCTGCAAACTACATTCACAGCAAGACAAGGTAAAAGGAAAAAATGCATTAGAAAATTTAAAACAGCAATTTTTTGCCTCAGTGGTGTTTCATGACATTATAAATCTATATTTATTTTATTTAAAAATTTTTTTGTAGTTGTAGATGGACACCATGACTTCATTTTATTTGTTTATTTTTGTGCAGTGCTAAGGATAGAACCTAGTGCCTCACACATGCCTTTAGGCAAGCGCTCTACCACTGAGCTCCAGCTCCAGCCCGTCTACATTTATTTTAAAAGTTCCTTAAGTCAAATATATCACACATATTGTGAAATGTGGGAAAATAATATATACTTTTAATTAAAAATTGAAGATTTTAGTAGTGATATGTAAAGTGAAATATGATTAAGTCAAGATAGACTGCCACATAATGAGAAGTAAAAACACCTTAATTTGTGTTTAGCTGGACAAAGATGTGCCAGTAAATTGTTACCTCAGTTCTGACAGTATTATTTTTTTTCTCTCTCACTTTTTGTGTGTATGGCAGGAGGCAGTATTAGGGATTGAACCCAGGGGCACTCTATCACCAAGTTATCCCTAACTCTTTATTTTTTGAGTAAGTATCTTGCTAAATTTCCCAGGCTGACACTGAATTTAAGATCCTTCTGTCTTAGCCTTCCTAGTGGCTGGGATTACAAGTATATGCCACCATACCCAGCAATATTACTTTTTTCAAATTACATATTTCTCTATCTTCAAAGAAACCATGATATAGATAGCCTAGTGGCAAACATTCCAATTCCTGGGCATGTTTTACAAGTTCGTTCTTTCCTGAATCATACAGTTTTTTGTTGTTATTGTTCTCTCTCTCTTTTTTTTAAACATATCCTTGCTATATTGCCTAGGATGGTCTCGAACTCATAGGCTTCTGCGATTCTCCTGCCTCAGCCAAATAGCTAGGACTACAGGTGACACCACTGCACCTAATTGGGTTTTAATAAATTCAGTTGTCATTTATATCTGCAGTTTTTTGTTTGTTTGTTTGTTTTGTTTTTTGGTGGTGGTGCTGGGCCTGAACCCAGGGCCTGGAGCATGCTAGTAAAGACTCTACCATTAGCCACACAAATCCAGTCCCCAATAAACATTTCTAAGGCCTATTAAGCCCGAAATTCAGGACACAAAAGAAAAAGGGTTTTGTTCACATTCATACAAAAAGCAATTGCATATGTAATTACAATTCTGAAGGGTAAGAAAAAAGCTTATTTTTTAGTCATTACAATAGTGTGAGCTTTTAAAAGCTCCATCTAGATATATCTCTTTTTGTAAAAATTTCTAAGTTCTTCATTTTGTCATTGACTCAAAATCTGTTAAAGGCTATACAAAATGTTTTCAGAATATACTCACTTCTCCAAAAGAGTAAGGGCTGTGTTTGGATTCACCCGAAGGTACTTTGAAGCTGGCTGTCCATAATCAGCTAGGTAAGTAGACCAATCCCAAACCATAAACAGGTCAAGGAGCTAAGAAAAATGAGGGAAATGTTATATTGACTTTTAATTATTGACCCATACACAAATTAAGTATATGCTATTCTTGGTCCATGATTTGCTTCTTAGATGGAATGGAATAAGGAAATTCATATCTAAAACTTCATTAACTGTATTTTATCTTTTTTATGTTTATTTATTTATTTATTTTAAAAATATTTTTTAGTTGTAGTTGGACACAATATCTTTATTTATTTAATTTTATGTGGTGCTGGGGATTGAACCCAGGGCATTGCCCTTACTAGGCGAGCACTATACAGCTGAGCCACAACCCCAGCCCTTAATATTTATTTTTTTAGTTTTAGGTGGACACAATATCTTTATTTTACATTTATGTGGTTCTGAGGATCGAACCCAGTGCCTCATGCATGCTAGGTGAGCACTCCACCACTGAGCCACAACCCCAGCCCCAGGACATTATCTTTTTTACTTTGGAATTACTAAAACTGTCAGTAGTTGCTTTTCTAATAAATACTGAATTTTCAAATGATCATAAATAAAAACTTTCATTGTTCTGTGAATTATATTAACACATGCTAATGTTTAGAGAATTTATGTTTATTCATTGTTCAGTCAGTACTCATATTTAATTAATAGGGGTTGATGCTACTAACTATACAAAGAAATTTAAAGAACCTTTTTCCTTAAAGATATGTTTACCTTTCAAAGGAGTTGTTTGCATGCAGACTTTTCTAAAGTAATTTAAACCAAAGGCTCAGATAATCTCAATTAAGTGCATTAAAGAACCTCTGCTGGATTCTCCCTGGTGACAGATCCCCAGTATTATTATGAAAGGAGGACTTCAGGATTTGGCCTGTTAACTTTAGGCAATCATTTTGTATAAACAAACAACAACAAAAAAAGAAACTCTCTTGTTTTCCATAGTGTCTTAAAATTGACTGTTTGCTTTATAAACTCCAGTTAGAATCATTGTCAAATATGGAAGTAATCTTTTAAAAGCAATGCCATGCCTAACCCAAAGCACCAAACTCCTTATCCAACTTTAAAACCGTAATCCCCTTTAAGCCATTTAAAACTAACTTCCTATCCCCATCTGAATTGTTTCAGAAAGCTAAATGCTTTAGTTACTACTTCCCCTATTTTTTTTTTTTAACTCACTGTATAAGTTAGGAGACTATGGTTTAACTTTCAAATGAAGGAAGCATTTGGATTTACTTGAAGAATACATAAACTGACCTACTGACTCTGAGAAGGATGAAACATCCAGGGTTATTAACCACAACTAAGTAAAGGTTAGAATAAACTAGCTTTTCTTTAGGAAGGCAAGGGACTTGTCTGACTATTTTTCCATCCAATTTACAACTTTCAATAGAGGCTCTTGCAAAAGGTAGAAACTGCTATAAAAAATATTAACTACTGAAAGTAACTACAAAAAGCCACTTACTTTCAGACAAGAAAACATTCTAGGCCATACTAGAAGTTGAAACACTGGTACAGAAAGCATACTGAAACAATGTTAAATATACTGTTTGAAAAAGAAAAGGAAACTTATATGTAAATTTTTTTACTGTTGTTTGTCAGTAAATACTTTTCCTCTTTTTGCACATGGAGAAAAAGTTACTTTCATACACTCTGGTGGTGAAAATATAATTGATATAATTTCTCTGCAATGTGATCCTCCAAGTGTTTAAGCACCTTATAAAAACGGACATTCTCTGACTCAGTAATTGTACTTCTAAAGGAATGTAACTTCAGGTAACATTAATAAAGGTAGACAAAAATTTATGCACAAAGATGGTAAACTCAAAAATGTTATTTGGATGTTATTTGGTTATCAAAAAACTGAAAACACCTTTAATCCCAGTGTTATGAGTGGTTAAGTAGTGAGGTGTATCTGCATGATGAATATAATAGTATGTGCTTAATATTTACATAGAATTTTAAATTACTTGGGAAGATGTTTATGATAAATGTTGCTACTTAATTTAAAAAACACATAAAACGTAACTAAAAGAAAAGCTGGGCTTGGCAGTGTACACCTGCAATTTCAGTTTCTCAGGAGACTGAGGCAGGGAGGACACTGAGTTCAAGGCCAGCCTCATCAATTTAGTGAGAACCCATTAAAAAAAAAAGACTTAAAAAATATTAATAATGGTAGTTATTTATGTGGTGACATTATGGGTAACTGCTACTCACTTTCATAATACTCTACAATGAACATTTGCTAATACTATAGATTTAAAATTTATATATTCACGTATTAAAATACATTCCAATAATGAACACCCTTCACAGTCATCAGTAAAAGTCTCATTCTGAAGGATTCCTCTCAGGTTTATGTATGTGTTTGCACAAGTGTATGTGATCATGCAAACAGTCAGCAGAAAGTAACCACTTAATATACTGGTTGTCATCTTCCTTTCTTTCCAAAGGCATTATTAGCCATGTGACCTTTGGGATGTAGAAGAGGAAGGAGTCTTAAATAAAGTTCTTTTTCTTCCTAAGTTTTTCTACACCCTGTTGAGAAAGGAGGAGTCTACTTAATGAATTAAAAGCCTACACCAATTACACCTCTGAATACAGTACTGTTTCTTCTACAATACAAAAACAGAACTTTCCTCGATAAACACTATACTTATAATTTTAATATATGCCCAAATATCACATGCAAATCTCTAGAAACTACAAGAATCACAAAACTTAACCTACCTGCTCACATGTAGACAAATATACGTGCTGTCACATTTACATTAGTACTTGTGCATAATTGATCTATACATGTATCTGTGGAAATCTGCACATTAAAGATGAAGCAATGCATTGCCAATATGGATTAAAGGTCTAAACATCAAGATAAAAATCCCTTTAGGTATTCAACAAATATTGACTGCCCACCTGTAACATACCAGACACTATGCTAAGTACCATACAGTATTGAAATCAGGCAATATCCCATTCCCCAAGCAGCTTATATTATTAAGTGGGGATGCAATAAACAACAACAACAAAAAAGCTGGGCATAGTTACACACACCCATAATTTCAGCAACTTGGGAGCCTGAGGCAGGAGAATTGCATGTTTGAAGTCAACCACAGCAATTTATCAAGACCCCATCTCAAAATAAAAAAAAATAAGAAGGGCTAGAATATTATGCTAAGTGAAGTAAGCCAATCCCCCCCAAAACAAATACCTAATGTTTTCTCTGATATGAGGATGCTGATCCATAATGGGATGGGGCAGGGAGTATGGGAGGAATGGAGGAACTTTAGATAGGGCAAAGGGGATGGAGCAGTAGGAAGGGGTATAGGGGTAGGAAAAATGGTGGAATGAGATGGACATTATTACCCTAAGACACGTATGAAGACACAAATGGTGTGACTCTACTTTGTGTACAACCAGAGATATGAAAAATTGTGCTCTATGTGTGTAATATGAATTGAAATGCATCCTGCTGCCATACATAACAAGTTAGAAATAAATAAATAAATAAACAAACAAACAAACAAATAAATAAATAAATGGAGGACTTGGAAATGTAGCTCAGAGGAAAGACATCCCTGAGTTTGATCCACAAAAAGATAAAAACAAAACAAAACAAAAAAAATAAGGTAATATTTTGGTGTTAATATGAAATTATTTTTTTTTTAAAAAACACTATTCACAGAACATTCTGCTATTAAGCTACAGTAAGACATGAGGAAGCTACTATTACTTTTAATACAGAATAAATAAGATAGAAACCACTGATTGTTTACTCATTATTCTCAGTCTTTGTTGGGTTCTTCTCTTTTCTTGTACTGGGGATTAAGCTGAGGGTGCTTTATCGCTGAGCTTCATCTCTAGTCCTTTTTATTTTTTGTTTTGAGACAGGGTCTCCCTAAATTTCCCAGGCTGGCCTCAAAATTGGGATTTTCCTTCCTCAACCTCCCAAACTATTGGGATTACAGGTGTATGCCAGTGAACCTAGCTTTCATTGAATCTAAAGGCTGAACATTTGAGCACCACTTCAGTGTCTAGGTTCCAAAGGATGAATGGATGTAGATAAGAGAGGAATGGGGCCAGCAAGCATGCTGATCTCATTTTCTGATTTCTCATTTCCATGAATATAAGGATTTTTCAAATGCACACTACTGCTGGAAAGAGTAAAGAGAGAAAAGCTTCACCAAGCTGGCAAGCAAAATCAAAGTGTGTTCAGCATAATGAAACCACTCAGTAGATATTCAAGAAAGAACTGATTGACGATAACAGACTACTATTCCAAGTATACTGAGGAGTTTTTACTTAAGTTTCACGAGTTTAAATTTTAAAAAAGAGCACATTATAAACTACTCTGGCTTATACTGCCTGTAGGCAAACTGACTCCCCTACGTCTCTCCCAGGATTTCAATGGAGATAGGATATTGATAAAGAGGGTAGATTCCTTCATGATATTATTTTTGCATTAGGTCTAGTTATTGAGTAGGACAATTTCTAGAGAAAGCACCACTAATATTTCTAAATGTTATCTTTGATCCACAACAATTATAAGGTCATTTTCCAATTTTTAAAATACATTTCTGTTGAAAGAACGGTATAACACAAAACCAGGACTTTATTCCTAGGTCCCACTTGGCCAGATTTTAGGGCCTAAATCTATTTCCTTAGGTTGCTACCCATTCCTGTTCTGACTGAGAAGCACAAATCCTGTTTTTTGATTTTGATAGCCTAAAAACAATATGACTGAAAACAGAAGGGAGACCACTAGAGGAGAGGAAGGAAGCCAGGTGAAGGGAGGAGGGAAAGGAAAGGGGAGAAATGGAGAATAAAACTAACAAAATTATGTTATGTACACAGATGAATATGTAACAACAGTCCACTATTATGTCCAATTATAATGCAACAATAAAAAAAATCAAAATTGCTCCAGCATCAGAGTGTGATGGGAAGAAAAGAGGAAACTTGGATGCTGTCAGGTACAGTCACTGACATTCAGCTTTACTCCATATTATAGTCAATGCTTTGGGGACTGCCTCTCACAATTGCTCAGGTTTCACAGGATATGCTGTGTTTTTAATATTAAAACCTCAATTATAGAAAATCTCACCTCTATTTGAGTAGTGCTTCCTTCAGATGGCAATGCACAAATAATACATTTGTTATTAATCACACAAAATCTCTTTGAGTCTTGTAAACAAACAGTAAGACATGGTGTCTCAACAGGTGAATTTATTAGTTAACACATATAACTGAAATTCAAAGATGTGGATTAAACATGAACAAAAATAAAAATCTCCCTGGATTATCCAGAAGTAATTTTATAATTACTTATTAAAGGATAAAGTCAGGTATACGGTAATGAAAATTGGTATTAAGTTATATAAACAGGTTTGTCCCAACAGTTGAGTAAAATAATTCCACCTTAAATCCTTTTGGGAAGTAAGCAAACTATGGATCATATAAAAATGAATAGCAAAACAATGTGCCTCAGTTTTATCTCATCACGATTTATAAGATTATTTGAAATTAGTATCCTTTTTTTCCCACCAAGGATTCAAAAATACCCTTCATAACTAATAACATTAAGTGGATTTATATCAATACTTGTACATGAGTTATAAATTTCATTTCCTCAGTGCTCCCTGTGTGTCCAGAAAACAAAAAGAACAGCTTAAGGGGAGAAGTAGTTGCATGGGTGGTCCCATTTATAGGCTCAAAATAGTTGAATTACAGAGGAATCTATCTGTCAACCCATTTAGCTTGCTGACAGCTTCCCATCCCAGGAACTCACTCCTAAACCACACCCAAGAAACTTGGGGTCTCAGACTTGATGAAGTCACTTTATGCAAATGACAGAATGAATCTAGGCAGATTTAAACCCATTCTTTGGAACTCTTGAAGTGGCTTTTTGCCTTTGTAAAAATGAATCCACAGTGCCAGGTCATTTTTTCCTTGAATCTGGTTTAGCTTTCTTTGTTTGGGGTCTTTTAGATTTTGCTTTTGAAGCACCTCAGGGGCAGTGACCCAAGACAGAAGAAAATAAAGTTAAGCCAACCTCAAGAGAAAAGCAATTGGGGATACTAGGTTTGCTTTTGTAAATGTGAACAGTGACCTGGGGGCTCAGGGTCAACCTTAGTTCCCCAAGTTCCCTTTTCTAAACACTAAATCCACCTGGGACCTCAGGGTTGCTTTGCAGATTCCAAAAGTAAACCAGGAGATCGGTTTTCCTTTGCCACCAAAAAACAAAGCTGAAGCAAAGCTTTCTAGAGTGCTCCAGAGGTTTAGACAACAACAAAACTCCTAAATCCAATATAGCTTTTAGGAAGAATACTTGTCCTTCGAACAATTCCTAATTAGCTGCCACTGGGAATTCAAGAAAAATAGGTCTTACTAAATTAGTCACATTGGAGAAAAAGCAGAAATCCTTTTTCTAAATAGATAATAGAATCAAATAATGAGCCCCATATTTTTTATTTTTTATTTTTGAGAGAGGGTCTTGCTAAGTTGCTGAGGCTAGTCTCAAACTTGAGATCCTATTGCCTCACTCTTCAGGATCATGGAGACTATAGGTGTGCACCACCACACTTGGCTCCATGATTTTTAAAGCACTTGGCTTTTCCTTCTTTTACCACTATGTGAAACCATAATCAGAAAACTCCACTTGCAGAATAGAAGATAATTTTAAGTATCAGCCAGAAGGAGCCTGGTCAAAACTATAAAGAAGCAAAACAATACTGTGCCTTTGGCAACCTCCCTTTCATGCCTTTAGGTTTTAATTTTCCTTGGCTACCTTCTGGATTTCTGATACACTTTCACTCAAGTCTGCCTTCTTCAAATGTCCCATTTGCCAAGTCTAGTGTCAGCCAGTCTTGCCACTCTTCCTCTGTGAGGACTAGGAGTGACCTCTGAGCACCTGACTGACCTCTCATGCAGAAGAGGCTGCTGAAAGGCACTGGTGCTCTTAAGTCACTTTACTCAGATGAACTGCATATGGCAGAGGTAGAATGCTCTTCCAGTATTTTTTTTTTAACTTTTTTTTTATTGGTTATTCAAAACATTACAAATATTGCAGAATTATATCGGTTACACATCCACATTTTTACGTAATATCATAATAGTAACTGTTGTATTCTGCTCAGCTATATGGAAGTCCCAGCACCACAAAAAGAAAAAAAAAAAAAAACTTCGGTAAGCAAGAAACTGTCCAGGCAGCCCTCTGACACCACCTTGTCTGGGTAAGCTGCTCCTTTTCTGTGTCCTCACAATACCTTCCACATATTGCTATCACATTATTTATCATGGTATACTGTACTACTTTATTTTTCAGGGGTTAGTTTCTCTACCCATTAAATAATCAAACATCAGTAATTCATTTTCTAGTTTTAATGATTCATGGCTATCCAAGTCCTTGATATTTCCAATATCCCAGTGGCTGAAGTGCTTTTTCCTCCTCCTGTAACATACTCTGTAAATGCTTCAAAGATGATGACTTTGTTTTACTTAAAATGTACACCTTCACATTTGACCCAGCACCTGGTAATATAGTAAGCACCAACTAAATGTTGAGATAAACTGTATATGTTATCTTTTTTAAAAAATTTCTTCTTATTTGTTCTACTTAGTTGTATATGGCAGCAGAATGCATTTCAATTCATCGTACACAAATGGGGTGCAAAAACATTTCAATTCTCTGGTTGTACACAGTGTAGAGATACACCATTCATGCAATTATACATGTACCTAGGGTAATGATGTCCATCTTTACCTTTATGTTAAAAGGTAACCATCTGCATATGTTACCTTTTAACATAATTTCATAAGTCTACACAGAATTTATGTCTTACATACTAACAATATGGTTATGTTATTGTTTACTTTACATGTAAATTACTAATACAACTTTTGAGTTTAAAGTTCTGCTCCTGAGATTAATTTATGTACTCTAGTGATGCCACCACCAAACATGTTAAATAGCATTCCCAGGTCATACATTTAATTTTTCTGTCCAAATTCATTACATCATCTGCTATACTTACAAAATAGGCAGTTATGTAATGACTTCATCAATGAGGCTCAAAGACTTTCAAAACTAAGGAAATTAAACCCTGAAATTCATGAGAGAGGTGTTCACCAGCCTTTCAGTTTTCTCTGATGAGTCATTTTGTTTCATTGAAGCTATGAAGAAATAAGATTTGCCAATATGAATGGACTTTGGAAGAACTCAAGCAACAAAGGAAGACAATATGGATTAGTCAATGAAAAAAATTATATGCTGATGTGTCTGTATTCCAGGACATGGCAGATGCTTTAATGACACAAGCTAGACTAAGCTTGAATTTCTTTATGTACTCCTTTTTAGAGCACCTGTTAAGAAAAACAAGGGGGAGGGAATACTAGTTTTTTTCAAATTGTTTGGAATCTAAGTGGGTATTCTCCACCAACTTCCCCCATCCCTCCTAGCTAATGGTAGCGATTTAAAATCAAGCAAATGAAAACTTGGTGAATTTAATAGCTCAATTAACTTAATCTTCAATAAATTAGTCACATGTGTGATTCTAAAATTTTAGTAAGTGAAACAATATTTATAATTTGCCATTATGAATGCCATTATGTTATTAATGCTGTTGATTTAAAGGAAAAAAAAGCTCAACTAAAATTAAAACTAAATACTTTAGACACCAGAGACATCTTGTCATTCCCTCTTTAAAAAGAAACTCAGATCAAAGAGAAAGAATATTATAACATAGTAGTGAGTACTTGCATTTAAGGGGGCTTGCATCCTTAGTCAGTTCTTTCTTTCAAATCATATAATAGATTTTACCATATTCACTCAATTAAAATATGTATTTAGTTTATTTTTCTTGAATCTAAAAGGCACTTATTTTTTAACCCCTAATTATTCATTTACTTCCAAACCTGATTGTATATGTAATTACCTTTTGTCAGGTATAATAATTTGCTCAATAAACATGTCAGAACACTTGCTACTTAGACTGTTTCAACAGATAAATGTCTTTCCACAACCTCAAGGCATAATTAAATACGGGGAGGAGGGCAGTTATCAAAATCAAACCATACTGAAGCTGATTCACTGCGGCAGGAATTCACAGCATGCAGGCAAGGCCTACTTTGGGGCTTGATGCTTGCCTGAGTGCTCAGTTAGTGAAGAGATTTCTAAGACAAGGTAACAGTGACAACACTGCAACATTCTGACTCCCGCAGGTATCCATGTGAACTTCAAAATGGGCAAAAGATGAACTTTTAAGATGCAGTTTAATTAAGAAGCAACTACTGGCAAATAGCTATTGGTAACACATTCTTACTACAGGTTACAGCAATAGAACACAAAAAAGGAAACTAAATAAAAACAAAGGAAACACATTCCTTGGGAAGATAAATGCAGCCACTGGAATTAAATGGATTGTGACCTAAGTCCTACAATCCTCGTATAATGTGAATCTGCACAATGGGAGTGCAAAGAAAAATCCCTACCTGACCTCTGGATAACCTAAACAGGAAATCAGGACATTTCTAAGGAAAATCAACTGTATCATCCTGTTAAGATAATTGTTTCCATTGACACTTTGCATAAACATCTTACTCGACCATCAAAAAAAACCTAAGCCACAGCGTCTCTTCTTTGTAATACATAAAAACAGTGCATATCCCAGTTCCGTCAATTCGTGTGAGAAGGTAAAATTTCATTGATGATAATTAGGAGGAAAACAAAAAAGAGGAGAAAGATATTAATAGGTAAAAAAGTTGGAAGTAGTTATAAATATTAAAAGTAGAACTTAATTCCTGGTAAGAATCTGGGGAATAACTTTAAAGAAAGCCTTAATAAACACCATAAGTTAAAATGAGTAAGCATTATTTTAAAAGAATAATTAAAAAATATGACATTTAATTATGGTGCTTAAGATTGTTAGAAATTAGCTCCATTGGTTGGGGACAATCAAGTCCTCCATTATCTCATTTCATCAATATTCCATGAAGCTGGGAGTGGTGGTGCATTCCTGTAATCTCAGCAACTTCGAGAGGCTAAGGCAGGAGGATCACAATTGCAGGGTAGTCTTGGCAATTGAACAAGAACCTGTCAGGGGATGTAGCTCAATGGTAAAGTCCCACTGGGTTCTATCCCCAGTGCCACTCTCCTCAAAAAAACCCTTTGTGGATATTATTTGCTTTTCTTATTTGTCACTTGAATAAGAAAACACCTAGGAGCTAATGCTTTAAGCTCGGGGTATAGCTCAGCAGAACCTTGTTTAGCATGATCAAGGTCCTGGGTTTCATCTCATTGACAGAGCTATGTACAAATGATTAGTAGTAGAGCATTAAATATTGCTAAATATTTCGAGGCAGGGTGAAAAGACCTGAAAAACCCTCTAAGGTGATACCTAAACTGAGTCTTAAGAAGGAGTTAATCCAGGACACGTAAAGATATTTCAATCAGATGGAACAACATGAGGAAAGGCACAAAGATGAGAAACAGTGTGCTCATTAGGAGTGTGATGCACTTTAGTACTGCTAAATTGAAATATGAGTTCAGGACAGGCTGGAGGAAAGGACAGGGGCTGGCTGGGTCACAAAAGGATATGTGTGCCTTATTTGGGAATTTTGGATAGCCACTGATAGGTTCTAAAAAAGGGAGCTGACCTGGTCAGATTCACTACTTAGGTAACTCTAATAGTTTTGTGAAGAATGAATTTAAGGAGAAAAAACTTAAGACAAAAAAATATATATATAAGACTGTTTTGACAACCTTATAATAAACTGAGAAAGATAGGTAGCTGGCATAGAAGAGGATGCATAGGTGTAGGCAGACACTTAAGATGGAGAGAAGAGAATGAGTCTGAGAAATATTTAGGAGAAAAAATTCCTAGGACATGTTGACTAGCTATAAGACATGCTTCCACCAACCAAAACAGAACATAGAAAGAAGACATGATCCAACAATGAGGGAAAATGACATATTGAAAGGATGTGGGACATACATCTAAATAGAAGTATCTACCAGACAATCCGATGTGTATCTGGAGCTCATATCAGTTTACATCAGAGACATGATGAAGAGTGGATCAGCTCACTCAGGTAAAGAGCAGAGACAGAGGAGTATCCTGCAGAAGAAACCTCAGGGATATTTAGGGAACAGGAAAAGGAGACCACAAAGAAAATAAAAGGAAAAACATTAGTAGAGTTCAACTTTCAAAGGAGAGGGGATTTTAAAGAGGACATGATGAACATCATTAGTTGCGACAGAAAGAACCAGTCAGATAAAGGCTAAACACATTTACTAGCCTTCTCTGGTGACCTAAGTGAATATTGTTTTAGCACATGGCAAAGCAGATACTAAGAACTGAGGAATGAACGAGAAATGAAGAAAAATGATAATAAGTTCTAAACTACTCTTTTAAGAAAATTTAATGCAAAAGAGAGAAGAGAGGTTGGAAATAGCTAGAATGAAACCGGAAGATTCTCTTTTGGATAGGAGAGATTTGAACATGTTTTTAGGCTGCAGTAATCAGGAAAAGGCTAAAGGAAAAGAAAGGTAGGTGAATACTGAAACAAAGTCCCATAGAAAAGATAGGGTCAAGGGCAAAGGAGGAGAGAGCCTCATTAAAATGGCTACCTATCACCTGAGAATGACAGAAAGGAAGTACGGTTCGGTGTGCATATCTGCAAATTCAACAGTGGGAGACTACTGGTTATGGAAATGAATGAAAGAAAGCTCCAAGGGGCTGCAGCTTCTCTCAAGTAAGGAAGAACAAAGGTCTTTGAATAGAAATGGGCGATTAAGGGGACACCAATCTTTTTCACTGCTTAGCCAGTGAAAAAATGTGCATGACAACTAGAGAGGGCTGCAGTGATAGTATACCCTGAATTTTATGAGGAGAAGGTGAAGAAAGCATTCTTACAGTTGAAGCAGTAAGGCCATTTATATTGGAGTGAAGGTTTTCAAGTGATGCGATGTAAGAGTGCTGGACGAAATGAAAAGAGAGACTACATAGTATAAGGGAACAAAACAGGAGAAAGGTCAGGAGGTTGGGGAGGGGAAAATGAAAGTGAAAAAAGGGACTTAATTTCACTGAGAAATGGCAGTGTCTGACCAGGTCTCAGAAAAATGGCGAAGGCTGCAATTAGATTTCTAAAAGGGCAGGGAAACATCTACCTGAATGTGTGAAATCTCAGAACACCTGGAGCAGCTGCAACAGCCCTGTTAAGGGGAGAGTTTTTGAGAGCTGTGGAACCAGTGATTAGATTTCCTGAAGTCCCTTCCTTCCAATTCTCAAGGCTTAGGATATCATGATCATGAAAATCGTAGATTCACAGACTGAAGATAATTAGCAATGCCCTGACATTTAAGAAAACACAGAAAAGAATCAAAGAAAAGGAGAAAACTTTACATTGTAAAATACTCTAGGAACTAAAATGTCACTTAACATTAGTATTAAGCATTGAAATACATACCTAAAAACAATTTTAGGCAAAAATATTATAAAAGATTGATTTTCAAATTAAAAAGCCCTTCAGTAATTTGTCTTCTGATATTAGTAAAAAATTCATCATGATTATATCCAATTGGCTCTCAAGAGATCACTACTGACCTTTTCACTGATATTAATTTCTTTTACAATATGCTTTACACGTGCGAGTGGAAGAATGCATTCCTTTGAAATGCCAAAAGTTTTAGCAGTGTTGAGCTCTCTGAGCCTTTTAAATTTGAAGATGGATAGCTCTATGGGCTACTGATAATTTTCTGAAGTTTGGAGTAAGTATATATGCCGAGTTCTAGGGATTTGGAACAGAGGTAATAGCTCTCCCTTTAAGGTAATCAATAAAAGCTTACTGAACTATAAACTAAATTTTACTTCATACAACACTTTTGAGAAGCAAAAGATTAAGTACTGTGTCTTTTCTGGCACAAAACAGCCACAAAGGAAAAATAGATTAATACATAAGAAAAAGCTACTTTAAACCATTGGAAAGGTTTGTATACAGTTTCAGTCTGAGATCATTTCATATACAGATGGGTTACCTATTGTGGATCCTGATTATGCAAAGTTCACTTAATCTCCTATTGTTAGTTTTTCTTTATCTCCATTCTAGACCATTAGCTATATTTGTGCATACATTTTCACATGAACATCTGATTCAAAGGAATGCAGGCCTCCTTTTTATAAAAGGAGAAACTAAGTTTCAGAGAGATTGTGTCTTGTTCAAATTTATATGTAAAATAGAACTGGAATCTAATTTCTTATTTATTTGTTTTGTTTTGTTTGGGGATGGGTGGGTATTGGGGATTGAACACAGGGGAGCATAACCACTGAGCTATAGCCTCATCTAATTTACTATTTATAGTGCTTAAAAAACTAGACTAGGATGGCTTAATTGGCATAAGATTTCCTTTTGTTTGTATGTATACCAATCTGCTCTCAAAAAGAATGCTAAATAGGGCCTTTTAGAGCCCTATTTAGATTCACACTGTATATGGCAAATGCAGATAGGTGAGGTATAGGGAATATTGTTTTATAAAGCGAAAAGATGCTAATAGTGACAGTGGTGATTGTTTGTAATAGTCATTAGTATGTGAAACACTGTATTATTACTGTTTTGGGTTTTTTTTAGACAAAGTATTTAACTATTTAAAATTTCATAGCTATATTCCAAACTACTTATATGAAGAAAAGAGAAACAATTTCATTCAATAAAAGACAATTGTTAGAGACAAATATTTCTTATCCATGAATAATAACAAGTTTGGCAAAAATGTGATTTTTGTGTATGTACGGGGGATTGAAATTGTGTGCTCTACCAATGAGCTTCATTCCCAGCCCTTTTTGTTTTCGAGTTTATGATTCTCTTGTCTCAACCTCCTGAATTGCTGAGATTACAGGTATGCAGCACTGTGCTGGCCCAAATATGAATTAATTTTGAAAGATATGTTTCACTGTTGGATAGTGTCAATACTGAGTTTCTATTTAATAATTAAGTTAATGTATATAATATATTGATCAAAGACCAAAATTCACAATCCTTTACTGTGATCAACTATTTTAAAATTTTTAAGCTATTCCTTTGAGTGAAAAAATAATAATATTGATGATTAAAAAAACATTTAAAGGGGGAATGGGGGTGGGAAAGATGATGGAATAAGATGGGTATCATTACCTAGGTACATGTATTACTGCACATATGGTGCAATGCTACATTGTGTACATCCAAAGAAATGTAAAATTGTGCTGCAATTGTGTAATGAATCAAAATGCATTCTTCTGCTGGTTCAATATACGGAAATCAATAAATGTTATTCACCACATCAATAGACTTAAAGATAAGAACCATATGATCATCTCGATAGATGCAGAAAAAGCATTCGACAAAGTACAGCATCCCTTTACGTTCAAAACTCTAGAAAAACTAGGGATAACAGGAACATACCTCAATATTGTAAAAGCTATTTACGCTAAGCCTCAGGCTAGCATCATTCTGAATGGAGAAAAATTGAAGGCATTCCCTCTAAAATCTGGAACAAGACAGGGATGCCCTCTCTCACTACTTCTGTTCAACATAGTTCTCGAAACACTGGCCAGAGCAATTAGACAGACAAAAGAAATTAAAGGCATAAAAATAGGAAAAGAAGAACTTAAATTATCACTATTTGCAGATGACATGATTCTATACCTAGCAGACCCAAAAGGGTCTACAAAGAAACTATTAGAGCTAATAAACGAATTCAGCAAAGTGGCAGGATATAAAATCAACACGCATAAATCAAAGGCATTCCTGTATATCAGCAACAAATCCTCTGAAATGGAAATGAGGACAACCACTCCATTCACAATATCCCCCCAAAAAATAAAATACTTGGGAATCAACCTAACAAAAGAGGTGAAAGACTTATACAATGAAAACCAAAGAACCCTAAAGAGAGGAAATAGAAGATCTTAGAAGATGGAAAAATATACCCTGTTCATGGATAGGCAGAACTAACATCATCAAAATGGCGATATTACCAAAAGTTCTCTATAGGTTTAAAGCAATGCCAATCAAAATCCCAATTGCATTTCTTGCGATACCAGACTTCAAACTATACTACAGAGCAAGAGTAACAAAAACAGCATGGTACTGGTACCAAAACAGGCGGGTGGACCAATGGTACAGAATAGAGGACACAGAAACCAATCCACAATATTATAACTATCTTATATTTGATAAAGGGGCTAAAAGCATGCAATGGAGGAAGGATAGCATCTTCAACAAATGGTGCTGGGAAAACTGGAAATCCATATGCAACAAATGAAACTCGCCATGCACAAAAGTTAACTCAAAATGGATCAAGGACCTTGATATCAAATCAGAGACACGGCGTCTGATAGAAGAAAAAGTTGGCTACGATCTACATACTGTGGGGTCGGCTCCAAATTCCTTAATAGGACACCCATAGCACAAGAGTTAATAACTAGAATCAACAAATGGGACTTACTCAAACTAAAAAGTTTCTTCTCAGCAAAAGAAACAATAAGAGAGGTAAATAGGGAGCCTACATCCTGGGAACAAATCTTTACTCCTCACACTTCAGATAGAGCCCTAATATCCAGAGTATACAAAGAACTCAAAAACTTAAACAATAAGAAAACAAATAACCCAATCAACAAATGGGCCAAGGACCTGAACAGACACTTCTCAGAGGAGGACATACAATCAATCAACAAGTACATGAAAAAATGCTCACCATCTCTAGCAGTCAGAGAAATGCAAATCAAAACCACCCTAAGATACCATCTCACTCCAATAAGATTGGGAGCCATTAGGAAGTCAAACAACAACACGTGCTGGCGAGGATGTGGGGAAAAGGGTACACTTGTACATTGCTGGTGGGACTGCAAATTGGTGCGGCCAATTTGGAAAGCAGTATGGAGATTTCTTGGAAAGCTGGGAATGGAACCACCATTTGATCCAGCTATTCTCCTTCTCGGTCTATTCCCTAAAGACCTAAAAAGAGCATACTACAGGGACACTGCTACATCAATGTTCACAGCAGCACAATTCACAATAGCAAGACTATGAAACCAACCTAGATGCCCTTCAATAGATGAATGGATAAAAAAAATGTGGCATTTATACACAATGGAGTATTACTCTGCATTAAAAAATGACAAAATCATAGAATTTGCAGGGAAATGGATGGCATTAGAGCAAATTATGCTAAGTGAAGCTAGCCAATCCCTAAAAAACAAATGCCAAATGTCTTCTTTGATATAAGGAGAGTAACTAAGAACAGAGTAGGGATGAAGAGCATGAGAAGAAGATTAACATTAAACAGGGATGAGAGGTGGGAGGGAAAGGGAGAGAGAAGGGAAACTGCATGGAAATGGAAGGAGACCCTCAGGGTTTTACAAAATTACATAAAAGAGGAAGTGAGGGGAAAGGGGAAAAAAAAACAAGGGGGAGAAATGAATTACAGTAGATGGGGTAGAGAGAGAAGAGGGGAGGGGTGAGGGGAGGGGAGGGGCGATAGTAGAGGATAGAAAAGGCAACAGAATACAACAGACACTAGTATGGCAATAGGTAAATCAATGGATGTGTAACCGATGTGATTCTGCAATCTGTATATGGGGTAAAAATGGGAGTTCATAACCCACTTGAATCAAAGTGTGAAATATGATATATCAAGAACTATGTAATGTTTTGAACAACCAACAATAAAAACTAAAAAAAAAAGTTTTCAGCTCACCGTGTGGTTAAAAAAAATAAAATCCTATAACATCAAAAAAAAATGCATTCTTCTGTCATACAGACCTAATTAAAAAAAAATCTGAGGGCTGGGGATGCAGCTCAGTGATAAAGAGCCTGTCTTGTGCTCCAAGTCCTTGGTTCAATCCTCATCACTGCAAAAAACAAACAAAAAAACAAAAACAAAGAGTATGCACACAAGAGAGAAAGAAACTAAAAATCAACAAAACTCAGCACAGTGATGGATTATGGACATCTGTAATCCCAGCTAGTTGAGAGGCGAGGGTAGGGAGATAGCTAGTAAGAGGCCAGCCTGAGCAATTTAGTAAGACCTTACGCTGGCCAACTTGGTAAGCTTTTATCTCATTAAAAAATAAAAAGAGCTGGTGATGCAGCTTAGCGATAGAAGTTTGCCTAGTATGTGTGAGGCCCTGGGTTTAATCCCTAGTACCCCCCCACCCCCGACACAAAAAAAACCCCAACCAAACAGTAAACATGTATTATTTCATATTGTTTTTGTAGTTATTAAAGTATATGTTTACTTCAAGTTTTTGTTTTCAAAAATTATTTGAGAGAGTAATTTTCAAAAGTATTAAACAGCTCAAACTTTATTCTTAAAGTAACAGTAAAACCCCCAAATCAAAATTTGTATTAATAACTGAAGATAAGAGTACAAATCACCAACATATTAAAACACATACTGTAAACTTCCAGAATTATGACACTGGAACACAAAGAAGAAAAAGGCAAAAGCCATTTAAGTTCAGACTAATCCTTTATAACCTAAGCTCTCCCAAAGGGCAAGCATACTTTTCTAATATTTGGACCTTACGGTAAACTATGTGAGATGTCTGGTCTTGTTACATTCAGGAATAAACTCAAATACATTTTCCTTTAATTCTTTGGTACTTCAAATGAAGTAAAATAGTCTACAGAAAAAAATGCCTGCTGGAGGAACTGTGTGAACAAGCTTGTTGTCCTGCTACTGTATCTAGTCAAGCATTCGGATACTACAACTTTGGCAAATCCCATTAATACTTTAAGAAGTCAAAGGCTTTAAAACTTCTAAAGAAAGTTCCTGTGGAGTAGTCACATGGGCAAGTTTAAGCAAGTGGGGTGTGTATACAATATGGTAACAAATATAATACAAACAAAAGAAGATTTGCTTAATTATAGTGGAAATAATTGTTATTTAAAAGTGACTTCTTCATTATAAAAGAATAAACTGGACCAGTGGCAAAAGAATTGTATGTTATGATGCCTTAAGACTAGAAACAGAAGACAAAAATTTCAAAGTAAAATCCTGGCAGACACCCAGTCTCCATGGCAAGAATTCTGGCCAAACAATTCCTTCATAACTTCCGAGGCTTGTTCCTGTTCTTAGAGATAGAAGCTGAAGTTGTTCATTTTTAGACAAATGCAGTTTGAGCCCTGCAAATTTTTAAGGTTCTCCTGTTTTTCCATGGTGATGTACATCAGAACTTATTTCCTAAAATTTATAATTATTTGGGCATGGGAGAAAGGAATTTTTAGACTATGTATAAAAGGATGGAAGAAAGCAGTTGATGGGGATAATAAGAACAAGGAGGTGGGTGCCCAGGTTCCTTCTTTTTTTAAGCAATATTGGTGAATGAAAATGTAAGCTCCTAATAGTTTACCACAATGTAGACCTGGCACACTAGCCTTGCCACTGCCCTGATGAGATATGCTAAGTACAGACAGATGGTAATTGCTGACTCCATCCACTATTGGCCTCTTTAATGTAAATGTCAAACAATTCACTAACTTCAGCAATGAAGACTAAGCATGCCAGGAAAAAGATCTTTCCTAGAAATAAACTGTACAATACTTTTTTCTTATAGATTTCATTAAATTATTAAAATATAAAGTTGAAATAGTCCAGGAAAGTTTCCCAAGGTCATGCAATGGTTATTAAGAGAAGCAGGATTCCACCCTGTCTCCAATTTCCTACTTAATAGTATTCTTGTTATTGCACCACTCAGATATCTCAGTAGCTTTCTTTTTATACTCTCTCATTTCTATCCTTTCAATAAGATAACTTTATCTTCATTGATATCAGCTAACTCATATCTCAAATAGTCTGGCTCTTATTTATATCGCTACCATTCACATGTGTTTTCCCAGTGCTGGTCTATGAGAGATACTCAATAAACATTTGTTTAATAAATGAAATAGTAAGTGAACAAGCAAATAAAGGAAAATCCATCCACATTTAATGCTTTTACTACTGCCAGTTTTAGGACTCCATTAGCAAATGTTTAATTTATTAACACACTACATTGTTCCAAAAGGGCTTTTGGCAACTTACAAAACTACACGCAGAATAAATACAACTCAATAAGTGAGAACATCCAGGACCAAGAGAAAGTAAGAGGAGGAGAGAAGAGGAAGTTAGTATATGGAATGCAGGTGATGCTATCCTGTACACCTGCATTTTCTAGCTCCAAAATAAAGATGAAAACATAATTAATTATATAATTTACAGTATTCTTGAACCAAATTGCTGAGGATAATTTCAACTATCTCTAACACTAAAAACAGAACTGAGTCCACATGATGACACCATTGGGAAATAGTGAAGCATATCATCAGTGATTAAGTAATATCAATTCAATCATCTATAGCTTAGATTACCAAAACAGTTTTATGACTGGTTCTCCTGATTCTGATTTTGTCCTTTTAAAAAATCTATTCTCTTTAAAGCAAATAATTTTTTCTTTCTTTCTTTCTTTCTTTTTTTTTTTTTTTTTTTTTTTTGTGTGTGTGTGTGTGTGTGGTGGGGTAACTAGGGATCGAATTCAGGAGCTTCTACCACTAAGCCACAGGGCCTTAATTTTGAGACAGGGCCATGAAAAATCACTGAGACTGGACTTGAACTTTTGATCCTCCTGCCTCAGCCTCCAGAGTTGCTGAGATTACAAGCAAGTGCCAATGCATTTACATTTCAAAATGTAAATCAAATCAAACCCTTCAATAATTTCCCAACATACTTACCATCTAAACTCCTTAATAAGGCCCTCAAGGTCCTACTTAATTTGGCCCTGATCATTTTCCTCATCTCATGTACACCTCTTTTCCCCTGGTTCACTAAAAATTACAGCCATACCATGGCCCTTTTGTTCTTTGACCCATCTTAGGACTTCATATTTTCTCTTTCCTCTGTCAGGAACGCTATTTCCCTATATCTTCCAATTTTATTCAGATATCTTCTCTAGTGTCACCTCCTTAAAGAGGTATTCCTGGCCAAAAATCTGAAGTTGCCTACTTCACCTCCAGTTATTATCAAACTACAATGTTTTATTTTTCTCTTACCATCTAAAAGTTATTTCTCATACCATCTAAAAGCTATTTATTTAAAGTTCCATCTAAAATTATTTGAAATTCTCATTATCTATTGGGGATCTCCTTCCAACAAAATGAGATTACAAAAATGAGGAGAGGATCTTGCCTATCTTATTCACCACTGTACTCTCAGCACTTAGAATAGTGCCCAGAATAAGTGTGCAAACATTTATTAAACACGTGAAGAAACACCTAAAAAAGAAACAGCTTCCAGTGATATGGCTTAATCTGAACAGCTTTCCATTTCCCTTAGAGTAGTCAGTGGTAGATAGTTGATCATTTTTAGGTCTTATGTACTACTTTTGAGATGAAAACATTGAGCTTTCTTCTCAGAAAAATATACACAATAACAAAAGCTGCATGTACCTCCTAATAACAACCCATGATTCTAGATTAGAACCTGTGATCTAAAAGCCTTAGTAAGGGCCTTTGTGCAATGCAGTCTACACTATAACCAATTCCTGTCCATAGAGATGAAGAGTAAGGGGGGGAAATATCAATAAAAATTTGCATATTATTCCTAACAGATTTCTCTGTAAGGTGATAGAACCTAACCTCACATAGGTAAAGTCCATGACTGATGGTTACTTAGTCCTTTTGTAGTGTACTGAGAAGCCCAGATTTGTAATTTAACATGAAAAAAATGGCATATGTGTTATGACACAGGTAATAAAATCTGTGAGTATTATGGATTGCCTCTTTTAAAAATGGCAAAGACTATACTCTTACTCTAATTAAACAAGATTGTATTGGGTTAGGATATAGATAAGAACAAGTGAGTTGTAAGGGTTGATAAGTTAAACAACAAAAACACATAGAGAGTGGTCATGTAGCCAGCTTAGTGGTAGAGAGGCCCAGGGTTCAATCCCCAGCAACAAAAACAAAAAGTACAAAGAATTGGCTTATATTCAGAATAGTCTATGAACTCTCCCGGAGGCAGAGGCTCTTCCCTGAGTACTATTAATAAAAAGATGCATGTGCAGGGTCATAAAATGACTTTCAAAAAAGTATTATTTTAAAAACTATGTCAGATCAAAGAGGTGGTGGCAGGAAAAAAGAACATTTAAGTACAGAACTCGTCTCCTAGCTGGCAAGGAGGACTTGATATGAAGTAAAAGAGATCATCTGAACAAAGTCACTTTTGTTTCTGTACTTTTCTCTTTTTGCATTTGTAGGTGCTTATAGTTAACATGTAAAGTAAGTCAACTGGGCAAAGACACTTCTATAAATTCTAAAGGACTTAAATCTTTTCTCCATAATATTTTTTAGTATTACTGAGTAGTAATACTATTTTCTTTCTGGAATTTTTGGCTTTGTTTTAAGAATTTTATTTTGACAAGTATTAGATATTCTGTCTTAAGGAAAGGTACAATTATCCTGAAAAATGTAACTTTTACTGTATTTCCTCTTTACTACAATAAGACCTTTTTACAACAAGCAGAAAAATATAAAACTTAATAATTTTGTCAAAATATCTATTATTCAAAAATTTTCCATCTCATTTATAATATATGAAGTTAGTAAGGAAAAAATTCCCAATAATGAGTATATTTGTTCTGAGTATGAATAATGTGACTCAACAATAATACCTTGATAATTCACTAAGGAATCTGACAACTGTTCAGATTTGAACTTTATATGAGCTGGTATTTTAATTTCCCACTTAAATCTTTTCATTTTTCACAAGCCATCCTATGTTACCATTTCATGCTTCTTAAAAACAAGTTATTCTGTGTGACTGGCTGGGTTTACTGTACTTAAGTATCAGTAATCCTCTAGTAATTATCATCTTTCATAAAATCAACTGAATGCTTAAAAAAGGAAGTTTGAATTATTTTTAAAAGAATTAAAATTTAAATTTCTTACTTTTTATGATTTACATTTTAATATTTAAACTTTATCTATTTACTTTAAAGTTTAATCTATTTGCTATTATAATGTTCTGTTTTAACCTGTAGTTCTAGGGACCCACAAGTTAATTTACTAGTGGTCCAAACAAATCTGTTTTTAAACTATGCCACAAAACATTGCTTTGTAGAATGAAAAAATTTTTGTTTGTACAAAGTATTCAGCATCCAAACAAGTTTGGTGGTGGTGGGAGAAATATACTTTTACTATTGAAGCCTTTAATTTGCAAATAAAATTCTGAATTTATAAGAGGAAAACAACATATGGAATTTTCCCCATTTACTTGATCACAGTTTACTTTCTTCATGACTCACTATTCCAGTAATGGTTTGAGATATGCTGCTTTATATTCAATCATTGCTGATCACTTAATTAAGGTAGACATTGCTTTTGTGCAAATTCTTATAATTCATCTGCCCATAAATTATAAGAATTTCTTTTTGCAGTCCTGAAGATTGAACCCAGAGGCACTTTACCATTGAGCTACACCTCCAGCCCTTTTTATTTTTATTTTGAGACAGCTTCTATATTAAGTTGCCCAAGCTAGCCTCAAACTTGCCATTCTTCTGCTTCAGCCTCTCATGTACCTAGGATTGTACCTGAGTGTGCACTATCATACCCAGACAAAATACTTTCTTAACCATTAAAGAAGAAGCAGTTGGTTCTGGAAAGATGATGACATTTCTTAGAAATAACATGACTGTTTTAGGATTCCTAATGCCAATCAAGATAAATCAAAATATATTTATATGTTACTTTAAGAATAAGTCTTACTTTAGAAACACTCTCACCAAAAATAGGATATAAAAATAGTTCTTTTAAGGAACATTTGTTTGTATGGAACAGTAACTTATGTGTAATACCTCAATTCTTAGCCAAAAAAAAAAAAAAAAAAAAATCCAACTTTCTCCAAAAGTGGTTTTAAATAGAGCTAAAAGGTTTACATTCACTTATTCAACATTTATTGACTGTTTACTATGTAATAGGAGTTGTGCTAGGCCATAGATATATAGCAATGAACAAAAAGCATAAATCTTGTCCTCATAAGTTTGTACTTTAGTTTTTTCTCTTTTTAGAAAACATATTGCCTATATTGTTATAAATACTTACCCTAGAATTGCTTTACTTTAATAACTTTGATGTGATAAGAGGATAGTTAGGGTGGTGTTTAAAATCCCAAAACTGCTGGGAATAGTGGAGCACACCTGTAACCCCAATCACTCAGGATCTGAAGCAGGAAGGTTGTCAAGTTAGAGTCCAGCCTGGACACTTAGCAAGACCCTGCCTCAGGAAAAACAAAAACAAAAACAAAAACAAAACCCTATCAAAACTGCAATCAACTAATTGCTTCTGAGGATGGAACAAAACATGAAAATAGAAAAAAGTTAGAAAGGGGGGACCCAACATGGTGGCCGGCGAGGAGGCAACACTTTCAATGCCTCCGCAGTAATGGGATCAGAGAGACCCATTAATACACCTACATGTGACCTGCTGAGAAACTTCTAGCAAAATTCCGCTGAAAGGAGACCTGCCGGGAATTAATAAGTCTATTGGAGGGGTCAGTTTGTCCCAGACGAGTGAATCTTGGCAACGCAGAGCAGGGGCACAGTCCCGCCGGCCGCCGCCGATGCCCACACGTTGTAGCGAACGTACAAACGGCCGCTGCCTGCCTGGGCCCCCGCCGGACCGGCTCTGTGAACCGCCTCTGGCGGTTTGGCGATGCAAACAACCCCCCCCCCCACCGTTCGGCGCTGCAAACGACGAACCCCCCCCCCCCCCCCCCCCGCCCCGCCGCGCTCGTGTGGGCGGGGACACAGTGAACGGGCCCTGCCCGCCCAGCTCTGCGAAAGGCCCCGCCCACACGGTGAATGGGCCCTGCCTGCCCAGCTCTTCAAACAGCCCTGCCCGCATGGGGGAATCAGGAGTGGCGCGGGACCCACGGCGCGGAACTCCCGGCTACTGCTCCCACCAGTGCTGACAACTGAGGTCTCTTGCACCAGCTTCCGGGGGCGTGGCTACCAGAGAGCAAGCAAATTCGCTGGGGGTTCTCAGCCCCAAGATCTACAAACTTAGGGTCCAAGGGAATGGCAAACAGGGAGAGTGTGCCCAGGCATTCATGAAAACAGGACTCACAGGAGCAGCAGACCTGGCGTGTAGCCAGTATTGTGGTGAGCATCACCGGTGAGCGGGGCCTAGCTCGAGGAAAAGTGGGGAAGTGACTAGACACAAGAGAAGGCCCTAGGCACTCAGGATTGGAGACCCGCCCAGTCCGGGAGGAAGAGCTGCTGCACAGTGACTGGCTCCCGCCTACTGAGAGGAGAAGCTTGGCCCGGTGGGCACAGCTCCATCTACTGGAAGAATAGTGAATCGAACTCTAAGACTGCATTTATTAAAATTTTTTGTTGTTGTTGTTGTTTTAATTTTTTTAATTCATTTTATTTTATTTTATTTTTTAAATTTTAATTTTAATTTTTATTATTACTATTGTTATTTTTTAAAATTCTTTTTAACTTTCTATTTTTTTTCTTTCTTCTTTTCTTCTGTCTTTTCATTTCTTTTCAATTCTCTTATTCCCCCTTCCTTGAATTCTACCTGCTTACTCTCATTCTCTTTGGTGACTTCTTCCCTTCCCTTCTAATACCTTTCCTCCCAAGCATCAAATAAATTTACAGGAGTAAACAGTAACTCAGCAGTCAAACAGAACAAGAAGCAACATGAGCAGCATGAAAAAGCAAGGAAGAAAAGGAGTACAAACAATGCAGGACAGCCTAAATATTCAGGAGGATATAGAGTCATCAGAAAAATGGTCATATAAAGAACTCAAGGAATACCTTAGACAGATGGAATGGAACCTTAAAGAGGATACGAGACAGCAAATTCAAGCAGCAAAAGAACACATTGAGAATGAATTACATAAACAGATTAAAGAAGAAGTTAAGCATCTTTATCAGGAGATAGAGATTATAAAAAAGAATCAAACAATAATCTTAGAAATGAAGGAAATTATAAACCAAATTAAAAACTCAAATGAGAGTATCACTAATAGAGTGGAGCAAGTAGAAGCCAGAACGTCAGATAATGAAGACAAAATACATCATCTTGAAAAGAGTCTAGCCAACTCAGATAGGCTGGTTAAAAATCACGAGAGAAACATCCAAGAGATATGTGATAACATAAAAAAACCAAATTTAAGAGTCATTGGGATAGAGGAAGGTATAGAGATTCAAACCAAGGGAATGAGTAACCTGCTACATGAAATAATTACAGAAAACTTTCCAGAAATAAAAAAGGAAACAGATATACAAATTGTAGATGCATACAGGACACTGAGCATACAAAATCACAGTAGACCAACGCCAAGACACATTGTTATGAAGATATCCAATATACAGAACAAAGAGAAAATATTAAAAGCTACAAGAGAAAGGAGGCAGATTACATTCAGGGGTAAACCAATAAGGTTAACAACGGATTTTTCATCACAGATGCTGAAAGCGAGAAGATCCTGGAACAACGTATTTCAAACACTGAAAGATAATGGATGCTAACCAAGAATTCTGTATACAGCAAAATTAAGCTTCAGGTTCGACAACAAAATAAAAATCTTTCACGATAAACAAAAGCTAAAAGAATTTGCAGCCAGAAAATCAGCATTGCAAAGCATCTTGAGCAAAACACTACATGAGGAAGAAATGAAAAACAATAACCAAAGCCAACAGTGGGAAGTACCTCAGTAAAGACAGACGAAGGGGGGAAAGCTAATCATGGACAAACAAACTAAATTAAAAAAAAAGAGGTAAATAATCAAACATGGCTGGAAGTACAAACCATATATCAATAGTAACTCTAAACGTTAATGGTTTAAACTCTCCAATAAAGCGACACAGGCTGGTAACATGGATTAAAAAAACAAATCCAACAATATGCTGCCTCCAGGAGACACATCTGACTGGAAAAGACATAAACAGGCTGAAGGTGAAAGGTTGGGAAAAAATACACCACGCACATGGTCCTCGCAAGCAAGCAGGGGTGGCCATCCTCATATCGAATAAAATCGACTTCAAGACTAAGTTAATCCAAAGGGATAAGGAAGGACATTATATACTGTTAAAAGGAACCATTCACCAACAAGATATAACAATTATCAATATTTATGCACCAAATAATGGTGCTGCGACGTTCATAAAACAAATTCTCCTCAAGTTCAAGAATCAAATAGACCACAACACAATAATTATGGGTGACTTCAACACACCTCTCTCACCATTGGACAGATCCTCCAAACAAAAGTTGAATAAAGAAACTATAGAACTCAATATCACAATCAATAACCTAGACTTAACTGACATATATAGAATATATCAACCATCGTCAAGTGGATATACTTTTTTCTCAGCAGCACATGGATCCTTCTCAAAAATAGACCATATATTATGCCATAGGGTAACCGTCAGTAAATATAAAGGGGTGGAGATAATACCATGCATTTTATCTGATCATAATGGAATGAAACTGGAAATCAATGATAAAAGAAGGAAGGGAAAATCCTATATCACATGGAAAATGAACAATATGTTACTGAATGTTCAAGGGGTTACAGAAGACATAAAGGAGGAAATCAAAAAATTCTTAGAGATAAATGAAAATACAGACACAACTTATTGGAATCTATGGGACACAATGAAAGCAGTTTTAAGAGGGAAATTCATCGCCTGGAGGTCATTCTTCAAAAAAAGGAAAAACCAACAAATAAATGAGCTTACACTTCATCTCAAAGCCCTAGAAAAGGAAGAGCAAAACAACAGCAAATGCAGCAGAAGGCAAGAAATAATTAAAATCAGAGCAGAAATCAATGAAATTGAAACAAAAGAAACTATTGAAAAAATTAACAAAACTAAAAGTTGGTTATTCGAAAAAATAAATAAGATTGACAGACCCTTAGCCATGCTAACGAAGAGAAGAAGAGAGAGAACTCAAATTACTAACATACGGGATGAAAAAGGCAATATCACAACAGATGCTACAGAAATACAGAAGACAATTAGAAATTATTTTGAAAACCTATATTCCAATAAAATAGAAGATAGTGAAGACATTGATAAATTTCTTAAGACCATGATTTTCCCAACTGAGTCAGGAGGATACACACAATTTGAACAGACCAATATCAATGGATGAAATTGAAGAAGCAATCAAAAGACTACCAACCAAGAAAAGCCCAGGACCGGATGGGTATACAGCAGAGTTTTACAAAACCTTTAAAGAAGAATTAATACCAATACTTTTCAAGTTATTTCAGGAAATAGAAAAAGAGGGAGCTCTTCCAAATTCATTCTATGAGGCCAACATCACATTGATTCCGAAACCAGACAAAGACACCTCAAAGAAAGAAAACTACAGACCAATATCTTTGATGAACCTAGATGCAAAAATCCTCAATAAAATTCTGGCGAATCGAATACAAAGGCACATCAAAAAAATTGTGCACCATGATCAAGTAGGATTCATCCCTGGGATGCAAGGATGGTTCAATATACGGAAATCAATAAATGTTATTCACCACATCAATAGACTTAAAGATAAGAACCATATGATCATCTCGATAGATGCAGAAAAAGCATTTGACAAAGTACAGCATCCCTTTATGTTCAAAACATTAGAAAAACTAGGGATAACAGGAACTTACCTTGACATTGTAAAAGCTATCTATGCTAAGCCTCAGGCTAGCATCATTCTGAATGGAGAAAAATTGAAGGCATTCCCTCTAAAATCTGGAACAAGACAGGGATGCCCTCTCTCACTACTTCTGTTCAATATAGTTCTCGAAACACTGGCCAGAGCAATTAGACAAACGAAAGAAATTAAAGGCATAAAAATTGGAAAAGAAGAACTTAAATTATCACTATTTGCAGATGACATGATTCTATACCTAGAAGACCCAAAAGGGTCTACAAAAAAACTACTAGAACTAATAAATGAATTCAGCAAAGTGGCAGGATATAAAATCAACACGCATAAATCAAAGGCATTTCTGTATATCAGCGACAAAACTTCTGAAACGGAAATGAAGAAAAACACTCCATTAACAATATCCTCAAAAAAAATAAAATACTTGGGAATCAACCTAACAAACGAGGTGAAAGATTTATACAATGAAAACTACAGAACCCTAAAGAGAGAAGTAGAAGAAGATCTTAGAAGATGGAAAAATATACCCTGTTCATGGATAGGCAGAACTAACATCATCAAAATGGCAATATTACCAAAAGTTCTCTATAGGTTTAATGCAATGCCAATCAAAATCCCAATGGCATTGCTTGTAGAAATAGATAAAGCAATCATGAAATTCATATGGAAAAATAAAAGACCCAGAATAGCAAAAGCAATTCTAAGCAGGAAGTGTGAATCAGGCGGTATAGCGATACCAGATTTCAAACTATATTACAGAGCAATAGTAACAAAAACAGCATGGTACTGGTACCAAAACAGGCGGATGGACCAATGGTACAGAATAGAGGACACAGAGACTAATCCACAAAGTTACAACTATCTTATATTTGATAAAGGGGCTAAAAGCATGCAATGGAGGAAGGATAGCATCTTCAACAAATGGTGCTGGGAAAACTGGAAATCCATATGCAACAAAATGAAACTGAACCCCCTCCTTTCACCATGCACAAAAGTTAACTCAAAATGGATCAAGGACCTTGATATCAAATCAGAGACTCTGTGTCTGATAGAAGAAAAAGTTGGCTCCGATCTACATATTGTGGGGTTGGGCTCCAAATTCCTTAATAGGACACCCATAGCACAAGAGTTAATAGCAAGAATCAACAAATGGGACTTACTTAAACTAAAAAGTTTTTTCATAGCAAGAGAAACAATAAGAGAGGTAAATAGGGAGCCTACATCATGGGAACAAATTTTTACTCCTCACACTTCAGATAGAGCCCTAATATCCAGAATATACAAAGAACTCAAAAAATTAGACAATAAGATAAGAAATAACCCAATCAACAAATGTGCCATGGACCTGAACAGACACTTCTCAGACGAGGACATACAATCACTCAACAAGTACATGAAAAAATACTCACCATCTCTAGCAGTCAGAGAAATGCAAATCAAAACCACCCTAAGATACCATCTCACTCCAGTAAGATTGGCAGCCATTATGAAGTCAAATAAGTGCTGGAGAGGATGTGGGGAAAAGGGTACTCTTGTACATTGCTGGTGGGACTGCAAATTGGTTCGGCCAATTTGGAAAGCAGTATGAAGATTCCTGGGAAAGCTGGGAATGGAACCTCCATTTGACCCAGTTATTGCCCTTCTCGGACTATTCCCTGAAGACCTTAAAAGAGCGTACTACAGGGATACTGCCACATCGATGTTCACAGCAGCACAATTCATAATAGCTAGACTGTGGAACCAACCCAGATGCCCTTCAATGGATGAATGGATTAAAAAATGTGGCATCCATACACCATGGAGTATTACGCAGCACTAAAAAATGACAAAATCATGGAGTTCGCAGGGAAATGGATGGCACTAGAGCAGATTAGGCTTAGTGAAGCTAGCCAATCCCTAAAAAACAAATACCAAATGTCTTCTTTGATATAATGAGAGCAACTAAGAATAGAGCAGGGAGGAAGAGCAGGAAGAAAAGATTAACATTAAACAGAGACAAGAGGTGGGAGGGAAAGGGAGACAAAAGGGGAATTGCATGGAAATGGAGGGAGACCCTCATTGTTATACAGAATTACATATAAGAGGTTATGAGGGGAATGGGAAAATAAACAAGGAGAGAAATGAATTACAGTAGATGGGATAGAGAGAGAAGATGGGAGGGGAGGGGAGGGGGGATAGTAGAGGATAGGAAAGGTAGCAGAATACAACAGTTACTAGTATGGCATTATGTAAAAATGTGGATGTGTAACAGATGTGATTCTGCAATCTGTATTTGGGGTAAAAATGGGAGTTCATAACTCACTTGAAGCTAATGTATGAAATATGATATGTCAAGAGCTTTGTAAGGTTTTGAACAACCAATAAAAAAAAGAAAAAAGTTATAAAAAGACAACAAAAAACGTTTTACTTGATATTACATGCACATGTCTCTTATATGTTATGCACATGTCACAGTGTTATGTTTTATAATTAGTTTACATTAAAATGCTTTGAGATTCAATTCTCTTTAATAAATGGTGCTGGGTCAATTGAATAACCGTGTAGAACAAAATGAGTCATGAACCTATACTCCATGGCATATATAAAAATCAATTCCAGATAGATTGTGAACTTAAATATGAAAGATAAAAACAATAAAATTTTTAGAAGAAAATATCTTTATATTAAGTTGCCCAAGCTAGCCTCAAACTTGCCATACTTGCCATATCAGTGGTAGGAAAGGATTTCTTAAACACAACATTAAAAGAACTAACATAAGCAGGGAAATGATAGACTTGATTTCATTAAAAGTATTTCATCAAAGGCAGTGGATATAGCTCAATGCCAAAATTTTTTTGCTTGCCTAGTATGCATGAAGTTTGTGTTTAATCCCAAGCATGGGGCTGTGGAGGGAAACCAGGCACAGTGGCACACATCTGTAACCCAGCAGCTCAGGAGGCTGAGGCAGGAGGATCACAAGTTCAAAGCCAGACTCAGCAACTTAGTGAGGCCCTAAGCAACTTAGACCCTGTCTCAAAATAAAAAAAGCTTGGAATGTTGCTCAGTAGCTCAGTAGTTGAGTGCCCCTGGGTTCAATCCCTGATAACAACAATAACAACAACAACAACAACAAAGAGACTTCCTCAAAAGACATTGAACAGGGGAAAGACAAGCAACAGAGCAGGAGAAAATATTTCCAATACATATATCAGACAAAGGATTCATACTCAGAATATATAAAGAATTTCTATACATCAGTAAGAAGTAGACAACAAAATAGAAAAAAAGGCCAAAATCTGAATAGATTATCCATAAAAGAGGATATTCATGGCTAACATATATATAATAAGGAGTTCAATTTTATTAGCCATCAAGATATATATATATATATATATATATATATATATATATATATATATATATATATATATTGAAACAATAATGTAGAATTACTATACAACTACTAGAGTGGCTAAAAATGAAGAACAGACAATGCCAAAAGATGAAAAGGAGGTACAACAACTACACCACTGCCTGAAATGTAAACTAGCACAATTGTTGTGGAAAACTGCTTCATAGTATTTATTAAAATATCACATGTGTACAACATCCGATTCAGCAATTCCTCAATACAATGCCACAACAGAAATGTGTGCATATGTTCATCAGAAGACATAAAATAGAATGTTCATGTTAGCACTATTTATAATAGCAAATCTGGAATCAATTAATATGTCTACCAATAGGAGAATGAATAAATAAATTATAGCATATTTGTACAAGGGCTGTCTACTTAGCAAAGAGAATGAATGAGCCACAGATAAAGACAACAATATGGAATATTTCACAAGCATAATATGGAGCAAAAAAAAGGCAGAATCAAAAATACTGCATGTAGGGGCGGGGGATGTGGCTCAAGTGGTAGGGTCCTCACCTGGCACGCATAAGGCACTGGGTTGGGTCCTCAGTACCACTTTAAGAAAAAGAATAAAATAAAGATGTTGTGTCCACCTAAAACTCAAAAATAAATATTTTAAAAAATACTGCATGCCTACGAAGTTCAAAATCAGGCTAAATTTATGGTGTTAGAAATCATGACAGTGGTTATCCTTTGAGAGGAAGGACAATCAAGACTGGAAAGAGGCACCGTATGGTGACAGTACTTTCAAGTTCTCTATATGTAATTGAGAGGAATGATCAAATCCTCTTTTCCATAGTTTGCCCCAAATCAAATACCTGAAAACAGGACTTAATCTCACAAAGGATAAGGAAAATGATAATATTTATGGCCTAGGATTGTATTTGAAAGAAAATGGTATACTTTACTTACCCTAAGCTCAACAGAACCACACATTTGATTTTCTATTACAAAGATATACCTCTAAGGCTTTGAACTACATATTCCAAGAGTTTTAAAAATGTTCTTCATGACAAGTATCTGATCCCTTACAAACCTTGTAAAGGTATACTAGGAGCTCTGCCATTTGTGAGTGCCTACATCATCAAGCAATATTTGAGGCACAGTCTTTTTTTTTTTTTAATGTATATTTTGTTAGTTGTAGTTGGACGCAATACTTTTATTTTATTTATTTATTTTTATGTGGTGCTGAGGATCGAACCCAGGGCCACACACATGTACTAGATGAGCGCTCTACTGCTGAGCCACAACCACAGCCCTTGAGGCACAGTCTTAATAGCTTCAATCACTGTAGACTGACCCAAATACCACACTATTTAATGAATGCAGTCTAAGAATTCTCATCACATTGTTAATTTGGAGGTTAGCTAAAACTACCAGATCTTTTTCTACAGGTCAAATTTCCTCAGTACGTCATATAAATTTTTCAATTAAAAAAAGTTAACTACAGCATATAATATATTCCTTACTAAATTTAAGTTGGTTACTTTTGGCTCATTTCTCAAGCCTATTGAGAACACTTTGATTCTGTCTTTTATCATCTTAGGTAACTCTCCTAGCTCTATATAATCTACACATATAATTCATATTTTTGTCTTTATTCAAGCTAATAATTTAAACATATGTTGATCCCAACTGTCAAAGATAATCACCTATAGAGTGCTACCAGAGTTGTCCCATAGCAGCATTTCCCAAAGGATGTTTTATGTACCACATCCTAAAATGAGTCAGGAGAAAGGTTAGTGAAGAGTTTGGGAAATGCTAAGTTACTGAAGAATGTGTTTTAAAATTCTAATAAACATGATGAGTCTCTAAAAGGGGAGGGATTAGAATAGAAAATACTTCCCAAACATTTGATTTAGGAAACTTTTCTTTCCTTTTACTTTTGTTGAGATGCTGGGGATGAAACCCAGGGCCGATACATGCTAGGAAGTGTTCTACCTGAGTTTCCAGCCTGGGATTTTTTTTTTTTTTTAAACTTTTCTTATCTTGAGAAATCAGCAGTCCCAGAAAGACACTTTTAGACATACTGTTCTAGGGTGATAATGATCCATTAGCCAACATTCTTTGGGGCATGAGATTATTTTATTATCTACAACCCACATTACTGCTTTATCATCAGATTACCTCAATATATTCATATTGTCCAAAAGATGCTCAAGACACTCTCAAGTGAAACAACATCTCACCAGTCTAAGTAATTTATCATAAAGTGAAATAGGATCAGTTAAATAGGATTTAGTACTAGACTTAGTGAAGCCATAAATGCTCAATCTACTGTGTAATTATGCTACTAAGAAGCTATGAAGTTTATATATATATAAACATATATACATGTTTTCTATCAAAATAATTATATTTAAAAAGTTTTGGTGATTAGAAAATAATCTTTAGTTACCTATGGAATACTTCATTTTCCAGTGAAATATTTCTATTGTATAAGAATGAGTGATAAAAATTATCACTGAATACTGCATACAGAAAATCTCAAAAATTTAAGATTTTCATATATTGTTAAAAAGAATTTCACATATTCATTGAATTCCACCTAAAAGATATATAACAAGTTTAACAAAATAGATGGGCTTTGTAAAAAAAAAAAAAAAAAACCCAGAAATAATATATCAAAATATATTATATTTATTATATTCTATTATATTAACATATTTAGTGGCTAAACTTCAAAGGGGTGGGTGGGAGGATGACAGGTTTTACAGGCAAATCATGATCTAACAGCATATTTAAATTGAGGCAGCATATTCACATACCAGTAGCACTAATCCTCCACATTGCCTATTGGGGCAGTAGCTCGTAAGATGTTGTTGAGATAACTGGCTTCCATTAGCAAGTATGTGATTGGCAGGATGATAAAGTCTTTTCACTCACAGGTCAGCTGTTTCCTTTTCTTTAGACCAGGGCAATCCTGATGATCCATCTTTTAGCTACAGTCTCTCATTGAGTCCCAATTCTCTTGGCTTCAGCTTTGATAGGGTTCTAGCTTTCCTCTTGTATCAGCTCATACTTGTCATCAACTCCTCTATTCAGTAGAGCAAATATCAGGAGTTTGACCTCAGGGCAAAGTCTGGGTGGGCAGGTAAAATTTGACCACTGGACCTACTTCCTAATCTTTCATACCCAGCAATTCATGAAGCAGTATCAAATTCAAACTAAAAAACAGAAGCATGACCTCTTATAAGTACTATGAAAAGGGCTCTTTTGCCTTTCTAAGTATACTTGAAAAGAACTGTCAGCTGCCCTATTAAGACAGAAATGGATCACAGGCTAGAAAAAAAGAAGGAAAAGTGCAGAAACTGAACTAAAATGTAAATAAAGGTATTAGCACCCCTTTATGTTTAGTGATATACTATTTCATAAAAGTGTAAAAACACTATGCCGTAAAATATCTTGATGAACTCAAAAAAAAAAAGCACTATTGAAATTTTAGGGCATTCTTATTTAAATACTAACATCTGATGCAAAAAAAAAAAAAAAACTTGTATATTCTCATGTGAGGCTTTTGTTTTCAAGTTTAGTTTTATTTTTTGGCCCTATTCTCATACTTGGCATTTTGCCACTTGTTTATAAATTAATTTAAAAAGCAAATATAGGTGAAAATACCATTTTAAATAGATTAACTACTGAAATTATAAGTTATGATTAAGTTATGCTACAGTGATCAAATAGCTAAAAACAAGAATTACTAACCATTTTAGAATATAAAAGTAGAATAGAATGAGACCAGATTTTAACATTAATAATCAGAGAAGGGCTGAGGTTGTGGCTTAGTGGTAGAGTACTCACCTAGTACTGGGTTTGATCCTCAACACCACATAAAAATAAACAAATAAAAATAAAGGTATTGTGTTCATCTACAACTAAAAAAATTATAAAGCAATAATCAAGGAAAATTATTTTATGCCCATTTTAAAACTAGAAGGATTCTTATGAAAATCAGAGAGACCAATAGAATAGAGTAAAGGGTCCGGAGAAGGGAGGAGGTAAGAGAAAGGAGAAATACTGGGGAATGATAGTGAACAAATTATATTGCTATATATATTCATCTACAAATATGTAACAACAAATCCCATCATTATATATGATTATAATATGCCAATAAAAGTCCAATTTTCTATTCACTGGTCTATAATACTGCATATTTACTACCATACTGCAGAATTGTGTTTAATATTTACATAGTAAAATTTTTTAATTCAGTTAAGTCTCTTAAACAAATTACACTGATAAGGAAAAGCCAACCAGGACTTAATGTCTTCTAAGTGTACATACCTGAAAAGTAAATCAACCAAAATGACTTGAGATATTATTAATATTTAAAAGTATGCCTTAGTGACAATTCCCTAGGGAGTTATATTCTTGTAAAAAGGACTTTTATGCTCTCAGATATCAATGGTCTTTGAAGAAAGAAAGTAACTGAATCAGAGGGTGTTTTTTGTTGTTGTTGTTGATGTTTATTTGTTTTGGCTGGGGAGTGAATCCAGGGGCATTTAACCACTGAGCCACAACCCCAGCCCTGTTTATGTATTTTATTTTGAGACAGGGTCTCGCTGTGTTGCTTAGACCTCAATAAATTGCTGAGGCTGGCTTTGAACTCGTGATCCTCCTGTCTCAACCTCTCAAGCCACTGGGATTACAGGCATGCATCACCACACCCAGCTGAATCAGAGTTTTTAATCTAAATCAAACCAACTATCTATCTGGACAAATCGTGGAATGGAATCATTTTTACTTTTTTATTTTTTCCCCAGTGCAGGAGGATAGAACCCAGGGTCACTGAGCTATAACCCCAGCTTACTAGGAACAGAATCCTTCAAGTTTCATAAGCCCATGGCCCTACTCACAATCCTACAATGAGATTAAGAACTAGTTAATATAATTAAAACTAGTTAATACCACCTAAATTCATGTAATAGTTTTCAATTTTTTTGCAAATTCTTTGTGTATTATGAAACTTATCCTCAAATCATCTCCTCTTAAAGTTGTCCTTTTGGGTTAGAGAACATACTATGTTCTTGCAACAGGAAAACTTACCCCAGGTAAGCTGCATAACCTACTTGGAAAACTAAAATACAATGAAACCTATTTCCAACTTGCTAAAGAAAGCAGTTTTCTATATTAGATCATTTTGTTCAGGGAAACAGAACTGCAACAGAGAACTTCTTCTACAGGAAAATGACTTACTGCCAGTAGAAAGAAATCTCTTCTGTTAAACTGAAATGGAAGTTGAGAGTCCATTTCTTTTATTTCCTAATAATTTTCCCAACTTAGCAATGTCAATCATCTATATATCTAAGCCATTCATAAGAGTATTCTTAGTTTGGCATAATATCTGAGCATTGAGCAAACAAAAATGTTTAGTGCTATACAGACATAATATGGGGACAGAAATGGACGTTTCAGTTTCCTTCTAAACCTGACTTATATACCACTTAATTCCACATGTCTAATTGTCTCATAAGGATTCCTACCCAGTTCGTAGGTATTTTACTTCTATAAAGAATTTTTAAGCTCCACAAGGATGAAACCATCTCTATTACTCTTTTGTCTATTTCAACCACATCTCCTCTCTAAACAATGTATATATAGCCATTGATAAGTACTTATTAAACACCAGTTGGGAATTAGAGCAAAAATAGATCTATCCTCAAATATTTACTGAAATCAAAGTTCCTTAACTGCTCAAACTGGCCGTCTGCAAATATCATTATGGTAGAGTGTGTCATACCTATAGAGCTGCACCCCAGTCATATTCATCCCCCAAAGGGAATGGGCATCATTAGGAGACTGATAACACAATGCCTTTGTTTTAATTCAGTCTCCATATGGTTCTTGCCAAGCACTCCTGAACCCTTGAACTCAGATCATCCCCTATGCACACCCTTGTGATTCCCCAGCTCTATTAACCTCCTTAACCATTGAATTAAGGAAAAAAAAGAAAAGAAAAAGAAAAGGGAGAAGGAGGAAAGAGGAAGAAAGATATAAAATGAAAAATATGGAAGATGAAAAAAGAGAAAAAAATAAAACAACAAAGCAGAAATGTCAGAGTTGTAAAATGAAAGGAAGCAGAAAAAAAGATTTTTACACTTGTTATTAAACTTACAGTATTATGATCAAAAAAGAATTATGTAAATATCTAGTAACAATAGTAATAACATTATTATATAATACATATTTTATTATATATTCTATTATTATTATTATTATTATTATTATTATTATTATTATTATTATTATTAGTGTTAGGGATTGAATCCAGGTTTGCTTAACCACTGAGCCACATTCCCAGACCTTTTTTTATTTGAGACAGAGTCTTGCTAAGTTGCTAAGGGCCTCACTAAGTTACTGAAGCTGGCTTTGAATTTGCAGTCCTCTTGCCTCAGCCTCTGGAGTTGCTGGGATACAGGTGTGCACCACCATGCTTGGCTTATTGGTTGTGTGTGTGTGTGTGTGTGTGTGACTGAGGATTAAACCCAGGGCCTTGTACATGCTAAGTGAGTGCTCTACCAATCCCCAGCCCTCTAATTAATTTCTGAAAATTAGTTTCATCTTTCTGAAAATACATAAAGTTTGTAAAAACAAACAAAAAAGGCATTCTTTACACCACTGGCAAAATTTTAAGCAAGGGGTTACTTTTAGGTTGTAATAATGTACATTTAACTTGGGTCCTGAAATTAATGTTGCTACCACCAATTTTAATATATGGCCATGAAATTCTTAAGAAATAAACTTCAATTGTCACTAAACAAAGCATAAATAAACTTCAATTGTCACTAAACATTATACCTGTGCTTTGCAGGTATAATGACTAAATTAAAAATTCATTGTGAGAATGCTCTATAATACTGAGACATTGAATGAATATAGGTTCAGAGAGAAATGCCAAATACATGGCTATCAAGAAAGCATTTTTCAAAAACTTGTTTCAAAGCAAACAAGCACTCATGTAGCATCAAGAATAAAAAAGATATGAGATAAGATAAAAGGTAATAAATGAGAAGTATATTATTATATCTTACTTGTCTGAGGTCAATAAATGCTAGCTGTAAGGTATCCCCCTGGAATCCTGGCACAGGCTCAGAGCTGGCAAATACTATTAAAAACATAAAAAATAAATTAAAAGGAATTAAAACAAGATTGTAAAATACACATGAGTTGAACTGCTAAATTTTACTCATTACACATATATTATAATATTTACACATAACTATTTCAACTATTTATAACTTCAAATTTCTACTAGTGAGAATGTTTTCCACACCCATTACCACAAATATTTTAATAATGTTAAACTTCTAATCCGCCATTTAATCACTATAATCCTTAATCACAATAAATTTAGCAGGGTTATCCAACATGCAGTTCAAAAGTTGTAATACACTTCAATCAAGGCAAAGTTTTTTGACTCTTTTTAGCCTTAGGTGAATGATTATAGAAACATTTTGAAACTATACCAATTCCATGGCTGTCAACATATTCCAAACATTTGCTTTGTTATACAATAGGCTCTACAAAAATCTTACCTCTAGCTAATAGCAATAAAAGGCAGACACCGAGATAAGAAGTCAGCTTTACATGCAGACAACAGGTAAAATATCCAAAGCAGAAAAATCATGATTCAAGAATGTATATTCACATCTTTTATATTAAAATTGTTTTCATAAAGGAATCTTGTTTCTTTAAAACTAAAAGATATCTTAATATTTTAAACATTCAAAATATCTTTAATTCTTTGCATTTAAAATAAAAATTTTAATACTATGCACACAGCTTTAGTTTAACTAAAGATAATCTCACCAATATTAGTTATTTTGAAGACAAAGCACTCTGGGTTCATAAAAAAAAGACCCCATTATTTTTGTTTCTGTGCTAAGAATGTCTATACTCATTCTCCCTCCACATTAATATTCTAATTTTCTTAGAACATTATGAATTTTCCTTTTTGTATTTAACTGAGCCAGTACGTTAGAAGCCATTAAAAATTTCAGCCTTTATAGTTCTTGAAATTAAAAAAAAATCTTAAATTTAATGAATTCTGTGTGAAGCATAGTTTAGGAAGACACAAAATCAATAATTAAAAATCAGTAAATGAAACTTTAGCATAGTTTATTTATCTGGCATCTCAGGGGAATAAGGAGCAAAAAAAGTTTTTGTTGTTGTTTTTAGATGATAATTTTTGCTTTAAGTAAAATTTTTCTTTAATCTTCAGCATTTTGTATAGAATTATAAAATGTACTATAATATTTTCTTACCTCTTATTTTTTAAATACATTACTTAGATTTTTTGTAACTCTCTGAATTACCATTAAGAATACTCCATCCACCTCCGAGGGCCTTGGGCATGCTGAGCTACACTCAGCTACTTGGGAAGCTGAGGCAGGACTACAAATTTGAGATCAGCCTGGATAACTTAGTGAAGATCTGTCTCCAAAAAAGTGCTAGGGAAGTAACTCAGTGGAAGAGAACTTACCTAGCATGCATGAGGCCCTGGGTTCAATCCCCAGTGCCAACACACACACACACCAAAATTACAGTTTAATCTCCATTGGCTTGGCATTAAAGCCAAGAACTTAATTATAAAACATCATAAATTTATACATCATTTTATCATAATACTTTATTTTAGTAAACAGGGCATACAAATGATGGATCATAAAATCTTACACCTAACAGTGACATCCCTGCCTTTGGAAATATCTCCAACAGTCCCCTGAGGGCTCAGTTTAAAAGTTACCCAGTCCTTCATTTTAAATGAAAAGTAAAGTGATTTGTCCAGAATCACATAGCTAATTCTGGTCTCCTGGCATTCAATCCATTGATCCAGAACTTGATTAAGAATTTAGTTTCTCATCTTTTATCCATTTCTTATGAGAATTTAACTAATACAGAAAAACTCACTGATTTATAACTCTCAGGACTTTTTCTCAAATATTTTTAAGGAATAGGAATTTAACAACCTGATAATCACCTGACACAGAGGACATTTGTAAGAATATGCTAGTCAATTTGATTAGCAGCTTCATATTCTTTTTCTTTAGTACTTTAAAACTTAAGTGTACTCAATCTTACCTTTAAAAATCTCTTGACTCTATATCTGTCTCTACCTCAGTTCAAGCTATCATCATATCTTGTGGATTATTAAAAGCACACTCCCATCTGGCCTCCCTATTTCCTCTGTGCAATCTCTTCATCCACTTCTCCCAATGTGATTTATGTAAGATGTAAATGTGATTTGGGCACTTCAAAGTAATATCATTTAATGTTTCACCATCACCTTCACAATGAAACAAAATTAAGGTCCTTTACAACCTGTCCTTTGCCTATCTTTCTAGAAGATAGAATCTTCACTAGATTAATGGAGAAGGAAAATGTGATATATATACACAATGGTATATTACTCAACCATAAAAAGTATGACTTTATGACTTTTGCCGCAAATGGATGGATCTGGAGACCATCATGCTAAATGAAATAAGCCAATCCCAAAAAACCAAAGGTCAGATGTTCTCTCTAATATGTGGATGATAACACATAATAGAGGGAAGAACAGAAGTTCAGTGGATTAGACAAAAGGAAATAAAGGGAGGGAGGTAGGAATGGAAAAGATAGTAGAATAAATTGGTTATAACTTTCCTATGTTTATATATGAATATACCACTAGTGAATCTCCACATTATGAATAACCACAATAATGGAATCTTAATCAGAATAAATTATACTCCATGTATGTATAATCTGCCAAAACATGTTCTACTATCATGTATTCTAGAAAACACAATTTAAAAAAAAGTAAGGGAAAAAAAAGCAGAATGGAGATTCCTCAGAAAACTTGGAATGGAACCACCATTTGACCCAGCTATCCCCTTCCTTGGTTTATACCCAAAGGACTTAAAATCAGCACACTACAGTAATGCAGTCACATCAATGTTTATAGCAGCTCAATTCACAATAGTTAAACTATGGAACCGGGACTGGGGTTGTGGCTCAGTGGTAGAGTGCTCGCCTAGCATGCGTGAGGTACTGGGTTCGATCTTTAGCACCACATTAAAAAAATAAATAAAGACAATAAAGTCCATCAACAACTAAAAAAAAAAATTTAAAAAAACCTATGGAACCAACCTAGATGCACTTCAACAGATGCATGTATAAAGAAAATGTGGTACATATACATAATGGAATATTACTCAGCCTTAAAGAAGAATGAAATTATGACATTTGCAAGTAAATGGATGGAACTAGAGAATATCATACTAAGTGAAATAAGCCAATTCAAAGAAACCAAAAGCTGAATGTTCTCTCTGATAAGCAGATGCTGATCCACAGTGGACAGTTAGTAGGGAAAATTGAAGGAAATCTGAATTGTGCAGAGGAGAGGAGTGGGGCAGTGGGGATGGGAAGGATGGATTGTGGAATGAGACAGACATTATTACCTTACATACATGTATTACACTACTGGTATGACTCAGCACCATGTAAAGCCAGAGGAATGAGAAGTTATGCTCCATTTGTATACAATGTGTCAAAATACATTCTCTTGTTGTATATAACTAATTAGAACAAATTTTTTTCTCTAATAAAGTAATTCATGCTGTGTGGGCTGTGATTTTAACAAAAAGGTATCTTTCAAATTGGCAATCTATTATGAAATTTTAGGAGACTAAATAAGGAATATCTGTAGACAAAAATACAAACTTTATATATATACATATGTGTGTGTGTGTGTGTGTATTTTTTTAAATTAGGATAACAGGCCTTTCTGACCTTAGTAGCTATACAAGATGTACTAAGTTTGGTTTAGGAGGGTTGTGGGAGGAAGACTGCTAAAAAGTCAGGCCCCAAGTATTTATTCTGACCTTGAAGTAAAATGCACAGGGAAAAGTTCTGGAAAAATTTGTACTAGGCAGAAAGAAATTTTTATTGTAAAGTAGAGAATGTGAATTATTTACAATGCAGATATAGAAAACATCTACATTGGGTAGGTAGAATTGTCAGGGGGTAGGGAAAGTGGAAGAATGAGTCTAAATGGAGTCATAAGAGTGAAGAGACCAAGAGCTTGACAAAAGATTTAAAGGGAGGGTAAGGAGGCTAGGCTAGTCTCAAGACCTTGTTTACTGATGACAAAGGCAAATGCATATAAAATGGAGTCATTTTGTAACTAAATAAAGTACTGAATATGAATACCAATTGTTTTGTTATTGACAAACGTTTTAATACACTCATTTCTCATTATATCTGAAGATTTAAAGTGGCTAGTTAGAACTCAAATTTTGGTTAGGCAAAGTATCTTACATGGACTAGATAGATCATTAGAAGAGTGCCACCTAGTGGTTTTTCTGGTAATAGGAAAACTCATTCTCCAAGTCAGGAGTCAAGAATTTGGGGCTCTCATACTTACATTTGTTTACATGAGGTTGGCAGTAGAGGAATGCAAGCTTTTAGAACATTTATCATCCCATTTTTACATAAAGTAGTTTTAGCTTTCTCCCTTTCTTGGAATCAAATACTGGTAAACTGCCTTCAATCAAATAGTTTAGGTGCTACTAAAATCCAGAATTGCTGGGTGCTGTGGTGCTTGCCTTATAGTCCCAGCAATTCAGGAGGCTGAGTAAGGAGGATCATGAGTTTGAGGCCAGCCAGGGAAACACAACAAGATTATGTCTTTTATTTTTAAAAAAAAAGCAAGTAAGAAATTCAGGTATCCAAACAGTGTAATAGCATAAAAGTTTAGTTTAAATAAGACACTGCAATATTCTGATACCATCCACATAATTTTGCCATTAATACTTTAAAAACATTTTTTTTTAGTTGCAGATGGGCACAATACCTTTATTTTATTTGTTTTTACTTTTATGTGGTGCCAGGGATCAAACCCAGTGCCTCACACATACTAGGCAAGCACTCTACCACTGAGCCACAACCCGGCCCCCACTAATACTTTTATTTGGGGGTGTGAGACTTTTTCAAGGCTGAAATTGGGGTTCCTGAGGTCATGGTCATAAAAAAGAGACTTAACCTCTTTTAAAAATTTTTATTGTTTTTTAATGGAAGGTTAAGCCTTTATTCAAAATGAAGAAAGACACATGGAGATTTACCTACTTCTCAATAACTCAACTTTAAAGTAGGTGCTGGCACTCTTCAATCTGGAGCTTTTCTGATAACTAAAAAGATGTTAACTCTTAGGAGATAACCTCACTAGATATTTGTGTAGAATGCATGAAAAAGTACATTCTAAATCTATCCTGAAAACTTCAAATATGGGACAGAATTTGTAGTTCTCTGATGCTTTGGAAATATTTTGTATTTTGCTAGTAATACGAAGGATTTCTGAGACTCCTTTTTAATAACTATTTTAGAGGACATATTATCTTTTCTTCTACATGGTTATATCTGTAAGGCACCTATATTAGGCTCAATACAGAGCAGGTATTTAATAAATATTTAAGCAAAGTATATACACAGATTTAAACATTAGCTTTATGCCAGGTTGGCCAATGCATCTCCAACCAAGAAGAAATTTATTTATTTATTTATTTTGATACCAGGGATTGAACTCAGGGCACTTAACCACTGAGCCACATCCCATTCCTTTTTTTATATTTTATTTAGAGATAGGGTCTCAATAAGTTGCTTAGGACCTTGCTAAGTTGCTGAGGCTGGCTTTGAATCCACCATCCTCCTGCCTCAGCCTCCCAAACCATCAGGATTATAGATAGGCATGCACCATCACACTCAGCAGAAATTTATCTTGAACTTATACAAATCTATAATAGGATCACGTGTTCAATGTAAATTTTAGAGAGGGCTATTATTGTAATTCTCCAGCAAACATTACTTATTATCTTTCTGACTTTCTCAAAAATATAGTTATACTAGTATTATGGTTATGGTCAAGTTAACCAAAAGTATCTACTACATTCATGCACTGACCCTGCTTAATATTTTCAAGCTATAAATTTTTATATCTAAATTAGATCTGTTTCTTATACTTTCTCAAAGTACCAGCTATTTTT